>NC_136057.1:2093800193-2095000193 GCF_964261635.1 Lissotriton helveticus
AGTCCTCATAGATACAGGGATGTTGTTCCAAATCCTGCATCCATAGATGGAAAAGCCCTGCTAGCTATTACTCTTTCTCTCCCTCTATTGTTCTCTTTCTCTGTCATTTGCATACTTTCTCTTCCTGTCCTCCCTCCATCTCTGCTTTTCCATATCTCTCTCTCTATCTCTCTCTCTCTCTCTCTCTCCCTCTCTCTCTCGCTCTCTCACAGTTTCTCTCTCTTTATCCTTCTCTGTCTCTGTGCAGTAGACACAGCATTGCCCCATACTGCAGAGTATTTGAGTCAGGCCATATGAAGGGGCCTGTGTGTGCACGCTGGCTCTCTTTATGTTTATTTTGGACATACTCTGACAGTGACTGACTGCCTATCCCATGTCTTCTATCTGTAGAGAACCTTGTGTAATTAGCTAAAAACTGGCTGAGAATGTCACATATGATATAAGTCCACTTAGCATCATGATGGCTAAAGTAGCCCAATGGGTGTCTAGGAGGATACCTGCTCCTTCTGTTGCATGTTGGGCTATCTTGTGGGCTCTAATGGGTCCAAATATTCCATGCTGTCTGACGCCTGTCATGGGTTTCCTGCTCTCCAATGTTTAACTAGATTAAGATATTTCTTCTCTATGTATCTTTCAGAATAAGTGAGTTCCCTGGGCTTGAGTCGAGCATATACGCGGGTAGACGCTGTCTACCCTGCTGCAAAGCTGGCCACTTTCAGAAGAGTGGCACGTTCCTTTCCTACTTCTCACAGAATTCACAGAAATATGCTGAACTCGGACCAGTGTAATTTTCTGACACCTTGACACTTTCAGCCATGCCTGCAGATTTTCGGCTTTTGTTCAGATTAGATACGTGCAGGTGGGGTAGGGGCTTATCAGATTCCAGCTCCGCCCATAACGAAAGCCAAAGGTAGGGGGCCATTAGGCCTCTTTTCTTTTGGAGTATGCTGGCTGGGAGCTATGGGGATCTGTCTTACATAATGTGCTTTGCAGGAGACATAACCCTCTACGCTACTTTGATTCAAAATTAGGACTAGGCAAACGCAGACCTCTCCAGCAAACACTTTATCCTCCAGAGTTATCTTACCATTATTATTAATCCTTAAAACACTTACTTCTGTAAGGCTGCTGCCTCTCCTCCTTCTTCTTGGACTCCTGGAAGCACACAGGCTCCCAGACTACACTAGCAGGCTCCCAGACTCCCCAAGCCAATCACTATTCTGCTGTCACCAGCATGACAGCAGAATCGTAATTGGTCTAAGTGGCTTGGTTTGGTGCTCAGACAGGGACTGAGAGCCTGTCAATATTCTCCACCCAGCCTGTGCAATACAGCCAGGTGGAGAACATGCTAAGTGCGCATGACTGTTTGGCCAGCCCAAGATGTCCGGCCAAACTGTCATGTGCACTTACATGCACCAAACACTCTTCCCTCTGCTGGCTGTAGAGACAGCCCAGCCCTGCCCCGCCCCAAAACTGGCTCAGTACAGACAAATAAAATGATAATAGCATCATGGTATTATTATTTTATTGTTCCTATTTGCACTGCTCAGTGAGCAGTAGGTGCCGCCGCAGAGGGCTGTATGAAGCAGATGGTACACTTGCTCTCGCCTGCACATTTTTTACCGGAGATAACGTGTCATTCACAACGTCACTCTCAAGGTAGTAAATTATTTTTCATAAGCACACTGACAACTTGAAATTGTACTCATAAGGAACCTTAAAACCTGACAACTATGCTACTATTTAATGGTGCTGAAGTCTACTAAGTCATAGTTGGTGTTCCATTGGTTGGTTGGATGTACAGAAGATAGGGCTGCAAATGTCAGAAGAAGTGATTTGGCAATTCAGCATTCCAAAATACTGAGAAAGGTTTAAATGCATCACTGATATCCTTTTAAGCTTAATATTCCATTAAAGAATTTCGCCCTAGAACCTTGGATTGTCTATAAGTTTTCAGAAGGCATTAGCTCTGAAACTTCAATGAGCACCAACCCTGCTAATTAGGCAACTGCGGCATGGCTTTGATAGGCTGGAGCATCTGGCGACAAGAGTACTAAAGGACTTCATGTAGGTAAATTTCCCCATGCAGAGCAGATCTCCATGGCTAGAATGTGTTCTTGTGAAGAGGACTCATCAGGCTTCCCCGTGTGAAATTATTGTAATTATAGCATGCATGCAAACTCCATAAAGAGTCAAATTCTGACTTTTAATCCAGTTCAACAGCCATACATACCACACTAGACAGCAGCATGGATTACAAGCGTTAAAAATGCAATAGGTCTCGTCTTTCATTAAGTTAAAGCGATTTGCTCTGCTACACAATACCATTAGCAAAGCAAATGGCTTTAGCGTAATCAAAGGCAAGATCTATTGCATTTTCAATGCTTGACGGTGGGGGAAAGGTACTCGTGTCAGCCTTTCAAGATGGAAGGAGTGCCGGGTAGAACCGTTTCGCTGGACGTTGGGGGTGGGGATCAGAGCGTTTCGTACCCAAGGGTGGAGTGTTATTACAGCCAGCCCCGCACTTCACAGTCAGGGGCTGTTACCTTTTCACTTCGGGCATTGGCGTAGTTGTGGTTGGTACACTTCTGCGCTTTAGGGGTGCAACTTCGAAGCACTGGGAATCGGAGGAGTGGCATGACACGAAACATCACAGGGATTACAGGATTGTTACTGCCCAGTACTTAGAGCAGGCGGGGTAGTGGGTTGTCAGCCCAGAAATCAAGCATGGGGTGGAGGGTTCGTTGCTGTTGATCTGGTCTTTATCACTGGTGGGACCCACTGAGTGCTGCCAATGCACTGGTACCATGACATCGAACTTGTTAGCATAGTACAAGAGCTGTTACTACAACCCCACATGGCTGGGGATGACCGCTAACTGACACGGCACCACAGAACGACAGCCGTCTGCTCTTCCACTGGCGAATGACCCTAAAATCAGCTACCCACAATGATTCCAACATTTTGTGCTGCCCCTTAAACAGATGCCTCCCCACCCTGAAACAGCCTCTCAACAGCACCCCCAATATTAGCACCCCACATCTAACTTTTCACCCACTCTTCCAAGATTCACCAATCCCACAAAGAATTTGCTGCAACCCTAATAGCAGCCACGAAGGGAAGTACTTTGGGCACCCCCACATTCCATCGAGCTGAGCACCACAGCTCCCTTTTCATAAAGACATTCACCTAAGGATAGAATAAACCCTGCCACCACCCCCTTTCCAAAGGAACACTACAGAAATCCCACGGGAATCTACAATAAAAACACACAAAGGGCATTTGTGAGTAGAATAGGAAGGGTCTGTAGGGGCGGAACCGTTTTTTTTTAACAATGCCTTTCTGGCCATGTAGCCCTTTAAAGATCGAGGTGGGGAACCACTTTTTTAAAGATGGCTAAGCATTCCTGGGCAGCAGTCCTTAACATATTTTTGGCAAGGTGGGTGCAATAAAAGCATATTTTAATCAGCCCGCACGAAAAGAATCAAGCGCTGTGGAACTGCAACACAGTATGTCAAATAGAAAACGACAAAAGCTCTACCAAACTGTAGGATCAGCTGTGTCCACTGTTAGTTAACAAACAAAATACAGCAAGTGTATGAGCACTAATCACACTTGCACAGAGAAGCCCACAACTGCCTGCCTAAAAGAGCTGGACCCCGATGGGAGACCTGCGAACACAAGGCACAACCAGCCTTGCAGAAGGGGCAGAGAGCACTTGCTGGGTGTTGCCTCAAGGAGGAACAAGTGAATGTAAACAATACGGCTAAATGGTGCGAGGAAGGTTAACGTCTTAATAATATTAAACAGCCGTAGAGTAAAAAAAAAAAACATAAGCAAAGATGATCAATTTGTTCTTACAAATATATTTCACACTAGACACGATTGCGATGTTTTAAAATATGCACGATAACAACAAGAATGTCACGTTCGTCCTCAAAATACCATTGCTGCATGCCTCTGATTTCAATAGGAATTACAATCCGATAAAACCAATAAACAAGCAGCGCGAGAGAAATGAAAGGCACGTCAGCCATTGTTGCAGATAAACGCGGCAATAGCAAAAAAAAGTGCCTAGCAGCTAATTAAGAGACACTGCCTCCCGCCGCAAGTAGAAGATCCAATCTCGGTGGGCGGGGCCAAAAGTGGACAGGGTGGCAACCAGGAGGGATTAAAATGCCTCTGATGCAATCATTACACTGTGTTTTGAATAATACATGATGTAAAAGGACCATGACTTCTGGAACCGTATTGATTCCAGGAAGCCCTTGAATGGCAAGAGCAGCACATGCACGCGGCTAACGCCAGGCGAGACCTAAAAAGAATTTATGGGAAACTTTAGAAAGCAATTTGTTGATCCTATAATAGGAAAGGCCTTTCAGAAGAAAAATAATAACATTTTCGGTAATACACATAAATGTAAAGTTTCAGAATAAATGATAAAAGTTGTCCTTACAATCTGGAAGATGGAATAACTTAAAATACACCATAGTTATGTGTTCTGATGTATTAATTATACTTCATAAGAGATATCAAATTGTACCAGGTCATTCTTTTAAGCACTTGGTATCCTTTGGCACCATACCTGATCATCGTGTATTTTAGAGTGATCACTTGTTACAGGCTGTGTTCGTCCTTCCTTCTCCTGACTAATGAGAAAAATAAGACAGTTTGTTGTTAAAAACAAAATTGAATTTTTGAAAGGATTATTAGTGTTGTGTATAGACATTGTTTTTGATGCAGTCTCTCCAGTGCCACCAAAGAGACAGTCTTTAAGGGAAATGGGATTTAACAAGACAAGCTGAAAGATACTTGAAGCAAGATTTATCATAGTATTGCATTGCCCTTGCATCCAGCATGGTGATGCAAGGCCAACGCAATACTAAAGTCAGAGTTATCAAGTAACGCAAGGCCACCTTGCTTGGCCCTGTGTTGCTTGGTAAATTTAGAATGACGCAATGGAGCGCAAGTCCCTGCATTGCTTTATTCTGCCCAAGGAAGGCATTCCATGGGTGGAGTTTGGGTGTTCCCACACATCCACCCATGGGTTGTGGCACATTCCCAGATTTAGCACGACTGGTAAACCTGGGAATGCGTCAAAATGCTATGCCTTCCAAGGGGAGATGTAACAAGGATATCTTTATTTCTCCTTGTTGTTTCCCCTTTCTAGCTGTGATGCATTCTGCAGCACACTTAGAAAGAGGAAAAAGCCTCACCTCATAGTTTTTGTGCAGGAAGGTATCCTTTCCTGCACAAAACAATCCTGTCTGCGATGCAGGCACCCTTGCACCATGATGCAAGGATTTCTGCATTGGGGCTAGGTAGCAAACTGTGCACCAGCACCGACAGAGAGCAGGAATGCACCATATATTGGTAAATATGGTGCATTCCTGCCCTCTCCATTTCACACAGCACAGCAAGTTGTCTTGCTGTCTTAAATTGGGTGAAAGATTGTTAAATCTGTTCCTTGGCCCACAAGGCAAAGGCAACTTCCTCTGTGACTGAAATTTAACAAATCAGAATTTCATTATCACATGAACTTATTTTCAAGACCACACTGTAACATCCACATCCATTTAACAAATTGTCATTATGTTCAATTTGGTATGACATGAAGCTTTAGGCTAATTTTAGTGCTAGGTGATGTGGGGGGGGGGGGGTACATATATGCACGTGTCTAAGAGAACAAGATTACATTATTCACCTACCAGCTACACAGTTAATCAAAGGCAGGTGGATGGCGTCCAATATAAAACAGATAACCAGGCGGATGGTAACTTCTAAAATGTATGAAAAAGCGAGTATTTGTAAGAGAAGGAAATGGATTGTTGGGTCAACTAGAGTATTGATGCTGTAGCCCAAGGCTAATAGCAGGCTCTACCGCACAGATGCAGGACCACACGTCAAACATATATAAGAACCAGAAGTGCACATTCATGCTCCATCACTAAACAAGATCTTTGATGGTACAATTGGAGGTGTATACTCTAAAGTACCCCCTATCGGCAACAGTGATAGCCATGGTGTTTGCTGTTCCCAGAATAACGTCTTTCTAACATTCTTTGGGTCTCACCACAAGCAGACTACATCAGCTCAGATACTTATAGACTAGTAAATTGAGCACACGTGATCTCATTAACAGACCCCTGGAATCCAACAAGCTAAGAAGCTCCTTAAATTGAAAATAAAGAGCATTCCTGTTACAGGTGATATATTTTTCTTACTTGTACCGGAGCAGGGATTTTTGTTCCTCAATCTTCGAGTTTAATCATTAAATAACATCCACCAGTGGTCGTATGGATCCTTGATAGTCAACAAGGAGAGATGATAAGGAGCGATCATTTACATCACACCATTAACAGTGAAGTCCAACTGGGGTTTCCAAAGAATCAATAAAGAGAGCTGGTGTGATTTAAAGGGGTTTTATTACCAAATTAATTAAAACTATTTTATTTATTTAGCAAATAACAATTTTAGTCATCATTATTACAGACTCAAATAATCCATTAGTCGATATTTCAAAATAAATATAAAATACCACATTAGTAAGAATTACAAATAAAATAGAGAAGATACAGCAAGTGTGTTCAATTAAGGAAATCCCTAATCTAAATTAAAAGGTTTTTCTGGCATAAAAGACAATTTTTTCAATAAGCAAGGTAAGCTGTCAGTTTTAGAAACTGATAATGAAGTTCCTGATGAGAGAATTAAAAAATGCATAGCCATGAAGCCTTAGCACTCAAGCAGGGGGGAAATTTGCAAAGCTGAAAAGAATTCTCAGCTTAAACATCAGCAGACATCCTTAAGGTCTGTTTTCTAATTCCTACAGTAAGCTCTCCGTACGTAGGGGTCAATTATGATGGCGGACGGATCGCCACCGCCATGCAGGCGGTGGCGATTCGTCCGCCATCCTTGCCCGTCCGTCACCTATTTCCCCCCGCCATATTATAATGGCGGGGGGACCGTGGCGGACGGGAAGACCGTCCGCCGCTTTTCCGCCACGGTCGCAAGGCGACCGCGGCGGAAAAAGTCTAATATGGTGGCAGTGTCTATCAAACACCGCCAGCCATATTAGGATGGGTTGAGGGGAATGCCTTTCCGTGGCGGCAATGCCACCACGAAAAGGCATACGGTCCTTGCTTTGGGGGACCGTTGCGGACCCCCAGGGTGAAGGGGGGGTGCACATGGGGGGTACCTATGGTACCCCCCTGCGTTTCAGAATACAACGTGGCAGGCACCGCTCGGTGCCTGTCATGTTGTGCTTTGAAACGCACGACATGCATTTTTTGCATTGCGGCCGCAATGTAAAAAATGCAGGATGCATCCGCCACTGTGGCGGGTGCATCCTAATTCGAGGCACGGGACATCCGCCCCTGTGGCGGACGGTCCCGTCCTCCGACAGGATGGCGGACGGACTTTGTCCGGCCGCCATCCTAATTGACCCCCTAGTCTCTGAGTGAAAAAGGGAAGCTCTCTGACAAAAGTCTCTAAAGGGTCTTCCTGACTAATATAAGGGAAGCACACTAATATAATTCTACCAAAACTTTGTAGGCAACAAAACTTGCATTCACTGTCCACATCAACCAATCGTTTTCCAGCAAATTCTGGGAGCAGATATATTCTCTAGTTTCTCACATCTTTACAATGAAGTACAGAAGAATGTCCTTGAATTGTTACATTGATCACATCCTGTGGTTCAGACAGTACTGGCCAGAGTCACGTTTCCTGCCATCTCCCTTCTACTCCCGGTGAGAACTTCACGATCGGTTGTCTAATTAATAACAAATGTCTATTCAGTAGATAATAGAAAGCTTTTGGGAAATGACAGCATCTGGAGTAGAGAGGGAAAAACATCTTGTGCAAAACAACAGTTTAATGCAAAAACAGGCCTCTTGTCCAAAACGCGTAAAGTCAATATTTAATATGGCATCATTAGCTAGGCTAACTTAAGTCACTACATTATGTTATTTCATTTGGTGCGCATACAATACCTAAATGTGATTTGCTACTTCAAAAGTTTTAGTTTATTATGCACGTTTTGCTCAACTTTTAATTAACACTTGTTAGTTACGCATGTTTGGTTTATAAAATGAGGACATTGGCTCCATCCCTTCCAATTTACTTTAAAGCTCCTCCAATCCTCCAAAAATCTATTTTTTTAGAAGGCCACGCCGTAACTAACAGAAACAGACATCAGATACCAGACGCAACCCACCCAAAACCTCTGTCAAGCACTTCCAAACATTACCCCCAGGTCCCTCCGTCCTCGACACCTTCATACTTACAAGTGGAGATAACCATCTCCGACAGAAAAAAACAAGAGGAATGCTGGGACGCTAATACTGCCCCTCCCCCGGGAGTACATAAGCAGTACTTACCCAGCAGCCCTCCTGTTCTTTTTTTCTGTCTGTCGACAGTTTGTTCTGCATGCTGGTGCTGCTCTGGCTCCTGATGAGCTGGGGTGGCGTGCTCTTCTTCTCATCTCCCCCCCGCCTGGCTGCCTGGCTTCGTGGGCAGGGGGGGGGGTTTGTTGGTATGCCACCTGGCCTGCCGGGCTTGCTGGGTGTCAGACCTATTCCTGGCTGGAAATCCTGTTGGCCGGCCCTTTGCAGCTGGTGCGCCGCCTCCCGAGGGTTCCTTCCGGGTCGCTGTGAGCGTCCTCCTGTGGCCTGGCCGAGTGGAGGACGCGCTGCGCTTTCTTTCTTCTTGAATTTCTGGTGCCGGAGTTTGGTGTGGGGGCCTTGTTCCTGGGGGTGTTCCGGCCCCCGCCCCGGGTGAGTACCGCATAGCGGTGGTTTTGTGCTCACCCTGCCTGTGTTTTTCCTGCTGCCTGCCTTGCTTTCGTTCCTTTTCCAGGTTTTGGTACTGCTTTTGGGACGTTTGTTTTTCGTCTTCCAGCCCTGGAGGGCTGAGTTGGCAGGCTAGCCTTCTGGAAGACGCCGGGACACGCATCAAGAGACTCCTTTTGCTGCACCCAGGGTCTCATGCCTGCGCCTCCTGCGCTCTTCCTCTGCCTTCCGTCCCCTCTCCTGCCACATGGTTGGGATTGGCGGCTGGTCTCTTTACCTTGAGGGCTTCTTGCAGCAGGACAGGGCGTCGTTGCAATCCGGGGGCGTGCTGCACGGCCAGGTTGTGCTTGGCGTTATGTCCTTCGTGGATGTTATTTTTCTTGTGTGGCATGTGTTCCTCTGCCTTTGGCGCCGCCCCTGTCGGGTGTCGGTGGTCCCTGTGGCTTCCCTTTGCTGGGAGGGCGTGGGGGCTTTCCCCCGCTGGTTCACGGTCCTGTCCTTCATCTGCGCTGTGTTTGGTTGTGCTGTTAGGGCTGGTGCTGCCGTCTTTGGTTCCGGTCATCTGCTGGCTGTCGTTCCTTCCATGGAGACGTGGGTGTGGCGTGGCGGCTGGATCGTCCGTTCCTGTATCGTGGTGCTCCGGTTCGGATGTTGCTGTGTGCTTTCATCCTCTGTTTCTGGCCGGTTCTCATGGCTCCTTTGCTGGTCCCTTGCTTCTTGCAGGGTTTCTGGCGCCCTGCTGTGCTCTTGGGCGCTGGGTTGCCATGTTTCTTTCCTGTTCTGGGGGTCTGTGGTGTTTGTGCCTACTCAGTGCCATATTTCCTTCGGTGCTCACATGCTTTGTGTATGCATGTCATCTTTACTTTCCACCATGCTGCGGTGGGGGCCTTGTTGTGTTGTTGGCCCCCGCTCTGGTTGTTTTCGGTCCCCTTTTTTCCTCTGGGGCTCTCTGTTGGCCTGCTGGTGTCTGTCCTGGTGTATGGGCGGTCGGTCCTTCTGTGCATGCCTTGTTCCTGCTTCGGGTGCCTCCTGGGGGTGCCGTGGTTTGTGCAGGGGCCTCTTGCTTGGGGTGCCGGCATTCGCGCTGTGCTTAGTCCCTTCTTCCTCTGGGGTGGCCTGCGGCTGCCTCTGGGTGCTCCGCTCTGCTTGCTTCCTGTGTGGCCTTGGTGGCGGGTGCTTCTCTGGGCCTGGGGTCGCTCGGACATGCTGGTGTTCGCTGGGGCTCTCTGTCCGCGTCCCCCCCCCTCCTGTGGTGCGGGGGTGTCTGCAGGGTGCTGGGCACTGTGGTTCCTGTACTCCTCTTTCTGGGCTGCGTGGTTCGGGTTTCTGTTCCTGCCCTGCTGCCTTGTCGCTTGCTGGCCCCGGCTCTGGTCTGTGTTCCGGGTTGGGGCTTGCCGAGGGTCTTCTACCTTTGGTGCGCTTCTTCGGAGGGTGCCCCTGCCTTTGGCCTCTCGTGCCTATGGGTTCTTTTGGGCTCTGTTGTGGGGGTTCCTCTCGAGTTGATTGCTGCTGTTAGCTTTCGCTCTTCTGTTGTGGCCTGCCGCTGGTTGGCATGGGTCCCTGTCGCCTCTGTGGTGGCTCGTTCCTTTTTTCAGTGGCTATGCCTTTCCTTGCTCCGGGGATTCACTGTGTGGTTGGTGTCTCCCTGCCTGCTTGCTTGCGCCTTGCCCTCTGCTTCTTTGTGCCGGAGTTGCTCCTCACTTCTTCTGCAGCGGCCTGTTGGGGGTTCGTTCTGTTCCCCTCGGCTTCTGTCTCCCTGGCCCCGCCTGGGGTGGATCGGTGTTCCTGTTTCTGGGACCGCTGGCCTGTTGGCTCCCCTGGTTCCGCTTGGCCTGCCGTTGTTTTTCTTCGATGGCTTTGCCTCCTCTGCGGGTGGGGTGTTGTGGCCTCTGCTCCGCTTCATGGTCTCTGTGTGCTTGGTCAGCGTTTGGGGCTTGGATTCCTGGCCCTCCCGTCCCTTGGGCTGCGCCAGGTTCCTCTTGGGTGGCTTGTGCTGCCTTGGTCCTGGTTGGGGGTCTGTCTGGGACTTCCTGGTGCTTTGGGCTTGCCTTTGGCTGGTTTCTGCTGTTTCCTGGCCTCCCCTTTGGGGTGTGCCGTGGAGTTGGCCTGCCTGGTTTGTTCCTGGCTTTGGCCTCGTTGGGGGTTTTGGATTGCTTTGGTTGGGCGCCTGCTCTTCTTTATCCTGGCTCCGCCCCACCCCACCCACCACCCCGTGTTTGCTTCCGGTGGTGGTTGGGCTTTGGTCCCTGGTTGCTGCTGCTGCTGTTTTGTCGCGGCTTCCTTCCTGCTGTGCTGGCTTGTCCTGTCTTGCAGCCTGTTCTGGAGTTTTTTGTTCTACTCCCATGCTCCGCGGTCTCATCCGTGGTTGTGCTTGGTCGGGCCGGTTTGGTGCCTGCCTGGGGCTGCTGGGTGCTGTTGGCTTCTGGGTCCTTCTGCGCTCCAGTGTGTTTGCTCCCTGGGTTGTTCTGGTCTCTTCTGGTTCCCGTGGGGGTGCTTGGCTGGGTGTCCACTGGGGCTTCCGCTCCTGTGTGTTGGGCTCCTTTTGGGCTCTGGTCCCTTGCCTGGGCTTTCTTGGTGTCCTGGCGGGGTGCTCCGCTGTTGTGGCTGCTTCCGGTTGGTTCCTTCTGGGTTCTCCTTCTGGCGGTTCTCTTCCGGGGCTTCTTCCCCTGGGTTGTGTGCCTGTGGGGGGTCCTTTGGCTCTGGGTGTGCGGGCTTCTTGCTCCCTCGATCCCGGTGGGGGTCTGTTTGGGTGCCCCCCCTTCCCCTCCTTCTCTGGTTGGGGTGCGGTTCTGGGGTGTTCTTGCCTCTGTGGTTCCTCCCTCTTGGCTGCGGGTTGTCTGCGGTTGTGGGGCTGCTTGGCCCTCGGCCTGTTCTGCTTCCTCCTGCTTCCGCTTTTGCCTGCTGTGTGGTGCGGCGGTGTTGTGCTGGTGGTTCCCGGTCCCTCCTCCACTTTGGGTTGGTCTGGGTGCTGCGTGGGCTCCTTCTGGGGTTTGTTGAGCCTGCGGTTCCTCCTGCATGGTCGGGTGGCTTGGCTCTGGTCCGGGCTGCCTGGTTCTTTTGGAGTTTGTTGCCACGCTTTGGCTGTTTGCCTTGGCTCTTCTCCGGTGGCTGGGTTTGGGCCTTTTGGTTGTGGTCTGCGTGCTGTGCTCCCTGGGTCTTTTCTTCTCTGCGGCTCCTGCCCTTGCTGCTTGCCTAGCCTGCGGTGGGGTTCTCAGGTGGTCCTGTGCTGTGTGGGTGCCTTCTTTGTGCTGCCCTCTCTGCCTGGTTTGGTGGCTGCAGGGTTTCCCCGGTTGTTCTGGGCCCCCCTCCTGCCTTGTGTTCCCTCCCTTTTTGGGTTGGGATTTCCGGCGGTTGGGGCCGGTGGCTCTGTTCCCGTCTTGGTGGGGTTTCTTTGGATGTTGGTTTTCCGGTCTTGTTGGCCTCTCCTTGCTGGGTCGGCTTTGGACTGGTTTCTGGGGGCTTCTCTGGGCAGTGTTCTTTTGGGTTGGCCCCCTCTGCCTGTGCTGTCCTGGGTTTGGTGGCCTTCCTGATTGGTTGGTGTCCTCCTTCCCTGTGGTATTTTATTGGGCCTTTTGGGGTTCCCCCCTTCCCTGTTTGAGTTTGAGTTTGAAAATATTTATAAAGCGCACTGCGACCAAGCGGCTTCCTGGTGCTAATAGATAGAAAGTATCAGATGGAAGAGGCAGCCAGGGAATTACAGAGTGGTAAAGGCTTGGGCGAACAGGTATGTTTTGAGCACCTTACGGAAATGGGAGTAAACAGTGATAACCCGGATGGTGAGCGGAAGACTGTTCCAGAAACGGGGAGCAAGAACAGAAAATCTGGTGCCACCAGTTCTGGATTTGCGAAAAACGAGGAACATTAAGGAGTGCCTGACTAGAAGATCGGAGGGTGCGGCTAGGAAGATAATGAGTGATCAGGGAGTTGATGAAGGTGGGGGCAGTGCGGGCGCGAGCCATAAAGACTAGGCATCCCATCTTGAAGAGGGTTCTCTGCGAGATGGGAAGCCAATGGAGGGACTTGAGGAGGGGGGTAGTGTGATGATATTTAGGGAGTCGGTGGACAAGCCGGGCTGCCTGATTTTGGACGGTCTGAAGGCGCCGAAGCTCATAGGCAGGGATGCCCGCGTACAGGCAGTTCCCGTAGTCTAACCGGGAGACGATCATGGCAAGGACAATTATTTTGAGGGCATCAAAAGAAAAAAGCGGGAAACCTTGCGAATGATCCTGAGGGACTGAAAACAGGACGACACAACAGAGCTAACCTGAGGACGCATGGAGAGGTCCCGACTGATTTTAATGCCAAGAGTTTTTACCGTTGCCGAGGGGACCGGAGGAGGGCCGAAGATGGAAGGCCAAAGGGCAGGCGTCCAATGACTAATGGCGCCACCAGTCAGGACTAGCTCCGTTTTGTCCGGGTTGAGCTTGAGATAGTTTTGGTTCATCCACTCAGAAATGAAAATATGCACAGTTTGAAGTTTAGAAGGGGAGTCAGGAGTGGGGGAAAGGTCAAAAATCAGCTGAAGGTCATCCGCGTAATTGTACACAGAGACCTCCATGCTGAGTAGAGAAACAATGAGGGGGTAGATATATAGATTAAAGAGAAGGGGGGAGAGGGAGGAACCTTGGGGGACTCCACAAGGCACCGGGCGGGGGGGGGGGGCAGAAAAACATGAAAGGCGAACAACCTGCGTCCTACCCTGAAGAAACGAGGAGAGCCAGGAGAGGGCAGCGCCCTGAATGCCCGCCGCCCTGACACGGCCGAGAAGGATGGAGTGGTCAACCGTGTCAAAAGCGGCGGACAGATCAAGGAGCACCAAGGCCTGAGGGGAATTGGAATCCGCCTTGCTCTTCAATTCGTCAAGAACAGAAGTGACTACCGATTCAGTCGAGTGGACTGGGCGGAAGCCAGCTTGATGGGAGGCGAGAAGATGGTTATCCTCCAGGTAGGTCGACAGGTATGAGGTAATGTGGCTCTCCAGGATTTTGCCAAGATAGGGGAGCAGGGAAATAGGCCTAAAATTGGCAGGGAGGGAGGGGTCAGAGCAAGGTTTTTTTAAAATAGGGATGACTGTAGCAGATTTGAACGAGGATGGGACTATGCCCTGGGAAATCGACGCGTTGAGGAGGGATAGGGGGGGATCGGGGCACCCAGTGAACAGCTCTCTTAGTATGCGAGCCGGGCCACAGTCAGCGGGAGAGCCTGACTTGACCTTCCCGAGCAAGGCGAGGAAAGAGTCCCT
Organism: Lissotriton helveticus; assembly: GCF_964261635.1. Classification (NCBI taxonomy): domain Eukaryota; kingdom Metazoa; phylum Chordata; class Amphibia; order Caudata; family Salamandridae; genus Lissotriton; species Lissotriton helveticus. The sequence continues at coordinate 2,093,814,225 of NC_136057.1, forward strand.
CGAAATAGGGGGGTAGTGATCAAGAGAGGACAGCAGAGGGGGAAGAGGAGCGGCGGGGAGAGGGAAAGAAGGTGGGGGGATATTGCGTTTGATATTGGCGATCTTCTCGAGAAAGAAGTCATTAAGGGACAGGCAGAGGGATTCAGAGGGAGCAGGGTTAGGGTTGACTCTATCAGATGTGGCCAGGTTGTGGACGATGGAGAAGATCTCCCTAGATTTGTTGGTAGCAGATAGAATTTTGCCCGAGAAGTATTGTAACTTGGCTGAAAGGATGGCACCTTTGTAATTTTTCAGGAGGGACCTGTAACAGTCCCTCAGGAGGGGACAGTAGGTGCGTCTCCACTGTCGCTCTGCTGGCCGAAGGGCCAGTTTAAGGGTTTTAAGGTCACAAGAGAACCATTTGTTGGCATCGTGGAGACGGCACGCTTTGACCCTCCTGAGGGGAGCGACCAGGTCGCAAGAAGCGGAGAGCCAGGAATTAATGGAATCAACCTGTGAATCAAGGGGGTGGTCTGATAGGTCAGAGAGGGAGGTCACCAGTGAAGAGTAAAGGGCATTAAAATCCAACCGATTCCAATTTCGTGCAAGAACGTTCTTGGGCAGGGGGGGCTTGTTGGTGACTGAAAGATCAATGGAAAAGGAAATAATCGAGTGGTCCGACCAGGGGCAGGGGAGAATGGTAGTGGACGATATGGTTCGGCCTGATGACCAGATCTGATCAAGGGCATGCCCGCGAATATGGGTGGGAGTATGAATATGAGAAGTAAAATTGAAACAGCGGAGTGTATCAGAAAAATCTTTGGAAGTCTGGTCTTCCCTAGGGTCACCAGGCCAGTAGTTGAAATCCCCCAATAGGAGAACAGATGAATTATTGATCGCCAAGGTGGCCAACAAGTCATGCAGAGCAGGTAGAAAGTGGGGCATAGTTTGGGGAGGGTGGTAAAGAAGAACTATAGTAAGAGGGGCAAGAAGTTTCGTGGAGCGGGCGACTAGAAAGTCCACATTGGGTATTGGGGGATGGGCCAACGGTTAGAACTGTAGATGGGACCGAGCGATCAGGGCCACGCCTCCACCAACTCTACCGTCAGGGCGATCTGCCCGTAGGATATAGTAGGGGGCAGGCAGAGCCGATAGGACATCAGGCATGGAGTCGGCGGAAAACCAGGTTTCCGTGAATGACAATAAGTCCGGGGACTCAGAGTCGAGAAGGGTGAACAGTTCCAATTGGTGTTTTCCCGCAGAGCGGGTATTGAGAAGATAGGCGGAGGCCAAGGTATGCGGGGAGCAGGGGGGGTGAGGGAGCAGACCGAGTGAGGGGCAGATGAGGGCATAAACGGAGAGGAAATAACAGAAGCGGAGGAAGATATAGCAATGTCAAGGGCTGCAATGCGAGCAGAAGTTGAAGGCCTAATAGGCCAGTCGCCCTGGAGGGCAAGGAGCTGCGCAGAGGTATACGATAAAAATGGGGCAGGGTCAGTGGCCCCTGGTCCCAGTCGGTCGCGGACGGGCGCAGACGGGTTCGCCTTTGGCGAGCCTTCGGCGCGCCCGCTGCGCTTCCGGGAGGGGAGTGCCATTTTGTAGTGGTCAGGGTGGGAGGGCCGAGCAAGTAATCTGCTCGCCCTCTTACTCACCCAAGATGGCGCTGGAGTGTCTCTGAGCCGCGTTAGATCGGCAGCTGTGGACCCAGCATTAAGCGCAAGCAGGAGCCGTCAAGGTGGGGAGTGCACAAGGGATCGTTTCCCAAATTAAACACAAAAAATACAATTTATTCAATTTTTAAAATATTCGTTTTAAAATAGCCACTGTTCCCGGCTCACGCCTCAGGAACCAAATGAGCGATCTATGTCTTTGGGTTGGGTTCGGGTTTTCCCTCCTTTTCGGTTCCTGGGTTCGTGTGGCCTCCCCTCCTCGGCCCGGGTTTGTCCTCTGGTCTCTTTGGAGTTTCCTGGGGGATGTCTCGGTTTTCCTTGGGGGTCTGCCGGATCCTGTTGTCTTCCTGCTGGTTCTGGCCTTGTCGGCCTTGTCTGGTGGGTTGCTTCGGCGGGTCCTTTGTGCCCTGGTTCCGGATGCCTTTCTCCGGGGTTTCCCGGGATGGCGGCCTCCTTTTTTGGTGCCCTGGCCTTCTGTTTGTCTCCGGTCCTTGTCCTTGCTGTCCTGTTCTGGGTCGCGGGCCGGCTGTTTCCTGCGGTCTTCCTTCCTCCTTCTCAGTGCTCCCTTGGGTGGCTGCTTTTGTTGTGGTTTCCTAGGTGTGCTTGTGTGTGCGGAAGGCCGGGTTTTCTGCTTTAATATTCTCCACTTGTAAGTATGAAGGTGTCGAGGACGGAGGGACCTGGGGGTAATGTCCTATTACTTACCGGTAATCTTCATTACTCCGGGTCCCGTAGTCCTCGACACCTTCATACGACCCTCCCTCCCTCCCGGCCGGCCGGCCTTCCTGTCTGGGCTTTTTTAGTACAGGAGGGCTGCTGGGTAAGTACTGCTTATGTACTCCCGGGGGGAGGGGCAGTATTAGCGTCCCAGCATTCCTCTTGTTTTTTTCTGTCGGGAGATGGTTATCTCCACTTGTAAGTATGAAGGTGTCGAGGACTACGGGACCCGGAGTAATGAAGATTACCGGTAAGTAATAGGACATTACCTGCTATCCCCTCGGCTGAGCCTGAATTGCGACCGCTCCAGACTAATAGTGGTGACCAGTTTGCATTATGAAATACCAATGAAGGCATCAAATCATGCCTATTTTTTTAAACATTCACAGAGGACTATGTACTGCTCATTTGCCTTCTCTGTTACTAGACATTAAAATGCAGACGTTGACTCATCTCCGTTGGGATTTAAGATTTGAAATCATGCAAGATTTGAAATCCACTTAGCAGATCGTCCCAGAGGCCATAACACTCACAATGGAAGTCTGTAAAACAAGACAGGGCATGACACTGGCATGCCTCCTCCTCAGTCCCATTATGCTGTCACTTGTGATGCAAATTCAGCTGCATCACAACCGTGATGTACATAGGCAGAGCAAGGGGGCCTATCAGAAAGCATCCAAGCGTACAGCAATTTCATGGCATTTCAAATGTTCCACGCTGTTATTGCCTTCATAAATTCATGAAAGATCCACAAATCCAAAAGCATCCCATGCACACACAGCGATGCATGCTTAATGTAACTTCATCTATAATGTGTCAAACGTGCACAGCTTTCTACTGCTGATGCTAAATAAAGAGCTACACTTAAAACTGCTGGCCCATATTATTGTACAACAAGGACCCACGTAGAACACACCCACCATGAGAGTTGCTAGACAGCTGTGATTATGACCCCGTGCACAGACGGAGCTACTCCACCCCCCTTGCCTCTTAGCACAGCCTACACAAAAACATCAGAATCACCTTTTCTTCCCAAACTCTGACAACATATTTTGAAACACAACCCTCCTGCCTGTCTTCTTACTCTAACAACTGTCACCAAAGACATTTCGACTATTTCTGGTTCCTTGGATATGCCATGAATAAGGTACATTAAGACCTCTTGAGAGCTTGTGGAGTCCCCGTGGTGCAGTTAGGGCTATAGGGTTATAAATCAATGTATTAGCAAGCCACAGATTTTGCTCAGCTTTCTAGGCGGAGCCAAGGTTCTTTGACTGAAACTTTCCACTCCGTAAAAACTTCTTCAGGAAGGAGAACTTTCTGGACAAAATCCATCCGCCACTAGCCAGGCGTCTATATCTGCAGTTTTGGCATGGATCTTTTATAGCTAGTTGGTCCCAAGCAAAGAAAACTAGCATCACCCAGTGCTCAATCAGTGGTGTTTCCAAAGAAACGGTTGAATAGGTCTTATTTTTTTGTCCCCTTTATACCCCATGCAGGAAAATAAGGATTATTTCACCGTGTCAAAGACTGTAAGAAAATACAGGCAGGCCATTAGGATGTTCAAATATGATGATAATAATTTAATTTGTTTCGGGGTTAGTAGGTTCGTGTTGGGAATGTGGAGACTAAGACAAAAGATGCGTTCCGATTTGGTAGAAAGGGGCATGCAAATCATTAAGTGGATTTTTAATTCTGTATATATGTATTAGTGATGCATGACTTAGAGGGAATGTTACCATTTTTATATTCAGTTACTCATCCTTGTTAAATTATATGCGCCAGAGACGGGTAGTAATAGTAATAGTCGATTTTGCACTAGCCATTTTAAGTGGTAATGTGAATTTATAATTGGTTTTCTATTTATTGAAGTACAGTGTCTTTATATGAGAGAGAGAACATATTTTATCCTAGGATTCAGTGGAAGTAGTATTTAGACTAATGGACTAACTCCTTTATTGTATGTCTTGCTGATGATGTTTTATTGTACTATATGTATATTCTGCTTTTATGGCTCTATGCCGAAATAAAGCTATTTTGATTGAACTGCCACCAATGCACTCTACTAAATGCACCCCTCTATATGCACCCCTCTATCTCCTACTGTCAACAGCAAGCCATTAAAAGAGCCCCTTATTTTTTTAAGGATAGATTAACACATAAACCTGCACATTGTTTTTCCATTGTTTTTTTAAAATGCGAAGCCACAATCAGCAAAGAGATTGAGTAGGTTTCATTCAGCATGGTGCTCAATCTGACTGTCACCAATGATTCTATTCAAAAGCTGTACATAAGAGCATCACGCACTGAAGATTCTACGTTGATATGTAAGAAATGTCATGATCACTCATACTGAATACATGATAAGAGAATCTAAAACATATGTTGCCCATAAGTAATTAACACAAATTTCAAAATGATATTCATAAACTAGTAATAAATAAAAGATAAGAAAAATATGAATATGGAACAAAAATAACAATTAAGGAATTCACATATTCTAAACATAAAGACTTAAAAATGCAAGCAAAATAACTGCATGCATGCACATCACGTAAAAATCCTTGAGCTTTACAGATGGCGTGCCAGTTCAAGCTATCAATCTGACACGTTCTGCAACAAAATCACAAGGGCTCTGCTTCTCAGTTCTTTGGACCACATCATTACCAATCCCCACTCCAGCAGAAGAGTCAGCGTGGTTCCCATTGTACTCTCCAATTTCTGTGCTTCTTACCCTCACAAAGAAGTCAGCAATTGAAGCAATTTGATTCACAGCAGCAGATTTCACAACTCTAAGCACTTTCCATACTTTTCCATCCTGGGTCAGCGTACCTGCTGTTGACTGCGAGGAGGGTGAAGCTGTGCCGGAAGAGACAAGCACCACTGGGGGAACAATATTATCCACCTACCCCTGCTGTGAGCCCATGTGCTAAAAAACGCAGCATGGTCCTGAGGACACCTTCAGGAAGACCCTCAAGACCTGACACTTCGGTTGAACTGAGCAGCATACCCCCCCCCCCCAGCGTCTTGAGCCCCCCCCCACGGGTGAGTAGCGCACTTACAGTTCCCTGATTGATTGACTGATAGATTAAGGACTGTGTAGCCGCCCTACCTACTGTAGACTGTGAGGAGGAGGAACCCGGGCGGGAGGAGACAAGTACTGCTGGGGGACTACATTCCCCACCTACTCCTATGGTGTCTTCATGGTCGAGGATGATCCGGATGTGGCTGGAGGCCCCATTGAGGGCGGTTTCTGTGCTCTGGTTGCTGCAGAAAACTGTGTGCTGTTAATTAGTTGGTGATGTTCCCGGTCCCTGGATATTTGTTTCTTGATCGCCTTCTTCATGACTTTGGTGGGGAAAGGTAGTTGTGAGATGGGTCAGTAATTGCTGAGTTTGCTCAGGTAGGCTGATGGTTTCTTTAGGAGGGCATTGACTTCTGGTTGATTCTAGTTGACCAGAAAGGCTATTTGATGAATGTTTTGATGATTGATGTGAGCGCGGAGGTGATCGCGGATCCTTCTAAGTTGTATATGTGTTGGGGGTATGGGTCTGTGGGGGCTCCTGAGTGCATGGATTCTGTAACTGTGGCAGTGTCCTCGCAGGTGAGTGGTGTCCAGTCAGTTAGATGATTGTAATCGCTTTTGGTGGTAGGTAGTTGGTCGATGAGGTCTTCTGGATTGGGATGGGGATTAAATTGCTGTATATCTTTGTGATTTTGTTGTGGAAGAAGATGGAGAGGTTGTTGTAGAGTCTGATAGTGTTGGTAGTGGCTGCAAGGGTGGAGAATTCTTTGATGATGGTGAACATCTCTTTGCAGTTGCTGAAGCTGGTTTCTGTCTTCAGTGCCAGGGCTTTTTTTTGTTTCTCTGATTTGGTGGTGGTAGCAAGAGCCCTGCCTTGTAAGAGTTTCTGGTACTGGGGTCCCGCCTGGTTCTCCATTACCTTTCCGGTTGTTTGCAGTAGTAATTGGACTCTCTAATGTCGCTAGTGTAGCAGCTGGCTTGCTTGTTGGATCACCTCTGAGGTGCTTGAGGAATGTTAGGGCTAGAGATAAGTGAACAAACTAATACCTGAATCATGCAGAATAACCACCAGCAGAGTCAAGAGTCTTGTAAAAACTTGCAGGCCAGACGTCATGCAAAAATGGGTACTAAAAACTGGTAGTGCTGATTTTCCACTGAAAATCTTAGGAACTGCTGAGGTGTCTGGAGAATCAGAACATCAAGAAGTGCATCTTGCATATGTAGAGTTGCAAGGTAGGCTTCTTGCTGCAACAGTGGACAAAATACTTTGCAGAGTTGTCATTTTGAAAGTCTGATGCACCAAGAAATTGTTGAGACCCTTGAGATCCAGTACTGGGCGAAAAATTGCCTGAGTCTTTTCTACTAGAAAAAGGATAACATTGTATCCAAGAACAGGCTCAATTGTTGCTTTTAGCAGGAGATATTCGACTCCGTACAGAAGTGCTCATCGCCACTGGGGATGCTTTGGAAGAGCAGTTGGTCTGAAACATGAAGTAGGGGCTGAGAAAAGCCCAGCTCTGAGACCACTTTGACAGCCCATTCCAAACATTCTGAAAAAACAGAAGGTGGCTACCCACTTGTAGGTCCTGATGATAGTCATGCTTTTAAACCTAGAGGGTTGACAACAGCAGACTTGGCCTGGGTTTCTATGAACAAGGGTTCCCTGGCCAGGACCCCTTCCTTAAATGGTCTGAGATGACCCTTTCGTATTCCCTGTTGGAAAACTATGCCTGAAACCAAAAGCTCTACCTCTGTGTTTCTCCAGGACTAAAAACTTTTCTGCTCTCTGCCGTCTTCTTGACCATATCCACCAATTGTGGATCAAAAAGGGAGGGACTGTCTAAAGGCAATTTCAGAAGAACTGACTTCTGTCCTGCATCCGGCTTCCATGACCACATCCATAGATGTTGGCGAGCAGAAATAGCAACTTTTTAGACCACCACTGAGGGGCATAGATTATCAAAGGAAATATCAGAGAGAAAGCAAACCTGTTACTCCATAAGACTGAGAAGTGAGAAACAGTCCAAACCCTCTAACATGAGATCAGCCAAAGCGTGAAAGTCTTTCAAGAGTGATTGCACTGGATAAGTGGTGTATGCGTAAGCTCTAATCGAGAAATTAGAAGCAGCACAAGATCACTTCACCCATCCACTTTCTAATCCACTGGATCTTGTGGGGAGGCATCCTCTGGAGCTACATTTCCCTGGGAAGACAGACTGGCCATAGAGTGTCTACGTTCACCACAGCCAGAAATTCCTTAGAGTACTTGTTCACTGGAAACCGTTTTTCAAGGAAAATGGGAAAAACAGTTTTATCAATATCGGTCCACTCATGCTCTAACACTCTCTTCATAGCACCATTCAAAGGGACTGTTTCAGGCTCTGTTTTATTGTGAACACAAATCATTGTCCTTATAAGTGGTATTAGGAGCAGGAAGGTTTAAATTTTCGAAACAAATCTTTAATAATTTCAGAAAGTTCAGGGCCTTGAATAAATAATTCTTACCTGCTTTCATCATCCATATCCAGGGCAGGATCAGCATCCTTCAATCTAGAGACCATGGCCGAATCTGGCCCATTTCTGGCTCTAAAGGCAGATTTGGTTGCCACATTGTTGAATTGTGGACAATGAGGGTCAGAAGAAGGACCAGGTATATTTTCACCTGCCTCTTCCTTTGCAGAAAAGCAAAAATGTCAAAATCAGTTACCTGGCACAAATGAAAAGCCAAGAAACTGGCCGATTGTTCCTGTATCAGCCGGTTTCTAAGCTGCATACATCTTGCAGGAACGTTCGCAAGAGCGCAGTTGCGGCATGCCATTTTAATTTGGACAGAAATGGCAAGTACAAGTCTTTGAGCTGAACTGAGTGCTTAGAACCATTGCTCTAAGTAAACAAAATCTCCTTCTACTAGAGGCTAATTGCTTGACTGCTGCTCCAAGTCTCGGAAATAGCCATAAATGTGCCCCATTCGTCCTGCTTGCTAAGGCAAAGCATAAGAATGAAAGAAATGCTAACAAAGCAAATCCTCTGACACACAATTCAATACAAACACAAATTAAAATAACACTTACTTGAGCCTTCTACGGTCACTCAGGTCAGAAAAGAAAAGAACAGGATTAGATGTAATATGTCCTCCCTTTTCTGCCTAGGTCATCAGCCTCCATATTGGAGGAAGTAATTTAGGTCAGCAAGGGAACAGGTCTGCTGATTGAATCATATCTCACATGTGAGGACAGGAGCGGGGATAAGGGATGAGGCGATAATGACGGGAGCACTGTGCACGTTGGCATTCCCCCAAACTTAGAGAAATGAAACAACTATGTAAGCGCCTTGAGAGAAGCTGGAGAAGGGATTTCTCCGCTATGGAGAAAACTAAATACAGAGATGCCATTAGAGCCCTTAAGTCTGAAATTAGAACTGCCCAATCTGGCTATTACGAAAATAACATTTATGCTGCTGCCAACTCTCCCCAGGAAAATTTTTAAATAACAAAGTCCCTTCTGAAACCACCAGTACCCCCTTGCCCTCAGAGGATAAAGGTGGACGATGTAACACTTTGGCACTGTTCTTCTATAAGAAAATTTGAAGATATTTACTCCACCTTTTCCCCCCTAGTAGTATCAACAAGGACCGACATGTACGGGGACCCGTCCCAACTCCCTAACCCCATTAATGACTCAATCTCCCCCATGGATATAAAAGCTCTAAAAATGTACTTTGACCAGCTGAAATCCGGCTCCCCCACCATTCTTAATCAGATCTTTGATTCTATCACCCCTGTGATCCTGGAGCTTGTGAATACCTCCTTTTCCTTGGGGATTGTCCCCTCCTCCTGGAAATGGGCCTGGGTCAGAGCCCTACTGAAGAAACCTACCATGGACCCTGAAGTTTTTGCGAATTACCGCCCTATCTCCCTCTTGCCTGAGATAGCCAAAATAAGTGAAAAGTATATAAGTCAGCGGACATGTACGTCAGATGCGAAGACATGTGCGTCAGCACCATTTTGTATTGGGCTCAAAGCACATTAAACCCATTTTTATTAGCTGACGTGTCAGTCAAACGTGTTGACATGTAAGTAAGCGCCATTTTAAGATGGGCATGAAGTGCATTGAACGCACATTTTATTTACAGAAGATAGGTCATGTTTATAAGCACAATACAGCTGTCAATGCCCTCTTTCTGTAACTCACTACAGGTGCACCTCCTGGCACAGGGACTGCCAAAAAAGGAAGGCCCTTGTGATGCTGAGGACCGTAGGGGCCACAGAAGCCCTTTCTTAGTTGTAAGAGATCCCGTGCTGCAGGGCTGCAGGAAGCGCTATAAGCGCGATGTGACTGGCCAAACCCCCCATCTCTAACTCACTGCAGGTGTGCCTCCTAGAACAGGGAGTATCAAAAAAGGAAGACCTTTGTGATGCTGAGGGTCCGTAGGGGCCACAGAAGCCCTTTCTTAGTTGTAAAGGATCCCTTGGGGCTGCAGTGAGCGCTATAAGCATAAGAGAAATCATTTGGATGGTGTTCCTGAAGAGAGAGGAGTCCCAAGTGGCTCACAAAGAGTTGGTGTCTACAGCGGCACAATGGATGAGCAGGATATCCCTGCATATGATAATGATATGGATGAATACATATTAGATTTAAATTACAAGGATAATGAGTTTGGAGGAAGTATAGCCAATAGAGATGTTGGCAGGAAATCGGTAGCTGACCCATTAGAGCAAAGATTATTTGATCCAAAGGATATAAGGCATCCACAATGATCAGATTGGTGGCCCTTAACTTGCGTAGAAAAACCAAAGGTAGTGATGGACGGAGCGTTGACAATACAAACACTCACCCCCAGTCAACTGATCTGGGTTTAATCCATCACCGTTCTTTAGCTCAATTCGCCACCCCAGTTCAGACATGGCCATATGCAAATCGGTCTGACCCTGTGCCTCATGGGAACAGTCCAGCCCGAACTGCCAAGCCATGTCTTCCCTGGACCGGAATCAAGCTTTCCAGGACCGGTTTCTGGCATTAAAGCCGTCTTCAGCCGGGCTTGCTTGACTCCAGTGGCAAAGTGAGCAAGGGACTCACGTCTGAGCATACCCTGCCAACTTAGGGCGAACAAAGAAAAACCAAAGGTGGTGATGGACGGAGCGTTGACAATACAAACACTCACACCCAGTCAACTGATCTGGGTTTAATCCATCACCGTTCTTTAGCTCACTTCGCCACCCCAGTTCAGACATGGCCATATGCAAATCAGTCTGACCCTGTGCCTCATGGGAACAGTCCAGCCCAAACTGCCAAGCCATGTCTTCCCTGGACCGGAATCAAGCTTCCCAGGACCGGTTTCTGGCATTAAAGCCGTCTTCAGCCGGGCTTGCTTGACTCCAGTGGCAAAGTGAGCAAGGGACTCACGTCTGAGCATACCCTGCCAACTTAGGGCGAACAAAGAAAAACCATAGCTGGTGATGGACGGAGCAAAATATTCTCAAACATTCACAGCTTTGGATAAAGCGCAGTTTTCAATGTGTGAAGTATTTGCAGGTGCAAATAGTTTTTCTGGCAAATATGGGTGGAGAGGGCAACCATTCGGCTGAAGTTTCTATAAGTCCCAGCGATCAGGAAGAGGGACCCAGGGAATTTCGTTTTTTACACAGGTCATGTCCCAGGCTACCAGCTCCCTGACCACAATCAAATCTGTCTAAGGCGATTGTGGTTAGGAACTATGTCTTTCCCGAAAACACGTACTTGAGCCTTGCTCCTTTCTTTCTTTATCTCTATAAGTGTTGCCTGGCTGAATTTTGCATATCTATTAATTGTCATGTCATGTCATGTCAAAGGTTTTAATATAGCGCAGCTTATTACCGTGAGGTCTCAAGGCGCTTGGCAGGAGATCGGTAGCTGACCCATATGTATTGATTGCCAAATGCTGTGATTGAGGTGTTCGGGGAATTTAACTAAGTGCCAGAGAGACGCGCATAGCGTCATCACGTAACCAAGCACATCGGGGCTGAAGGCGGGGACTATTTAGATACCGCGCTTTGTGACCCCTTCACTTGGTTTTGTTTCCGGATGATGTAACCGGAAGGATTCCTTGCCGCCAGTGTTTTCCAGCTGGTGTACTGCATCTCTCTCCCAGAGGGGATGATCTACTGCCAGCGTTTCACGGCTGGTGTTCTTCATCTCGCTCCCAGAGACGAATTAACGCCAGCGTTTCCCGGCTGGTGTTCCTTGTCTCTCTCCCAGAGGTGATCTACTGCCAGCATTTCCCGGTTGGTGTTTTCAAGTGTCTCTTGCTCTAGAAAGCGATCTACTGCCAGCGAATCCCTGCTGAAGTTCCGCGTCTCTCTCTCTCCCAGAGGCAATTCCTGTGGATATTGGTGTTGTTCTGCATTCTCCTCCTCAGTTCATCAAATTCCTAGCGGCATTGGTTCTACGCTCTCTTCTCCTCATTTGGATTGTCCCGTTTGGATGGACTTGTGCAATTACTTGGAACCTTGCAACAAGTCTGTTCTCAGATAAGTCAAGAAGACGGATGATATTTTTTTTACCACTTTTTGTTTTTGCATGGAGATATTGCTTAAACAAATTGAAGTCTTTTTGTGTTACCCTGCAACTAAAAGGCTGAGTCAAATCCCTCATATATGAAAACCCATTTAGTGTGTTTTGGGATTATGCATGATATGTATTAATTGTATATTTCACTAACCCTTCTTTTTCTTTTCCTTCAAGATTTCCACCTCGAGATTTCTCCTCTTCTGGCCTCTAAAACGAGGAGTTGCAGATACATCCATTCCTCTTCACAACAGAAATACACTACAGAACAGAATACTTTCCTTGTTTCCCTGTTTACCTCCTTCCTCTCGATTCTTTTCCACCCAAAGCTAATCTTCCCATCAGCGTGGAGGGTTAAGCACTAGGAGGGAGGTTTGACCCTCTCTGCTTACGCAGTACCTAGTATTCAGGTTAGTGGACTTTGAACACACAGGGGAAGAGGGTCCAGAGGGTGACCATCTAGGTGTCGAGGACAAACTAAAAGCACAGGAACAGGTGAGTATGAGGATTACTTCTTGTTCTATCCACAGAAAGGTAGAAGGAAAGTTGAATTTTCATATAGAGTAATGGAATCATATTACAAATGATCATTGGGTGCTGGATCCTGTATGACGTTACTAAATAGAGTTCAATTCAAACCCTCAAAGTCTGAAGAGCAGAGGGGACTTTTCTTCAACGGGGCATTGGAAAAAGTAATAATGAAATGAAACGGAGTCAATGATAGACAAAGGTGCAGTTGTAAAAGTTAACAACAATCATGTTGGTTATGTAAGCACTCTTTTTCTTATAGATAAGAAAGACAAGGGTAGGTGCCCAGACATAAACTTACAAGATTTGAACTTCTATGTGGTTTACAGACATTTCAAAAAGGAGGGAATATGTCTTCTCAGAGATTTATTACTGGAGAAGGATTGGATGTGAAAGATAGATCTAAAAGAAGCATATTTCACAATTTCAATTGTAGTAGAATGTCAGTAGTTATAGGGAGGTATTGTAGACACCATAAAGGTACAGTTTTTTCTTCCAGAGCAGAAGAAGTAAGAGGAAATAAGACAAGAGATGAATTTAGCTCTGAAGAGAGAGGGAAAGTTGAGCAACTTAGCTGTGTTATAGGTCTTTTATCATCCTCAATTCAAGCACTGTTCCCAGGTCCATTACATTACAGGGCATTGCAACATATGAAAACTTCAGGACTTGCAAGTGGTCTGTAATATGGAGATATTGTTATATGTCAAAGGAGGCAAGGGAGGAATTGGAATGGTGGTTGGTGAATATGAAGGTATGAAATGGTTGAGTTATTTTTTAAACAAAGACAGAATTTGTTTTGGAGAAAGATGTAAGGAATAATGGAAGGGAAGCAGTGTGTCCGGATCAAGAGACAGGTGATATTTGGAGTTTGATGGAGCCGGGAGATCGTATAAATTGTTTAGAGATTAGAGCAGGAATATTTGCATTGAGCAGGTTCTAATCACAGTTCCAGGGAAATCCAGTCCTGTTGAAGATGGACAATGTCACAGCTGCCATTTACATAAACACTTTAGGAGCCAGAAGATCAAAGAAGTTGGCGGATCTAGCGAAGGAAATTTGGGAGTTTTGCTTGGAACACAAGATTGGTTTGAGGGTCTTGTACTTAACAGGGAAGCAAAATTTAGTGGCAGACTGGAATTCGAGGAATATGATACATTTCAGCGACTGAAATTTAGAAGAAGACATTTTTCAGTAGATTCAGAATTTTCTAAGACAGTTGAATGTAGCTCTGTTTGCCTCCAGGTTGAGTCATCAGTTGCAGGATTACATCAGTTGGAAATTCAGGGGTCATAGCAGTGGATGCTTTTACACAAGATTGAGCAGAGAGGAGGAGTTATGTGTTCTTGTGTTTTGTAATGATACAGAGAGTGTTGATTCAAGGAAGAAGACAGGGTTGTCATTTAGTATAGTAATTAAGTTCAAAATACTATGATCTGGCAATTTAAGCAAAGGTCCAAAGCCCTGTGGGGGTAGAGAGAGCCTTTGACCAAGGATGGGGGAATATGTCCTATCTACGTGACTATAAATGACCTGAAAATTATCCCCTCTGAATTGTCTGAAACTTGTGTCATTTCATTTCATAAAGCTTTATTCGGATCATTGAAAAACATGTCCATAAAAGCACAAATAATACAGACATTTCATTCAATTTCATAGACTAAGAATATACAGTACAAACCTCAAAGAATACCAATTACAAAAAGCATCCAGAGGGGGATGGAATAAATATTTAAAAATATACAAATATTTTAAAAACACATACTTTTCCTAGCGCTAATTGCTTTTAACAAAAAGGATGCAGTAAAAAAGCAAATGTCCGGATGGTTCAAATTAAAAATCAGTTTCATAGCCTCCTTTATGTTTCTCACTCCAAATCTGATGAATAATGGCTTCAGATAGAATTTCCGTAGCTCAATATACAAATCACATGTTAGCAAAAAGTGCTTAGTGCATTGTTCAGTTCTATTGTCACATTTACAGGGACCAATAGGGCGCATTTTAATGTTAGGACAAGCAACCAGATAATGTACTGTACCCATCCTCATTCTGGTTAGTACAAACTGGTGCGAAGTTCTTGTCACCTGAGATAAATATGGACTAAAACCAGTGAATTCATTCAAGCTTTTGTATAATTCACAAGTAGTTAACTTAGAATCCTCTAAGAAATGCTTTTCGTTACAGTGATTTAAAAAGGTTGTTTTCACTTCAGATTTGGGGATTTCCGACATACTCTGGGGGTCCATTGATACATTGATCCCAAATAATTTTTGTGCCCAATCGATGATATATTTGATCCACGGGATTTTAAGGTGTTGGTCCAGTAAAAGGCAGTCCGTAATGATTGCTCTATTCAATGAAGTACCATCACTGAGCCAGATAGAGCGCCACAGTAGTATGGGTCTTAACATAATCAGATCACTTAACGCTTGGATCCCTGTTTCATAGTGAACCAAGGAATTGGAGGTAGACTTGGGTAAACATAAGAGCCTTTTCAGGAAGAGGTTCTCCTCTACCTGCAGGCTCCTTACATACGACACGCCCCAAATTCCTGCCCCGTAAAGGGCAGCAGAAAGACATTTTGCTTGGTAAATATTTAGCATGTCTTTAATGCGTCTATTCCCCAGTTTCTTGGCAAACAGGAAGACCCCATTGGCACTCCTAGTCATCTTAGTTCTGACCACCTTGTGTTCAGTGTCCCAACTCCCATTTTTGGAAAAGGTTATTCCCAAATAACAAAAGTTATCCACCTTTTCCACTGGTTCCCCATCGATAACATAATGGGTTTTACATCTTTTTTTTAACTTTTTCAGAGCAACATTCCATTACATAGGTCTTAGCCTTATTAATGACCAGTTTCCTCTTCTTAATAAAGGATACAAAACAATCCATTAAACGTTGGAGACCCAGGGGAGTCCTAGACAGTAACACTGCGTCATCCGCATAGAGTAATACAGGTATCTGAAAGTTATTAACTCTAGGGGCGTCTGCAGCGACTGCCTGCAGGGCAGATTCAACCTCGTTAATAAAAAGGGTAAAAAGCAGGGGTGCTAAAACGCACCCCTGTCTGATGCCCCTTCCTACCCCAAACTTAGTAGTACATTCCCCGTTGGGTCCATAGCGGACGCTGGTACGAAGTTTTTCATACAATCGGGCTAAGAAATAAATAATTCCTTCAGGAGCACCCATTTCCAATAATTTGGCCCATAATATAGCGTGGTCCACCAAATCAAAGGCACTACTGAGATCAGCAAAACAGAGGTAAAGCGACCCTTTTTTTGCCTGGGTATATTTTCCCACTAATAGCTCTAAATTCAGACACTGTTCTATGGTACCACGGCCTTTCCTAAAGCCAAACTGACAGTTACTTAGTATCTTGTTTGATTCAGCCCACTCTTCAAGTCTTACAAGGAGAACCCTACTCATGATTTTAACTGAAGAATCCAATAAGGATATGGGCCTGTAGTTTTTAGCATCCCCCCGATCTCCTTTCTTGAAGATGGGGATAATTATTGACTCTTCCCAAGTGGACGGTATGTTACAGCATATAGCTGCATTGAATATTTTGGTAAGCAGTGGGCCCCAAATATCTGGCGCAGTCTTGTATACATCTATGGGGACGCCATCTGGCCCCTGGGCCTTACCTCCTTTACTGGCTCTTATACTAGCCATAGTCTCACTGGTACTAATATCTAAGGCTAGGATAGGCCATCTATCGCCATTGGTATCTGATAGATTACTAGAGTCAAAGATATTAGAATAATGCTGGATCCATGAATCCATACTCACGTTAGCAGTGAGTTCTGGGACCTTGTCATCTTTTAAGAATGGGCTATTCACCGTGGACCAGAACAGGGTACAATTATTCGTGTCTGCTGCCTGGGCAAGATTTTCCCAGGCTTCTTGCTGTAATTCAGCTTTTCTACGTTTGAGGGTCGTATTAAATCCCTGTCTAAGTTGGGCCACCAAAGCTTTGTCCCTTGGTTTAGCTGCAAGGGCCTCTTTAAGTTCCCTCCGGGCATTAGAACATGCATGGTCAAACCAACCCCTAGGGCCCCTTACTTTAGACCCTGCATCTTTGGTAAATTTTTTGCTGATGATGGAATTGATACTGTTAAAGTGATCAATACTGTCAGACGAGGTGTCTTCCTTTTCTAAAATTGCTGTGATATCCATCAGACAACTAGAAATAATAGAATCTGATGTTACAGCAGCTTTTTCTCCTTTCCACCTCAGTCTATAGCCATTCTGTCTATGAACTTCAATATTATTAATAATACCTTGTTCACAATCATGATTATTATACCAGAGTGTTAATTCAGTGCACAAACAGTTATGGTCACTCAACATAATATCCATCACTTTGGGCAACGAACAGAGCGGGGCAATAGTTGATGACATGCAAATAAAATCAATGATGGTGTTAGCGCCCCTTCCTTTAAAAGTTGGTATGATTCCGCCCATGTCATTTTTAGCATTGTCCATGACTTCCAGGTCATAATGAGTCATAAAATTATTCAAAGTTTCCCCATAGGTGTGATGGGGAAAATGGACTTCAGCCTCCCCCTGTCGGTTATACACACCACAAACCTTCTGGGTAGATAATGGGCACACAGATACGTTAAAATCCCCCACAAAAATATATTCAAAAACACAGTTAAAATTCCTCTCGAAATTGTTCACTGCTGTATCTAATTCGTTGATTGCTGTATGTCTAGTGTTATCAAAAACATTATTATAGAAATTTATCAGTAAAATGTTTCTGCCAGATTCTTGTGTAAGCCATAAGATTTGCGAATGCGCCCCCACATTAACAAATTTTTTCACAAGAATGGGTAATTTAACAGAAATTAACACCAACAAACCGCCCTTAGCTCTACCGTGAATTGAGGGCGATGCTGGGAGTTCATAGGACACATATCCCTCAATACCTTTAAAATTTTTACTCCAGGTTTCCTGGAAACACAGGATGTCAAACAAATACACAAAATCATTCCAGCCTAGGGCATCCTCCTTGGTCGCAATTCCTGCAATATTCCAGCTAGCAATATAACTGGTAATCTTTTCCTTTTCTTTGCTAGCATTTGACAATTCAACACTAGATAAGGGCATGTTATTCTCTATATTAAAAAGCTCTATGTTAGGTGTAGGAATTAGGGTTTCTCCCCCAGTCAAAGTACAGTTCAAACATACAGTATCCGTTTCTACAATTAACAAAGCGTCTTCTACAATTTGAGTACTAGACCCTGGAACCCTGGGAGGTTCAACCTCAAGTCAATCATTCTGGTCTAAGTGACTCAGGGACTGGAACCTATTCTGAGTGGGGACCTGGAAGACCATTCCGTTGTCAAATGAAGAGGTGTTACTAAATGAAACAAATGGGTTGGGGGTGTGAATTAAGGGAACATTCCCCCCGAACATAGGGTTCCCCATATGCAACAGTGGGTTGAATGGGCTATTTTGTGGGCCAAAAAAGATGTTAGGCATCATTGGTCTGTTCATCATAGGTGGATAGGTAGAGTTACTCGGTGCCCTCTGCTTACAGTTTGACTGGGGTTGCCCCCCAAGGTGGTTATAGAAATAGCCCAATGGTCTAGCGATTACTTCAGTCTCCGACTGTGTAATTGCTGCTGCTCTAAGCAACACTGTTGCCACATGTTGTGGATGTTTAAAGTTTATTATCACGCAATCCCCACCGCCAGTTTTTTTGGTGTTACCTATCCAATTGACTCTCCTGATGGAGATAATTTGGTCAGAATAGCCGACTGGGTAGCCACAGTGACGGTTAAGCCAAGAAATAGTTTTATTTCTCAGAGAATCAGATGTCTCATAGTCATTTGGGGATTGAGTGAGAATGGGGACGTTGGTTAAAACCACCACATAGGGTACACAGTCGGGTGGTAGATCAACTGGACGTCTACAAGTCCTAATGGGCACCCCATTGGATCCTCCAATCGTGTCAGTTGGAACTTGCACCGCAGGTACTAATACTTGTGTGTGTACTTGCATAGGGGCTGATGGTATAGTACCCGGCAAAGTACTTGTCAAAGTACTTGTGCCCCCATTAATTGACTGATTTGAGGATCTTCCCACCTCCTGGGTAGATGCGGGTGATGGATTCTGTGGGTTAGATTGATCTTTTGAGGACTGTTTCCTGACATTAGGGGGGGGGGCACTAGTAGTGGCTTGAGACTGCTCCTTATCCCTGCTGGGAGCAGTAACGGGACAGGTTGATTTTTTAATGTCCGCTAGCGATTTTTCCAAGTTGTCTGCATGCTTACCCACCAAACCCCTTAACATAGCTACTTCCTCCTGGAGATCTCCTATCTTATTAAGCAATGGCTCTACCACCATACTAAGTTTACTGAGAATAGTACTCGTTAATGAGTCAATTTGGTCAGGCCTCAAGAAAGCATATTTATCTAGATTCGGGGTTACTGCATCATCTGTATGTTCCGGTTGGGTCAAATCTTTTTTCCTTCTAGAGGTATGACTACCTCGCTTGGGTATAGGTTTTCTACAGGCTCGCATAAATTTGGAGGCTCTCCCAAATTGCGGAGGTGTCCCCCCATCATCATCACCTTGGCCATCTTCCCCCGTAATTGACTTATCTAAGGCCTTAGACACTTCGACATTTAAAGTGGTGACGCTATCATCAAGTTCTACCGGGGTAACATTCACATTAGCAATAACAATATTATCACTGTTTACATGATTATTTACATCGACGGGCAGAGTCAATGGAATCAAAGGAGGGTCTACAACAGTACTTTTCCCGAATGACTTCCTCCTGTCACTGTTGATTTTAGACACCACTTTCAGTAGATAATTATCCGGCAATGTACTCTGGACTGACATTTCTGATATTACTTTGACTGTATCCGGTAAACAGAAAGTTAAAATACAGGGGGAACAAATGGCTTTCCCACTGTTTATCCTTCAATGGTACTCACAGTTCGTACCAAGGGGGGTGGCCCTGCCCGGCCTCCTCTGGCCCCTGACGGCCACAGACGGCCCGCCCTCTGCCCGGGCTCCGCCCGGCGCTGCCCGCGCGCGTCCCGCGACGCGGAGGGAGTGCCTGGACTTTATAGCGCCTCCGGGCGCGAAGACAGCGGGAAACCGGAAGTGCGCGCTGAGCCCGCTGGGAGCTGTAGTCTCCAGCCGCGCTGATGGAGTGATGGCGGCGAGACCTACAGCGTTCCCCACCCAGGGACTGGCGCTGCGTGCAGGCGTGCTGGCAGGTAAGGTGCTCCTAGCTTGTCCCCAAAACTTGTGTCAAACCGACGCCCCACCCAGGAGTAGGAAAAGGAAATAATCCTACTTTTTTATATAACCTCACCCACTCTAGTAGTGGTATGCTTCATCATCGGGTTCACCCTGGCTCCTAAAGGCCAGGGTGGGTTCACCCTTATTCCAAGGAGCTCTTATGTAGAGTTGTAAAAAATGCAGTTTCTTCTGGCTGGTGCCTGGTAACTACAAGAACCCTCAGCCCCTGTTGCTCCATTGCCACAGTCAGGGGAACCGTGCTGAGTAGGTTATTAGGAGGTTTGGGACTCTTGCCATAGTAAGTACCCGGTGCTCTTAGAACATAATTATGATTGATTTTGGCATCTTTGTTAAAGATCCCGCATGATCAAGGTCCCTCTGGACATTTGATTGCACTCTCCCTTATCTTGTAGAATGTTGTTTTCTCTTTAAGCCTTTTCAGGGTTTGCCTACACTGACCACTCACGCCCCTGTCCTACACTGACCACTCACGCCACTGTGGAAGTAATTCACTCCACAACCTTGGGTGAGTTGGTACTTAACAAGTATGTTAGCATCTATGGTATGTTGATATGTGCATTTTGGTTCCTTTTGACCTGCAATGGAGTACATAATATGGTTTTAAAAGGTACTGCTGTATGAACAATTATCTCGGAACTGCGCTAATTTGTGCAGTATGTTTGGGTGCCACTTCTGATACTTTTCAGATGTGGGACAAGGATGTCTGTGGAGGTCATATAAGCA
This sequence comes from Lissotriton helveticus, assembly GCF_964261635.1. Lineage (NCBI taxonomy): Eukaryota > Metazoa > Chordata > Amphibia > Caudata > Salamandridae > Lissotriton > Lissotriton helveticus. The sequence continues at coordinate 2,093,834,693 of NC_136057.1, forward strand.
CAAACCTACCCTGAAAAAGCCCAGGACCATGAGGTCATTAGTATAGAGTTGAAACATGTCAGTGTTTTAGTGTCACAGGGCCATATTATCATACCATCCCTAATATAGACTTTTACCGTTCATGTCCACCCGGCTAATAAAGGGAGACCTGGGAGAGGATTAGGAATCTTTAAAGTTTTACTCCCAACTTTCTTTACAAACCTACATAAGAGCTCCCAGAAATAAGGTTGAGCCTACCTTGGCCTTTTATGAGTCAGTATGAACCCAATGATAAAGCATGTCACCTCTAGAGTGGGTGAGGGTTATATATAAAAAATATTTTTTTTCCTTTTTTCACACCTTCTGAGTGGAGTGTAGGTTTGACACAGTTACAGACAATTCAGAGGGGATACATTTCAAGTCATTCATTGTTAGTAAATAAGTACCTTGGTTTGAACGAGTTGACAACTTAATTGTGTGTGATTTCTTTTTAAAGAGTTTCAGATGTTAGAGCTCTAGATATTAGTAGCAGATTATATCAACCGCAAGGAGTTCTCCCTGAAATTTGGAGGAGAAAAAACCATGTCAGAGACTACTTTTTATCCTAGATTTAACGGTAGTCCGAAATTATGTATAGCCAGATGTTTAAAAGAGCATGAATCTAGAGCAGAGGTCTTGAAGCTGAGGGGTAGTGATATGGGGGGTTGGGGGGGGGGGGATCTGGCCAAAAGAAATATTATGCTTATAGCAGTGCTTTGTTTTAAGCTTAAAAAAATGACTGCAGTCAGCCGCTCTGTAATGAGCCATTACGAACATCTTGTGTCATTTATAACCGGACTGGGAGAAAGTGTCCAAAGCGAAGGGACTCCAAATATTCTTCAAAACACCCAGCCCCATTTCTAATGATCACACTATGGATACTTTACACGGTAGAAAGGCCTGCCTGACCTGAATAGTATGTGTGACAGCCATGTATTTGATTGCATTTTTAAAACGATAACAAAACTTAACTGTGGCCACATATATAACATTCTAAGATGACACTGGGGCTTCTTACATTGCAACACAGTACCAGCGAATGCCATTTCGGTGCGACCAAAAGTAATTTACCGCAAAGGCAAAACAATTAAAAATATGCTGTGTCCCAGCCATGTCGAAGAACGAAAATCTAATCCACGTTTATGGATGCCAACTGGCCCTGTGGGTTTCCACCCATGCGGAAAATGTAATGTCTGTCAATTTGGTGTCAACAGGTGCACCACATTCCAATACAATCGTTCAAAAGAGTACCGTGTACTCTCCTTTATGAACTGCAACACCACCTTTTGCATATACGTTTTGATGTGTTCTTGTGAGAAAATATATGTTGGAAGCAGCAGTAGACTGCTCAAAATAAGAATACAAGAACACGTTAGGGACATCAAAAAGAAAGATGAACGCTCTCCAATAGCCCAACACATAGCTGAGACACATCCCACTCAAACTGAGGTCCGGTTTCACGCCATAGATCATGTATGGGCAGGAACCAGAGGAGGAGACAGAATGATCAGACTGAGGCAAACAGAGGCGAAATGGATATGTCGTTTGAGGGCTGTCTCTGAGGGGTTAAATTTCAATAATGAATTTCATCATTTTCTATAACCCTGTTCAAGACTGTAAATCCTATTGACACTGTTTAAACTGTCTAATATCCATCAGAGATTTGAACAACTTCATGCCTCATTGTGTGGGTTACTGTTTCATTAGGAATTGTAACTGTTTATGGTAAATTATCAAATTATAATTGCATAATTGGTCAAATGTAATCAGACAGACAAATATGTATGAAATATGTGCCTATAGATAATGTCAATAATGGATCTTAATTTTTTCCACTATTTTCACGCTAGGGGACTATATATATATCTCCATCACCTTCAAGTGGGTTAAATTAACATACCATTTATGTATTTTCAACACAGTATTATCTAGAGTCTATCGCCACGAAAATAGGTTGATGGTTGGCCATATAACATCAAGCAACTTGCGTTTTTTAGATAAAAATAAAAACTCCACTTTAATACGCGCCTTGAACTATAATATCAGGATATCTGAATACTTTGCCTAAATTGATAAGAATTAGCTCACATTGATCAGCTAGCATTATTCCTCACATTATATACAACACATTTAGCAATGGCGCCGTTTTTCTAGGATGAAAGATATAGCGCGACTATGTGTCTATTGCTTAGACGCGTAAGTGACGTTGAAACGTCTGACGTTATGTTGCCCAGATACGGCTAACAATTCACGCTGTACTGTGGACTTCATGTCCCATGACCCCAGTAAGGTTAGGAACTACAAGATTTGGTTTGACATCGGTGCGCAGGAAAAATAATTACACACAGCTGTCACGAATACACCCTATTTTGGGTGGATCAAACGGGTATTTAAAAGACGCTCGCACAAGGGTTTACAACTTCACGTGGAATGGACCCTGTACGAGACGCCAGCGGTACGCTAGAAGTAAGTACCATGAATATCCCTGTATGCTCATTGTTACCATCACCCGACGTTTTTGCTTGCCGAATAGACTGACATGTTTCTAACTTGATTTAACATCTATATGGATCAGTCTCTTTAATAGATAGAGGTCCTATTCCAAAATATATCGCTAATAATGAGTGACAATACCTTTTACTTGCTAGGAGTGTTTGATAAGTTTTTGTGGTTTTTTAACAAAAACCTCTGACAAATATTATGTCAACATAGAGTAAGGTCTTACCGTTTATGAGCCCTGTTTCTCCTAAATAAAAAATATAAAATGATGACTAAAAATGAAAAATAAAGGGGACTTTCTTAGATTACTGATAATGGGTGTGGTTCAGAGGGTGCATTTTTGTATTGTTCAGTATTTTTATATATGGTATAGTAGACGAAAGAGAGTATAGCAAGATTTTATTAAGAAAACGATAGTAGACAAATTTTCCAGGTTATTTGGTGCCATGCGATTTATAACAAGAGCATGATGTGAGTCACCCAACAGGATGTTAGTGTGACAATCAAGAGGCATTATAATCTATTTCTACCGGTATTCAGGCTATGTATTACTGGCGCAAGATTGTTATATCTTGTAATACAATGGATATTTCGTGAGTTATGTAGTCAATACAGACGTACAGTATAAGTTTCAGCGGCCTACTTAAGCCTATATTGTCCAAAACACTTTGTAACAAAATGGAACCTAATAGAGATGGGGGCCACTAACTTTTTACATGAGTGTATATGATAGCCCCACTAAATAAGAGACTGCTTTCAACATGAATCAACAAGAATGTAATTCTAATACGGTCCCACATATACCATTACAGATGCCCGCCCTTTACTGAACACATAATGATGGGCCCGACTGCATTCCCTAAATCAAACTTATAAGAGAGACGTCATTGGGGACACACCTTATTACCCATCTAAGTAAGTAGTTCTGTTTGGTTTTTGTCATAGCTCCCCTTTTTTTCAAAGACCCTTACATGGCACATCATATAGATTTGTTTGTCACGCAGATGTCCTATTTATTTTCAGATTCATATGACACGGATGTTTAATACTGAGAACTGCTGTACAAATTTATGATAAATCTGAAACCAACATCGTCAATGAGGGTTACTATGAAACCCTTCTTTTAGTGTAAGTGTCAATTGAAAAATATTTTGTACCATATATTGGTTATAATAATGTATAGCAATTTAAATTGTGATTTCAACATTTTATAGGTATTTCCTTTATTGGTGTATCCCAGCTGAAGCGACACAAGCTCTACCCATTACACTTTTTTTCGACTTTAGAGGTATGACCTAATATAAAAAATGCCTAGATTATTATTGAATATCCAATTAGACTATAGCGTTTATCTAGTAGTAGTAAAGCGAGAGTGATTTTGAGGCTAACTTTTCTCCCTGGGTTAGCTTCTTACCCAAATCTTGGAATAAACTACATATGAAATATGGGCACATGCTCTCCCCTTGTTTTTTATCGCTTTCCAAATGCATGAAGCACAATAATGTATAATGGTGTCTGATGGATCAATTTTTAAGAAGTGTAGATCTTAAATAGAAGATATGGAACCAATATAGTATAACGTGTAAATAGCTTGTTGCACTATGTTTTGTGTAACTCCCATGGTCTTAAAGGATATATTTGGTGTACATATAAAAAATATTTTTTTCGTCTGCATATGTTTTTATCATGTAAATATTTTCTATGTGTAATTTTTTGTCTTATGTATAATTGCTTCTAGCCCTGAAGAAGTCACGTTGGTGACGAAATGCGTTGGCAGCTAGCAATTTCCTGAATCTCTAAATTTTTGTGAATAAAAAGTTTTCAAACACAACTTTCAAGATCTGGACTTCGCCTTTTTCTGGAAAGCGGTTTTGCTACACATTTGAAAAATACTGTTGCATTATTATTTTGGCAAAAATTACAAATTTGTATATAATTTCCCGGGTGCGGGTCATTGTGTTTCTTTCTTCAACAAAACTTAACTGCAATGTTTAAATTGCCAGTTTAAAGGAACAATTGTGAAAGAATTTGAGGGCGGTCCGTGGTTTTCTTTTTCCAATGGGGGGCGCAGGATTAAATAGTTTGATAACCACTGATCTAGAGTAAAGGCGAATCAGAGAGATGAAGTGAATCAATTCTTGTTCAGAGGTGTCATAACAGCTAACAAGATGGGTGAAGCCGGTGATTAAATAAGGCATGAGAAAATGTACCTCAGTTTACAGCACACTCAGTTAGGGGTGCTATGGAAAGCAAGGCATACTTTCATGGGGGGAAGACTGGAAGAACTTTTAGAGGCAGTAGACTGGAGTAATGTAGAGGTGTTTAGGAAGTTTTGTTTCAAACCAGAAGAACATGTTTCAAACAAGGTGTTGGAAGGCTTTAAACATGAATAATTTTAACCTCCGGTCTTGCAATGAAATTTAGATTCTCATAGGTTTCACGGCATAGAGGATCGTGTTTTTATTAAAGACAAAGAGGCTAGCATTGTCCCTCCCTCCCTCCCCTCCTCCCTGGGGACACGAAAAAGTAGCAAAGAATTATTTTTTCTTACGAGAGGTTTTATATTAATGTAAACAAATAATAACATATGCTAAAGAGGGGTCTGAAAACCCAAAGAAGTAGATGTATGAACAATATTTGTTTTAATTCTCCAGAGAATTAATAACCAAATTTGGTCAAGAATATAAGGAGGAGGATGTTTTTGAAAGAAATGCAACAAAAGAGGATGAAGATGATGGACAGGGGGCTTATATTGGACTGTGGAGTTCCATTTTCAATGTGTTAGTGGTTTAATGTTCTATTTAAGATTCTTTAAAGTGTTGCTGCTCAGAAGTGGTGAATAAAATGTTAATGCATAATGCTAGCCTCCTTGTCTTAAATAAAATCACGATTCTATGTGCAGTGAAACCTATGAGAATCGACATTCCCCATGCAGTTTAAAGAAAACAATTTAAAAAAGGACGAATTTACAAATATACAAGAATTAGCCTCGCAGCATTGAAAACCTCAACACTTTAGATTCAAAGACTAGTACACCTATCAATTATTTCCTTTCTTATTGAGTTTTAAATGTTTGAACAGGTGAACACACGTAGAGGTAAATTCTTAATCGCAACCATCTCTGATGAAAACAATATTGAGATTAGCAGCAAAGGACTAGAGGCCAGTAAGAAGAAAGGGGAAGTGGCTATTCAGATCAGTTGAGAAGCTGAAAATAAAAGATGCTCTAGCGGGAAGATTTTGGTGCAGGAAGGCTATGAAGGGGATCAGAGATGCGTGTAGGTAAAAGTGGGGTGAGAAAATGAACATGTTTGGACTTGGCAGAAGGTAGAAAAGTCCCAATAAAGTTTGAAATACGTTTTTTTAATGATTTTCACATTTTAAAATGTATTCCGGCCGAATCTGGTTCTGAATCGAAAAGCAGTCAGTAACTGATTTGATATCGCAAAAACTGCACATTGCAAGGTACGACACACCAGAATATGGTTTTCCTCAAAAAGAGCACAGGTTAGGTAACATGGAAACCAGAAATGGCCAATTGGGAATTGCAATAACGATTCACAAATACTGATTCAGTAATTATGTTTATGAAGCATTGGCAAGTAGCAAACAAAAAATAACAAAGATATGCAAACTGGAACAAGTGCAGAGAAGGTATCGGGACAATTAGATCACATGGAAGGAAGTCCATGATAAGGTTCCCGCGTGAGGATCGAAAGACGATCCAACAGAGATTCTCAAAGGTCGGAACCACAATCGTATTGGAACTTTAAAATGGGTTCCCACGCAACTTACTTTCAGTTCTCCAGTATTAACTCTGCACTTATACCAGTCTGTATACCTTTAAATAAAAGGCACTTTTGCAATGAATGCTGATTTTTGTTGTACTGTGGTTCAGGACTATCATAACTGGGTGGCCAATTTATGGCAGTGAACTATTAGGGGTTTGAAGTTTTAGGGTCTGTTGGAAATGGCCCTTTTTGCAGGGTCACCCCAAACGTCCTTCTTTCCTTCTCCTCTCTTTCCTGAAATCTTTTGGTTGACTTTATAACTCTGAGCACTTTACCACTGATACCCAGTGCTAAAGTGCATGTGCTTCTCTCCTAAACATGCTGACACTGGTGTATACCTGATTGGCATATTTAGTTTACCTGTAAGTCCCATGTAAACTGGTATACCATATACTCGGGCCTATAGCCTAAATGCTACTAGTAGGCCTGCAACACTGGTTGTGCCACGCGCACAAGTAGCCTTTCATACCTGTCTCAGGCCTGCCATTGCAGGGCCTGTGCACACAGTTTATTGCCACTGAGACTTGGCATTTAAAACCACTTGCCAAGCGTCAAATCCCCCTTTTGGTACCCATCAGTCATCCCTACAGTAGGCCCTAATTGAATCTAAGGGTAGGGTGCTGTGTAACTAAAAAGTAGTACATGTACATTTATGCTTTACATGTTCTGGCACTGACAAACAGCTAATTTCACTTGTCACTGCTGTGAGGCATACTCCTCTTGTTGGCCAGCATTGGGAATTCCTTTATCTACTTTTAAATGCCAATTCCTAAACACACAGGAGTAGCTTTATCATGTTTATCTTGGCTGAAATAGTAATGATGAATCCTCTTTAATGGTAAAGTTGGATTTAACACTATTATTTTAGAAATGACACTTTTAAAAACTGGACATTTCTCTGGTCTGAACTTTACTCTGGGAGCCTGCAGCCTGCCTCCAATCCACTTCGGGCCTGGGTGACAGCTACACTTTGTGCATACGCTCTAGACAGCTACAACTCAGGAAGGGCTAGGTGTTACAGGGGACACATCTGCATTCATCTACATACTGATAGCCGGGAGAGGGAGAGGTGTCTCACACTTACATCTGAATAGGTTGTGTCCTGCATTCACACAAAGGGCTGATTCACCTCATACTGTTAGTCTAGAGCCAGTGCTGGGCTGAAAGGGATCCTTGTGCACTTATGAAGGCTCCTTAGAAGTCACCCCTACATGAAAGACACATTGGGTTATAAGTATTAGGGCTCTGGCACTAACAAACCAGTACATACTAGACCTGGTAGAAACAACACTGCTGTGCTGAAGGATTACTATCTTGCTGTGATTGACTGTTCTAAGGGACTGTTACTCTGCCTGATTGAGCTGCCCTTCTGCCTGCTGTCCTCTGCCCTGCTGCAAAGAACCAAGAACATCCCCAGAGTGACTCCAAGGGCTTACTGGCTTGACCTCTGTTCTCCCCAAGATATCAGGGACATCAAAGATTTCCATCCCCAAAGTTCTGCCTTTTTCCTAAACTTCTGCGCTGCCAGATTGCCATCGGATCAGCTCTCTGTGAGTTTCCCCCACCAGACTTCGAGGTATTCCCGAAATTGAGGCCGTTTTGCACCCCGGGCTCACTGATAACCCAAAGCAACTGTGGCAACAGAGTGTCGAAGCTACCAGAGGGTGAGCACAGGTTATCTTTAGCGTGTATTTGAATTACCCTGACTAGCCAACCAGAAGCCCCACGTATAACAGGGGCCGATTTATTTTGGGACAGTTGGCACATCCTCCACCAGGAGGATGGAGTATTTCACTACATCACTCTGGTGGAGGTCCCGACTGCTTAATTGTATATGTCTGTTGGGCCAGTGGACATTTATGCTTTGACAGGTACTTTGACAGTTATCCCATGAGTTTTCATGGTGGAGTGCGGTTATACATGTCAACCTTCGACACTCTTTAACCTGTTGGGCCGTTGAAGGGGTCTATCCATGGCAGAGACTACTCTGTACACAACCCTTATGTTGTCCGGAACAGTTGTGATGGAGTACCCTTTCTACCAACATATAAATCGGGCCCTTAATTACGACTGCTTATTTAGGCAAATCTGGGAAATTTCTTACTTTATGAAAACTTATGAAATTCCCAAAAGCTTCCCATGATAAATGTAGTTTAACTTTACCCATTTCTGTAGTCTGATGTCCCACCCCAACATTAACTGGACATCCCCACTGGTAGCAGAGAAACGTAATGACCGCTGCTTGGCCACCTCCTCTTCTTTTCCCTCTGCTGGAAGACCCAAACTAGGGCGACTGGGAGTGGAGAAAGACACCAGAGTGAGGCACTGAAGACATAAAATAAAATCAACTGCTGTTCCTTGCCCTGAGTGGCAACAGAAACATTCCTGCTGCAGTGCACCATGTGGTTTATTTATTTATTTATTTATTTAGAGATTTGTAAAGCGCCTGGTGACCCGGAGGCATCCCGTGCTTTGAGAGCTTGAGTTGGCCGAGAGGGGAGAAAAAACTTATTTAGGGAAAAGCAGAGTTTTGAGCTGCTTGCGGAAAGGCAAGTAGCAGGGTTCCAACCGCACACTGCGGGGAAGTGAATTCCAGCGTGTGGCTGCCTTTACTGAGAAGCGACGGCCTCCAGTGCGTACCCTCCTAAACTTGGGGACATTTGCCAGTCGCTCATTGTCCGAGCGCAGAGATCTCGGGGCTTTGTACGGGGTAACCATATCTCCTAGGATCGAAGGGCCTTGTCTATTGAGGAGCTTGTGAGCGATGCACATTGCCTTAAACTCGATCCTCTCTCGTACTGGCAACCAGTGAAGAGCCTTAAGCGCTGGTCTGGCAGAGGTTCTGGAGGGAAGACCCATCAGCATCCGGGCAGCCGCATTTTGGGTTCGTTGTAGCTTGCCCAGAGTGGCTTCAGGGGCTCCTAAATAGACGGCATTGCTGTAGTCCAATCGTGCCAGGACCAGTCCTTGAACCAGGAGTTTCCTAGATTGAAGGGGGAGCAAAGGAAGGATCTTGCGGACTGACCGCATAAGCCCAAATTGGTTTTACTATATATTTCCTCAGATTTGTGAAGCTAGGACTTTTCCAGCTTTGTAACTTCTATACCTGCAAAAGAGGGCAGCAGAGGGAATGCCTCTTATCTATGAAATTCTGATTAAATTCATACAAGTGAAATGTACAATTACCGTTTCCTGTTCTGTGCATAGTCCATATCCCTATCGGCTAATGATTCTGGAATTCCAGAATCCCTGGTACTGTTGCGTCCCACGGGCTTCCTGGCATGTTTCCTTTCACCTCGATTTTCTGAAACATGTTCAATGAGGACTTCATCTATGGAGGTACCATACAAAACATAATTTGAAAAAATATCAGTAAATTAGATGGAAAAAATACATTTTATTTCTAATTTTAACTTTAAAAAAACTAGCATTTATTGCTTGACAAAGAACAAGTCTTTCATCCGAAAACATTTTCATTGTGTAATGGTGCATTTTACTTCTCAAAATATGACCCTCTGACCTTCTTTATTCTATATTTACAACTATAAAAATTCAGTTATTCTTGTTTAGCGACACAGCTGTGAAACCTTGGTTTCCAATTTTGCATGTAGCAAACAGCACATCAACATTATTGCATACAAGATTACCATGTTCAAACCTTTCCTTAACCTTATTATTTGAACCTTGTTTATTCAGTTTTATTTAGTGAGAAATATCATCAGTTCGTTTTTAACCCATCTAATTGCATCACTTTGAGATTGTAGTATGTTCCATTGATGTAGAGTGCTGTGTTACTGTGAAAGAGCAATACAAAAGGGCTATACCCAGACCCAACAAAGGAGCCAGGGACAATCAATATATAAGAAACAAGAGCGACCGAGGTTTCATTTTAAAAATGTATTTGTCTCAACAAAATGCCTCCTCCAGGCCTTCCTAAGCGCATCATAATCGGCCCTTAGAGTCGGCAGACAAATGGTAAGTTTTTGCTATCACCTACCACCTGAGCACCAGCAATTTTTTAAAGGGGGCCTCAAAATGGGTCTCTGTCAGGCTGTGTCTTGTGCCCTGGCAGAGGCGGTCCCTTTTTAGGTCTCGGCAACGAGAACTATTGTCGCCGAGTAAGCTCGCAAGGGAGTACAGAGCAGTGCACGAGCCGACCAGGGTCTGTGGACGCGCACACACAAAGGCAGGCAGGCAGGCACACACCAGACACACACAGACAGACAGACAGACACACGCACACACACACACACGTGCACACACACACACTCCCTCTCTGCCCACTCCCTCTCTGCCGCCCCCCCTCTACCCCCACTCACCGGGCTCTTTCCCTCCGCAGCGAGTCAGGCAGCAGGCAGGCTCGGTGTCTTCTCCGGCGATCTTCAGCTGATGTGCACGCTCACGCTGCGTCTCGTGCGCGCCCACCACCTGTTTCGCGCCTGTTGATCCTCAACTCCTTCTAACCCGGATTCTAAATTACTATTTCTTGGTTCTCTAACTCCACTCTGTTGATTCGTAACAAACTGATATTCAGCACACTTCACAGTCTCTCTTTTGCTTCTCATAAATACAATAGATTATTTTAAGCAAATGTCTACCCTTCTTTTGGTCCTGTGCCTATTATGCTTCGGACTATAGAGTTTTAGAAAGTGTGGTGGAAGATTCCATGATATCGGCGGGACTATAGAGTTTTAGAAAGTGTGGTGGAAGATTCCATGATATCGGCGGCGGGCAAAGTGCAGAGTGAGTGTGCAGAGTAGTGAGTGTGCAGAGTAGTGAGTGCAGAGTAGTGAGTGCAGAGTAGTGAGTGCAGAGTAGTGAGTAGTGAGTGCAGAGTAGTGAGTAGTGAGTGCAGAGTAGTGAGTAGTGAGTGCAGAGTAGTGAGTGGTGAGTGCAGAGTAGTGAGTGCAGAGTAGTGAGTGGTGAGTGCAGAGTAGTGAGTGCAGAGTAGTGAGTGCAGAGTAGTGAGTGCAGAGTAGTGAGTGCAGAGTAGTGAGTAGTGAGTGCAGAGTAGTGAGTAGTGAGTGCAGAGTAGTGAGTGGTGAGTGCAGAGTAGTGAGTGCAGAGTAGTGAGTGCAGAGTAGTGAGTAGTGAGTGCTGAGTAGTGAGTAGTGAGTGCAGAGTAGTGAATGGTGAGTGCAGAGTAGTGAGTGCAGAGTAGTGAGTGGTGAGTGCAGAGTAGTGAGTGCAGAGTAGTGAGTGCAGAGTAGTGAGTGCAGAGTAGTGAGTGCAGAGTAGTGAGTAGTGAGTGCAGAGTAGTGAGTGCAGAGAAGTGAGTAGTGAGTGCAGAGTAGTGAGTAGTGAGTAGTGAGTAGTGAGTGCAGAGTAGTGAGTGCAGAGTAGTGAGTGCAGAGTAGTGAGTGCAGAGTAGTGAGTGCAGAGTAGTGAGTGTGCAGAGTAGTGAGTGTGCAGAGTAGTGAGTGCAGAGTAGTGAGTGGTGAGTGCAGAGTAGTGAGTGGTGAGTGCAGAGTAGTGAGTAGTGAGTGCAGAGTAGTGAGTGGTGAGTGCAGAGTAGTGAGTGCAGAGTAGTGAGTGGTGAGTGTAGAGTAGTGAGTGCAGAGTAGTGAGTGCAGAGTAGTGAGTGCAGAGTAGTGAGTGCAGAGTAGTGAGTAGTGAGTGCAGAGTAGTGAGTAGTGAGTGCAGAGTAGTGAGTAGTGAGTAGTGAGTAGTGAGTAGTGAGTGCAGAGTAGTGAGTGCAGAGTAGTGAGTGCAGAGTAGTGAGTGCAGAGTAGTGAGTGCAGAGTAGTGAGTGTGCAGAGTAGTGAGTGTGCAGAGTAGTGAGTGGTGAGTGCAGAGTAGTGAGTGGTGAGTGCAGAGTAGTGAGTAGTGAGTAGTGAGTGCAGAGTAGTGAGTGGTGAGTGCAGAGTAGTGAGTGCAGAGTAGTGAGTGGTGAGTGCAGAGTAGTGAGTGCAGAGTAGTGAGTGCAGAGTAGTGAGTGCAGAGTAGTGAGTGCAGAGTAGTGAGTGCAGAGAAGTGAGTACAAAGTAGTGAGTGCAGAGTAGTGAGTGCAGAGTAGTGAGTGCAGAGTAGTGAGTGCAGAGTAGTGAGTGCAAAGTAGTGAGTAGTGAGTGCAGAGTAGTGAGTGCAGAGTAGTGAGTAGTGAGTGCAGAGTAGTGAGTAGTGAGTAGTGAGTGCAGAGTAGTGAGTGCAGAGTAGTGAGTGCAGAGTAGTGAGTAGTGAGTGCAGAGTAGTGAGTAGTGAGTAGTGAGTAGGGAGTAGTGAGTGCAGAGTAGTGAGTGCAGAGTAGTGAGTGTGCAGAGTAGTGAGTGTGCAGAGTAGTGAGTGCAGAGTAGTGAGTGGTGAGTGCAGAGTAGTGAGTGGTGAGTGCAGAGTAGTGAGTAGTGAGTGCAGAGTAGTGAGTGGTGAGTGCAGAGTAGTGAGTGCAGAGTAGTGAGTGGTGAGTGCAGAGTAGTGAGTGCAGAGTAGTGAGTGCAGAGTAGTGAGTGCAGAGTAGTGAGTGTGCAGAGTAGTGAGTGTGCAGAGTAGTGAGTGTGCAGAGTAGTGAGTGTGCAGAGTAGTGAGTAGTGAGTGCAGAGTAGTGAGTGCAGAGTATTGAGTAGTGAGTAGTGAGTGGTGAGTGGTGAGTGCTGAGTGATGAGTGCAGAGTAGTGAGTGGTGAGTGCAGAGTAGTGAGTAGTGAGTAGTGAGTGCAGAGTAGTGAGTGCAGAGTAGTGAGTGCAGAGTAGTGAGTGTGCAGAGTAGTGAGTGCAGAGTAGTGAGTGCAGAGTAGTGAGTGCAGAGTAGTGAGTGCAGAGTAGTGAGTGCAGAGTAGTGAGTAGTGAGTACAGAGTAGTGAGTAGTGAGTGCAGAGTAGTGAGTGCAGAGTAGTGAGTGCAGAGTAGTGAGTAGTGAGTGTAGAGTAGTGAGCAGTGAGTAGTGAGTGCAGAGTAGTGAGTAGTGAGTGCAGAGTAGTGAGTAGTGAGTGCTGAGTAGTGAGTAGTGAGTGCAGAGTAGTGAGAGCAGAGTAGTGAGTAGTGAGTGCAGAGTAGTGAGAGCAGAGTAGTGAGTGCAGAGTAGTGAGTGCAGAGTAGTTAGTGCAGAGTAGTGAGTGCAGAGTAGTGAGTAGTGAGTGCAGAATAGTGAGTAGTGAGTGCAGAGTAGTGAGTGCAGAGCAGTGAGTGCAGAGTAGTGAGTGCAGAGTAGTGAGTAGTGAGTGTAGAGTAGTGAGTAGTGAGTGCAGAGTAGTGAGTAGTGAGTGCAGAGTAGTGAGTAGTGAGTGCAGAGTAGTGAGTAGTGAGTGCAGAGTAGTGAGAGCAGAGTAGTGAGTAGTGAGTGGAGTAGTGAGAGCAGAGTAGTGAGTAGTGAGTGCAGAGTAGTGAGTAGTGAGTAGTGAGTAGTAAGTGCAGAGTAGTGAGTGCAGAGTAGTGAGTGCAGAGTAGTGAGTGCAGAGTAGTGAGTGCTGAGTAGTGAGTGTAGAGTAGTGAGTAGTGAGTACAGAGTAGTGAGTAGTGAGTGCAGAGTAGTGAGTAGTGAGTGCAGAGTGCAGAGTAGTGAGTGTAGAGTAGTGAGTAGTGAGTGCAGAGTAGTGAGTAGTGAGTGCAGAGTAGTGAGTAGTGAGTGCAGAGTAGTGAGTAGTGAGTGCAGAGTAGTGAGTGCAGAGTAGTGAGTGCAGAGTAGTGAGTGCAGAGTAGTGAGTGCAGAGTAGTGAGTAGTGAGTGCAGAGTAGTGAGTAGTGAGTGCAGAGTAGTGAGTAGTGAGTGCAGAGTAGTGACTAGTGAGTGCAGAGTAGTGAGTGCAGAGTAGTGAGTAGTGAGTGCAGAGTAGTGAGTAGTGAGTTCAGAGTAGTGAGAGCAGAGTAGTGAGTAGTGAGTAGTGAGTAGTGAGTGCAGAGTAGTGAGTGCAGAGTAGTGAGTGCAGAGTAGTGAGTAGTGAGTGCAGAGTAGTGAGTAGTGAGTGCAGAGTAGTGAGTAGTGAGTGCAGAGTAGTGAGTAGTGAGTGCAGAGTAGTGAGTAGTGAGTGCAGAATAGTGAGTGCAGAGTAGTGAGTGCAGAGTAGTGAGTAGTGAGTGCAGAGTAGTGAGTGCAGAGTAGTGAGTGCAGAGTAGTGATTAGTGAGTGCAGAGTAGTGAGTAGTGAGTGCAGAGTAGTGAGCAGTGAGTGCAGAGTAGTGAGTAGTGAGTAGTGAGTGCAGAGTAGTGAGTGCAGAGTAGTGAATGCAGAGTAGTGAGTGCAGAGTAGTGAGTGCAGAGTAGTGATTAGTGAGTAAAGAGTAGTGAGTAGTGAGTGCAGAGTAGTGAGTAGTGAGTGCAGAGTAGTGAGTAGTGAGTGCAGAGTAGTGAGTAGTGAGTGCAGAGTAGTGAGTGCAGAGTAGTGAGTAGTGAGTGCAGAGTAGTGAGTAGTGAGTGCAGAGTAGTGAGTAGTGAGTGCAGAGTAGTGAGTGCAGAGTAGTGAGTGCAGAGTAGTGAGTGCAGAGTAGTGAGTAGTGAGTGCAGAGTAGTGAGTAGTGAGTGCAGAGTAGTGAGTGCAGAGTAGTGAGTAGTGAGTGCAGAGTAGTGAGTGCAGAGTAGTCAGTGCAGAGTAGTGAGTGCAGAGTAGTGAGTGTAGAGTAGTGAGTAGTGAGTAGTGAGTGTAGAGTAGTGAGTGTAGAGTAGTGAGTAGTGAGTGCAGAGTAGTGAGTAGTGAGTGCAGAGTAGTGAGTAGTGAGTGCAGAGTAGTGAGAGCAGAGTAGTGAGTAGTGAGTGCAGAGTAGTGAGAGCAGAGTAGTGAGTAGTGAGTGCAGAGTAGTGAGTGCAGAGTAGTGAGTGCAGAGTAGTGAGTGCAGAGTAGTGAGTAGTGAGTAGTGAGTAGTGAGTGCAGAGTAGTGAGTGCAGAGTAGTGAGTGCAGAGTAGTGAGTGCAGAGTAGTGAGTAGTGAGTGCAGAGTAGTGAGTGCAGAGTAGTGAGAGCAGAGTAGTGAGAGCAGAATAGTGAGTAGTGAGTAGTGAGTAGTGAGTGCAGAGTAGTGAGTGCAGAGTAGTGAGTGCAGAGTAGTGAGTGCAGAGTAGTGAGTGCAGAGTAGTGAGTAGTGAGTGCAGAGTAGTGAGTGCAGAGTAGTGAGTGCAGAGTAGTGAGTGCAGAGTAGTGAGTGCAGAATAGTGAGTAGTGAGTGCAGAGTAGTGAGTAGTGAGTGCAGAGTAGTGAGTGCAGAGTAGTGAGAGCAGAGTAGTGAGAGCAGAATAGTGAGTAGTGAGTAGTGAGTAGTGAGTGCAGAGTAGTGAGTGCAGAGTAGTGAGTGCAGAGTAGTGAGTGCAGAGTAGTGAGTAGTGAGTGCAGAGTAGTGAGTGCAGAGTAGTGAGTGCAGAGTAGTGAGTGCAGAGTAGTGAGTGCAGAGTAGTGAGTAGTGAGTGCAGAGTAGTGAGTGCAGAGTAGTGAGTGCAGAGTAGTGAGTAGTGAGTGCAGAGTAGTGAGTGCAGAGTAGTGAGTGCAGAGTAGTGAGTAGTGAGTGCAGAGTAGTGAGTAGTGAGTTCAGAGTAGTGAGAGCAGAGTAGTGAGTAGTGAGTAGTGAGTAGTGAGTAGTGAGTGCAGAGTAGTGAGTGCAGAGTAGTGAGTGCAGAGTAGTGAGTAGTGAGTGCAGAGTAGTGAGTAGTGAGTGCAGAGTAGTGAGTAGTGAGTAGTGAGTAGTGAGTAGTGAGTAGTGAGTAGTGAGTGCAGAGTAGTGAGTGCAGAGTAGTGAGTGCAGAGTAGTGAGTGCAGAGTAGTGAGTAGTGAGTGCAGAGTAGTGAGTAGTGAGTGCAGAGTAGTGAGTGCAGAGTAGTGAGTGCAGAGTAGTGAGTAGTGAGTGCAGAGTAGTGAGTAGTGAGTGCAGAGTAGTGAGTAGTGAGTGCAGAGTAGTGAATAGTGATTGCAGAGTAGTGAGTGCAGAGTAGTGAGTGCAGAGTAGTGAGTGCAGAGTAGTGAGTAGTGAGTAGTGAGTGCAGAGCAGTGAGTGCAGAGTAGTGAGTGCAGAGTAGTGAGTAGTGAGTGCAGAGTAGTGAGTAGTGAGTGCAGAGTAGTGAGTAGTGAGTGCAGAGTAGTGAGTAGTGAGTTCAGAGTAGTGAGAGCAGAGTAGTGAGTAGTGAGTAGTGAGTAGTGAGTGCAGAGTAGTGAGTGCAGAGTAGTGAGTGCAGAGTAGTGAGTAGTGAGTGCAGAGTAGTGAGTAGTGAGTGCAGAGTAGTGAGTAGTGAGTAGTGAGTAGTGAGTAGTGATTAGTGAGTGCAGAGTAGTGAGTGCAGAGTAGTGAGTGCAGAGTAGTGAGTAGTGAGTGCAGAGTAGTGAGTAGTGAGTGCAGAGTAGTGAGTAGTGAGTGCAGAGTAGTGAGTAGTGAGTGCAGAGTAGTGAGTAGTGAGTGCAGAGTAGTGAGTGCAGAGTAGTGAGTGCAGAGTAGTGAGTAGTGATTAGGGAGTGCAGAGTAGTGAGTAGTGAGTGCAGAGTAGTGAGCAGTGAGTGCAGAGTAGTGAGTAGTGAGTAGTGAGTGCAGAGTAGTGAGTGCAGAGTAGTGAGTGCAGAGTAGTGAGTGCAGAGTAGTGATTAGTGAGTAAAGAGTAGTGAGTAGTGAGTGCAGAGTAGTGAGTAGTGAGTGCAGAGTAGTGAGTAGTGAGTGCAGAGTAGTGAGTAGTGAGTGCAGAGTAGTGAGTGCAGAGTAGTGAGTAGTGAGTGCAGAGTAGTGAGTAGTGAGTGCAGAGTAGTGAGTAGTGAGTGCAGAGTAGTGAGTGCAGAGTAGTGAGTGCAGAGTAGTGAGTAGTGAGTGCAGAGTAGTGAGTAGTGAGTGCAGAGTAGTGAGTAGTGAGTGCAGAGTAGTGAGTAGTGAGTGCAGAGTAGTGAGTAGTGAGTGCAGAGTAGTGAGTGCAGAGTAGTGAGTGCAGAGTAGTGAGTGCAGAGTAGTGAGTGTAGAGTAGTGAGTAGTGAGTAGTGAGTGTAGAGTAGTGAGTGTAGAGTAGTGAGTAGTGAGTGCAGAGTAGTGAGTAGTGAGTGCAGAGTAGTGAGTAGTGAGTGCAGAGTAGTGAGAGCAGAGTAGTGAGTAGTGAGTGCAGAGTAGTGAGAGCAGAGTAGTGAGTAGTGAGTGCAGAGTAGTGAGTGCAGAGTAGTGAGTGCAGAGTAGTGAGTGCAGAGTAGTGAGTGCAGAGTAGTGAGTAGTGAGTAGTGAGTGCAGAGTAGTGAGTGCAGAGTAGTGAGTGCAGAGTAGTGAGTAGTGAGTGCAGAGTAGTGAGTAGTGAGTGCAGAGTAGTGAGTAGTGAGTGCAGAGTAGTGAGTGCAGAGTAGTGAGAGCAGAGTAGTGAGAGCAGAATAGTGAGTAGTGAGTAGTGAGTAGTGAGTGCAGAGTAGTGAGTGCAGAGTAGTGAGTGCAGAGTAGTGAGTGCAGAGTAGTGAGTGCAGAGTAGTGAGTAGTGAGTGCAGAGTAGTGAGTGCAGAGTAGTGAGTGCAGAGTAGTGAGTGCAGAGTAGAGTGCAGAGTAGTGAGTGCAGAGTAGTGAGTGCAGAGTAGTGAGTGCAGAGTAGTGAGTAGTGAGTGCAGAGTAGTGAGTGCAGAGTAGTGAGGGCAGAGTAGTGAGTGCAGAGTAGTGAGTGCAGAGTAGTGAGTAGTGAGTGCAGAGTAGTGAGTAGTGAGTGCAGAGTAGTGAGTAGTGAGTGCAGAGTAGTGAGTGCAGAGTAGTGAGTAGTGAGTGCAGAGTAGTGAGTGCAGAGTAGTGAGTAGTGAGTGCAGAGTAGTGAGTGCAGAGTAGTGAGTAGTGAGTGCAGAGTAGTGAGTGCAGAGTAGTGAGTAGTGAGTGCAGATTAGTGAGTAGTGAGTGCAGAGTAGTGAGTGCAGAGTAGTGAGTAGTGAGTGCAGAGTAGTGAGTGCAGAGTAGTGAGTGCAGAGTAGTGAGTAGTGAGTGCAGAGTAGTGAGTGCAGAGTAGTGAGTAGTGAGTGCAGAGTAGTGAGTGCAGAGTAGTGAGTAGTGAGTGCAGAGTAGTGAGTGCAGAGTAGTGAGTACTGAGTGCAGAGTAGTGAGTAGTGAGTGCAGAGTAGTGAGTAGTCAGTGCAGAGTAGTGAGTGCAGAGTAGTGAGTGCAGAGTAGTGAGTGCAGAGTAGTGAGTGCAGAGTAGTGAGTAGTGAGTGCAGAGTAGTGAGTAGTGAGTGCAGAGTAGTGAGTAGTGAGTGCAGAGTAGTGAGTGCAGAGTAGTGAGTAGTGAGTGCAGAGTAGTGAGTAGTGAGTGCAGAGTAGTGAGTAGTGAGTGCAGAGTAGTTAGTGCAGAGTAGTGAGTAGTGAGTGCAGAGTAGTGAGTGCAGAGTAGTGAGTAGTGAGTGCAGAGTAGTGAGTGCAGAGTAGTGAGTAGTGAGTGCAGAGTAGTGAGTAGTGAGTGCAGAGTAGTGAGTGCAGAGTAGTGAGTGCAGAGTAGTGAGTAGTGAGTGCAGAGTAGTGAGTGTAGAGTAGTGAGTGCAGAGTAGTGAGTGCAGAGTAGTGAGTGCAGAGTAGTGAGTGCAGAGTAGTGAGTAGTGAATGTAGAGTAGTGAGTAGTGAGTGCAGAGTAGTGAGAGCAGAGTAGTGAGTAGTGAGTGCAGAGTAGTGAGTGCAGAGTAGTGAGTAGTGAGTAGTGAGTGCAGAGTAGTGAGTGCAGAGTAGTGAGTGCAGAGTAGTGAGTGCAGAGTAGTGAGTAGTGAGTGCAGAGTAGTGAGTAGTGAGTGCAGAGTAGTGAGTAGTGAGTGCAGAGTAGTGAGTGCAGAGTAGTGAGTAGTGAGTGCAGAGTAGTGAGTGCAGAGTAGTGAGTAGTGAGTGTAGAGTAGTGAGTAGTGAGTGCAGAGTAGTGAGTAGTGAGTGCAGAGTAGTGAGTAGTGAGTGCAGAGTAGTGGGAGCAGTGTAGTGAGTAGTGAGTGCAGAGTAGTGAGTGCAGAGTAGTGAGTGCATAGTAGTGAGTGCAGAGTAGTGAGTAGTGAGTGCAGAGTAGTGAGTGCAGAGTAGTGAGTAGTGAGTGTAGAGTAGTGAGTAGTGAGTGCAGAGTAGTGAGTAGTGAGTGCAGAGTAGTGAGTAGTGAGTGCAGAGTAGTGAGAGCAGAGTAGTGAGTAGTGAGTGCAGAGTAGTGAGTAGTGAGTAGTGAGTAGTGAGTGCAGAGTAGTGAGTGCAGAGTAGTGAGTGCAGAGTAGTGAGTAGTGAGTGCAAAGTGGTGAGTGCAGAGTGGTGTGTGCTGTTGAGTGCAGAGTGTTGAGTGCAGAGTGGTGAGTGGTGTGTGCTGTTGAGTGCAGAGTGTTGAGTGCAGAGTGGTGAGTGGTGTGTGCTGTTGAGTGCAGAGTGTTGAGTGCAGAGTGGTGAGTGGTGTGTGCTGTTGAGTGCAGAGTGTTGAGTGCAGAGTGGTGAGTGGTGTGTGCTGTTGAGTGCAGAGTGGTGTGTGCTGTTGAGTGCAGAGTGGTGTGTGCTGTTGAGTGCAGAGTGGTGTGTGCTGTTGAGTGCAGAGTGGTGTGTGCTGTTGAGTGCAGAGTGGTGTGTATTGACAATGCAAATGACAATGCCATTTATTTACGATTTAAAGAAAAAAAAAGAAATGTCATGAGCAATGCCAATAGCTCTACCTTTAATGATGCCAAGACCATTGCATTGTAAATGCTTTTTTCGGACTGAAATTACATCAGGCACATGGATGTGTGCGTGTTCACACGGCTCACTTCTCACTTGTGGAGAAGTTACGGCATGACATCATGCCAGGTGAGCATTGTAGGGGAAGGGAAATCCTTTAAAGAGTAATTTTCTCCCTCGATTTCCCTTCTCTTTTTGAAACTCAGGAGCAGCAACATTGTCGTGGTTTCACCAGGGCTTTATTGTGGAAGCATTTTAATATTACATACAAGCCATAGTTGCTGCTTATTTATCTTATGCATCTAACAACCATTGACTAAGCGGCACACTATGCTAAGCACATATTTTTAGCTTACGTGTTTTTAAGCCATGCCCTTAATTACACTGGCCATGCCCTTTTGAGAGACCCCCTAGTTTTTTCATTCAACTTAAAGCCCTGCCTTCTGCTATTCAAAGTGTGTGAGTAAGTGAAAGTAAAAAATCCTGTTTTGCGGTTTTGTTTTTGAAAATAGAAAAAGAACTTGAAAGTGTGCAGTGCAGCGCTGTTGTGTTGATGGAGCTGCAAGGCACACTTTCAATGAATTATGGCGGTTCCTGTAGATGCAGGAGATGTCTGCCCACTCAGCAGACATCTATTAATTTGGTAAGCAGGTACACCTTCAGGGTGCTGGAGTACTTTACTCTTTCGACCTGATGGAGTAAATCCTGTCCACCAAACTCAAAATCAGGCCCAAAGTCTGAGCTGGGTAAAGGTGTTGATGTGCAATCTATGCCCTGGTCTATTCAAGATGGAAGTCATCTAGTTGAAGCCTGTGTCAAAGGAAAAGAGAGGACCGACTGCTGAGACGAATTGAAGTGAAAGTGAACTATTAAAATATATATTTTCGTACTCACGGGGGGAAGACAAGCCATCCTTGTAAGAAAAGTTTAAAGAATCCAAACGGTGTCGAAATTGAATATCATAAAGGCCCAAGGATATAGATCCAGAAGCTAGTTAAACTGGCACCATCATGAGGACACATGTAGATAGTATAAACAGTATAAGAAATTACCCAGAACTACACAACAATGAAAAGGTGCTGGAAGGGGAAAAACTGTGGTTCCAACAAGCAGGAGTGATTCTAATCACATACATGAAAATGCATCCAGCTCATTTGAAACAGATGAAGGTTGCATGCAGACTATAGAATGTAGCCAAGAAGCTCTGCTCACTCCTGCAATCTTGGGCATAGCGAACACCTTTTATTATATTGACACTGCTTCTTTTAAGCTTGGAAAGTACCCCTCCATGTCGGTTACTTTTTTAACTAGAGCTTTGTTGGCTCTGGTTATTGTCGCTTGATCTAAAAAGAAAAGCTAGTAAAAAAAAAAAACAGTTTGCGGTAGCAGTTAGGGTCGGGCTCAAGGCCCATAATAAAGCTCTTACAAACCAAAGGTACATTATGTGAACTTTAAAATTTCCATCATGCTGTGCAAGGGGGATTGGCCAGCCAGTGACCACGCCTAGAAAGTGTCTGTCAGGGGTAGAAGGTTGGTGAAGCAGCTCTCGAGTGGGCAGAGAAGCCCACTTCTAGAACTCGCAAATTCCACTTTTAAATCTCTGAAAAAGAGACACACTGAAAGAAGAGGTGGGAGGTCCGACTACTGGTGGACCAACATCTGTCTGGAGTGGAGGGGCACTCTGGACATGTATTTTGCAAGGCCCTGTGGACAAAGTCTTCATGATCACTAGCCTCCCCACTCCTCCTGGCATACAGAGTACGTAGACCTTCTGGGGACACTGAAGGAGAGACTTCCCTTGATCTTATATGGACTGGCCTTGTGGGGAGTACCCATGGAGGGGAACCCCACGATTTCTGCTGGCTTCACGTGCCCCATGCAAGTGGCTAGGGGGTGCAGGCAGGCAGTGTAATGTGCCTTGAGGGCCACAGCGTGTTTCTGAAAGAATCCTCTTTGCCGAGGAGATCATCAGGGGCTCAGACTCAAGAGCAGGACCTGGGTCTTAGCATCTCCCTGCTGCTGGAACAAAGCAGCTGGTTTCTGGAGCTGGAAAATAGCATTTCAAAATCAAGCTACCAGGACCTAAAGGGTTAAGAAGGCAGGTCTCTGAGCACTTCCTAACTGGAGGGAAAGCAATTTAAAATAAGGTCCCAGAACTTGCCAAACTTTTAGAACCAAGAGGAACTAAACTAATACTCCTGGTAGCGAGAGTGTGCCACCAGGAGTAAAACACCCTATAGCCCATGTGAAAAGGCCCAATTGGGCCAAAGAAATATATATTTGTTGAGATACGGCTGCTTGTGTGTGATCTGCTCGGCAGGTCGCCAAGACCGTTGGCCTGACCAACGCCTCATCATATCCAGTGGTTCCTTCAGAAACATAACCCACGCAGGGGGAGTGCCCTGGGAACAACCGTTCACAATGAGCACAACAATCAGTTTCAGTTTTTAACGTCTTTATTTCGAAGTGTTTCTTCATAAAAGACATGCATATAAAATACATAATCAAAACACACAACCAATATGTACAGGTTTGTACAAACAATTAAAAAAATTTGAACATTTTCCTCCAAGAGTCTTGTTCAAAAAAACAATTAAAATAACATAGAAAGACGTTTATGTCAATGTTATTACAAATATAAAGAGTCAATTCAGGAATGCTTCCCAAGAAAAATAAGTTAACAAGTTTACAAGTTTGACACTCAGCTATTGGCTCTACATAATTACATATAATATAAGTTGAAAGAGACATAAGCCCAATCTATAGGATCCTTTTCCTTGCTTAAGAACGTACTACATAGAAACCACAATACTGGTTAAGTAAAAACGTAAATTTGACCCTTAATAACAGCTATTCAAGCATTGCAGTGTTTATAAAATGAGTCATATCTATGAACAGCTGGTGAGCTAATACCACCCCTTTCAGGCAGAAAATTGTGTGCTACTTTAGATCTTAGTAAGGGAAAGTATGGGGTACACGGATAAAAATCATACAAATCCCAAATGGAGATGGGGCCATCACCTTCGTGTGGCTGGGAGGATCGTAAGTAGGGGACGATGTTTCTGTTCCTAAATTTAACAAGGATTAGGTCCCCAGGAATGTCCTTTGGTAGAGACCCTAACCAGCCCACCCTTCTAACACTCAGGATACCACCATCCATATTGGGTAGCAGGGGTCTATTTTTAGCTAACCAGAAAATGACCTTATATAATAGGTCTTGATAACTCTCGGATTTCCTGTGAGCGGGAACTGGTACTCCTGAAAGAACAAGCACAAAGGGGGCGGCTTCCGGGGGTAGGTCTATACGAGCTGTTCTGTTTGGCTCTGCTCTAATAGCGGAGTAATTTGTTAACAAAGGTTTAGGGGCAATTTTAGTAACCAGTGGGGGTTGTCTCTTAGGAGGCTGTCTTTCAATCGGGACATTTTTGTGTTAAACAAAGGTTTATGCGTGGTTTTAGTAGCAATTGGAGGTAACATGCTGGGAGCTGAGATAGTTTTTGTTGTGTCAGTTAGCGTAAGCACTTCAGGTGTAGTTAGTGGAGGGGAGCAATTGGGTGTTGCCATGTTTATAACATGTGAAGAGTTGGCTTTAATAGCAGACTCTATACTTGTCAGCCTATCCCCTAAAGCGGTGATTCGTTCTAGCAAGGGTGCTATTACAGAATTTAACAACAGTTCAAGCTGGGGCAGTAGTTGCAATAGAGGCGATGTTACTCTATCATCCAAACATTCACCAACCCCCCTGGGTATGATGGAGTTTATAACAGGCGATGGGGGATCGATACAGCGTTTTTGTATTTTGGGTTGGAGTTCGTGTTCACTTGCCCCTTCGTATTTCCTTTTCACGCTTTGGCCCGGCAACAGAGCAGTAGCCTGGATGTTATCCTCAATAGGTTGTAGGGAAAGTTCACCAGGTCTGTCAGGGGGAGTGTTGATGCTAAGTCCTTTCACGGGGGAGGGGGATATTACTGGAATAAACTTAGTCCCGCACAGAGCATTTAATTCCTCCCAGTAGGACAAGTTTGGCAAACAAACGGGGGTATGTGACGGGGATAGCATTTGGCGATGATCATCAATATTTGTTTCGCAGATAGAGGTGGGAGATGCATAGCTCAGAATAAGCGTTTCCATTTTCTGGCTGTAGTATAGAAGGTTGGTATGCCCCCTTATGTAACACTAAAAGTAAGGTCTGTTCAAAATTAGTGACAGTGAAGGAGAAGCCAGGAAGTCCATGGATAGTCTTGTGAATGGTATGCAGTACTATACCTTCTTTAGATGTGAAGCCAAGAGAGCTGGCCCGTCCCGGCCACCTCGTGCCTCTGAGGGCCACAGAGGGCCCGCCCTATGCCCGGGCTTCGCCCCGGGCGCTCTCCCGCGCGCGATCCCGCGACGCGGGGGTTCGCGCTGTCCTTTAGCGCACCTCCGGGGGGCGGAACCGGAAGCACGCCTTCCAAGGCGCTAGGGGTGTTGGGGGATGAAGTCCCCGATCAGCCGTCTGCCGTCACGTCGCGTCCAGGTGGCAGGGAGCCTGGGGAGTGTTGGAGGAGGAGGGCAGCGCTGAGGCTGCGGAAATCTGGAGCCCTGCCTGGATGACCCCCCACAGGTCAGTGAGCGTCTGGCCAAAGTTCCCCGCTCCCCCGGGGCTCGCGCTGTCCTTTAGCGCACCTCCGGGGGGCGGAACCGGAAGCACGCCTTCCAAGGCGCTAGGGGTGTTGGGGGATGAAGTCCCCGATCAGCCGTCTGCCGTCACGTCGCGTCCAGGTGGTAGGGAGCCTGGGGAGTGTTGGAGGAGGAGGGCAGCGCTGAGGCTGCGGAAATCTGGAGCCCTGCCTGGATGACCCCCCACAGGTCAGTGAGCGTCTGGCCAAAGTTCCCACAGCACAACAATCTCTACTTTTCCAACTCCCCCAGGGTCTTGAGGGATTGACTATACCCACTTCCTGCAACCCTTCTGTGGGATGGGAGTGCAGGATGGCAGTTTTTTTCCTGTCCATGCAGCAACTGGCGGGCAGGTGAGAGAACAAGTAGAGCCATATCTTTTGCTGGCATGAAGAAGCAGTGTCAAGTTGGACCAAAAGGACAATGAGGCTCCCTCATCAATCATTCAGGGTTTATTAGGTGCGGCTACTCACCCGTGAGGGCCTCAAGGTCCTGGGGGTGGGGTGGGCGGGGGAGGGGCGCTGCTGGTACGTCTGAGCATTGGGGTTCAGTTGAAAAGCCAGGTCTTGAGGTCCTTCTGGAAACGGCCAGCGACAGGGATTGTCTGAGGGCGAGAGGAAGGGTGTTCCAGGTCTTGGCGCTGAGGTAGGAGAAGGATATTCTTCCGGTTCTAGTCTTATGGATCCGAGGGATGGTGGCTAGGGCCAGCTGGGTGGAGAGGAAGCGTCTGGTGGGTACATGGAATGAGAGGCGATGGTTCAGGTATGCTGGTCCTGCGCCGTGGAGAGTTTCGTCGGCGTGTGTGAAGATCTTGAAAGTAATTATTTTGTTGACCCGGAGCCAGTGGAGTTCTCGGAGGTGTTCGGTGATATGGCTGTGGCGGTGGATGTCGAGAACCAGTCTGGCTGCAGCATTTTCGATGTTCTGTAGTTTCCTGAGGACCTCATGGCCCCAAGCACCAGTGTGTGTATGCCGTACATTGGCAGGGGCCACCACCTTGGGCCCAAAAAGAAAAGAATGACAGCATGCGCTAGTAAAAAAATTGTTTATGAAAAACTGATAGGAAATATCTTGCCAGTCTCATTGGCACAAACAGATTACCCGTTGAGGAAGTCGTGTCACTGAATCTTCAAGGAGGCCAAGTAAAATTTGTATATTTGGCTTGCGGTGCCAGGTGCACCATAGGAGCCTTACAGTTGTGTTAGATGTCCACCCAGCAGCAGCAGTGGGAGTGAGCCCCATAAATCCATAAGGAAGTCCAGCATATTTTGGTTTGGTTACCCTTAGTCTCATGGGGTCTTAAAAGAATGACCTGATGAGAGTTTTTTAATTCAGATGAAGCACTCCAGGTTATGGTAATGTTATCAAGAGGAACTGGGGTGCATGGCCGTTTGTTAATAGATACTGTAATTGGTTGGTAATCCTTTGAAAAGTAGAAAAAAGTCTCTGTTGAAAATATCATTAACATGCCCTTTCTATGGTTTAATCCACTGCATATATCTTCTTATGCTAATGAAAGTTGGTGCTACCCTGAGAAGTTTTGAATGTTAGAGTTTGTTCTACATTTAAGTAAGTGGAAACATCTTGACAAAGCCAGTAAGCCTTACCTTTATTTAAAGCTCCTCACATGCTGGGTTGGGCACATATGAGGAGGCACTGCATTTCAATGAATTAGATCTTACTGGTGCACAGACTATTAATTGTGCTCTCCTGTGCATGGGATCCGAGGTACATTTAGAGGATTACAAGACGTGTGTGACCTTTCATTAGTGCCCCCCCCCCTGTTGGTTGTGAGACACCTTTAGAGGGTTCCACCACCTGCCACTTTGCAAACATTTGTTAATTTGTGTGTAGCATTTTATAGTGTGTTTAATAAAGTATTTTTTCTTCTCATAAGAAAAAGCACTGATTAGGCAGCAATTTCTTAAGTGTTGTCGTTATGTTACTACGTTCTAAATATCTAGTCCACAGCACCTGCCCTGAGTAAGCCTGGGAGAGCTCTGCTTTGCTACCCTGAGAGTTAAGAGCTAATAAGAAGTTTGAGGGTCCGCAGTACAGCGGCCCAAGGACACCAACGGTAAAACCCCCTGGTTGTTAAAATGGGGTTCCAGTACCTTCTTACTACTCTGGGACTTTCTGGCCCAGATTTCTTACACTTATCATGCACATCTTACAGAACGTCCAGCGGACCAGACTCACAGCAATAAAAGTGCAGAATGGAAGATTATACCCATAACATCACTGAGCAGTGCACAGCTGAGCACCAGCTTTTTTGTGTAACTTTGTGTATTGAGTTTTAAAAACAACAAACAAAAAAGCATAACTGCCACCATCATACATCATTTCACCGTGGGGAGATAAATGCAGCTTAATAAGATACAGTTCCAGGATTCAGTCAAGAAGCAACCTTTCCCCTTGTGAGTGAAATCAAGAAGCAGATAAAGGCTGTGGCCAAATATAACTAAATATACCTTACCCCAACGTGTCCCCTGCCCGCGACTAAAGGGCAAAAAATGCAATCCCTCCCCAACCTCCCTACTGCTGGATCCAGAAAATATGAAAATTCAAAATCAGACCACTCAACCTATAGATGTTCTCTTAGATATTTCAAAGTTCAATACAAATATAAAAGAGGAGTTAGCTGCAATCAAACTTGCCTTCAAGGAGCACCACTGTGGCAGACAAACAGTGCAGTCTATAATATACAAAGGGCTGTCACTTAGCTTCAAAAAGCAAATGAGCGGCATTCAAATTGGTGGAACGTTGCTCCATGGCGAGGAGGGGTCAAAGTCTTTGGAACCACTGAGAGAGTGGAGGGGTTTGAGTTTTTTCCCAGTTGCGTGCTAGCCGGGTTAGTTTATCCACTCCCAGGCACTGTAATACCATATAACATTCACTTTTTGACATTGAATCCAGTACCGGGGGCTTTAATCCTAATAGAAACAGAGAATGGCAGTGGGAACTCCAAAACCGCTTACAAAGTGCCTGCCACCTTCTTCCAAAAGAGGCACATATTGGAGCAGTGCCCACTGGATATGGAGCGCATCTCTAAGTGCCCCACACTCCTTCCAACAGCTGGTACTTGTGCTGGAATATGTGTGATTTAGACCTGTAGGATTATAATGCCACCCAAACCACATTTTGTAATGTAGCTCTGTGCCCTGAATAGACATGTAAGTAGAGTGAATGTTCCTTCCCAACCTTTCCCACTGCTTCTGGGTTGTCTGCACTCCCAGCACATGCTCCCATGTCTGATCATGCTTCCAAAACAGCAAGGGCTTTTGAGAAAGAAGACTGCAGTAGAGGTTAGAAATGTTGCCTGTTGAGCCGATGTCTGACATTTTCGACGTTGTGGATAGTAGATCTGATATTATTGTGCATATGGTGTCCCTGTATAAATCCACACTAATCTGGATGGACTAGGCAGTAGAGAACCACATTCAGTCAGCTAGCTAATATCTTGCTGTAGAGCTTGCCATTAATATTTAGTAAGGCTTAGGCCAATACCATGTGCAAAATCGGGGGTCTTTGCCAGGTTTTGGAAGGAACGTTATGATCATCTCACCTATCAAAGTTGATGTGGCTCAGCTGCTTGCGCATGAGTTAAATAAGGATGTATGTTTGGGTGCCAGTTTAGAGGAAAACGTGTTATAAAACTGTATTGTGTAACAGTCTGGCCCTGGGGCTTTATTGGCTTTCATGACCTTAACAGCGTGATTAACCTTTTCTACTTGGATCTATTTGTGAAGCTTGTAAGTTTAGAAAGGTGATCATTATCAAGAAATTCCTGTTGCCTAGCCTGCGGGCTGGGATTTTTAGCATGAAGGTTGGCATAGATATTCCCTCTAGCTGAGATCAATTTACACGTAAGTTGTCGGGTGGGTGTGGTGGCCCTTTCTCTGTCCAAGTCCCTGATTTCCTGTTATAATTTGCACTGGTGATGCCGTTCAGCAGCAACAGCAATAAACCTATCTCATATGTTTGCCTTAAAGGTGTCCCAGGCCCCACAGACCAAAATCTCCCCTCCCTCGTTGATGTCAAAAAGGAAGGCGCCAGCCTCTAGAACATAATACTGGCCCTAAATCAAGGAACATTAGTGTGTGGTCCAAAACCACAATGACACAAATATCCAATGAGTGCACCGCTGCCGTAAGGCTGTTGCTAACCTAGGCATAGCAGAGAGGTTTTAAGGCATGGGCAAAGGGGGCTCTGGTAGGGGACCCCACCTTTATAGGGGCCCATCATTAAGTTTCAAGTTTTAGTTTATTTGATTTAGTTCTCTGCTGAGAACAACACATTTCATACAGAACAATTGCTATTAATATTCACATAAAACAATCAATACATATTTAAAAAATATTTTAAACATTTAAACAGGTAATGGCATACAAATTCATCTGGAGGAGGGTTAAAAAGCGTGATCAGATTCTGCATAGATACGCTGTTGTATCTACTATGTATTGGTTTTATATAGCGCCTTCTTGCCTCAACCAGTATCGGGTTTGGGCATACCGACAATACATGCTTCATATCTTTCACACCACCATTGCAAAGATCACAGTTGCTGGTAACATGTTCTTTGTGAGTCCATTTAGAAGTCAGTGAATTAAAAGAGAGTAGCCCAAACCTCAATAAAAGTATACACTGCCGAATTCCATGCCTTAAGGAAAAACAAATATATTGTTGAGCCTGTTTGTATGTAATGGCTTACGTAGTGGTGTAGTTTGGAACAGTGCGTGATGTCCAGATTGTAACTAATCCTTGGCGTCAGATGTTTCAGGAAGAGTTTCATTTGGACAGGAGACCATGATTTCAAAAGTGCGAGTGTGCAATTAGATCATTTAAAAGCAATAATCAAGTTCTGGTTTAGAGTATATTTTGTAGATTCGGTCTCAAATGTCTCTTTTTTAGTAAAATTCTTAAGGTTCCTTGATCTGCGTGTAGAAGATTGTATGCCCATCTTAGTAGATTCGTAATCACCCCATCAATAAGGTTTCAGAACAGTTTTAGACAGGGCATAACACCAAAAATATGGGGTTCCCTGCACAATATGAAAAGGGGCTCCCAGGTATGGAAGATCTCATAAATATTCAAAGGCTTTGCACTGATTGGAGGCCCCTTGAACGACTGGGGTCCCCTTAAAGGTTTAGGGACCAGCAAAGAGTGTTGTGAATGAGCTGAAAATGGATAGTAAATTTAGAGTGAATCCGAGCAGGGAGCCGCAAATTATGTTTGCCCTGTGGCCCCTGAAATTCTTAAGATGTCCCTGAGGCATAGTCTATACAAAACTGTGTCTAGTGGACAATGGTGTAAAAAGGATACTTCCGGTTGCTTGGCCAAGCTCCCTACAAGAATCTCAAAGGCCTAATTTCCACAGGGATCTCCTTAAGCATTTGAAAATAGCTCTGGCCTGTCCCTTTCGAGAACCTTTTCTATACTTCTGGGGACAC
Source organism: Lissotriton helveticus (assembly GCF_964261635.1). Lineage (NCBI taxonomy): Eukaryota > Metazoa > Chordata > Amphibia > Caudata > Salamandridae > Lissotriton > Lissotriton helveticus. Next base: position 2,093,864,612 of record NC_136057.1, read on the forward strand.
CGCATTGCATTAAAGTCCCCAGTAAGCACAATTTCCTCCTGAGCTGACTCCCCTAGAATTTCCGAGCATTAGATAAGGAAAGTGTGTTGTGCAGTATTAAGATCATAAACCATAGCTGTAGTAAAAGATCAGCCCTGAGATGTACCTACTAAGATATTATCGGTATCTACTATCTCTATCCCTGAAATGTACCTACTAAGAAACAGCTGCAACACTAACGGGAAGGTTTTAAAATAAGGATTGCAACACAGTGCTGTTTAGAGGCTGCATAACAGTGGTGAATCTTGTGGTAATTGCGGTGATGCAATTTTCCTTGATATTTCTGTAGCAGATGCGTTTCTTGTAGGCATATCCCGTCTGGTGTGTCTAATCTAAGACTTTTCCAAATAGACACTCACTTGTGCTGTGAATTCAGATTCAGTGCTCTGGCATTAAAGATGATGAAACCAACCATAAGCCCACATGAAAGGATGTGAGCTTACATATAGTGGACAGAAAAGCATGAAAGGGTGTCCAGTGGCAAAACCCGCCCCCCCCCCCCTAACAAAAACAAGGAGGGCCATGGAATCTCCCTTCCACCGTCTGCCTCTACCATACTGCGGGTGGGTGCTGGCTCCGGGTCCATCCCCAGAACCTGGAAAGCCACCAAGGGTTCTCACAGCTTGATTTAGTTGTGAGAAATAAAATGTATATACCATAAGAAAATATCAGCCCCGCCGCCAGAGTCAACGATGCCTGAAGGGGCCCTTGCTGCCTACAAACGGGGTCCACAGCCCGACCATGAGCTAACCACTATCAGCAGCAAGACCTGGTGGCTGTTAATCAAGGCAAAGCTGAAATCCAACCATAGGAGTAGCCAAACTCATCTTTTCCATCAAGCCGGCTTGTCTCTGGCTGGAGTCATTCTCGATACCCTAGATTCACCCAGGTTTTGGTGCAATCTCTTGGGTGGCTTAAGCTCCAACCATGCTGTCACTTGTTAGGTCCATAGGCCACACTAGTCCAGTCCAGGGTCACTCATTCATGCCAACAGTAAGCACAGGACCCCCCCGGGACTCCAGGCAGAAGAAAGCCAAAGATTGTATGGCCAGGTTGGGAGCTCCAGCAGGAAGCAACGAGCTACGCCACCATCTTGGTCACAGCCCTGGGAACCTGCTTTGCACTTTCTACAGTTTCTACACTTAAGTCAGAATTAATCTAAGTTAGCTAGTGCTTATGCTGTAGATGGCAAAATCTGGAAAAAAGAAGAGGCAACCATTGCTGCATCTTTCTTAAGTTCATTACTTTGGAATTAATTTTTTCCCCAGAATCACTACACAGCTTTCATGTCCATGTAACCACATCCTACCTTTTTTACATCTCCTAAACCCGATGTTTTATCACCCAACAACTCACTTCCAGTCCTAGGAAGCCAATGTTCAAACCCTGTTCTCATAACAGGGGAGGTGGCATTTGGTACTTTCTGGGTTAGGTGCGGATCCTTATTAATTGCTGTGTACCTTGGCTGGCTTGAGAAGTTTTCAATTCAATAAAATTAGTACAGAGACGCAGTAGAGGTGAGAACTGTGCACAAAGTGATTGTTTAGGCAAAAGAAATATGAATTAAAACATCCATTATATGTGCTCATTTAAGGAATTGAACTTGATGTAATTAAAAAAATGAGGGCTATACCCTCACACAAATATCACATACATCTTTTTTAAGGATGCAAAAAGACAGGAACTCTCCATAGGACAGAGTTGAATTCAACAGTCAAAGGCCTAGATGCGATCAGTAAACAGCTGCGGAGATTCCTTCAACAAAAGGCTGAAGAGATCCATCCAATAGATGGCTGCAGAAATTCACCCTTCAGACGGCTGCAGAAATCCATCCAGTAGACGATTTCAGAGATTCATCTAGTAGACAACCGCAGAGTTTTCACCAATAGACAGCTGTAGAGATTTACACATCAGACAGCTGCAGCAATTCCTCCAACAGACAGCTGCAGAGATCCATTCAATAACGCGCTGCAGTTATTCATCTAGTATACACCTCCAGGCAGCGGCGGCCCATGCAGCTAAGAGCGATGGGGCCGGGTTGGACAGATGACCATGAGGGAAAATGAAATAAACAATTAATTTTCCCTCGTCGTAATCTGTCAAAATAACCCCCACCCAGCCTCACCGTCCCACCGCTCTTACCTGCAGGGGCCGCTACTGGCTGCAGATATTCATCCAAAACGAGCAATGCAGAGATGGCGATTAATCCAATAGACAGCTGCATTCATTTACCCAACAGACAGCCGCAGAGGTTCATCCAATATATGGCTGCAGATATTCAGCTGCAGACTTTCATCCAGTACATGGCTGCAGAGATTCATCTAATAAAGAGATGCATAGATTCATCCAATGGACAGCTGCGAAGATTCATCGAATAGACACCTGCATAGATTCAACCAATAGACAACTGCATAGATTAATCCAACGGACAGTTGTGGAGATGAATCCAATAGACAGCTGCAGAGTTTCATCTAATAGGCATGTGCAGAAATTCAACCAGTAGATGATGTGATAGAGTCATCCAGTAGATGGCTGCAGAATTTCATCAATTAGACAGCTGGAGAGATTCATGCAGTTGAGAGCTGAGAAGATTCCTCAAATAGCTGCAGAGTTTAGTCCTGCAGAAATGCATTCAATGGGTAGGGCAGAGATAAATGCAAGAGAAAGCTTAAAGGATCAAATGACACTTTCCGCGCCAACACTTTCTTCGGCGTCATTGCAATCCAATAATTCATATCTTTCCAGGCCTTTACAGGAGCCCGCCTAGGGAAAAGCGGAGATCGCTACAAACAAAAGATGGTGGGGCGGGTGGGGTTAGAAATACACTATGAAAAGGAAAAAAACCTTACCTTTTGCCGCCGGCCACCTCCAGCGTGGCATCTCGCCACGCCACCTCTCCTCAGCCTGCCTTGTCCCATTAGCCCCTGAGACAGACTCCCTGTCCAATCCCCATGCTGCAGAGCAGCGCGGGGATTGGTCTGAGCGGGCAGGAAAGACACTCCGCTCAGACCAGGGAGTCTGTGGGGTTTCTCCAGCCCTGCTGCTCAATGCAGCTGGGCTGGAGAAAACCGAAGTGTGCATGTGTGTTTTGGTCAGCCTGAGACTGCCGGCTAAACACACATGAGCATTAATGAGTGGAGTGCATGTAGCACTCCTCCTCCCCACTCCCATGCCTCGGCCCCGCCCCTCCCAACAGCACTGGCTAAGAGCCGGCAAATGCAAAATAAAATGATGCAAGAACATTGTTGTATTTTACATTTGCTGGCTCTGGATCAGGCAGTGGGGCGACCCTTCTCTGCCATTACGGAGGAGCCGTCACTGCTATGGAACATATAACCAGCCACCACTCATCGAAGCAAGGGCGCATAAAAATGCCTCTTAGATTTAATCCTTTCAACAGCATTTGTAAAACATCTGCATTGCACTATTCAGCACAGAAGAAAAGAAATGTAACTGGTACCTTTTCTTGCGTGGAGAAGGTCCTTTCTCTCTTTCTTCTTCATGTGCTTTTCTTCTTCATGGATGGTTTTGGTTACGACTGGAACGCTTTCTACTTCGTTGCCAGTCCATTTAAAGGCTTTTTCATCAATTAATGTTTTCTTATGATTTTCATCTGGTATTGGGGAGTGCACTTTCGCCTTCATCGCAGCATTAAAACCTACTGGTGTCTGGGGAGAGTTTATGGAACCTTCCTTCTGAAGCTGTAGCTCTGGAAACACAGAATTGTTTTGTTTATCCCGCACAGGGGCCTCGTGGCGCTTTGCATTCGATGTAACTGAACCCAAGAGATGTATGTCTGGAACAACTATATCCCGCACAGGAGTCTCGTAGACCTGTGCCTCTGACGGAACTGCATTGTAGAGCTGTATCTCAGGAAACCCTGTGTGGGAGCGCTGACTATCTGAAGGGTAGGGCTGTGTGTCTGTAACCCCTGCATGGGAGCGCTGACTATAGGAAGGGTGGAGCCGTGTGTCTGTAACCCCTGCATGGGAGCGCTGACTATCCGAAGGGTGGAGCCGTGTGTCTGTAACCCCTGCATGGGAGCGCTGACTATCCGAAGGGTGGAGCCGTGTGTCTGTAACAACAGGGAGATAGGTCTGGGAATCTGGCGTAAGAACATTATCAAGTTGTGGGTGTGGAGACAATGCTGGGATACTGTCCACGTGGTCAACTCCAGGGAGTAGATATAACTCTGGCTGTGGAGCCTGAAAGATGAAGAAAGGAAACTAAACAATCTGGAAAACATGAACATTCTTATATTTGTGTTTCTTACTGTCTCGTGGAGGTAATTACCTCTTAAGTACAGCACATACCTTTTGGAACAAATAACACATTTTTAGGTCCTAGCTAAACGACAAAGTCCTTAAACCTAGAGCGTATTAAGAAGAAATGCAAAGATCCGTATTAGCAGAACTTTTCACAATTTAAAGCTCTCTGTGCTGTCCTTAAAGGGGAACTTGTCCACCCAAACAAGGTCTAAGCAGGGTCTCTCCTTTGAGTTATTAGGCAAAAAACACAAACGTCTTAGATTTAAGAGTGATCTCCTTTGCCCATTACCAAAAAAATTTAACTCACAAACCACTTCTAAGCACTGAGCTTCATCTTGATATTTTATGAGGTTTACACCAAAATGACAAACAAGGACACCAATGCATAATATAAACAAGCATTGGCAAAGCCAATATGACTCATCCTTGGGGCCTATTGGTGTTTCCGCTAGTTTTATCAAAAGGTTACTGAATTTGCATTGCATATTCCACGTACGTGAAGACTTTGAATTTGTTAACATCTGTAAACTCTCTTTACTTTAGTGCAATTTGGCATTGTAATTGGAATTTACTTTACTAAGTATTGGTAAAACAAAATGTTCAACACTAAAAGGGTGAGTTATTGGATTTGCCAATTCCAGTATACTACAAGTGAGCCGGGTTGCATTTAGGTATCCAGGTGAGTTCTGGTTGTGAGAGGTTGTTCATAATGGGACATGATTGAGATCTCAGGAGCTGAGGCTGAAGCAATACGAGACAGCGGCCCATAATGGTGTTCGGATTACCTGGTCATCCAATCCTTGGCCTCCCTCCAGTATGGACCTAGTGATGGTCACATATGTAACATTTGTAATTACCATTTCTAATTATTTACAACTAAATCATTGTTGTTACTCATTTATATCAAATGGCTAACAAGTAATCACAAAGCCAATAGGTCTGTTTTTTTAGGCATATGTTTGTTGTCTGATGTGGCTGAATGCAATAGCAGAAAACCTACAAGGAAGCGCAAAAATGGTGTGAAGTGCAAAAATGGTGGTGAGGGAGCATGCTGTGTAGAGCACATGATTGTAGTTTACATGTTTGAAGCCATGCGCTCAATTACTTAGGCCATACCCTTTGTAGAGACTCACTTAAAGCACCGTGTTCACACTAAGCTTTTGCTTACAGGAAGAGAAGAACTGTTTCATAGGTGAGACCTAAAAATTGTGTTATTGTAAAACTATGGAGTCCTTGGAGTGAAATATAAAACTTGTGGCACAGAAACAAACGAACGCGTTGCTCCTCTGCGGCACTCACTCTGCAGCAGCACAGCTGGTGCTATACTCTTAGCGGGGGCAGTCATGCACTTCAGTGAAAGAAAGCAATGGCCTAATCTTCTCCACTGTAACACCCCAGCCTGTTATCACGCCCCTTTAGAAGTTGAGCCGCAGTCTTTGATCATATTTCATAATTTCTAGCACCAGTTACTCTTCCTGGTCTCCAATGAAACAGAAAGGTAATACACAGGAACCTAGACTGAAAAGTAACTCTATGGGTGTGTATTCCTATATTTCTAATTTGCAAAGGCCTTTCTATGTATTGTTTATTGATTAACTGTCCAGATCCTAAATGACCTGAAGAGCCCAGCAGTAGTGCACTTTAAAGGCAGCTTATCATATGGGAAAGTTCAATTATTGAATCCTTCGCATAGCCCTCATCATGTCAACCTTTAAAGAGTGAGGGTCATATTTATGAGAAGCTTGTGTGATGCAAACCTCTAAGTCAGATTTTCTAGGCCACACAAAGCCACTTTGTGTGGCTCTGAGCGACTTCAAAATCCTGGAGTAACGCAACGCAGCACAAAACGCTGCCTTGCGTTACTCTACTCTGGGAAGGAGTTTCATCGGCGTTGCATGGGTGATCCCATGCATTCCCATGTATTCTGACGCAACATCAGATTTAAAAACTTGCAAACCTGGGAATGTGGCAAAATCTTACACCTTCCCAGGAATGTGCCTCCCAGGATTATTTTTGTGCAGGAAGTTGCTCTTTCCTGCACAAAAACAATCCTGCATGCAACCCAGGCAATCTTACACCATAGATCAAGAGTGCCTGCATTGGCGCTAGGCTGCAATAAGGGATCTAGCACAAGGGAAAAGAAAGAAATGCGCTGTATTGCCTTAAATACGACACATTCCTGTCCTTCTCCTGTCACGCAGCGCAGTAAAGTGACTTGCTGCGCTGCACTGGGTCACAATCTCATAAACGAGCCCCTAAATACTAACTTTGCAGATTACAGATTTCTGCAGCAGGAGTATTGCACAAAGGGCTATTTTACCAGTATTGATGGTTAAGGGAAAGAATGTGGCGGATTTGTGGTTTGGCAGATAAGCTTAGAGCTAAAAAGAGGACACGTCCAACACAGGAAATGGCAGTTTCCTGTGTTGGGCATGTGGTATGTGCCTGGACAGTCAGACATAAGATATCACAATGGGTAAACCACTCACTGCGGAGACCTCGCCTGCTTGATTTAGAGAAGAGGAGGCTGGGTTCAAGGGCAAAAAGGAAGTTCCGCCTCAATGTCTTCCATGAATGAGCGTGAGAATACTAATTCCAACTCGTTTGTCTGTCTCATGCCTGCATGCTCCACCCATCCTACCCTTCGGTAAGAGCTCTCACGCTAGCCTGGTGGACAGTGCCTGTCTGTACTCTATCTCAGTGCCTTGCATGTGGGTGTCTCTCTGGCAGGCGGGTGCTGCTGAACTCAAATATGGATTAGGCTCTTCGTGACGGCTTTAGTTGATTGTGGTGTTGCCAGTCTAAGTAAATTTAGATCAGAAGAGCAGTTATGTACAGCAGTACCACGAAGCTTGGTAAGTCACTGACACTGTCCCAACTTCTTCCTCTCTCAACCTGAAAGGACAGCCCGCCAGATGAAGAGTTTTCCCAATTCCCAAAGTGTGTTGTCCAGGTCCATCCGCGCCCCACTGGCGGGCTCGCAGATCGTCCCAGCACCTCTTCAAGTAGAAGTAGACCATAGCAGGCAGGTCTGCCTCAGTCTGTGTTGCATGGCTGGCGTCTTGCACCCCCAGGCGCTGCTTGTTGTTCCAAAACGAACATTTTCAGCTTCAGGACGCCATATATAAACAGCAGAAGACAAGTGTGCAGAGTGAACCAGGAGCTGAATTATAGGTTTACGGGCAAAGGCCGATCAAAGCCTGGGAACCAAGCATCATGGCAAGGCTTCAAATGATCTGGAAGAAGTAAAGAATACATGGTCTTGGTTTTGTTGGACCTCACGGCCGCGTTCGACACCCTCTCCCCGGCCATTCTGACATCTCGGCTTAGGGAGGCTGGTGTCGCGGGGTCGGCCTTGAGTCTCCTCAACTCCTTCCTGTTGGAAAGAGAGCAGAGAGTGATGCTTGGGAACCACCTCTCCCCTGCCAAGTCTTTGCAGTGTGGGGTGCCACAAGGGTCGGCCTTAAGTCCGACCCTGTTCAACATCTACGTGGCTCCCCTTGCAAGACTAGTAAGATCGCAGGGGATGGAGGTGGTGTCCTATGCAGACGACACCCAGATAATGGTGTCACTGGCTCACTCCTCCGTCAGGTCATCTGCTGCCAGTTTCAGGGTATGCATGCAGTATGTGGCAGACTGGATGACTATAAATTCCCTGAAACTGAACGGCGAAAAGACGGAGGTGTTGATTTTTGGGAAGAACCAAGATGCTTGGTCTGATGAGTGGTGGCCACCTTCTCTTGGCATCTGCCCCACTCCTTCCCATTCTGCCAGAAATGTGGGTGTAATATTCGATACCTCGCTCTCTATGACCTTTCAAGTCAACAGGACCGTGGCTACCTGCTGGGGTGTGATTAGGATACTCAATAAAATCCGTGGGTATCTTTCCCCCCAGGCTCGTAAACAGGTTGCAGTTGCTTTGGTAGGATCTAGATTAGACTACTGTAATTCCCTGTATATTGAAGCCAATAAAAGTCTTGTTCGCCGACTGCAGATAGTGCAGAATGCTGCAGCTCGGTTTGTCCTGGCCCTTCCTAAATCCTCCTCTGCCACTGCAGCCAGGAAAGAACTTCATTGGCTCCCTGTTCACCAAAGAATTTCTTTCAAGATTCTGTGTTTGGTCTACAGAGCCCTGACGGAAGGCCCTTTGAGCGCCATCGGCTCCCTTCTCACGCGCTATGTCCCCATACGAGATCTTCGTTCTTCGGGACTCTGTCAACTGGTTGTTCCTCGTGCTAAACTAGTTAGATGGGGAGCCAGAGCCTTCTCCGTGGCTGCTCCGAAGCTTTGGAATTCTATCCCTATCCTAATAAAAACCCTTCCCACAATTGAGACATTTAAAAAGGCTCTTAAAACCTGCCTTTTTAAGAGGGCATATCAATGAGAGAAGGCTGTAGAATGGGGGATTTTCGCTGATTTATTTGACTTAGGCGCCTTGACGCCCATGGGGCTAAGTTTGCGCTCTATAAGATTTGGTTCATTCATTCATTCACATGCATTTACTCCAGCAAAGACGTATTCTACAGTGGAGTACACCACACGCATGCTAAACCTTAGCCAAGCCTCAAGCCTCGCACATGGCCCCACATTAGACCAAAAGAAGTATGTTTTAGAGCATAATGCCTGAAGGCATGAGTCCGTTCAAAGGGTTATACTATGTTTTCACAATTTGGGCGAATCAAACAGCTGTCCTCTGACTTGCACTGTTTTCAAAAAGTGCAAATATTGATCACATTTGGTGAGCTCACACTCTTGTTTGTAGCAATATTTTAGCAGAGTATTAGGATATGTGCCCTTCCAGGAGATTTATTTGTAGACAGGTTTATCTATTTTATTGATTACTTTTCCAGAGAAGTCACTTCAATGAAGTCAAAGAGGATAATGTGCCATGTGATGTCAGTTCATGTGATGTCAGTTCCTGTGATGACGGTTCCTGTGATGGTAGGCCATATGCAAATTAGTTGGGACTCTCAATTTCCCCTTGCTGTCCAGAGCTGCAGAAAGCCTAGAACTGGCCCCGGTTGCAATTATATCAACTCTGTGTGACCAGGGAAGTGGCACAGGGCACAGTATAAACTAAGACATTGCTTAACCCAACTTATCAGCATAAACATATCCACTTTTCTGCATATTAGTGGCCAGTTTTCCGCTGTGTATTTAAACTCTAGTTATGTTATTTCTTTCCCTTCTCACACAGACAGTCTTAATTGTTACATTGTGAGGCAGGGGTTCAGTGCCATTTTGGAAATATTTAGGTATTTGCAGATAGTATATTAATAATAAATCTTTATTGCACATTCACATTTACTTCACATTGCAATCCTAATAACTAGATTATTTGCAGATAGGATTTTCGTTCGGCTGTGGCTATCCAGAAGAACAGTGCTTGTGCTGAGCATGAATTAAAATGAGCTCTGTTGGATGTTTTTGGCTTTCTCTACGTCCCCTTCCACTCTCCCCCAGTGGGGTCAGTTGCAGCCTGTCATGAGCATGGGCCTTGCAGCAAGCCTGTCCCCGTTTCTCCTTCTCTATGTGAATATTTGAGACTCTGTGCTTTGTAGGCCTGCAATGAAGCGGTCTCCGCATCATCACAATGCTGTTTTTGGCACGCGTGCATAATTAGTCTGCAAAGGCACCACGTGCTAAGGTGCGGATAGGGTGAAACTGACAATGACAGGGGGGACGCAATGGCAGCTGCTGAGGGGCAGGTTACTTTTGAAAGATACCGGTACATTATCATTAGTATCTCCGAGAGAGAATTTATTATTATTAATATTAGTAATATTATCCATACTATTATCCTTGTTCTTAATTTCTTCTAAAGCATTCAATGCTACTAAATTCTCTGTGAGCCCTTGTCTTGCCAGGAGAGACTCCGAACAGTATATTTTTTAGTTTGCATTTGAACCTGTAAAAGTCTTTCTTTTATCGTAGATTCAGTGGAACATCTACTCCATGCCTTAGCTTTCAGCAGATTGTTCTTTCATCGTACAATAAACTGGAACAGCACTAGTTTGTGAGGCTTGTTAATTATTGTTTGCTAATACAGCCACGACAGGCTCAGCAAGTCCTTGTTGGAACAAACTTGCTCGTCGATTATATATTACTGCTGTATTTGTTTACTAAGGACCAGAATAGCTGCCTCATAAAACAAGTGACTTCAGGGCACAGTTGACTCGACAAGAACATTCCCTAATGATACAAATGGCCCATTATTTCACATAGTATGTATGTGTGTGCCTGTGTGTGTGGGGGGTGGGGGGGTTAGCCGAGTAGGGTGCTTGCCTCCAGGTTGCAGACACACCTCAAAGGGTAAGTAAGGGGTGTGATGAGTAAGTGTATAACTCAGAGAAATGAAGATTATTGGCAAGTAACTAGATGACTGAAAGTGCTCTTAATGGCTCACTCCATATTCTGTCAGATCTGATTAAGTGCACTGAACACTATATCCCTGTCAGGGCACTACAATCTAAGACAGCAGCTTAGTAAAGATGAAATTCCTTTATTATATTTTGTTAGTTCTATTCTTCAGTGCTCTTTCACAAGAGATATAAGTGGCTTCCCTGCAGAGAAGTCCACTGTTGCACACACAATGTTAGCAACTTCCCTGCAGGGACATATCACAGAAGCGTTTCTCACAGGACTCTCACACCCAGGATGGCTCCCCTTTATTTCCCCTCTCCACGCTGCATACTTTTTTCATTCCCTCTGCTGCCATTTTGACGTCCTTTTTAGGTCGAGAATTCAAGACCATTGTATATACTTTAGTATACACTTATTATTATATACTTATATGTGTATGTACTTTTGTGGGCTCTGGAGATCAGCCCTAGGACTTGTCTGCTCCAGTTTAGGAACTTTTATTTAACTGTCTTGATAGAAAACGACCAGCAGAGGACAGTAAAATACCAGAATTACTTTCTGCTGACGGACTATTTTTTTTAATTTTTTCTGTCAACTGCCTCTATTTAACTTTCTTGATAGAAAACTACCAGCAGAGGTCAGTAAAATACCAGAATCACTTTAGCATTCTCTAGATGCCAGTCCATAGAAATTGTCTTCCAAGAGCACCCGTAGACAATAATATTGTTTTCAAATCTTGTATTTTCAGTGATATGGCCACCGAAGGCCCTGATTTTATATTAAAATCAGAGCTTTGGACTATACCATTTCCCACTGAAAGGCAATATTTCTCTCCATGTGTTCCCATACCTGGCGTGTAACGCAGTGTGGTGCTTACTTTCCCTCCATGTTAAAGAACAGTAGATGTTTCAGCACCCAGGCTAATGTGCTGCATAGCTATATACATATAAGGTCCCAAAGGCGAGACCGATTGCATTGCAAACGCTTGTTTGGTCAAGCAAGGAAAATGGATGCATGCTATAGTCAGAGAGGTAGGCTGTGAGTGACCCATAAACTATGCTGCGATTTGTTCTGGTGGCAGACTGTGATGCAACCCACCTCCTTTTCCCCCTGCTCAAGTTTTATTTTTCTGGTCATATTTCTTTCTTTTTAACAGATCGTGCACCCCATATCCTTAAATTCACCATCTTGCTCTGTATTCTTTTTAGGTCGCGTTGCATAGGACAGAGACCTGTAGCCATCGCCACAGCTTTGGGGGCCAAAACGTGCAAGCGTTGCATTGGTTGTAATGCAACGTGTGCACATCTTGGCGATTTACTTTCGGGATTGCACGGCGCCATATGATGGCACCGTATGGCCACTCGCTCCCGAAAGGGAAACGCTCATGCCCCCTCCCCCTGCTGCCACTTTCACTGCCGCACGGCTGTACTGCTGCGCGGCCAATGCTTGTTAGTTCCAGTTAGAAGAATATAGCTAAGCAACAGCGCACCCTCAAGTGACGGTGCGTCACGCCGTATCCCGGTGCGTCATGCAGGTGATTACTTCTGGTCGAAGGTGACAGGTGCTTGTGCCTCCGCGTGGGGCTAAAGTAAACACCGGGCGTAGTGTGAGGGTAGTTTGAGGGGGTCGGAGGATAGTGGGGGCAGGTGGACACCGGGTCTATAGTCCAGGACCCTCCCTGCAGCAGCTCCATTGGCCGACTCCAGCACGGAGGACGAGGAGGACTGCCCCAAGCTCATCCCCATACCAGAGGCGCCACCTCAAGGTGCTAGGATCCCTGTCACCATCATCACGGGCTACCTGGATGCGGGCAAGAGCACGCTGCTGCAGCACATACTGACGGAGCAGCACCACAAGCGCATCGCCCTCATCCTTAACGGGTTCAGCGAGGGCAGCGCGCTGGAGAAGGCGCTGGCCATCAGCCAGGCCGGGGAGCTGTACGAGGACTGGCTGGAGCTGCGCAGCGGTTGCCTCTGCTGTTCCGTCCAGTACAGCGGCGTTCAGGCCATCGAGAACCTCATGTGCAAGAAGGGCCGCTTCGACTACATCCTGCTGGAGACCACCGGCCTGGCCTTCGTCTTCTGGGTGGATGCCGAGCTGGGCAGCGAGCTGTACCTGGATGGCATTGTGTCCGTCGTGGACGGCAAGTATGGGCTGCGGCAGCTGACCGAGGAGAAGGGCGAAGGCCTGATCAACGAGGCGGCCAGGCATGTGGCCCTGACCGACCTCCTCCTCATCAATAAAACAGACCTGGTGCTGCAGGAAGAACTGGACTCGTTGAAAGTCGCTGTCAGGTCAATCAACGGGTGAGTCAAGCTCCTGAAGACGCAGAGGTCGAGGGTGGACCTCTCGGATGTACTGGATCTACATTCGTTCGACAAGTTATCAAGCACAAGTTTACAGGAAAAACATCGGCTGTTGGAGACCACTCGTCCGCACTTAGACCTGACCATTGTCACAGTCACGTTTGAGGTTCCAGGAAGCATCAGCGAAGAACACCTCAATATACCATTCAGAACCTTCTGTGGGAAAAGAACACGAGAGACATGACAGGTAACCTCATGGAAGTCATACGATTAAAAGGGCTAGTGTGTTTGAAGGGCAAGACGCAGCAAGTAATAGTCCAAGGTGTACATGAGCTTTACGACCTCGAGGAGACATTGGTGAACTGGGAGAAGGATGATGAAAGAACAAATCAAATGGTCTTCATAGGTAGAAATTTGGATAAGGACATCCTTAAGCAACTCTTTACCAGTTCAGTGTCTGAAGAAAACAGTTGATGTACATGGATAAAGTTAAAAGTTTGAGTTTACTGTAAATATCTACATTGCCACCAGCCTGACTGTAACTAGAACTTTTTAAAACATTGCCATTAAAGGCAAATATGTTTCTCCAGTAGTGGTTGTTTCAATAAAGACGTCCATATTTTGCAGTCTTTCTTCCAATTACATCACAAGCAATGTTGTACAAGTATTACAATTAAACGAGTTGTAGAGAGTGACAACTTACGGGATGTAACATGAAGTTCTATATGTAAGGTTAATTGAGAAAGTAAAATCAAAGACTAGTGTCACGAAAGTAGACAACCAGTCTTAAATCTCACTACGTAAACATTACTCCACTTGTCTTGATTTTAATTTTGTCTAATAAAGTTATTTAACTGCCTAGTAGACACAAGGAGAATCGGCAAAAACAATCCTGCTTCATAGGAAATCATGCAGTCTCAGAAAAACAATGCAGTCAATGCGCCCCCTGTTGTGGTTTTATAACCGCCTGTAATGTACACTATATGTTGATGCTGTTTTGGATAGACCATATATTAGTCATGTGAAGGCGTGAAATAAACAGACTATTCCAGAGTAGCTGCAGTTCCTTGGAGCCAGTGCTCTCCTAATGAAAGTATTCACCCCACAGAGAAGTGCTGACACACTCTCCCTTTTAATGAAAGGAAGCCCTGGTATGCAAATACTGAGAGTATATACAGGCTTAAATTGCTATCCACGTGTTCTGCCAAACTTGTGGAACAGATGCACTTTTTCCTCAATGATCGTTTGGGATGTGCATGGGCACAATAAGCAGTGCTAAGCTGACATCCACATTGCAGCTCACCACGTCATGGCAGGCAATTGTAAGCTGGGTGGGTATTTGATCGCTTTCCAATACACATTCACCAGGGTACTTAGGGGCTCATTTATGAGCCCTTGCGTCACTTTTGCACCACTGGTGCGTCACTTTTTGTGACGCACCAGCAGTGTAAAAAATTTGCCTTGTTGCGCCATATTTACAAAGTGACGCATCTAGGTAGATACGTCACTTTGTAAACCTCTGCGCTACATTATACCTGCGCCAGGTATAATGTATGCAGGGGGGGTGTTCCCACGCAAGAAAGGGTCATAGAAGTGACGCAGTGAAATCTACCAGATTTCACTGCGCCACTTCTAGGACTCAAATGCGTCAAAATCTTACGCCTGCCTCACAGCAGGAATAAGACTGATGCAAGCCCTTTCACATGGGGCTGCCCCATGTGAAAGGACACATTGCTGGAGTTACATCACTTTTGTGATACACTCCAGCAATGCGTCACTTTTGCGGCATACAGATACGTCAGAAATACTGACGTATCAGTAACTCCTTGCGACATGATGCATCATACAGTAAAGATGACGCATCAATCATGTCGCAAGGAGGGCGCACTGAGAAGTGAAGCATGGCTGCTTTCACGCAGCGATGCGTCACTTCTCATAAATGAGGCCCTTAATACCTCCCCTGAAAAGTGTGATCACTCCCAATTCACTGAAAATAAATACCGTCTCCAGGGGTAAAAGCAAAAGATGTGCCCTGTAATGAAGTTCTTATGTCATGGTGATTAACATGTTTCTTAGTGCCTAGGCTTTCTGCAGATAGACATTTCTACTATTCTGATCCATTGAAATTGTTGGAGGAGAAAATGTATATATTTTTTCTTCGTAAGTGCACTTCAGCCTAAGGTGAAAGCGCATTCCACTAGGCTGGGCTGTGGACAGCAAAATAACTATTACTCTTACATTGCCTGAGTAAATGATGGGAGCATGGGGAAGGGGGGGCACTAGTGTGTTTAGAAATATCTATGGTTAAAGAGCTGCTGTCTGGGTTGGGAAGGTAATGGGTAGAAATAACACACTGACATATCTCCTCCGAATTCTAAAAACGGCACAGGTGCAGGTATTGATGAAAAACGTTCTGAAACTTGCCTAAGCATTTTGCTTCGCATTTTTAATTTAAGGCAGAGGTGCTAAAAGTAAGATACTCTGGAAAAGACATGTCCATGTATACTTACACGGTCCCAAAGGCGAGACCTATTGGCTATGCCAATGCTTGTTACTTGTTACTGCTGGTGAGGAAAGTGGAGTTGTGTGGTGGTTTTAATGAATACACATCACAGGGAGGATAATACAAAGCTCTAAACATGCCGCACCCCTTTTAAAAGCACATCAAGTGAAAGACTACATAAAGAATTATAATCATTTTTAAAACAAACGTTTTCCGATGCTATTTTGCTGTAGTTAAATCATGGCCCCATCACATTTTAATGCTATTTTCCTTTTAAATTGTCCAGAAGTGTGTTTGAACCCTCCGGACATGTTTGAGCGTGACAGAACCCTATTATGCACTAAAATGACACATATAATACTTACATATGGAGGAGCAAATGACTTCAGTTTCAATTCTTTCTCTTGCTTTCTTTTCACCTAAGGAAAACAATGACAGGGTCAGTATTAAATAATATATTCATAGACGTCGGTGCACAAATATACACATTTGAAGGGTTCAGAACCCCATAGCAGGAAATGTTATAGCAGGCTGTGGTCTAGCCTATCATTAAGTACACTGGGCTTAGCAAAGTGTTTCTTTGGAAACTTGATGCCGGCTATTAGAGGTAATAGCACAAGGATAAAGTCTGCTCACTAAAGTTAAAGGACGTGTAATTTAAGAACGTGACCATTTGCCATACAACTCACGGTAACCAGGCAATGAAGTGAAAGTCATACACTGCTGCTTTGTTTTCCTTTGTTTTGAACCATTCCATATTGTGTTTCGATGGGGAAAACATGCTGTAAAGCGCTGTCATAGGTAAACATCTCCCCCCTTGTGGGCCTTGATTTCAAGGGGGTTATTACATTCTGGTCCTTGAGCAAACCTTGTTTTTTCAGGGATCGGAATTCTGCGATGTCTGACTATTACTGCACCCCAACAATTTCTTCCTGGTGAATGTCAGCAGGTCACACCTCGGGTAAACCTGAACTCCAGAGCTATCGCATTTCATGAAGAGTGAAATACAAGCTCTGCAATAATGCTGATGCGATACTTCTGTCCCCTGGCAGCACTGGTCCTTCCTCTCCAGGCGCCTGGTCCTATCAAGTGATTTCCACATGGAACTGTAAACAGGGCTCCTTGCTGGTGGGTTCCATCTCTGAATGAGAAATTTCATGTAATCTGCTGAAATGCCAGAAGTGCAACCTCGTTGTGGGGGTAAGATATGGGTGGTGAAAGTCGATTTCCTCACAGGTAAATTATGTTTGAGAATAAGTGACTGAACAAATGCACTTTTTTTAAGGGTAGCTCTGTGAATTAAGCTCATAATCATTAAATGTCACTGTCATTTTATTTTCCATGGAAACCTCGTGCAGAAAAATATGTATTCTTTATGTCGTCAATACGGCATTGGCAGTTTAAAACTGCACTCACAGTCTTCAAAGGCAAGCCTGAGATATGTTTAAAGGGTTAATGAAGTGGGTGGCACAATAAGTGTTGCAGGCCCACTAGTACAATTTAATATACAGGCCTTGGGTACAGGTTGTACCACTTTACTAGTGACTTACAAGTAAATTAAATGTACCAGTTGGGTGTAAGCCAGCTGTACCATGCAGACGCAGCTGGTATTGCACGTGGGTGGCAGGTCGCTCACTTTTTTATTTTTTTTTAAATGTTGAAAAATAAAATCAGTTTACTGTTACGCAAGGTCCCATGTCTTTGCTGCTACTCTTCACCGGACGGAAGCACAGCCAGACCCCACTAACCAATCACAACTCTGCATTGCATCACTGTGATTGGTTTTAAGCGTCCTGGTTAGACACCCAACCAGGGAATGGGATCCTGGGCTTGTTCTCCATGCAGGCTGTAATGCCGCCTGCATGGAGAATGGGAAAAGTGTGCATGACTGCTTTGGGCGGCCCTCAAGGGCCGACCAAACAGTCATTGCGCACTTAGGAGTGGGCAAACCACTCCTCCCTGCCGTGCTCCGCGAGCAGAGCAGCCCTGCCCACCCACCGGCCCACAAAGCAGCAGAACACGACTCGAAGCATAAAATGATAATAACTTCAAGTTATTATCATTTTAGGCTTCTTCTTTGCACTGCTTTAAAGCAGGGGGGGTGACGCTCCTCTGCCATAGCGGAGGATCTGACACTGGTACCATGTTTAAAGGAGAGAGAACAGGAAACTTTAGCTCTGCTTAGCAGCAGTAAAATGTGCAGCGACTTAAGGCCAAAAAAAGCGAACTCAGCAAAACAGGAGTGAAGGCAAAAGATTTGGGGGCAGACCACCCTAAGACTGATAGGCTAACAAGGTGCCTAAGTGTGCATGAGCTATAGCTCAGCATTTGATGTGTAAGGTGGTGTGGGAATGTGGCACTATCATGCTCTTAAAAAAGGCGGACCATAATTCTCATTGATGTAAGGAGTTCTTGGAAAGAATTAGAAACTAAAAATATCCACTTATACAAAAGTGACAAAGAATGTAGAGGTGACACAAAGTCATATGAAATAAGAAGTGATAATGTACAATGGTTAACTGATTTAAAAATAAAGGGGCCAATTCTCGAAAGGATTTAAAAGTAGTACTACAGGGGTACTCTTATGTACAATAACATGCCTTTGTTAGTCAGCTGTAAAACGTCTATCTCCTAAGTAGTAAATGTATGTAGATGACATCGTTCTTTCCAATTGTGCTCATTATTTTGGTTGCATGCGCTATTGTCACTAATTTGTCAAAATTTACCCCAACTAGGCTACACCTCTACCCACAGGAGTATTTCTCTCTCACCTCATGTTATATGCAGTTTAGAGAATAATTCTGCCTTCTATGGGGTGAATGCAAAGCGATGATTGATAAAACAATTTACATCTCAAAAGTACTCTGAATCATCATGCAATACATTCTTTATTACATAGATACATTGTATACAGAACTTTTTTTTTTTTTTTTACTGGAGCAGGATTTTCAAAGGTTTTATTCAGGACTCAAAATGCAAGCCAGACCAAGCATTTGCAATGCAATAGGTCTCGCATTTACGAACGTTTGAGCTATTGGCATTGTAAATGATAATGCCTTTTATTTATGTGTTGTTTTTAAAACAAATAAATAAAAGGCATTGTCATTGACAATGCCAATAGCTTAAACTCTCGCAGTTGCGAGACCTATTGCATTGCAAATGCTTTTTTATGTAAAAGCGCCCCATTCCACGCTTTCACTTTAATGGCGGCTGCACTGCTTTCTTTAGATATGGCTCGTCTAAAGAAGGAGTAGCGGCTGCTATTAAAGTGAATGCGTGGTATGGCGTGCTTTTCCTAAAAAAGTATTTTTTTGTCAAGTTGACAAATAAATGCTTTTTTTTGTAAAAGCGCCCCATGCCATGGTTTCACTTTAGAAGTGGCCGCACACCTTCCTTTAGACAAGCTGCATCTAAAGAAATGGGTACGCCCACCATTAACATAAAAGCGCAGCACGGGGTGCTTGTCAACAAAAAAAAGTGAACAAATAGTAAAAAAAACATGCACCCACATTCGGCACTTGAAACAACAAACTAAAGGCATGGCTGCCACTGTATCAGCGTGACGTGCCTTGCTATGAAAAAATATATCTTTTTTTTTGCGGGAGACCGTGTCCTGGAGGAGAAAATCATTTAAACAAATAGTGCTCGGAGGCTGTAATTAAAGCCTACCGAGTAAGAACACATGTAATATTAGTTGTCCTCATGGGAGGTTACAAAATGAGGCCAGGCCGTACTAAGGAGGTACTACTAAGCCTATTGGCCAATGAAAAGCCACAATTTGTAAAGGACAATGACACAAGGCAATGAAAAATACGGGCAGAGAGTGGGGGAGCTTCAATTCCATATCTGAATACAGCATGCCTCGCAGACAGGCGCATGTGCTGCCCAAGCTCGACCTAATCAGAGGCATTGTCAACCCACTGCTTTAGAAGCTACAGTGGGGGTGGAGTTATTGATGGGCTTTTTGTCTCTGCAGCTCAGCAGACAAACTTCATAATTATGGTGTTAGGGTGGGAGGGTGAATGAGTTAATGGATGGATGGATGGATGAGTGAGTGAGTGAGTGAAATAGAGGAAGAATGGATGGATGAGAAAAAAGGTGAATGGATAGATGAGTGACAGGGTGGATTAATAGGTGATGAAAGAATGGATGGATGAATGAATGGATGGATGGATGAAGTAAAAGGGTGGATTCATTGATGATGTAAGAAAGGGTGACGGACAGAGTGAAAGGTGGATGGATGGATGAGCAATAGGATGGATGGGGGTGGATGGATGAATGAATGGATGGATTGATGGGTGGATGGATGGATGATTGAGAGGGAGAATGAATGAGTGAAAGGGTAAAGGGATTGATGAGAGGATGGATGATGAGTGAATGGATGGATTGGCGAGTGAAATGTTGGATAGGTGAATGTATCGTTAAGTGAAAGGGAGCATGGATGGATGGAGTGAAAGTGTGGATGGATGAGCGAAAGGATGGATGGATGGTTGGATGAATTGATGAATGAAAAGGAGATGGATAAGTGAAAGAGTGGATGGTTGGATAGATGGATCGATAGGTTTGATGGATAGGTTTGAAGATGGATGGATAGGTTTGGATATGGATGGCCGGACGGATGAAATGGTGACAAACTGAATGTTGAATGAAGGACTGGATGACAGAAAGTAAAGGTGAAATTGTGGATATCAGCGGGTGGATGGAAAGATGAAAGGATGAATGGTTAGATGCTTGGATGGAATAGACAAGCAAACTCTTCTGGAGAGGCACACAATGACTTGCTTCGCTTGCTTGGTGCCACAAGAACTTTGGTTCAAAGTGGGGAGTATTTTAATGTATCTGATGTATGGGTGTAACAATGCTCCCGTCTTGTTACATCTGTCTATTAGAAGCCCAAGGATAGACATTTGCTGTTGCACTATACTTTATTTCATTAACAAGCACTAAGGGATAATCTCCCAGTGGGCCAATTCTTCCATTACTGTTGTAACTGTACAGAGGTAAGTACTTTCATGGAACAGTCTCTGGCCATACAAGAACGTTTGGATCGACTAGCTTATCCTAGGAAGTGTGTGAACAAGACAAAGCCTGGACCTTGCTGGTTCCAACTGTGCACCTACATGATTTCCTGCCGCGGTTGTATTTGCCAAGGCTTTTTGGTGCTCCCGCAGGACACCGACCCCTGAGCACTGGACAGCTCGTATCCGGTTCCTGGTTGTCCTCAGCATTGCCTTGTCCTCGGATCTGCAGATTTAAGGCCACCGTCATCTTACCTGAAGCACCCGATATCAAAGGGCATCCGTCTTCCAAGTCTCCTGGTCACCCCTGAGTGACATAGATACTGTCCCCTCTGCTTTCAGGTACTCTCCTTCCAGAATCCACATTTGTATTCCTCTGGACACTCTCTCTTCTTCCAGCAGCGGAACTTTCCTGAAGTCCTCCATTGGGTTCGACTGCGGTTTCCGACGCCATTTCACACCTATGCACCCGGCTCCCCTGGGATAGGTAACGGGTACCATGGTATCCACAGGTGTGGTTGCTCTCCAACCTTCTGTCTTCCACGGGGTTTCTTCAGGGTCCAATGGGAAGGGTCCTTAATCTTTAAAATTCCAACCACGACTTGCACATAGAATTGTACAGAGAAAGCGATCGTGTTCACACGCTGCACACGCTCTCTGTGGGGTTCCTATCTACTTAACTTGAGTTGTTCTGTGGGTCCCCAGCAATTCTACATTATCTCGACATTGTTCTGACTTGAGTCGTGGTTTTTATACCACTTTCTTAGTATATGGTTTGGTCACCCCCTGGGGCCCACTGTGTATTAGTGCTATCTTTTGTGATTTCTTTGCTAAAGTATTGTGTGCGTTGTGTCTATCTCCGTGTAGGAGATACTGTAACGAACTAGATAGAGTTATATATTAAATACATATTTTAATAAATACTGTATGTAGTTCCTTTTCATTTAATCTGTACTATAAGATTGCATTCTGGTAAAACAAGCTGCTTTACACTCCTTCAAGACTATGCCTGAAGGCTACTCAACACAGCTACCACTTGGATAGCTTTCTAAGGTTGTCTAAGACTTCTTAAATCACCATAAGGGTTGTCTGGACGGGTGCAAGGTGCCCACTTACATTAGTGGACATCATATACCAGGCCAGATTCTCACAGTGGTTTTGCCGTATGATTGATTGTCTACTCAAAAAAAGGAATACAATTCAGAAACACTGGCAAACGTGGGCTCTAACCCTATTCTGAGACTATGTTTTGCCTTCCTTCAGTTAGCTGATTTGAAGAATAAGCTGGTCCATACTGGGTAATTGGTCTCAACCAGGAAACCTGATAAGCATTTGGTTCCAGTGAGAAGGCATTTCCCTTGTGAAGAATGCAATGTTTGTAAACTTTTTTTTATTTTTTTTTATTGAGCAGAGGTCAGTGCAAGAAATACAAAAAAGTACCTATTTAACAAACATACTTCAGCAGGGATTATTATACACATCATCAGAATAAAATCAGAATAAAATCAAGCGCATGAGAAGAAACACAGCTAAAACCAAAGAACCAAGAACATTCAATTTCAGTTACACTTAAACAGTTTAGCAGCTTCAATAATTGACACACGGCTAGTGCAAAAAACGGAATACTCTCCTCCAATTGAGCCTTTAACCTAAAGTGCTAAAGTGCTCAAGTGCATAAGTGCTAAAAATGTTTAAAGTGCAATCGTGCCGTATAATTTTTATTAAAGTGCTATTTTTTTTTTCCGGTAAATAGTATTCGTTTCTATACCTCAGACCCTGTTTGTTCTTAGTATATTCTCGTGTGAAATGCTATGAGGTGGTGGTAGATGCACGAATAGGAAAATATTTCCAAATATTCATAAATTTTCTCGTTGACCCTACTCTTTTAGCATACGCCTCTTCAAATCTTTTCGTCCGTCGCATTTTATTTACCCATTTAAAATAAGATGGTACCTCCTCTGACCTCCAGTTTTGAAGGATTAGAGAACGGGCGACTAAAGTGCAGATTGCAGTGAAAGTTACTTCTGCACTAAGCAAATCCCTTCTCTTTGTTGAAATGCCAAACAAGGCTATTTCGGCTTCGGGTTCAATTACTTTGTTTATGGCCCTGCTGATTGAAGAAAAGATCTTACACCAAAAATCGAACAGCTTTGGGCATGTGTAAAAAATGTGCAACCAATCACCCCCCTCATGAAGCTGACATCTAAAGCATTTGTTTTCTACTCCCAAAAAGCGTTTGCTTAATGCTTTAGGAGTGAGGTACGCCAGCCAACAGGATAGGAACGACATTCTTTTAAAATTGGCCGCTCTGAGAGACTTACGACCCACTTCTGAGATCCGCTCCCACTCCTGCCACGAGAAGGAACAGTTGGTTTCCAGGGATATTTTGGCCAGGATTCCGTCGACTAAAGGAGAAGCTTCCCCCTTCCTAAGGAATTTATACCAATTCTCTAATCCTGTTAATTTTACTTTGTATAGGGCAATAGCCAGTGGCATTTCTCCTGCCGGCACATTATATTTATGTATAAAATTTATGATTTGAAAAAATTCCAAAAACCCCGTTTTTAGTTTATTATCGGACCTAGCCAGAACCTCCTGCCAAGTAATGAGCCTCCCTGAAAAAAAGAAGGACCCCAAATCCCCAAAGCCTGTCTCCATCCATTTTTGAATTTTACTTGAGTGGATTTGAAGACCGAGGCTCTCTCTCTATTCTCAAATAGCGCAAACCACCCCCCATTTCCTGATTAAGAACGGACTGTAATCTTTTTATTATATCTCTAATGGTCTTATATCTGGTCTTCTTTGGTAACTTTGCTGTTTTAAAAAATATCGGAACTTGCGAGCCTGCCTCTTGGACCATTTTTTCATAAAAAAACATGTCAAGCTGTCTACTAGGTGCCAATAAGCGAGCTGCAAGATCCAAAATTGCGGCCGTGTAGTATGTTCGTATATTTGGTAACGCTAGGCCCCCTTGGGGAGTTCCCAGCTGTAGTGTGCTTAATTTCACCCTTGCAACTTTCTTATTCCAAACAAAATCCCTGACCATTGAGTCAATTTCCCTAAAATAGCGCGAATTGATTTTTAGTGGAACATTTAAAAAAAGAAAAACCAACAAAGGAAGGATCGACATTTTAATAAGTTCGACCCTGCCAATCAAAGTTAAGGGCAGTAAAGTCCATCTTTCCAGTAGAGTTCTAATGTTATTCCGAGTTGCTAGATAGTTCAAGCTATATAGTTGATCGAATTGATTGGAGACATAAATGCCTAGGTATCTGATCGGTTTGTTATTCAGTGCTTGTGATCTTAAATAGGATGTTAAAAAATTGCAGTCCGAATTCAGTACTAGCACCTCGGTTTTATTCTGGGTGATCTGGTAAACCACCAATTTGTTCAAACTGATTAAACTCTTGGAGAGCATTATCAAAATTAAATTTATCGGGATGAAGGTATAAAATAATATCATCTGCGAATAATTTAACTTTTGACATTCCTTCTATAGGTGGCTTGATATTTGGGTTGCTGCGTATTCTTATTGCCAAGGGCTCAATAAAAAAGGTAAACAAGATAGGGGACATCGAACAGCCTTGCCTGGTGCCACGGTTGATATTAATCACTCCTATCGAGTTGGCGTTAACTACCACTTTTGCCTGCGCATTCTGATATATGTTTTTTAACATGCTTATTATCATGTCTGGAAACCCAAATTTTAACAAACCAATAAAGAGTGCCTCCCAATTCACCAGGTCGAAAGCTTTTTCTGCATCAACCATTGAAATTAAAGTTGGAATCTTATTAACCGAAACAAAATCTAACGCCTGAATTAAAAACCCGGTGTTTGTTGACATGGACCTTCCTGAAACGAAACCTGACTGGTCAGAATGAATTAACGCCTGAGCAATTGGTGTAAACCGCTGTGCCCATATTTTCATAAGAATCTTAAAATCGGCATTAAGAAGACTGATCGGTCTATATGAATTGACATCCTTTTCGTTTTTTCCCTTTTTAATAAAAACTAACAATAATGGACTCTTTAAAACTCGAAGGAACCGCACCTCCCAATCGAACAAAATTAAATAACTTAACCAGAAAAGGGGTCAGTTCTTTAACAAAAGTTTTGTAAAATTCGATTGGGAGCCCATCTGAGCCACACGCTTTTGCCCCAGCAATTAATCTCACTATCTCTGAAACTTCCGAAGCAAAAATTTCGCTCTTTAATTGTACGGATGATGGACCAGATAAAATGGGGTGATTTACTTCGTCAAAATACTTATAGATACAATCAGGTCCAACCGCGTACGTTGTAGAGTATAACTTAGAATAATGGTCCAGAAATACCCGAGCTATGTCATTTTTTTCTCTAACAATATTTTGCGTTATAGGATCAATGAGCTCAATTATAGTGGCTTTCTCCTGTTTGGTTTTAGTTTGCCCTGCTAGCATCTTTCCCACCATTTGGCTCTCCTCGTAAACTCTCTGTTGGTACGTTCTAGAGCTATTTATTTCTTCAATTACAAAAAATTCTTTTAAGTCAGCCTTCGCCCTTGCCAATTGTAATGTCGCATCCTCCCTTCCCAAATTACTATTATTCATAGCATTAGCCACATTCTGGTGGAGGTTGTTGACCTTGTCCCGCCTTCCTTTCCTCTAAGCGGCTGTGCGTGCGATCATCTGACCTCAGATAGCTGCTTTAAACCCGCCCCAGACTGAGAAGATTTCTGCAGTGCCTTCATTTAGGTTAAAAAACTCTAATATCCAATCTTTTGTTAGGGTCACCCAGTTATTGTCTTGGAGGAGTAGACGAACCATCTGCCACCTGGAATAGGCCTCTCCTCCCCCTTCAATCACACACTCAAGTGATATTAAAGAGTGATCTGAGAAGGGGTTTATCCTTATAGAAGTATCTGACACCAACAATGATCGTGAATTAAGAAAGAAATCAATCCTCGAGGCCGTATGGAATTGGTTAGAATGGCACGTAAATTCTGCCGCTAACGGATTACCATTTCTCCATTGGTACACTAACTGATGTTCCTGCATTAGGGCTTCCAAAACTTTCCTAGTTTGTGGTTTCAACTCTTTTTTGTTTTTATTAGAGGTATCCTTTTTTAAATCTTGGATAAAATTAAAGTCCCCACCCAATACTAATTTTCCCGGGATCCCTCTAAGTAGCTCAGTAATCCTCATTAGTGGCGTGGTATCGTCACTTATTGGGCCATAATAGTTAACAAAATTTAAACACATCCCATTTAGCTTGGCCTCTACCCAAATCCATTGCCCATTGGGTCTCTCTTAATTTGTCCAAACTTCCATGGAAGACTACGACAGAAATATATGGCAACTCCTCTTTTAGCTAACCCTGCCGAGGCAAAGAAAGCATGGGAGAAACACCTGGGAAGATATAGTTTTGGACAATTTGATTTCAGATGGGTTTCTTGAAAAAATAAAACCTGTGGTGAACAGAAAGCCAAACACCTTATTAGAGCGCCGTATTTGGACTTATTCAGCATACCATTAACATTAATAGATAAGATATGACACTTATTATTCATTTTTATCTACGTTTTTCAAATATCTCTCTACACCAATTCTCACATTCTTTTAGTTCAATGCCTCTGTTACTGCTCTTTTTACTGCTAATTTTTTTTACCCCCCTTAACCCTACCCCTGTCCTCCCCGGCCTCCTCCCCCTAGAAGTGGACCCCCAAATTTCCCACACACTCCACCTCTTGCCCTCCCCAATTGCTTTGCGGGGTGCCATGGATCTGCACCCAGGTTGACCCTCCCCCCCATGGTAAATATATTATAAACCATCTGGCTAGACCGTTAAATCATACAAGCATTTTCATCTCCAACTAGAATTCTGGAGAAGAAAAAAAAAAAAAAGACCCTCCACCAAACCATTTGACAGGAGCCAGTCGTTGACCCCACACCCGTCGCCAACTTATTGAGGCCCTGTCATCTCCTTGAGACGCTCCTGTGCATCTTCTATGTTAGTTAACATATGGAACTTCCCCTTCACAAGGACACGTAGTTTTGACAGTTGGGCAATCGATGCCTGTGCCCCTTGTTCCTTAAACAAAAAAAGTAGTTTGACGAATTCCTTTCGCCTCCGGGCTGCAGCTGTGGACATGTCTGGAAATAATCTACAGTTAGAAGTCTCGTTCACTGGGAACTGTTTTTGCTGTATGGCCTTGGCGAGGATCTTCTCCTTGATCCGAAAGTCTGAGAAATTGACTAAGATTGTGCGTGTGCCACTTGAACTTGGCAAAGGGTGAAAAGGGACTCTATGGGCTCTGGTAATTGTCAAATCTCCACTAAACTCCGGGAGGACTTTTTCCTTGATAAAGGACTCCACCCATTGTGGCGCTTGAGCCCCCTCGATTCTCTCGGGAACACCCACTATACGTAAATTTGAACAACGTGAGTGGTTTTCCAACTCCTCGAGCTTGTTTTCTAATGAAACTTTATCCTTTGCTGCATCACGCACTTTAATGAGCAGTCCAGACATCTGGTCCTCCAACTGGGAGATCCTTGTCTCCGCTTCCTGAATTTTTCTGGGAAAACATGCAACTGCCTCTTCTATTTTATCTAATCTAGAATGAAGAGAGGCGATTTCGCTCTACTGTGATCTCTTCATGTCCCTAATCTCTTCCAAAATAAGGTTAAGTAGTGTTTTGGCTTCCATCTGTTTAGTAGTAGCAACGACAGCTGAATCTTCCATTAGGGCTTTAAGAGATACTAGCTCCGGCTCTGGGAGTGTCACTTGTTGATTTTCCTGGCTTTGTGGCCCCATAGGAGGCGTCGGACCGCTCCCATTAGAATCCTGAACTCGATTTATGTTATTTGTCTGGTCTAATGACCGAGCAGATTGCTGTTGCACAGAGTCTGAACCCGAAGAGTCTGAACCAGAAGGCAGGACCAAGTTTAACTCATTAGATTCCAATTCAGGAGACAGAGAGGTTGGGAGAGAGGCTGGCAGTTTTTGGGTGGTAGAGAGAGCTGGGATCTCCATGAGATTAAACGGTGATGATGAAGCGCTTAAATCCAGTGGTAGCTGTCCAGGGGGGGCGAGATCTGAAGCCACATTCTGGGATGTATTAAGCTGGGTCGGGGTGGATGGTGCAAATTTTTTCTCAAAAAGAGGAAACTTCTTCATACTTTGTTTCTGTTTTTTCTCAAATTTGGCACTCTCAGGTGTCCCTGCCTGGCTAGGTGAACCAGACAGAGGTACTGCTGGGGAGGTACTGGCTCCCTGGAGTACACCAGAGGACTCTGCCGTAGGTTCTGGCACTGATTCTTCTTCAGAGCTCTCAAAGCTAGAATTCAGTCCCTGATGATTCCCCAGCAATCCTGTCTTGCCTCCTCCCACAGATGCATTCTTTTTCTGTGCCAGAGCCAAGCGGGTTTTTGCTTTTAGTCCAGTGGCTGGCTGGTTTAATCTATTATGCCTCCCCATATTGACCTCTACCTCTAACAAGAAGTGAACAAAGCAAGAAGGAAAAAAGAAGAAAAGAGAAAAAAATAATAATTGCTGCTCCAATCCGAGCTTTCTTACTTGTCTACAAAAAGACAGTGCACAATGTCCTTATTGAAGCTTCTTTAGTTAAATTCCTCATTCCTTATTCCTTGTTTAGATTCAAGTCCTTAACTCGGACTGCCTCTGCCTCTCTTCTCCTCGCAGCACACCACCTCTCCTGCCCCTCCTGACCTCCTCACCTCTCACTTTTCACTCGACTTGTCAGATCATTTTAGAGTGTTCCGAGCATTTCAAAGCACCCAGCAGACAGATCTCTGTTCTTGATGAAAAAAAATCGCTCCTCTGCTCCACCGTCCCTTCGTTTATAAAATAGAATACAAAGCAGGCAAATGCCGGACTCCCACTCAGAAGTGGCAGCCTGGGCTCTTCTCCGCGGATTTTTCCGATGTTTTCTCGCAATATCTGCAGCGCCTGCACACGCTGCTATCAGAGCACGCCAGATCAGCAGCAAACCGTCGCCATAACCATTGGGGGGCGTGGTCACCTATCGGCTATCCGGAGGTGTGGTTCACCGGCATAGGCAATGTTTGTAAACTTATCAAGCAAATGAAAGAAATAACTCTACGTGATGGTAACATTTGGTATCAGAAAAAAATGACTAATTGTACCTCCTCATTTGTCATTTACAGGTTGAAATGCTCATGCACCCTCGTGTATATCGGTCTGACCATGAGGACGGTCACAAGGAAGGTCGAGGTGCGAATGCCGGAACAAATCGGCACCTTCACCGCCACCCACACATCACCAAAATGGCTCAACATTTCAGAGATATGGAACATGAACCAACGGATTTTGAAAGGACAATTCTGGAAAAATTAGACCAGGGCATAGCGGAGTGGAGCGGCTCTGGCAAAAAGAGAGGCTTGTAGGATTGTTTCTCAAAGTATTGATAAATATGGTCTGAATTGCCTTATTGAGTGGTATAGGATCAGACAGTGATTAGAGAACCATTTAATACATTGGGGAGTACAGCTATTGTTAGATTTTACAGGGACTTCTGGTTTGTTAATGTTTTTTTTGCAATTGCGTGCTAATGTTTTTTTGCTATTGAGGGCATCATTTATTAAGTTGCGGCCCATTGTCTCTTCATCCCTCTCTTTTTTTCTTTACCTCAATCTACATTCCTGTTTCACTTTCTGTCTTAGGACTATTACTATTATTTTTTTTAACTGGTTTCAGTTTAGACGGATTTGCTCTGGGGGCTGGTTTCCCTGCACGTCATAGTAGGGACTGACTCAAATCTAATACAACATTTGAATGTGGATGATCACTATATACAATTTGATTTACCCATTTTAAGGCATCGCGTGTTCGCCTCTTCTTATAACTATGATGATGGTTTGTCATAATGGTGCCCGATAATTACGAAGTTCTTCATTCTAAGATGACACCCTGCGGGAGCTGCTCTAGTTGCCTGTGCAGAATGTTCCAATGCAGAAAGCGTGACGCTTCCATTTAAGAAGTGGCGTGCCCAGGCAGCAGCAGGGATTCATCATTTATTAAGTTGCGGCCCATTGTCTCTTCATCCCTCTCTTTTTTTTTTACCTCAATCTACATTCCTGTTTCACTTTCTGTCTTAGGACTATTACTATTATTTTTTTTTAACTGGTTTCAGTTTAGACGGATTTGCTCAGGGGGCTGGTTTCCCTGCACGTCACAGTAGACTCTGACTCAAATCTAATACAACATTTGAATGTGGATGATCACTATATACGATTTGATTTACCCATTTTAAGGCATCGCGTGTTCCCCTCTTCTTATAACTATGATGATGGTTTGTCATAATGGTGCCCGATAATTACGAAGTTCTTCATTGTAAGATGACACCCTGCGGGAGCTGCTCTAGTTGCCTGTGCAGAATCTTGTGATGCAGAAAGTGTGACGCTTCCATTTAAGAAGTGGCGTTCCCAGGCAGCAGCAGGGATTCATCTTTACAGCGAAGTCGCCGGCACCACAGGTTAGATGCATGGCAAGAGGGAGGTATTCTGAATCACAGTTTATTGATCAACCGAAACAGAATTACAAAATTAATTAGGGTGAATAGTTAGCTCTTTGGGACTTTCTGGACCATTGCCCTTTGTTTATTCCTTACTTTTGAATTTGGAAATAATTGTTAGCTTTTAAATGAAACTATGCGTCATTGCGATAAGAAGCGTTGTTAGAAATTGGGTTTCTGGTTGGCAGAGATATGCACCCTGTTCAAGTGGGAACCACAATCCTAGTCAGGGTAAGGAAGATACTAAAATTTTACCCGTGCTCACCCTCTGGTAGCTTGGCACAGAGCAGTCAGGTCTATCTAAAGTGGCAATGTGTAAAGTATTTGTGCATCACAGGCACACACACACACACACAGTAACACAATGAAAACTCTACAAAAGGAGGGTTAGAAAGATGAGGAATACTTTCATAAATAAATTAAGACCAAAATGACAAAAATCCAATGAGTAGAAGTCAAGATATTACTTTTTAAAGAATAAAAAGAGTTCTAGCGCTTTGACACAACAAGAGCCTATGGGGAATATCTGGTTGTGCCGGACCGGGACAAAGGCAAGAGTTCAGGCTGCCCAAAATTGAGCACAGGCTGGCCACAGGACCCACGCAGTGCCCTGTGAGCAAAGTACCTTAATCCTTGTCACAGCACAAGATGCATTGATGATCCCCACACAGTAGGGGTGTTGCGCAGGGTTTCTCCACACAGATGCGGTGATTCATCGGGTCCATTGAGTGAAGCAACAGTTCTGAGTGCAGCAGTCCGGAATGCTACGCACTGGGTTAGTCCACGCTGGAGGGGCGATGTGTCTATCTTCTCCATGTAGTGGCAACAATGTGTTGAATCTGATGCAGTGGTTCCCTATGCAATGCGGTGGTTCAGAGTGCAATTCACCAATTTTAGTCCTACAGCATGGTTGATGCGCCGGTTCTACTCCAAGCAAACTGGAGATGCATTGATTTCTTTGTTGCAAGTATCAGGGTCTACTTCCAGTGCTACCCAGGCACAGGAGCAGGGGTATAGACTTTGGTATCCTAGAGTTACAAGCAACAGGACACAATACAACAAGTCCTTGGAGATTACTTCAGTTGCAAAGCAAAGTCCAGCTCTCCTCAGCAGGCTCAGAGAGCAGCAGGCAGCAGGGCAGCACAACTGGAAAGCAAGAATTCCAGGTCAGTTGTCCAGCAGAGTGAAAGTGTTTGATGCAGCACAGCTGTTCTTCTGAAAGCGTCTAGTTGTAGATCCAGAAGTGTCTGATTTGGTGGGGTCAGAGACCCAGTACTTATACCCAGCAGTGCCTTTGAAGTGCTGTTGACTTCAAAGAAGGGATTTTGAAGTGCACAAAGGCCATTTCCTCCCAGCCCTGACTCCAGATTATTAGTAGGGTGTAATCAGCCCTTTGTGTGGGAACAGGGAATTGCCTCTTGGCCTCATGGTAGTGAAATACTAATTTAGGTGTCTTCCAATACCAGAACTTGCCTACCTTTTACTTACACAGCACCCTGCCCTATGGGCAACCTAGGGCCTACCTTAGGGGTGACGTCAGTGTAACAAAAGAGAAGCTGAAGGCTTGGCAAAAGTTTTTAAATGGCAAGTAGAAGTGGCAGTAAAACTGCACCCACAGGCTCTGCAGTGGCAGGCGTGTGACATGTTTAAAGGGCTACTTGTGTGACTAGCACAATCAGTGCTGCAGCCCTAGTAGCATATCATTTACAGCTCCTGGGTATAAGGTATACACCGTTACAAGGTACTTACAAGTGGATTAAATATACCTATTGTGTATACACCAATGTTACCATGTTTAGAGGAGAAGCACTTGCACTTTACCACTGGTTAGCAGTGGTACAGTGCTCAGAGTCATAAGGCCCACAAACAGAATAAGCAAAAAGAGGAGGTAAGCAAGTAAAAAGCTTTGGGGAAGACCACCCTAAGGCTCACAGGTCTAACAAGTGTGTTTGTAACACAGCAAGAAGGAGTTCCCTCCTATGCCCGTTTATGCAACAGGACATTAACTCCACATAGGTGCCTTGGTGAATTGAAGAGCTCTTTTATCATGTGAAATGAGATGTGTATTCTGTGATGTCTGTTGAGCTAATTAACAATTTTGAGGTGGATTATCTGTCCTCCTAGCATGCTTCTAATAACAAAAAAGAAATGTGTTGCGGGTGGCAGCAATATATAAATGCAAACCTGTTTACCTCTTCTATCCCTCTGCTATCCTTCCTAATCCAAATAACAGACTAATATCCACTTCTCAAATTACTTTAATATTTCACTATACTAATCACCACTAATCCTTTATGAGTTCCGGAGTAGCGGGCTACTCGCCAAAAAAGCACTTCAACACCCCAAAAGGGGTAACAAGCACTATATAAATGCAAACCTTTTTCCCCTCTTCTATCCCTCCACTATCCTACTGAATCCAAATAACCATTCCATCACTCAAATTACTTTCATATTCCACTACACTAATTCAACACTAATCCTTTATGGGTTCCTCAGTTGTGTGCTAATCGCCGAAAAAGCGTTTCGGTGCCTCATCAGGGGTATTAAGCGCTATATAAATGCAATTACAATACAATATAATACATCCAATGTATCCTCTGGTAGTACACTCCTGGGGAACGTTTGGTAAATATTAATTTTGTCAAAAAATCTTTTGTGTGACACCATGTTCCATATATTGTGTGTACTATTTTTTGACCACCCTAACTGTCCTTTTGTTTCTTTTTGCTTCTCTCTCTCTTTTTGTTTCTAGATGTGGTGAAAAATGGGTTTTTGTTTGGCCCTCTGGCCCTGATGAAGTTGCCTTAAGATAAAGTGGCAATGAAACATGTTGGCCTTTCATAATTATCGGTCGGAAAAATGAGTTTGTGTTTTTAATTATGTGCCAGAGCCTGGGCGATTATGTAAATGAATGACACAGTTCCCTGTACACATTTTTAGTTTGATATTGAGTGTAAGGTTTGCACTCTATGTATGTTTATCAGATGGCCTGTCTTATACACCACTAGCAGGGTGTTTCTTCCAGGGATATTGTAAATGATGTATTACCTCTCTCCAGAGTCAGATGAAGATACTGACTGAGAGTCACAGTGTTGTTTTTGGTGTGATTTGCGAGTGCCTTTCCTGCAAATAGGAGCTCCGTCAATGATGGAAAGCAGGCGCTAGCGGTATTGTTAACCAATGGGTCCTGGTGGAAGCTTACGTGAGGCGACTCTTATTTTCTTTTGTTTCTTATAGCTGAGAAAGTATGCACCTACTTTAACATCAATCTTTTTGGGTTGTAACGCCCTCATTTTTTTGGGAACCAGATGTTTACACTTGTTAGGCCCCATACACTCAAGTTCTATGGCTGGGGCATCCATTCACTTGTGAACAGAAAAAAGTCTTGAAGGCTGTGGGGAAACTGGGGTCTTTCGTATTATGTACTCCCTTGGCCAGGCCTATTGGCTTTGCAATGCTTGCAGATGTTTAGTGGTCAATTAACAAAGGCAAGTAAGAATACATAATAGAGGAGTATAGAAATACTGGTAGTATTCCAAAACGCCTCAGAGGGATTTGCTGTTGTAAGAGCACAAGTAGGTTTCATGAGTATGATAGTAGGTACTGTGAGTGATTTAAAACACAACATTAAAGGAGTCAAAGGTGTAGATGGCAGAATAAAAAACAAAACATTAAAAATAGGAGAGGCGCCTAGTCATAGCGTCTCTGACTAATAATGTTTTGCTAGCTGTGCACAGCATAAACTTTATTGATGAGATTTCTAAAAAGCAGCATGCCCTCACTCCGCGTGGATAAACTAAAATAAAAAAAAGTAAAATAATAAACTGTGCACAAACAAGGAAAGATGCTTGTAATGGTAATGTGCTGGAATGTTTTAGCACCTCTTTGGTTCCTCCTATCCTCTTCTGGCTACGTTTAGCACTCTGCTGCCAAATCAGAGCAAACAGAGCGCCTATCTCTACATCAGTGTTAGTGTATCAGTAAGTGCAAAAATACAATATTTGTTCTGGGATGCCCCTAAATGAGGCACGCAGTCTCACACTGCACCAGGCGTATTAAGGGTCTCATGGCCCCACCGAAATTCTGAGATCCGCGTGAACGCCGAAGATCTGACCTGGTTCACCTTGAAACTCTGGCTGCTGGAAGCATTCAGATATCCAGGTGAATCTCTGTGGCAATATCAGAAATTAACTACCGGCGAAAATGGGCTGGAAATGTCTCATTCCTAACTCAATCTTAATTTAAGGGAACCCTCGGGGACTCACTAGTAATCCCTCAATAACTTCCACCCCTAGAGTTACCAGTACTCCTGTTATCGATACCACCAGTGGGGAGGAGTTACCAGAAGGATTACCAGGACTCTGAAGCAAGTTACCCACCATCCTAAGTGGCATAGATGTCCTGCAGTCACACAGCGCTGGTGATTAAAGTCAGCCTGCCTCATTACTGAAATGACTCTTTAAACCTTGGCAGGCATTACCCTGTTTTGTTTGAATAGTATGCAATAGTATAACATAGTTTGAATAGGATCTACTCTGCTGACAGCTGCCATTAGCCCTGTTATCTCTCCTGAAAGGGAGCTGGACAGGCCCGAGCCTGCCTGGCTGATGAGTCCCTCTTTGTACTGTCTGAATACAATGGCGCTTAGCATCAAAACATTCTTGTACGATTATGCTGTAAAGACTTAAGAACAAATTAAACATTTGCATTTCTATTCTTGTACTTTAAGAATGAACATGTTAATTAACTAAAAATGTCACTTACACAAGTCTTTACTGTATCCCCATTTGACAATGCACCAAACAGAAAGTTAACGAACTACTTATCTTTATGGAAAACAAAATATTCTTTTCCAGGTACATGTTAGTGGATTTCATTTCACGAGGGGTAATAAGTTAAGATAATAAACATTAACATTAAATGAGATTGTCCGCGTCATAGCGCAAAAACAAAGCAGAATTTTGCAGGTTAAGATCATAAATTTGCCAATTTAGTGGAGGTCTAATCGTGATTTTCTGAAATATTACTTACTATAAATCCTTATGCTTCTTTCCATTTCCCATTCTTTGTAGTACCCGCCTATTGCTAGCAGAGAAGTTTTTTAAATGGTCCGTGAGGTTAGTGCACAATAAGAAGATTTGGGACCTCATGGACAAGTTTTTGATGCAGGGCAGAGCAGTACGAGCCTCATTCAGTACGAGCCTCAGTCACTGGGACTGCTGCCGCATTCTGTCAGTTACCCGCCCACATACCTGGCAGTCCAACCACCAGATCAAGATGTGAGCGCTGAGACCACTGTCAGACTGCCGCCACCAACAGGATCCCAGATCCTGCAGCGGTGGGGAAAATGGTGATCAATGGAAGCGGTACCGGCATCTGCACCGCCGCTGTGATTATGATCTGCCTTTCCACCATGCTTCCATGGCTGGGACACCATCATTTGAAGGTCAGCGGAAAAGCAGGTAAGGGGCCATAAATAGGGCCCCAGGGCAAATTAGCTCATGGGGACTGTGGCATGTTGTGCCCCTTATGTTTGCACTGTAGTACACGCACTGTGTGCCATGCCGGACATGGTGCATTGCAATGGTGCGTCTGACATGCAAGAGGCGCTGCATTGCGATGGCATTTGCTTCAGGCTATGTGTCAAAAGGAAAGGGCAGGAATGCATTGTATAATATACGCCACCTTCCTGCCCTTTCCCACTGCGCTGGTGCCGTTTTGGCTGGTTTTCACAAATGCAGGCACCCTTGCACCATGATGTGTTGTAGGAATGATTGTTTTTATACAGGAAAGGCCTGTTGATCAATTACAGTAAGATGCAGGTCTCGACAAAGCCACTCGCCCGCTCGCATCTGCCTGACCGGCGCCTTAATCGAAGGGATCCCGCCTGCTCTTGGCGGACTTGGGGGTTCAGCTTCCACAGTCCCCGATAGACCCACCGTCCCCAGCGCCTGGACCCTCGCCTGGCTTGCAGGACGGGGGGCTCCCGCGCCACAGAGCCCGCCGGACATAGCTCAAGCCCGGGCCGGTCCCAGCTTCCGAACCCTAGCTAGGCCGGGGATAGCTCCCTAGGCCCGATGGACCCCAGCGCCCGATCCTCGGCTGGCTTGCAGGATGGGGGGGCACCAGCACCCCGGGGACCTCTGGACGGAGCTCAAGCCCTGGGCCCAGTCCCAGCTTCCGAACCCTAGCCAGGCCAGGGAGAGCCTCTCAACGCCCCGATGGCCCCCAGCACCCAGACCCTCGGCTGGCTTGCAGGATGGGGGGGCACCAGCACCCCGGGGACCTCTGGACGGAGCTCAAGCCCTGGGCCCAGTCCCAGCTTCCGAACCCTAGCCAGGCCAGGGAGAGCCTCTCAACGCCCCGATGGCCCCCAGCACCCAGACCCTCGGCTGGCTTGCAGGATGGGGGGGCTCCATCACCCCGGGGGACCCCAGACAGAGCTCAAGCACTGGGCCAGGTCCCAGCTTCCGAACCCTAGCCAGGCCAGGGAGAGCATCACAAGGCCCGATGGACCCCAGTGCCCAGACCCTCGGCTGGATTGCAGGACGGGGGGCTCCAGCACCCCGGGGCCCTCCAGACGGAGTTCAAGCCCTGGGCCCAGTTCCAGCTTCTGAACCCTGGCCCGGCCAGGGAGAGCCTCCCTGGGCCCCGGTGGACCCCCGTCCCCAGTGCCCAAACCCTAGGCTGGCTTGCAGGATGGGGGGCTCCCGCACCCTGGTGCCCGCCGGTTGGAGGTCAAGCCCCGGGCCCAGCTTCCGAACCCTAGCCAGGCCGGAGAGAGCCTCTCTTGGCCCGATGAATGCCCAAAACTTCGGCTGGCTTTCAGGATGGAGCTGAAGGGGCCCGTGCCCAGCTTCCGAACCCTAGCCCGGCCGGGGAGGGTCTCCCTAGGGACCCGGTGGCCCCCTGTCCCCAGCACCCGGACCCTCAGCCGGAAACAAGGAGGGTTAAGCCCAGGCCACGTGCTGTCCCTGACGGCCTGCCCGGGGAGCCCATTTTTCTTGACTATTAAGCCCCCACATAGTGGAGGCTTACAGAACTTTGGGGAGGGACAAAAGTTGGAGTTAGCCCGGCAGACAGTCCGCAGGGCCATCTGGTCACCCAGCCCGCAGGGCCATCTGGTCACCCTGCCCGCAGGGCCATCTGGTCACCCTGCCCGCAGGGCCATCTGGTCACCCTGCCCGCAGGGCATCTGGTCGCGCAGCCATGAGACCAGATGGCCCGGGACCTCCCAGCACCCAGATGGCCTGGGAGGGTGCCGTACCTAGTCGCCCTTGCAATCCGATGAGGGTGGCCAGGCGCCCCAAGGCAGCCGCTCAGCTCTCTGCTGCTCACCTCCCTGCTCGACTTGCCCGGGGAGCAGCCGCCCAGCCGGCCCAGGCCATCTGGTCACCCTGCCAACCCGCAAGGGATGGTGGGCCCCATCCCCGCACGCCGGTTGGGCATGGACGGGAGGGGGAGGCCCCCGTGCTGGAGGGCACGTATTGGAGGGGGCCTCTCACAGGCCCGCATTACCCCCTTCGCGTCCCTCCCGCCGGCCCGGCTGCAGAGGGACCCCCCCGGGTGTGGTGGAGGAGGGCGTTTGTGGGCGCCCACGCACGGAGAGACAAAAGCTTGGCTCAGAGGATGACTTTCAATAGATTGCTGTGAGGTAGCTGCTCTGCTACTTACGAAACCCTGACCCAGAATCAGGTTGTCTACGAATGATTTAGCACCGGGTGCCCCATGAACATGCGTTGCTCTAAGGGCGATGGAGGCGGCCCCCTTCCGTCAGCGCTCCGGTCCCCAAGCAAGCGGCTCTACGCACCGGCCCCCCGAGGGAGGCCGGCTATCCCAGGCCAACCGAGGCTCCACGGCACTGCGGTATCGTTACGGATTAGGGGGGATTTTGACATAATCAGTCATAATCCCACAGATGGTAACTTCTCCCCATTGGTTCCTCAGCCAAGCACATACACCAAATGTCTGAACCTGCGGTTCCTCTCGTACTGAGCAGGATTACTTTTGCAACAACACATCATCAGTAGGATAAAACCAACCTTTTGCGCGACGGTCTAAACCCAGCTCACATTCCCTATTAGTGGGTGAACAATCCAACGCTTGGTGAATTCTGCTTCACAATGATAGGAAGAGCCGACATCGAAGGATCAAAAGCGACGTCGCTATGACTGCTTGGCCGCCACAAGCCAGTTAGCCCTGTGGTAACTTTTCTGACACCTCCTGCTTGAAACCCAAAAAGTCAGAACGATCATGAGGCCCCGCTTTCACGGTCTATATTCATACTGAAAATCGAGATCAAGCGAGCTTTTGCCCTTCTGTTACATGGGAGGTTCTGTCCTCCCTGAGCTCGCCTTAGGACACCTGCGTTATCGTTTGACAGGTGTACCACCCAAGTCATACTCCCCACCTGCCACTGGCCTTGGAGCGGGTCGGGCCTTAGAGCCAGAAGCGAGAGCCCCACGGGCCTCGCCACCCGCCTCATCGGGTAAGTGAAAAAACGATGAGTAGTGGTATTTCACCAGTGGCCCGAGGGCCTCCCATTTATCCTACACCTCTCATGTCTCTTTACAGTGCCAGACTGGAGGCAAGCTCAACAGGGTATTCTTTCTTCGCTGATTCCGTCAAGCCCGTTCCCTTGGCTGTGGTTTTGCTAGATAGTAGGTAGGGACAGTGGGAATCTCGTTCATCCATTCATGCACGTCACTAATTAGATGACGAGGCATTTGGCTAATCTGTACCACCTCGTGGTGGCTCATTCTGGGTTATTATGCTGCCCATCAGCGTCAATTCGGTTTTGCTTCCAGCAATACAACATTTTTTCGCTCTGGAGTACAGCCACACTGAACGCTGTTCTCACTGGAACTGGGATCACATGTAGGCCAGAAATAGTACACATTGCAGTACTATTCCAACAATTTTAAGATTGTCTACAAACATTTCTGAGGATTAAAATATAATTAGCAGGACATCAATAATCAATGTGTGATAATTATGTGAATGCGATTATTTGAGACCTATTCATCATTCAAGACTTTTCAAAAAGTACGATGTACACACTATATCTATATTGTTATAAGCACACATATATAAAACCAAAATACACATCTACAAATTACACATCTAATTAGAAAAAGCACATCTAGAAAAATTCACATCTATAAAATTCACATCTATACTAACTCTTATATAAACCTATGTGTTAAAACATTATGTTTTATAAGGGTGACATGTGTGCTGCATGAAAGTGTACATCTCAGTATAAGTTTGATACTCAATTGTCCATGAATACTTGGCACATTTTAAGAGTGTCCATTAAAGTAGTCAGGCAAACATTTTTCTTGAATGGAAATGCCATTTGTAGACCTAAATCAGCCAGAACAACATCATTACATTGAGGCCAGATACCACGACATCCTACGATAAAGCCATGAATTTTAACAGTTTTGCATTTTGTGAGATCTTTGATTTGCTGTGACAGATCCTGATAGTATTTCACTTTACTCTCAAACGCTAATTCAAGGGAATTCTGAGAATTTTCATAACGAATTGAAACATCAATCACTACAGCTGTACCATTTTTGGTAAACACTACATCTGGTTTTCGTAATTCTCCTTGATTGTTCTTAACATGAGGTTCCATATATGCCATCCAACCACACCTTTTTGCTCTATCAATGAGCAATTCCAGAATTTTGTTATGTTTTTTTAACCTAATGTCCTTAGTTTTAGCTCTTAATATCAAAGCAGCTATGTACTGGTTTTCTTTCATTTTGTTATGCTTGCTGATCCAGAAGTTTGAGGTTGAAATACTTGCTAAGTATTTTATACCATCACCTTGGACAGGGAGATTTGCCCATTTCTCAAACTCTTCTTTTCTCCAATCATCTGTTGCTGACAAATTCAAATCATAGCTCAGAAAGCTACTGTCTAAAATGTTGAGTTTGTGCGTTTTGATTATGTTATCAATATTTACATTTATATTTTATCCTCCATACATGAATGAATGTGCTATGTACAGGTCTGGAGCTGCCCTGAGATACAATAAACTATTGACTTTATTGAGACCAATTTCTGTACATAGTTTTGGTATACTGAGGCCCCCAAATGATCTTTTCGAATATAGGAGACCATCACATGTGTATGCAGAAAGGTGTAGAAAGTGTTTGACATACTTTTTTATTATTTGATCAAGAACATTCAACGATTTTGCTTCTCTTCCTGTCATTTCTAATTGGAATGATAGTTTAGGTACCAAGTACTGACACAACATTTCAATTTTCTGCGTGCGCTTAAGTGGTAGATTATCAAGTTTTTGAGCCCAATTGACAAGAACCTCATTAATTTTGTTGTTGCTTGTATGACCAGTGTGTGGATCAAAGTTCAATCCGAGGTATCTCTCACTTTCTCCTGGATGAATATTTTCAATATTTTCTTTTTCAAATTGCCATGGTTTACAGTTGTTAATCAATATTTTATCTTTATGGTGACTGATATAAAATCCATGTGTCTTTTTTACATTCAGTTTTAATCCTGTAGCTTTACTGAACTTTTCAATGATCTTCAGATTTGTACTCATTCCTTCCCAGGTACTGCTGAGTACTGCAATGTCACCGGCAAAGGCGAGAGCGGTGATTTGCTCAATAAGACCATTTGATCCAAATGTGAAGCCCTTGCCATTTTTCTGAAGATCACAGATCAGAGGATCAATGGCAATGTTAAATAGTAGTGGGGATAGAGAGTCACCTTGTTTGACCCCAGATTTCATTGTTATTTCAGGAGTTGCTTCGTTGTTCTTTCCCTTGAAAGATGTTGTTGAGTTAGTGTATAAGTCTTTTATTATGTCTCTGATGTTTGATGGAACTTTTTGCCTTGCGAGACTCTGTATAATGTGACCATGGCTGACAGAGTCGAAGGCTTTTGATATATCAATAAACACAACTGCTAATGAGTGACTGTTTTTTCGTGCCCCTTTTATGATATTTTGCAGGAGAGTCAGATTCTCGAGACAACCTCTCACCTTCATGAAGCCTTTTTGTCTCGTATTCAATTCAACAAAAGATGAGAGTCTTATAGTTAATATTTTTGTGAATAACTTCATGAATGCAGTACCGATGGTAATTGGACGCCAGTTACTGATTTTTATAAGTTCACTAATGGGTACATTCTTGGGTATCAAAATTGATTGGTTCTTTTTGATAATTTCTGGTACTCTTCTCATCAACAACCAAGACGATAAAACTCTGGGCAGCAGTCTTGGTTGCCTGCTGTGCACTTTATATAAGTCATTCAGATCTATCTTATCAGGCCCACTGCTTTCTTTAGATTGGAACTCTCAAATGCATGAGTTATTTCGAGCAGTGTTATTTCTTTGTAAAGATTTCTAATTTCATAGTCCTCTGGTATCCGATCAATCGGCATGAATTTAGGGTTCTTCTTGTTTTCTTTTTCAATTATGCTTTTGTAATATTGAAAGATTTCATCAGCACTGATTTGGCAAGTGGCATCTTCTGCCCCATCAGTAATAATCCTGGCAATTTTCTTTTTGTCTTTTTTAAACATTGCCTGGTATTCTCTATAGCTGCCCTTTGCTTTTGCATAGTTTTTCTTTGTGTCTGATTAAGCCTTCCGTTTTTCTTGTCTTTTTTTGTTATCTTGTTTCCTTCTGAGGCATTCTGGTGCTCATCTTGAGCAGAGTTCATAGGCTCATTATTGATTTCACTTGTTGGTTCATTTGTTGTTACACGTGCTAGAGCAGGACTTATATCAGTGGTGTTTTCTGCGATATAAGTCACTACTTCATCCATCAGATCCATAGCAGCATCGTGTTGCTCTACGTTTTGAGTGTACTTCTCGATTTCTGATATTCTGTCTTCCAGTTCATCAAAGTTCTTGATTTTTTGTGCTCGTTTTCGATTGATAAAGTCTCTGTGCTTTTCTGTTGTTACTTCCACTGTAACCTCTGGTTCATCGCAAGAGTCATTTTTAGAAACATTTGATGCTTGCAGTACATCTTTTGCAGATTTTTTGCTTTTATCTCTTCTCTCTTTTTTTTCTGAAATTTGTTTTCTGTTCTTGTTGTCAAAATGCGGAACCATCAGCGCATTAATATTCCTTTTATTTTCATATACTTTTTCCAATTCTGCTAGTAGCAGTATTTCTTCCTGTGACCATAATTTTGACGGTTTGCTGCTTGTAAGCGCTGCTAGTCTAGCCTCATATTACGCTCTTGGATGCGCATGCCGAGCATGTTGAGAAACACCAATTTTTGTTCCAAATTTGAGGTCACAGAAGCTGCACAGGAATGGCGAGTAATAAAAAGGGGGAAACCCAATATACCCTTGTAGGTTTGGGCAATGCTATAATCAAGTAAAAGGAACCTGCAAGGGATTTTGTTTAAGTAGAATAATTTATGATGAATTATATGATTTAATCTGAAGGTGTCACTCCAACCAGAGATGACTACGTAGTGTCAATAGACAACAAAGCTGCAAGGCAAACAGATGGAAAAAGGAAAAAACAACACGGGAGAACTTGGGTATTTAGAAAAGGTCAGCCTTATTTAGACATTAAATATTAAAGTAGGGTACAGAATAAAAGTAAATATTTACAGCAACAAATTTATGCAAAGAAGCCAAAAACACATTGTGCTAACAATACATAAAAGATGACTATTCCAAATGTAATGATGAAAGTCACAAATCAAACAATAAGAATACGCAACTCTCAAAGAAATTAATTTCCACTTGGAAATAGATGTGATAGTCGACGTTTCGGTCTGTTCAGGTTTCGTCTTTCAGACCATCTTCAGGACAGTAAATTTTGGTGCTGTCTGATGAACCCTAATGTTTAAACATGAAAATATCCATAAATATAAACATTTGCGAAAAAACACAATTTAATAAAGAACCAAGGACCCGTGTGTAAAGGAATATAGTGCACCTCATAAAATATGCACAAACCAGAAGGAGTGAATGACACCATCACCTTGACTAATGTTTAAATCGAGGGGGGGAGGGGGCGGGGGAGCTTTGAATTAGCAAAATTATTCAAAGAAGCTAAATGGATGCTTACACTTAAGTGAGAGTGAATCACTATCTGTATCAATAATTGTAATTTTAAAACGTTATCTGCAGCAGCAGCTGTCTGAAAAAGAAATCAGTAATGTTTAAGTTGCCTCACATTTAGCTGTCATAAAACTAAGCTGTTCAAGAGGCTGTGTTTATAAGCAAATTACCTAGATGGCGATTCCGAAAATGCAGAAAATTATCGGTGAGCAAATCCTTTATTTATTCTGAAGTTGCAGTCAATTATCGATGCACAAATGCTTATTTTGTTCTGCGACGATATGACACTGTGTTCTAGAAAATCAAAAAAGACCCATGGGTCAAACAGTGTGAACCTACAGGATAAGCACCTGTGAGGTCAAACAAACGTCAATTGCATATAGCACGCATGTCTAAGCAACTCTAACAGGATCATAGGTTGCCGTGTTTTACGGCTAGAAAAGGGGGGGAATTAATCTCGTGTCAGTGGACAGCTTCTTCACTACAAGTAGATGGTATAAATATTTTCCGGAGATTTTCTTTGTGAGACACCAGTGCATTCATCAGGTAGGATAAGATAACAATCTTAACACATTTTTTCGAGCCCATTTAAAGTTAAATATTTTGGAGCCAAAATGATCACCCAATTGCTCACCGACGGCTTTACGTAATGGTGCCTGTCCGTCGAGACGAATGCCTTTTCTAGTTTTCAACCCCTTAATAATACACCTGCATAACTTGATTAACTTATATCGATGTCGTTTATTGCATAACTCCAGTGTCACGAAGGCAATATATCTTTTGCCTCACTCGTCCACCATAAATCAACTTTCGGACGGCGGACTCAGGTTTATACCATCTACTTGTAGTGAAGAAGCTGTCCACTGACACAAGATTAATTCCCCCCTTTTCTAGCCGTAAAACATGGCAACCTATGATCCTGTTAGAGTTGGCTAGACATGCGTGCTATATGCAATTAACGTTTGTTTGACCTCACAGGTGCTTATCCTGTAGGTTCACACTGTTTGACCCATGGGTCTTTTTTGATTTTCTAGAACACAGTGTCATATACCCAAGTTCTCCCGTGTTGTTTTTTCCTTTTTTCCATCTGTTTGCATTGCAGCTTTGTTGTCTATTGACACTACGTAGTCATATCCTGTTGGAGTGACACCTTCAGATTAAATCATATAATTCATCATAAGTTATTCTACTTAAACAAAATCCCTTGCATGTTCCTTTTACTTGATTATAGCACAGGAATGGCAGCTCTCCTTTTTGAGGTCTTCCTTTACATTTGGCATAATGGCATGCAATATTGTGGTATTCGGCTTCTTTGTCACATTTTGAACAGTACATTTTGAGATAGAAGCCTTTGTGCTTGTTGGAGACATGTTTTCTCAGTTCTTTAAAAGTTCCCAATATGTCTCCACACAAGTCACATTTATATTTTTCATTTGGGTGCTTCCAATAAGTGACTTTTTTTGTGTAATCACTTTTCTTTGTTACTACATCTTTGCTGACCTCGTACACATCGGGAAGATTTTCAAATTTTGCTGTACCAATGTCATTCTTGGCTGAGGTGGCTACAAACTCGATGGATTTGCTGAGGTCTACTGTTGTGTCTTCTTCTGCTATAAGGGGTGAACTAGGGCCTATATCGTGATCTGAATCGTTGTTATTTGTTGCATTGTTGGAAGCTAGTGCTGGTTTGTCAAATTCGGTGAGGAGGTTAATGATTTCTGGGAAAGACAGCACCTCCTTACGCCATCTTAACTGGGTTTTTATTCTCCAGGAACTACCCCATCTGGAATTGGGTTTGTTTGCTTCGCCATTTCTCACTATCACACTCGCTGCCATGATAAAAACTTGTTTGGCCTG
The DNA here is from genome assembly GCF_964261635.1 of Lissotriton helveticus. Taxonomy (NCBI): domain Eukaryota; kingdom Metazoa; phylum Chordata; class Amphibia; order Caudata; family Salamandridae; genus Lissotriton; species Lissotriton helveticus. The sequence continues at coordinate 2,093,909,566 of NC_136057.1, forward strand.
TCTCTAAATGCTTCTCTATGCAGAGTCTAGCACTTCAGAGGCAGTTACCGGCGGGACCACTGGGAGGTATACCCGTTTACCTGCGCTTCATTGAATTTCTTCACTTTGACATTTAGAGCACTGGGCAGAAAATCACAACGTGTCAACACCCGTCTCGGGCCTTTGCGATGCTTTGTTTTAATTAAACAGTTGGATTCCCCTGGTCCGCACCAGTTCTAAGTCAGCTGCTAGGAGCCGGCCAAGGCAGAACGCCGGCACGTGCCCCCGGGGAGGGGGCACGGGGAGAGGCGACCACCACAGCTGGGGCGATCCACAGTAAGGGCCCAGCTCGTGTCCAGAGTCGCCGCCGCCCCGGAGGGAGGTGCCTCGTCCAGCCACAGCATGCGCCCAGCCCGGCGTCGTGCCCCAGCCCGACCGACCCAGCCCTTAGAGCCAATCCTTATCCCGAAGTTATGGATCTACCCTGCCGGCTTCCCTTACCTACATTGTTCCAACATGCCAGAGGTTATTCACCTTGGAGACCTGCTGCGGATATGGGTATGGCCCGGCGCGAGATTGTCACCATCTCCCCTGGATTTTCAAGGACCAGTGAGAGCTCACCGGACGCTGCCGGAACCGCAACGCTTTACAAGGCTCGGGTCCCTCTCTCGGGGCGAAACCATTCCGGGGCGCCCTGCCCTTCACAAAGAAAAGAGAACTCTCCTAGGGCTCCCGCTAGCATCTCCGGGATCGTTTGCGTTATCGCACTGAACGCTGCGAGGGCGCCCGTCTCCGCCACTCCGGGTTCGGGGAGTTGAACTCGACTCCCTTTCGATCGGCCGAGGGCAATGGAGGCCATCGCCCGTCCCTTCCGAATGGCGCTCGCCCATCTCTTAGGACCGACTGACCCATGTTCAACTGCTATTCACATGGAACCCTTCTCCACTTCGGCCGTCAAAGATCTCGTTTGAATATTTGCTACTACCACCAAGATCTACACCTGCGGTGGCTCCACCTATGCCCTCGCCCCGGGCTTCCGTGCACACCACAGCAGCCCTCCTACTCATCGTGGCTTAGCCCCGCGGCTCTCAACGCCAGCAACGGCCGGGTAGGGGCCTGACGCTCCAGCGCCATCCATTTTTGGGCTAGTTGATTTGGCAGGTGAGTTGTTACACACTCCTTAGCGGATTCTGCCTTCCATGGCCACCGTCCTGCTGTCTATATCAACCAACACCTTTTCTGGGGTCTGATGAGCGTCAGCATCGGGCACCTTAACCCGGCGTTCGGTTCATCCCACAGAGCCAGTTCTGCTTACCAAAAGTGGCCCACTAGGCACTCGCATTCCATGCTCGGCTCCAAGCCAGCGAGCCGGGCTTCTTACCCATTTAAAGTTTGAGAATAGGTTGAGATCGTTTTGGCCCCAAGACCTCTAATCATTCGCTTTACCAGATAAAACGGGGGGCTCCGAGCGCCAGCTATCCTGAGGGAAACTTCTGGGGGAACCAGATACTAGATGGTTCGATTAGTCTTTCGCCCCTGTACCCAGGTCGGACGACCGATTTGCACCTCAGGATCGCTACGGACCTCCACCAGAGTTTTCTCTGGCTTTGCCCTGCCAGGCATAGTTCACCATCTTTCGGGTCCTATCACACACGTTCATGCTCCACCTCCCCGACAGAGCAGCATGCGCCGGCCCTCACCTTCATTGAGCCACAGGGTTTTGCTCGGCCCTCCGACTCGCGCACCTGTTAGACTCCTTGGTCTGTGTTTCAAGACAGGTCATATGGGTAACCGACGTCACCGCAGACCCCTGGTGCCTGGCGTGGGCCTCCCCACCAGGCGGCTCAACGCGGTCAGGGCGCGCTGAGAACAGTCTGCCCCAGTCGACAGTCGCGCCGGGAGCAGGGGGCCCCGTCCCCCCTTCAACCGCCCGGCGCGCCCCCAGGGGAGGGCGGGGAGGTGGTCAAATCTCCCTCGGCCCCGCGGTCATGATGAAGCTGCTGGTGGAGTGGATCCAGAACTTCCAGGCCACTGGCCATGTTGAATCCTCCGGGCGGACTGCACGGACCCCACCCATTTACCTCTCGACGGTTTCACACCCTCACTGCCAAAGGCCCGGGCTGGGGTTCTGTTGTGCTCAGGGAGCCTCCCCTTGCTTGGCTGAGTTCAGGAGCTCCGGCCGGGGCCCCTGAGGCCGGGTTACGGGTGACCGACGAGCAGCCCTTCTCAAGTGGCAGGGTGGCCTGAAAGAGAAAGGGGGTGCAGGCCTGTGAGGGGACCCCAGCTCCTCTTGGTGGGAGGCATGCGGGATGGGCTCTTCCCTTCCGGCGCCTCCGACCCGGGCGAGGGTGGGCTGATCGCCAGCCCGCCGGCATGGCTCGGGCCGCCCGGCAACAGACGGCTGACTTGCAGGTGGAGCAACCCTTCCTTGTTGCCAGGTACCCGGTTTGACCTGGTCCTGTGCGGCTGGGCCAATGGGTTTGAAGACTCACGCGGTCCCTCCCACTTACCCTGGGAGGGACCGGCAGCTGTGGGGCTGCCTGATCCCATCGCACCGGGAGCCCCCTTCCTTGCCCATGGGTGGGTGGGGGGGACTCCCAGGCCGAGCGCCTGGCAATGTTTTTTTCTCCCAACAGTGCAGTCTGACTCCCAGAGGGGAAGCCTTGCCGGCACAACGGAACCCTGTCCTGGGCCTTTGGCAGTGTGGCAGGCTGGGGAACGGGGCCCAGGGCCGGAGTACCCGACCCAGGCACAGAGGAAGCCTCCCCGGGCCCGACAGACAGCATCCCGGGCACCCTGCCATGCGGCCAGACCGAGGATGGAGCCTGGAGTGTGAAAGGCACCCTCCCCTGGGCCCCTGGAGCTCCTGAACCCAGCCAAACAAGATAGGCTCTCCAGGCACAACAGAACCCCGTCCCGGGCTTTGGCAGAGCAGAGGGGACCCAGGGCGCGGAGGAGCCCGACTTCCTGGAGCCCTCGCTGTGATTGGGGAGGCAAATGGCCCCTCATCAGGACTTCCAGAGCAGCCTGGCCATCTGGTCGCCCCATTGGAAAGCATTGCGTGCGACCAGATGGCCGGGACCGATAGGACTCCCAGCTGCCCACTCTGAGCCTTCACGGTAGGGCTCCCGCCTGTCCTAGCAGGGCTCGGGGGCCGCACGTCCCAGGGACTCAGAGACCCCAGCTGTGTCCCAGGCATGGGGCTGCTCACCTTCCTGGGCCAACGTTGAGGCTACTGGGCCCGGACATGCAGGAGAGGCAAACGGGTGAGTGGATTTTGAGAGCCCTGAGATGGTAAATAATTTCCAAGATCCAAAGTTCTTTTGTGCTTTATAAGCAGAATGCGCCGTTTTAATTATTCATTCCAAGGCAAGAAAATCTGCTATAGCAGTTCTGGGACCGCAAAGACCTCTCTCAATTCTTTACAGAATATTATAATTACAGGACCACAACAAGATTTTCTTGCCTTGAAAAAGCCGTCTGCCTTCTGGCCAATAGGGTGAAACGCATGTAAGCTGTTCTCTGTGTAATTGTACTGTTGGAATGAATAATTAAAACATCACCTTTTGCTTAAAAAGCACAAAAAGAACTTTGGATCTTGGAAATTATTATCCATCTTACTGTAATTGATCAACAGGCACAGACCTCCCTATGGACTTTAATCAATACAAATGAACATGGGCAAGCTAATCAGCTGCCATAAATCATTAGCTCCCTGTGAATGAAAGAAATATGCTCAGGAAAGTACTCCTGATGCAGAAATATCTCCTAGGGCCTCATTATGATGTTGGGCGGATAGCCACCGACAAGGCGTCGGTAGTGGTTCGCCTGACATCCAGGGCAACGGTCTGGCGGTCGGAGCGCTGAGAGTGGGGGAAAGACCACCTCCTCCGACAGGATCCAGGATCTTGTCAGGGCAGCAGTAGGAATCCTATCCTATCCCTACAATGGAGGCGGTGCCTGCACAGGCACAGCCGTAGGGATTAGAAGGCCCCCATGGGCCCCCATGGGCCACTGAAATGTGGCCCTGCGAGCACATGTAGTGCCCCCCACGCACACTCATGCACCGTGTGCCAGGCACCACACGGTGCCTGTCACACAGTGCATGAGTTTGCACAAAGTGCTCAAGAACACTGCATCTTGTACTGATGACCTTTTCAAGGGCCACAGCACAAGCCTCAGTATTATTGAACACTTTCCAATTGCCGCGTTGGTGGTTATATCGTAATATGGTGGGTGGAACCTATGACTCCTTGTAAGCCATAATAGGCCCCTTAGTCTTGTGTAAATAATTTTAGAGAGTTCAAAGGCAGGGTTGTGAAATCCTGCCTTAATGGGGTATCAGATAAAAAAAATATGACTAAATGCAAAAGTATTGGATCTATGATCAATATTTTAAGTGCAATCATCTGTCTTCAGCTGACGAATCCACAGCTAATCTGCTGTGAGACGCAGCTGATCTGCTAAAATTGCAAAAGCAAATATGCTTGTTAGGGCTGGCGACTGAAAAGTAAATCATTTCAAAACACTGGACAACTGACTGGGTCGTGGTCTCACAAAAGATATGGTAAGAAGTATATTTGTTCTGTTGTTAAAGAGCTAAAGAGATTGGGTTTGTGGTTTTCAAGTGTTGTCCCTATGTTTGATTCAACATGCAACCAAGCAAAATATGTGAAACAAGTTCCTTGAATCCAGAAACTAATCAAATCATGTGATTTCCTGCTTTGGATGTCCTCAAGCTAGAAAGCTGTTAATTCATAGGACTACCTACATTACATGTCATCACACAGGTAAATATATTTCAAGTCTTCCTTCACATGAAGATACATGTGGCAACACATTCATTATTGAAAGGCTTCCGATTTTCTCTTATGAGATCTCACAGACAATATAACATTTTACTTACCACAGCAAGACTTCTTCCCACACATTTTAGAAAGAGAAAGGTATCTGCCAAGACATCTTCCCAAAGGAACTCTCCCAGTCGCTCTCTCAGTTCTCGTAGCCTCATATCAGGAGATGCCCTAAAACACCAGAATTAATTATTCAACTTGGAATCCCATACCATAAATTGTAATAGGCGTTATAGTGGCAATGCATATTGATTTAAAGTAATTACTTTGCTTTTAACGCTTTTCTGCAGTCGAAAGTACCTCTATATACCTACAGATGGACAGGGAATATTAAGCCTCAGGGCATGGAGTAAATATGCTTCACATCGAGAAGATGATGTGCCTGCAACAAAGTGGTTCTCCATGTGACAGCAGAGAAATTCGGAAGAAGGTGGTCTTGTCCCGTGAAGGAATACATGTTGTGGATTAGATTTTCGTGAATCAGAAGGGAAGTAGCAAATAGTTTGTACCCACGTTGAGGAGTCATGTCTGCAGAGGCTGGTGCTTTTCCTTGTATGCACTAGGGCATAGCAGTGGGTTACTTCCTAACAAAAAAACATCAGCAAGGAAATATCTTCTACCTTAGTTTCCAGGACCTTAAGATAGGACAAATGTTGTTTAGAGTTAATGTGAAGAGTACTGTGGACCTGAATGCGGTGAGAGCTAAAAGGTCGATTCCTAGAGTCTCCTAGATGCTTATTATTTGGTTCCTAATGGGTGGCACTTTTATGAGTATGATAAATTCTTTGCAAACAGTCGCAATGCTAACTTACTCTTGGGAGTAATTTGCGCATGTATGTTTGCTCTTCCACTTTCAGTAACTTTACAACTTTGGACTATTCACAATTTCCTAGAGTAAATCTACTCAAAAGTATTAACCTGCACCTTCCAATCCCCTGAAACAGGGGTTGGGCCAAATTTATGAGTCTAAGTTCCTACAGCCAAAAAGGACCAGTAGCAACCTACACGGCACACACTTCCACAGAAAATAATGGAGGCAGGGACATAACATAGAACCCCATCAGAAACAAAGTGATATTAAAATAATGATGTTCGATTTATAAAAAAATGTGTGTGTGTGTATATATATAAGGTTGACCCACCTTTCAGAACGCACACAAGGAGTCGGCAGAGTCCCGTTTTTTATTAGCAGTATCCTTTATTCATGGCAGCCGGCAAGCAGCATCTTGATCAATTTCAGGCCCTACGCGTTTCGGAACAACATGTTCCTTGATCACGGGTACTTGGCATGTGAATGAGGCAGAAGGGTCGTAATTGATAAGGTGAAGGAACTACGAGTCCCAGAATGCTGAGAAATTAACCACGCCCACTGGAGGGCTATCCACTGGAGGATGAAATAAAAACAGGTGACTCTTACCTCCGCCTATTCTGCCTCATTCACATGCCAAGTGCCTGTGATCAAGGAACATGTTGTTCCGAAACGCGTAGGGCCTGAAATTGTCTGCCGACTCCTTGTGTGCGTTCTGAAAGGTGGGACAACCTTGTGACGATGTTTTAACTGGCCAGTCCCGGTCGGGAGAATTGCACCGCCGTGACTGAAATATGGGCTGCCTCGTGCAGACAGAACTGCAACGCTGATGGCAGAAGGAGCGGTTTGTTGGAAGTAAAACCGGAGGTTGGCACCTTGTAACCCACTGGAGGGTAGAGATGAAGGCAAAAATTATTGTCAATGCGGCAGAAGCCCACCGAAGGGTCGTAATTGATAAGGTGAAGGAACTACGAGTCCCAGAATGCTGAGCTATTAACCACGCCCACTGGAGGGCTATCTACTGGAGGATGAAATAAAAACAGGTGACTCTTACCTCCGCCTATTCTGCCTCATTCACATGCCAAGTGCCCGTGATCAAGGAACATGTTGTTCCGAAATGCGTGGGGCCTGAAATTGATCAAGATGCTGCTTGCCGGCTGCCATGAATAAAGGAAACCTCTAATAAAAAGCGGGACTCTGCCGACTACTTGTGTGCGTTCTGAAAGGTGGGACAACCTTGTGACGATATATATATATATATATATAATCAAAATTAAAAGTTAAATAAAATATATTAATTTAATAACAAAAAACATTAATGATAACATATTTAATATTATTTTTATTTAAAAATAAATGTTTTTTAAATGAAAAAATGTTATGTATTACAATAAATCCTATTTAAAAAAATTGTAATTTTAATACATATCAAATAAATACAAACATTTCAGTTTAGGAGGTTTTATAAAAATAAATCATTAAAAACACATTTAATTTAATATATGTAACTAAATACTTAATTCAAAATTAACGTAATAATCCTGCAGAATTTTTAACATTTAAAATAAATCAATAAAATGAGTTTACATTAGAATTTAACGTAATCTGTTTTTACTATTTTGTTAAAGTTTGATAAATTTTTAAAATTCCTCCTATACTTTACCACGGGGAGATCTCTGCTGCAGTGATGGAGATCTCCATAAGGAAACATTTATACAGAAGTAAAAAAATGAAAAGACTATGGCAGGAAGCAATCTCAGGACATAATTATAGGAAGGGGCAATCAACGTTTTAATCACTTATACCGAGCCCCAAAATGAGAGGTTCCGTGCTTTCCATCATCGGAAGTTCAAGTTAATTTGGCAGGTCAGGGGGTGGAGACCATTAGTGACTATATCGCTGAGCCGTGTATTTAGAAGTATCTCCAAGTATTTTAGGTTATGTGCAACCGATTTCAAATTAGAGATCTCTATCGGTGGAACAGAACATGGGAAGTGATTTACACTTCAACCAGTTGATCTTGTACCCCAAAAATAATGAGAACATCTCTATTAGGGCCACAAGCGATGGTTGAGCAGCTTTGGATTTAGTCAGGGTGAGCATGATATTGTCAGCATAGACTAGTGCTTTTATTACCTCTGCTGAAGTGTGAATCCCATATATTTACAACAAGGGGTGGTGAGGGACAGAGTCTCTGAATTAAGCAGAATACTCTCACCCAGTCAAGAGATCAGGGCTAGATCCAACACCGTTTTTTAGCTCACTGCACCATCCCAGTTTCAGAACCTGGCTGTATGCAAATTAGTCTGTTCCTGTCCATCACCACCCCCTTTATGAATCGTTTTGGCCACCACAAGTGTGGAAAGGTATGCTCAGATGTGAGTCCCTTGCTCACTGCACCATCAGGATTCAAGCAAGCCGGGCCGAAGACGGCTGTAATGCCAGAAACCGGTCCCCGGAAGCTTGTTTCCTTTCCAGTAAAGAATTGGCTTGGTAGTTTGGTCTGCCCTGTTCCCATGATGCACTGGGCCAGGGTCAGACTAATTTGCATGTAGCCAGGTTCTGAGCTGGGATGGTGCAGTGAGCTAAAAAACGGTGATGGATCAAGCCCTGATCTTTTGACTGGGTAGGAGTGTTCTGCTTAATTCAGATACTCTGTCCATCACCACCCCCTTTATGAATCGTTTTGGCCACCACAAGTGTGGAAGGGTATGCTCAGATGTGAGTCCCTTGCTCACTGCACCATCAGGATTCAAGCAAGCCGGGCCGAAGACGGCTGTAATGCCAGAAACCGGTCCCCGGAAGCTTGTTTCCTTTCCAGTAAAGAATTGGCTTGGTAGTTTGGTCTGCCCTGTTCCCATGTTGCACTGGGCCAGGGTCAGACTAATTTGCATGTAGCCAGGTTCTGAGCTGGGATGGTGCAGTGAGCTAAAAAACGGTGATGGATCAAGCCCTGATCTTTTGACTGGGTAGGAGTGTTCTGCTTAATTCAGATACTCTGTCCATCACCACCCCCTTTATGAATCGTTTTGGCCACCACAAGTGTGGAAGGGTATGCTCAGATGTGAGTCCCTTGCTCACTGCACCATCAGGATTCAAGCAAGCCGGGCCGAAGACGGCTGTAATGCCAGAAACCGGTCCCCGGAAGCTTGTTTCCTTTCCAGTAAAGAATTGGCTTGGTAGTTTGGTCTGCCCTGTTCCCATGATGCACTGGGCCAGGGTCAGACTAATTTGCATGTAGCCAGGTGCTGAGCTGGGATGGTGCAGTGAGCTAAAAAACGGTGATGGATCAAGCCCTGATCTTTTGACTGGGTAGGAGTGTTCTGCTTAATTCAGATACTCTGTCCATCACCACCCCCTTTATGAATCGTTTTGGCCACCACAAGTGTGGAAGGGTATGCTCAGATGTGAGTCCCTTGCTCACTGCACCATCAGGATTCAAGCAAGCCGGGCCGAAGACGGCTGTAATGCCAGAAACCGGTCCCCGGAAGCTTGTTTCCTTTCCAGTAAAGAATTGGCTTGGTAGTTTGGTCTGCCCTGTTCCCATGATGCACTGGGCCAGGGTAAGACTAATTTGCATGTAGCCAGGTTCTGAGCTGGGATGGTGCAGTGAGCTAAAAAACGGTGATGGATCAAGCCCTGATCTTTTGACTGGGTAGGAGTGTTCTGCTTAATTCAGATACTCTGTCCATCACCACCCCCTTTATGAATCGTTTTGGCCACCACAAGTGTGGAAGGGTATGCTCAGATGTGAGTCCCTTGCTCACTGCACCATCAGGATTCAAGCAAGCCGGGCCGAAGACGGCTGTAATGCCAGAAACCGGTCCCCGGAAGCTTGTTTCCTTTCCAGTAAAGAATTGGCTTGGTAGTTTGGTCTGCCCTGTTCCCATGATGCACTGGGCCAGGGTCAGACTAATTTGCATGTAGCCAGGTTCTGAGCTGGGATGGTGCAGTGAGCTAAAAAACGGTGATGGATCAAGCCCTGATCTTTTGACTGGGTAGGAGTGTTCTGCTTAATTCAGATACTCTGTCCATCACCACCCCCTTTATGAATCGTTTTGGCCACCACAAGTGTGGAAGGGTATGCTCAGATGTGAGTCCCTTGCTCACTGCACCATCAGGATTCAAGCAAGCCGGGCCGAAGACGGCTGTAATGCCAGAAACCGGTCCCCGGAAGCTTGTTTCCTTTCCAGTAAAGAATTGGCTTGGTAGTTTGGTCTGCCCTGTTCCCATGATGCACTGGGCCAGGGTCAGACTAATTTGCATGTAGCCAGGTTCTGAGCTGGGATGGTGCAGTGAGCTAAAAAACGGTGATGGATCAAGCCCTGATCTTTTGACTGGGTAGGAGTGTTCTGCTTAATTCAGATACTCTGTCCATCACCACCCCCTTTATGAATCGTTTTGGCCACCACAAGTGTGGAAGGGTATGCTCAGATGTGAGTCCCTTGCTCACTGCACCATCAGGATTCAAGCAAGCCGGGCCGAAGACGGCTGTAATGCCAGAAACCGGTCCCCGGAAGCTTGTTTCCTTTCCAGTAAAGAATTGGCTTGGTAGTTTGGTCTGCCCTGTTCCCATGATGCACTGGGCCAGGGTCAGACTAATTTGCATGTAGCCAGGTTCTGAGCTGGGATGGTGCAGTGAGCTAAAAAACGGTGATGGATCAAGCCCTGATCTTTTGACTGGGTAGGAGTGTTCTGCTTAATTCAGATACTCTGTCCATCACCACCCCCTTTATGAATCGTTTTGGCCACCACAAGTGTGGAAGGGTATGCTCAGATGTGAGTCCCTTGCTCACTGTACCATCAGGATTCAAGCAAGCCGGGCCGAAGACGGCTGTAATGCCAGAAACTGGTCCCCGGAAGCTTGTTTCCTTTCCAGTAAAGAATTGGCTTGGTAGTTTGGTCTGCCCTGTTCCCATGATGCACTGGGCCAGGGTCAGACTAATTTGCATGTAGCCAGGTTCTGAGCTGGGATGGTGCAGTGAGCTAAAAAACGGTGATGGATCAAGCCCTGATCTTTTGACTTGGTAGGAGTGTTCTGCTTAATTCAGATACTCTGTCCATCACCACCCCCTTTATGAATCGTTTTGGCCACCACAAGTGTGGAAGGGTATGCTCAGATGTGAGTCCCTTGCTCACTGCACCATCAGGATTCAAGCAAGCCGGGCCGAAGACGGCTGTAATGCCAGAAACCGGTCCCCGGAAGATTGTTTCCTTTCCAGTAAAGAATTGGCTTGGTAGTTTGGTCTGCCCTGTTCCCATGATGCACTGGGCCAGGGTCAGACTAATTTGCATGTAGCCAGGTTCTGAGCTGGGATGGTGCAGTGAGCTAAAAAACGGTGATGGATCAAGCCCTGATCTTTTGACTGGGTAGGAGTGTTCTGCTTAATTCAGATACTCTGTCCATCACCACCCCTTTTATGAATCGTTTTGGCCACCACAAGTGTGGAAGGGTATGCTCAGATGTGAGTCCCTTGCTCACTGCACCATCAGGATTCAAGCAAGCCGGGCCGAAGACGGCTGTAATGCCAGAAACCGGTCCCCGGAAGCTTGTTTCCTTTCCAGTAAAGAATTGGCTTGGTAGTTTGGTCTGCCCTGTTCCCATGATGCACTGGGCCAGGGTCAGACTAATTTGCATGTAGCCAGGTTCTGAGCTGGGATGGTGCAGTGAGCTAAAAAACGGTGATGGATCAAGCCCTGATCTTTTGACTGGGTAGGAGTGTTCTGCTTAATTCAGATACTCTGTCCATCACCACCCCCTTTATGAATCGTTTTGGCCACCACAAGTGTGGAAGGGTATGCTCAGATGTGAGTCCCTTGCTCACTGCACCATCAGGATTCAAGCAAGCCGGGCCGAAGACGGCTGTAATGCCAGAAACCGGTCCCCGGAAGCTTGTTTCCTTTCCAGTAAAGAATTGGCTTGGTAGTTTGGTCTGCCCTGTTCCCATGATGCACTGGGCCAGGGTCAGACTAATTTGCATGTAGCCAGGTTCTGAGCTGGGATGGTGCAGTGAGCTAAAAAACGGTGATGGATCAAGCCCTGATCTTTTGACTGGGTAGGAGTGTTCTGCTTAATTCAGATACTCTGTCCATCACCACCCCCTTTATGAATCGTTTTGGCCACCACAAGTGTGGAAGGGTATGCTCAGATGTGAGTCCCTTGCTCACTGCACCATCAGGATTCAAGCAAGCCGGGCCGAAGACGGCTGTAATGCCAGAAACCGGTCCCCGGAAGCTTGTTTCCTTTCCAGTAAAGAATTGGCTTGGTAGTTTGGTCTGCCCTGTTCCCATGATGCACTGGGCCAGGGTCAGACTAATTTGCATGTAGCCAGGTTCTGAGCTGGGATGGTGCAGTGAGCTAAAAAACGGTGATGGATCAAGCCCTGATCTTTTGACTGGGTAGGAGTGTTCTGCTTAATTCAGATACTCTGTCCATCACCACCCCCTTTATGAATCGTTTTGGCCACCACAAGTGTGGAAGGGTATGCTCAGATGTGAGTCCCTTGCTCACTGCACCATCAGGATTCAAGCAAGCCGGGCCGAAGACGGCTGTAATGCCAGAAACTGGTCCCCGGAAGCTTGTTTCCTTTCCAGTAAAGAATTGGCTTGGTAGTTTGGTCTGCCCTGTTCCCATGATGCACTGGGCCAGGGTCAGACTAATTTGCATGTAGCCAGGTTCTGAGCTGGGATGGTGCAGTGAGCTAAAAAACGGTGATGGATCAAGCCCTGATCTTTTGACTGGGTAGGAGTGTTCTGCTTAATTCAGATACTCTGTCCATCACCACCCCCTTTATGAATCGTTTTGGCCACCACAAGTGTGGAAGGGTATGCTCAGATGTGAGTCCCTTGCTCACTGCACCATCAGGATTCAAGCAAGCCGGGCCGAAGACGGCTGTAATGCCAGAAACCGGTCCCCGGAAGCTTGTTTCCTTTCCAGTAAAGAATTGGCTTGGTAGTTTGGTCTGCCCTGTTCCCATGATGCACTGGGCCAGGGTCAGACTAATTTGCATGTAGCCAGGTTCTGAGCTGGGATGGTGCAGTGAGCTAAAAAACGGTGATGGATCAAGCCCTGATCTTTTGACTGGGTAGGAGTGTTCTGCTTAATTCAGATACTCTGTCCATCACCACCCCCTTTATGAATCATTTTGGCCACCACAAGTGTGGAAGGGTATGCTCAGATGTGAGTCCCTTGCTCACTGCACCATCAGGATTCAAGCAAGCCGGGCCGAAGACGGCTGTAATGCCAGAAACTGGTCCCCGGAAGCTTGTTTCCTTTCCAGTAAAGAATTGGCTTGGTAGTTTGGTCTGCCCGGTTCCCATGATGCACTGGGCCAGGGTCAGACTAATTTGCATGTAGCCAGGTTCTGAGCTGGGATGGTGCAGTGAGCTAAAAAACGGTGATGGATCAAGCCCTGATCTTTTGACTGGGTAGGAGTGTTCTGCTTAATTCAGATACTCTGTCCATCACCACCCCCTTTATGAATCGAAGTGTGAATCCCTGCAATGGATTGAGTTTTCCTGATGTGAGCACTAGCATTTAAAGGGCAAGTAGAAATAGTAGGGGTGACAGGAGGCACCCCTGCCTAGTAGTCCCTCTTTCAATATCGTAAATGGTTATGACAAATGCCAGACACATGACATTAACATTAATGTAAAGGCATCAGCCTAAATCCACAACCTCCTAATTGGCTGAGTTAATCTCCATCCACTTTAGGACTGGCACGATGCTCAAACCCCTTTAATCCATCACCATTATGAGACCCAGAGCAAAACAGCCTAGAATTCAGTTCACTATGTGGGCTATATAAAATATGCTTTGTTATTTTGGCTGTGTATGTTTTTATTTTCAGCATTTATTGTATTTCTATAACTTGGAGCAAACCATATTGGGGAATTGATTTTTTTGGTAACAGAGCTATGTGTTTAAGTGTTTATTTGGCAGGAAGCTCAAAACCAGTTTGCCATTTAGAAGGCAATGTGCTTCTTTTATGATGTGTCATGTAATTTGTGTACAATAAAATCAGTTTTGACAAACATTTTTCTAAAAGTACCTCATAAGGGTACCGTTTTACATGAATAATAAAAATGGAGCACTCCTAGCTTGTTCTCAACCATACAGCAAGCTTACTCTGAAAGAGTTTTGTACAAAGCCATGCTAAGTGTGCACGTAGAGGGTTTCTTGCTGCACACATATAAATTAAATTAGAGGGAACATTGCTGCTGTGCTCCTGACTCTCCATATGAGTGTTGCAGTGGGCTCTTTGGGCCACCAGACCTCCCTTTGCCCTTGATCCCCCAGAGTTGAGCTGGCTGTTGTGATGCGGGTCACGCCGCCTTTCCATAGTCCGTTTCTATGGCAGTCGTGACTTCAGGAGTGGTCTCTCGTCATTCAGTTCTACTTCTACTTCTACTTCTAGTTCTACTGCACGTTTGCCAGCAGTGTTGTGAGCCAGACCTGGCACTGGTGAATGAAGTGTCATTGAAAGAAACACTCAGAATGTGCTGTGGGTGATGTTTCCTCTCAGCACTTAAGGGGCATTTTCACATTTTCCTTCCCAACACCTCCATACCTGCCAAGGTAGTAACAGGAGTACAATATTTAGTGACTTTCACCCTGTCATAAATAAGGACAGCAGACCCCCACTGTGGCCTGTTTCTGCATGATAGTCCTGCAGCAAATATCTCAGACTGAGGAATCCCCTCAAAACCTAGTTCTGTGGGCTCTGAAATAAGAGCTTATTTTGGGAAATCCCAAAATGAAAGTCTTGGTGCTAACCAAAGAACGAAGTATCTCCTTGGCTAATGCCAACAGATGCCTGTACAACATGTAATTCCACCAGACCATAAGTTAATGCTTATATAGGAAGATCGACAATGTCATATTCATGAATTTGCTAAGTAATTATTACCTAGCAAGAGTTGTTGTGGAGTAACATGCAGTTTTCGATGCTTTAAGCAGCAAGATATTAATGTTGTTGTGTTTATGGGAAATTTTCCCTGATAAATATCGGAAGGTTTCACCAGGCAGTTTTTATCACAAAACTCCTAATTCCTATAAATGCTGTAACAGTAGGATCCTCACATGTCGGAATGTATCGGCCACTCATAATAAGGGCCTTTGTCTTTTAAACAACTCCTAGGCATGTTGTGTGTTGTTAATAGTAAGAAAACGGATACATGGCCATACTGGTGCTCTGTACTCAAAATAACTGTAACTCCATGCTTCAGTGAAGTATATGTACTGCGACCTACAAGTTATGCGATTGTCTGGACACTGCCTATAATGGAATATCCTACTTTGGTGATGAGTTGCCATGAGCAAAGTCTAGCTAATATCAATCTCACTGACAATAACACACAAAAAAGTAATAAGGTGATTTATCCTCTGAAAGAAAGTGGAAGTCATCAGAGTAAACATTTCTATTAAATCTCTTTTTATTGCAGTTCCTACCAAAAGGTATGGGAGTTGTCACAGCTCTCCATACAGGTATATAAACAAAAGATGAAGGCCACAAAGAGAGAAGACTAGGCACTGCAGCCATTTTGAACAGTGTGAGCTATCTTTTCAGTTTTTTTCTGCTTTGTGGTGAACAGCCATAGCATTAAAGCGATCAGGAAAGCAGTAATCATGAATGGTATGTGAAAATGAAGTTACATTTGCATAAGATATTTGATCAGGGTTATTAGACATATGGTTTGCTTTCCTGGTTTCGCCTTTAAGGAAATGTATACACAACTGAGTGTAGGAAATGAACATTCTACTGCTAGCATGGTGCTTACACGTTTTGTAATGTGTTTTGCATTGGGCGATTAACAAAGCATTCTAGTGGTAGAGGAGAGTAGAAGTGCATATGTCATCCTTTAAGTTTTACCACCTCGTTTTGGATTGAATGTTGCCAATAGAGGGGAATTCACCAAGGGGAAGAGAAATGTGGAAGCTCAGACAACACCTGAAATTACTTTACCCTTGCTGCACATTTAGGGTGTTCCGCCCACCACCGTTTGTGGTGGGACCATCTCCATGCAAGGCCTTGTGTAAACTTTGGTCTTGTATCAAAACTAGTGACACACTTTGACAGCACATCAGGAATATTTGAAATGTTAGTACAGGAAATGTCACCACAGTTTCTGAGTACAGTTCCAGTTCCCACATTCATGTCACTGACTCCACCATATACTATGACGATGCAATAGGCATCGCAATCTTTTTCCTGTGAGGTGGCTCACATTACTAGGGAAAAAAAGCTTGGCTGCTGTGAAGGCGCAGTCAATATCATGCAACTATCATCCATCTGTTTAGAAGAGGTACTTACTCTGCCACACCAGCAGCCTTTCAGTCCACATGGAATGTACATAATCAAATCCTTAACGTAAAAATAGCTATTAAAAATAGGCAGTTTGTGATCTTGAGGAAAGAGCAGCAAAGTCCCTCATATCTGTTCTACTAATAAAATTCAATTGTATGGAGATGTTGAGGAGTTCTCTTTTCTGTGATTAGCCATTTGGTGTCACTGCATTGCACGCTATGTAGAGAAGCATACAGCATTTCTATGTACACTCAGACTGGCCCAAGGAGGACGCATATTGATGAGCAGAGTAATGGAATCCATTTACATAACTGAACACATATTTCTAGATAATTTACATTCATGGAAACATTTTGTATTGAAATTGCCAAATTGTAATTAGTTTTATATTGCTATAAACACTTAGAAGTATATTTATGTCCATATCCATCCAACATGACACCTTTCACCAACATCATTTCATAAACTACAGCTCACCTTATAAATCCTGCAGAAATGAATTGACTGATAACATCACTAGAAACTGTGTTTAATTTTGAATTCCAAAGTTCTTCAGGTACATATAAAACATGGAGCTCCAACTAAGAGAAGAAGAGAGTGGCACTAGTTAACTCAAACATACAGTATAGAAAGCTATAGGTTTTAAAAGGCAAACATGTGCAAACTAAGACAGAGTGTTTTTTATTTCTAAATAGAAGGATTATTTTAATGTAATCATTTTTATTGAGATATTGACATGTAAAAAATTGCCCATAACTATGCATATATGAATATACTTATATATACAGAGAGTGATAATTACAAATTGACATATCATAAATGCATATATTTGTTACAGTAATGCTAAACATAAATAGTACAAAATGCAATATTGACTGCATAAGTGAAGATTATTATGAATTTTCAAATATAGAAATTAAGAAAATAAGAAAAAACAATCAACATATTTTAAAGCCATGATGTGGAATAGTGTCTGCAAATCTGTCTCAAGAGACAGGTAGGCATATAGGGAGAAAAAAGAAACAGAACAGAATAAGAATGAAACGAAAGAAAGAAACAAAGAATATGATTAAGGAGAAATCCTAAATACTGAAAGTCTGTGATAATTATCATATACAGTCTATAATAATATGGCAAGAAGGCAAAAAACATAAATAAGACAATAAGCCTTTCATAAATGAAAAAAACAATATATTAATAAAATTGTTCAATAAGATTGGTATTATTGAGGTTATGGATAGCTATAAATATAATATCTCATTTAGTTGACACCAAACCAGTTCCCAACATGTATTAAGATCAGAAGAATTACATGAGCAACACAGAGTATTATGAGAGTCTGATATTAAATTATAACTAAGTAAAAAGTAGTATGTTAAAGTTGAAATACAAAGTTTGATTCATATTAGCTATTCCCTAAATATGTTGACCACGTAATATGCTGATCTAATTCCCATCAAGAATCAAGAAGGATATTTAGTTTGTTGCAATTCTCTATAAGGAAAGCAACTGGAATTATGTGGTAGGTAAGGACCAAATAATGCAGGAGACTTGGCTTAATTGTACAGCAAAAAAGGCAAAGTATGCAGTTTTGTGTGGCACATTCTGTGATAGTATTACTTTCTCCTTTTGATATTTATGCACATAGTAACACTACTGAGGCAAAGATTGCATCTTATTAGGACCAGTTTAACACAAGCATACAGCAACAGGCAATTGAAAGATGATCAGTCAACTTTTGCAAAGGGCCTTCCACTGAGCGGAATCAAGTGTTGCCACGTTTTAGAAACTTGAGCTCAGTTTCAGCTAGAAACTACTTTTTTGTTATAATCTGCAAATTATACAGCAGATGATGAATTATGAGGCAAATGTGGCAAACCCATAATTATACAGAACATGCTGCAGCTGCAGAATCACATAATTCCAGAGGCTCTGTCTATAAGTAACTACAGATCTTAGTCTGAGTGATTCATAAACAATAGTAATATGGTTGTGATTATTATATACATTAGTTTCTAAAGTATCTGAGGGGATTAGTGTATCAGATATACTATTAGTTAAAGCTGGATATCAATAATAAAAATAATTTAATACATTGAAAAGGATTTGTAACTCAGAAGAAGGTAAGATTGTATTATCATAAAACAGGTGAGATACTATGAATATACATCTGTCATTCCGGATCACGAGAAAATCCCCTTTCAATTTATATTCATGTAATTATTGTACCATGTAGATGGAATGAGAAAACCCTTGTTAATGCTGGATTTTAAAATTTAGATAACAACTTGTTCAAAACATTAAAGACATAAGTATAGAAGAAGGATAATTTACCAGGCAACATAGATAAGGTAGCTAATGTGTTAGCACGAACATAATTTTTATTGAATACAGCTGAATTGAATACAACCTCACCCATCAGTATAGATATACTGGAAAACAAGCTTTTATAAGAGGTTGCATTTTTTCTTTAAGGACTGATAATTTAATATTTGTAGCAGAATTAATATCCTTGCCAAACCAGGCACATTTTATTTGAACTTCATAACAATTCAGAATCTTACATTAGTTTCACACTATGCTTTAAATCTGAGACCTTCAGACTTGTTTGAGATGAGTTTATAACCAGAAACATTGAAATATAAATTTATCTAATTAGGAAAAGATTGCAAAGATGATTGTGGACTGGACATATAGTAGTGCATCATTGGAGTAAGCTGAACATTTTACCACATCACTACCAACCTTTAAACCTTTGATGAAATTATTAATTTTAATCTGTTCCAAATGTAAAATAAATATGAAAGGAGACAGTTGGTATCCCTGCCCCTTCCAAGCTCCAAATTAAAATAGGGTGATAACATACCATTTATAAAAACACAAGCTTTAGGATAAGAATGTAATAGTTTGATCTTGTTTGTAAATTTTGAACTAAACCAAGTAAAGATATGACTATACATCTTTAGCTATGCATATTAAAAGCTTCTTTGACATCTAACAGTACAGCTCATAAAGAAATATCAAAATAAGATGTTTCCATTTCACATTCATAAATATTCTAGAATTAGCTGAGGAGTACACTTTTAACAAATCCAGACTGATCTAATTTGACAAGTGTAGGAATGAATGTTTCTAACATATTTGCTATACTGTTTGTGCAAAGTTTAAGGCACTATTCATTAAACAAGTGGGTGCATAATATTTACAGATCTATGTTACTTCTCAAGTTTAAGAATTAGTGTGATTAAACCTCACAAAAGGGTCACAGACTTTTGAAATACATAGAAAAAAGTTACATAATTTGAGAGTTAAAACAACAAATTATAGATTCACCATCAGATTCTAGTGCTTTACATTTCTGTAAGGAGGTTATTGTTTTTTAACCTCTTCCAAAAATATGTTTTTCCAACTCTTCAAAGTCTATATTATCATTATCCTTTCTGAAAACATTACTAAAGTACTGCTCCAGATTTGAATGTGAAGGAAGTAACTCTTCAATATGTAAGGTTTTATAATAATGCTGGAAAGCACTCAATCTTTTTCGCCATGCAAAAAACTGTGAACTGTGAGCTGAGCCCCTTTCACACCAATGACTGCAGACTTATTGTAGGGTGCCTGACGGCAGAACCTATATCTCCTTCCGGTGATGTTTCTTTTATGTCTGGGGCTTCTTGAGGGGCTGGGAAGAGATTGACAAGTGGGAGATGTAAAACTGCAGTGAGGAGATAAAAGGGTATTCTTTCTTTTGTACTGTCAAAGGGATACCAGATTGTAATACTCAGTGATTACTGTAATGGACCCCCTGACTATTGAGTAGACTTTTTGCTAGTTGCCCAATCATTGATGGCAGTATCTAGATGTAACTGATTGAGGGCATGGCCTGGGTTCTGGGGTTGGTTGGGGATTGTTATTGATGTTTTTTTCTTCTTTATTGATTAGTACTTTTCTTTCTTTGTCCCACCTGCTACGGTGCCTCCTCCTAACCATATGGATCACAGAAGGGATTTCTTACCACACACATAATACATGACCACACATGAATATAACTTACTCACATGGAATGGGAGGGGCATTGGCACCTTGACAAGATCCAGTCTTATTGAAATGGCGTAGCATTCAAATTGCCTGCCTTCAGGAGACACACTTAATGGAAGAAGGGCTCCCGAAATAGCATAAACGCTTGCGGGGCCTCATACTGGGCATCACTTACTCTGCCTATGCTAGGGGGGAGTTCTATTATGGAAAGCCCCAGATGCCCCGTTTGTCCCAGACTGCACCTTAATTGACCCAGAGGGCAGGTACGCTACTAATGAGTGAACGCTGGATGGAGGCCCTCTCACCATGGTAGTACTCTATGCTCCTAATGTGGACCAACTCCTCTTTTTAGTCTCATTGACACCTGCCCTTTTCCACCAGGCATAATCCCACATATTCTGGCGTTGAAATTTTAATTGTTTTCCAGAAGTACTGGACAGACCCACCCCTTCCTCTCCTGGTTGCAAAATCACACTATGCCACTAAACAACTGCAGTAATAGGCTCATAATATACAGGTGTTAGATGTTTGGCAGATGCTCTATCTGCATCAGCGGGAATATTCCCATTATTCACTCCACACGAGGATAGACATGGTGTACAGTAATGGGACACTAGTGAAAAAATGCAGACAAGTGGAATACTTGGGATGGACACTGTGTGACCACTGCCCCTTGATAGTGACCTTTCATTGGGGTAGACCATACTCAGCCATTCCCACCTGGCGACTACAACCACAGCCGCTAGCGGACATGGCGTTCTGGCCATCCATAGGGGAACACATAGATAGATATTTTACAGTGAATGAGGGCTCTGCATCGGATGGAATGATTGAATGGGATGCGTTCAAGTGGTGTTGAAGGGCATGTGTATGACCACGCAACACAGCATAAGGAGGGCCCTAAAGGATAGATTGAGATCAGCGGAGATGGACTGAGTGTCAAATCCGGCCACATATCTAGTGTTGGAGGGTATTAGGACGGACTACAGGGACCTGTCTGGGCATTTGGCCAACTTAGATTTCAAGGAATCCACCAAACAACAACATGAATTGGGAGACATGGCCAGCGGTTTGCTGGCATGGCTGCTGAAATCAGAATGTCCACGCACTCCTATCAAAGATATCCGATAAAACACAGGCATCATAGTGAACTCTCAGTTAGACATCAATAAGGAATTTCAAAGTTACTACAAGTAATTATACCGGGCTCCCCCGGGTGTGACCCAGGAGGTGATCCTCAGTTATCTGCGGCCTCGTGAGACACCCCTTTTCAATCCACTATTGGTGCAAGAATTTTAAGCTCCTCTGACTCTTGAGGAGGTTTCATTAGCCATTAAGGACATCTGGTAGTGATGGCCTACCTATGGAGTTCTAGGACTCATACCCCATCAGCTTAGCCCCGCGGTTATTAGCTTTATATGAACGGGTCAGACTCGCTGCCGATAGCAAGGATGCACGTTTGGGCGACAAGAGATCTCAGTAATCTGGGCGAGAGCTTTTCAGGGCTCCATGAGGAGTGGAGTACTTTTAGACATATAATTACGGTGGCACTAGGACTTACGTTTTTTGAAGTGAAAGCTTATCAGGGACCTCCGGAGATGGGATGAGACTGAGACCCAAACTTGGATATACGTCTACAACATTAGACACCGCGTTGATCTACATATATTATTCCAACAAGGATCTTTCTAGATATTTTCCGATGTGATACTTTTTAGAAGTCACTGCGTGAATCCTCACCTAAGGAGCGTCTTGACTTTTTTTCGTATAATCACCTTGAAAACGTCTATGAATAGACGAAACACGTGTTGGCAAAATCCTTGCTGGGAGTACCAAAAGAATAAACCAACAAGTTGAACACCAAATCCTTGGACTCCTTGTGACTTTATATACTTTGTGACAATATTAACCCTGGGTGAAGCACTACGCTACGCTCGCCTAGTTTGCGAAGTTTGTGCTACTTCGCTCTATGCGAATTGCACGTAGCACAGTGCAAACCTGTGTAGCGTAGCGGGCTTTTTTTGCCTGCTCGTGGGTCTTCCCCATCTCCCTTGTTGTTTGCCCTGGTCATGGAACAATTACCTTGTCTTCTTCGGGAGCGAGCGATTGCATGGGGATACCGGTCGCAGATCACTCACAAATAGTTTCTATGGATGCAATGATTCCCTGGTTTATTTGAAGGTAGACCCATCAATTTTGCTAGTGTTCATGTCGGCTTTGAACGATGTAGGCCAGGTGTCTGGCCCCGGGATCATTTGGGGGAAATCGTGCCTTCTCCTGCTGCTGCAAAGACCTGAGCCACAGCATACTCCAGGTGTAAACTCACTCTGGCTGTGGGCGTACAATACCTTCAATACCTTCAATTTCCTAGGCATTCATAATTACTACCTGGAATGAGATCCTATAGATGGTAACCTCAGTAAGGCGCTCACTTCAATCCGGCAATCGCTACCCTTTTGGACACAGTTACCACTGTCGCCTATGAGTAGAGTGCCCATAGCAAAGATGTTGATGCCTTTATTTTTTTGCAGTACTTCCGGTGATACTGAAGAAACCATTCTTTCTGAAGCTACGGGGACTGCTTGCCTTACTTATTTGGGGTGTTAAAAGACATAGGATAGCAATCACGATGATTAATCCAGCATTAGAAGGGAGAGACTTGAGCACTCCCAATTATGAGCTTTATTACCCTGATGCTCAAATTCAATGACCATTACGCTGGTGGCATGACATATTGTGTCCTGAAAGAGATACCCTCAGTCTTGATCTTAGATATGGCTCACTATTGGGGTGGTTCCTGACATGTCCTTCCTATCACGCACTGCCAAATGTTCTGTTGAAGGTGGCAGTATGGTGTTGGAGAAAATATATACACTGTGGACGGTTCCATGTTTAAATATCGATGTGAAAAATATCGATAAAAAAAAATCGGTGTTAAAATATCGATTACAAAAATAACGACTCCCTATTCTTAAAAAGGTAAGTACAATAATATAGACTCAAAAAATATCAATGTGAAAAATATAGATGTCGAAAATATCGACTTAAAAAAATAACATACCTTAAATTAAATAAATAAAACTAATATTATTAACAAAATAAATAAATGTAATATATATTTTAACTAATTATAAAAAATAAACTTAGTGTAATAAATATAAACATAAAAAATGTACACATACCTATATTTACTTAAATACATTTTTATCTATTATCTTTATTTAATTTATACACTTTTTAAATTAAATAATTTGAATTTTAATTTTAATGAATTTATTGAGCGCACTGTTACCGGGACGGTTTCCTGGCGCTAGACAGCGGTGAACCAGAGGGTTAGGGAACGGAAACTATACTGCTGGAGGGCTGGGGAACAGGAAGGTTTTAAGGTGTCTACGGAATTCAACATATGAAGTAGAAGCTCTGAGGGCAAAGGGGAGGGAGTTCCAGAAGGAGGGGGCTAGAACCGCGAATCTCGTCCCCCCAGACCTCTTCTTCTTGAAGCGTGGAACTGTCAGAAGAGCCTGGTGGGAGGAACGAAGCTCTCTAGCCGGGAGATAAGGGGATATGATCTCACAGAGAAAGGCAGGGGCAGTCCCAGATCTAGCCTGGTAGGTCATGCAGCCCAGCTTGAAAAGAGCCCTCTCCTTCACCGGAAGCCAATGCAAGGACTGCAACAGAGGGGTGGCATGATGAAACTTGGGGAGTCCATAAATCAGGCGAGCGGCCTGATTTTGTATCTGCTGCAGTCGATGGATCAGGTAGTCAGGGGCACCGTTATAGACCACATTCCCGTAGTCAAGGCGCGATAGCACCATGGCCATGAGAATGAGCTTTAGGGCAGGAACAGAAAAAAAACGGGAAACCTTGCGGATAGTGCGGAGGGAAAAGAAACAAGAGGACACCACCGATGAGACCTGTGTGTGAAGCGAAAGCTGGGAGTTAATGAAGATACCCAGGGTTTTGACCTTGGGAACCGGGGAGGGGGGAGAACCAAGTGAGTCAGGCCAAAAGGACGGGGACCAAGGACTGCAACCACCCCCGATGGTGAAATAAACACATATATAAATAATTGAAAATAATATATTCTATATTTAATTAAGACATTAAACTATTAAAAAAAAACATATATTTAATAACAAAATAAAAACATTAGTAGGTAAAACGTTGTCTAGCGGGGGGGGGGGGGAATTACTATTCCCACTCCAGTGAGTGCAACAGTAGTAAAAACGCTGAATAGCGGAGGGGTAAAATGTACTATTCCCAATTCAGTGAGGGTAACAGTAGGGAACGCGCTGGATAGCGTGGGGGTATATATTACAATTCCCATACCAATGAGTGCAACAGTAGGGAAAGCACTGGATAGCGGAGGGGTAAAAATTACTATTCCCACTCCAGTGAGTGCAACAGTAGGGAAAGTGTTGGATAGCGTAGGGGTAAACATTACTATTCCCACTCCAGAGAGTGCAACAGTAGGGAAAGTGTTGGATAGCGTAGGGGTAAAAAGTACTATTCCCACTCAGTAGCGGGCGGTGGTGGGAGTAGCTGCCAGGCGGCGACGTGGGGAGAGGGAGGGGCTGGGTGGGGGTAGTAATCTATGGATTACGGAGGGTTACAGGTAAGTAAACATATGAATAAATAAAATTAATTTTGTTGCGTGCACTGCATCCCTAAATGCGATGCAGTGCACTAGAAATTAATTTTATTTATTTATATGTTTACTTACCTGTAATCCTCCGTAATCCAGTGCAACATTAGGGAAAGCGTTGGATAGCTGAGGGGTAAAAATTCCTATTCCCACTCCAGTCAGTGCAACAGTAGGAAAAGTGCGAGATCCCAAAACAATAAAAAACAAAACCATCACAATTTTTAATAAATTACATTTCCAATATTAACATAATTAATATATCAATTTAAATATATTATTATTAACAAAGATAATAACAAATAATACATTGCACATTATTTAACACTATAATATCCACAACACACATCTAAAATTAATTACACAATTCAATTTAATAATTACTAATTAAGTAATGAAAATGTATTTATTAGTTTGTATTAATTAATCAATACAAATTAATTACTTACCACCTTTCACACCATTTACACATATAAACACCACAACATCCACCTATAATTAATTACACAATTACAATTACTAATTAATTAATGGTAATTAATTTATAAATATTTAATAATTAATCAATAAATAATTAATTACTTACCACCCTTCACACCATTTACACATATAAACACCACAACACACACCTAAAATTAATTAAACAATTAACATAATGAAATATTGATTGACTAATTGAAATTAATTAACAGCTAATTATTAAACTATAATTAATTAATCAATTAAAACATTAATCATTCAATAAATGTTATATAATTAAATCACTTCCCACCCTATGTCTCTGGGAACGAGTTCACATCAGAGCACACCAGACCCTATCTCCCACAACCCTTCATAAATAATTGTTCTTGCTACTTAATAGATTAAAAAAAAAAGTAATGAACCTTAAAACTAAAGAGAAGGAACAGCACATTTTTGTAGCTCAACTACTCTATGAGATACATTAACATACTATACATACTCCTCAGATCGGGCTGCAAATGTGCCTTTGTTGCCCGTGACAGCCTGATTGTTACCTGCATTAAATGAATGAATGATTGTGTTGTTTGGTGAAGCTATAATCCATTGTGTTTCAACTGAAAATCATTCAGTACCATAAAGAAGAGAAAGAGAGGGTAGGATTACCTGAGAGGTGCTTCCTCAAAAGTATCAACCTTGGTTGCATGCTTCATATTTGGGTTTGTCTCATCCGCCTGACAATTCTTTAGGGCGATGGATGAGTTCCTTGATGTTTGATGGAGTACTTGTATTTGAGATGGGTGAACCTTTAATGATTATGAGATGAGGGATCCTATGGAGGTGATTAAAGATCCCTTTCAAACAACCTATAACACTTTTTTATTTAGGGTTTCTAAATAGATAATAAAAACAAGGGCATTTTGGGGATAGCTATTGTTTCCGCATCACAGTGATCAACATGTTTCAACCTGGCTTTCTTCCGCACTGTGATCCCTAAACAAAAGAGTGATCTTTTACACAATGCAAACACACACATTCCAATGTAGTGCTTGTAAATAATTGTGGTATTAGTCAACATCTCCTGGGGGCGGGGGTTACTGTAAGGATATAGGGTGAGACATCCAGAACACATGAACAGTATGCATTTTATAAAGTGCTCATTAGTCCAAGTATCAGCCATAATGCAGACAAGTAAGAAAGTGTGCTCAGTAGACAAACGTGATAATATACTTTAAAATGTCACTACAAACATATGCTGTGGAGTGCGAAGCTTCCGTGCATGTGTGCCCTTATTACTTTTAATCTTACCCAACTAGTACTAAATCGTAGGCTCATGCAAGATTATAGTGATTTTATTTCAGATCTATTTTATTTTCAGACAGAAACTCAAGGAACAAGTCCGGCTGCACACAGCGTTAAGCCTACAACCCTATACAGGGCCGGCCGCGTAAGGGAATGTTTCAGTCACTGAGAACAAGTTGTAACACAGCGTATAGGCTACAACCCTCGAGGGGCCGGCCACATGGAAGGATATTTAGAGTCAGAGCTTTAGGGCATAACGCCCCAGAGGATCCACAGCTACTTCGGACAGGTAACAAGCCTAAAGGTAACAGACAGATCTCAACCGAAATGAGAACCATGAGAATAGTAAAAGGAAAGAGAGATAATAGGACATATCAGAGGATAGAAGAGTGATGTGTGTGGGTAGGGGAGAAGATATTCATTTATTTATTTTTTTAATTTAAGAAGTTTTATATAGCGCTAGCCAGACCGGAAGGTATCAGAGCGCTTTACAACAAGTTAGAGAGCAGTGCAAAAGAAAGCAAATATAGTACAGTCAGCGAGACGTTCAGGATACGAGTCAGAGTAGAGATGGCCATCCGCATTGAGAAGAGAGCATAGGCGTTTTAAACACTCCAAGCGGTTCCTATCTGTTCGCTAGGGATCGGTCGAGGAAAAAGATTTTGAGTTGGCTTTTGAATTTCGGGAAGTAAGGAATAGTTCTGATGTGGGGGGGATAGAGTTTCATATTTTGGGAGCATTTCTGGCAAAGGACCTGCCCGTGGTTTTTTGTTTTCGTGCTTTGAGTGGGATAGGAAGTAGGGTGTTAGAGCTTCTGAGAGTCCTGTTCTGACCAGCTTTTCTGAGTTTGGATGCCAGACATTTGGACTTGCCTGTGTGAAGGGCTTTATGGGTGGGGCAGGCTGTTCTAAAGTTAGCCCACATTTCTATAGGAAACCACTTGAGATCTTTTAATGCCGGAGAAATGTGATTGAATTTCTTTATTCCAGTGACCATTCTGGCTGCCGCGTTGAGGGTTGTTTTCAGAGGAGCAAGGTGAGTTTTGGGTATTCCCGAGAGGATTGCATTTCCATAGTCCAGTCGTGACAGAACCAATGCTTGGGTGGCTTGTTTGAGATCTTTGGATGGAATGAAAGGTTGAACTTTGTTTAGAAGTTTCAGGTTAAGGAAGGCACTCTTGGCCGAAATCTTGATGTGTTTGGTCAAATCAAGTTTAGAGTCTAGCATGATGCCTAATGATTTGACGGAGTCAGCCAAGGAGAGGTTCCCATTGAGCGCATCAATACCTTTTAGCCATTCGTTCATTTGTCGGTTCTCTTCTTTGTTCGAGATAAGAAGTAGCTCAGTTTTGTCCGGGTTAAGCTTTAAATGGTTACTTGACAGCCAACGTTGGACCTCCTTTAGTGTTTCATTAAGTCTATGGATGTCTGTAGAAGAGGACATTTCCAGTTAGAGTTGTGTATCGTCAGCGTAGAGGTGAAAGGGCATGTTGGCTTTCCTGAGTAGGGTGGTGAGGGGTTCCATGTAGATGTTAAAGAGTTGGGGGGAGAGCACTGAGCCTTGGGGTACTCCCCTTATGACTGGGTGGAGTTCGGATTCGGAGCTTCTGATTTTGATTCTTTGTGAGCGGTTGTGTAGGAATGAAGAGAACCAGTTAAGGACCACATCGTCGAGTCCGGCTCTTTCTTCCAGAGCTTTGAGGAGAATAATGTGATCGACCGTGTCAAAAGCCACCGATAGGTCTAGGAGAATGAGGAGGGAGCAATGGTCTGAGTCCAGTGAATTGAGTAGGTCATCGATTACTTTGAGGATTGCAGTTTCTGTGCTGCACCCTTTCCTGAATCCCGATTGATGTTGTCACATACGCTAGCAGGAACCCAGGCCAGGGGGGCACCGCAAGCAAGCAGGTAGGCGATCAATGCGCTTGTGGGAGCAGTCTGCCAGGATCAGATGAAGCAATCGCAAAAAAGGCGCAGCGTCCTAAGCCTGGCGGGCATATAGCGCGCACGTTCAACCACGCAGAGATATTTGATCAGAGGCTGCCAAACAGCCTTAAAGCGGGTATCGCTTGCCTGCAGCCGCGCTATGAAGAGCTCCATTGCTATGACATGCCATAAGTGCAGAAACCAAGCGGCAACTGGGGGAGCCTCAGTCTGTTTCCAATATAAGGCTATGAGCTGCTTAGCGGCCCCCATCATGTGGAACGCCAAAATCCAGTCACTCCGAGTGAGTGCTTTCAGACCGGCGGGTTTAATGCCCAATAGAATCGTGTTTGTGGCTTCAGGCAGAGAGAATCCCAACACCCCCCTAATGTGACTCAGGTCCAACACTGAGCACGCCCACCACACATGTATGAAGTCCCCAGATGCAGTCATACACCTCCAACACAACGGAGAAGACGCAGGAAACATCCCATGCAGCCGCAGTGGAGTATAATACCATTGGTTCATTACTTACTATATGCATTCTCCCGCTGTGGGATACTGCGATAGATTTTGGGGATATCTTGCCACAGTCGGCTCCACTGCGCAGGCGTAATGTTCAGTTGCAGATGTCAATTGCCATTGCCTTTGATATGGATGAGTGGGCACTACTGGAGGGTGTTGCAGAATATAATAGATTCGGGATATCAGTCCCTTGGATTCATCAAAGGAGCGAACCAGCCTTTCAAAGGGGGTGAAGTCACGGGTAGCTGCCTGTCGCATCTCGGTCTCAAAAACCCAGTGCCTCAACTGAGCGTACTGCAGTCTTGTCTCTGGGGAGGCACAGAACTCCTCCCTACATTGTGCAAAGGTTTTAAACACTCCCCCCTCATACAGGTCACATACCGCCCTACATCCTCCCTTCGCCCATGCGGCAAAGGCGCGGCTTACGATGAGCCGGCGGAAAGAGTGGATTCCCCTCCAGAGGGGTGTGTGGGGAAGGAAACGTTGTGAGACCTCTGCGCTCTGCCACCTTGTCCCATACATCCAGCACCGTTCTAGTGGGCACCATTATATACGCACTCCTAGAACGCGCCGCCCGATGTAGCCATGTGAGGTCCCAGATGGTGCGCCCGGTCACCAACCGATCCATATGCAACCACACCATCTCACTTTCCGTCGTCTTCCATTCCACCACAAAACGGAGGTGCGAAGCCCAGTAGTAATCCACTAATTTGGGACAAGCCAGCCCGCCCCTATCACGTGGTGACATAAGAAGCTTCTGTCGAAAAGCGTGGGCGGCGTCCACCCCAGATGAAAGCCGTTAGGTCTCATTAGAGACCTTGTATATCATGCAAGGGGATGGGCGTGGGGAGACATTGAAATAAATATACAATTTTAGGGAGGATCGATATCTTAATGGCATTGAGTCTGCCCAGCCAGGAGATCGCTAGGGGTTTCCATCACCGTAGATCCTCCAGGACTGTCTTCCGACACTCCCGCCAGGGAGGGAGTCAGCTGGAGGCCAAGGTAGTGAATGGAGTTGGAGGCCCATTGATGCGGCGCAAGCTTCCTAAGTACAGGGATCTCCTCCTCTGGGATCGTGAGATTCAGGGCCCAAGATTTGTTGTCATTAATTTTAAGGCTGGAGGCCCGCTCGAAGAGCCTCAATAAAGAGTGGAGTGCTGGGAGGGACACCTGAGCTCGCGTGAAGATGAGGATAAGGTCATCTGCAAAAAGCGCTACCTTATTTTCCATCCTCCTTGACGGATACCATGAATGTCCGGTGCCCATCGTATCAATTCTGCCAGGGGTTCAACTACCAGAGCAAACAACAAGGGTGAATGGGGAAGGGTGACGTGAGACGCCCATTTACCCTAATCCTAGCCTGCGGGGCAAGATACGGTGCCATGACCCTGGCGATCATGTTCAGGCTGAGCCCTATCTTATGTAAAACCGCTCGCAGGAAGACCCAATCCACCCGGTCGAATGCCTTCTCCGCATCTAGCGATAGGAGGCAGGCCGGTATATTCCAGTGGTGGGCTTTCCCCACCAGTTGTGCAATTCTACGCATGTTATTCGCCCCCTGCTGACTGCGGATGAGGCAATCCTGATCCGGGTCCACCAGCCCCGGCATGTGGGGCTCCAGGTGCTTTGCCAGCAACTTAGTATACATTTTGAGGTCAGTGTTTAACAGAGCTATGGGGCGGTAGGATGCACTGTGTAATAGGACCTTTCCCGGTTTAGGGATAAGCGCTATCTCCACCATACCCATATCAGATGACGGCCCATCTGTATCAGTGAAGGATTCGTACAGCCACAATAGGTGTGGTCGGAGCTGCATTTGAAACATGCGGTAGAAAGACAGGGGTAGGCCATCTGGGCCGGGCGTCATCCCAAGAGGGAGATCCCTCATGGACTCCGTTATCTCCTCCTTGGTAATAGAGACCTCCAGGGTTTTTGCATGATGGGGGTGTATCGGCGGCCACGGAAGTCGATTCAAGACATCCGCCACCAGGTCCGAAGACGGTGGCTCCGCCTTGTACAATGCAGTGTAGTAAGCCCAGAATGCCTCGCATTTATCCTTTTCCGACGTAACCCTCACCCCGTCCGACAGCTGTTAGCGATATGATTCTTGGCCGCCCTCGCCCTCAGACGCCTCGCCAGTAACCCGCCCACCTTGTTTCCCCCTCGAAGTACCGCTGCTTCAGCGCCAACAGTGCCTTTTCAGCCCTGTTCATGCATAGGATTCTCAGCTGACCCCAAAGATTAGCAAGTCGCCGCCTTGACGCCAGTGAGGAGCGATCCTGGTCCCGCTTTTCAGCTGCTTTGATATCTTCTGCACGGTTAGTCTCTAAGAGCCGAGCCTCTTGCACCTCCGCAATCGATAGGGAGGTAATGTGACTGCGGATCGTAGCCTTGAAGGCATCCCACACCACCGGGAAGGGCCGCTCCGGAAGGTCATTGTGAGCTAAGTAAGAGCCAATGGCAGTCCGTAGGCTGTCAGCGTCGGCTGGGTCCCGGAGAATACTTGGCGGCAGGCGCCACAGCACTTTGTGGGGGGGCAAGCGGCCGGGTCCTACAGGAGCAGCTCGACATGGGTGTGATCCGAGAGCGAGATGTCAAACATGGAGGCCCCCAAAATGTCCCGTATCAAAGTGTGGGAAACAAATAAATAATCTATACGGGAATACGAGCTATGAACAGGGGAGTAGTACGAGTAATCCCGCAACTCCGGGGAATGGTACCACCACACGTCCAGCAAGCCCAGGTCCGTAATCTGATTGCGTAGGGCTAGTGACATAGTCCCCATCCCGCTAAAGGAGGATGCACTACGGTCTTTATTAGGATCCCATACTAGATTAAAGTCTCGCCCAAGGGGGGCGCTAGAGGGCGCCGGACAAGATGGCCGCACTTGCGTGAGGCTCTGTCAGGACCACACAATATCCGTTCATTTATCCTGCTTACTTCGCAACCTGCACCCTGTAATAGAGCTGGGGGGGCCCCGCTGACATCGGGGGCCTGCTGCATACCCTTTGGCCGGAATCTGAGGCTGTCCTGAGTGCGATTGGAGAGGAGCGCAGCGAGCCGGGAACCTGCCGCCTGCAACGCTCGCACCTCGTGGACCCGGATTGCCGCTGCTGGCTGACTTGGGCACCCGCTGGATCCTGACGCTGCCGGCCGGCGGAGACGGGGACTGGCACCGGCGGATGCGGGGCGGAGCGGAGCCGACCCTAGGTGTGTCACCGGAGAAGCGCCGGAGCAGAGAGCGGCCTGGACCCGGCTCCGCCGGAGTTGGTGAGTGGGGCGGGGCGCTACGCAAGCCCGGGGCTGCGGAGGTGGCGCTGGGCCTGCCGAGGCCGCGCCGCGCGAGCCGCTTTCGGTGGGGGCAGGGGAAGGGGGCAGGCGGAGCAGTAAAGCGGAGAGGGGCCACCACTGAATGCAGCGCCTGCACCCTGGACAACAAATGGGCGCTAGTCTGGCCGCCTCTACACGGATACCTTCCATGGCCATGTTGGATGCTTGAGAGATCTATGGGGAGCCCGCCATTTCACTTTTTCATGCAGCAGGCTTCGGGCTCTCGGTCCCTGAGTGGGGTGCAGTGACCCGCTGCTTTGGAGGGGAGCGTTGAGAGTATCTAGACTCGATTGGGGTGCTGGTTCCTGTTGGGAGTGGTGACCTTGCCCGACCTTCGGACAGGTACATTACAGTGGGCTGAAGCTGCGGAGCCCGCCTGATAGTTGCAACGGACCCACTCGGCTGGCACGTGTGATCTGCTAACTTGTGTACTTGGTAGTGCTGAGTGCTCTGCGACCATGGGCCGAACAGACAGAAGCCAGCCGAAAATCACATTCGAGGCAAAAAAAACTGCACTCTCGTCCTCCCAGGCTCCGGTGGACGCTGACCAGGGGGGGGCCGAGGGGGGCGCCCCGAATCTGGAATCCACGTTAGTAGCCATGCAGAAAACCCTACAATCCATCGAGGGCACCATGGAGTCAGTCAATCACCGTCTCGATCAAATGGCGACGCAATTTGACCGCCAAAATGAGCGCATGGGGGAGGTGGAGCAGAGAGTCTCTGCCACGGAGGACGGCCTGGCCACTGTCTCATCTAAAGTATTCAGCATGGAGAGGGTGCTGGCGGTCATACAGGCGAAGAACGAGGAGTTGGAAGGGAGGTCCAGGAGGAATAACGTGAGGGTCACGGGCCTGCCGGAATCCACGAATGTAGGACGCATGGAGGACTATATGGAAAGGATGCTCATTGACATATTTGGAGCAGATCAGTTGTCTAGAGTCTTTATAGTGGAGCGCGCCCATCGTTCGCTGGCCAAACGTCCGCCACCTGGGGCCCCACCGCGGCCGATAGTAGCCAGAATTCTGAACTATAGAGACAGGGACACTATACTTCGGCTCGCCAGGGAGAAAGGGGCCATTGAATATCAGGGCAACAGGCTAGAGTTCTACCCCGACTTCACCATGGCGGTGCAAACAGCCCGTAAAGAATTCGCCCCGGTGAAACAACTGCTGAGGACCAATGACGTTGTGTACGCCATGTTGTATCCTGCGCGCCTGAGGATAGGGCCACCGTCGGACAACAAGATCTTCTCCTCCCCCAAAGCAGCAATGGACTACGCCAAAAAATTGAAAAAGCGCGCCAAGGAACCGGACGGGAGACAGGCGGCTGAGGACGAGGGGCTGGAAGAGGCCGCGTGAGCTGTGTCTGGACTGAATGACTGCGACAGGGGCGCTGCTGCGGGGCGCTGTGCTGAGATCTCCCCTGCGGTCTGTCATCTGCTTATTTTCTAACAATGTTGAGCGACCCACTGAGGCCTGGAGAATCTCAGAGCGAGAACATGTACATTGCGGAATGAGGGAGGAGCTGGCGGGTGGCATTTTTACATCTGCTATGGACATACGGTTTGCTGGCTCGGTCCCCACTGCACAAGACTGAAAGCTTGCTCGGGCGGTGGGCACGGGGGGGGACTGATAATGGGGCTGCCTGTGCTCTTGGTTATGTTTATAGCGCTGCTGGTTGTGGCCGAGTCCGGGGTTTTTCTGGCAATATACTGCAAATGTTTGCCTTACCGCTGGGTGTTTTGCTTACGATATCAGGGTTGCAAGGTTGGAGGTGTTCTTATTTAGAGTGGTCCACGCTCCCGTCACTTCTTGGCGGGGGAAGTGTGCCTCTACGCCCCCCGATATGGGAGATCCCCACACACTGTTGGTTGACTCGTTGAGGGTTGGGCGGTGTTGGGTTTTGGGATGGCTTTGGCAAATTGGGTGCGCTGAAGTGGGTGGTGGGATGGGGGACGGGGATTTGAGGGATGTTGGGGGATTGTTTTCTTTTCTGGTCTGGGATGAGGGATCTGTGATGCTGGTAATGTATGTTCGAATCCATTGTATGGGGGTCGGCCTTCTCAATGCAGATATTCCTGTTGCTCGTGGTTTGCGGGGTGCAGAGGTGAGGCCCTCGGGGTGGACAGGGGGGCTGCTCTACTGGCTTTTGGGCGGCTTACAGAACGGGAGATATGGATAGGGGAGGCAAGATCACATGCGTAACTTGGAATGTACGGGGTCTTAATAGGCCGCAAAAGACAAGACAAATGCTTGCATTTTTGAATCGACATGGCGCACAAGTGGTGTTCCTGCAGGAAACACACCTTCAGGGCAGGGCGGCTGAAATGGTGGGCAGACAATGGGCGGGGGTGCGCTTGGCCACTAAGTACTCTTCCTATGCTCGGGGGGTGATGATTTTGATCAAGAGAAATATACCCTTTGAAGTGGTACATGAGGAAATAGACCAGGAAGGAAGGTTTATTATTGTGCAGGGCAAATTGTGTGGTACGCTGATTACTTTGCTTAATGTATATGGTCCAAATGTTGACGATCCTGATTTCTATGTTATGCTCTGGAACAAACTTTATATGCTTGCTCCGTCAGCTATCGTATGCGGGGGGGATTGGAATGTCACGCTGGATTCGGAGCTGGACAAGAAACATGATAGACCTGTTGTGCACAAGAGGGCGGCGGAAGCGGTGTGCGAAGGTATGGCTGGGCTGCAATTGCTGGATGTATGGAGACTGCGAAATCCGACTGTGAGAGTGGGTACTTGTTACACATCGGCGCACGACACGTGGTCGAGACTGGACTTCTGGCTGGTGACTAGGGATGTGAGTGGATGGGTGGTGGAGGCTGCTCATTTGCCTCGCACTATATCAGATCATGCACCTACTACACTGGTGTTGCGGATCCCATCGCATGCTCCGCCCCCTTTCACTTGGAGACTCTCTCCCGGGATCTTGACCGATCAGGTGCTTTCCGAACGCCTGGGGCAGATAGTGGAGGATTTCTTTGTTAATAACGTTGGGTCTGTTGAAGATATAGGTACGGTGTGGGAGGCCTTTAAGGTGACGGTGAGAGGTGCATGTATAGGTTTACGATCAGGGGTACTCACGTCCATCAGGGACTCCATGTCCAGACTAGAGAGGGAGTTATTATCACTTGAGCGACGGTTGGAAGAGGGTGCGGAGGGCACGATACTTGCAGATATAAGGCTGAAGGTCACTGAGTACAATGAGTTGGCGGAGCAAGAGGTGAAATTCATGGCTAAACATGCTACTGCTAGATACTATGGAGAAGGGGGCAGGCCGGGAAAGGGACTGGCGGATCGCATCAGAGAGCCGTGGGCGCGTCACTGCACGGTACAAGAGATCGAGGACCAAGGGGAAGTAGTGACTAATACTGAAGGCATCTTGGCCTGCTTCTCGAAGCATTATGCGCAACTCTATGAGCGAGGGGACACGGCTGATGAGGAGGAGGTGAACCGTTACCTAGAGGGTGTTGCCTTGGTGTGGCTCTCCAGAGGTCAGCAAGAATTCCTAATGCAACATATTACGGAGGCTGAGTTTAGGGATGCTATTGCGGCGCTTCCGAATGGGAAGGCAGCCGGCACGGATGGCCTGCCATCCGAATTTTATAAAAAATATGCTGATATCCTGATTCCGCAGCTGGCACAGGTCTTGGAGGAGGCGATTGAGCGCGGGCGACTCCCAGCGACCATGAGAGAGGCGCTCTTGGTGGCACTGCCCAAACCCGGGAAACCACCAGATAAATGCGATTCATATCGTCCCCTATCGCTTATGAATACGGATGTCAAAATCATTGCCAAAGTCTTGGCTACAAGACTGCGTCTCCTCCTGCCGGTCATGGTACTACCGGACCAATCAGGATTCATCCCTCTCAGGTCCACGTCGCATAATCTGCGGACCCTTTTCGCCGTATTACACCTGCTTAAGCCGGACCTCCCTGCAGCTGCAGTCCTGTTGGATGCGGCTAAGGCCTTCGATTCGGTGGCATGGAAATATATGATAACTGTCCTTCACCGGATGGGGGTGCCTTTTTTCTTCACTTCCCTCATTGCTCTGTTGTACACTGCGCCGACTGCGAGAGTCAGGGTCAACGGGCATGTCTCCTCGTCGTTCCCGATCCAGAGGGGGACAAGGCAGGGGTGTCCTCTATCGCCGCTACTATTTGCCATCATGATGGAACCTTTGGCCTGTATTCTGCGGCAAAGATACGCGGAAGCAACGTTAAAATTCCCCCTCAGAACGCTGGCAGTGTCGATGTATGCGGATGACATGGTCCTATATGTGAGAGACCCGGGGCTTCATCTCGAAAATCTGCTCCGAGAATTCATTAAGTTTGGTCGGCACTCCGGGTTGACTATCAATTGGGACAAATCGGTGATACTCCCACTCACGGATGCGACTAGCCAGATACCGCTGGAATTCCCTCTGGAGTGGGCAACGGAGTCAGTTCGCTATCTGGGTGTCTGGGTACATAGGGATTGTCAGGAGGTCATAAGGGCTAACTACGGGGTCGCCATATCTAAGTTGGAGGATCAGGTGGCGAGATGGACTCGGCTCCCTCTAACGCTTGCCGATCGCACCTCTTTAATTAAAATGGTGGTTCTGCCGAAGTTTCTTTATCTATTCGTAAATATCCCTGTACAGATGAAGTCGCATTTTTTCGCGAGACTGAAGTCTCTTCTGATCTCGCTCACCTGGGCCGGCAAGAAACCACGTGTGACCTGGGACGTCATGATCAAGCCGCATGCACTGGGTGGGTTCGCCTTGCCGGACATGAAGCTGTACTATCTATGCGCGCAAGCGCAATTTGCTAGTTATTGGATACAGGCTCCGCCGTATACACCACATGTGGCGCTTGAAGCTAGTGCAGTCTTGCCGTATCCGCTTAGGGCGATGATAACTAACAAACATTCGATATTTGAGAAAGGGGAGATCGATACTGTGCGGCGCACGGCATCCGCCTGGGAGGAACTTGGTAGGCGAGCTGCCAGATTGCCACTATATGCTCCGGCTATGCCTCTGTTGTACCACTCCGATATTTCAGTGACCAGTGAACCCGGGGGATTACAGGTTTTGAGGGAAGTTGGAGTTCAGACCATGGGGGATCTCTTCCCAGGGGCGTCCTTTCTTTCTTTACGAGACATGACAGCAGGCCCCACCAACGCCACTATGGCTACCTTTGTTTATGCACGATTGAGGGCAGCAGTACGAGATTTATTTCCATCATATCCGGCGGAACCGGCGACGCTTGGGGCATTACAGCTGCTCTACACAGCCAAAGATAGAACTAAATTACTCTCTAGACTTTATAAGGCTGCGCAGGAGGATGAGGGAGGAGGGGCGGTCTTGGCCAGGGCGCGCTGGGATAGGAGCCTTCCAGACCCTCTGAGCGATGATGAATGGGAAGAATGCTGTAGCATGACTGGGGGGTGCGTGATTAATGGCAACTTTCGCCTTCTGCACTTTAAATTTCTGCACCAATGGTATTACACACCGGTCCAGCTGGTCAGATATGGGCTCCGGGCTGGTGCCCAATGTGTTCGATGTGGAGCTGACGACGCCGATTTTATACACCTGGCATGGGGTTGTCCGCGTGTGTATGATTTTTGGAAGGAGGTAACCGAAAGACTGACTGTTATGATCTCTAGCGAGGTACAATTGGATGTGCGTCTCTGCCTCTTGGGCATCGCTTCTGGGGTACCAGCCCAATCGAGACGGCTTGTGGTCCTGGCTTTGCAGTTGGCTAAAAGAAGAGTTGCGGTTGGTTGGGGGGGGAGACGGGCGCCTGATGTACAGCTGTGGCTGAAAGACATGGCCTACTGTAGAGACCAATTGCACTGCTATTATGAGGGGCTGCCAGAGAGATCACGTCCGAAGGATGTGTGGGGGCCGTTTACGCTCTACGTGCTGTCCTTGGATGACTCGGATAGCGAAAGGAATGAGACAGTTGGGATGCCGAGGGGGGTCCAGGAGTCTGATTGAATGCGGCCACACTCTGTGTGAGACGTCCCTACTATGTGGGATGCATGACTGGAGATGCCACCTGGGACTCTCGCCTTTGCCCTGAGTGAAGTCGGAAATTTGCTGGCCCTTGTTGCTCCGTACTAATGTGCGTGCTGAAACAGAAACTGTGAGATATTGCCCAACTCGTTCATATATTTTCTGTACCCTGTTGAACCGGTTGACATATGTTCCACACACTGACTTGATTTGGTATCTTCGTTAGGACCAGGATGGAGAAGGGGGTGGGTGTTGGGGTTGGATGTTGGTTACCTTTAGTTCTACAAAAATGGGAAAAGACCGAGATCACATAAGGGCTATACGGCCGGAATTGATAGTGCACCTTGGACAACGTTTCTGGAACATTTGTGGTGCCTTCACGGGCTTAGCATTCATTGCATATGCGTTTAAACTGAACTGACACGATGTATTGCTCGCCCTGTCTACTCTGTGGTGCTCTGATTGCGGCCGGCCCTATCAGTGGGTTGTAGGCACACTGCTGTGTAACTGTATAATGTACAATAAAGGTCTACCAAAAAAAAAAAAAAAAAAAAAAAAAAAAAAAAGTCTCGCCCAATATTATCGAGGAATCGCCCTGCGGCACATGGTCCCTTAAGAGAGTTAGGAGGTATCTGTCCTGCATCTGGTTGGGCGCGTACACATTACACAATGTAAATTGGCGTCGCCCAATCCCCATTGTATCCCTAAGGAAGCGACCGTCCCCACTCCTAACCCCACCTGATGCCACTTCTATACAATATTGCCACACCTGCCGTCTTGGTGTCCGCTGCAGCCCAGAATTGAAGGGGGTATTTAGGGTGCTCCATACACCGCTCATCAGCTTGTAGGAGGCGAGTCTCTTGGAGAAATATGATGTCAGGACTATGCCGGAGCAGATAGTGCCACGTCTGTCTCCGTTTATTGGGGGAATTTAGGCCCTTGACATTAAGTGTCAAGACTTTCAGTGGACAAGGTAGATCCCCAGTCATGGTGGGTCCCAGGCCAGCCTGCACAGCAACCCCCCAGCGCGCCTCGAGGGGAACATGCAGATGTTAAGAACCCCCTCCGTCCCCCCACGCATATCGCATCACAGTCGCATAGGCTCCCACCCGACACATCCAAAGGACAGAATAGGACAGAAAGAAGAAGCCAGCAAGAGACAGAGATGTAAGAGCAGAAGAAAAGGATCAAAAGGTGGCCAACAGGGCCATACAATCCTGTTCCAGATCTGGGACATCCTACACCCAAGGGTCAGACAGTCCCCGAGATGTCACTCCCACCAGAACAGCCAAAAAGAGGGGTAGCGCCCCGTGACCAACGTAACCAATACATGAGCCCTCCCTCCCAACAATGCAATCAAGTGGCCCATAAGGTGACTGGGAAGAAACTCTCATATCCCCCACGATAGGGTGGGGAGACTGCCCATGGCGCCTAAAGTGGACATAATGCACCCCAGAGTCTTTGGTTGTTGCTTAGGGCCAGCCGCATCCCCCTCCAGGGATCTGATATGCTTGATGATATCTTGCTTCGCCTGTGATGCCGTCTGTTCATCTATGGGCGGGGATCTGCGGCGATGTTGCACCGTGGACCATCCGGCCGGGCAGGAATCCTCGTTGTGACAGGGGGTCTCGAGGGGCTGCCTGGGCGCCGCCTCCAGTGCACCTCGTTAAGGCCTACTCACCAGCAGAGCCCCCGGGAGACCCAAGCCACCCCAGGCATAGGCAGGCCTCAGGCCCGCAAGATGGCGGCCGGGCCGTACCAGGAGCAGCCACTCGCCCCCAGGTAGGGTCAATTTCTTCCCAAAGCGGGGTCCACTGTAGCCTCTAGCCAGGTCCCAAAGACTTCCACCTGACAGGGGGCTCAATCCGCGCCCCCCAAAGCTATCAGACTGCTCAAATCACGCTGAAAACGTTGGTGGCAGACTGGAGCTCCCACGACACACGCCTCACTCCATTGCTGGTCAGGCCATGCCCCCCAAGATTATAGTGATTTAAAATGATGTAATGAAAGTTGCTGAAAGCATGAGGGGAAGTAGAATATTTCTCTATGGGTTGGCACTTTCATCATCAAAGGAAGCTACCCTAAGGTCACCTTCTCATTGAGTCTCCTCAGAATGTTGGCAGCATTGAGCAGCAATGGCATATTTCAATTTGCCTCTAGAGAAGATTCCGTCATGTAAGCGGGTGGTGACCAGTGTTATACCCCTTATGGCATCAGACACGCAGCGTGTTTGTGTAGCCAATGGGAGGCCGTATCCCTGACAACTACCATCCTACTTATGTAAACCGTAATCCTAATCGTTAACTGAATGGTGCAGTTCAAGAAAAAGAAACAGATTGTAATTATAGTAATTAGAGGGCTCTTGAATCAAGAGCGAATGGAGAATACCCATAGCTATCATGGGAAAATCTGGAATTTAGTTAGGTGCCCTACTATATATATATATATCATGAAAGATGATCAGATGACTATGGATCACGGGGTCTTCTACTGGTGATTCCTATTAAACTGAATGTCTCTTGCTGGCATGGAGAGGCAGGACCAGATGATGTAAAAGGATGAACATATATGTCTCTCAGATGGACACTACCTACAGATCCTTCACTTCAAAATTAATAGACGCTCACCCATTTAAAATACAAGTACTCCTTGAATGATAAAGGAGCCAATCCGTCACCCGAAAGAACAATCAGATGAGACAAACTTTGTGGTGAATAATGCACTTAGGTTGGTGTTCAAGGGTTTGTTTTTTATGTAAAGCCAACACCATATTAAATAGGGCACAGATACAGTGAACAACAGGATCCCTCTCACTTAGGAAAATCTAAGTCCAGATAGCTTGTTTTATTCAATTGAAAGTTACACATGATTAGCATGCCTGTTCATTATAAATGGTGGTTAATTGACTTCACCACTGGTGGAATATTGTTGTTTAGTTTAGATGTAAATTGCACAGACATACTGCTGCAGTTATTTGCTACAGTTTTTAAAATGTGGATCTGTCACCTACATATTTACAATTCTCCTGGTGCTCTAACAAATAGGTGACAGCCATAATGTAGTGCTTTCACCATGTGTGTGGAAGCTTTGGGTGGTGCCAGTTACACAGGGGAGAGGAGCAATTTTATTTCAGCACATGGGCTTTTAAGAGCAAGCAATTTAAAGCATCTAATCACAACTGCAACTTGGGAAGGTGAAGCTATAGATGATAATAAGGAAGCTTTAAGTGTGTTAGAACATCATTTTGATATTCAGCATAGTTTAATAGGAAGAAGACACACATTTGTCAATAGAGTCTAACGTGTGGAAGAAACAATTAATAGTTTCATTGCAGCTTTACAAATACCGGCTGCTGAATGATAACTTGATAGCGTTGCTATACAGATCGATTAAGGATCAGATTGGTCTTCTTCCAAACATTTTGCCTGCTTACCTCCTCTGTTTGCTGATTCTTTTTGTTGGCCTCAGAACTCTGAGCACTTTATCACTGCTGGCCAGTGTCAAAGTGCATGGACTTCTCCCCTAAACATGGTGATATTGGTGTATACCCAATTGGCATATTTAGTTTACTTGTATAGTGGTATACCATACACCCAGGTCCTGTAATCTAAATGATAGTAGTGGGCCTGAAGCACTGGTGTGCCACCCATAGAAGCAGCCTTTCAAACCTGTCTCAGGCCGCCTGCCATTGCAAAGCTTGAGTGTGCAAATTACTGCCACTTTGACTTGGCATTTAAAAACACTTGCCAAGCCATACATGTCCTTTTATTACACATAAGTCTCCCCTAAAGCAGGCCCTAGGTAGCCCAAAGGGCAGGGTGTTGTTTCAGTGAAAGGTAGGACATGTACTTTTAAGTTGGAAATGTACTTTTAAGTTTTACATGTCCTAGTAGTAACAAACTGCAA
Organism: Lissotriton helveticus; assembly: GCF_964261635.1. Lineage (NCBI taxonomy): Eukaryota > Metazoa > Chordata > Amphibia > Caudata > Salamandridae > Lissotriton > Lissotriton helveticus. Next base: position 2,093,951,650 of record NC_136057.1, read on the forward strand.
AATTCTCTTTTTGCTACAGTGAGGCCTACTCCTCTCATAGGCTAGCATTGGGAATTCCTTAAAATACTTTCAAGCCATAATTCTGGATTAGAAAGTAGTAGCTGCATCACATTTCATATCTGCAACACGTTTCATATCTTTGCAATTGGATTTGATAAAACCTCTTTACTGGTAAAGTTGGATTTAACATTGCTATTTTAGAAATGCCAAATTTAGGAATGAGCATTTCTCTTCTCTTACTGTTCTGTGTGCCTTGCAGCCTGTCTCCAATACACATCTGTGATGGGTGACAGCAATACACTTTGTGCATTACCTCTAGACAGCCACAAACACGGGAACGGTAGGTGTGACAAAGAACTCATCGGCATGCACCCGCATTCTGATAGCTCTTCCTGGGCAGGAAGCGAGAGGCAGAGCTGACACTTACACCTGAATAGGCAGAGTCTTGTTTCCCACACAAAGGTCTGATTAACCCATACTAATAGTCTGGAGCCAGGGCTGGAAAGAAAGGGGGACATGTGGACTTCAGAGGTCTGCTTTGAAGTCACCCCACTTCAAAGGCCCAACTGGGTATATGCACTAGGGCTCTGACCCTATCAAGACTGTATACTACTGGACCTGTGAAGAACTCTGCCAGGAGTAAAGACTGCTGTGCTGCAAGGATTGCCACTCTGCTTGACTGCTGCTCTGGAAGAACTGCTTTGCGTTTTGCTGTGCTGCCCTGATGCCTGCAGATCTCTGCCCTGCTGAGCACAAGGACTGGACCCATCTCACTTGAACCCAGAGTGACTCTAAGTGCTTGCTGGGTTGCCCCTGTTCTGAAGTCTCAGCACCAACAAAGACTTCCTTCAACTCTGCAACAGCACCTGGACTCTGCCATCTGCGAGTCCTGCCCTGTCAAGCAGTGCTAATCCAGTTCAGAACCAACACATTGAGTCTTTGATAACGACGCTTGCTTCATCCAAGGTACTTTTTCAGCTGGACCTGCAGGAGTCCTGTAGCCACAGTATTCCATTCGGAGAGATCAACTAAACGGATAAGGTTTTAATGAATAAACTTATCCTAATTACTTTTCAATTACCCCAAACCATATAACTAAAAAATGTGGGTAGGTACTATTTCTGACAATAAAGGAGAGTTTGTTAGATTTTTATAAACTTAACATAACACACAAGGAAAAAACAGTTAAATGTATACATTTTTCTGTATTTTGAAAAGCACCAAATATAAATACACTAAATACATATATGGGTGCTCCAAAGAAATATGTGAAAGGATGCTCAGGGAAGAAGTGCGTGAAGTGTTTAAGATGAAAAAGGAGAGAGGAATTAGACATATTACATATATCATCTTTTTTTACACAATAGCCTATTCGTATATACTTATTATCCAGCATAGGTACAGTCTCATCTAAACAGAGGTAATCGTATCATTCATAATTGCCCCTTTGTGGGACTAATCTACAATACAGGTTGTAGGAAATGTCAACGTTTTGACCCAGCAGGATGTGGGGGGGTTCATCAGGACTGGATACGCATTTAGAATGGGGAGCAACCTGGAAAAACATCAGAATAAAAGACTGCAGAGTTAATAATTTAATTAATGAGGGCAGCTGGCTCCTAGACAATAGTGGATTTAATTCAACCCTTAAAAGAATGCTGTCAGCCTAGAAGTAAGAGTAACGGGTATAATCTTGAAGCCGCTTCGAGCCATGACGGTGGCAGCTTGACTTGACACTTAGTTACAGAAGGAGAGCCTGAATGACTAAATAAACAGGAGGCCTCTCTTTACACCACAAAAGAATCCAACTCTACCGCATTGCTTCACAAGGACATCAACTGACTCGATTCAAGATAACACATGCTAGTCTTACTTCTTTTGTTTTAAGGGTTGAATTAAACCTACTATGGTCTAGGAGCCAGCTGGCCCTGGTTAATTAAATGAATAATTCTGCAGTCTTGACATCAGATGATTTTTCCAGGTTGCTCCCCGTTGTAAATGGGTATCCAGTCCTGTTGAAGACCCGCTTTTGAGGCTGCGAATGCTTCCCCTTCACCATCCCACATTCCACTGGGTTGAAACGTTGACATTTCCTACAGTCTGTTTTGTAAATTGGAAATTACAAAATGCTTTCACAAGCAATAACGTTGGTAAGAGGATTTTGAGTGATAACCTTAAAAAATGACACGTGGGGTAACAGCAAAGAGTCTCCAAAATTTAGAATAAACCAAGGATGTCCTGATGGAGCATCTGATTAGGAGAGTCGCTTTATAACAGAGTATTTTCAATCAAAGTCAGAAAGGGGAAAATATAGACCAAGTTTATCTTTTTTAGTTTATAGAAGTCTACCTTTGCACAGAGTAGTCCTCTAAATTTAACGGTATTTTTCTCCATATTATTTCCAGTCTCTCGGGTCTCTATTCAACCACTGTCCTCATGATAACCCATGAGGTTTAATCCACCATTGGCTTTTACTCATGTGATCCAATGCCATTGATTTTGTTAAAACATTGGACAGCTGTGGCAATTTAATTTGCAATTAGCAGTGAATTTCAACCCTCAGATCATACATTTATTATTTACACTACGTTTTGTACAGTGTGTTTTGCTTACAGGTACAATGGATTGAACTTGACAATAAATATTGATTTACTGCTATTCTAATATCCAGACTGACTGTCACATTGATTTATTTAGTTGATTTTGCTAAGCTTGGTCACAAGAAATAATGACTGATTCTATGAATGAGCTCTAATTGGAACCGTTGTCTCCAAATATGTTCAAACAAGCAATCTAAAGTTATGAATACAATAAATCAGGAACAGAATAACTCACAGATTCTCAGGACACAGAGTACAATTATAAAGACACCTCTCCATCTCTATTTTTTGTGGACAATGTCAGACTTCAGATGGCAAAGAATGCTCCTCGAGGACGCTGATGTGTCCCAGGTTAGCCAAACAAATTATGCTAAACTTTTGAGCTCAGTAAAACCATACATTGTCACTTTGAGGAAATTGTCACTGTGAAGTTTAAGGAAAATTCTATACTATTTATCTATTCCAGGACCTTGTCCCTTGATAAAACTACATCAAGGCGCCTTTATGTGGAGCTAAGATCAATAAGCATGGGAAAAGCCAGTAGGCCTGGCTTTGGCACGATTGTGAAATGGTTATTTTTTCAAAAAGGTTATTGAAACCATATGACACAAAAATAAAATGGAAAAACAAAATATGCTGTCACCGTATAATGAGTTATAAAATAATGGGGTTGACCCAGACGCGTCACTAGGACCTGGGTAAACCACAGTACTATAGAAAGGGCTGGTCCCATTGGAATCACTGTGTTATATAGATATCAACATCACCTGATCAATCAATTTCTGAAAATATTTATTCATGTAGAAATATTTAGTCAAGTTGAACATATATTGCATCATGTTCAAAGCACATCACATTTATCAATACAATTGTGCATAGGTGCCCCGGAAAAAGGAGAAGGGAGGTATTGGTGCAACGATGTGCAAAAGTGAGGGCTAGTGATGGAGGGAGGGCAGTGAACAGTGTGTACATCCAAAGCATAAAAGAGGCCTGTCCAGCCTTAACCAAGGTTACATTATTTACAGAAACAGAATGGCAAGGAGGACACAGTGAATCTATCACCGTTGTCCGCATTTAATCCACAGTAACATAGGGCTGTCGAGATTTTGACCCAGGGTTAGCATAGGAAATTCTGCTCCTTATAGAAGGGTCTTCACCTGGATCATAGGGGGTTTCCTTAGCCCACCTAGGAATGTGGTGGACAAGAACTCAAATGGGCCCGGAGGCTCCAGGGTCAGAGAGTGAGGCGTGTAAATATATGTGGCTTATTCCTTTGGTTGGGTTAGAAGAGGCAAGAATAATCAAGGTGCTCTGTCCGTCTCCACGCTGTTTTGACATCCGTCCACTGGTATTCAGAATAATTGGGCCATTTGCAACTGGTAAAATGCATTTTGGTATGTTTGAAATCAATTTCGGGTTCCGTAACATGCTAATGAATTGCAATTTGGAATTGTGACTACATACCAATTCAGTATTAGGAAGAGGCATGTTTAGGGCGTCCCTTCCTAGTACCGAATCGCAGCAGTATGTAAGAATGTTTTACGACCAAAATATGGTTACAAAACATTTGCATGTTACCACCTACTTCAAGTAGGTGGTAACCCATTCGCAAATGTGAAAGGGTCCCCAAGGGACACCTTCCCCTTTGGGAATGGTAGCGAAAACGGACCACTGCCTGCTCTTAAAAAAAGAAAAGAAAACTTTTCATATTTCTTTTTTAAAAGCAACTAGTTTTTCTTTAAGGAAAATGGGCTGAATTTAAAAACAAATGATTGCTTTATTTAAAAGCAATCACTGACATGATGGTCTGCTGACCCCTGCAGGCTACAATCCCTGTGATTGTAGCGATTCCTATGGGGTCGCAAATTGCGACCTACCTCATTAATATTCATACGGTAGGTCGATTTGCAACCCACTAGGAATCACTAAATGGATCTTGTTGCATCGTGCTCCGGAGCCTTCCACATTCTGACATTCCATGGAATGGTTTCGGGTCGGAAGGCTCTGGAGATGACAGTTATTCTACGGGTAGTTTCCTGGAAGGCTGCTCCCTCCTGGCAGTGTTCCCATAAAGAGAATAAGACAAGTAACTTACATGCTTCCATGAACCTTTCTTTCACTGGTGACGAGCAATTGAACTGCCAGCTGAAAATCTTTCTTTACCGGCCTGATAACTGTTGTGCAGCTAACCTCACCACGCATGCAAGCTTAAAGGGATTGTTGAGCTCCTTTTTGTGGCAACCGGGAAGGGTTGTGTAACAGTACAGGTGAGTCACCTTAAAGGGATAGCTGAGGGCCATATCTAGGCAACAGAAAGGAGCTTGGTTAGAGTGAAAGCGTATCTGCCTGTGTAGTGTAGTTCCTATTATCCCAATAGGCTCTGCGCATTGGAATAATACCTTCAATAGTAAAGGCCTAGACCAGACGTTAACTAGGTCTACTACTGTCGATATTAGACTTAAAGTTTTGGGTTTGCCAGCTAGCTCAGAGTTCACTAGAAACTTTCTCGAATGTTCAGGAAGGAATTAACTTCCCTGATTAGACAAGAAGGGATTTAGTTTCTGACAACCATAGAACATGACAACTTTGCTCTCCCCTAATCAAGAGTGTATCTCGAGAGTCGTGTGAACAAAAGGCAATTTATTTTACTCAGTCAGTACGTGCATTCTTAGTCTCATCAGAATGTAGAGAAAAGGAAGAGACGGGCGTGTTCAATAAAAAGGTGTTATTTATTGATCAGTCTCTTTTCTCATACAAGAGAAATGGATCGATATTATTGCAATACTTATAGTTAAGTAAAGTGCATACATTAAAAGCAGAAGTATAAAATAATACTGTAAAAACATTGATATGGTTTCTAAGCCATAAGATGTTTTAAAATGAATAAAATATATTACATACACATATACATTTGACTAAACGTACTCAACTGGTGTTTCTAAATACGCCTACCCCGTGTACCTGACCTAAGCCTAATACGTGGGCGGGAATAGAAAGTTACAGTTTAAGTTAAGTTTGTTTTTGCCAAGTGAATAACTAAAGAATTCTCTGCAAGGGGTTATTCAGTTCTGTACCTGGAATTAAGGATGAATGAGGGATGGTATCTCTCTCTCTGGTCTCGATATTCCAGACTGCCTGCGAGGGCTACCCGGAAGCGCCGGTGTTGGATTTCTCGGCAGGAGAAAGCAGCGCGTCTCGTTCTCAGCGCGTCAGGAAGGCGGGCCTGTGCCAGCGGGGTCTGCTCTGCTCTTCGCTTCGGCAAGTATGGCTGCTCCGTCTCGTCACCACCGCGTGTGTTTGCATAGGGCAATATCGGTAATATTTATACCTTTAAGGTGCAGAGATTGACGTAAGGATGGACATAGATACGTCAATAAGGATGTCATACGACTTGCTCGTTAGCACATTCTTTTGCTGAAGTTCTCGGTGAAATCAAAACAATGGCCGCAGGGTTTTGCCCAGGTTGTCATAGGTTTGATTTGTTATGAGAACTCCGTATGCCTTATCAGGGGCTGGAGGAATATCGCTTGTCTAATTAGATCGCAAGCGTTATGACCTAATCAGATAACACGTTCCTGTGCCGTAGTGTGACTGCGTCAGATAACGGTATCTGCATCATGGGGGTTTTCTGCCTCATGGGCTGACTGCTAGTTAACTTGTTGGTTTGTTTAACCAGAATAGGGTCAGGAATAGGGGGATCGATTCAGAACCTATAGGAATACATCACACCCACTCCACGCTAACTATGGACATAATTACTAATCTATGCATAGTAAAACATACTATAGAGTATAGTGTATACCTTACCACCCCAAAATACATAAATGCATTTTGAAATTTTTCAAATATACGGAAGAATTGCAACCATATGTATTGTATGCACTCAAGCTGTAGAATAATGCAAAAGTAATCACGCATTTGTATACATTATTGCTATTTGGTATATGAGAATTTACACATGAAATGGCTCTTAATACAGAAAAAAAGTTCGAGACCATTCTATCACACAATAAAATATTTATGAACATACCAGCGGGCAGCTAATGTCTATAAGCTATCTAAAATTTAGAAACCTTAGTTCTCTAAGAATAGTTCTTACTTTAAGCAGAAGATAGTGTCCCGAAAAATATGCAAAAATATTTCTGGGCTGCTGAAAAATTGCTGTCCGTGAACTGGAGGTAAAATTGTTCATGTGACTTTATTATTAAAGTTGAAGGCCGAATTCAGGGAACGCCGTGTGCGAGCTTGCTCAAAAGTCTCTATTTCTGCTCTGGTGAGAACATCATATCATATAGGCTTTCAAAAAAGCTGTCAACAGCTTCCTGGGAAAGTTCCACTAACTCGGAAAAAGGTGTAACCATGCATTCGTGCGCATGATTGTCTCCATTGACATTCTGATTCGCATTGCTGACAGAAGGTCGTACCTGTGCGATGCTGCTTTCATCTTGAACTTCACTACCCCTTAATCGTAGTGGTGAAGCTTCCACGAATGCCGTCATCAGGATTGGTAGCCTTTGAGGGCAGCACAAAGCGTGAACCTTGATCGGGCTCAACAATGTTTCTGCATCCATTGGCGCATCCGATTGTAGCGTTAGACAGGTGTCTAACACGCATTCTTCTCCGCATAGCAGACACCTTAATACAGGTAAAACACATCTTTGCCACATTGGTCGAAATGATAGAAACCAAGTCATGTTCAGGTCTCTAAGCCGGGAGAGTCCCAGGATTTTTGATATCCGGTCCCGGTATCCAATGGCTAGGATTGTTTCTTCCCTTGTCGCAAGAGTTTGGTCTGTGACATGGGTTGCCATAACGAAAAATAAGGACCAAGAATAGGATTCCTGCAATTAGTCCCAAGATCAGGGGAAGTCCGCCAAAAATCGAATGGACGAAATCTGGAAAAATACCCAGTATGGCTTTGAATGGTGTTAATGCCATCGAAAATACTGTCTTAAATACCTTTGAGACCCCATTGGTATCAGAAATATTTAAGATTTCATTCAGGATTTCTGCGAAATGTATGGGGGAATTAGTTGATAACAATGAATGTATCTCTGCAGTCGTCCTTGCGACTTGTAGATCATACGTTTCTTTTGATGACGTGAGCCTTGTAGGCGTCTGAAGAAGCACTGTTTTCATTCTGCTTAAAGTATCTATTCGAATAGAAATAATTTTCAAGTTGGGCCATGCCCTTGCCTCCCTGTCTGGAAAGGAGCTGGGGAACAATGAGTGTCCACAGCACTTGACCTTCGCAGTCGTAGTTACGAGATAAGGAGTTCCGGGCATAAGACTACAACATCTGCGATCTACAATTAGAATGTAACTCCCATTATAGAGTCTTTGAAAGAATGGTTCAATCTCTGTTGCAGGTGCGCCTTGTTGGTGACATGAAAGGTTATTTGAGTTCCCTTCACAGGCTCCATGCAAACTAATTCCGTTACACAGAAGCGTGCCGCTTAGTGACATCGCACAATTATTGCCACTAAGAAACACTTTCTGTCCTTTATTACTGACACATGCATGTGAATAGGGCAGGTTCCATGTCGTTTTAATGTACCCCTTTCCCAATTTCTCGTACATGCCAGCCTGTATATATTTTTGGCAGTATTGAAACCTGAAGGTTGAGATTGGAATATTTATTATCCCATGTATTATCCATTCACTGACAGGTCGTTCTGACATTGTCACTGGTAATCTTTCGAGTTTTTCAATGCTCAAGATTGTATAATCAGCACCCTTTTGTGCCATACTGATTTGTCTATCAGTAAGGTTAAAGATTTGGAATAGTGACGTTGTGTTAATTAAACGCCAAGGCACATAGCCTGAACGTAGATTTTGTAACGTCCAGCCAAGCTGTACAATAGAACGCAATTGAGACTGACCGTGTTGTAATAACAGTAAGTCTTGCGATAATATGTCGATTGCTGAAGACACAATGCTGTCCAAAGAAAAAATTCTGGAGGACAGAGTCATTAACCCATTGTCCACTACCGAAAGTGATTTTTCCAAATTAATACGGTCAATTTCCCGTATTCTCTCTGCTGTTTCAATTTGAGTAACCTTCCAGGCCTCATTGTATGCTGCATATACAGAGGCTGCTATGAAACGTTTTTGACGCTGTTTGCGTGGTCCCATAATGAAATCACGCAAGTCAGCACCATCAGTAAGTAAAGTTAGGTGTTGCTTAATTTCTGTCAGTGTGGAAGTTTGTAGCCATTGAAGGCATAATTTGCCCACACTGTAGGGGGTTATTATCCCCGGGTGATGTCTTTGAGGATATCTAGGGTCTGGCCTGGTCATTTTGAACCCCTGTGTTTTGTTCAGGAATCTGTCTTGACAGTTATTAGTATCTGTGGGCCAGATCAACCACTGTTTCCAATCTGGATGTGTTCTGTTTTGGTTTAATACATAATTTACGTCTATCTCTTCATCTATAGAGCTATTGCTGTACATTGTAGGTTTTGGAATAGACGGTTTATTTAAGTCTTTGATTTTGGCTAGGCCAAGACAGGTAGTTTGTTGAACAGTGTCATTTAAAAATATCATTTGTTCTGGGATCATGCAAGCTCTAAACAAAGATTCTATACCCTGCACTTGCCATTCTTTTGTACCCCAAACACTTTTCAATTCAACATTTTTGTCCCAATAATCAAAACCAAAAGTATTCATTTTTTCAAAGAATGAGTCCGAATATATCAATTTTGTGTTTGTTATCATGGTCTTAGTTCCTGTCTTGTTTGACAATTTGAAATAAAATGCTTCAGCATTACTTGTGTTAAAACCTGAAAAATATGAATATTTGTCATAAAAGGTTCTTGAGCTTCCTTTTGGAGGGGTTGCACAATGTTCCCATTGATTATAATTTAAAACATTTCTAGGTTGTGCAGATCTATGTAAAAAATGGTTACCATAGTGGTTATAACAGTACATACTATCATAATTTGTAGAACCCTGCAAATAATCAAGTTTGGTAAATTTAGCAGACATTACTAAGTCAGACATCATATTATTAATGCTTTCGAAGTCCCAATCATCAGCAAATGAGCTTGGTTTTGCAAAGTCACTCAATGAGATCTTAATTTGGTGTGGATATTTCAGGATTTCGACCGGACCATAAATTTCATAGTCAGTGTTGTCCCAGGCTACCCCACCCGGTATCGGATTGGCTGTGAAGTTGACTGAAGAAAGTTCTCTTTTCTCGACGTGTGAAGATGTGTGTGGTTTGAGGATCAAGTTGATTTTCTGACTTGCTGTGTCCATTTTAGCATATTTTCCCTCAATGAAGCGTCCCAAAGTAAGTACCATGATGAGCCAAAGTATGAGGATAAATGCACCAAAACCCACCCAAAATTCGATCCATGGAGAAATCAGATATGTTTCTTTTAGTTGTTTCAAAAGTTCTTTAGCTTTGCCTTTAAAAGTTTTTGATGATGGCTGTGTCTTTGATTCACTGAAGCCTTCAGAGGAATCATCGAAGTTTATGAAGTAGCCGGATGCAGTTCTGTCAATTGTTCCAATTGGTTCAGGATTACTGTTTCTTGCATTTTCGCTTGGTACTTCATTGTAGATTGGTGTGTCTCTGCTAAAAGTTTTTATTTGGGTTTTCAGAGGTCTAAGTTCTATTGCATTGTTGCATAGTCCTTGTTGTTCTTCTGTAGGCGTTTCGAATGTGATGAGCCTCTTAGTTAGGACCTCTGTACTGGTAGCAAACCTTGGTGTTCGGCTACTTATTGGGAGTCCACTTGGCCTACTGTTTGTTATCGGCCACATGATTGTGGTTTAACCAGGTCGATGGATACAACTCGGTTCTCCTTTTTACCAGCAAGTGGCGGTAGTACAACTGATCTTGTCCCGTTGATAGACAAGACAGGAACTGCTTTTCTGTAAGAAGGCCCAAATTCCTTCTTTACCGCAATCTTTTCCCTGACTAGATCCCCGACTTTTGGAATCCAGACAGGTCTTGCTGGGACAGGTGGTGGTTCTTCAGTGGTTGTTGGCTGTTGTTTCAACTTCATGTTGCTCAGGTCTTTTCTTGTTTTGTTTAAGTCCTGCAAAATAGCCAAACGGTCTTTGATGTCAAAGCTTTTTTCTTTCACCACTGAAGTCTGACTATCAATGTCAGAGATCAACATCCTAGTTCCAAATAATAATTCGTACGCACTGAATCCCTTCAGAGAATTTCTTGGCAAGTTATTTAGACTACGTTGGACACTTATTAGATGTTTGACCCACCCAGCTCCCGAACCTAATATCCTTTCCGTTATAGATTGCTTTATGCCTTGGTTTTTTCTTTACACCATCCCGTATCCCTCAGGAAGGAAGTGAGAAGATTCCCGCTGTGCTATGCTCATTTGGCCATGTTTCCCATCAGGCTGGAGGGCTAGAGTGAAAACAATGGTCAAACGTAGCATGCTCTTAGCATATATGCCATTTAGACTCGCAAATCTTTGTATAACAGTCCAGACGTCAGCCGAGTGCTGGTGATCTACATTATAAGTGGAAACTAGCCTGTATATGTTAATCGCAAGCCTTCCTTTTTACTCTTGAATTTTTCTGGAGTAAAACGACGAGGTATTAAACTGTTTCTCTCCCCACTGCGATCTCTGTTGCAGTTTGGGCAGTTTTTTACAAACATGGTGTGACGCAGGCTCATGCCTGGCCACCAGTACCGTGATTGTAATTCTTCCAGAGAATCTTTTAGTTTGAGGTGTCTGAGACCCTCGCCCATATGTGCGTCTGCGATTAACAAGTTTCTCCTGTCCATGTTTGGAATCACTCTATACCCCACTCCAGGGATTCGAGCAAAAGGGACGGAGTTTGCATCGATTATGTATGTATAATTGAGTGGATAGTTGATCGGTAGCGCTGAGCAGTCGCCTTTTGATGACGTTTTCACCGCCAGCACTGTTTCACCGTCAATGTATTTTAATGTACGCTTTTATCGAACTACGGGAGCCGATTTAGTGGCTGCCGCTGCGGCTGTGTCAGCCAATGAATTCCCTGCAACGTGAACGCCATCACGCTGATGACTCAGTGAGTGTGTCACGTGAGTCCTTGGTAGCTCTTTTTGTAAAAGAGCTATTTGTTCCCAGAGCAGTTTCTGCTTTATTGGTGCATCTGTGTCATCTTTGTAGCCGTTTTGAATCCATGTCTGCAAATCCTTGTTATATGATTTGACGCAGTAATATGAATCTGACACTAAAAGTGTCGGGAATTCGCGATCCGCATTATCTAGCGCCATTTTCAATGCTAGTATTTCAGTTTGTTGAGCTGTGCAATCTCCTAGAGATTGCGTTTTAGTGAGGGTTGGTTTAAATTTCCCTTTGTGCCATCGACCTTTAACAATCGCGCACGCAGCACTATAAGCTTGTTTACCCCCGACTGCGGGTTGTGCTGATCCGTCTGTATATATTATACAGCCGTAATGATCTAGAGGCAGAATTTCGGTCGGCCGAGGACATTCAAATTCATATTGGAGAAATTCTTGTGTTTTTAAGTTAGGATCAAATTCGTATGCCACGTCCGTTGCAGCAAGAGAATTAGCCCATTGTATCCATCTCGGATGGAGCGCTTTAGCATTTGGAATGCTTGCCTTTGTTACCGCCTCTAGGGCCGGTATCGGTGTCACGATTATTATTCGTTTACCTTGTGCCAGGGCTCGTTCTTTTGCTATAGCTGTCTGTGTTGCAGTTAGAATTTTTTCCGTAGGGCTAAATTTCATTTCAGCCTTAGTGTACAAGTGTGATTTGAATGCAATTGGTACCTTTTCTCCCTCATTAGAGGTCAGGTATGTGAATCCGCATCTCCCTGGGATGACTCGAATCACAAGATTGCGTGTGTTATCACGTGTTTCTAATTTTGTTTTAATTAGCATGTCTGTTTGTAAGGATCTCAGAATTTCTGTGTGTATTTGAGTCCAATTGGATCTTTTTAAAATCTGGTTTTATCAGATCATAAAGGGGTTTGACCCTTTCTGCGTAATTTGCAATGTATGTTCTTCCGAAATTTAGGAAGCCTAGAATCGACTGTAGGTTTTTTAGTGTTCTAGGTGCTTGGATTACGGCACATTTCTCTAGGAAATTGTCAGCCAGGCTTTTGCCTTCACTTGATAATTCATATCCTAAGAACAGGACTGTCAGATGGGCAATTCTGGATTTTTTAAAGTTGAATTTGTAACCCTCTGCTGCGAACCCAAGTATTATGGTGTTCACTCTCTTCAAGTGAGTCTCCAAGTCATCATCTGTTAAGTAAATGTCGTCGACATAAGATAATGCTTCATCATCATATATTTGTAGTAATTCTGTTACTCGCGCTGAGAATACTCCCGGGCTGTTCTTGTACCCCTGGGCTAACCGACAGAATTGTTTTTGAGTGCCATTTATTGAGAACGCAGACAAATATCTGCTCTCTGGTGCTATGTTTTGACAAAAGAATCCATTAGAGATGTCTAATGTTGTTTTGTATTTTTTGCGCACTATGTGATTCATTAGTGCAGCACTATGCGAATTTTGCACTACAAAAGTTTTGCAACATGTGTTAAGGTGTCGGTAATCAAAAACTAGACGATATGAATTGTCTGGTTTGGAGACCGGAAACAAAGGGTTGTTCATTTGTGAGGTGCAAGTTTCAATCACCCCCTGGCATTCTAGCTGATCTAGTATTTCTTTTACCGGTTTTTTAGCTTCTTGCTTAATTGGGTACTGCCTTTGTGCAGTAGGTTGTGATTTTAACTGGATTTTGTGAGGAGGAGAGTCCTCATCCCATCCCACGTGATTTTTATATAAAGCAGGAGCTAGAGCCACTGCCCACTTTCTAGCAAGTGTGTATTTTTTATGAATTTGGATATGATTTGAGAAGGCAGGCATAATTACTTCTTCGCCATGAGGGCAATCCCTGACAAACTCTGGTGGCCAGTCTTTTTCAGCTAGAAGGATATCATAGCCCTTGGAGAGATTATCCCAAAATAGTCCCCTTATTTTTCTAGTCTTATCCCCCTCTATACGCAATGTTATTTCGTATATTTTGTGAGGTTTGCTAACTCTGGTGTCTGCAGTTTCCACTTGAAGATATTCATTCGTGTCCACTGTCTCCAGATGATTCATAAGGACTTTGCGAGCTATGCTCACTTCTGCTGCGCTGTCTAGCATTGTCTGAGCCCATTCCCCGTTTTTCAGTTGTGTCCTCAGAATTCTCTGCATTGTTAACTATTTTAATGCTGGCTACCTTCTTCTTTGGAAATTGTAATTTCTTTTTTAGCTGAGCAGGTTCCTTGTCTTTGGACTTGGCGTGCTCTTCTCTTTGATCTGATCGTCCTCTTCTTTCCGATTTCTGCGAGGAAGTCTGAAAAGATTGAGAGGGACGTGTATCAATGTCTTGATATCTATCAGGCTTTTTTATATTATCCCTATTTCTAAGGTTATATCTTTTCCCAGAGGGGTCACTCTGGGGTGACCTGTGTCTTTGGTTCGGAGATTTCTCTCTTCGCCTAGGAGACCTTCCTCTGGACTGGAATTTCTTTTCTTTGGGATTGGATTGTTTGTTTCCATCCCAGCTCTTTTTCTGTGATGTTGAATTATTATTAAAAAATATTTTTTCAGGACTTTCAATCAGTTGTGGTTTTACTGGTATTCCACCTAAACTATCTCTACCTAGTTCCTCATAGGATTTTTCTATGATTCTGGCAATTTCAGCTGGTTGGTCTGCTATATCTGTTTCCTTTAACCTCTGGCGGATCGCCACGTTTGCTGCTTCTCCCTTTATGTTGGCTATTAATATAGCCGAGACCTGCTTGAAGTCTTTTAGTAATTTCATACCAAGAGTTAAAGCGGGTTCTGGACCATATTCGTCTTGAATTTGTTTTAGCACATCTGGTATTACCGAAATGGATGGAACACCGTGCGTTTTTGTGTAGATGGAAGCAAAGACTGTACCCCAAGTGTCACAGTCCTCAATGTGTGGTGCGATTCCCATTGGAAGACAGATAGTCAGAATCCTGTGCTTTTCTAGCGGGGTGGTGTCTGGAAACACCGCCTCTATTTGGGTGATTTTCTGTGCCAACCAGAATGGTATTTGTTCCCGTTTAGCCGGTACTTTACCTAGGCAGGACTGGATGTTCTGTGGTGTAATTTTATTTGTGTTCCCCTGGTGAGGGGTCAGCTGTGGGAGTTTAATCGCTGGCTGAATTGTTGAAGTCCGCATCACATACTGGACTAATTGTCTATGTATTTTCATTAATTGTTTTAGCTGTGTTAACAGGTTAGCTGCAGACATCCCGTCGATGTCTGGATGTGGTGTGTATCCGGCTAGGACCGGCCACGTTGCTCCTGGTCTACCTAAAGGACCGAGCCTGGTGATGTGATTATTATGTTTTAGGGCGCCATCAAATAAGAGCAAATGCTCTTGAAATTTGAGTGGTACTTCCACCTCCTCGAAAGGAGTGTACGTTTCAGGAGGTTCCTCTATTTTGTAATAGTGGAAGTACTTTGTTACAGGATTTGCTGCTGGAAAATTTATCCATGAATAGTATACCTCTGTCTGCCGATATTTGTGTGCCTCAATTACGAATATGACTGTACCACCTCTAGGTGTCAGTCCATTTTCTATAAGTTTTATGGTTATAGATTTCCTTTTAATGACCGGGATGAGTATTATATCCTGGTCTGCTTCCTGCATGGTAGCATCAGCTGCTGCGAGTTCAGTTGCTAATCTAACTGCCTCTCTTTCTTCATCACTGTCTACCATTTTACCGACAGGATGGTTATTTCTTTTGTTTGCAGATCAGGTTTCTTATGGAAACAAAGATTAGATGCACAATATTTTGGAACAGTGTATCCTTCAACGTTGACTATACCAAGAACCATACATAGGAGTTCCCTCCTGCGAGGTCTGGCGGATATAACCTTTTACCCACTCCAGACGTCTTTGGAGTATTATGGGAGAAAAGGGGTCTGAGTGAGAAAGCACGACTGAGTTACTTTAAATGTCTTACGTTAGTTTTATCGCCCTTTCCAAACGCGTTGGGCGCCATGTAGTGTAGTTCCTATTATCCCAATAGGCTCTGCGCATTGGAATAATACCTTCAATAGTAAAGGCCTAGACCAGACGTTAACTAGGTCTACTACTGTCGATATTAGACTTAAAGTTTTGGGTTTGCCAGCTAGCTCAAAGTTCACTAGAAACTTTCTCGAATGTTCAGGAAGGAATTAACTTCCCTGATTAGACAAGAAGGGATTTAGTTTCTGACAACCATAGAACATGACAACTTTGCTCTCCCCTAATCAAGAGTGTATCTCGAGAGTCGTGTGAACAAAAGGCAATTTATTTTACTCAGTCAGTACGTGCATTCTTAGTCTCATCAGAATGTGGAGAAAAGGAAGAGACGGGCGTGTTCAATAAAAAGGTGTTATTTATTGATCAGTCTCTTTTCTCATACAAGAGAAATGGATCGATATTATTGCAATACTTATAGTTAAGTAAAGTGCATACATTAAAAGCAGAAGTATAAAATAATACTGTAAAAACATTGATATGGTTTCTAAGCCATAAGATGTTTTAAAATGAATAAAATATATTACATACACATATACATTTGACTAAACGTACTCAACTGGTGTTTCTAAATACGCCTACCCCGTGTACCTGACCTAAGCCTAATACGTGGGCGGGAATAGAAAGTTACAGTTTAAGTTAAGTTTGTTTTTGCCAAGTGAATAACTAAAGAATTCTCTGTGAGGGGTTATTCAGTTCTGTACCTGGAATTAAGGATGAATGAGGGATGGTATCTCTCTCTCTGGTCTCGATATTCCAGGCTGCCTGCGAGGGCTACCCGGAAGCGCCGGTGCTGGATTTCTCGGCAGGAGAAAGCAGCGCGTCTCGTTCTCAGCGCGTCAGGAAGGCGGGGCTGTGCCAGCGGGGTCTGCTCTGCTCTTCGCTTCGGCAAGTATGGCTGCTCCGTCTCGTCACCACCGCGTGTGTTTGCATAGGGCAATATCGGTAATATTTATACCTTTAAGGTGCCGAGATTGACGTAAGGATGGACATAGATACGTCAATAAGGATGTCATATGACTTGCTCGTTAGCACATTCTTTTGCTGAAGTTCTCGGTGAAATCAAAACAATGGCCGCAGGGTTTTGCCCAGGTTGTCATAGGTTTGATTTGTTATGAGAACTCCGTATGCCTTATCAGGGGCTGGAGGAATATCGCTTGTCTAATTAGATCGCAAGCGTTATGACCTAATCAGATAACACGCTCCTGTGCCGTAGTGTGACTGCGTCAGATAACGGTATCTGCATCATGGGGGTTTTCTGCCTCATGGGCTGACGGCTAGTTAACTTGTTGGTTTGTTTAACCAGAATAGGGTCAGGAATAGGGGGATCGATTCAGAACCTATAGGAATACATCACACCTGTATTGGAAGCTAATTACTTTTGCATTTTACCATGTGCTGACCGGCACAGCTTGACTCAGCCTGTTGGTGTTTCTCTGTGGTGCGAACGCTGACAGGCACTTCTTGTGTTCTACTGTCACACGTTTTCAATCCATGTACGGGTGAGCACAACTTGCAACTTTAGTACTTGAAATGCGGGGGGGAAAGAAAAGAAGTAAATAAAAAGATGATAAAGAAAGAAAAAACGGACCTCCTAAAGTACAAACTCTTAGGAGTTGTGCAAGCTGTTTATCTGGAGACTACTTTCTTTATTTTAATTTGTTTTGTAGGGACCAGAGCATAAGATCGGTGACTATGCTCTGTATTTTGACTTTTTGTTTTCTTCCTGGTGAAACATGGAGGGCATAGTGGCTACCACTCAATTTCTTAAAATACCTGGTGAGCCTGTGGTGTTTTGGGAAGACTGGAAAGAAGGATTCCAAGCATAGGTGGAGGCTATCAGTGGTAACATTTGCACAATTTCAAGCAATTTGCTCATATGGAAACATTGCTTAGGGGCTGAGGCTTGTAGAATTTTGAAACATTTACCTCAGTTACAAGAGGAGGAGGAGGATTCAGATACTGATGACTAAGAGATAGCCCTAGAAAAATGGATACAAATTATGGCAAGAAGGTTAAAGTTGTGGTATAGAGATTTAAATTTTTGCAGAAGGCTCAAATGCCGGGAGAGTCTATTGACAATTATTTGGCTGATTTACGCAGATTGGCGTCAACCTGTGATTACAAAGGATTTGTAGAGGAAGTGCTGCGAGATCAGCTTGTACAAAAAATTTCAGACAAGCAAACTTAGGAAAAGTTGTTGACGACTGAAAACTTCCTCAGGGCCTGGACTGCTTATTCAAAATTGGAAGTTCACGTACAGTCTTCCCTTGATAATTGTAGACACAATATATCCAAAATACAAATATTATAGTGAGCGATGATGACATAATCGTAGATCGATAATCGAGTTCCTCGTTAAAGCATCTCTATAATGCAGAATCCAGTGTTCACGGCGAGTAATGCCGACATAAACTTTGGCGTGTAGCAGTCCAGGACCTGAGGAAGTCTTTGGGTATTGTGCGGTGCCTGCCATGCTGTGCATGGAACTGCTGGGGGTACCATATGTACCCCCGTGTGCACCCCCCACCCTACCCGGAGTCCATGGGGGCCCGCATCGGGCCCCCAATGCAGACTCCGCATGCCGCCACGGAAAGGCATTTAAAAAGTTCAATCCTAATATGGCTGGCGTTGTCTGATAGACGCCGCAACCATAGAAACCCTTTTCTGCAACCGGGGCGGAAAAGCGGCGGACGGTCTTTCCGTCCGCCGTGGACCCCCCAGCCATACTAATATGGCACGGGGTCATTCCGGGGTGGATGGCAGGCGGATCGCCCCCGCCAGGCCGGCGGTGGCTACCGCCGGCCTGGCGGGGGCGATTCGCCCGCCATCCTAATGGGCCCCATAGTTTTTTTGAGTGCAACACCGATAACATTTCCTGTCACAAACTAATGGCTTCTCCGATTGTGATTAGCATTGTGAGTACAGTGGCGGCTCCTCCATTGGGGCGTGGGGGCGTCGCCCTCTGCTTTCTCGCAGTGTGAGAAGCAGAAACATAAAATGGCAAAACTACCATTTTATGTTTCTGCATCTCGCACTGTGAGAAAGCAGAAGTGGCTGGTTGGGGACGGGCAGGCTGGTGGGCGGTCCTGCTCGAGGACAGGGAGAGAGCGGCTTTCCCACTGTTGTGGGCCCTGACTGCTTGGTAGGCCCCAGGGCGATCAAAGCAGTCATATGCCCTCTACATTTTCTCTATGTAGGCTGCATGCAGCCTACATAGAGAAAAAGGCCTCCACACAGGCGCCTGGCTGGGGCGTTGTCCGCTGCACCGCACCAATCACAACGCCGCCATTGCAGCGTTGTGATTGGTATAGGGGAGGGGCCTTAAACGTGCCAGGAACAGCAGGAGCTGAGGCGGTGGTGCGTGATACCGATGCAGACGAAGGTAAGTTTTTGTATTTAAATACCGTCCCGCTTCCCCAACCTCCCCGCTCATCTTGCCAGCCGCGACTGCCGACATGGCGATTTGTCATAAAACACTTTTGTTTACGGTGAAGAACAATGATACAATTTGTGAAGCCTTTGCAAACCCTTGGATTATTGAAAAAAACACAAAAGGAAAACATAAACAACTAGAACATTTAAAAAAGTTTCTAAGATCCTTAAAAATATTGTATTATCTGGTGGTGTCTTAAGTACTTGGCTGTGGCATTTCTTACCCTACTTTATTTACTATACCTACTGGACATGGCAAGAGTTTTTTTATTTTGTCAGAACAGAACTTGATGTGCTTTTGTTTCTGGGCGGTGTACTGGCCCCCTTTGATGCTCGCCAGTAGAGACACCTTCGGACTGGTTGAGCACAGGCACCTTTTACTGTCAACAAACATTCACCACATCCAGATTGCCCAGCGGGGCAGGCAGTGCACAGCAGAAGCATCCACTGGAGCTCGGGTCCGGGTGTTGCACTCACCTCCCCCTGCTCGCGGCAGGAGTGGGGAGAAGGGTCGGTCCTCAGTCAGAAACCGGAACCCAGGAATCATCCTGGAGAAAAAGTTCACCAGAGTGTGGCGTTGTGATCTGCAGGAAGTGCGGGGAAACCGCTGAGTCTGCAGCGCCAGTAGGCAGGAGCGTGAGAGAGGAGCTGGAGACGGGAAGCCGGGCAGACAAATTTGGTTATAAGAGAGGGCAGCCAGGTGAAGGCGTCTGCATTATTAGGTCTGTAAAAATGGTTGTGGGGGTGGGTCACGGGAACAGTGGGGGGGTGCATGGCCTTGGAACACGGCATTAAACGGAGAACACATTGGTTGTGTTCCCAAACTCCCCTAAGGACTGACCTGACCCTCATCCCCTATACAAGGGTACCTTCCTCGTTTTGCACTGACGGGCATCTGATAAGGATGTTGTTTTAAACTTTTTGCCCAAACAGACCATCTTATATCATACTGGAATATCACGCTGACATGCTGTAATACCTGTGCCATGCCAGCGTAATTACACCGAGCCCTTGGTGCTGCCCTTTGAAATTGGTTTGGCCATATGCCGGAGCTTACTACCCGCCACCCTGTCCCTCCCCCGCCCCGCCCCACTGCACTCCCTCAAGGATCCACCACTGTCCTCAACGTAGAAGCGAACAAGATCCTGCAGGTGCTGGAGAGAGATGATCAGCTGAGGAGGAAAGAGTGGGACAGAGTCAGGTACCTCGCATGGGACTGGGGTAACTTGTTTGTGGAGCCTAGGTAACGGGGGTGTCTAGAGAGCACACCTGTGTGTCTGTCTACTTGTCTCTAGGGGCTTGCGTGTTGCCTCTGGGCTACCGCCTTCTGTGCAGCGTGCACTGACATCTGGTACTCCTAGCCTAACATTTCTAATCACAAAAACAGAACTTTGCTTACCATACTACCAAGAATATAACAGGAATTTGAAAACTACTCAGGCATGTATTTGGGAAAATTGTGACTTGGGACCAGGTTAGGTTGTAGTATGGTTTGATTTTATTATGGTAAAGTGTGTTTGTAATGCGGGTAAAGGGCTGGCACGTAACAGTTATAACACGTTATGTAACTCGCACCTTGCTGTGTTGCAGGATGTTGTATGTTAAGATATATTGTGTTCAGATATGTTGTGGTCTGTTATATAGAATGTTTTGCGTTACTATGTTGTACCATGGTATGCTGGAGACGCTGAGTGAAGATGCCACTGGCATGTCCTCATGGATCTGTGATGCCAAGAGCACCCTGGAAATTTCCAGTCTTCAATGCGTCTGCTCAATTGTTACTTGGGGTTTGCAGTAGGAAGGTGGCTAACCGTGTGTGTTTCGGGCAGTGAGTGTGTTCATGCACCTTCTCAAGTAATGTGCATGCATGCCACCCTTTAACCGCTGCAAACACAGACCCAAGTCTATTGAGTTGTAGAACGCAAATGTTTGTAAAGTTGGGGTAAAAGCCACGCGGCCAGATTGTGTGGAGTAGCTGTGCTGGCAGGTTGTGTGATAGGACTGCAGCCATGCTGTCAGATTGTGAGGTGAGGACAGCAGCCACGTTTCACAGGTTCTGTGGTGGGGACAGCACGTCTTCTTAAATGTGACGTGGTGGGGTCAGCAGCCATGCTTGAGGGGTTGTGAGATGGGGACTGCAGCCATGTTTACAAGGTTGTAAGGTCGGTAAAATAGCCATGCTTGACAAATTGTTCAGTGGGGACAGCAGCGATGCTGCTGGGTTTTTTGTTGGAGGATGACAGCCATTCTGACAGGTTGTGCTGTGGGAATAGCAGCCATTCTGGTAGGTCATCAGAGGGAGGAGGAGTCGTAGGCACATCTCTGCTGCCAGGTTTGACATAATAAGGAGTTGCACATTTTTAAGGATTTAGGGGCATATGTAGGTAATTTCCATTTTGCGATTCCCAAATAGCGATTTTTAAGGAATCGCTATTTGAGAATAGCAAAATGGAATGTATGTAAAAATTCGCAATTTTTTTGCGAATCTTTAACATTCCCTATTTGGGATTAGCAAATTGCGAATCGCAATTAAGGAATGAGTGTCCAATTCATTCCTATGGGCCAAGAGGCCCATAGGAATGAATTGGGATACATTCTCAAAGTGCGATTTTCTGTATGAAAATCGCAATTTGAGAATCGCAATTCCAAGGGTGCCAGGGTGTCCAAATGACACCTGTTGCACCCCTGGAAGGTGCCTGTAAGTACATGTGGCGCACATACATGCCCTTAGGGCATATCTGTGCGCCACATGGCACTTTGAAATTTTTTTTAAAATGCATTTTTGGAGGAAATCGCAAAATACCATCTACTTGAAGTAGGTGGTATTTTGCGATTCATTATGCAAAAACCGCAATTTTTAAAGCACCCCTACATAGCATTTATGGAATCGCAAAATTGCGATTCCTTAAATGCTATAAGCAAAATAAAGAATCTCAATTTTTGCGATTCCTTATTTTGCTAAGTGGCACCTACATATCAAAACGCCATTTGCGATTCGCAAACGCCAAAATTCGCTGAATTTCAGCGTTTGCGAATCGCAAACGGCTACCTACATATGCCCCTTAGTCCTTCTGCAGTAAAAGTGGTTATGGTGTGCTCCCTACTCCCTGTGCTTTATCAGAGCCGGTGTGAAAGATTATGTGAAGCGGAGTTTAATGCCTGCTTGGCAGCATCCAATATTGCTATCAGCCGACGGACAGCCTTGTCGGTGGGAGGCATAAAACATGCATCTGGGGCTACCCCCATCAGAAACAAACAATTTAGCCATAATGTTTACCCTTTTGTGTCAGAGGGAAGCGCAGGGATCCTCTCCTGTCAATTAGTAACGGGGGCACATTAGACTTGTGAAAGATTAGCACACAGTGGAACAGATGGACAGAGCACGTGGTAGGCCGGCGTCTGAAATGCATCTGCTTAGACTGACAGTTTTGCCAGTCATTGTCTGTCTTTGTTCTAACAGATTCACGATTGCTTTATTAACCTTCCTGCTTTCTCAAATTTGCTTGCAAATGCACCATTTGCCCACTCTTTTTTCAAAATTGTCTTGGGGGAGAACCCCCCAAAACCCCCATAGGTAATTCGCTTGTCACAGTGCAGTACAATAATTGTTTTACGCCTCACTACTTTCATATGTCACCAGCCGCCACTGTGTGAGTATGTGGTGATGCACAAATAATGCCTTAGGGAACAGACACCTTTTTAAGTGTATATAATTGTTAAAGTCCCAGAGAAACAAATTGATGTTCATTTCTTTTTTTCCCCTTTGTTATTTTTCTGTTCATGCAGGATTTGGGTTATCGTAGTGAAGAACCTTTGCTACACATAACGAGTACTGTAGTCTCCTTCCTCTGGTGGTACATTCTTTCTTTTTTTTATTGTTCCACAGTAAAATAATCAAACAATACAACTGATCACAATAACACAAATTCATACATGGTCACCAAAAGCACCCCAGATACTCCAACCAATCTTCTTTTTTTTAGCACCCTTAACAGAAGAAATAAACTGAATTCTAAATTAAACAAATGATACATTTTGGCCCTCCATACCTCGAATGCAGGGGGTTCAGTTTGAAGCCATTTGGAAGCAGTGCACAATCGAGCAACAGTCATTGCAACAAAAATCAGATAGCGATGTTTATACAATAAAGTACCTTTATCAATTTCCGAGCCATTCCCTAATAACATTATAGCTGGTGTAATCTTCAGCGGGCTATCAATAATTATAGAGATAGATTTCTTTATGTCCATTATAAATCTAGACAAGTTACAACAACTAAAGAAAACATGTAAGCTATCAGCATTATCTTCCTGACAGTGGAAAAATTTTCCATCATAAACTCCCCCCCACTTGAACATATGAGCAGGGGTATAATACAAATCAAACACGGTCTTAAAGAATTGCATTTTCAAGTTAGCCGACATTAACACAACCCAAGATCTAGCAATAACATACTCAATAGATATGTTCTGCTCTCCTAAAACTTCAGACCATCTAGCATTATGTTTCCCTAAATCATCTAATCTATAAGATAATATTAACGTATACAATACCCCTATTTTTTCCTGCCGCCTTACCGCCTCCAAGACAAGGTTGGGTGCAAACAAAGCTTTCTTACGGGATAAATATTCCAGAAATTGTAGATATTTAAAAAACTGAAGACTGGAAAGATTATACATTCTCCCTAATTCTTCAAAAGACATAAGCCCCTCCTTTGCATAGAAATCCCCCAATAATATAATACCTTTATTCCTCTATACAAGGGCTACATCATCCAAAAAAAAATAGAAGGGAGAATCTTTTCAGCAATCATGGGTGTGTAATAAGATACTTTCTCTAATAGACAAAGTTTGCGTATTCGTTTCCATACTTTAAGAGTACCTTCCAAAACTTTAAATCTTGTTCTCTTAAAATAACTTCCATCAATTTCTTTAAACAAACATTGTCGCGCCACAGATCTTAGCAAGATCTCAAAAATCGAAGGAGCCTCTGCTGTATTAGCCATTCCTTCCCCAGTCAAAGGATCCGCATTTTTAACAAAAAACATACATAAAAATATACAGCAAAGTCCGGTATAGCAAGACCCCCTCTCTCCACTGGGAGGGGCATAAACCTACTGTCTCATCTTGGTTTGCCAGGGGCCCATAAAAACCTTGTGCATAAAGTTTGAAGATGTTGCAGCTGAGCACCTGTAATTTCCAAATTAATTGATCTAAATATATATAGAGCCTTAGGTAAAATGTTAATGTTAATAATGTTGCTTCTACCAATTAAAGTAAAGTGTAGCCATGCCCATTTATCAAGCAAATCCTTAACACTCTTTATCAATTCATTCCAAATAGCGTCAACCACCTCTACCATCGAGGTTCTGATTTTAATACCTAGATAAGTCACTTCTTTTAACACTCTTATATAGTGCAAGCAGATGCTCTCTGAACAAAGCATTTGTGTTTTTGTCACATTTAGTTTATAACCAGACATCTGGCAAAACAATATTGCTAATTGCTCAATCTCTTGAAGTGCAAGCATTGGATCAGCTGATGTCACTGCAATGTCATTCGCATAAGCGAAAACAGAAAATGGGATGTCATTAACATAAAAAGATTTGATACGAGGATTATTGCCCGACTGCTCAACAAAAGGATTTATATTTAAAGAAAACAAAAGTGGAGAGCAGGGGCAACCTTGTCTGGTGCCCCTAGTAATTTTCACAACATCTGATAATAAACTCATAGCATTAATTCTACCTATCATTCCGGTGTATAATACCTGAAGGGCAGTCAAGAATCCCTGTCCAAAACCCATATCACGCATCAGTTGCCATAAATACCCCCACTCAACCCGATCGAAGGCTTTCTCCGCATCCAATAAAATTAATCCTAAATCTCGGTTTTCCGTATAGGCAACATCAAACAGTGAATTCACTTATTTACATGAGTAGTAGTCCCACGAGAGAGTATAAACCCATGTTGGTTTACAGAAACTAAAGAACTGATAACCTTTGATAAGTGATTCGCCAATATCGTAGAGTATATTTTGCTGTCACAATTCAGCAAAGAAATCGGACGGTATGATCCAACCAACTCCGGGTCTTTGCCCTTCTTACAAAACACCACTATAGTGGCTTCAGCCCATGATTTAGGGGCATGACCCTTCTGAGCAGCCAGAAAAGTATTCAACATTTCATCCTTTAGATGATGAAAAAAAAGTTTGTAGATCTATGTGGGGATTTTGTCAGGGCCAGCCGCTTTTCCAGTTGCAAGATCATTAACTGCCACTTCTAATTCTGACATTGTAATTGGGTTATCCAATTGTTCTGCTTCTAAAGAGTCTAAAAATAATATTCCCTCCTCCAGGAATACACTATCAATGACTCCAGCCTTATCCTGTTGTGTATATAAGTTAGTATAGAATTGACGAAAGATAGATAAAATCTGCTGAGGGACCTGACATGTTTGACCATTCTTATCTTTCATGGACTTTATTAACTGAGATGATTCTTTCATACGTAAACGTAAGGCCAGGCATCTGCCAACTGTTTCTCCAAATTCATGATTCTCCTTTTTATAAACTAAATTCTTTTGACACTTTCCATATTCCACAAACCTTGGATTTTAGCCCTAGCATTTGCAACCAAGTTTTCTAGCTCCATAATATTATTACATTGCTGCCCGATCCCACTGGTTAAATTGCCCTCAGCTTCTTTCAGGGCATTATACAGCCCCTGTAACTCTGATCTGATTTTCCTTTGCTGATAAAATCCAAAATTAAAAACTTCACCGCGAAAACAAGCTTTAAATGTATCCCAAATGATGGTGGTATGAGTCGATTGCCTGTTATTATCAAAAAAATCCATCATCCAGCAACCCATATATTCTCTAAACTCATCGTTAAAACAAAGTTTCCGATCAAACAAAAAAGTCTTGGGTAACATCTTCCGTCCCAATACACCTAATTCCAAGACAATTGGGGCATGGTCAGAAGAAATCCTAGGATATAATGGGACTGAAGCCCCAACCAAGGAAGTAATAGATGCAAAAAAATAATCTAAACAAACTAAGGGGCCTATTACGATTGTGGTTTTTCCCCATCCTCCGGGCCGGCGGAAGCCACTGCCGGCCCGGAGGATGTGGAAAAACCGCAGCAGACCCACCACAGACCCACCGCCACATTAGGATGGCTGGTGGGTCCTGGTTTCCGTCCGCAGCTTTTCCGCTGCGGTTGGCTTACAACCGCGGCGGAAAAGCTCTAATATGGTGGCGGTGTCTCTCAGACACCGTCCGCCATATTAGGAAGGGCTTTAAAAAATGCTTTTCCGCGGCGGGTTTTCTGCCGTGGAAAAGCATGTGTAACTTCACTGCGGGGGGCCGTTGCGGGCCCCCTGGGTGAAGGGGGGGTGAGGGTTGCACATGGGGGGTACCTATGGTACCGCCCTGCATTTGTATGCAGAAATCAGCAGGCACCGCACGGTGCCTGCCGCTTTCTGCATACAAATGCAATGTATACATTTTTACCATTGCGGCGGATGCAGCTTGAAGCTGCACCCACCGCAATGGTAAAAATAGAGGATGTGACCGCCAGGGTGGCGGTCACATCCTAATTGCACAGGAGGGAACTCCGCAGGCAATGCGGAGGATCCCTCCTACTCTATGGTGGCGGACGGACTCAGGTCCGTCCGCCATCATAATCGGCCCCTAACTTTCTATGGGGAAAGGAATAGAATGTATAGCCCGGATCTCTAGGATTTAATCTTCCCCAAACATCAACTAATCCATGATCATTGACTAAATGATATAAGGCTTTAAATACCCGTGGTTTACACCCTTTGTATCTTTGCGGGCTGTCCAGTAATTCTTGATTAGCCAGATTAATGTTTATATCTCCACAAATAACAAAAGGTCGTCCTCAAGTAGCCAAAGTAAGTTTGTGCCTCATCTAAGTTAGAGCCATAAGTGGGGCAAACCGTAAATTTACTATCCGAATTCAGCAGTTGCCCAGCGCCCTAAATTATCAACCAACAAGCGACCTAAAGGCTGTATATTTGATTTGGCCAAAATAGCCACACCCCTAGTCATATGAGATTGTTTAGAGGCCGTAATCAATGAGAATCCCAGCTCTTTTAAAATATGTTGTTTGGGCCAATGTATATGCGTCTCCTGAAGACACACCAGGTTTGGCTGAATAACTCGCAATTCAGCAGCTACCCTCTTTCTCTTCGACAGATCATTAAGACCGGAAACATTCAACAAACAAAATGTTATCCCTTTAGAAATCATAATGACAATATGACAGTAACACCTCCCATAAATACCGATTTCCAAATAGTATAGGATCTACAAATACTTGTTTCCATTATGACCATATCGAGATTCATATTTTGATAATATTCTATAGAATACTTATTACTGTGGATTTTTTCCCATTTTTGCCCCACCAACGTGCCCAACCCAACCCCCACCGATCCCCCCAAATCCCCTCTTCCCCCCTCCCACCCACCATAATGAGGCTTTAGGACTAATGGTCCTGTAGATGCTAGCTCCCGTAAACCTCCTGCCATCCCTGGCGGACCTTTCTCATCAAATACAATTATTTAAATTATATGAGAAATGGAAAATAATAAATAAGAAAGACAACGAATCATAATATGCTATCCAACATCCTAGTAATGGGAAAAAGACAAACAAAATTTTCCAAATTAGCACATGTCTAAATTCATAGGTACAACTCTCCCCTTGGGTACAGGTGTTTTGCTGACCAAAAAAATCCAGCTCGTTTTATAAATCAAAAATGTATCCTCTGATTGTTTATGTATGTTATGTATATGTTCAATTTTATTTCATTGAATTTCAAAATCGTTACATGCTGATTTCATTAATATTCAAATTTCATCCAAAAAATGCTATATATCCAATGCATTTCGGTGGTTAGACCACCTTCATAAGGGATCCATCTGAAAATAACAAACAATAGTCTCTGAGCATACAATTTTCTAACCATTGCTTTTTAAGTTATCTGTTTCAAACATTATCAAAACATGCTATACGGTGAAAACAGGCTATCAAGACTCAACTTTATTACATGTGAAGTTAACAAGAGATACCTCAACTAACTGTATCCATTAGCTAGCATCCACTGTCTTAATGGTTGATAAATACACAACAAACTCACTTAGTTATTAAAAACGTTCTTATGCTTTCGTGCTCGGAAAACATGTTCTTACGAGATGCGGGGTGGACCGTTTACTATGAAACTGTACGTGCCTATGCCAACGTTTAAAATGTAAACAATGCTATCTACCAAACCCCCTTCTATATTCAACGCTTTTATGTCTATGACGCATGCCACAACGGTTTTCTGCTCTTAAACTAAAACGCCTTTTGCACATTAGCGCTCTGCTCTCACCTGCACAGGTTTTAATCGCGTCTTCTCGATGCTGCCATAATTACGTGCTGCTAGCGGTTCCGGATTCAAATAGTATTGTGCGCATGCGTGTGTTTACGTATGACGTGTTCAGGATCCGCGCTCGCCTGTTTTTTTTTAAAAACGGCGGTTGCTAACTTTATAGATTACAGTGCTCACATCTCTTCCGTGTGTAAACGATGAGTATCCTGTGAAAATCTACCTTACTAAGCACTAACTTGATGAACCTTCACATGCCTGGAGTGAGACTGAAGACCTTTTAACGCTACAACCTTTTAACGCTACATGGAAGTTCCATGGTCCTAGTGGCCGATTCGGCTCTTACTTCATGATACGGTGAAAATATGTGTACACATTAATACCTTCGTACAAAATGACATAATTACAAATAACACAAGAATTCAGTCCTGTCATTTAACCCGTTTGGTTTCAGGCTGTTCAAATAAAAAATCCAATGATTTTCCCTCTTCAAGAGGTTATTCTTGTGGGTGGAACCTTCTTTACTTACGACCTGTTCTAAGATGCATGCTCTTAACTGGCTGATATGGTGTTTTGCCTCCAAAAAATGCGTTGCCACTGTGGATTTTAATGAACCTGTCCGTATGTTGCTCTTGTGCTCAGTCAATCTTATTTTGAATTTCCTTTCTGTGTGACCCACATACACTCGACCATTTCAACATGTATATTATGTTTTTTTTTTTTTTTTTTTTTGCAGAGTTTTATATAGCGCGAACTAGAACCAAACCGAATCAGTTATCAGAGCGCTTTACACAGCACCAGTTACGTTACATGAGGAAACACTTTCATTTTAGGCACGGGGAGATTAAGTGATTTGCCCAGAATCACAGGGGGTTTTTGGCGTCGTTACCGAGACTCGAACCCAGATCCCCAGGTCCGAGGTCGAGCGCCTTAGCCATTAGGCCAACCCCTCTCTCCACGTTGGCTGAATCACATGTTCCATTGACTTTAAGGTAGATGTTATTTCCTTTCATGGGATGGGTAACAACATTCCCCTTCATCACATTGTCGCAGTTACTACAGTTTTGGCACGGGGTCGTGCCTCGATACTTTACTGCTTCCTTAAGTTCATATGGTGTTTTAAAAAAATCTGACACATTTTTTGCTCTTGTGTATGCAAACATAGGTTCATTTGAAAATATTCCTTTGAAATCCGGCTCAACCGTCATCATTGCCCAATGTCTCTTAATAATGGCTTTATATTGTTGGCTTACATTAGAATATTTACTCACACATGTCAGCCGTTGCTGTTCTGTTCGTATGTTGCATGACAGCAATTCCTCTCGGGTTTTTAACAATGTCCTTTGTTGTGCTTGTTGAGTTATTGTTTCCGGATACCCTCTATCCAAGAATCTTTTGTTCATTATGTCTAACTGTTGTTTCAGTTGTTCTTGTTCAGTGACCACTCTCTTCACCCTGAGAAATTGAGAATAAGGTAAGTGCCTCTTAAGTGCAGGGGGGTGGTGACTGTCGAATCTCAGTAAATTGTTCCTATCTGTCTCCTTCCGGTAGAGGTTTGTGGTGAAATGACCTCCCACTTGAGTAATTTCAACGTCTAAATATTGAATGCTGTTTTCATTGATTTTCCACGTAAATTTTATTCTGTCTTCTTTATTGTCCAACATTGCTATTTGTTGTTGTAAACTTTGGTGGGTGTCTTTCCACACTACAAATATATCATCGATGAAGCGTACATACAAGTTTGTGTGTTCCATCCAGATGTCATTCTTGTATACGTGTTCATTTTCAAATGCTGCCATGTAGAGATTAGCATATGCCGGTGCGGCACAGTTGCCCATTGGAGTTCCACTCTTCTGGATAAACCATCTGTTATCATAATGAACATAGCTATGCATCAAGGTAAACTCCATGAGTTCCATTAAGAATATTTGTAGCTCCTGTGAATGATGGCTGTGAACTAAAGCTCTTTCAACAGCTTCTAGGCCTTGTTGATGGGGGATAGATGTGTATAAAGCTTTTACATCTATGGTGGCCATTATTAATTGTCCCTCACTGTTCAGGGCTTTCAGCTTCACCAAAAAATCTGTGGTGTCTTTAATATAAGATGGAGTCTTTAATACCAGTGGTTGTAGATATTTATCTAGGAACTTCCCTATAGGCTCATGCAAGCTATTTTTGGTTGAAACTATAGGGCGGCATGGTGGTTTCACCGGGTCCCTGTGAAATTTAGGGACCATGTATAATACCGGGCTATTTGGATTCTCCTGTATTAAAAATGTCTTGGTCCGTTCGTTAATTACTCCTGTCTCTTGAGCGTGGCTCACGATGGTATATAATGTTCTTTTGATGTCTTCTGTGGGATTAAAATTGATTTCCATATAGGTATGTTCATCCGATAGATGTTCCTCTACCACTTCTTGGTAATATGATTTATTCAAAATAACCAATGCTCCCCCTTTATCGGCTTTCTGGCAGATGATATCTTTGTTGTTAGCTATGGATTTTAATGTACCAAATTCTTTATTGGTCATGTTCATCCGTTTGGTTTTCTTTTGGGTGTTCAGTTTACTTATGTCCTTCTTACATAGTTGTTCGAAAAGGTCCATAGTCTTATGGCTGATAGGAGCCATGTACGTGCTGCGAGTTTTTAAACCTCTTAGTTCATCTGGTTCTGAAGGTTTGGTGTCCGTAACTATGTTCTCAAAAAAATGTCGAAGTCTCATTTTTCGGGTTAACTTAAACAGACTCACTTCCAATTCTAGTTGGTTGGTGTGTGCTGTAGGTACAAATGACAATCCCTTTTGCAGAGTTTTAGTTTGTGATAGACTCAATTGGTAGTTTGAGATATTTAAAACCAGAGTGTTGTTGCTCGTTAGTGTTTCTTGGTTTTCTTTACTATGTTCCTGGTTTGCGGTTGACCCTTTTCTTTTTCTTTGGCCGTGTCCCCTGCGGGGTCTCCGTTGTCTCCTGTGCCTCTCTCTAAAAAAGGCACCGTAGTAGATGTGCTTGCTGAGACTGGGCGACTAGAGTCCTTTGTAATGTTGGGTCTTTCAGTGGTTGTTCTTTCACTGTCAGTAGAAGAAGTATCGGTGTGAGACGTATAAGTTTTTGTTTGTCTTTTACGGGCATATATTTCCGCCCAAGTGTAAACTTCTTGCAGCTTATAATCAAGCATGTCACGCCTGTATTTTCTTAGTTTACGTTCATTGACCTCTTGGGTATGTTTAATCAATTGATTGTTGATATCCTCTATAATTTTGGTTAATTCTTCCTCTGTAATCAGCTTGCTTAGCTCTTCTTTGGTTTTCTCGATATCCGTTTTTAATTCGTCTAGAATTTTAGATAGTTCTCCTATTATAAGAAGGATCAAGTCCAAACTACATTTGTTTAATATTGCGAAACACTTTTCAACAAACGGTTTAGCATTTTTACATAATGATGGTCTCAGGGATATGCGAAGGCCTCTGGGAATTCTCTGTGCTTTGTGATATTTTACCATGGTGCTGGCATGTAGCCGTTGGTAGATTTCTTTCCGAGTAAGATATAAAAGATGTTTTATATGTTGTTCTTTATTTTTCGTAAAAGTATGCTCAGTGGTTTCTGTTTGTATTAAAGAATATATTCTTTCGTTTGCTTCTGCCGTGTAAGCAAAAGTTTCTGCTCTACTTTCCGTAGAGTGTGTTGTCTCCTCGTACTGCATTCTCAGTTTCTTTTCTATAGGGCGTGCTCCGCCCTCATGGAGGGATATGAAATATAATACTAAAGTCTATAGTTGGGCACTGCCTCGATAATTATCCTAATGTGAAAGTCTTTTTTACCGTGCTCCAAGGTATCGCTTCCCGCCTGGAGCGTAGTCAATGATTGGTTGGTAGCAGTTATATACCCATATACAACTCTCCCCTTGGGCACAGGTGTTTTGCTGACCAAAAAAATCCAGCTCGTTTTATAAATCAAAAATGTATCCTCTGATTTTTTATGTTCAATTTTATTTCATTGAATTTCAAAGTCGTTACATGCTGATTTCATCAATATTCAAATTTCATCCAAAAAAAGCTATATATCCAATGCATTTCGGTGGTTAGACCACCTTCATCAGGGATCCAGCTGAAAATAACAAACAATAGTCTCTGAGCATACAATTTTCTAACCATTGCTTTTTAAGTTATCTGTTTCAAACATTATCAAAACATGCTATACGGTGAAAACAGGCTATCAAGACTCAACTTTATTACATGTGAAGTTAACAAGAGATACCTCAACTAACTGTATCCATTAGCTGGCATCCACTGTCTTAATGGTTGATAAAAACACAACAAACTCACTTAGTTATTAAAAACGTTCTTGTACTTTCGTGCTCAGAAAAGATGTTCTTACAAGATGCAGGGTGGACCGTTTACTATGAAACTGTACGTGCCTATGCCAACGTTTAAAATGTAAACAATGCTATCTACCAAACCCCCTTCTATATTCAACGCTTTTATGTCTATGACGCATGCCACAACGGTTTTCTGCTCTTAAACTAAAACGTCTTTTGCACATTAGCGCTCTGCTCTCACCTGCACTGGTTTTAATCGCGTCTTCTCGATGCTGCCACAATTACGCGCTGCTAGCGGTTCCGGATTCAAATAGTATTGTGCGCATGCGTGTGTTTACGTATGACGTATTCAGGATCCGCGCTCGCCTGTGTTTTTTTTTAAAACGGCGGTTGCTAACTTTATAGATTACGGTGCTCACATCTCTTCCGTGTGTAAACGATGAGTATCCTGTGAAAATCTACCTTACTAAGCACTAACTTGATGAACCTTCACATGCCTGGAGTGAGACTGAAGACCTTTTAATGCTACAACCTTTTAACGCTACATGGAAGTTCCATGGTCCTAGTGGCCAATTCGGCTCTTATCTTCATGATACGGTGAAAATATGTGTACACATTAATACCTTTGTTCAAAATGACATAATTACAAATAACACAAGAAATCAGTGCTGTCATTTAACCCGTTCGGTTTCAGGCTGTTCAAATAAAAAATCCAATGATTTTCCCTCTTAAGAAGTTATTCTTGTTGGTGGAACCTTCTTTTCTTACGACCTGTTCTAAGATGCATGCTCTTAACTGGCTGATATGGTGTTTTGCCTCCAAAAAATGCGTTGCCACTGTGGATTTTAATGAACCTGTCCGTATGTTGCTCTTGTGCTCAGTCAATCTTATTTTGAATTTCCTTTCTGTGTGACCCGCATACACTCGACCACATGGGCATTTCAATATGTATATTATGTTGGCTGAATCACATGTTCCATTGACTTTAAGGTAGATGTTATTTCCTTTCATGGGATGGGTAACAACATTCCCCTTCATCACATTGTGGCAGTTACTACAGTTTTGGCACGGGGTCGTGCCTTGATACTTTACTGCTTCCTTAAGTTCATGTGGTGTTTTAAAAAAATCTGACACATTTTTTGCTCTTGTGTATGCAAACATAGGTTCATTTGATAATATTCCTTTGAAATCCGGCTCAACCGTCATCATTGCCCAATGTCTCTTAATAATGGCTTTATATTGTTGGCTTACATTAGAATATTTACTCACACATGTCAGCCGTTGCTGTTCTGTTCGTATGTTGCATGACAGCAATTCCTCTCGGGTTTTTAACAATGTCCTTTGTTGTGCTTGTTGAGTTATTGTTTCCGGATACCCTCTATCCAAGAATCTTTTGTTCATTATGTCTAACTGTTGTTTCAGTTGTTCTTGTTCAGAGACCACTCTCTTCACCCTGAGAAATTGAGAATAAGGTAAGTGCCTCTTAAGTGCAGGGGGGTGGTGACTGTCGAATCTCAGTAAATTGTTCCTATCTGTCTCCTTCCGGTAGAGGTTTGTGGTGAAATGACCTCCCACTTGAGTAATTTCAACGTCTAAATATTGAATGCTGTTTTCATTGATTTTCCACGTAAATTTTATTCTGTCTTCTTTATTGTCCAACATTGCTATTGGTTGTTGTAAACTTTGGTGGGTGTCTTTCCACACTACAAATATATCATCGATGAAGCGTACATACAAGTTTGTGTGTTCCATCCAGATGTCATTCTTGTATACGTGTTCATTTTCAAATGCTGCCATGTAGAGATTAGCATATGCCGGTGCGGCACAGTTGCCCATTGGAGTTCCACTCTTCTGGATAAACCATCTGTTATCATAATGAAAATAGCTATGCATCAAGGTAAACTCCATGAGTTCCATTAAGAAAGGAAATTCAAAATAAGATTGACTGAGCACAAGAGCAACATACGGACAGGTTCATTAAAATCCACAGTGGCAACGCATTTTTGGGAGGCAAAACACCATATCAGCCAGTTAAGAGCATGCATCTTAGAACAGGTCGTAAGAAAAGAAGGTTCCACCAACAAGAATAACCTCTTGAAGAGGGAAAATCATTGGATTTTTTATCTGAACAGCCTGAAACCGAACGGGTTAAATGACAGGTCTGAATTCTTGTGTTATTTGTAATTATGTCATTTTGTACAAAGGTATTAATGTGTACACATATTTTCACCGTATCATGAAGATAAGAGTCGAATCGGCCACTAGGACCATGGAACTTCCATGTAGCGTTAAAAGGTTGTAGCGTTAAAAGGTCTTCAGTCTCATTCCAGGCATGTGAAGGTTCATCAAGTTAGTGCTTAGTAAGGTAGATTTTCACAGGATACTCATCGTTTACACACGGAAGAGATGGG
The DNA here is from genome assembly GCF_964261635.1 of Lissotriton helveticus. Classification (NCBI taxonomy): domain Eukaryota; kingdom Metazoa; phylum Chordata; class Amphibia; order Caudata; family Salamandridae; genus Lissotriton; species Lissotriton helveticus. The sequence continues at coordinate 2,093,986,857 of NC_136057.1, forward strand.
AGCACCGTAATCTATAAAGTTAGCAACCGCAGTTTTTTTTAAAAAACAGGCGAGCGCGGATCCTGAATACGACATACGTAAACACACGCATGCGCACAATACTATTTGAATCCGGAACCGCTAGCAGCGCGTAATTATGGCAGCATCGAGAAGACACGATTAAAACCAGTGCAGGTGAGAGCAGAGCGCTAATGTGCAAAAGGCGTTTTAGTTTAAGAGCAGAAAACCGTTGTGGCATGCGTCATAGACATAAAAGCGTTGAATATAGAAGGGGGTTTGGTAGATAGCATTGTTTACATTTTAAACGTTGGCATAGGCACGTACAGTTTCATAGTAAACGGTCCACCCCGCATCTCGTAAGAACATGTTTTCCGAGCACGAACGTATAAGAACGTTTTTAATAACTAAGTGAGTTTGTTGTGTATTTATCAACCATTAAGGCAGTGGATGCCAGCTAATGGATACAGTTAGTTGAGGTATCTCTTGTTAACTTCACATGTAATAAAGTTGAGTCTTGATAGCCTGTTTTCACCGTATAGCATGTTTTGATAATGTTTGAAACAGATAACTTAAAAAGCAATGGTTAGAAAATTGTATGCTCAGAGACTATTGTTTGTTATTTTCAGATGGATCCCTTATGAAGGTGGTCTAACCACCGAAATGCATTGGATATATAGCATTTTTTGGATGAAATTTGAATATTAATGAAATCAGCATGTAACGATTTTGAAATTCAATGAAATAAAATTGAACATAAACAATCAGAGGATACATTTTTGATTTATAAAACGAGCTGGATTTTTTTGGTCAGCAAAACACCTGTGCCCAAGGGTAGAGTTGTATATGTGTATATAACTGCTACCAACCAATCATTGACTACGCTCCAGACGGGAAGCGATACCTTGGAGCACGGTAAAAAAGACTTTCACATTAGGATAATTATCGAGGCAGTGCCCAACTATAGACTTTAGTATTAAATTCATAGGTAAAGATCAGTTAAACATCAGAATCCACCTTACTAAATGGAGCCCAAAAACTCTTTAGCAGGCCCTATACTGGTGAAATAACGAATTTTCCCTTGAAAAAACATTAAGTAAGGTTGTGCCCCCTTAACTTGAAATTGCGCAATCAGCTGCCAAAGCTGCCAGCGGAGCTCAACACTATGTTGACAAGGATCCGGTCTTGCAAAAAATTCAACAGCCCCCCCAACTCGTTTTTTGTCAGATCGTGCTAGCTGAAACACCTCCTCTCGTGCCAAAAAACTGTTTAAAGAGATTAAGAAGGCTCTTGGTATAGAATCCCCTTGACCGGCTCTATGACGAATATTAAAGGGAAACCGATGAGCGCGTTAGATTTCTCTGTCCCAATCCCACCTAGTCAACTCAGGAAAAGCTTTTTTAAATAACTCTATAATAAATTTGCGTGGATCTTGCCCTTCCTTTCCCTCCGGAATTTGTAGTATTCTTAGATTGTTCCGACGAGCTCTGTTTTCTAAGTCTGCCGTCTTCCACTGAATATTCTCCCTGGTGGCCTGCAACTGCTCAGTGACACCCTTTTGCTGAGTAAGTTCATCCTCCAAGTTAGAAATCCGATTTTCAGCCTCATTAAACCTGGCAATGAAATCCCCATGAGATTTGGCAACGCGTCTCACTGAGTTCTGAAGTTTACGACATCAATTTTGCACTCTTTGACTCTCTTCTCTAGTTTCATCACAATGGGACATAATCGACTGATAGATCAAAGTTAAGAAAATTTCTTAGCCGTCCCTTTCGGCATTTAATTGCTCCTTCGAGTGTGTGGTGCTTGTACAGTATCACCCTTATTGAAATTTGCATTCAGCTCCAACCTTTTCCGCACCTTATGAGGGTGATTCTTAGAACACTCCCCTGTCTCTTCCAAAAACATGCTGCTATGGTCGCTGCCATCAGCCATACTCATCTGCGTCGAATAATGTGTGGCCAAATCTTCACATGAAGACATAGACTGTTCAGAAAGAGAGTAAAAATCCCCTGATTCGGGATCCGGTATTTGTAATTGCTCAGGGCCCTGAGGATTATCGGCAAATTAGAAAAAGGAACACCCCCTGTAACACCAGCATCACGCACTCAATTCAGCGAGGACATCGCCGACTTCGTCAGCCCGCATGCCCTCCCTTCCGCGGACTACATCCTCCTGGGGGACCTCAACTTCCACCTGGAGAACAACAACGACCGCAACACCAGCACCCTGCTCGACAACCTCGCCAATCTTGGACTCAAGCAGCTGGTGTCCACCCCCACCCACCTCGCCGGACACACACTCGACGCCGTCTTCTCATCCAGCACGGACGTCGCCTTCAGCCACGCCACAGAACTTCAATGGACGGACCACAGCTGTGTCCACTTCACCTTCAAAAGAACGACGACCCACCACCACCAGCAACAGGTTGCCCGCAGAAGCTGGAACAAGATCACAGCCGACCAGCTCGCCACCTCCCTGAGCCAGCACCCTCCTGCCAGCTCAGCGAACCCCAGCCAGGCTGCCGTCAACCTCACGAAGTGGATCAGCAACTGCGCGGACGAACTCGCCCCGCTGAGGACCCCACCCAGCAGACCCGGCAGCAAGAAGGCCCCATGGTTCACCGACGAACTCAAGAGCTCCAAGAAGAACTGCAGAGCCCTCGAGAAAGTCTGGAGAAGGGAACCAACACCGGACAACATGACCACCTTCAAGCTTGCCATCCGGAAGCACCACCAGCTGATCCGCGCCGCCAAGAAAACTGCATTCAAGGACCGGCTGGACAACAACGCACACAACTGCAAGGAACTCTTCAACATCGTGAAAGAGCTATCCAACCCCAGTGCAGGAAACAACGACATCACCCCATCGCAAGACCTCTGCAACTCCCTCGCCTCATACTTCCACAACAAGATCGCGGACATACACAACAGCTTCAACAACCAACCAACGCACACCAAGACCGAACGACCAACCCCCACCACCACCCTCCGCGCCTGGACTCCGATCAGCACAGAAGACACCGCCCGCACGATGAACTCCATCCACTCCGGATCTCCGACCGACCCCTGCCCCCACCACGTCTTCAACAAGGCCGACGCTGTCATCGCACCCCACCTACGAGACATCATCAACACATCCTTCGACACCGCCACTTTCCCGAAGAGCTGGAAGCACGCCGAACTCAGCGCTCTACTCAAGAAACCCACAGCGGACCCCACCGAACTCAAGAACTACCGCCCCATCTCGCTCCTCCCGTTTCCAGCCAAAGTCATCGAGAAGACCGTCAACAAACAGCTGGCCGCCTTCCTTGAGACGAATGGATCCCTCGACCCCTCACAGTCTGGCTTCCGAGCCAACCACAGCACCGAGACCGCCCTCATCGCCGCCACCGATGACATCCGAGCCCTGATGGACAACGGAGAAACAGCGGCCCTCATCCTCCTAGACCTCTCCGCGGCATTCGACACTGTCTGCCACCGCACCCTAGTACAGCGCCTCAGCAACGTCGGAATCCAGGAGAAGGCTCTGGAATGGATCATCTCCGTCCTCGACGGAAGAACACAGAGAGTCCGCCTACCACCGTACAAATCAGAGGCCACCGAAGTCATCTGCGGCGTCCCTCAAGGATCCTCACTGAGCCCCACCCTCTTCAACGTCTACATGAGCCCCCTCGCGGCCATCGCACGCCAACACAACCTCAGCATAATCTCCTACGCCGACGACACCCAGCTGATCCTCTCCCTGACCAACGACCCCGCCGCCGCCAGAGCCAACCTGCACGAAGGGATGAAAGAGGTAGCCGAGTGGATGACGACCAGCCGCCTGAAACTGAACTCAGACAAGACGGAGGTCCTCATCCTGGGCTCTTCACCCTCCGCCTGGGACGACTCCTGGTGGCCCCCCGCCCTGGGCACCGCACCCAAACCAACAGACCACGCACGCAACCTGGGCTTCATCCTGGACTCCTCCCTCTCCATGACCAGGCAAGTCAACAACGTCTCCTCAGCGTGCTTCAACATCCTACGCATGCTACGAAAGATCTTCTGGTGGATCCCCACCGAGACCAGGAAGACCGTCACCCAGGCCCTCGTCACCAGTCGACTGGACTACGGCAACGCCCTCTACGCCGGTACCACCGCCAAGCTCCAGAAGAGACTCCAGCGGATCCAGAACGCCTCAGCCAGACTCATCCTCGACATCCCACGAACCAGCCACATCTCCGGACATCTGAGAGACCTGCATTGGCTCCCCGTCAACAAAAGAATCACCTTCCGCCTCCTCACCCACGCACACAAAGCCCTACACGACCAAGGCCCGAGCTACCTCAACAACCGAATCAACTTCTACGCTCCCCAACGCCACCTCCGATCAGCCAACCACGCCCTCGCCGCCGTCCCCCGCATCCGAAGAGCGACTACTGGAGGAAGGTCCTTCTCCTACCTGGCCGCCAAGACCTGGAACTCCCTCCCGACCGACCTGCGCCTGACCCAAGACCACCTCTCCTTCAGGAAGAAGCTGAAGACCTGGCTGTTCGAGCAGTAGCGGCATCCCCCTCCCCCCAGCGCCTTGAGACCCTACGGGTAAGTAGTGCGCTCTATAAATGTCTTTGATTGATTGATTGATTGATCGATATCTGTCTTATCTCCCATTCCTCCAGAACAGGTCATAGCACCATCTGCAAGTTCCAAGAGGGGCTGAGACATAGTAGAAGAATTAAAAGAGGGGCACATATTTTGTGAAATTACATCCTCTGTACACACGGGGGCTGAAGCTGGAATTGTGATTAAGTTTGCATTTTTGCCATTGGCTGGCCCCCCACCATTCAATCCACCTGATTCAGTTCCACTTTCTGAAGTTATTTCACCCTTTTTACCTTTTCTCTTATCCTTGGCGGCAGAAAAAAGTGCTGGAATCTTTTTCGCAGCAGGCCCCCCTTTGGTTTTTATGGTGGCAGCGCTACCAATCTTGCCTAAGTCAGCGAGGCTGCCCGGGCACTCATCTCTCACCTGAGCCCCATCCACTGACGTCTCCGGTTGTTCATCCTCCTTCGGCCTCCCGCGCTTATTTTTCAGGGGCATTTTTCCGCCGTAGATCCTTCCCTCTGCAGACACAAACAGAGAAGCTGAGAATTTTCACCAGGTGAGCCTCGTACCACTGAGCTGTAGCGCAGCAACGCCCACCAGCTGTGCTGATCTCGGGACAGCCCTGCTGCTACACCGAGCAGCGTCTCGGCCAACAATCACGGACACCAACAACTCAGTGCGTTTTACAGTCCGCAACACAATTTTTCCACAAAGGAAATCCCGCTTCAACACGAGCCTGCTAATAACAAAAAACGGCCGTAAACGGTCATCTCCCCACTCCCCAAAAGTGAGAGCCGCGAGGTCCAGCAGGAGCGGTCAGCTACACGAGGGCCATCTTGCATCTGAGCCCTGGTGGTCTATTCCGTTGTCTTTTCTCTCCCTAGTGGCGGTAGTCTCTACTTGAGTGACTAAAATATTCAGTTAGGGGCTGCCTTGGGGGAGAGTAGGGGTCCATCTTTGCTCCTGTGAATGCTTGCTCTGCAGATGGTAGAGTCAAGGCCTGACAAAGGGGCACAGAGCAATAGGGCAAGTGTGTTGGAGGTGTAAAGCCAAAAGACATTTTGCTAGGATGTACAACGGGAAGGGAAGTGCGAGTTTCCTGAATTCTAAGATGGATGTTTGTATGGTGGGTTGTGATGACCTTGAAAATCAGGATGTGGAGGGGTTCAGTTTACACATTGGTGAAGTTGGAGTTGTGTCTCAAAAAAGTGCATCCTCATTGTACCATAAAGGTAGATAGAGTGGAGGTACACATCATGGCCAATTCCGTAGCAAGGTATACTTTGATTGGAGAAAAACAATTAAGGAAGTTCCCCATCACAAAGTTTTTGAGCCAGACATTAAACTGGTGGCATATGGAAATAAGCCTATTGAGTTGTTGGAGGATTTAGAAGGGGTGTTGGAGTTTCAGGGTGTGGAGACTAATTCCAAAGTGTACTTTGTTAAGGATGGGTCATGTTTATTGGGAACCGCAGAAAAGAGATATGTGGATCATATTGGATCTCAACCATCCTGAGCAAGTGCAGGCGCTAGATCAAGTGTGAAAGAAGTACAGGCTGAGTACTGGCAGGAGAAGTTTGCTGAATTTTTATTAATTAGTTGGGATTACTCAAGGGATTCTCCCATAAGATTGTGTTGAAGGATGGTGGGGTTCCTAAGATGCACAAGGTTCAGATGGCGCCTATGGTGATGAGGGAGCTTTTGAAGAAAGAGTTGGAGAAGTTGTGTTGTTCTGGAATCAAGGAGATTAGAGCCTCAGAATGGTTGGCCCCAGTGGTTTTGGCAAAGAAGCCCAATGGGGACTTGAGGATGTGTGTCGACTTGAGAGATCTGAATCAGGCAATTTGGGTTGACAGACATCCACTGCCTAATATTGGGGAAATGTTGGCTTATGTCCTTTGTTACCCCAGAAGAAGCGCACAGGTTCAAGCCATGCCTTTCGGCTTGGCGTCACCTCAGCTGTTTTTCAGAGGGCAATGCACCAGCTGTTTAAGGGACTATGTAATGTGACGTATTTCCATGATGACATACTTATTTTTGCTGAAAATGTGTCTAATCACGAGGAGGTGTTGTCTGAGGTGCTGAGTATTTTGCAACACAGTGGGTTGACTATTAAACTGGAAAAATGCACATTTGGGGTCAACGGTGTTGAGTTTTTAGGTCATTGGCTACATGAGAATGGTGTAGCTCCTAAATTACAGCTGGTGAGGGCCATTGAGGATGCTCCGTCACCTACGGATAAAGATCAAATGAGATTTTTCTTAGGGTTTGCATAATACTATTCGCGATTCATTCCTAGGTTCGTGGACAAAACTGTGTGCATGCGGGTTTTGATGCTCAAGAATGCCAAGTTTGTTTGGTGCCCCGAATGCGAACGAGAGTTCGCGCAAATCAAAGGGAAGATTGCGTTGGCATCTGATCTCAAGCAGTTTGACATCCGGGACAAAAACATAGTGTGTACTGATGCCAGTGCCTTGGGTTTGGGTGCTGTGCTTGTACAGCAGAGACAAGGTTGAGAAGTGACGATTGCTTATGCATCTAGGCCATTGAAGGGTGCAGAGCGCATGTATTCCACTATTGAGAGGGAGGCCTTGGCATGTTGGTTGGGAGTGGATCAATTTAAGAAATTTGTGTGGAGAATGCAATTTGTGATCTGCACTGATCATCGCCCTCTAGTTGAGGTGTTCACCAACAAAGGGAGCAATTCAACTTCGCCCAGGTAATGCGTTGGGTTTTGTGGGTAATCGAACTTTCATATTCCATAGAGTACGTGCCGGGAAGGAAGAATATAGTAACCGATTGCTTATCTACATTGCGAGTGGAGTGTTCAGATGGTGATGTGGTGGAGGACAATGGAGAAATGGTAATGGCTGCCTGTGCCATTTTAGGAGGACGTATTGAGCATGAGTAGTGGCAGCAGGCAGTGAAGGAGGACAAGGTGTTGGAGGAGGTTCCGTAATATAAGCACGAAGTTGTCGTTGGTGAGTGGGGTCTTGTTGAAGGGAGAGTTGTTCTTGAGGTTTTAAGGTCACATATTCTGGGATTGGCACATGAGGGTCATGTGGACATGAGTGTGTCTAAGCGGACAATTAGAGCGGAATATTGTTGGCCCGGTGTGGATAAAGATGTGGAAAGGGAGGTCAGGGGATGCTTGGCGTGTGCTCGGAGTGATAAGTCACAGAAAACTGTGACGTATCCTCCTGTGGACGTGGAAAAAATGGATGCTCTGTGGAAGAAAGTTGGTTTGGACATTTCAGGACCTTACACTGTTTTGAGTGCTTGTCCGGTGTATGCGCTAGCCATTGTAGACTATTATTCAAGGTGGCCGGAAGTGGAATTTATGAATCATGTAACAACACAGGACATTATCAAGGTTTTGGAGAGATTATGGGAAAAAGAAGGTGTCTCTGAGGCAATTGTGACTGACAATGTTGTACAGTTCGCGTCACAGGCTATGAAGGGTTTTTGCAGTTGTATGGTGTAGAGCATATCAGGTTGTCTGTCTATTATCCACAAAGGAATGGTCTGGTGGAAAGATGGAACAAGACTTTGAAAGAAGGTATCCAGTTGGCTCTAAACCAAGGCGAGCAGTGGAAATGTGCAGTGCGTAGACTGATATGGGCATACCGTACAACCCCTAATGGTGTTACTGGCAAAGTACCTTTTGAAATTATGAGGGGAGGGTAGGCCCAATTATAGCTTGTAAAAGGGTGCTGGGGTAAAGGAATGGTAGTGAGTTACCTGGGAGCTCCAAGGGAGTGGTTAAAAAACTTGTTGGCTGTGGGGGATTGGGTGCGTGTGAAGAAAGGATAAATGTACAGCAAGGGATTGTCAAGATTTTCAAAGCCACTGCAGATCAAAAGGGTGAATTGTTTTTCGGTTCTTCAGAGTGATGATAATGTGTGGAATGTCAAGAAGGTGGTAAAGGTACCTTATTGTCTGTTAAAAGGGGATAGGGAGAAGCTTGGATATGGACATGACGTGTGCTGATGAAGGGGTTATCTGAACGTTTGGATGTGAAACAGAACAACTTGCATCAACGGTTTGATAATTTTATCATGAACCTGTGAAAACTGCACAGTGAGTATGTCTTTCATGAGTCTTCTTACACTTTGCATTGTGTTCTGTAACAACATTCTTAAGTTTGACTACTTCAAGTTGTTGCGGTTTTATTTACCCATGTATTATTATAGTTGATTTCCTTTGTGCATTTTTTTCTTTTCCAAATGTTTCATTGTATACGGGAAGCACTGGCGTAACGAAACTCGAGGGGGCCTCCCTGCAAGGCACGTGGAGGGACCCCCTCCAGGCTCGATCAGGAGCTCTGCAGCCAGAGTGCTGTGCTGAGGTGGCCCCTGGAGCTTGGGGGCTGTGGGGCCTGTGTTACGCCCCTGATGGGAAGATATCTTGTATCATGCTCTGGAGCCTTCCATGTTCCGACATTCCATAGAATGGTTGTCGGGTTGGAAGGCTCGGAAGAAGACAGTTATTCCACTGGCAGTTTTCTGACTGGCTGCTCCATCCTGGCAGTTTTCTCATAAACAGAATAAAACAAGTAACTTACCTGCTTCCATGGATCTTTCTTTCAGAAACTCTAAGAGATTCATACATTAGGAATAGCGATTACCTAATTGCGATTCACAGAGAATCAAATTTAGGTCGTTGCTATTCCAAATATTGATACAACTGGCCCTATCTAATCTAGAAACTTTATAATATAAACTTCATAAAGGTAGACAGGTAAAATACAGCTGTTTTTTAAAGGTTATATAAAAAAAAAGTTTTAAGAAGCAAACTTTGAACTAGCTAAAAAAAACTATTTCCAGGCAGATGTGTACAGAGCGAATAGGTTTTGTGCAGTCACTCATAGTGAAAGAAGCTAATGGTTGAAGAGGGCTGACCCACTGCCTCACGCTGTATGATATGGTAGGCGGAAAGAACATGTGCATGCCATTTTAACAGACCAGTAGCTGAAACCCGCTGACCAAATGCCCCTCTGTGTAAGCAACAGTATATATAATTTTTAGGGAGGGAAAAACAAAGTCTGGTAGCCAATGCTGTTTCAAAGGCCAGACCTAGAAAGAGACTTAAACCACACATGTTGTTGCTGATGTGTTAAAACTTTGATTTTCAGATAAGGGTGAGATGGTGGTACAGTGGGCTCATGAACAATCCATGCGTTGATAGTAACACTACCAATTCAGTTTCTGTAGTGTAATGTATCCTGCATGGATGACAACACTATGCTTTACATTGCTGTAAAAGGCACCACTCTCATTACAACAACATCGCCTGACACTTTTTTGAGAATCTCCTGGCTGCTGTAGCAATGAAGAAAGGCAGATTTGAAGGTTCTATGCTAATTACCCCGAAAGAGGAATTTTAAAAGGGGATTTCCCACGGTTTATTCTCTCAAGTGCCTAAGTTCAGCAGGAACATTAGAGGAATAGAACAATCGCTGGAAAACAGTGCATCAGGACCCACAAGACGGTCTTTTAATGATAAGTGGAATGATGGCTTAAAGGAACTAGTTTTACTAGGGATTAAGTCATTAGGAAAGCAAAGATGATACGGTCATGCCCCCAAATGACAAGTCTGTAACAGAGAGTGCTGGCAATTTTTGGCTTAAGTTTCATCGACGCCACAGGCTGGATGGATTGCAAACAAGTCTATCCAGATCACAGAGGGTAAGAAGGATACATTATAACCCCTGCATCTAAAAACATTCCAGGCCGTATCAAGCTGCCGTTTTCTGTGCTGCGCCAGCAGATAAGTGGTCTGTGCATTCATTTTGGTGTCTTTGTAGCATACATTAACTCAAAGTGTTTCCGAGTTAATACATGTTTTGCTGACAGCAGATCTCATAAACATCAGGAAGATTGTCTCATTTTGTTTCCTAGCTCTGCTGTTGGAAACACTGTAGTGTAGTTCCTATTATCCCAATAGGCTCTGCGCATTGGAATAATACCTTCAATAGTAAAGGCCTAGACCAGACGTTAACTAGGTCTACTTACTGACGATATTAGACTTAAAGTTTTGGGTTTGCCAGCTAGCTAAGAGTTCACTAGAAACTTTCTCGAATGTTCAGGAAGGAATTAACTTCCCTGATTAGACAAGAAGGGATTTAGTTTCTGACAACCATAGAACATGACAACTTTGCTCTCCCCTAATCAAGAGTGTATCTCGAGAGTCGTGTGAACAAAAGGCAATTTATTTTACTCAGTCAGTACGTGCATTCTTAGTCTCATCAGAATGTAGAGAAAAGGAAGAGACGGGCGTGTTCAATAAAAAGGTGTTATTTATTGATCAGTCTCTTTTCTCATACAAGAGAAATGGATCGATATTATTGCAATACTTATAGTTAAGTAAAGTGCATACATTAAAAGCAATAGTATGAAATAATACTGTAAAAACATTGATATGGTTTCTAAGCCATAAGATGTTTTAAAATGAATAAAATATATTACATACACATATACATTTGACTAAACGTACTCAACTGGTGTTTCTAAATACGCCTACCCCGTGTACCTGACCTAAGCCTAATACGTGGGCGGGAATAGAAAGTTACAGTTTAAGTTAAGTTTGTTTTTGCCAAGTGAATAACTAAAGAATTCTCTGCAAGGGGTTGTTCAGTTCTGTACCTGGAATTAAGGATGAATGAGGGATGGTATCTCTCTCTCTGGTCTCGATATTCCAGGCTGCCTGCGAGGGCTACCCGGAAGCGCCGGTGCTGGATCTCTCGGCAGGAGAAAGCAGCGCGTCTCGTTCTCAGTGCGTCAGGAAGGCGGGGCTGTTCCAGCCGGGTCTGCTCTGCTCTGGGCTTCGGCAAGTATGGCTGCTCCGTCTCGTCACCACCGCGTGTGTTTGCATAGGGCAATATTGGTAATATTTATACCTTTAAGGTGCCGAGATTGACGTAAGGATGGACATAGATACGTCAATAAGGATGTCATACGACTTGCTCGTTAGCACATTCTTTTGCTGAAGTTCTCGGTGAAATCAAAACAATGGCCGCAGGGTTTTGCCCAGGTTGTCATAGGTTTGATTTGTTATGAGAACTCCGTATGCCTTATCAGGGGCTGGAGGAATATCGCTTGTCTAATTAGATCGCAAGCGTTATGACCTAATCAGATAACACGTTCCTGTGCCGTAGTGTGACTGTGTTAGATAACGGTGTCTGCATCATGGGGGTTTTCTGCCTCATGGGCTGACTGCTAGTTAACTTGTTGGTTTGTTTAACCAGAATAGGGTCAGGAATAGGGGGATCGATTCAGAACCTATAGGAATACATCACACCCACTCCACGCTAACTATGGACATATTTACTAATCTATGCATAGTAAAAACATACTATAGAGTATAGTGTATACCTTACCACCCCAAAATACATAAATGCATTTTGAAATTTTTCAAATATACGGAAGAATTGCAATCATATGTATTGTATGCACTCAAGCTGTAGAATAATGCCAAAGTAATCACGCATTTGTATACATTATTGCTATTTGGTATATGAGAATTTACACATGAAATGGCTTTTAATACAGAAAAAAAGTTCGAGACCATTCCATCACACAATAAAATATTTATGAACATACCAGCGGGCAGCTAATGTCTATAAGCTATCTAAAATTTAGAAACCTTAGTTCTCTAAGAATAGTTCTTACTTTAAGCAGAAGATAGTGTCCCGAAAAATATGCAAAAATATTTTGGGGCTGCTGAAAAATTGCTGTCCGTGAACTGGAGGTAAAATTGTTCATGTGACTTTATTTTTAAAGTTGAAGGCCGAATTCAGGGAACGCCGTGTGCGAGCTTGCTCAAAAGTCTCTATTTCTGCTCTAGTGAGAACATCATATCATTTAGGCTTTCGAAAAAGCTGTCAACAGCTTCCTGGGAAAGTTCCACTAACTCGAAAAAAGGTGTAACCATGCATTCGTGCGCATGATTTTCTCCATTGACATTCTGATTCGCATTGCTGACAGAAGGTCGTACCTGTTCGATGCTGCTTTCATCTTGAACTTCACTACCCCTTAATCGTAGTGGTGAAGCTTCCACGAATGCCGTCATCAGGATTGGTAGCCGTTGAGGGCAGCACAAAGCGTGAACCTTGATCGGGCTCAACAATGTTTCTGCATCCATTGGCGCATCCGATTGTAGCATTAGACAGGTGTCTAACACGCATTCTTCTCCGCATAGCAGACACCTTAATACAGGTAAAACACATCTTTGCCACATTGGTCGAAATGATAGAAACCAAGTCATGTTCAGGTCTCTAAGCCGGGAGAGTCCCAGGATTTTTGATATCCGGTCCCGGTATCCAATGGCTAGGATTGTTTCTTCCCTTGTCGCAAGAGTTTGGTCTGTGACATGGGTTGCCATAATGAAAAATAAGGACCAAGAATAGTATTCCTGCAATTAGTCCCAAGATCAGGGGAAGTCCGCAAAAAATCGAATGGACGAAATCTGGAAAAATACCCAGTATGGCTTTGAATGGTGTTAATGTCATCGAAAATACTGTCTTAAATACCTTTGAGACCCCATTGGTATCAGAAATATTTAAGATTTCATTCAGGATTTCTGCGAAATGTAAGGGGGAATTAGTCGATAACAATGAATGTATCTCTGCAGTCGTCCTTGCGACTTGTAGATCATACGTTTCTTTTGATGACGTGAGCCTTGTAGGCGTCTGAAGAAGCACTGTTTTCATTCTGCTTAAAGTATCTATTCGAATAGAAGTAATTTTCAAGTTGGGCCATGCCCTTGCCTCCCTGTCTGGAAAAGAGCTGGGGAACAATAAGCGTCCACAGCACTTGACCTTCGCAGTCGTAGTTACGAGATAAGGAGTCCCGGGCATAAGACTACAACATCTGCGATCTACAATTAGAATGTAACTCCCATTATAGAGTCTTTGAAAGAATGGTTCTATCTCTGTTGCAGGTGCGCCTTGCTGGTGACATGAAAGGTTGTATGAATTCCCTTCACAGGCTCCATGCAAACTAATTCCGTTACACAGAAGCGTGCCGCTTAGTGACATCGCACAATTATTGCCACTAAGAAACACTTTCTGTCCTTTATTACTGACACATGCATGTGAATAGGGCAGGTTCCATGTTGTTTTAATGTACCCCTTTCCCAATTTCTCGTACATGCCAGCCTGTATATATTTTTGGCAGTATTGAAACCTGAAGGTTGAGAATGGAATATTTATTATCCCATGTATTATCCATTCACTGACAGGTCGTTCTGACATTGTCACTGGTAATCTTTTGAGTTTTTCAATGCTCAAGATTGTATAATCAGCACCCTTTTGTGCCATACTGATTTGTCTATCAGTAAGGTTAATGATTTGGAATAGTGACGTTGTGTTGATTAAACGCCAAGGCACATAGCCTGAACGCAGATTTTGTAACGTCCAGCCAAGCTGTACAATAGAACGCAATTGAGACTGACCGTGTTGTAATAACAGTAAGTCTTGCGATAATATGTCGATTGCTGAAGACACAATGCTGTCCAAAGAAAAAATTCTGGAGGACAGAGTCAATAACCCATTGTCCACTACAGAAAGTGATTTTTCCAAATTAATACGGTCAATTTCCCGTATTCTCTCTGCTGTTTCAATTTGAGTAACCTTCCAGGCCTCATTGTATGCTGCATATACAGAGGCTGCTATGAAACGTTTCTGACGCTGTTTGCGTGGTCCCAAAATGAAATCACGCAAGTCAGCACCATCAGTAAGTAAAGTTAGGTGTTGCTTAATTTCTGTCAGTGTGGAAGTTTGTAGCCACTGAAGGCATAATTTGCCCACACTGTAGGTGGTTATTATCCCTGGGTGATGTCTTTGGGGATATCTAGGGTCTGGCCTGGTCATTTTGAACCCCTGTGTTTTGTTCAGGAATCTGTCTTGACAGTTATTAGTATCTGTGGGCCAGATCAACCACTGTTTCCAATCTGGATGTGTTCTGTTTTGGTTTAATACATAATTTACGTCTATCTCTTCATCTATAGTGCTATTGCTGTACATTGTTGGTTTTGGAATAGACGGTTTATTTAAGTCTTTAATTTTGGCTAGGCCAAGACAGGTAGTTTGTTGAACAGTGTCATTTAAAAATATCATTTGTTCTGGGATCATGCAAGCTCTAAACAAAGATTCTATACCCTGCACTTGCCATTCTTTTGTACCCCAAACACTTTTCAATTCCACATTTTTGTCCCAATAATCAAAACCAAAAGTATTCATTTGTTCAAAAAATGAGTCCGAATATATCAATTTTGTGTTTGTTATCATGGTCTTAGTTCCTGTCTTGTTTGACAATTTGAAATAAAATGCTTCAGCATTACTTATGTTAAAACCTGAAAAGTATGAATATTTGTCATAGAAGGTTCTTGAGCTTCCTTTTGGAGCGGTTGCACAATGTTCCCATTGATTATAATTTAAAACATTTCTAGGTTGTGCAGATCTATGTAGAAAATGGTTACCATAGTGGTTATAACAGTACATACTATCATAATTTGTAGAACCCTGCAAATAATCATGTTTGGTAAATTTAGCAGACATTACTAAGTCAGACATCATATTATTAATGCTTTCGAAGTCCCAATCATCAGCAAATGAGCTTGGTTTTGCAAAGTCACTCAATGAGATCTTAATTTGGTGTGGATATTTCAGGATTTCGACTGGACCATAAATTTCATAGTCAGTGTTGTCCCAGGCTACCCCACCCGGTATCGGATTGGCTGTGAAGTTGACTGAAGAAAGTTCTCTTTTCTCGACGTGTGACGATGTGTGTGGTTTGAGGATCAAGTTGATTTTCTGACTTGCTGTGTCCATTTTAGCATATTTTCCCTCAATGAAGCGTCCCAAAGTAAGTACCATGATGAGCCAAAGTATGAGGATAAATGCACCAAAACCCACCCAAAATTCGATCCATGGAGAAATCAGATATGTTTCTTTCAGTTGTTTCAAAAGTTCTTTAGCTTTATCTTTAAAGGTTTTTGATGATGTCTGTGTCTTTGATTCACTGAAGCCTTCAGAGGAATCATCGAAGTTTATGAAGTAGCCGGATGCAGTTCTGTCAATTGTTCCAATTGCTTCAGGATTACTGTTTCCTGCATTTTCGCTTGGTACTTCATTGTAGATTGGTGTGTCTCTGCCAAACGTTTTTATTTGGGTTTTCAGAGGTCTGAGTTCTATTGCATTGTTGCATAGTCCTTGTTGTTCTTCTGTAGGCGTTTCGAATGTGATGAGCCTCTTCGTTAGGACCTCTGTACTGGTAGCAAACCTTGGTGTTCGGCTACTTATTGGGAGTCCACTTGGCCTACTGTTTGTTATCGGCCACATGATTGTGGTTTTACCAGGTCGATGGATACATCTCGGTTCTCCTTTTTACCAGCAAGTGGCGGTAGTACAACAGATCTTGTCCCGTTGATAGACAAGACAGGAACTGCTTTCCTGTAAAAGGGCCCAAATTCCTTCTTTACCGTGATCTTTTCCCTGACTAGATCCCCGACTTTTGGAATCCAGACAGGTCTTGCTGGGACAGGTGGTGGTTCTTCAGTGGTTGTTGGCTGTTGTTTCAACTTTATGTTGCTCAGGTCTTTTCTTGTTTTGTTTAAGTCCTGCAAAATAGCCAAACGGTCTTTGATATCAAAGCTTTTTTCTTTCACCACTGAAGTCTGACTATCAATGTCAGAGATCAACATCCTAGTTCCAAATAATAATTCGTACGCACTGAATCCCTTCAGAGAATTTCTTGGCAAGTTATTTAGACTACGTTGGACACTTATTAGATGTTTGACCCACCCAGCTCCCGAACCTAATATCCTTTCCGTTATAGATTGCTTTATGCCTTGGTTTTTTCTTTACACCATCCCGTATCCCTCAGGAAGGAAGTGAGAAGATTCCCGCTGTGCTATGCTCATTTGGCCATGTTTCCCATCAGGCTGGAGGGCTAGAGTGAAAACAATGGTCAAACGTAGCATGCTCTTAGCGTATATGCCATTTAGACTCGCAAATCTTTGTATAACAGTCCAGACGTCAGCCGAGTGCTGGTGATCTACATTATAAGTGGAAACTAGCCTGTATATGTTAATCGCAAGCCTTCCTTTTTACTCTTGATTTTTTCTGGAGTAAAACGACGAGGTATTAAACTGTTTCTCTCCCCACTGCGATCTCTGTTGCAGTTTGGGCAGTTTTTTACAAACATGGTGTGACGCAGGCTCATGGCTGGCCACCAGTACCGTGATTGTAATTCTTCCAGAGAATCTTTTAGTTTGAGGTGTCTGAGACCCTCGCCCATATGTGCGTCTGCGATTAACAAGTTTCTCCTGTCCATGTTTGGAATCACTCTATCCCCCACTCCAGGGATTCGAGCAAAAGGGACGGAGTTTGCATCGATTATGTATGTATAATTGAGTGGATAGTTGATCGGTAGTGCTGAGCAGTCGCCTTTTGATGACGTTTTCACCGCCAGCACTGTTTCACCGTCAATGTATTTTAATGTACGCTTTTTTCGAACTACGGGAGCCGATTTAGTGGCTGCCGCTGCGGCTGTGTCAGCCAATGAATTCCCTGCAACGTGAACGCCATCACGCTGATGACTCAGTGAGTGTGTCACGTGAGCCCTTGGTAGCTCTTTTTGTAAAAGAGCTATTTGTTCCCAGAGCAGTTTCTGCTTTATTGGTGCATCTGTGTCATCTTTGTAACCTTTTTGAATCCATGTCTGCAAATCCTTGTTATATGATTTGACGCAGTAATATGAATCTGACACTATAAGTGTCGGGAATTCGCGATCCGCATTATCTAGCGCCATTTTCAATGCTAGTATTTCAGTTTGTTGTTCTGAATTAGTTTCTACTGAGTGTGTTTTTGTTAATAGAGGTTTTAGTTTACCTCCGCGCCACACTTCTTTTGTAATCCCACATGTGGGGTTGTATGCCTGTTCTCCCCAAACGGGGGGTTGAGCATGTCCGTCTGTATAAATTACACAGGCGTAATGTCGTAAAGGCAGAATGTCGATTGGCAGAGGGAATGTTTTCTCATATTCTAGATTTTTTAATTCTTCTAGTTCTGGATCAAAGTAGTAGTATACTTTGTCCGTTGTAATTGAGTTCACCCATTGTATCCATTCCGGATTCAGTGTTGTTGTTGGTAAATTACATGGTGTTGTTAGTGCCTCAAAGGCTGATTCTGCTGTTCTGACTGTGACATGTCTACCGTCAGCTTGATCTTTTTCTCTAGCTATTGCGGTTTGAACAGCATGAACAATTTTTTCTATAATGCTGAACTTCTTTTCAGCTTCTGTGTACAAGTGTGATTTGAATGCAATTGGTACCTTTTCTCCCTCATTAGAGGTCAGGTATGTGAATCCGCATCTCCCTGGGATGACTCGAATCACAAGATTGCGTGTGTTATCACGTGTTTCTAATTTTGTTTTAATTAGCATGTCTGTTTGTAAGGATCTCAAAATTTCTGTGTGTGTTTGAGTCCAATTGGATCTTTTAAAATCTGGTTTTATCAGATCATAAAGGGGTTTGACCCTTTCTGCGTAATTTGCAATGTATGTTCTTCCGAAATTTAGGAAGCCTAGAATCGACTGTAGGTTTTTTAGTGTTCTAGGTGCTTGGATTACGGCACATTTCTCTAGGAAATTGTCAGCCAGGCTTTTGCCTTCACTTGATAATTCATATCCTAAGAACAGGACTGTCAGATGGGCAATTCTGGATTTTTTAAAGTTGAATTTGTAACCCTCTGCTGCGAACCCAAGTATTATGGTGTTCACTCTCTTCAAGTGAGTCTCCAAGTCATCATCTGTTAAGTAAATGTCGTCGACATAAGATAATGCTTCATCATCATATATTTGTAGTAATTCTGTTACTCTCGCTGAGAATACTCCCGGGCTGTTCTTGTACCCCTGGGCTAACCCACAGAATTGTTTTTGAGTGCCATTTATTGAGAACGCAGACAAATATCTGCTCTCTGGTGCTATGTTTTGACAAAAGAATCCATTAGAGATGTCTAATGTTGTTTTGTATTTTTTGCGCACTATGTTATTCATTAGTGCAGCACTATGCGAATTTTGCACTGCAAAAGTTTTGCAACATGTGTTAAGGTGTCGGTAATCCAAAACTAGACGATATGAATTGTCTGGTTTGGAGACCGGAAACAAAGGGTTGTTCATTTGTGAGGTGCAAGTTTCAATCACCCCATGGTATTCTAGCTGATCTAGTATTTCTTTTACCTGTTTTTTAGCTTCTTGCTTAATTGGGTACTGCCTTTGTGCAGTAGGTTGTGATTTTAACTGGATTTTGTGAGGAGGAGAGTCCTCATCCCATCCCACGTGATTTTTATATAAAGCAGGAGCTAGAGCCACTGCCCACTTTCTAGCAAGTGTGTATTTTTTATGAATTGGGATATGATTTGAGAAGGCAGGCATAATTACTTCTTCGCCATGAGGGCAATCCCTGACAAACTCTGGTGGCCAGTCTTTTTCAGCTAGAAGGATATCATAGCCCTTGGAGAGATTATCCCAAAATAGTCCCCTTATTTTTCTAGTCTTATCTCCCTCTATACGTAATGTTATTTCGTATATTTTGTGAGGTTTGCTAACTCTGGTGTCTGCAGTTTCCACTTGAAGATATTCATTCGTGTCCACTGTCTCCAGATGATTCACAAGGACTTTGCGAGCTATGCTCACTTCTGCTGCGCTGTCTAGCATTGTCTGAGCCCATTCCCCGTTTTTCAGTTGTGTCCTCAGAATTCTCGGCATTGTTAACTATTTTAATGCTGGCTACCTTCTTCTTTGGAAATTGTAATTTCTTTTTTAGCTGAGCAGGTTCCTTGTCTTTGGACTTGGCGTGCTCTTCTCTTTGTTCTGATCGTCCTCTTCTTTCCGATTTCTGCGAGGAAGTCTGAAAAGATTGAGAGGGACGTGTATCAATGTCTTGATATCTATCAGGCTTTTTTATATTATCCCTATTTCTAAGGTTATATCTTTTCCCAGAGGGGTCACTCTGGGGTGACCTGTGTCTTTGGTTCGGAGATTTCTCTCTTCGCCTAGGAGACCTTCCTCTGGACTGGAATTTCTTTTCTTTGGGATTGGATTGTTTGTTTCCATCCCAGCTCTTTTTCTGTGATGTTGAATTATTATTAAAAAATATTTTTTCAGGACTTTCAATTAGTTGTGGTTTTACTGGTATTCCACCTAAACTATCTCTACCTAGTTCCTCATAGGATTTTTCTATGATTCTGGCAATTTCAGCTGGTTGGTCTGCTATATCTGTTTCCTTTAACCTCTGGCGGATCGCCACATTTGCTGCTTCTCCCTTTATGTTGGCTAATAATATAGCCGAGACCTGCTTGAAGTCTTTTAGTAATTTCATACCAAGAGTTAAAGCGGGTTCTGGACCGTATTCGTCTTGAATTTGTTTTAGCACATCTGGTATTACCGAAATGGATGGAACACCGTGCGTTTTTGTGTAGATGGAAGCAAAGACTGTACCCCAAGTGTCACAGTCCTCAATGTGTGGTGCGATTCCCATTGGAAGACAGATAGTCAGAATCCTGTGCTTTTCTAGCGGGGTGGTGTCTGGAAACACCGCCTCTATTTGGGTGATTTTCTGCGCTAGCCAGAATGGTATTTGTTCCCGTTTAGCCGGTACTTTACCTAGGCAGGACTGGATGTTCTGTGGTGTAATTTTATTTGTGTTCCCCTGGTGAGGGGTCAGCTGTGGGAGTTTAATCGCTGGCTGAATTGTTGAAGTCCGCATCACATACTGGACCAATTGTCTATGTATTTTTATTAATTGTTTTAGCTGTGTTAATAGGTTAGCTGCAGACATCCCGTCGATGTCTGGATGTGGTGTGTATCCGGCTAGGACCGGCCACGTTGCTCCTCGTCTACCTAAAGGACCGAGCCTGGTGATGTGATTATTATGTTTTAGGGCGCCATCAAATAAGAGCAAATGCTCTTGAAATTTGAGTGGTACTTCCACCTCCTCGAAAGGAGTGTATGTTTCAGGAGGTTCCTCTATTTTGTAATAGTGGAAGTACTTTGTTACAGGATTTGCTGCTGGAAAATTTATCCATGAATAGTATACCTCTGTCTGCCGATATTCGTGTGCCTCAATTACGAATATGACTGTACCACCTCTAGGTGTCAGTCCATTTTCTATAAGTTTTATGGTTATAGATTTCCTTTTAAAGACAGGGATGAGTATTATATCCGGGTCTGCTTCCTGTATGGTAGCATCAGCTGCTGCGAGTTCAGTTGCTAATCTAACTGCCTCTCTTTCTTCATCACTGTCTACCATTTTACCGACAGGATGGTTATTTTGTTTGTTTGCAGATCAGGTTTCTTATGGAAACAAAGATTAGATGCACAATATTTTGGAACAGTGTATCCTTCAACGTTGACTATACCAAGAACCATACATAGGAGTTCCCTCCTGCGAGGTCTGGCGGAT
This sequence comes from Lissotriton helveticus, assembly GCF_964261635.1. Lineage (NCBI taxonomy): Eukaryota > Metazoa > Chordata > Amphibia > Caudata > Salamandridae > Lissotriton > Lissotriton helveticus. The sequence continues at coordinate 2,094,007,904 of NC_136057.1, forward strand.
ATGACCTTTTACCCACTCCAGACGTCTTTGGAGTATTATGGGAGAATGGGGTCTGAGTGAGAAAGCACGACTGAGTTACTTTAAATGTCTTACGTTAGTTTTATCGCCCTTTCCAAATGCGTTGGGCGCCATGTAGTGTAGTTCCTATTATCCCAATAGGCTCTGCGCATTGGAATAATACCTTCAATAGTAAAGGCCTAGACCAGACGTTAACTAGGTCTACTACTGACGATATTAGACTTAAAGTTTTGGGTTTGCCAGCTAGCTCAGAGTTCACTAGAAACTTTCTCGAATGTTCAGGAAGGAATTAACTTCCCTGATTAGACAAGAAGGGATTTAGTTTCTGACAACCATAGAACATGACAACTTTGCTCTCCCCTAATCAAGAGTGTATCTCGAGAGTCGTGTGAACAAAAGGCAATTTATTTTACTCAGTCAGTACGTGCATTCTTAGTCTCATCAGAATGTAGAGAAAAGGAAGAGACGGGCGTGTTCAATAAAAAGGTGTAATTTATTGATCAGTCTCTTTTCTCATACAAGAGAAATGGATCGATATTATTGCAATACTTATAGTTAAGTAAAGTGCATACATTAAAAGCAATAGTATGAAATAATACTGTAAAAACATTGATATGGTTTCTAAGCCATAAGATGTTTTAAAATGAATAAAATATATTACATACACATATACATTTGACTAAACGTACTCAACTGGTGTTTCTAAATACGCCTACCCCGTGTACCTGACCTAAGCCTAATACGTGGGCGAGAATAGAAAGTTACAGTTTAAGTTAAGTTTGTTTTTGCCAAGTGAATAACTAAAGAATTCTCTGCAAGGGGTTGTTCAGTTCTGTACCTGGAATTAAGGATGAATGAGGGATGGTATCTCTCTCTCTGGTCTCGATATTCCAGGCTGCCTGCGAGGGCTACCCGGAAGCGCCGGTGCTGGATCTCTCGGCAGGAGAAAGCAGCGCATCTCGTTCTCAGCGCGTCAGGAAGGCGGGGCTGTGCCAGCAGGGTCTGCTCTGCTCTGGGCTTCGGCAAGTATGGCTGCTCCGTCTCGTCACCACCGCGTGTGTTTGCATAGGGCAATATCGGTAATATTTATACCTTTAAGGTGCCGAGATTGACGTAAGGATGGACATAGATACGTCAATAAGGATGTCATACGACTTGCTCGTTAGCACATTCTTTTGCTGAAGTTCTCGGTGAAATCAAAACAATGGCCGCAGGGTTTTGCCCAGGTTGTCATAGGTTTGATTTGTTATGAGAACTCCGTATGCCTTATCAGGGGCTGGAGGAATATCGCTTGTCTAATTAGATCGCAAGCGTTATGACCTAATCAGATAACACGTTCCTGTGCCGTAGTGTGACTGCGTCAGATAACGGTATCTGCATCATGGGGGTTTTCTGCCTCATGGGCTGACTGCTAGTTAACTTGTTGGTTTGTTTAACCAGAATAGGGTCAGGAATAGGGGGATCGATTCAGAACCTATAGGAATACATCACAACACATGCATTAACTCGTACATATTTCCAATACATGTATGCACTCAAGACGCCAAGAAAAAGTCCACCAACACTTTCTGCACTGGTGCAGTGCAGAAAGTTTAAAAAGAAATAAAGTCCCTGAGCAAAAGGATGCTTACTACGTCGTACTACCGCCTGACTACAGTAATACCATAGGAGGCAGTATCCGACCTGCAAATAGCCTTGAGACCAAATTAAAATGACCCTCACTCAGTGAGTTTAAGGGTTATAAGTAACGCCAGTTTTGAACCTCTGTGTAAATCCCACAACAAGTTTTTTTTTTAAAAACAATATAAAAAAATATAAAAAACAATATACTATAAAAAACAGTTAAAACCATCAGTTTATTAAAAAAAAGTTTTTAACTGATCAAGACATAATCTTGGAGTCAATACATAATACATTCATTACAATAAAAACAATTTGCAAATTACACATTAAAAACCAAAAGTCGACGCGGCATTTCGGTGCTTTATGAAGATGGGAACACCTTCTTCAGGACGGTTTTTATCTCTCAAATTTTCAGAGATTCATGTGAAAGTTTACACCTATAGAAGACAATGATACGGCTACTTAATCATTTAGCGGTGTATCTTGCACTTTAGGAGAGAGTCTTTTTAACATCCACCTGTTGATAAGCGTTTCATTAGGACTATGATGTACCAAGGGTGACCACCGTATGAATCAATGATAATAGGGCCAACACGATAGTGCTTCAGTTAAATTGATCAATATGATCCCATCGTGGACTCACGTGTAAGCGAAGTATTAAATCTGCGCTACAATTTTAGAAGAGGGAACGTCTTGGAACTTGTTGCCTCTGCCGCTATTTTTATCTTCGCATGGTTGCATTAATCTTATTGGAAATCAGCGGCCTCCCTGTCACCGGGTCTTGGTACAGCTTTCTTTTTAATCTTATTCACCCTGTCCCTTATTGGTTCAGAGGGTATCTCCTTTTTCGTTGTTTGTTTGCAGTGCAGAAAGTGACATCACTGAGCCCCAATGAACGTTCCTCTACATGCACACAAGGACATAACACCACTATAATCAATGTACATAACAGCAGTCATACGCACGACAACCTTGTCCAAACATCCACACATACTTACGGTCCTTCCCACATCAAAGTCACATTTCTCTTGTGGGTACCGCTTATATCAAACATCATTCACTATGTACTCTACAGAACCACACCAATCTTCACAAATAACCAATAAATACTATTTAATTATGAACACTGCAGGAGTGGCGATAAGACAACAGTGCAGGCTGTGCCTTGTGACAACAGCCAATAATGAATGGCTACACTTCCCATCATTTATCAGATCAGGTGGCAAGACAACGTTAATACCAAGGAAACCCATAAAACAATGACCTGTAGAGATGTGCATGCAGTACATACTACATCGTGGTCTTGAACATTTCAAATCACTTGTAGCAGGTTATGTCAAGCCACCAAAGTCATCTGAATCAAAATCATTAGCACCGGCATCACAGCAAATGTTCCAATGACTGAGGAAATTGAAAAATTCATGCAACAATGTATGGTTCACTACAGCAGAGACTGAAGACACAAGCAACAAGGAAATGCTGTTTCAAATGTTACACCTTGAATATACAGGATGAATGACAGCACCACACAAGCCATTACCACGCATTGCTTTACAACGCGGTCATTACAACGACCGCAACACTACCATGCAAATCTTTACCACGCAAGTCTTTACAACACATATGCCATTACTGCACATGCCTTTGCAACAAAGTTATGTATGTATGTATATGTATTTATATATTTTATATACATATTTTTAAAGTATATATTTATATATTACATATATATGTATTTGTATATATTATTTTTTATAAATATACATTATAAAATAAATATATAAATATACACAGACATGCATGCACCCATGCCACCCCAAAACCCATACCCACCCTAAACCCCAAAAATATCTTTACCACCCAAAAACCCATACCCGCCCTAAACCCCAAAAATATCTTTACCACCCCAAAACCCATACCCACCCTAAATACCCCTTACCACCAAAAAACCCACACCCACCCTAAACCCTAAAAAACCTTACCCTTCAAAAACCCACACCCACCCTAAAACCTAAAATTAAAATTCCCACCCAAAAATCCATACCTATTGTCAACCCTAAAAATACCCTTACCACCCAAAAACCCACTCCCACCATAATTCCTAAAAATACCTTTGCCACCCCAAACCCAAACCCATACCCACCATAAACCCTAAACACCCCTTAACACCCATAAACCCATACCCACCATAAACCCTAAATCCTAAAAACGTCCCTTGCCACCCAAAAAGCTATACCCACCCTAAACCCTAAAACTCCGTTACCATCCAAAAGCCCATAACCCCAACCCTAATCCCTAAAATGACCCTTGCCACCCCAAAACCTAAACCCACCCTAAACCCTAAAAACGTGTTAGCACCCAAAATTGTATACCCACCAAAAACCCTAAAAATACCCTTGCCACCCAAAATCCCAAACCCACCCTAAACCCCCAAAAATTCTCTTTACTACCCAAAAGTCATCAGCAGTGCATTGCGGGCGCGCAAGTTATAGTTAGCTGGGCTAACTATAACGGAGGAATTTCAAAGGTTTTGTATAAGAGAAATGTTTTGCTAACTATAACGTGTGAAACCTATGGTTTTTTCAATGTATTTCTAAGCTTTTTTGAATGCTAATTCCTAACTATAACGTGTGTGAAACCTATGTTTTTTTCAATGAATTTGCAAGGTTTTTTAAATGCTAATTCCTAACTATAACGTGTGTGAAACCTATGTTTTTTTCAGTGAACTTCAAAGGTTTTGTAAATGATAATTTATAAATGTATTAATTATTATGTCTTTCTTTTTATACTAATTTCTTATATTTTTAATATAAATATATATATATATTTTTTTAGATTATATTTCATATTCTTATTATAAAATAATAACAAAACTCAATTGCAAAGGACTTTTTTGATTAATAATTGCTTGACGTCGGTTGCAAGTATAACACAGCTCCACCAATGCTCTTGGGGCCCTATGCTCACAATGCTGTATCAATCCTTACACCTGCTTCAAGCATGTGCAAGGTTTTGACGCACCATAAGCTCAAAAGTGACTGAATGAAATGTTATACATTTCACTCAGTCACTTTTAGGAGGCGTTGCTGCACCCCCTTCTGCACAAGAAAGCCTCTTCTGGCGCAGCGCTTTACAATGTAATACATCCGCCAGATGCGTCACATTGTTAGTAGCACACACCATGGCACATCTTTTGCACCACCGCTGTGTCACAAAAGTGACGCAACGGCTGTGTAAAAGAGGCACAAGGGGATTGTAAATCCGCCCCTAACACATACAAATTCACCCAGGCAGTTTCACCAGCAGCGCAAATTGAAGCATAGACTTGTAACATATTTATGTACATATGTTACATTCAAGTGCTTCGGACATACTACAGTATACTATAGATAAACACCTTATAGATTTATGCTGTAGCACTTCCTTATAGTTCTGCACTTTCACATTCTCCATACACTAGTAAGATATTCATTCATTCATTTTGACAAACTTTTACACACTAACATAGAAATATAGTTCTTTCTTTGACCAGTGAAGGTAGTTCTAAAAAGAACAGTTTTTTAGTTTTTTTAGTTTTATAGTTTTTTTTGTGTTTTCTCAACAAATTCCTAGCAGAACAAAAGAATGAAAAAAAAAACCAACTAATGTCGAGGTCAGCAATGATCCTGCATATTGCGTTTTATCAGGTCTATAGTCTGTTCCACATAACACAACAGTTTATCGCAATAAATGCATAGAATTTTAACTTTAGCAAAGTCAGAATCAATATGTGGGTGTGGACTGCTTGCTGAAAATGCTGTTGCCGCAGTTGATGTGCTTGGTGTAGCAGCAGGTGGATTCTCGTGCAACCTCCGTCTTGCAGCTCGAGCAAAATTCTTGGGGTGAAAGTTCTTCACGTGTCGCACCATATTTGCTGTGACAAAGGATTGTTTTTTTAAGTGGATCACCCATTGAAAGAGTTGTTTGGCAAATTTTACAGGTTACTTTTGGAGCATTAATCTTTTTTTGTCCTTCTGGAAAAGTAAAAAACTTCCAAATTAGAGCTTCTTTCCTCTTCTTTGGACGTTCTTCAGGAATGAAATCTCCCTCTGAAGAACTACTGGAAGATGACTCAATTGCTCTTAGTATTGTGATCTTCCTTCTATTTGAGAAGATTCTCAGAAGAAATGCTTCTTCTTAGAAACTCAAAGTCGAATAATTATAATGGGACGGAACTTTCAACAGTCACAATAGGAAAAGTTATGAACCAATCAAATCTCTACTTTTAAAGTCACATGCCCTTGCGTACGCTTATGATGCGCTTATGCAGCTATATCGATACCAGAACGCATGATGTTGTACCGCGATTTGTGTAATTGTTTTTAAAAGTAATATTTGATTATTACAAATATTTTTAAAAATTCAAAGTTATCCCAAATGTCTGCCCTTAGTATGTGCATTAAATACATAAATAAATGTTTTAAACCAAGTAGAAACATTGCCCCATTTCGCGTACAGAACGCCGTACATGACGTCACACGGAAGCTTTAATGTGACGCATAACGTCAAAGAATATTCGTACCGTATGCGTGGGTACACGCTGAGTATGATAAGCTGTACAAACTATGGTGCGATCTCCCTCTCAGTGACAAATCAGAGCTCAGGGCACGCTAAGGAGAATGATTAGAAGTGGTCACTCATTGCAGATCCGATTCTGGGCCTGCCTCTGCGCACATTATAACACCGCCCCCATCTCTCTCTGTTGTTAATTGTTAGTGCACACACTCATACTTGCACATGCGCGGCGCACGCCCGCCCACACTACCCACATGCCACCACCTAGCATGCTTGCTATCACTAAGCCTGGAAACCAATACATTACCCAATGGGATGTCCCCCAGGGCCATCATTCTTGCAGACAGCGAAAACACTACCAATGACGGCCCTGCTTGGTTTAGTCAGCCCCCACGGTTCCAATATAATGCGGGGACTGACGTGAGCACGCTCTCTTTTGCCTGCCTGAGCTGCGGTGACAGACAGACTGTCAAAAACACCCCAGACTCAGCGAAACCGCAGCCTTTGAAGACACGACAAAAAACGACAGAAGCAAAGGTAAGAGAAGACGTCACAACATCAGCCTCCACTGTAAATTGTATTTGCATAATGCTATTTTTTTCTCCTTCATATGGCTTTCCTACCCCTCAAATCGTTTTAAATTGTGCTTACATAATTGAAATATTTCTTTATAAGTCACAAGGTTCTATACACCTCTAATTTAAAAAAGTGTGCGTGCATAAATTTCGGTGTCGTATTTCCGTACTACGCCACGTGCTTAGGCCTCTATTATTATTAATTGTGCGTCCGTGATAGTATTTTTTTTTCTGCAGCACGAGGCCGTCCCAGGCCTGTATTAAGTTATTGATCTTCCTTTGTTTGCTGAAGCTGCAACAGTTTAACTACGGAATATTAAGAACCCACATTAAAATTCACTTTTGATAGTAGTTATGAAACTCAGTTTACGATGACTAATCAAAATATCCTTTTGTTTCCTTCACCAAACATCGTTCAGAAGCAACCACGGCCTATCGAGCAACAGCAATGGAATTGTCTCCAACGTATTGAATATACTTTGATGTATAGAAGCAGAGTTCAAGTTGAGTGGTGAACTCCGGTTGCCCAACTGTTTATACAAGGTAAGCACAGCAGCCTAGATCTACAAAGCCTTCATAGCAATGCATTAGAAATAAGTCGGCATAACGGGCGTCAGTAACGCAGTAGGCACTTCCATATAGACACCACTTGAACGCGGCACTATAACAACTGAAATGTACCAGGTATACTGCACTCGTAAAACTGTAGTGTTAGTGTTGTAATCTTCTCTAGTTGCTATCCTATAATGGTATGTTCCAAACCCCCCCTCCTCCTCCCTCCCTGTGTTATCTGTCCCATGGAATGTTGGCAAGGCGTCTGTGATAGAACGTTCAATGAGGCGAGCGGAGTGCAAGAGACCGGACGAGAATAAAACCAGCTCTTCCTTATCTTCGTGTGGCTGTGAATTATTCTAACAAATTGGCGACGGGGCTGCGCGGGGGGCAGGTCCTGGTCTTCCCCCGTTTATCCAGCACTACCGTGAACCACGACGCCGATCGAGAAGTAACCGTGAGTCTTCAATGGAAAACGAGAACTGTAATTACCGCTAGCAATAGTAATTATCAGAGTATAAGGTGCGTTTATTCCCGCTCCGCTTTGCTCTGTGCTCGATTCTTGAAGAGGTTTACTTTCTCGCCAGTACTGAAGGCGTTTGTTTTGATTTGAGGCCAGCGCTTCTGCTATTATCGCTTTGGCTGCTCCGTGAACTGTCAAGGGAAATGTCCAGTGTTAAGGAAGTAGCTGTGTTTCTTGAACTTCTTTATTAATATCATGGTGCCGGTTTTAAGTGCAGCCGACTATTTCCTTTCACAAATCTCCCGGGTGAAGACCTTTACGTGAAGTTTCAATCAGGAGAACTACTGTCAACTGTACATTCAACCCAGATGCCACCCTCTGTCAGCAGCTGTCACTGCAGGGTGAGCGCACCGATGATAGTCAGTTTCTCCGTCAGCTGTGTAGGGTGCAGAGTTTTTTTCGAGTTTCGAGAGGGTGCCGGGCACACAGTTTATGTGCGTAAGGAACACCATAGCACCTGGTTGTTTGGCAGATTCTCTCGAGGGAAGCCTGGGGTTGAAGGAGAGCCCAGCACTATTTACAGCTGAATGAAAGCCCATTTGGATTATCACACGGCGTTGGATTACCATGCGGTTCACGAGCCTGTTGTTTTGATCACGCTGGCAGGCACAGCTTACATCCAAGAAGCTTGTCAGAGTCTGTTTGCTGCTTATCACGCTGATAGGCACAGCTATTAAAAGACTCTATATTTCTTTTAGGTGCCTTCTGTTCTCATTACATGCTGATAGGCACAGCTATATAAGACTCATTCTGGTTTTTTTTGGGACGCTGTTGGTAGGAAATTCAACAAGTATTAATGCTGAAATGTCAACCTTGAAAAGTGTTTATCTGTTGAAGTGTTAAGACAGGTTGTGTGCGCCCATTCTCACCTTGGTGCCATCCAAGTTTTAAGTATTGTACTGGGGTGAGAAAGGGCAGTAAAGGATTAGTAATATGGCTACAGCAATGTCAATGTCACAACCGCCTCCCTTTCTCAATGATGATGGTGAACCACTCACTCCATGGAAGAATTGGGAGAGGATTTTTGAATCTTATTTAATAGCTATAGGAGGCAACAGATTTTCATCGGTTAGAAAATTGCACATTTTGTTACATAATCTGGGTAAGCACGCCAGAGAGATTTATGATAATTTACCTGAAATTGAGATGGAAAGCAGTGGTGGAGGTGGAGAAGGTGATGTTCCACCAGATGTATACCTTATTGCCCTGAAGAAACTAGAAGCACAGTTTGGTAAGAAAATTAATGTAGTGTTGGAGCGACACAAATTCTTTTCTAGGTCTCAAGGGAAACAAGAAAGGGTAGTGAATTACATAGCAGTCCTTAGAGGGTTGTCTTCCACCTGTGATTTTGGTAACCTCACGGATTCACTGATCAGAGACCAGTTGGTTAGGTGCACTTCAGATAGGAAAATACAAGAAAAATTGCTTGCTGATGCCCCAGATTTGAAACAAGCAGTGGATATAGCAAAAAGCATCGAACACACAGCATTCTGCATGAATGAAATGAAGGAGGCCGTTGAGGTGAAACAGGTGTGTGATGAGGAAGTACTGAAAGTGTCCAATAGGCAAGACAAGGGCAAATATGTACAAAAAGGGAGTTCCTTCCTGAAGGATGATCCCCAAAAGATGAAATGTTTCCGTTGTGGTAATCCAAATCATCTTGCTAATAGTGTAAAATGTCCAGCAAGGGGTGCCATGTGCAGGAAGTGCAACAAAAGGGGACATTTCACCAAAGTATGTCATGATATGAAAAAAGAGGTGACCCATATGATTTGGGATGATGAGGAGCCCAGAGGGGATATTGTATTCATGATTGATGAGTTGCTTGAGAATTCAGACTGTAGCTACCCAGAGTGTGAGATCATGCTTGACAATGTGGCCTACAATGTATATGGGGATTCATGTTCGCCGTACACACTTATAAATGAAACTACATTTAAAACCAGGTCTGTTGACAAGGATTACGAAGTGTTGCCCCCAGACATCAACCCAGGAGGATACAATCGTGACACTATACCATTGGTGGGAATGATCATTATGCACATCCGATTCAAAGAGAGAGCCACTGTGGGAAAAGTGTATCTAACGAAGAAAGGTTCGTGTTTACTGGGATGGAAACATCAAAAGGACCTAGGCATAAAATTAGACCCCAATGCCTCTGAACCAGTATGCCTGATAGATCAACCCAGTATTGGTAGTGAGGTGTGTGAGGAATTCCCTGAAGTATTTTCCAGTGAGTTGGGGTTATTGAAAGGATTCCTTCATACAATAAAACTGAAAAAACATTACAAGCCCACGGTACATAGAGCTAGATCCGTGCCATTGGTGGTGAGAGACTCCTTGCAGAAAGAACTGGAAAAATTGGAATCCATTGGGGTAATTGAAAAGATTGAGAGTTCTGAGTGGCTCGCCCCCATTGTGGTAGCTTCGAAAGGAGGTGGAAAAGGGATTCGGTTATGTGTGGATCTCAGGGATCTTAATGCCAACATCTGGGTAGAGAGGCATCCCCTCCCTAGAATAAACGAGATGCTTAGTGTGTTAAAGGGGGCGAAATTTTTCAGTGTTTTGGACCTCTCGGCGGCATACCACCAGGTTGCCCTACATCCGGAGTCTAAAAGCCTGACTTCTTTCATTACGCCATTCGGAGCATACCAGTATAATCGTATGCCATTCGGGTTGGCGGCGGCGGTCTTCCAACGCATTATGCAACATATCCTTGAAGACCTTAGTAAGGTCCTGTGCTTTCAGGACGATATACTAATTTATGGAGACTCAGAGGGTGAACACAACTTGATTCTAAGAGAAGTTTTGTGCAAGTTGAGTAAGGCTGGTTTTACCACTCAAAAGGACAAGTGCAAGATAGGGGTCAAATCTGTGACTTACCTTGGGCATACCATATCAGGCGAGGGAATTAAACCTAAAACCAGCCTGGTAGATGCAGTATTGTTAGCACCCACTCCTACTACCAAAGAGGAGCTCAGATCCTTCTTGGGTTTAGTCGAGTACATGAGTAAGTTCATTGAAAATTTTTCTAGCCACACAAGCAACATGAGGGAGCTTTTAAAAAAAGGTAGTACCTTTGGTTGGAATGAGGAGTGCAAAAAGGAATTCAGGTATGTTAAGTCAGCCATTGCAAGAGCACCCACATTGGGGATGTTTGATCCAAATGAAAAAACCACATTGACTACAGATGCCAGTAGTAAGGGCCTAGGGGCATCCCTCACTCAAAGGATTGGTGGATGCGAAAGAGTAATCGCTTTCGCTTCCAGGACACTTAAGGACCCAGAGTCCAATTACTCTACCATCGAAAGGGAAGCCCTAGCGTGCTACTGGGCAATAAACCACTTTAAATTCTTTCTTTGGGGTATTCCCTTCACACTAAGGTCTGACCATAAACCGTTAATTCCATTATTCTCCACTAAGAACATAGAGAGGGCCACACCACGTATTGGCAAATGGATACTGGCATTGCAAGGGTACAATTTTTCCATGTGTTATGTGGCGGGTGAGAAAAATACCATTGCAGACTGCATGTCAAGGTTGCCTATACAAGGAGAAGACACGGTGGGTGGGCCACCAGATGAAGCCATTCTCGCAGTGGAACATCCGGCTATCAGTAAGGAGGAATGGGAGAGTGAATCCCAAAGTGACCCGGGGTTAAAGGAACTGAAGAAGTTGATTGAGGAAGGGTGGCCTGAGCATAACAGTGAGTTAGCTGAAAACCTCAAACCTTATTGGACAGTGAGAAACGAATTATCCAGCATGAATGGTCAGATTTGGAGAGGGAACAAAGTCATTACCCTGGGTGGCATGAGAGATAGGATCACTGTGTTAGCACATGAGGGTCATCCGGGAAGGAGCATGACGAAGAGTAAAGTGAGACAACACTATTGGTTCCCAGGCATGGATGGGTTGGTGGAGAGCATGGTAAAAGACTGTGAAGCGTGTGGTAGAAGTGACAAATCTAAAGTGGTACATAAGGCACCCCTCATTCCAGTGGAAGTTCCGAGTAAACCATGGGACAAGTTGGGGATTGACATAATAGGGCCCATGAATTTACTCAATGCCAACCAGAGATTTATGTTTGTAATTATAGATTACCATTCTCATTGGATCAGTACCAAGTTTGTCCCCTCAATAACTACACAGGACATGGTAGAATTCTTGAAGGAAGTGTTTGCTACAGAAGGTATTCCCAGCACCTTGGTGACAGACAATGGTGCCCAATTTACGTCAGATACTATGAAAACGTTCTTGTCAGAGTTAGCAATCTCACACATAAGAACACCTTTTTACTGTCCCAAAGCCAATGGTATGGTGGAAAGGGCAAATAGGATTGTGAAGAACTCTATTCAAATGGCAGTTACAATGCATGAACCAGTAGAGGAGGCAGTTAGAAAAACACTATGGTCGTATCATTCCTCCCCCAATGCTGTGACAGGAGTATCCCCGTTCGTATCCTCTAAGCTCAACCCTAATTGGTTGAATGGGGGCAGTCCGGTGTGGGTGGACAGGAAGTCTGTGAAAGACAAGGTGGAACTACATCAAATGGAGTACAAAACCAAGTACGACCAGAAGTGGGGAACCACTAGCAGGAAGTTCTCTGTTGGACAATGGGTAGTGGTCAAAAGACCAGCTGTAGGACGTGCAAAAGTGTCCTCTTTCTCAAAACCTGTAAAGATACAGAGAGTGAACAATAACTCGCTGGTGCTAGAAGACGGAAGCACATGGAGCATAGACAATGTAAGTGCCTGCCCCGATGTATGTGTACCAATGGCCATTGGCGAGGAAAACCAGGATGTTAATTCACCGAACAGTCAAGAGACCAGAGGGACCAGGGTGCGCCAGCCACCAGGTTGGCAAAAAGACTATGTAACCTAAATTGCTTATGATGTTCCTTCTCACGAGGACCTTTCAGCTATATATTGTTTATTCCTGTACAAGGGGAGATGTGTTGTAATCTTCTCTAGTTGCTATCCTATAATGGTATGTTCCAAACCCCCCCTCCTCCTCCCTCCCTGTGTTATCTGTCCCATGGAATGTTGGCAAGGCGTCTGTGATAGAACGTTCATTGAGGCGAGCGGAGTGCAAGAGACCGGACGAGAATAAAACCAGCTCTTCCTTATCTTCGTGTGGCTGTGAATTATTCTAACAGTTAGCTTTATTTGTGAAACGAGAGAGGGCCATATTATCAAGCCTTGGTGACAAAATTATTGCCACTTTATCGGCAGCAAAGTACCGCTAAAGTGGTGATAATGGGTTTGATAATATGCTCTATGCAATTCCAATCGAAGCTCATGTTAGATGTGAAGGACATCTAACATGAGCTTCAATTGGAATTCCATAGAGCATATTATCAAACCCATTATCGCCACTTTAGCGTCACTTTCCTGCCGAGAAAGTGGCGATAATTTTGTCGCCTAGGCTTGATATTATGGCCCAGAGTGCGTAGTGTACAGCAGCTTCTCTGTAAAATCTATAATTACCCCCGAGCAGTGACAACAGATAGGTTACAACAGTCTAACAAACAGATCCACAACCTTATTACGCCACTTTTGAGTCACTTTTAACATGGGTAAAGTGATGCAAGGAGCTAGTAAATCTACGTCTGACATTTCAAGAAAAAATCTCAACTCCAGACTCTACCACACAGTTTTAATGTTGTTTTCACTCTCTTTCTCTCGCTCACTCTCTGTGACATCATTTCTCTTTCTCTCTTAAACTTATAGACACTGCTGTCTGCTTGGATGTGTAGAAGATTTGTTCAAATCAAGTTGTGAACTCCACTTTCTTATGTGTTTGGCTGCAAGGCTTATACAACGGTAAGCACAGAGGCCTAGATCTGCAAATCCTTCATAGCAATGCATTAGAAATAAGTCGGCATAACGGGCGTCAGTAACGCAGTAGGCACTTCCATATAGACACAACTTGAAAGCGGCACAATAACAAGTGAAATATACCAGGTACACTGCACTCGCAAAACTGTAGTGTAACCTTTATTTGTGAAAAGAGAGAGGGACATATTATCAAGCCTTGGCAACAAAATTATCGCCACTTTATCAGCAGCAAAGTGCCGCTAAAGTGGCGATAATGGGTTTGATAATATGCTCTATGGAATTCCAATCAAAGCTCATGTTAGATGTGAAGGACTTCTAACATGAGCTTCGATTGGAATTCCATAGAGCATATTATCAAACCCATTATCGCCACTTTAACGACACTTTCCTTCCGATAAAGTGGCGATAATTTTGTCGCCCAGGCTTGATATTATGGCCCAGAGTGCGTAGTGTACAGCAGCTTCTCTGTAAAATCTATAATTACCTCCAAGCAGTGACAACAGATAGGTTACAACAGTCTGACAAACAGATCCACAACCTTATTACGCCACTTTTGAGTGACTTTTAACAGGGGTAAAGTGATGCAAGGAGCTAGTAAATCTACGTCTGACTTTTCAAGAAAGAATCTCAACTCCAGACTCTGCGACACAGTTTTAATGTTGTTTTCTCTCTCTTTCTCTCTCTCACTCTCTGTGACATCATTTCTCTTTCTCTCTTAATCTTAGACACTGCTGTCTGCTTGCTCGTGTATAAGAATTGTTGAAAACAAGTTGTGACACCAACTGCCTGAAATGTTTAGCCGCAAGGTTTATACAACGGTAAGCACAGAGGCCTAGATCTACAAAGCCTTCATAGCAGTGCATTAGAAATAAGTCGGCATAACGTGCTTCAGTAACGCAATAGGCACTTCCATATGGACACCACTTGAACGCGGCACTATAACAGAACTGGAATGTACAAGTCTGTAACGGGGATGGCTGGAAGGACTACGAACATTGTGCTTGGTGGGAGCCTGCTCCCATGTTACCTGCTACGTTTCCCTCTCCACAGCGACCGGATCCCAGATGGAACAACGAGCCATTATACCAATGGCCGCCTACGGACGAGGACAGCGATACCTTTAAGACTCCACAGTGGGTGGACGTGGCCCCGCCCCTCGACGACCCGGAAGGAAGGTCAAAAGAGAGCCTAGCGAAAGAGGAGACGGACAACTACCCGGAAGAGGAGGAAGCCGGAGAACTGAAGGAGCTGCAAGCGAGCCGAAAGCGAGAGGGAGAAGATCGATGGAGCGAGAAGTCCGGACCAGAGACGCAGCCAGGAGGCCACCGGTACCACGATTCGCCCTGCCACGCACCCACGGGAGGGGCGTGGCTCCAACAGGTACGGGGGCGTGTAGCGGGTTGGGTGTCTCAAAGGGTCCAACCTACGGACCGAGAGTGAGAGCGAGTAACAGTGGCTGTATGCTTCCCTGCACACCTACCCTCCCACACGAGCACCGTATGCCCGGAGTATACTTAGTTCTCCCTCACTGGTGTCCCTCACCCCCGGCCCCTATCACGAGTGTACAACCGACGGCCTGATTAGTTCTCTCTTTTCCCTTGTTTTCATGTCCCGAGAGAGAGAAGATGAGACGAAGACCATTCTAGCTGTACTGAAAGGCATCCTGGATATCCCGAAGAAGCACCCATTTGACTCTGCCGCATTTGCTCGTGAAAGACTAACGAGCCGCCAGAGACGTTCCTACATAAAAATAAAGCCTTCTTTACGTTCCCTCATCAAGGACTCAGTATCTTCTTTGTCCACCTCCCCCTGGGAACAAGTAGAAGCCCCCGAGCCAAGCATAGCCGACGCCCCCCTGGGACAAAGTCACACTGCACATGTAAAACCGTAGAGTTACCAAAACGTATTGGGGCATATTATCAAGAACGGCGATAAAATTATCGCCGTTTCAGCGGCAGGAAACCACCGCTAAAGCGGCGATAATTGGCTTGATAATATGCCCTTGTGAATTTCCATATTAGCCCAGGTTAACACCAGGACCTGGGCTGCTATGGGAATTCACAAGAGCATATTATCAAGCCCATTATCGCCGCTTTAGCTGCAGTTTCCTACTGCTAAAACGGCAATAATTTTATTGCCGTTCTTGATAATAAGCCCCGTAATGCTTCAGCTCATTTACTCACATCTACATAATTCTAAACTCCAATTTTCTTTTTTCTTTTGCAGATTACCAATCAGACACCTTTTGGAATCCATTTCACAATTTGTTTACAACATTGTTTGTTAAAGGTATTTTTCTAGTTCTAATATAGTTATAATTGAGTTTCGTTTATATTTATTGTTTAATAAAAGTTAATAAAAAAAACTACATACTTCTTTTATTTTGTGGGGGAGGGGTATGACGGTCCACAATAAAAATAATGTTGAAATACTATAGTAAGATATTCAAGACTAGGATGGAAAACTACTGAGTTCTAACTAACAGATATAATAAAAACAACGGTGAAAAACTGCTAAAATGGTGGTGAACGGAGTACATAATCAACGTTTAGCATCTCGGCACTACCTTTCAAATAAACATATAAAAAATATGATTATTAATACTGTACAAAAGTACAGCAGCGGATGACACACACGAACCGGGAAAAGAAAGCGACAGATTTACTACCTGAAATAAAGAAAGGTTTGCTTGTTGAACTTGAAGAAAAAGAAAACGTGGGCTTCGAAACGATGCTGCGCATTCGTAGAGAGTACAACTGCTACACAAAAAAAAGGAAAGCTTTACATACTATCATAAAAATGAAGGAGCATATTATCAACAAAAGGCGATACATTATCACCGCTTTTATCGACAGGAAACTGCAGATAAAGCGGCGATAATGTGTTTGATAATAGGCCCTTGTAACTTCCCATAGCAGCCCAGGTTCTGGTGTTAACCTGGGCTGCTATGGTTATTCACAAGGGCATATTATCAAGCCCATTATCGCCACTTTATCTGCAGTTTCCTGCCGATAAAAGCGACAATAATGTATTGCCTTTTGTTGATAATATGGCCCATTGCTCTGTTTTTTGACCAGTAAACTTAGGTGCATATTATCAAGGACCGGTGTTAAAATTATGGCCGTTTTATTGGCAGGAAACTGCCGATAAAACGGCAATAATGAGCTTGATAATACGGCCTTGTTATTTCCCATAGAAGCCTATGTTAACACCAGAACATAGGCTTCTATGGGAATTAACAAGAACGTTTTATCAAGCCCACCCTCCCAACATTAATAAAAATCTCAGACAATGAAGGTACCCGGAAATGGAAGGTCATTTTACAAATCACTACCCCAGAAAGGTGGTGTTCCCCGTGACGTGTACGGGGAGAGAGAGAGAGAGAGCTCAAAACATATTCTTTTTTTAAAAAAAGACCCGAGGAATGCCGCTCACCGAGACTTCGGGGAGTAGGACCATAACCCCCCCCGCATTGTAAAAAATAAAACTAGAGGATAGCCGTTCCCCAGTGCTCGGGCCACCTTACAAGCCCCCATTATGCAAATAAATTACCCCCGTAATTTGCCCCCCGGAACCTAATGAATAAAACGGACTACTAGTTTTTTTCCACCTTTACCACCGCGTACAAGTGCTGCACGAGTACCCCGCCTTTTATTTAAAAAAAATGAAAATTGAGCCTAAAGATCCATGTACCACCCCCTGACCAAGACTATAGGGTCAGAATGTTTCTGCCCTGCCCCCTTTCCTTATTTCTCAACTTTGTTTTACTGTTTTCTTGTGACTCTGCTCTCCCGACAAACAAGATGGCTGCCAACACTTCCTGGTTTGGACTATTGACAGCCAATCAGCAAGCAGCTCTTGCTCGTAATTGTACGTATTTCCATATGCGTACACCACGATCTTCCTTTAAAAAAATAAAAATAAAAAATAGAGCCTAAACATACATGTACGACCCCCTGAGCAAGCCTAGAGGGTCAGAATGTTTCTAGCCTACCCCCTTCCCTTATTTCTCAACTTTGGTTTACTGTTTTCAGGTGACTCGGTTGTAGCGAGTCACAAGATGGCCGCCAAAACTTCCTGGTTTTGAGTGTTGACAGACAGTTCACAGCCAATCAGCATGCAGCTCGCGCTCGTAATTGAACAGATTTCCGTACGCGTGCTGAACTCAGTCTCTAGATATCGCTATGATTTTACTTGCAATTTTCTCAGAAACTACTGAACGGATTTACACCATTTAACAAAAAGCACAATCTGCGAACAGAACTCTACCTCTCTGCCAAATTGCATCTAATTCCGTTCAGCCGTTCGGGCTGTAGCCCTGGCTAAAGGTCCCTATGGAAAATTGCATGGGGAAAACACATTTTGGGACCCCCCTTTTTTCTCAGCCCTCACTCAGGAATCACCCCCAAACTTTCAGGGAAGGAGCGGAACCGAATGCGAAAAAGAAAGGGGATTAAGGCCACTCTGCCCGCACTAAAAACAGAAATCCCAGTTATCTCATGAGAGAGAAGGTGCTGGTGGTCTGGGACACAATCCCCTGAGTCCCAATGATAGATTGACAAAGCCTTGTCTCTCCAATATGCTGCACAAAAAATAGACCCCGCACCCTTCAAATTTCAACTGTAATATTCATACATCAATATCACTTATTGGTCATAAATGTTAGTAAGCATCAGGTTGTTCTCCCAAGAATTTTTCCAGATTCAGTTTCTTCAAAAAAGTTCTTTTTATTCGTCAATCATAACAAAATAGCCAACGCGTTTCGTCCGTGATCGGACTTCTTCAGGGCTTGCTCAGTTTCTCCTTTAATTTTAGAACAAGTATTCTTCACATGTGTTAGATCTGGTGATAGCATGGGGCATGAACAGTCAAGTTTCAATACAATGGAGTGTTCCAAGCGAGAAGATTTTTCAATGTAGAGAGCCGCAGAAAGTATTGGCACGTCGTGGATATGTGGTCATCTGGTTCAAAAAAAAGGAGCGGAACCGAGCAGGCCATTTTCTTAGAGAAATTCACGAAGATTCATCCACCGGCGCCAAGTTATTCCAAATAGAATGTTGTGGGTTTCCTATGGAAACTAGAAACTAGGTCCTAACTATAACTACCTACTGGCGACCGCCAGTAGGTAATTAATATATATATATATATATATATATATATATGAACTCCAACCTGTCCCTCAGTGCACTTCCCGTGCAGACAAGAACGGGGACACCAAATGACGCCACAGCCAGACTTAGATCACAGGTAATTTTCTTTTATTTGTGCATGCAGGGTGCAAAGCCTTGTCATATATATATTCACTGAAAAAACCATAGTCATCAGTGATGTCATGAGTGATGTCACTGACCATGTCATGAGTGATGTAATATGTGACGTCATCAGCAGTGCATTGCACGCGCAAGTTATAGTGAGCCCAACTAACTATAACGTGGGAATTTCAATGGTTTTATGCAAGTAAAATTTCCACCTAACTATAACTGGTGTGAAACCTGTGGTTTTTTCAGTGAATTTAATAGGTTTTTTAAATGCTAATTCCTAACTATAACTGGTGTGAAACCCATGGTTTTTTCAGTGAATATATATATATATATATATATATATATATATATATATATATATATATTCACTGAAAAAAACATAGGTATCAGGAGTTATATAGTTAGGAATTAGCTTTTAAAAAACCTTTGAAATTCACTCAAAAAACTATAAGTTTTAGTGGTGTTATAGTTAGCTGGACATTTTACTCATACAAAACCATTGAAATTGCTCCTATATAGTTAGTTGTACTAACTATATTTCGCGCACCCGCAATCCACTGCTGATGATGTCACATATTAGATCATTCATGACATGGTCAGTGACATCACTGATGACATCTCAAATGACATCACTGATGACATCTCAAATGACATCACTGATGACATCACTGATTACATCATCCAGTGAATGTGGTTTGCTTCGTTATTTAAATATGCATTATATATATAGCAATTTGCATTGAAGAATAAGTGGAGATATATATAAATAAATATTTGGATGGAGGATTTAGTAGCAGTGTAATTGACTGTTTACTTGACCAATTTATAATGTCTCACTAAATATAGTGGATAGTGACTAAACTGTGTGAATATCTGTATCACTTTGTCAGTTGTTGTGTAAACTGATTCTACAGTTGGTTACTAGCTATGTGAAAGTCTATATTAGTTATTGATTAGTTAACTGAGTATTTGTATGGGAGTGTGAAAGTGTGTGTGGTTCGGTGGGGGGTGTGTGACTGTCAAAGATGTGTGAATAGTTGATTCAGTAGATATATGAAGTTAAAACTACATGTTCTAACAGTTGTTTGGGTGAGTGAATATCTTTATGGGTGTGGTGATGAGCAAATATATTTCTCAATGGTACAGGTCCAACAAACTAGAAAAATAAAAGGCAGTGTATGTGTCAGTTGTTGTATATAAATAAGTATACATAAGACACAATGATTGTGTGAGTGACTGTATGGATAACTGTATACTTGTAATAATGATTTTATAATTCACTAAGTATGACTTACTATCTAAATGAATAGAAGAAGTGGTGTTTGTATGAGTGTTTTAAGTAAATATGTAAGTATGATCCATTGTTTGCATAAGTGAGTAGGATGACTTCATATGTGAATAGGATGCGTGCTGTTGTTTAATGTCGATATAGATGTATAAATATTTTTGATAGTGTTCTATTGTTCATTGACAGCATGTATGAGTGAATCCATAGGTAAGTGATTAGATGTGTGTATACATCTATGAATCACTGAGTGGATTTTTAGATACTTGTATTGCTGTGACAATGGATTTAAATATGACCAGAAGGCCACGGTGGTGGCCACGCCCACTGGGGCAGGTCATCAATATTTAAGATGCAAAGAATGCTGCTCGGTGTTCATTAACAAGACGCCACTGAGGAAGGGAACTTTTGTTCTTGAAACGCGTCTGGGTGTCTTTCAAACTTGCTGCCGTTTGGTTTCCTGTGTCTGCATGCAAGCTGCCATTAAATCTACTCGAACATTAATTCACGTAACTGTTTAGCTTCTCTCCTTTGGGGCAACCTTTGTGTGTTTGATTTTGAGCGGCCTGCCTAGCCGCGAGAGGAAGCCCACCGCAGCAAAGCGGGCCCGTGGTGGAGTCATGCCGGCTTCACCTGTGCATCGGGAGGTGGTGATCGAATTGACATGCTGTGAAAATGCGGCAGCTCCGGGACTGAAATGCAACAACCCACTTGGGGAATGATAAACTTTTAAATAATTTTGTTCACTGAACAGACTCACTTGAGTTTTATCGTTACTTTGCACCACGAAGACCAGAAGGCCACGGTGGTGGCCACGCCCACTGGGGCAGGTCATCAATATTTAAGAAGCAAAGAATGCTGCTCGGTGTTCATTAACAAGATGCCACTGAGGAAGGGAACTTTTGTTCTTGAAACGCGTCTGGGTGTCTTTCAAACTTGCTGCCGTTTGGTTTCCTGTGTCTGCATGCAAGCTGCCATTAAATCTACTCGAACATTAATTCACGTGCCTGTTTGGCTTCTCTCCTTTGGGGCAACCTTTGTGTGTTTGATATATATATATATATATATATATATATATACATTTATTTTTTTACCAAAAGAACAATGGTTACTGAGGCATTATAGTTAGGCTGGCATTTCACTCATACAAAACCAGATACATTCAGCAGTTATAGTTAATAACCAAGGGGACTTCATCCCCCAACTAGTACTATGCCAGGAGGAGCATTTGCGAGTTATGCAGAAAGGACGTCCTTGATGATTGTACAGGTAGCGCCTGTATGATTCTATGAGTTCCATTGCCAAGGACAGACTGTGAATACCGGGTGCTTTTGACAAAGTGTAAAACACATAGATAGACACATTTGACATAAAGTTTCAGTGTAGCTATTTAGTAAGATCATAATGTAACTTTCCCCTTTGTTTTCATTTGTCAAAATAACTACATCAAAAATGCATTTTCTTCTTCACAGCAACACCGGAGGTCGCAATGACATCAGTAATCACAAGTACAAATAAAAAATTGTAAAACAGATACATGGACATATTTTAAACAAAGGTTAAGTCTAGCTATTTATTAGCATATTGGTTTACCTTTATTTTAACAACATATTTGTAAAAAAACAACAGATACAAAAAATATCTGAACTCACGAACACAACATAACTCTCAACCAAACATCAAACTATCCATTGATAGCCAAACCCAAGGGAAATAAAAAACTGCTGCAAAAGTAGTCCAATGCACAATGTGTGACAGGACCCTCTCCAGAGAAAATATGAATGCGGGGCGACGTCCATCTCATATCTTAAAACCAATCATAGAAAATGTCTCCAACTGGTGAACTATAAGAGGCTAGCTGGAGGACCATTTATATCAGCAAGAAGACCCGGCCTGAAAGTCCCCTTAGAGGTACAGACTACAACAACAGATATGGCTCCACGGTTTTAAAGTATGGCCACATATTGCATGGACTGTAGTGTTGTTATAACAGTGAGCAGTGTGTTACAGCTATTCACAATGCTGCCAAAATGTTTTTTCCCCTTTTATATTTTTTGCATTTTTCATAAGAGGAGTTCATAGTGAGCAGCCAAAAGGCAATGAAAAGCTGAAGAACCCTCAACCTCAATAGCAGTACAACAACACCAAAGCAGAGAGTCCATTCAAAAGTCCAATCGCAACTTCAAGATTTGGCTTTACAGTTTTCCCCGATGGCATCATTCAGCATGGATTGTGGATTTGTAGATAGTGATGGAGAGCAGTCCATAATGGCCCTTCGCTATACTGGAAAGAATAATAAATATTGGTTTTTTTTATGTTTGCCCTACATAGTTTTTCTACATTAGCAGGCATTTTATTATCTTACAAAATGGGTATCTAATATCTATGTTGTTAATTTTACTATCTTCTAATTTTTTGTAACACTACTTACATATAACTTGCTGTATAGACAAGTCAAACCAACCCTCTACAAATAAATACACAGGTATCTTTTGCCAGCTATCATGAATTACTTTTTTACTTTTTAAATATAAGTCAACAGTCTTCCAGTAAGTACATCAAAAACATATACAAACATACTGTTTTTTTTTTACAGAACACTGTGTTAAATTTAGCAATATCTTTTTTAAAACTATCAACTGTAATATATGTGTCTTGTTCTGCAACTCCTCCTCCTAAAAACTCTTAACTTTCCCTAGAATCCTGCTCAGGACCAAAGAAACGAAACTGCACATCAACAAAACCTTTTCTACGTGTGCCACACTACCATGCAAAAGTGCTCTACTTATTTCTACTAAACATAAAGCAGGAGGTTTCACATAATACAGCCTCCTACCTAAAGGTCACATTGTTGAGTGGTATAACTTATTTTATATTTTAAACTTCGCCTTGGAAAGATACATAGGAATTTTCTCAATCTTTCAATGGATTGCTGTCTAATACTAGAAACACTACTAAAATTCCATTTTTATACAGTTCCCTGACTACGTCTTACTTTTACCTCTTCTGCAATAACTTCTCCTACATTTCTAGGTACCATCACCTCTTTTGTTATAGGACTACCATTCTTCATTTCATAACATAGTCCTCTTTAATCAATAGCATGAACTAATTTGTAATCCTGGAGATAGCTTTCTTCATTAAAGGAAGCCTCTGTACTAGAAGTATGTATCCATTGTCTACTAAAAACTATACAACCGTTACTTCTATTCACTAAACTTTTCTTCTGGTTTTGTCTCCTCTTGCAAAATACTATTTTGTCAAGAATCTTCATTCTATTTAGAATCAAAAACACACAGGCAGTAAGTATGCAAATATGGAATGATCCATGGAGTTATGACATAGTCAGGGAATCATCTAGCACTACTTGTATCCTCAGGGAATCACCAAGGCACTACCTATGCACTCATTCGCAATTACATGAGTGCATAAGTGGAGCTGAATGTTTCATCAGTGCACGCGTGTGCCTCAGTAGTTACATGACTGCATGGGTTGTAAGTGGGTGTTTAGATGGCTTCATAGGTTCTGCGCATATGTTATAATGATTGCATAGTTACAGCCTTGTTAATTGCATAAGTCAATAGATAGTACCTAGGTGAATAGATGAATGTATCCGTTAAATTACACCACAGACTATACATTCAGTCATTGGTAAATTGCCCGCAAAAAGGGAACAAATTCCATTCTGAATAGCTCAAAAAATTACTCAAATTGAGGCAGTATTTCCTGACAGTACACCTCATGAGAAACACATAATTTTAACAATCTGTTTACCAATGGGGATCGCACCACACCTGGGGGACTGCGACACTTGGGGTACAGTCTTCGCTGCAATTTACACATAAACACATGGGGTTCCGTCTATAGGCGGTTATACCAGACGTCCTAAAACAGATTCAAAATGAATACGGGGCAGAGCCTGCTTTCAATCTAGGTATGAAATTACTGAAAGATTTCAAACAGGTCTCAGCTATAATATTAGCTAATATTAAAGGTGAAGCACCATCAGTGGTGATCCGCCAAAAAATAAGGGAAATTGATATAAGTGAGCAACCATATGAACTGGCCAGAATAATCAAAAAATCCCATGAAGATAATTTGGGTGGGAAACCAGTAAAGCCCAGACTAAAAGAAAATACTGAAAAGGTCTTTATTAAAAACACTCTCACTACTCCTAAAAAGAAGTGGGAAAATACTAAACAAACTTCTAATGAGAAGCGTTCTCAATCCCGAGGATGGTCTCCTCAAAAGGAGCCCTCTGAAAAGAGGTATAACCTCAGGAATAGGGATAATTTGAGAAAACCTAATAGATATCAAGATACTGTTCCTCTCGTACCTTTCAGACTTCCTCACAGAAATCGGAAAGAAGAGACGGTCTGAACACAAGGAAGAACGCGTGAAGTCCAAAGACGATCAACACATTCTAAAAAATAAGAAAACCCAATTCACCAAAAAGAAGGTAGCAGGTCTAAAAATCAGACATGCCGAGGAGTGGGCCTAGACAATGCTGGACAGCGTAGCAGAAGTCCCTATAGCTCGCAAGATCTTGAGGGATCATCTGGAGACAGTGGACTTGAAAGAGTATATTCAAGTTGAAACTGCCGACACCAAGGTTAGTGTACCCTATAAGTTATATGAAGTAACGCTCCGGATGGAGGGGGACATAACTAGAAAAATAAGAGCACTCTTTTAGGAAAAGCTCTCTAAGGGTTATGACATTCTTCTAGCTGAAAAATACTGTCTACCAAAATTTGCCAGGGAGTGCCCAAACGGCAAAGACATTTATGCCAGCCTTCTCCAATCATATTCCAATTCATTTAAAATACACCTATGCCAGAAAATGGGCTGTAGCCCAGGCTCCTGCATTATATAAAAATCATGTGGGATGGGATGAGGTTTCCCCTCACCATAAAATCCAGTTAAAATCACAGCCAACTGCACAGAGGCAGTATCCAGTTAAGCAAGAAGCTAAAAACAGGTAAAGGAGATATTAGATCAACTTGAACACCAAGGGGTGATTGAAACATGCACCTCGTCAATGAACAATCCTTTGTTTCCTGTCTCCAAACCAGACAATACATATCGTCTAGTTTTGGACTACAGACATTTAAAGTATTGTTGCAAAACTTTTGCAGTACAAAATGCACACAATGCTGCACTGATGAATAACATTGTGGGCAAAAAATATAAAACTACATTAGATATTTCTAACGGTTTCTTCTGTCAAAACATTGCACCTGAAAGCAGGAACTTGACCACTTTCTCAAATATGGGGAAACAGCATTACTTTGGTCATCTCTCCCAGGGATTCAAGAATTGTCTGGGGTTATTTTCAGCCAGAGTAAAAGAGTTACTACAAACGTATGATGATGAGGCATTATCTTATGTCGATGACATCTATCTAACAGACGATAATTTGGACAGGCACTTGAACAGAGTGAATACCATTATACTTGGATTCGCCTCTGAAGGGAACAAATTCAACTTTAAGAAATCAAGAATTGCCCACCTCAACGTCCTTTTTCTGGGATATAATGTTATCAAGTGAAAGCAAAAGCCCGGCAGCCAACTTTTTAGAAAAGTGTCCGCTGCTCCAACCTCAAAAATGCTGAAAAATTTACAGTCAATTCTAGGTTTCCTGAATTTCGGAAGAACATACATTCTAAATTACGCAGAAAGGGTTAAACCTCTCTACGAATTAATCAAACCTGATTTCAAAACGACTAATTGGACTCAAAAACACACAGAAATTTTGCGTTCAGTGCAAACAGACATGTTAGCAACATCACATTTACAGACACGCGTAAACGTATGCAACCTTGTAATCAGAATAATCCCAGGAAGATGCAGATTTACGTACTTAACCTTTAGTGAAGGTGAAAAAGTACCAATTGCTTACAAATCACACTTGTACACACAGGCTGAAATAAAATTCACTTCAACAAAAAAATTCTGACAGCGGTTCAAACTGCAGTAGCAAAAGAGAGAGCTCTCGCACATGGTAAAAGCATAATGGTCGTTACTCTTGCACTTGCCTTAGAAGCAGTGACAAAAGTAAGCATTCTGAATGCTAAGGCTTTACATCCGAGATGGATATAACGGGTTAACTCTCTTGCTGTAACAGACGTTGAATATGTGTTTGACCCTTACTTGAAAACTCAAGAATTTCTACAATACCAACAAGAATGTCCTCTGCCCACTGAGATTCTGCCTCTAGAACAGTACAAATGTATAATTTATACAGACTGATCAGCACAGCCCGCAATTGGGGTAAACAAGCTTATAGTGCTGCGTGCGCGATTGTTAAAGGTCGCTGGCGCAATGGTAAATTCCGACCTATGGTCACAAAAACACAATCTCTCAGAGACTGTACAGCTCAGTGAGCTGAACTACAGGCTTTTAAAATGGCGTTTGAAAATACCGATCGCAAATTCCTCACACTCATAGTGTGCGATTCGTATTACTGCGTCCAGTCTTACAATGAATACTTGCAGAACTGGGTTCAAAACGTTTTCAAAGATGCAAAAGGTGGCACAATCAAGCATAAGTTGCTTTGGGAACAAGTAGTTCAATTACAGAAAGAACTACAAAAGACTCACGTGATCCATACACTGAGTCATCAACGTGATGGCATTCACGTTGCAGGGAATTCATTGGCTGATGAAGCCGCGAAGGCAGCTGTGCAAACGGCTTCCGTAGCTGCAATCACTCGTTCGAAAACAAAAATAGATAGCGTCATAATGCAGGCTGTCGCCGGTTCCAATAAAGACAGCGGTAAAACGTTACCAAAAGGCTTTCCACTCAAGTACTCATATGTAACTGATGTAAATAATGTTCCTTTTGCTGAAATCCCTGGAGTGGGGGATAGAGTAATTCCAAACATGGAACACAGATTAGGACTAATCTTAGCAGCTAGTGAAGGGCTTGCCTCTGCACACGCAGGTGTTTCTGTCACAGTGTCATTACTAAAACAAAGATACTGGTGGCCGCGCATGAGGAAACAGCCCAGAAACTATGTTTTAGAATGTGAAATCTGCCAGAAAATAAACGTTTCAACAGTGAAACGCCCGGCGCAGACGCCCCTTTTAATTTCAGTTAAACCATTAGCTTGCGTTTAACCGGATCACTGTGGTCCCTTACAAAGGGATGGAAACTATCAATATATCATGGTCGCAGTGGATTCATGCTCAAGATACATTTGGATGTGGCCTCAGCGCTCGGCTGACGCCCGAACTGTTATAAAAGATTTGCGAGTCTTTATCGGCAAATACGCAATCGGCACGCTACATTCTGACCAGGGTCCTGCGTTTAGGTTCAAAGTTTACAAGGAGGCCATGGCCAATTTAGGCGTTGCATTGCAGTATTCAAGTCCATTCCATCCTGGGGAAAATTCTGTAGTGGAAAGAAAAAAACGGGACATAAAGCAATCTATAACAGCTAGGGTATTAGGCTCAGGTGACGGGTGGGTCAAACATCTAATAAGTGTTCAACGTCGTTTGAATAATCTGCCAAGAAATTCTCTGAGTGAAATCACTCCATTTGAAATTCTTTTTGGTACTAGAACGCTTGTTCAGGACCTCAATCGTCACACTTCAGTGGTGGAACAAAAACCTTTTGATATCAAAGACCGTTTGGCTGTTTTGCAGGACTTAAATGAGACAAGGAGAAGTCAAAGCTACACAATACAGAAGTCAACAATCACTGAAGGAGAACCACCCTTCCCAGCAAGGCCTGTCTGGATTCCAAAGATTGGGGATATAGTCAGAGAAAAGATCGCGCATAAGAATTAATTTGGGCCTTCTTAAAGAAACCAGTACCTGTACTAGCAATCCACAGATCAAGAACAGTGTTACTGCCTCCCCTTTCTAGAAGAAAAGAGAACAGGTTTGTATCCATCGACCTGGTCAAACCACATCATGTGGCCGACAATAAGTAGTAGGCCCAGTGGACTACAAAGATGTAGCAGAAGACCAAATCTTCCTACTATCCAAGAGGTACAGACTGAGAGAGTAATAACATTTGAAGACTCTGCAGCACAAAACAAAGGACTAAGCAATAAAGCAATGGAACGTGTGCCTCTTGAGACCCAAATAACAGTTCGTCAAGACACTCCCGTCTACAATAATGTAGCATCTGACTACACTAATATGACAAATGATCCAGTAGCCCCAGTGATTTCAAATAATCCTGATGCAATTCCAACAATTGACAGAACTGCTTCTGGCTATTTCATTAACTTTGATACGTTTTCTGAGGTTCCCCCCTGAGCCCGAAACGACGCCAGTAAATAAAACATTTAAAGAACAAGTAACAGAACTTTTTCAGCAACTTGACAAAACTTATCTGGTTTCACCATGGGTTGAATTTTGGATTGTGCTAGGCGTACTCTTTCTCCTACTTTGGCTAATCATGGTATTAACTTTGGAGATGCTGATGAATGGAAAATTTAGTAAAATGGACATAGCAAGTAAGAACATCAACTTGCTCCTGAAGCCACACAAATCATCTCATCGTGAACAAAGAGACTTGACATCAGTAAACATCACAGCCGTTCCTATACCTGGTGGTATAGCATGGGACAGAACTGATTATGACATTTATGGTCCAGCAGAGCTGCTGAAGATTCCAGATCAATCTAAGGTTTCATTGAGTGACTTTGTTTCACCCAGCCCATTTTCTTAAGATTGGGACTTTGAGACTGTTAATAATATGATCTCAGACTTAGAGATGTCTGCTAAATTTACAAAACATGAATACTTAGAAGGTTCATCAGATTATGCACAAATTTATTGTTATAATCATTATGGCCATCATTACTTGCACAAATCTGCAAACCCTAGGAATATTTATACTTACAATCAATGGGAACATTGTCCAATGCCACCAAAAGGTAGCTCAAAAACATTCTATGAAAGATTTCCATACTTTTCAGGTTTTAATGTCTCAAATCCAGAGACATTTTACTTTAGAAATGTTAATAAGACAGAAATGAAAAGTATGTTGACCAATACAAAGTCAGTTTATTCTACAGCCTTTTATGTCCAGCTGTCCTCATTAGGTTTCGACTTTTGGAGTGACAACATTGAAACAAAAACTGTCTGGGGCACAAAAGACTGGCAAGTGCAGGGAATAGAAGCTTTATTTTGCGCCTGCATTATCCATGAACAAATAATGTTTTTGAACGACACTGTGTAACAGACATCCTGCCTTGTCCTGGCCAAGATAAAAGATTTGAACAAACCGTCCATACCTACACGTGATAGTCAAAACACTTCAGAGGGAGGGGTCGACATAAAAACTATTCTACTTAAAAAAAGAACTGATCCTGATTGGAAAAAATGGTTAATCTGGCACACAGACATGAATAACTGTCAAGATAGATTCCGGAACAAGACACAAGGGTTTACAGTAACTAGGCCAGATCCAAGATATGTCCAAAGACAACATCCAGGGATAGTAACAACATACAGTGTAGGAAAACTATGCCTTGAGTGGCTACAAAAATCTACACTAACAGAGGTAAAACAACACTTATCTTTACTTAAAGATGGCTTTGATTTAAGGGACTCCTTACTAGGTCCTGCGAAACAACGTCATAAACGTTTCATAAACGCAGGTATATATGCAATTTATAATGAAGCTTGGAAAGAGACACAGGCAGAGACTGCAGAAAGAATACGAGAAATTGATCGTATTAATTTAGAGAAAGCACTCTCTGTAGTTGACAATGGGTTAATGACCCTGTCATCCAGAATTTATTCTTTGGACAGCATAGTATCCTCTGCCATAAACATAATGGAACAGGACTTACTCATGCTACAGCATGGACAGTCAAAATTACGTTCTATAATGCTTTTAGGCTGGACGTTACAAAATCTTCGTTCTGGATATGTGCCATGACGTCTAATCAACACCACGTCATTGTTTTCTGTATTTAAACTTACAGATAAACAAATAGGCTTGGCGCAGAAAGGAGCAGACTATACAGTGCTGAGCATTGAAAAACTGGAAAGATTACAATTAACTGTTTCAGAAAAGCCTGCAACAGAATGGAGAATACACGGGATAATCACTCTGCCTGTCACAATTTTCAACTTTCAATACTATTTGAAACATATACCAGTGACCGTGTATGAGAGGTTGGGTAAGGAATACATAAAGTCAGCCTGGGAATTACCATATACACACAAATGTTGGAGTGGGGGAAAAGAAGTATTTTTTAGTGGTACACAATGTAAGAGCACACTAAGCGGTACACTTTTATGCCAGGGTATTAATTTACATGGAGCCTGTGAAGGTTCTTCAAACAACTTATCCTGCCACCTGAAAGGTTTTCCAGCAGCAGTGATAGTTCCAATGTTCAGGCAGCTTTCTAAAGGAGCTATATAATGTTGAATGATCACAGCTGTTGTGGAATGATGCCAGGAATAGCCTATCTCGTAACTGTGTCAGCCAGGGTCACTTGTTGTATGCAAGTATTGTTTCCTAAAGCTAAGACAGATGGGGAGTCGCCGCTATGACCTTCACTGAACATCTCTTCTATTCGAATTGATACTTTAAGCAGAATGAAAGCAATTCTTTTACAAAAAACTGTGCCACTGACCTCGTCTAAAGAGATGTATTAACTATAAGTTGCAAGGTCCTCTGCAGGGAAACATGCCCTTTTATCCACAAACTGCCCAATACATTTCGTAGGAAATGTTAGGTCGTATCTTAAACATGTCTGATACCAGTGGGATTGTACATGTATTTTATTTGTCGGGACTTTTAGCACTTTTTGAAGCAGTCCTCTGCATTTTCCCAAACTTCGTGCACTCTGTGTTCGGCGGCCTGCCTCTCATTTTGGGACTCGTAGCAGGAATACTATTCTTGTTCCTTCTGCTTCGATATGGCAAGTCCGGTCAGCAACAACACCCAGATTACCATCGAGAACATTCTCCTGGCAATGAAGTGTTGTGAGCACATGATACCGATCCTGGGCCTGGCTCATCTAAAAGACCTGAATACTATCTGGTTCCTATCATTCCGACCAATCTGGCAAGATTGCATCTTACCTGTTCTACAATGCCTGCTATGTGGAGAAGAATGCGTGTTGGACGCCTGTCTAACACTTCCATCAACACTGCCAACGGATGTTGATACCTTGCTTGGTTCAGTAACGGCTCATGCATCGTGTTGTTCCCAGCGGCTACCGATCCTAATGACGGCATTCATTGAGATCTCACAGACGCAATCTGCTGACAGTGAGATATGTGGATCGACAGGCACACAGGTACCACCTTCATCTCCATCTCTGACAAACATGGCTGATGCGTCTAACGCTGACGGTGATGCTTCACATTTTTGTGCTATTGGTTTACTTAATGAAGTGGTCCAACTTTCACCTACTGTGGTAAACGATTTCTTTGCCAGCTTAGAAGATTTAATGTTTTCTCCTAACAACGAGAATGAAGTTAGCACACAGCGTTCTATGGGACTCTGTATTCGACCCTCACTTTTCAAAACAAAACTTCCAACTATAAGAACTTTATTTTTTCCATGATTTGACTTTTTCCAAAATTGAACTTTTTTTGGGCACAAAGTAATCTGCTTAAAGTAGAACTTTCTTAGAGAACACAAATTCTTTGAAACACTTCCAAGTGACAATATTTGACCTTGTCCACACCTAAACAGTATATTCTGTCATGGAATGGTCTCGACTTTTCTTCTGTATTTAAGAACCATTTCATAAATGTTATATCATGACTCATTCTGATAAAGCATTTTCCAATGTTACACTACATGCTTTGAATGAAAATATTGCTTAAAAAAAAATGCATACAGCACAAATGCTCATCTTTCATGTACAACCATTTCGAATGCATTTTTATGTATTTTGGGAGGGATTAATCACACATCATGCTTTAGATATGTTTTAAATGCTTAGAATTCAGTAATATCGAACATAATAAAGAGGAGTGGGTGTTGTATGGCGTTTTAGGATCCGAGCGATATTTACTGATTCATTCCCTTATATAGGCATGGAAATCATACCCATTTTTAGAGATAACCCATCCAGTCCAAATACAGGCATGGCTACTCCCACTTGTTCCAAAAAGCCACAATGATTTCTTGGAAAACTCGGCTTTAGCAGTCAGGGACATCCCCTTGCTTGAATATTGATTTGTCCTAGAAATCATGGAGTTTTCAAAGAACTACCATTCCCTTGGGGTTCTTTGATGACGTTATTATGTCCAATTTTACGTCAAACTAGGCACCTTCAAGGTATAAATATGCCTACACTTGCCCTAGCAAACACACGGTGGTTCGGAGCAGCTCGACTATCTACTTGCCCAACGCAGCTCGCTACAGCAAGTGCCGAAGGAAGCCAACCCTCCAGCTGACGCACTGACAGAGAAGCTGACCTTTCTCTTGCTGAGAATCCTGCTCCAGTGTTTCCAAGCTCCCCTCGCGGGGTGTTGGGAAATCGAGTCCCGAGACAGAGATACTAGACCTCTTTCATTCTAAAACCAAGGTACAGAGCTGATTAGACCCTAAGAGGAATCTTGGATAGATTCTTGGCAAAGAAAAACTAAACCTATGCTACACCTCACTTACTTCTTCCCCCGTACTAGACTTAGGTTGGGTACATTGGGGTAGGCGTATTTTAGAAGCACCAGTTGAGTACTTTTTAGCCTTTGTTATTTATGTATGTATTTATCTATGATCTAGGAACCATATAATGCTTTTACAGTATTATTTTATAATACTCTTCTTGCTGTACGCATTATACTTTGCAACCAGTATTACGATTGTAGCAGTTCACTTTACTTACTTGATAAAGAAGACTGTTCAATTAACCCTTTTATTGAAAACGCTCATCTCTCTATTTCTCTGCACCTCTGATGAAACGAAGCATGCACGATTGACTGAGTAAAATATCTATCTATTGTTTCCACGACTCTGAAGATCCATTTTATTCTTGGGGAAACAAAGTTGTCATGTTTATGCGGTTGTCAGAAACTAATCCCTTCTTGTTTATCCGAGAAAGTTTCTAGTGACCTCTGAGCTAGCTGGCACTCACAATTAAGTCTAATATATTCGATAGAGACCTAGTAGACATAAGTCCTACGTCAAATCTATAGGGTATGTTATTCCAATGCGCAGAGCCTATTGGGAATATTGGAACTACACTACAGAAGGATGAAGGCCGCAGTGTGTCCCTGGTTGAGTAGCATGCGAATGTCATCCGTGGCGGCAAGGAGGGCGGTCTCGGTGCTGTAGTTGCTGCGGAATCCGTACTGGGTGGTGTCTTGGATGGAATTATCTTTGATGAAGGTGGACAGCTGGGCGTTTGCGAGATTTTCTGTGACTTTGGCCGTGAAGGGGAGGAGAGAGATGGGTCAGTAGTTTTTCAGGTCTGTTGGGTCGGATATTGGTTTCTTGAGGAGGGGTTTAACCTCCACCCGTTTCAAGTCATCTGGGAAGATGCTGGACATGAAGGAGGCGTTGATGGTCTGTCCTAGTTAGGGTGCGATGGCACCGGTGGCCCTGTGGAATATGTGTGGTGGACAGGGGTCCATTCGGGCTCCTGAGTGGGTTTTCTTCATGGTCACAGTGATGTGTTCGCCGGTGGCAGGATTCCAGGTCATCATGGTTGGCTTATTGGTAGCGATGGGGGGGGTGGGGGGGGCGGAGGGGGGTGTCTGGTGTCTGTTCTCTGAAGTTGTCATAGAGGACCTTAATCTTCAGATGGAAGTAGGAGCTGAGTTTGTTGAAGAGTCCCTGGGACGGTGTGACATTGGTGGCTTCGCGGGGGTTTTGCAAACTGCTGAATGACGTTGAACAGTTCCTTGCCGTTGGTCGCGTTGGTCTGAACTTTGTCTCTTATGAAGGTCCGTTTGGTGCTTCCTATGCTCTGGTGGTATTCCTTCAGGGCGCTCCTGAGGTTGTTCCGTGCTTCCATGGTTTTCTGGTTTCGCCAGGTTTTCTCCATGCATATGGAGGAGCGTCTGGATTTTTGTAGCTCCGTGGTGAAACAGGCAGCCTTCAGGGGGCGTTGTTTGGCGGGGAGGCGGATAGGTGAGAGCTTGTCGGTGCACCGGGTGACCCAGCGGTGAAATTCCATGGCTACGGACTTGGTGTTAGTCGTGGCGCTGGGGCGGTCTTGATGGAGGGTGGTGTTCAGGTGTTCCTCTGTGACCTTGCTCTAGTTCCATCGTGGTGGGCGCGGGCGTGGGAAGAGCTTGGGTGAGGTGGTGGTGTTGAAGGTGAAAAGGACGCAGTGGTGGCCCATCCCGAGGGGATGGGTGGTGTAGCTGAAACAGACATTTGGCCCTCTCGTGAAGACTGGGTGGAGGGTGTGCCCAGCTATGTGAGTGGGCGTGTTGACCAAATGCTTGAGTCCGAGGTTGGCGATGTTGTTGAGGAGAGAGGTGGAGTCACGGTTGTTGCAGTTATCGAGGTGGAAGTTCAAGTCCCTGAGTAGGATGTAGTCCGTGGAGGCGATGGCATGGGGTGCGACAAGCTCAACGATGGTAGTTGCGGACTGGATTCGAGGTCTTGGTGGTCTGTAGATGAGGGTGCTGAGTAGAATGGTCCTGGGGTTGGTCTAGATATGGAAGTGGAGGTGTTCTATGTTTGGAGTGGGGGTCACTTGTGGTGTGGAGAGTCGGTAGGGGGTCTTGTGAGCAGTGGCGAGTCCTCCTCCTGAGCGGTGGTGGCGGTCCTTTTTCTGGGACTTGTAGCCATCTGGGATGG
Organism: Lissotriton helveticus; assembly: GCF_964261635.1. Lineage (NCBI taxonomy): Eukaryota > Metazoa > Chordata > Amphibia > Caudata > Salamandridae > Lissotriton > Lissotriton helveticus. The sequence goes on from NC_136057.1 coordinate 2,094,042,871, forward strand.
CAATGGCGATATCGGAGCCAGAGGTGGCTTTAGTCCAGGTTTCCGTGAAGAAAGCAACGTCGGGCGAGAGGGTGTTAATCAGGTCCCAGATCTCTACTGCTTTCGGTGCAGGGAGCGCACATTGAAGAGGATGCATGTCAGGGTTTTGTTGGTGCGTGCCTCAGGCGGGCCTTTGGCAGATGAGGGTGTTTGTCGATGGTGAAGGATCGACTGCAGGATCTGCACAACAACTGTCTGTGGGTGGTGTTTGGCAAGGATCTTTCGCAGTCAGCGTGTTTTCCGGGATTGAGTGCATGGAGGGTGGAGGAGTCGTAGCGGTGCAGCCTGGGGGAACCATGGTTCCTGGTGCTGGCTGCGGACAGGTGCAGAGAGGCTTGCCTTAGGTGAAAATTTAGCCTGAATATCTTTCATAGAAAAAGGTTATGAAGGCTTAAGCATAAACTTCCCTATACATTGCAAAATGAGCTCAGCACTAAGGGAAGGGAAGAGTCTGAGGCCTAGGGACAAAATGGAGGTTTAATATTTACTACAGCTAATGTAGCGAGCTCTATATAGAGGTAATACACTAGAAATATTAATCTTGCTTTTACATATCTACTTTGAGTCAGTAGACATATGTGCCCAGCAAATTGGTGAGTAACCGTGGTTGTTGGAGATTTGCCTTTTCTGCATGATCACCCCAGACCTTTGCCTTCTATAGCTGAAATTACTTTTGATGGGATCAGGAATGTGTGCTTTTTACCCCTAGTAACAAGTGCTAAAGTGCGTGGGCTCTCCCTAGTGAACATTGTAAAATTGGCGTACACCCCATTGGCATATTCAATTTAGCTATAACTCCCTAATATATGGTACCTTATGAACTTAAGGCCTGCAAATTAAATGCTACAAGTGGGCTACAGCACTCATAGTTTCCTCACCGCATTCAGCATTACTAGCAGGCTTTATAAAATGAAAACCCCAACCATGGCATGAAAATATATCTATTTACCTACCTACCTTCACATGTGAACACTAGGATATTTTAGTGATCTCTGGGATTAGCAACAGACCCTATACCTGGTGAATGTAGTTATGTGGTCTGCATTATAGGTGTAAACTCAGTTTACGCAAGGCTGCTGCTTCCCTTCCAAGGTTGGTCTTTCTGCCAGAATTTTCCTCTCTGCCCTCCAAGGCGGTGAGATACAGTTTATATGACGAGAACTACTGTGTTGGAAAACTGCAGTTGTGCTACTATGTTATGTCTAAAAATTTTAGGAGATGTTGCCGACCGGGCACAAGAAAATAGTACACCATGTTGTTTGACCTTGTATAAATTAATCAAACTGGATCCCAAGATGCACCACTCAATAACAAATAATATGTACAGTATATTTATAAAATAACATAATATCAGAAAAACAAATGTATTATATGTGTCTGTGCAAAGTAGTGACAGTCTAAATCGCCTAATACACTAAACTAAGGGAAATCCAAAGAGGGCCCAAAAGGGAAACCATTACACCTCCTTCTTGGCCGGGAACGTAACTTAGTGACTAACAAAATAATGCAAAACCCAAGCTAAAAAAATTCAATGCATTGCTAATGAGCATTGTATTGAAATTTACAATCATAATGAAAAAAGTAGCATGAAAATTTTGAAAATGTGACTAAAGTAGGTTGAGGCGGAGGCACCCAAGATTTCTCCACAAGATTAATGTTTAGTGAATCTAAAATGGACTCCGTCTCCATGATCGCCCTATTTAAAAGCACCAAAGAACAGACATGTTCCTCATTATCAGCCGATTCTGAGGAAGTAGCCTGGTGTCCTGCATCCGTGTTATTAGAGCCTGTGGTTTGTAATCCTGGTGCTGAAGCACCCATCTCCCCCCAGAGTGAGTGGCTTATACCATGCATCTTGAAGTAGCCGAAAGTTCATGAGACTACTCCGAAATTGGGTTATCTGACTCATTTATCGGTTCATGGCCATAGGAACAGGCAATTGAAGGGCCAAGCAGACATCCAGTGCCCATTCAAAGAGGCACCATGGGCAATGAAATACGGTTGCCCTCAGGTAAACCAGGAGGGTTGGAATGACAATGACCAGTCAGTGTTCAGTCCCTGGAGCAAATGGACTTAAAAGAATATTATTATGCGCTCACGGAACAGTTGGACTGGTGGTAGTTCCGTTACCAATGGGCTTCGAATTGCGGAGTAACAAAATTAGAACAGAAATGCCACAAATGAGTAATAATGCCAAGGGTATGCCCCTGAATACGCTGGAAAACAAGGAATGGAAAAAGGCCAGTATTACTCCAAAGATTTTCTGAAGGTTCTGACTAAGCCAGACCTGACTACATAAAAAAGTGAGCTATACCGCGTAAGCATTAAGAAATCGGTGAACAAGTTTGCCAAATGTAATGGAAGATTTGTGTTTAACAAGGAATGTATTTCACTGGCCCTCCATGTAACCTGCAGGTCAAAGGTTTCTTGGGCACAAGGTAATGCCACACCTATTGAAATAATAAGGCTTTGAGTCGGCTTAGCTTGTTAAAGTCTGCCTTCAAAGTTGAAATTGAAGGCCACAACAAATTATCAGAAATCATATGAGTAGGTGGGAAAAGCACTTTATTGCAGGTCACGATCTGTAAGACCAATAAAATATATGAAATCCCAGCCTTCATTCGGCAACTGTCCTGGTCGCTTAACCTTAAATAGCTTCCATTTGAAAGGACAGAAATGAGGGAAAAAATTGAAGGGGCTGGCATTCTTTTACAAACAAGCGACTGACCAACAGAAGAGTTGCATTACTTTCCAGTAAGAAATACCTTTTTGATGCCACTCACAATGATAAAGGAATGGTAAAGACCATAACTCATGAATAAAGCTCCCTCCTAGGGCTTCATATCTCCTTACTGGTAAATGTTTAATGCAACCTGTGAACTGAAATGTTGAAATTGGTAAAGATATTACACCATGTATTGACCACACTGCAGAGGGTGCCTCTGTTATTGTGAATGGGAGCTCTTCTAACCTCTTGAGATGTAACATTGTGTAAGTGGCGTCTTTCTTGGCCATGAGTAATTGTTTACTTGTCATGTTTAAAGGGTATGAATAGGGGTGTAGAATTAAGGTAACACCTTGGCACGCGGCCACTTTTGAGTCCCTGAACTGTCCAGCTAAACTTCATGATAGATCTAAGCTGACTTTGCTCATGGTATAAAGAAGACATGTCACTTTGCATAATATCAATAACAGATGGCACAATGTTATCCAAGTTGTCAATGCAAGAAGACATGGTATTAACACTATTATCAACAACAGCAAATTTTGTATCCAAATTATCTTAATCAATTTATCTTAAAAGTGCAGCAGCTTCCTTTTGTTTCAAAATCTCATTATATGTGGTATGAATAATTATTTTTGAATGCGGAGACTTAGTACCCAATAGGAAATCAGATAGATTCATGTCTTCAGAAAGGAGGGAAAGATGTTGTTTCATTGCAGACATTGTGGAATGTTCCAACCATTCTTGGCACAATTTCCCACGCAAATGGGTGATGACTCTCCTTGTGTGTTGCAAATAGGAGTAACAAAGGTCAGATCTGCTTGCCTTAAATCCCAGTGTGGAATTTAATTTCGGATTTTAGTCACAATTTGAGGTTTGCAAGGGCTTCTGGGTAGGAAAACCCAGTGAGACTCTAAGTATCTAGTTATCAAAAATGCACAGGTTGGCTAGGTCCCCCTAGGTGTCAGCTGACCTAAGGCCCAAAATCCACAGCTAGCTACAGTGCAAAAAAAGGGTCCGTTCTTAGTTGATAAATGTGATGTGTCCATGTTATGTTTTGGTGCCTTTCCTGTCGCTGGCATTAGCTCTACCCAAACAAGTGAGATACCATTTTTATTGGCAGACACGTGGGAATACAGAATAGAAGAACATTTGTTATTACCAATTGTATTTTTCTGCATTTGTGCCATCCAAATGTAAACTAGAGTGTAAAAAATGAAATTTTGAAAAATGACCTCCAAATCTTACGCTATTATGGGTACCCACAAATTCAGAGATGTATAAAAAATCACTTGCTCCTAAACTCTGAAATTGGTGTCCATTTCAGAATTAAATAGGTTTCCTTGATACCCATTTTTCAGCCTTTATAGTTTTCCATAAGCATTTCTCTATACCCACAACACAATGAAAAAACGTTTTAAGGGGCAGTTCAGTTGTTGGCTCTGGGCAGTCACAGTCTGTGTCGGTAGCAGTGGTGGGGCTAGTTTGGGGGTATTCCAACAGACAATGCCCTCTGCATCGTCCCTCAAAATCCTCCCCCACCCAGCCCCACTGGTGTTACCTGCACGGACAGCGGCTGGCTCTGGGTACCTCAGGTTCATGGAAAACCTGCAAACCCTATAGATTGCACAAACAAAAGAGTCTAGTGGACATAATGGTGTATAACCTTTGTAAATCAGCCATCGTGACAAGAAGTTACAAATAAAAACGTCACAAGTTGATGTTTTTTTTAAACTAATTTTCAATATTTTTTATTTATATAATACTAGTTTACCCGTCGCGCGTTGCTCCGATCTCCGAAGAAAGGAAATTCAAGGAAACTCGTCATGATGTCCTTTTATTGAAACTTATTCATTTTAATATGGAAAACATTTCATAGGGTCGATTTAATTCAATTTATTTATTCGAGTGCTTGTGGATACACGATTTTTTTGTTTTTCCGTCTGGTGCGTACATCAGTATTTGAAAGATTATGAGGGCCCTGGGGGGCCGATATTTTAAAAAATGTAAGCTAGAAACTGTCAGAATCCTCCGTTGCTAATCCCCAGGATTGTATTGATGCTGTAAAGGGGCCCTCCTCTAGATCATCCCAAGTCTGGCTATGAATGAACCTCAGACTGTTAAGGAGATCAAGCGGGGGAAAAAGTCCGGAGGGGAACGGCTGGGCTGCAGGAATGGGGAACCTGAAAGATACAAAGCACGAAATAAGTGGCACTGTTCCCTTATTATGGACATACCATTCTGCTCTATTAAGCTAAGAATTCTCACCTGACAAGGCTAAACCGGAATGCTGATTATAGCGGGAAATAGAATGGGCCTCTTCTCATTCACAGGATTCTTTCTGTAAGATATGAATAATCTCAATATACCTTGCCTCTCCGTAATTAAACAATAGGTATTAGGCAAAAGAGAAATCACCTACCCTATTCTGAATGAGGAAATCCTGACTGCCCTCTCCACTGAGTCTCTCTATTCCCCCTTCTCCGGTATGGAATATGAATTCAACCGCTCTGTTTCTTTTCCTCCAGATAGCAACTTTCATTCCCTCCAAGAATGTTCCAAATACATTACTTCATGTATTAGCCGTGAATGCTTGCATCACACTTTAGTTCTTTAGCAATGATATATGCAACCACCCCTGTTTTCTTGGAAATTGTTAATGCAATTCAGTGTGAACAAGAATACCAATAGCAGCTCAGCCCAAATGAAAATAGGTTCGGTCCCTGCGGCAGACAGCCTGTCTACTACAGTTCAAAGAAAATCAGGAAATGGATCTAATCTCCACAACAGTACACCCCGTCTCCTGGATAGCACGCAAACAGAAGACTAGTGTTAGCAAAGGTTAGCGGAAGTTAATTGGGGCGTGGGCACAACACCACACCAGCCACTGTAATTAGAACGAACCCCCCAGAGCACCAAAACCTGAAACGAGGAGTCCCACGATGCGGGCGCTTCCTAAGCCCCAGCCAAGTAATCCACAGAAGACCACGCTGCGCAGTCACAGGCACAAACGATGCGGGCGCTTCCAAAGCCCCAGACAAGTAATCCACAGAAGACCACGCTGCGCAGTCACAGGCACAAACGATGCGGGCGCTTCCTAAGCCCCAGCAAAGTAATCCAAACCTTGGGAGAACCAAAGCAATACTCCTTCCAGAACAAGACAGAAGACTCCGACTCCAAACGCCAAGCCACCATTCAAGAATAATCGGCAGCGCGTCTTCCTGCTGGAGCACAGTTATGCATTTCCCCGTCGCATAGCGTCATGTCGACGCGACGCGCAAAGGATCATGGGATTTGTAGTTCGAGTCCCGAAACTCGCTAAGTCGCAGGCAGTGATTTACCAGCGGCCGGGAACTCTGACAGAACACTCCCCTTCCGAGATTCACTGACTGCCACCAGGCTTGCCAGGATGACGAAGGTGGAACTGCCACACAAGTCTGAGAGCATGCACAGCCGTCACAGGCTCCCAAGAGTCCTCCTCCGGCCCATACCCCTTCCAGGAAACCAAATACTGTAGTCTACCTCACACTCTCCTTGCATCCAAAATCCTCCTTACTTCATATTCCACATCCTGATGCACTCTCACTGGCAACGGGGGCCTACTGCCCGGACAACGTGCTGGCTTCAGAAGAGACACGTGAAACACAGGATGTATTCTGAAATGAGCTGGTAGATGCAATTTCACAGTTACAGGGTTTATATGTCTGATCACTTTGTACGGGCCTATAAACCTAGGGTTGAATACACTGTACTTGCGAAATCGAATGTTACGAGTCGACAACCACACCCACTCTCCCTTGTTGTACGCTGGGCAGGACCTGCGGTGCTTATCAGCTTGCATCTTATACCTTCGTTTAGCTTTAACCAGGTTATTTCGTGCTTGTACCATAGTGCTACGAAGATGAACCAAGCGGGCTTGCAATTTAGGGATCTTGACCTCCACTGAGGGTACACTCAAGGGGGCAAACCTAGGGTGAAAACCGTAAGTACAGTAAAAAGGAGAGTACTGTGTAGATGAATGTATCGCATCATTGTATGCCACCTCTGCTGCCGGTCTGACCGTCCGTTTGAGGATGAAAGCTTGTGGAGAGGGAGGAAGAAATACACAGTTTCTCACACCAAGCCTTCCAAAACCTTGCAGTAAACTGAGCCTCCCTGTCAGACACTATGAAACGGGGAAGCCCATGTAACTGTATTACATGGAGGAGCAGGAGATGAGCTAATTGACTAGCAGTGGGTACTCTTTTACACGCAATGAAGTGGCCCAATTTGGTTAAATAGTCCACCACCACTATGATAGCTGCCATCCCCTGATCTGGAGGCAAACCCACAACAAAGTCTACAGAGAATCTCTCCCAAGGAGTCATAGGAGTAGGCATGCATTGAAGAAGCCCCTGTTTGGGCCGATGATCGCTCTTGGCTTGAGAACATGTAGAACACTTTTGAACCCATGCAAACACATCAGGGCGAATGGTAGGCCACCAAAATCTCCGGAGCAGTTTTTCCAAAGTCTTTGTTCCTCCTATATGTCCAGCACAGGGAAGATCATGACACCATTCGAACGCCTGTTTCCGTAAACCCAGTGTGGGTAGTAGCACTTGTGGGCCTTTCATAGGCAACCCTTGTCTGACTCTCCACTCCGGATGCATTCGTAACCACGTCTTCCATTCGAATGTTCGTATGCCTCTCCTGATTTTTTGGAGAAAATCATCAAGGCGTATCACACCCAACACCTTCTTTGGTTCTATGATGCTCCTCTCTGGTGTAGGTAGAACTGGGGGATTGTTGTCTTGGCGAGTTAAGGCGTCCGCCTTCCTGTTTTCACTTCCTGGGCGGAACGTAACTATGAAGTGAAATTCTGCAAAAAACAACATCCATCTGAGTTGTCTGGGTGTGAGATGTTTAGCTGCTCGCATGAACTGTAAATTGCGATGGTCTGTAAACACCGTGATTTGATGAGACGCTCCCATTAACCAATGCCTCCATTCTTTAAACGCGTCTTTTATTGCTAAAAGTTCTTTCTCTGCAATCGTGTAATTTTGCTCTGCTGGATTGAGCTTGCGAGACATGAATGCAATGGGATGGAGGTGACCGGTACTCTCATTTCTTTGGGATAGGACAGCCCCTATCGCCATTTCTGAGGCGTCTGCTTCCACTACAAAAGGGAGGTCAGGGTTGGCATGTGTCAGGACTGGAGCGGTCGTAAAGGCTTTCTTCAATAGTTCAAAGGCTGTTTGTTCTGCTGTGCCCCACAAGAACGGGATGTTTTTCCGAGTTAACCTTGTTAGTGGAGTCACCATCTCTGAGAAATGTGCGATGAATCTCCGGTAGAAATTCGCAAATCCTAGGAGGCTTTGTATGTCCTTGATGTTGTTGGGTCGAGGCCACTCCACAATCGCTTGTACTTTTCTTTCAGCCATCACCTGACCTGATGGCGTGAGCATGACCCCTAGAAACTCTACTGTGGTAACATGAAATTCGCATTTTGTCAATTTACAGTACAGATGATTCCGCTGTAATGCTCGAAGGACTTGGCCTACATGATCCTTGTGTTCCGTATCGTTGTTTGAGTATATTAAAATGTCATCTATGTATACCACAACAAAGATATCCAGAAACTCACGTAGGACTTCATTTAGAAAAAATCGGAAGGAAGCGGGGGCATTACAAAGCCCAAAGGGCATCACGAGATACTCGAAGAGCCCGTACCGCGTCTTAAAGGCGGTCTTCCACTCATCGCCTCACCGCATACGCACTAGGTGGTAAGCCCCTCTGAGATCCAATTTCGTGTAGATGCTGGCTGCTCGTACTTGTTCCAAAAGAACCGGAATCAATGGAAGCGGGTATTGATTCTTGATCGTTATAGCATTTAACGCTCTGAAGTCTATGCAACAGCGTAATTCTCCATTCGCTTTGGGTATGAAGAAAAGTGGAGAGGCCGCGGGGGACCTAGAAGGACGGATAAATCCCAGTTTTAGCAGCTTATCCAGATATTCTCGGAGATGCATTGTTTCCGGTTGAGAGAGCGCGTAAATTCTACCACATGGAATCTCAGATCCGGGTCTCAACTCTATTCGACAATCATATTCTGGATGTGGTGGTAACACCTCGGCCTTGCTCTCACTGAACACGTCCTCGTATTCCCGATAACAACTTGGTAGCGACACCTCTTTCTCTGCTGCTGTTGTAACATAATGCGTGGTTGCCAACACCTTGGCAGGATGATGGAAGTCGATGTTGCAAAACTCCTGACAACATGCGGAGTGCAAATCCAAGGACTGTTCGTTCCAACGAATCGTAGGTTCATGTTTCTGTAACCATGGGAGACCCAATATTACTCCATACTGAGGGGCATGGATGAGATTAAAGGACAGGAGATCTTTATGATAACCCCCATACCACAGCTCATACTCAGGGGTATGTTGATTAATCGGGCCTGATTCCAATTCACGTCCGTCCACTGCAAACACCACTTCCGGAATTGGTTTTCTTATCGGCGTCACCCCCAGTCTGCGAGCCTCCTCCTTATCCATGAAACATCCTGTAGCACCCGAATCCACCATTGCTCGGATGTTTTTTGGGATTCGATCAATCCAGACCTCCATTTCTAGAAAGAACAGACGAGTACCAGCTTTACCTTCGTTCGTTACTGAAGGGATAAGTTGCCTGCTTGAGTCACTCCCTTCCAATGGACTCAAGCACTGAAGTTTTCCGACCCCTTTTCCGCTGAGGAAACAGCCATTTGTCCTGCACGAAACCGACCTCCCTTAGGCTTGATAGGGCATTCCCGCAAGAAGTGTCCTTTTTTACCGCAATAAAGACACAACCCAAACTTGCGGCGATGGTCTCTTTCACTGAGCGTCAAAGACGCTCTTACGGCTCCTATTTCCATGGGTTCCGTCTTCCCATCAGTCTTTTCTCCTCCGCTCTGTTTGTCACCCAAAGGGATAGGCCTGTCTCTTCTTCCGTGATCCCCTTTTCTTTCCCTTAACCGATGGTCCAATCTCAATGCCAGCTCTATGAGAGCTGCACACGTAGTGGGTTGAGGGTCTACCTGTGCTATGACGTCTTTTAGATTCTCTGTGAGCCCCTGATAGAATATGACAGTTTGTTTGGTTTCAGGCCAGTCTGTCTCTGCTACTAGTCTTCTAAAATGATTCAAGTAGGTGACAAGATCGGCTGATCCCTGTTTAAGTACTAACAGTTCTTTATCAGCCGAAAAGGTCTCCGCTCTCCTATCGAATGTCTTTTCGAATTCAGCTCGAAACAAATCCCAATCATACAGAAGGGGGTAATTGCTCTTCACTATAGGGACCGCCCATTGTGCTGCCTCTCCCCCCAAATATGAGATCAAAAAGGAAACCCTCGCTTGATTTGTTAGAAAGGACTTTGGTTTGCAAGTGAAGTGCAACATTACTTGGGTCATGAACACCTGCACTTTTTTCCGATCACCATGAAATCGTTCCGGGGGTGCCACTGGAACTGGTGAGGGCATTTCTACCACCACTGAGGCAGGTTGAGGGGCTCCCGCATCAAATGGGTTACGCTGTAACGCGTCCACCCGAGCTTGTAATGCTGCGGTTTCCTGACGTGATGCGACTAACTCTGCTCTTAACAGACCTAAGGCCTCCAATACGTCATCCAAGGAGGCCATCCTTCTATAAATACAACCGGGAGGATAAGAATACGTGGGCCGATTATTCTGTCAGAATCCTCCGTTGCTAATCCCCAGGATTGTATTGATGCTGTAAAGGGGCCCTCCTCTAGATCATCCCAAGTCTGGCTATGAATGAACCTCAGACTGTTAAGGAGATCAAGCGGGGGAAAAAGTCCGGAGGGGAACGGCTGGGCTGCAGGAATGGGGAACCTGAAAGATACAAAGCACGAAATAAGTGGCACTGTTCCCTTATTATGGACATACCATTCTGCTCTATTAAGCTAAGAATTCTCACCTGACAAGGCTAAACCGGAATGCTGATTATAGCGGGAAATAGAATGGGCCTCTTCTCATTCACAGGATTCTTTCTGTAAGATATGAATAATCTCAATATACCTTGCCTCTCCGTAATTAAACAATAGGTATTAGGCAAAAGAGAAATCACCTACCCTATTCTGAATGAGGAAATCCTGACTGCCCTCTCCACTGAGTCTCTCTATTCCCCCTTCTCCGGTATGGAATATGAATTCAACCACTCTGTTTCTTTTCCCCCAGATAGCAACTTTCATTCCCTCCAAGAATGTTCCAAATACATTACTTCATGTATTAGCCGTGAATGCTTGCATCACACTTTAGTTCTTTAGCAATGATATATGCAACCACCCCTGTTTTCTTGGAAATGGTTAATGCAATTCAGTGTGAACAAGAATACCAATAGCAGCTCAGCCCAAATGAAAATAGGATCGGTCCCTGCGGCAGACAGCCTGTCTATTACAGTTCAAAGAAAATCAGGAAATGGATCTAATCTCCACAACAGTACACCCCGTCTCCTGGATAGCACGCAAACAGAAGACTAGTGTTAGCAAAGGTTAGCGGAAGTTAATTGGGGCGTGGGCACAACACCACACCAGCCACTGTAATTAGAACGAAGCCGCCAGAGCACCAAAACCTGAAACGAGGAGTCCCACGATGCGGGCGCTTCCTAAGCCCCAGCCAAGTAATCCACAGAAGACCACGCTGCGCAGTCACAGGCACAAACGATGCGGGCGCTTCCTAAGCCCCAGCAAAGTAATCCAAACCTTGGGAGAACCAAAGCAATACTCCTTCCAGAACAAGACAGAAGACTCCGACTCCAAACGCCAAGCCACCATTCAAGAATAATCGGCAGCGCGTCTTCCTGCTGGAGCACAGTTATGCATTTCCCCGTCGCATAGCGTCATGTCGACGCGACGCGCAAAGGATCATGGGATTTGTAGTTCGAGTCCCGAAACTCGCTAAGTCGCAGGCAGTGATTTACCAGCGGCCGGGAACTCTGACAGAACACTCCCCTTCCGAGATTCACTGACTGCCACCAGGCTTGCCAGGATGCCGAAGGTGGAACTGCCACACAAGTCTGGGAGCATGCGCAGCCGTCACAGGCTCCCAAGAGTCCTCCTCCGGCCCATACCCCTTCCAGGAAACCAAATACTGTAGTCTACCTCGCACTCTCCTTGCATCCAAAATCCTCCTTACTTCATATTCCACATCCTGATGCACTCTCACTGGCAACGGGGGCCTACTGCCCGGACAACGTGCTGGCTTCAGAAGAGACACGTGAAACACAGGATGTATTCTGAAATGAGCTGGTAGATGCAATTTCACAGTTACAGGGTTTATATGTCTGATCACTTTGTACGGACCTATAAACCTAGGGTTGAATACACTGTACTTGCGAAATCGAATGTTCCGAGTCGACAACCACACCCACTCTCCCTTGTTGTACGCTGGGCAGGACCTGCGGTGCTTATCAGCTTGCATCTTATACCTTCGTTTAGCTTTAACCAGGTTATTTCGTGCTTGTACCATAGTGCTACGAAGATGAACCAAGCGGGCTTGCAATTTAGGGATCTTGACCTCCACTGAGGGTACACTCAAGGGGGCAAACCTAGGGTGAAAACCGTAAGTACAGTAAAAAGGAGAGTACTGTGTAGATGAATGTATCGCATCATTGTATGCCACCTCTGCTGCCGGTCTGACCGTCCGTTTGAGGATGAAAGCTTGTGGAGAGGGAGGAAGAAATACACAGTTTCTCACACCAAGCCTTCCAAAACCTTGCAGTAAACTGAGCCTCCCTGTCAGACACTATGAAACGGGGAAGCCCATGTAACTGTATTACATGGAGGAGCAGGAGATAAGCTAATTGACTAGCAGTGGGTACTCTTTTACACGCAATGAAGTGGCCCAATTTGGTTAAATAGTCCACCACCACTATGATAGCTGTCATCCCCTGATCTGGAGGCAAACCCACAACAAAGTCTACAGAGAATCTCTCCCAAGGAGTCATAGGAGTAGGCATGCATTGAAGAAGCCCCTGTTTGGGCCGATGATCGCTCTTGGCTTGAGAACATGTAGAACACTTTTGAACCCATGCAAACACATCAGGGCGAATGGTAGGCCACCAAAATCTCCGGAGCAGCTTTTCCAAAGTCTTTGTTCCTCCTATATGTCCAGCACAGGGAAGATCATGACACCATTTGAACGCCTGTTTCCGTAAACCCAGTGTGGGTAGTAGCACTTGTGGGCCTTTCATAGGCAACCCTTGTCTGACTCTCCACTCCGGATGCATTCGTAACCACGTCTTCCATTCGAATGTTCGTATGCCTCTCCTGATTTTTTGGAGAAAATCATCAAGGCGTATCACACCCAACACCTTCTTTGGTTCTATGATGCTCCTCTCTGGTGTAGGTAGAACTGGGGGATTGTTGTCTTGGCGAGTTAAGGCGTCCGCCTTCCTGTTTTCACTTCCTGGGCGGAACGTAACTATGAAGTGAAATTCTGCAAAAAACAACATCCATCTCAGTTGTCTGGGTGTGAGATGTTTAGCTGCTCGCATGAACTGTAAATTGCGATGGTCTGTAAACACCGTGATTTGATGAGACGCTCCCATTAACCAATGCCTCCATTCTGTAAACGCGTCTTTTATTGCTAAAAGTTCTTTCTCTGCAATCGTGTAATTTTGCTCTGCTGGATTGAGCTTGCGAGACATGAATGCAATGGGATGGAGGTGACCGGTACTCTCATTTCTTTGGGATAGGACAGCCCCTATCGCCATTTCTGAGGCGTCTGCTTCCACTACAAAAGGGAGGTCAGGGTTGGCATGTGTCAGGACTGGAGCGGTCGTAAAGGCTTTCTTCAATCGTTCAAAGGCTGTTTGTTCTGCTGTGCCCCACAAGAACGGGATGTTTTTCCGAGTTAACCTTGTTAGTGGAGTCACCATCTCTGAGAAATGTGCGATGAATCTCCGGTAGAAATTCGCAAATCCTAGGAGGCTTTGTATGTCCTTGATGTTGTTGGGTCGAGGCCACTCCACAATCGCTTGTACTTTTCTTTCAGCCATCACCTGACCTGATGGCGTGAGCATGACCCCTAGAAACTCTACTGTGGTAACATGAAATTCGCATTTTGTCAATTTACAGTACAGATGATTCCGCTGTAATGCTCGAAGGACTTGGCCTACATGATCCTTGTGTTCCGTATCGTTGTTTGAGTATATTAAAATGTCATCTATGTATACCACAACAAAGATATCCAGAAACTCACGTAGGACTTCATTTAGAAAAAATCGGAAGGAAGCGGGGGCATTACAAAGCCCAAAGGGCATCACGAGATACTCGAAGAGCCCGTACCGCGTCTTAAAGGCTGTCTTCCACTCATCGCCTCGCCGCATACGCACTAGGTGGTAAGCCCCTCTGAGATCCAATTTCGTGTAGATGCTGGCTGCTCGTACTTGTTCCAAAAGAACCGGAATCAATGGAAGCGGGTATTGATTCTTGATCGTTATAGCATTTAACGCTCTGAAGTCTATGCAACAGCGTAATTCTCCATTCGCTTTGGGTATGAAGAAAAGTGGAGAGGCCGCGGGGGACCTAGAAGGACGGATAAATCCCAGTTTTAGCAGCTTATCCAGATATTCTCGGAGATGCATTGTTTCCGGTTGAGAGAGCGCGTAAATTCTACCACATGGAATCTCAGATCCGGGTCTCAACTCTATTCGACAATCATATTCTGGATGTGGTGGTAACACCTCGGCCTTGCTCTCACTGAACACGTCCTCGTATTCCCGATAACAACTTGGTAGCGACACCTCTTTCTCTGCTGCTGTTGTAACATAATGCGTGGTTGCCAACACCTTGGCAGGATGATGGAAGTCGATGTTGCAAAACTCCTGACAATATGCGGAGTGCAAATCCAAGGACTGTTCGTTCCAACGAATCGTAGGTTCATGTTTCTGTAACCATGGGAGACCCAATATTACTCCATACTGAGGGGCATGGATGAGATTAAAGGACAGGAGATCTTTATGATAACCCCCATACCACAGCTCATACTCAGGGGTATGTTGATTAATCGGGCCTGATTCCAATTCACGTCCGTCCACTGCAAACACCACTTCCGGAATTGGTTTTCTTATAGGCGTCACCCCCAGTCTGCGAGCCTCCTCCTTATCCATGAAACATCCCGTAGCACCCAAATCCACCATTGCTCGGATGTTTTTTGGGATTCGATCAATCCAGACCTCCATTTCTAGAAAGAACAGACGAGTACCAGCTTTACCTTCGTTCGTTACTGAAGGGATAAGTTGCCTGCTTGAGTCACTCCCTTCCAATGGACTCAAGCACTGAAGTTTTCCGACCCCTTTTCCGCTGAGGAAACAGCCATTTGTCCTGCACGAAACCGACCTCCCTTAGGCTTGATAGGGCATTCCCGCAAGAAGTTTCCTTTTTTACCGCAATAAAGACACAACCCAAACTTGCGGCGATGGTCTCTTTCACTGAGCGTCAAAGACGCTCTTACGGCTCCTATTTCCATGGGTTCCGTCTTCCCATCAGTCTTTTCTCCTCCGCTCTGTTTGTCACCCAAAGGGATAGGCCTGTCTCTTCTTCCGTGATCCCCTTTTCTTTCCCTTAACCGATGGTCCAATCTCAATGCCAGCTCTATGAGAGCTGCACACGTAGTGGGTTTAGGGTCTACCTGTGCTATGACGTCTTTTAGATTCTCTGTGAGCCCCTGATAGAATATGACAGTTTGTTTGGTTTCAGGCCAGTCTGTCTCTGCCACTAGTCTTCTAAAATGATTCAAGTAGGTGACAAGATCGGCTGATCCCTGTTTAAGTACTAACAGTTCTTTATCAGCCGAAAAGGTCTCCGCTCTCCTATCGAATGTCTTTTCGAATTCAGCTCGAAACAAATCCCAATCATACAGAAGGGGGTAATTGCTCTTCACTATAGGGACCGCCCATTGTGCTGCCTCTCCCCCCAAATATGAGATCAAAAAGGAAACCCTCGCTTGATTTGTTAGAAAGGACTTTGGTTTGCAAGTGAAGTGCAACATTACTTGGGTCATGAACACCTGCACTTTTTTCCGATCACCATGAAATCGTTCCGGGGGTGCCACTGGAACTGGTGAGGGCATTTCTACCACCACTGAGGCAGGTTGAGGGGCTCCCGCATCAAATGGGTTACGCTGTAACGCGTCCACCCGAGCTTGTAATGCTGCGGTTTCCTGACGTGATGCGACTAACTCTGCTCTTAACAGACCTAAGGCCTCCAATACGTCATCCAAGGAGGCCATCCTTCTATCAATACAACCGGGAGGATAAGAATACGTGGGCCGATTATTCTGTCAGAATCCTCCGTTGCTAATCCCCAGGATTGTATTGATGCTGTAAAGGGGCCCTCCTCTAGATCATCCCAAGTCTGGCTATGAATGAACCTCAGACTGTTAAGGAGATCAAGCGGGGGAAAAAGTCCGGAGGGGAACGGCTGGGCTGCAGGAATGGGGAACCTGAAAGATACAAAGCACGAAATAAGTGGCACTGTTCCCTTATTATGGACATACCATTCTGCTCTATTAAGCTAAGAATTCTCACCTGACAAGGCTAAACCGGAATGCTGATTATAGCGGGAAATAGAATGGGCCTCTTCTCATTCACAGGATTCTTTCTGTAAGATATGAATAATCTCAATATAACTTGCCTCTCCGTAATTAAACAATAGGTATTAGGCAAAAGAGAAATCACCTACCCTATTCTGAATGAGGAAATCCTGACTGCCCTCTCCACTGAGTCTCTCTATTCCCCCTTCTCCGGTATGGAATATGAATTCAACCGCTCTGTTTCTTTTCCCCCAGATAGCAACTTTCATTCCCTCCAAGAATGTTCCAAATACATTACTTCATGTATTAGCCGTGAATGCTTGCATCACACTTTAGTTCTTTAGCAATTATATATGCAACCACCCCTGTTTTCTTGGAAATGGTTAATGCAATTCAGTGTGAACAAGAATACCAATAGCAGCTCAGCCCAAATGAAAATAGGATCGGTCCCTGCGGCAGACAGCCTGTCTACTACAGTTCAAAGAAAATCAGGAAATGGATCTAATCTCCACAACAGTACACCCCGTCTCCTGGATAGCACGCAAACAGAAGACTAGTGTTAGCAAAGGTTAGCGGAAGTTAATTGGGGCGTGGGCACAACACCACACCAGCCACTGTAATTAGAACGAACCCGCCAGAGCACCAAAACCTGAAACGAGGAGTCCCACGATGCGGGCGCTTCCTAAGCCCCAGCCAAGTAATCCACAGAAGACCACGCTGCGCAGTCACAGGCACAAACGATGCGGGTGCTTCCTAAGCCCCAGCCAAGTAATCCACAGAAGACCACGCTGCGCAGTCACAGGCACAAACGATGCGGGCGCTTCCTAAGCCCCAGCAAAGTAATCCAAACCTTGGGAGAACCAAAGCAATACTCCTTCCAGAACAAGACAGAAGACTCCGACTCCAAACGCCAAGCCACCATTCAAGAATAATCGGCAGCGCGTCTTCGTGCTGGAGCACAGTTATGCATTTCCCCGTCGCATAGCGTCATATCGACGCGACGCGCAAAGGATCATGGGATTTGTAGTTCGAGTCCCAAAACTCGCTAAGTCGCAGGCAGTGATTTACCAGCGGCCGGGAACTCTGACAGAAACGTTCTCGGGAGTGTACTCAACAACTTCCCAAAGTTTCATGGCGATTGGATGAATGGTGTTTTAATTCTATTTATTTATTCGAGTGCTTGTGGATACACGATTTGTTGATTTTCCGTCTGGTGCGTACATCAGTACTCGAAGGATTATGAGGGCCGCGGGGGCCGATGTTTAAAACATTTTTATGCCTGAAACCTAGGCGGGAGTGTACTCAACAACTTCCCAAAGTTTCATGGCGATCGGATGAATGGTGTAGTAATGCATAATGGACAGACAGACAGACATACTTTCGTTTTTATATATATTGATATATATATATATATATTTTTTTTTTTTTTTTTTTTTTTTTTTTAGATTGTCTTTAAATTTCAAGACAATCTAACCCCACAAGAACGAGTAGCACTGACAACCCTCATCAACCCTCATCAATGACAAACATGTGGAAATAAAAATGGCAGACAAGGGGGGGAACGTGGTGATTTGGGATAAGGACTTATACACGGAGGAAGCGATGAATCAACTATCGAACCCGGAGTATTATGAACAACTAATGAAGAACCCAACAGATCAATTAAAGAGAGAGTTAGATCAAAAACTCTTAACATGGGAAAACAGTAATCTAATCGACTATGAGGAAAGGAAATACCTAACAGTCGATTTTCCACGGATGGCAACCATGTACTTTCTGCCTAAAATCCACAAAAACCCCACGAAACCACCAGGAAGACCGATAGTGTCAGCAAACGGTTCATTGATGGAACCAATGGGGAATTTCATTGATTTCTTTCTAAGACCTTATGTGGAGAATTTAAAATCATATTTGAAAGACACTACAGACTTTTTGTGTACAATATCTGAGTTGGTTTGGCAGGATAACTATTTGCTAATATCCATGGATGTTATCGGACTGTACACAAATATTGACAATGATTTGGGATTGATGGCTTGCAAATACTTCCTGGAAAAACGAAACATACATTATAAGGAACATAATGACATGTTGTATGAAATGATCAGATTATTACTCTCAAACAACATCTTCTTCTTTGGAGAACAACTCTATCGTCAGCGCAATGGCGCGGCAATGGGATTCTCATTCAGCCCAAGCTATGCTTGCATAGCAATGGGTTGGTGGGAGGAAGAGATAGCCTGGAACCAACGAAATGTCAAACACACCCAACACATCGTACAATGGAAGAGATTTATTGACGATTTATTTATAGTGTGGGGGGGAAGTGAGAGTGAATTCGAAGAATACTTTGAACTTTTGAACAATAGTACAAGAGGTCTGAAATTCACCTACACAAAAAGCAGGCAATCGATATCCTTTTTGGATACAGAAGTATATATCCAAAACAACAAAGTGGAGACTACCTTACACAGGAAGAAAACGGCCACAAATTCGACATTGGAAGCCACAAGCTTTCATCAACCTACCCTAATATCAAGTATACCATACGGTGAATTCCTCCGTGTTAAACGAATTTGTAGCGAAAAAACAGAATGGGAGAAGCACAGTGCAACAACAATGGAGAGATTCCGTAAGAGAAAATATGGAAAAAACCTGACGAAAAAATGTTGGGAAAGAGCCAACGAGAAATCGAGGGCAGATTGTTTGAAACCACAAATCAATGAAAAAGAAATGGAAGAACCTATAAGACTAATACTGGATTATAGCAAAGAAGCAAAAGAAGTTGTCCAGATTCTCAGAAAAAACTGGAAATTGTTGAAACTGGATCCAACAATTGGTCAGAAAATGGGGGATCACCCAGTGGTCACATACCGCAGAACAAAAAATCTGAAGGACCAATTGATCCATAGTCATTTCATGAACCGTAAAAAAACATTTTGGCTCAAAACAGTTGGATTCAACAAATGCTACAATTGCAAAGTTTGCGAGATAGCCAAACCAACGAAACAAATCGAAATGACGAATGGAAAAACTTGGAAGATTAAAGAACTAATCACTTGCAAAACCCAGTATACAGTGTACCTAATTGAATGTCCGTGCAAGCTGCGCTATATAGGAAGCACAATTTGTGAGCTTAAGAAGCGTATCTTGGAACATACCAGGGCCACAACCAATAAAGATAGAGGTAATGCAGTGGCCAGACACATGGAGACAAATCATGATGGCAATTGGCGACTTTTGAAATTTCTGGGATTGGAAACATTGGCCCCAACGGAAAGGGGGGGACACCGAGAAAAATTGCTGCGCCAAAAGGAATCACGCCACATCTTGAACTTTCGAACAATGACCCCTTATGGTCTGAACCAGTCCGAAGAACTTTATGTACACATTTGATAACAATGAAAGCCTCCATTGATGTACTCCATAACTAACTTTTCCCTCCACAAAACCACGGCACAGTATACATGAAAGCCAAAATCTGGGCGAAATTTCAAATGTACTAAATTTTGAGTTAGTATTTAACACCCTGGTAAATGTCAGCCCACTAGAGGGCTCTAAGTAGGTCTAATGGAAAAAGACCGGTATAAAAATACCCTATTGTTTGTTTATTATTGAAAAATTATATGTTGAAAATTATTGAATTTAAAGTGCTGGAAACACTAACCATCCTTCCTTATGTAAGGTACAAGGAACCTTAATCAAATTATAAGGAACCCCCTTTTTTTAAGGTACCACATGACTGAGTCAGCCCACTGGAGGGCTTTTATTTTACTGAAAAGTCGATTCTAATCTCAATTGCCTAGAATAATGACTGTGGTTTTCCGGCACACAAGAAATCCTTAATGTAAATATCACGAAAGGAATATATGATTCAAAAACTGTCAATCAGCAGGGAAGGGGTGCACAACTTGTTTTTCTGTGAGAATAACATGAAATAACATCTTGTAATGTAAAAACTACGAGTCCCAGAAGGCCATAGTGTCAAAAAACATATGGTTGGAATCATGTGACCGATGGGGGGAGGGACTCCCGTTTTAAATTATTCTCAGCAAACAGTGTTTGTAACAACCGTGATCAAGTGAGTAGGGAGCTCACGAAACGCGTTGGTTTGTCGCTGTGAAACATGCTGTAGAGATTTGAACAATAAATCTACCAGTTTCTGATAAAACGTATTGACTGGAGTGGCGGCTTCTTTTGGTTTGGACCCGGGAGGCCCTGGGGGCAAACACAGTTTGAATATATATATATATATATATATATATAAAATATAGAATATGTATGTTATTTCAACAGTTATTTTCTTTGGGAAAACCTTGAGGGATCTACACCACTGACTCCTTGCTGAACTCAGATTTCAGAAATCTATAGCTTTCTGGGATCACCAATTGGTTTCATTCCCGTTTCCGCTACATTCTTGAAGTAGGTTGAAAGCACAAAAATTAGGAAAAATGCCAAACCCAGAAAAAAAAATATTGTTTTTTTGATTCAGCTCCGCATTTTCCTGAAAGCCAAGAAAATATGACTTTAGCGCAGCAAACCTTTTAGGTATGTCGGCAAACATCACTTACAACGAAACTTTTACAACGCACTACCATTACAACGCGGTCATTACAACGCAAACTATTACAACGCATTGCGCTGGGGGGCGCTCTAGAATATGGAATAGGTTAATTTACTATCCAATAACCTTCCCTAGTGTCCACGGGGACTGGAGTTAGAATAGTAAATTAAACTATTCACTATCCAGCACCCAAAAGCGCTATGCGTTGTAATGGTATGCGATGTAAAAACCACGTTGTAAAGGCAGGCGTTGTAAAAGCCTGCGTTGTAACGTCATACATCCAGGTATGTCATTTTAGGGAAAAGAACAGACACTTTTTTGCTGACTACTTTTTTCTACTTTTCCCCCAAAAAAACTAATTTAGCTATACTGTGGCTATTTTCTCAGTCCCCTTTCACAGGAATCCACATACTCTGAGTAGCTCCGGAATCCCCAGGACTTTGGAAAAAAGGACATACATTTGGTGTCGATACCTTATGTGGAAAAAAATGTATGCCCTAAACGCGAACTAACCCAAATAGCCAAAAAAGGGCTTAGCATTCTAATGGGAAAAAGCTTAGCAGCCAAGGGGTGAATAACTGGTGAATGGGTGTTAAGCACAATTCCTTTAATGACAGCAGGAGCAGATAGAGACATGGGCTTAGGTTTGACCAATGTGTTAAAACAGTCCACCAGAATTTAACATCATAGCCTAGTTTTTAAGTCTATTTTTGGAAAGTTCTAATCTTTGACACAAATTGTCTCCTCCCCTATATACTGTCCCCCAAATCGGACCCCTCCTCCCCCACAAAAGGAAAGAATCAAATTCCTCCCTATCCCTAAGCAGCTGGCAGAACAGTCATTATGCAGAACGCCATCCTTCCAAAGCAAGACGACTTTAACCATTCCAGACACACATTTACTAAATAATCAGCTGAGGATATGTATCTAGTAAACATGAATACACACAAAATAACACTTCTTCCTGTGAATCAACATTTTTCTGCCTATTACCACATACGCTATTTTGCTGTTAATACTGACTCCACAGCACAGATGATTTTTTGCAGTTTTATATAGCACGAGCTCGAACCGAAGGTATTGGAGCGCTTTACATGAGCACCAGTTATATTACACAAGGACACATTTGTTTTTGGCAATTACGGGGAGATGAAGTGATTTGCCCAGGATCACAGGATGCAGAGCCCTCGCCGATTCTCGAACCTGGTTCCCCAGCTCCAAAGTGCGGCTCTGGCCGTAAAGTCACTTCCTATCTTATGTTTAATCGCACACAAAATACATGTTATTTTTAAATACAAATACCAATCGTAGTCAATATAAGCAATTAACACGCTAAAACATTTAAAATAAGCAACTGGAATCAACTAGAGCTGCCCGCATAGTTTTTAATGCGTTTTCAAATTTCGCATGCAGCAATCGGGTCCAGTAGAAACCATTGTTACTGGTCAACTGGAATTGGCACTAGGGGTATTTCGTAGCAAAGTCAAAATACCTTGAACGGATAAAAAATGAAGCGGTGGTCTTACCCCAGCAGTTTGCGGCCTGGTCTGACTGGCGGTCATGTTCCTTCGTGCCCGACTGCACAGAGCTCCCTCACAGCGCTCCTGCCTCGCCCGCCATACTTTCCGAGTATGGCAAGAATTTCGCTGAAGTCTTGGAGACGTTATCTTCTGTTCCACCTCAGGCCTTCAGGAGAAAAGAAAGCCGCTGTGCGGCGCCGAGTGTTTGGGTAAGTAACAAGCTCCAGGATACATTTCCACCGGCTTTGCTTTCAACCTGAAATCCGCCGCACCTCGGTGGCTCGATTTGGCAATCGCTTTAATGTTGACCCTCCCTCCAGTCAACTCTCCGATTGCCACAGAAAGGAACTCGTCAGGGAGCTGCGCAAATATACATAGTCTTATTCAATCTATGTTGTTTTTACATGACGTCGTCAAAGGAAAATGTGTATGTGCAGGCCAGTTATTGAGTTCCACTCCACAGCATTTACATTATCGCCATACACATTGACTCAGTTTAAAAACGAAGAAAGAAAAAACACATTACTCGTACATGTCAAAGGGACATCTAAAACCAGTCCCAGACCAGACATCTAAAACCAGACCCAGCTGACAGTCTCAGAAATGATGTGGAAATATTTAGCAGTAGAAAAATAACGAGTTTATTATTTGTTTTATTTCTTTATTAGGTTTTTTGTATAGCTCAAACTTTAAGGTTCGTAGTGCACAAATCATTATCTTCAGATGGACCTGTATATCATCTACATGTTGTGATAGTTTTTATCATCTAGGTCAGAGGCAAATAGCTTAGTTAGCTCCGGTTATCAGTGCTCTGAAAATCCTTCACAAACTTAATGTACCCATTTGCTGACAGTTACACATATTAGTGTAGACGATTGTGCCTGTTGCATTTATTATGTATACTTTGTGCGCCTCCGGGGCACAATGGTATTACAGAAGGGAGCCGCCGATGCTTATACAGCCCGTTCTGTCATACTGCTAAAGGTGGCACACATGTAGCGCCAGCACTGTCTTCAGAGGGTGTTCATCATTTGGATGAGGGCGTGGCCCCATGCAAATCTGGGAATCCCTTTGCCTCTGCACTTGTGCTGTATTATAGACACTATTAACAACAAGGGGTGGTGAGGGACAGAGTCTCTGAATTAAGCAGAATACTCTCACCCAGTCAAGAGATCAGGGCTAGATCCAACACCGTTTTTTAGCTCATTGCACCATCCCAGTTTCAGAACCTGGCTGTATGCAAATTAGTCTGTTCCTGTCCCAGTGCATGATGGGAACAGGGCAAACCAAACTACAAAAGCCAATTCTTACACTGGGATGGTGCAATGAGCTAAAAAACGGTGTTGGATCTAGCCCTGATCTCTTGACTGGGTGAGAGTATTCTGCTTAATTCAGAGACTCTGTCCATCACCACCCCTTGTTGTAAATATTTTTGTCCACCCTAAGCGTGGAAGGGTATACTCAGATGTGAGTCCCTTGCTCATGGCACCATCAGGATTCAAGCAAGCCGGGCCGAAGACGGCTGTAATGCCAGAAACCGGTCCCCGGAAGCTTGTTTCCTTCCCAGTGTAAGAATTGGCTTTTGTAGTCTGGTCTGCCCTGTTCCCATGATGCACTGGGCCAGGGACAGACTAATTTGCATACAGCCAGGTTCTGAAACTGGGATGGTGCAATGAGCTAAAAAACGGTGTTGGATCTAGCCCTGATCTCTTGACTGGGTGAGAGTATTCTGCTTAATTCAGAGACTCTGTCCATCACCACCCCTTGTTGTAAGTATTATAGACACTGGCGCACCCGCAAACAGGACCATAGAAGACGCACTCACAGTGCGCCACAAAAAGGTCAGTGCCCCTCCTAAGGCAGCTCTCTGGAGGGGGGAAATGGGGTACTATGGACACCTCAGACATACCCATGCGAGCGGGTGCAGTCACTCACACACGCACCGACTGGTTATGGAAGCTGCATGTGGAAAATGTTCACACATGAATATTGACTTGATACACCTGGCCTGGCTCTTCCAATTAGTAGCTTACTGGGGCCAAACTTACACAGAAACTAGAGATTGTGCTGCAATGTGAGATGGAGGTATCCCTCTTGAGACTTTGCAAATGGTGCTCTACCCCACTGAGGTGCTTCACAGCTATAGCCCTCGTGCTGGCGAAGTGGTCCCACTTCCAGGGTAACAAACTGGATTGGAGATACTCTGTTCTGCAATGACATCTCTGGCACACGCACACTGCTGAAGCCTTCCGCATCTAGGACTACAGACATATGAAACATTGTCCGAGTACCTGGAGTCACAGCCTAGGACGTGCCCTTTAATATGCAGAATAGGCTTGGAGATGGTAAAGTGCAACATCCTCTATCAATGAAGCTATGGCTACAGATTGCGTTCGTGAAGTGGTGCCTGAAGTAACTACTACTTACTGCACTGACGAGGGTGCTACCTCATTGTAAGATTATATGGCCAAACAATTTTAACTAGAAAATGGTGTACTGTTTGCTGCCAACACAAAAGAAAGATGGAGTAAACACTTTTTTTTATATTAAAGCCGCATTTATTCATTGCAAACAATGTTGTCTGGCCTTTTTGTAGATATAAAATAAGATTGTGTAAAACTAAAAAAATAACACAAATGGGTGCTAGGAATATGGTCAAAACTGCATGAATGGGGTCCAAGTAATAGACATTTCATTTTGTGAGTTTGGACGCTTTAACTGATTTTCAATTTTATCTTGTAACCTTACAAAGTACATCTTTAGGCATCACAGTTTACTTGGCACTACAGGTACCATATATGGGCATGCATGCACAATTGTCCTCCCCGCTTCTACACTTCCCACTTGGGTTACCAACACCCATAATTCTTACCTATAGTGCCTCTTCCAAACATCCCCTATACATTATCTTGTGGATGGACTCCAGGGACTCCTCTCCGGCAGCGGGGCTTGAAGCTCATGCAGCATTCCCATCCAATTAAAAACAGTTCTCTTGCGTTTTGTCTAACCTCTCGCATTGTCATTCTTCAGCTAGCTCCCATTGTCCCTTATTGGTGTTCCATTGTGTCTATGTAGAGCCCATAGGGGATAGCTATATAATAGCCATCTGTCTGTTTACTAACACCAACCCGAGCAGTGCAAGTTTATAATAGACCCTACTCTCACTAGGGCATGGTAGTAGCTGCAATAGACAATGTTGGACAGGGTTATTTATCGGTATATCAGTCACCCCCCGAAGTAGGCGCACAATGGTATCTCCAGTGGGGCACAAACTCCTTACTCTCCCAAGTCATATGGGGAAATCGTCTCCCCCTTCTCGCACCTGGGCAAGTATTGATAGATTTTATGCAATCTCGTCAGTGGCAAATAAGCACAATGTAGGGGATATAAATGTGCCAGCTTGAAAAGTTAATTAGAAGAAGCGAACCTTACTAGCACCCCAGAGGGTGCATGAGGTCTCAGTCCCCGTCATGTCTCACCATCAGTGGTACCTTGGGCCTATCGCGTTTGAGTTCACTATATAGATTAGATACCAATCTCTGGGGAGAACCCATGTGCAGCAGCACCTCCAATGTCTGCGACGGCTCAGGCATTTACGGAAACCCAGTCCAGACCTTGCCAGCTGTTTTGGTCAGCTTAGCAAACTGCAAAGACCTATCAGGGCCTAGCCCAAATGTCTCCTGTGCCTCTGTAAATGTAATGCACCTGTCCCGTGGATGCAGATCCCCTGGTGTTTTGCAGCCGCAGAGACTGACATATCTATCGTAATGTGTAGGATGGGTTATAGCCACCATATTGGTAAGTTTCTAGAGAACTGAGGTTTGCACAATGTGGACTTAATTGTTAGTTCCCATGTCTGTGCCATCCTCTTCACCACGTAGGGGCAGCCTTCATTCAAGCGCGCCCCTTACATAAGGCATCGAGGTAAATTTTCTGCACCTTGCACCCCAGCCAGCAACAGCTTTTCCCCGTTAGACTCATCTGTGCACCACTTAGCAGAATGCTGGAGTTGTGCCACTATATAGTATAGTTCCATATCTGGCAAGGCAAGCCCTCCTTCTTCCATGTCTAGTTTCATCACTTTCAGCCCAACTCTGCTGTTTTGTATCTAGGCATGTCTTTTATGACTGCCAATATCTCTTCTTTAGCGAGTGCCAACTAGATCGTCTATTCGTAAAGTCTCCAGTCGCAGTAGGACTAGACCCCCCAAAACTCATCTACTGCTGTAGTATCACAGTTGTTTCATTGCTGATATAGCGTCCTCAGATACCTCAGGTCTTCCCTGTTGATTAAGGCCTTTGTCATGAACGACCTGCCATCACCCATCACCAGGGACATGATCAGGTTACTCAGTCATTCTCTCCAGAGAAGTCAGGCCAAAAGTCTTAAGGGCGTGTCCACCTCTTTTTGTAGTGACTGCCTGTACTCTTTCAGGGTAAATCTGTCCACTCTGTCTAATGTTTCACCTATTGTATGCTTGTAGTCTAGTGTCTTACCCTTCAATATGGGGTCATCCTGCTCTCCTCTTTGAAGCTGTGTCAAAGTATCTTCCTAAGCCCGTAATTCCCTACATAGCTGCTTTTTGATTATCTACACTTTAGTGAGGCACGCCCCACGCACGACAACTGTAAGATTGCCCACTTGTTAGCTCTAGTCACAGTGGACCCTCAACTGTGTGCAAAAAATGGCTCCAGGACTTGCTGTATATCAGCACAAAACACCTCATCTCGCAGCGCTTATGGGTTTAAGCACCATACACAAGGAGCACTGGGGCATGGTCAGACAAAAATATACCCAAGTGTTCGACTGCGGTTACCTGAGCACCTAACACTCTCGCCACTAGTATTCTGTCCAGCCTGCTGTGCATTTGTACGCACTCGAGTAGTATATGGTTTCCATCCGTGTCAAGTGCAGCACCCCCCATGTATCAATGCAGTCTATAGGTGTCCTTACCTCTTCTAGTTGAAAAGTATGAGGTATCCAACCTATATAAATGTTTTAAATGGCGGAATATCTCGCCATCTTACGAATGCTTACTAGGAGTCCATAAGGAGCCAAGGAACATATACATCTATATGCACAGCTGGAATATCTAAGCAAATGTTGAGCAAATAAACAGAAATTAATAGAGAGAATTACTTTTCTGATTTTTATTATTGATATTTAGATAAAGACATTATTTGTATGGTTTATCAAACACAGGCCTTCTTGTATGTAGCAAACTAACATAAGTGCTTTGTTTCTTCTGACTACTCGAATACTTACACAGACAGCTATCCTAATAAGCATCAGTGTGTTTGCTAAGTATTGTTAGACCTTGAGCATATGAGATAGATAATAGTAATTATTTAATTACACACAGTCAAGTATCTTTGAATTCTGAAGGTGATGTGTAATCTTTAAAAGTTGATTTATATTTGTCTTTCTTTTTTTCAATGGTTTCCTAGAATGACGTGGACCCATCACACATACCGGGCACCATCTCTTTGGCCATCTTGATCCTTGACTGGCCACTATAAATCTTTATTCCATAAACACTACGATCAGAGTGACTAACACCTTGGGTCCTGATGA
Source organism: Lissotriton helveticus (assembly GCF_964261635.1). NCBI lineage: Eukaryota > Metazoa > Chordata > Amphibia > Caudata > Salamandridae > Lissotriton > Lissotriton helveticus. The sequence goes on from NC_136057.1 coordinate 2,094,070,863, forward strand.
ATGCCCTGGAACCCCTTATGGGGACCACCAACGGGCAGAAACATGTTGACCATTGAGAGGGGTATATTTGGCTTACAATCCCGGTCCTCTTTTTAATCCTACCTCAGTGGACCTACTGAATGAAGTTATTTTGCCCCCCCCCCCCCCCCCTGGAGGTAGTTTTAACAAACACTACACACTGTATTTTCAGTAGCACTCTGTCCCTCACTGACTTTATTTACATCGCTCATCAAAACACCTCTGCTCCTCCCAGTTAGGGGAATTGTAGCCCACACCATGGACCTCACAGTCGGGGTGTGAGGAAGGGACACAATGATGAAGCATGTCACCCTCGGGTGAGTGAGGGTTCTCATCCTAAGAAGGATCTCTTCCATCAGAGCAATTTGATTACACACACGTTTATTAATACAGATAACAGTTCCAGACTATGAAGCAGCCTCTAGCCCGCTCTGTATGACAATACCAGGCGTACTTAAGTATGAGTTGCTTAAACATGTACCACAAGCTAGTAACCCATGATTATCTCAACAACATTGCAACAACCCACAAGCACTCTTTGACTCCAAAACCCCAAAAAACGCATTTCCAAATTCACCATACCTGACCAAATGTAATTTCTCTCTACACTGCTGCCTTGGTAGCAACCCGCATTCACAACCTTCACATCTCTTCAGACTAATGAAATCCTAACCTTGGGTGTAAAATAAAGTGTTCAACTGTCATATAGTTCCATATTTAGGTGCATGTCTTAATCAACTCTGCCCTGCTCTTGTGCTGAATACCACAAATATGATGAAATACTCCTTTTGACCAGAAACCTTGTCTGACTCCTATAGCATTCCATTATCACTGAATTCCAAAACACTATTGCCACATATATAACCTCCCTTTCTTCACCAAGATCATAGAAAAGGGATGTTGCTTCACAGCTCCAAGGGCATGGAAAACTAAAGCAACCTGCAGAAGGGAGAAACAGCCCCTATATACCATGACCTTTCTGCAGCATACACCACTGCTAAGCACACAATTCTGTTAGCATGGCTAGAAAAATGGGCAGGAATAATGTACCCTGCTCTTTCTTGGAACTAGTACTTTTTTGCTGAATGCAATCACAAAATCAGCAAGAGAAGAGCTAAATTCTCAATTAACCCAGTATCTTACAGTGACGATAAACGTTCCTCACCTTCTTGTCCCTTGGTTAACAGATATGTAGACTACCTGGCAGACCTTCTCAGGCAACATCATATACAGTTCCAAATGTTGCAGATGACATCCAAATTCAATTTAAGCTGCAAAACAACTCAAAGAAGATTAGGAACATTACTTTGTGCTTGGACCACATCTTATTATGGATGAGTGAGAGCTACCACTGTATGAATGAAACCAAGATCATCTTAATGGGAGACAGTGAGTCCGTTGTTACTACCCTTTGATTGGCTTCCATCTGTAGGCACCTTATTCGTCACCACCCCTCAAGCTAAAAACTTGGGTATACTCTTTAAGTCGAAATTGTTTCTCAATCCACAAATAAATGCGGTGTTCAACCTCCATCTTGCCTACTACACATAGTACTCCTATTTCTCCAAACAAACCATCGGGTGGAACTTACCCGTGCACTTGTTATGTCCAGCCTGCACTACTATAACCTAATTTACACTGCTGTCTCCAAAATTATCATTGCCAACCTGTGAAGTTTATAAAAACAGGCAGACAGAATGCACCTTAACCTATACCAAGTCGAATACATGAAGCCTGCTCTTAAAACATGCCATTGGCTACCACATGAAGCCAGAGTCAAATTTAGGGTTCTCTGCAGCATCCTCAAGTTCTGCTGACAGAGCAAAACTCTTTCACAACCTAGCTCCACATTACATACCAGCTAGAAACATCTACCCATCATCTGATGACCTGATCCGGAAATGGTCGCTCCACAAAAGGACTCAGTCTCACTGGGCTCACTGCCAAAATTGACCTTCCCAACTCTAAGGAACCGTAATTGAAGAGCATCACCTCTGGGCTCCACCCTATCCGACTGGATGTGATTTTCTCCTGTATTGCAGATTGGACAGTCTTCCTCTCCCTCCGTGCTCTGACATAGCTACAATGCCGCACATAGTGCATTATAAGACTCCTAAATAAATAACTTTAGAATCAACTCTACACTACATAGGCTGGCATATTTATACAAAATTGCAAACTACTGTCACATAGCCACACATCTTCTACAACTGTAGAACTAATAAACACTCTATATGATGGTAAAATTAAATACCTTTGTACCAAGCTTATATGAGATTGTGATGTTCATCAAGGCAAAACGGTGAGTAATGAAGGTGCCAACGCAGTAAGGCAAAAATGCTACTCGGCTGATTGTGCTATAATGATTAGATATGAAGGAACAGGGCTCCTTGTGTAGGTACACAGGTGTTCTTTTTTGTGAGACAGGAGCAGCACATGTTCCATGGTCAACAGATCAGTGCAGCTGGTGGAGGTGTGAATGGAAATTGACTTGTAGTATTAGAATCCATTCAAGAAGTGTCATTCTCCTTCCAGGCTTATGCAGCCAGAGTCAACAAGACAATAAACTGGCAAATAATCTGGAAATGGTTGGGGTCACAACCTCCTAGCGCAGTAGCCCTATTCTGCCCTTCCCGTGATTTAGGTGTTTCTGGTTCACTCTGTTTGTTCTCCAGCAACTCGCACTGAACCAGTAAAAGGCAAAACAGGTTGTTAGACCTGTCACCCTTAGGGTGGTCTTCCCCCAAACATTTTGCCTGCTTACCTCCTCTTGTAGCTGATTCTTTTTCTTGACCGTTGGAATCTGAGCACTTTATCACTGCTGACCAGTGCTAAAGTGCATGTCCTTCTCCCCTAAACATGATAACATTGGTGTATTCATAAATGGCATATTTAGTTTACTTGTAAGAACCTTTTAAAGTGGTATACCATATACAGAGGGCCTATAAATTAAATGTTACTAGTGGGCCTGCAGCACTGATTATGACACCCACACAAGTAGCCTTTCAAACGTGTCTCAGGCCTGCAACTCCAGGGCCTGTGTGTGCAGTTTACTGCCACTTTGATTTGCCATTTAAAACCCTCTGCCAAACCTTAAACTCCACATTTATTACACATTAGACATCCCTAAGGTAGGCCCTAGGTAGCCCATTGGACAGAGTGTTGTGCAAATAAAAGGCAGTACATGCACTCTTATGTTTTGCATGTCCTAGTATCAACAAACACCCCAAATTAATTTTTTTCTACTGTGAGGCTTACTCCTCTCAGAGATTAACATTTGGAATTCCTTAATATGCTTTTAAACTGTAATTCCTGAGTAAAAAGGAGAATATGTGTTATTTATTTATATCTTTGGAATGGTAATGACAAATCCTCCTTAATGGTAAAGTTGGATTAAACATTACTGTTTTAGAAATGCCACTTTTAGAAGGTGGACATTTCCCTGTTCTTATAGCTCTGTGTGGCCACAGCCTGTCTCCAATACATGTCTGGGGTGGGTGAGAGATACACTTTGTGCATTCCCTCCAGACAGCCAAAAAACGCAGAAAGGTTAGGTGTGTCAAAGTACTCATCTCATTCAGATGGCTCTTCCTGGGCAGGAATGGAGGGAGGAGCTGGCATTTGCACCTGAAAAGGTAGTGTTCTGTCCCCACACAAAGGCCCTTACTGAGAGTCTGGAGTCAGGGCTGGCAAGAGAGGACCTCTGTGCACTTCAAAGACCCTTTTTTTAAGTCACACCAATTCAAAGGCATAACGAGGTATAAGTACTGGGTCTCAGATCCCACTTCAGACCTACAACCTGACTCTATCTGCTATGCTGCATCAAGGACTGACACTATGTTGGACTGCTGACCTCGAAGACATGTATTTCTTTTGTGCTTCCCTGCTGCCTTCTGCACTCTGATACTGCTGAGGAAAGCTGGACACTGCCATGTAACTAATGTGATCTCCAAGGGTTTATAGGCTTGCCTCCTGTTGTTTGAGACTCAGGACTATCAAAGTCTCTATTCCAGCTTCTGTGCCTGGTTCACCCGAAGTAGACCCAGATGCTTGCACCAGAGATATCGACGCATCTCCAATGTGTGTGTAGCAGAACCGTTGCATCGACCCTGTTGGGAGAGTAGAACCAGCGCACTGCACTCAAAACCGCTGCATCGCGTCCGGCACCATGTCTTCTGAAACAACGCATCATCGTGACTGCGTGGAGAAGAGCGACGCATCATCCCTGGTGCATCGTGTTCAGAAACGCCGCACTCTGAACCAGCACTTTGCTCAAAGGATCCAGCTCATCTCCGCCACTGTGTGAAGAAAATCGACACATCACCTCTACATCGGGACCGACATTGACTCCTCACACATCTGCATGCTGCATCTTGCTGTTACAACCAGGATCAAGGTCCTCTGTTCACCGGGCTTGCGTGGCTCTTGTCCCAGGCCTGCACTCATCACAGTCAGCTTGAACTCTTGACTTTGCCCCATCCAGCACGACCAGATAACCTGCATGGGTGCTTATTGCTTCTAAGTGCTAGAACTCTTTTTATTCTTTAAAAATTCATAACTCAACTTCTACTTATTGGATTTGTTGTTGCTTTGGTCTTCATTTATTTATGAAATTATTGTCTATATTTCTATCCTGTGTGGAGTCTTTGTGACATTTTCTGTGTGTGTGTTGCCTCTTTAGATTATCCCGACTGCTCTGGGCCAAGATACTAGAGGGCAACCAGAGGCTATCTTTTAGAGTGTATCTGACTTACCCTGACTAGAGTGGTGGTCCCTACTTGGACAGGGTGCCAACTAGGGATCCCATTTCCAACATTGGTGATCAGCAGTGAGTATAGGACTTGTGTTTGTCCAATACAATATACTGAGTCACTGTTCACTACAACTCCATACTAGGACCAATTCAAACCCTTTTCAAATCTCCCTTATTGGCTTTTTGATTTTTCTAAACCACGTCTCTCTCTGGAGAAGCAGCAACTGAACCTCCAGTAATTGATTTTGAGCTGGCCTAGTTAGAATCCTTCACAGCGCCCAGCTTATGGACATTTGTAAGGGGTTTGAAGTTTATATGAAAGGCTTCACCCGGAGGTGTAACTGCAGAGGGCTTTGAAAGCCTAGACAGAGGCCTGTAATGCAGGGGATTTGGGACGTCCTTTGGAAGGGTGCCAACAACTTGCTGCAAGCCGTAGTGGTTTCCAGAACAAGGAGCAGCACCTCTTCAAGGAACCTGTCGCCATAAGATCTGACAGACAAGAGGGAGAAGCGAAAACTCAAGCTAGAGCCTGCTAAGTTAGAGCAGGAGCAGAAAATTGCCTGACTTGAGAAAGAACAGGCTCTAGCTAAGAGGAAACAAGGTTTAGATGAGAAGAGGCTAGCCAGGAAGGAAAGTAAAATGGACCATGAGCTGAGCCTCAGAGAGCTGGACAATAGAGCCCTATAGCTGGAGTCCAGCAGCAATGATGGTAGCAGCATACGTGCAGTGTCGACTATTGACGTAAGAGTCTAGATACCTAAGAATTTGGTGCACAGTTATGTGTTTTTGGGGATGACATAGATAAGTGGTTTTCAATCTACAAAGTGGCTCAAAGAGTGCACAAGGTCCCGGTTTATGAAGGTACATGCCCACAGTGGGTAGAGACACATTTCTCACACTAGAGGTGGGGGACCACACATGCTACACTACAATGAAGGTCATCGTGGTCAGTAAGTTTGGCCTGAAAAGTATCGGAAATGGTTCAGGGCCAGCCACAAGATCCCATCACAGACGTGGGTGGGGGCAGAAAGGTTGATAATTATTCAGGGCTGTACAACTTATTTGTAAAGGAGCACATGATTGGTGCTTGTTTTCCAGAACTGTGCCAACACCTTGTTGATAGTAAACTTTCTGCCCCCAGGAAGCTTACTGAGGAGACAGACATCTGGGTCAGCAACAGAGTGTCGAAAAAGGTATCGGGGGGGGGGGGTACTACTAAAAGAGTTGTCACGGTTCTAACAGAAGAAAGAGGGATGAGATAAAAAAGAAGGAGTTTTCTCAAGGCCCCCAAAACAACTCACAGGGGAACATGTCTCATTTCCAAGCTGGCCAACAGAAGAAAAAATACCCTGACAAAAGTCAGCAGACCAAAACTCCCTAGTGATAAGAGTGATTTATGTATGGAGTCTACAAAGGGGATCCCAAGTGTCCACAAAGACAACAACCTTCCACAGGAGGATAGATTCCAGGGGTGATAAGTGTAGTGCTGGGAGAGGATATCACACTGGTTAATGGGGGGGAGGGTAGTGGTGTTACCCTAGTGTCCCTGGTTGACATTGAGATGGTTCCTAAGACCTAAGGGGCCTTTAATACTTCAAAGTATAGGTAATGGGTCAACATCAGTGGGCAAAGTGTTGAGGCTCTACGGGATACAGGTGCCAGCATGCCTAAGGTAAGGTGTCAGGTGGTGTCCCAAGAAGAGCAGATGATCCCCAATACAATCCACCAGGTTTGTGGTGGCTGACAACAGAGAGGATCATTTTGGTTTTGGAATTCACGTAAGGGAAATTGACTGCAGCAGTATTCCAGTCAAAGACCATTTAAAGAACCATAACCAGAAAATCCCATTAGATATCAAAGGCAATTTCCTTCCTCTTTGAAAACAGCAATTATAGTCCCCATCTACAAAAAAAGGCTTTAGCCAGGACCCTGGGAATTGTCGTGCAATTTCTTTGCACGATGGGACAGGCAAAATTTATGGTAAACTTCTCCTTAATCGAATTAGTGACTAGGCTGAAAACAACAGTATTTTAGCTGACTTTCAAGCATGGTTTAGGAAAGGAGGGGAGCCTGTCAACCCAGCAACGAGACTCTATTTCACATGCATCAAGTATATGCATCAAGTATGTGAATATGAAACAATCTGCTCTATATATGCTATTAATAGATTTAAAACTGTATTTGACTCAGTCTGCAAAACCCTCCTCTGGTCCTCCCTGGGAGACCAAAGATTACCAGAAATTCTCCAGACTGCCGTACATCAACTTCATCATAAGAATACAGCCATGGTCAGGTATGGGACAAAGGGGGAATGTAAGCCCAATTTACTGATTCAAACTGGAGTCAGACAAGGCTATACTGTTTTACCAACTTTATTCAACTTGTTCTTAAATAATATGAGAAAATTCCTTCTTGAGTTGAACCTAGATAAACCAACAATGGGAAGTGAGAGAACCCCATTAGTTCTGTTTACAGATAATGCTGCGCTTTTTATATGAACTGAGCCAAAAATGCATCCCTACTGCAAAGGATTTCAAATCGCTTCTTACGGTGCATGCTACGTCTCGGCCTGGGTTCACCAACGGAGGCCATAAGGTCTGAGCTGAGCCTACATAGCATTGAGTCTGTAATTCATCTAAAGGCTGTTCTCTATTGGGCTCGGCTATGGACCAATCCTTCATTGACAATTTACCTAAAAACATTTCTACGCATCTGAGTAAATAAAGACTTACCATAAATACAATGGCTATGCTATATTTGTAGCAAAATAAAGCACAAAATAAAGCACAAAGTTCCCCAGAAGGACTAGAAAGGAAAGGTGTGTATGTGTATAGAGAAAGCCAAGAGGGAAAGGAGAAAGGGAAATTTCCCTCTTGGGAACTAGAACCCTCACACACCCAGCAAGCTAGGTGTCATGCTTCATTATATGGGTCCTGCTCCTCGTCAGACTGGCGCTGCAATGTCTGACGGGCACCCGCGAAGGGGCTCTTTAGCGGAGATCTTTTGTTCCAGCCATATGGTGCATGCGTGTGAGAGGGCAGAAAAAGTGTGTAGTCGTGAGAAGGTGGTGGTGGTTAAAAAAGGTTAGTCAGTCCACAAGGATTTTTAATAGCGTGGCTGACTCCCTTGGTTAAAAAAGTGGGAGGGGAGATAGACGCTACGGAAGTAAGTGGCGAAGGTATCTGCAACCCTCTGGTTAGGTCGACATGTTTCTTGCTAATCTAGCAATTCCTCAGGACCTTGGTGTCTAGTACTACACAGTGAATTAGAAAACTTGTATACAACCTTAACTTGATTGGTCTGTGATAGGCAGGCCAAATGGTCCTGCTTCAAGTGATGCAACCTAGAGAAGGGGAGAGCATATAGGAACGGTTGTCAGCATAATTCTCCTCTAGAGCCTAGGTGCATTTCCCTATACATAATCCATACACACTAAATTATTTACAAGACTCAGCCGAGTCAAAAACAATTGAAGATTGGTCAAAAATTGCTTACCCTAAGAGTATCCCTAAGGGGCCCCGCAGTCTGCTCCCGTGGGACCTGCACAGAGGAGTCAAGGACCTAGGGGATGTAGGGGGAGGAGGAAGGGAACAATTAATTTCCTTCAATGGGAGCCGGTATTCAATTGCAGGAAGAACACAATCACAACCGGGCTAAAACTGGCCAATTTCACTACTGATGCCCAGTGTCCAGTTCTCAGAGCGGAAACTGTGGCAAAAATGGCCTGCAGAATGGATTTCAGAAGGTACCGCCCTTCCAATGATCAGTGGTGATTGATAAGGAGAGCCTCGCCGTCCCCCTCGAGTCTACAACGTCAACAAAGGAAGGAGACGTGAGGCTGCGAGGGTAGGAGAAGCCCACGTTCCCCTCTCAAGGTTACATCCACTAAAAGTTATGGCAAGGTACGGGCCCCATCTCCAGAATTAGCCCATGTGCCCCAGGATAGCCCGTCTCAGACTCCACATCGGACATCAGCGCGCGATTGTACCGAAAAACCGCAAGTATTTCGATAAAGCTCAACCCAATTGGTGAGCCGACATCAAAACAAGGAAACTTACCCGAACGGCGTGCGGTCTCTGCCTGCTACACCTACCCCCACGTGGAATCCATGGCGGATCCGGAGCGACTGGTAACTGGGTTGCCGTTGTTCCCGCGTACTTGCACCCAATGCCTCCGGATTCCGGTGATTGCCATTGTGGGCGTGGTTGCGCCTTCAGAGTCCGCGCATGCGCAAGGGTTAGCAAAAAGGGCTTGCTACGATCTGAAGAGAGTGAGGCGAATAGATGGGCATATCTGGTGGCCATGTTGGGTGGGTAGGCTGATGGGTATTCACCTAGAAGCCACGTAACCCCAGGCGATCGTGACAGCCCGATAGGTTGTGGGATCGATGATTCCAGTGACATATAACTGAGTGCACATGAATAGAGGTTCATATTCATTTTATATATCTGGACAGGGTTGTAGTCCAGGAAGGCAAAAAGTTAAAAAGTTAAGGACTCATGATGGTGGAGTTGGTGGAGTCCAGTCTGGTCTAATCACATGACATGGGCGGGATCGGGAGTGGGGAGGACCGGTGCAAGTTTGGCCGGAGGATGAGCCAAGGGTTTTGGGTAGAAGAACACGTAAAGTGAAGGTCACTGAAACAATGTAGCTGCACATAGTTGGTCACATTATGAGAAAGATGAGCCAAGGGTCAGAAAGGAGTAAACTGGGTGAGTGCAGGTCACTAGAATAATCTAAATGTAGGGAGATAGTCTAGTTGTGAATGGATGACCAAGGCACGGCGTCATTAAGACCCAGTGTATCCAGTTTGAGGCGATGGACCCACCTTTGTTTAATCCTGAACTAGCCTACTTTGGTGATTCCTGGATGGCATTCTAGAACTAGCCAGCGAATACTGTTGGCTGTGTGTCCCATTTGTGTGTAGTGTTGATACAGTCTAGTATTTGTTCTTAGGCATCTTATGTTGCTTTTGTGTTCTTGAATGCGGAATTTTATCTGTCTCATTGTCATCCCAATGTATTGTTGGTTACAGGGACAGGTGAGGAGGTAAATGCATTTGGCGCTATTACAATTGGTATGTCTTTGTAATCGCCAGGTGAATGTGTGGGATTGCTGGATCTCTTGCTATATTTGCCAAACTTCAAAGGAAACAGGATATGTAGACTTTTGGGAGAATCCAACATTAATGAATAAATCTAGCAGTGCTGTTGTCAAAAGATGTTACCAGGAATATGCACTTGAGAACTCTCTCTCCGAAAGGCAGAGAAGAAGTGGGCTCTTTCCCTACTTGCAATACTCCAAATATCACAGGTGTCCTCCAATGATTCCTTTCAGGTCACACCATCCGATCAGGCCACATTCTCATAGGTAGTTTTCCATGGGAGGACGATTACTCCTAAACAGTAACACAATGACCTTGATTCCCAGGCCCTTTCCTGTGAGAAAATACAATTGTTCTCCTTATCGGCATTAGATCCCAATGTATCCCCTTCTCTCCTTGCCTATCTCCTAAAAACAAAGACATTATTTTAACGAAGAAGGGTGCTTCTTCCACCTGCAACATAAACGTGAGAAAGAACAGAATCTAACATGCACATGAAAATCAACTAATAATTCTAATGCGAGAGCTGCCAGGGAAAATGCATTTCAGGTCTACAATATTCAGCTAACATAAGAGAAATGGAACATGAGCTTTACGCAGGTATATAGAAATTGAAACACATACAGTTAATATTTTCATTTCCATATAAAACTGTATGATTAATGAGCACATTCAATAACAAAATGATTTTCAATTGCACAACACAAGGGTTTGAGTTAATGGTTTCCATGGTAAACAACCTTTCCAATGCAGTCATTACATCGCACTACCTTTATATAGCAGTCATTACATCGCAACATCCTTTACATCGCATGTCATTACAACGCAGCCATTTAATTGCATGTCACTACAACGCATGTCATTACAATGCATGTCCCTACAACGCAGGCATTACATCGCAAGTCATTAAAACGCATACCATTACAATGCTTAGTACCTTTACACTATCCGACACTTTCCCTACTGTTGCACTCACTGCAGTTAGAATAGTAATTATTACCCCTATGCTATCCAACACTTACCTTAAATGCAATGTAATGATATGCATTGTAATGGTATGCGTTATAATGGTATAATCCGATGTAATGAAATGCGTTTTAAAGGTAGTTTCTGAAAATTCGATGTAATGTCATGCTATGTAAAAGAATGCGTTGTAAAGAATGTTGCGATGTAAAAACTATGTTGTAAAGGCATGCATTGTAAATGTATGCGTTGTAACGTCATACATTCGGTTTCCGCTGGTTACAATTTAGCTTCCACATTACTTCTTCACGTTTTCTACATTTTGGCTAAATACATCAATTCATGTTATTACATTACAAGATCCTAACACTTAGGTTAAGACGGCAAAAGATTATATGCAGATGCAGCCTGCACGTGTAATTACAATGCACCTCTACAATAAAAATGGATTGTGCGCTACATCAGTCCCCCTCTCTGGTGACCTGTGTCAACACAATACTCTAACTCCCTGTACAGTAGACTGATCTAACCTGATCTAACCTGATGGCCTAGCTAATCTCCTCTGTCTAAATTCTTCCAAGCTCTTAAGGTTCTCATAGTGACTGTCCTGCAGTCTTTCCATTCTCCCTTCTCTCTCTCTAATGGAATTCTCCAATTGTCTCGACTTGTGCCATTTGTATACCCTCACTATGCCCAATAAGAAGATAACACAAACAACAACAATTACTATCGGCTTCAAGATATATCCAATAATTCCTCTTCCAAGATTTGCAAACCAGCTTCCAACTTTTCCAGATCCTTTCCTAATCTTATCCCAAATTCCCTCAGTTGCCAGATCATGTATCTCATGGTGTATCTCAGTGATGTTACTTATATATTTCCTCAGATCCTTGCTATTATCAGGTTTGTAAGTACAACACTGTTGGACCTTCAGCATTTTACAGACTTCTCCCTTTTTTGCTAATAACACATCTAAAGCAAGACGATTCTACATTACCATAGCTCACATCAAAACAATCTCTCCTTCTACAAGCAATAGTGACTGAGCTGTATTACCTGACAACTTATCCACGATAGTTGATAACCGTCTAATCTTGAAGTCATTCAAAACCACTCCCAACCTAGGTATCATTGCTTCAAATATATGCCCCAAAATTTCACTAGCGCTCGTTCCATGTTTCTTTCTATGGACTGACTTTCCTTCCAAATACTCCAAATACTCCACATGGTATATCTGTGGAAACACATCAGCCACATAACAAGTACCATACCATTTGTCCGGGAAGCGAACATACGCATTCTTCCACACACAAACTTGGCGCCACTTGAACACCTTCCTGCAAGAATGTTTTTGAAGTATCAATCGGAACTGTGTGTTTGCATGCACTCTGTCCTACAGAAACAGTGTCATAGCGTGTTTCTACTTGTCAAATCAAAGCTTGCCTCATTGTTCGCAATCTAGAGTTACAGGACCATAACTTCCCTTAGGCTTGTGAGCTAATTCTTCCTTAGTCCACTCAAATGTTTCCTCCCTCCTATTAAGGTTAACTGTTAGCCCCTTATACTTGATCTACAAACTTCTTCTCTATATCTCTGAGTGTGCAAATTAAATTGTGTCTATGCACATAAGCAGTGTCTAGTGTGCCTGTGGATATAAAATACTTTCTCATTCTCTCTTCTTGCTTGTAATAATCATAAATGTTCAGATGTTTGTAAACTGGAACTTCTGAAAGCTCCAAATCATAATTTGAGGAATAGTATTCGTAGTGACCCTCTCCATAAAACATACTAAGAAGCAGATCGCAACTAATACCATACGTCAAGGGCATGTGATGGTACCTTATACCCTCCTTGACCGAAGCAGACAATTGTATACACACATAACAGTCTCTCACTTCCATAGTGTCCACATACTCATACAACAGTTTTGCATAAGCATTCAGCGTGTAATCACCTTTAGACAATTTTACATGTAGCAAGTGTCTAGTTTGATCTATTAAGACTCTATCAGACCCTAGGGTACCCTGTTTTGAGGTGGTAGTGGTAGGTGTGGATATTCCATGTACTTCATCTTTATGTACACTTATAATGGACTCAGTAATGACTAAAGCTATCACTATAATTGCTCCTACAATAAGTGTATCTAATATACATTTGTGCCTATGGTTTGAATTTCCAGACTCCATTTTCAAATTGACTTGGATGTAGCTATAAGAGGATCAACACATAGTCTCACTCTATCGCGCCTCTTATTTCGGTACAACAAAGTCTGAATGTCTTCTTTGGGATCTCGGAAAATTCTTTAACAGTCTCTGGCACAATATTTGCACAGCTTGGAAGACTTCCCTAGCCCTCTTTCTTCTTCTAAGGGAAAAATCCCAATGTTTATTTTTCTTCCACTCAGGCCTAGGTTATCATCTTTCTTGCAAGCATTTTTTACATTTACAGTTCAAACTTCAGTTTACATACCTTATGAGGTCGGAGCCAATTTAGTGGATGACTCACTGTAACATTCAGCTCAGAATGCCGCAATCTTCTGAGGCGGTCTCTAATTTCCAAAGCTCAGGAATTCGATGTCTTCCAAAATCAGAGTCTGTAAGCCACTCAACCTTGGTGGATAAAGCACAGTCAATGACAAAACTGCATTAGCCTCTATTCCAGGATCTCTCAGCAGGATCTCAATAATCAGCATTGATGTCTCGGACTCTCCTCTGCATTTGTAGCTAGATAAGTCCACTCAGGAGAGGGGTATTTCTCTGACACAGTACTCTTGCTCTCCGTGATCTCCTCACACTTCATTGAGCTTGTTCAGACTCACTCTGATCAGATTCAGATGATTCAGTTATTGGTGCAGGATCTTTCGCAAATGCAAATCTCAGGTTTTGTCTTTTCTGTCTCAGCAGCCATGATTCATTTGCGACCTCTTTCTTCCTTGACTGTACATGACCAATCTCGACACAGTCTTTTCTGCTGAGCCAGATTATATACCACTCTCAATGTTACTGTCTACCTCATGGTCTATACCTGGGCCTTGTGTAGCTTGACCCCCTTCCGCTCAACCGGGTGGGTATAGAGCCTCTTCAGGAGTCCCCACAGCTTGGCTTGACCTCTCTGGTGATCGTGCGACCACGGCTGGAGTTACTTCTGGGAGAGGAGCTGTTTCTTCTGAGGGCCTGAGACTCGTTGGGTGTGTGAGGCATGTATCCAGTTTGGCAGGCCTCCACACTACACAGCGGTATTCGTCATCAAGATCACCTGGTACAGTCTATGCCAACATGAGTCAAGACAGTTCTTTCTTACATACTTTCAGACTAGCACCCCAGTGGCTTAGGTCATGGCAGAGGTCTTTCAATGTCTGTGCAGTCGCAGCTTCAACCTGGTAAAACATAGAATGAACCACATCAGCCAATCCTTTGCAGTAATCAAGGACCAAATCATCTATGATGTTAATTAGTGCTGTGGACGGCACTGCAGGTAAGTGCATCGCTCTCTCCATGAGGATTTCCTTTGGAGATAACCCATTTCTTCTATCAGGAATCCTGCACAAACTCATTAGCACCAAAGCAATGAATCAGACCATTTCAAGGATGTTGAAGTACACATTGTTGCTATTCTCGCGTTTAGCGTCCCATTAATCTGTTCCACAATGCCTGATGCCTCTGACCTGTAGCTACAATGCAGTCTCTGATCCAAATATAAGGCGGTACCCAGCAACTTCATCATCTCGCTGTGAAAGTGCGCTTCTCTAGTCGACTCTAATGTAGTTGGAAATCCGAAGCGCGAAATAAGCTCCCTCAACAACAATTTTGCTACTGTGAGGCTATCACACCTTCTAGTCGGATAAGCTTCCACCCACCGCGAAAAGATGCACACAACACTAGGATGTATCTCAATCTAATACACACAGGCATTTCAACTAAGTCCAACTGAATCCTATTAAAAGGACCCTGTGATCTCCCATGTGACTTAAGGCAACCATAGTTTTCTTTCCAGCATTCATTTGTTGACATGTGACACACCAATGACACACTGCGTCAGCAATCACACGGAACCTCGGATTGAACCAAGTCTGCTTGAACAATCTCACATTAGCGTCTCTCATTATATGACCTGCTCTATAAATCTGTTTCGCCATTGGACTAAACTAACAATCAGTAGCACTACCCTACCATCAGCTGAAATACAAAATTCCATCTTCCCCCTTTTCACAACCTGCTCTGATCCAACTGGCTTGTCCCTGATCTGTTGTTTCCAATTGTAACTGCCTGACCTCATAACAAGTATCTGTAATAGCTAGCATCATACTGAGTTTGGTCTTATCTGTGTTCTCGCCAACATATTCCCGATTAAAGATGCATGCATGTGTTGTACAAAAAAAAGCATCTTCGTCTGCGTAGTGATTTCCCACTAAGACAAAATCATCCCCCCTCCCATGAGGGGCACATTTCACAACCACCACTTCCTTTGGTAATTGTAAAGCTTCCAGCATTTGTCTCATACATTCCCCATTTCTTATGGGAGATCCTGATGACGTTAAGAAACCTCTCAGCAACCATAGCTGTCCAAAGTCATAAACTACACCAACACTGTACTGGCTATCAGTATAAATGGTGATTCGGAATTGCTAAGAAAGAAGGCAGGCACGAGTCAAGGCGATGGTCTCAGCTACTTGTGCGCAGTATACTCCTTGTAAACAAGCAGCTTCCCCAACTCCAGAAATGGTGAAGACAGCAAATGCTGCTCTCAAACTACCTTCATTGTCCCTTAGACATGAACCATCAACAAAGAGGACTTGGTCAGATCAGACAATGGTTCATCGAAAATGTCAGGTCTCAGTTTGGTGCAAAGTTCAGTTACATCTAGGCAGTGATAGTCTTCACAATCTTCCCCATCAACATTTGGAACAGGTAACAAGGTAGCAGGATTTAACACAGAACATAGCTTTAAGGTCACATTCTCCCCTGCAAGCAAAATCTGCTCATATCTTGACAACCTGTTATTCGTCAAATGCTGAGTTTTGGTTCTCGTCATCAGAAGCTCAACTGTGTTGAATGTATAGGGTAAGTGGATGACCCATCACAATGCTTTCACATCTTTCAATGCTGACACCCGTTGCAGCAACGAAATTGAGACATCCGGGCAATGCTAAAGCTACAGGATCTAATCTAGCTAAAAAATAGGCCACTGGTCTACGGACACCCCCATGTGTCTGGGTGAGTACAGATAGAGCACACCATCCCTCTCACAACAGAACAGTGAAAACACTTTGTTGTAATCAGGCATTCCTAAAGCTGCAGCGTGACAAAGGCACCCTCCCAGCTCCAAGAAGGCAATCAAGCAGTCGTTATCCCAGGGTACCGGATCACTCAAATCTTTGTGGGTTAGCATCTGTAACGGTTTTGCCATTAAGGAGAAGCTAACCGTTCCCAAAAGCATCCTGACTTCCTTCTGTGTAGTAGGTGGATTTATTTTCATGATCGACTCTATTCGCTCTAGTGACAGCTTTCTCTTGCCTTTCTCAATGCGATGACACAAGTACCACACTTCAGTCAAACAGTACTGAATATTATTCAGTGACACCTTGTGTCCATTGTCAGCCAAGTGATTCAGTAACACAATAAAATCATCCCTGCAAGCCTCTTGTCTCTCAAATGCAAATAGGAGGTCATCGATATACTGAACTAGCACAGAATTCTGGGGCAAAATCAAGCTCTCAAGTTCCTTCTTCAAAACATGATTAAAGATAGATGGACTTTCAGTATACCCTTGAGGGATACGACACCACGTTTAAGACAAGGTTCTCTACACGGAGAGTAAATAAAAATTGGCTTTCCTCATGCAATGGAATGGATAACAATGTTTGACACAAATCAATTACAGTAAATCAAACAGCTTAAAAAGGGTTCTAAAACAGGATCATGGATGGATTCGGTACCACAGGACAACATGGAATCACAATGGCACTGATTTTCCTAAGATCCTGAACTATGTGGTACTTTCCGCTCGGCTTCTGGAATCCCATGATGGGCGAATTGCATGGACTTCCTGTGATCACCCTCTATGCCCTGCGCAATCATGAAATCAAGCACAGGTGTAATTCCTGCCACTGATTAGGGGGCAGGTTGTACTACTGCGTTCTCAGGAATTCTGCATTTGGCTTGACCTATATGCGGACTGGCGCGACTCCTCAAATCAGTCCAATCACTTCCCCTGTGAAGTCCCACACTACTGGAGAGACAGTGGCTCTCAAGTCCAGCGGCATATCTTCCACTGTCAATAAGGGAAACATGAATGAATGAATGAATGAATGAATGAATGAATTGTTCTTATATCGTGCTAACTTAGCCCAATGGGCGTCAAGGCGCCTAAAATAAAGGAACAAGCCAGGTCAGACAGCTATATCTCATTGGTAGGCTCTGATGAAGTACCAAGTTTTAAGGGCCTTTTTAAACAGGTCATTGGAGGGAAGGGTTTTGATCTCCACCGGAAGGGAGTTCCAAAGCTGAGGAGCGGCAACAGAAAAAGCTCTCGCTCCCCATCTGGTCAGCCTAGCGCGAGGCACTACCAATTGGTGTAGTCCGGCCGATCGTAGGCATCTCGTGGGTACATAGCGGGTAAGCAGGGTACCAAGTGCGTCCGCAGGACCAGCCGCAAGTGCTCTATATGTGAGACATAGGAGATTAAAGGAGATTCTAAACTGGACGGGGAGCCAGTGAAGATCTCTCCTAGCAGTGGTGGCAGATGATGCTATGGGAAGGGCCAGGACGAAGCGCGCTGCGGCGTTCTGTACAGTTTGCAGTCGATAGATAAGGCCCTTGTTGGACTCCACATAGAGAGAGTTACAATAATCAAGCCTGGAGCCAAGAAGAGCAATCGCAATCTGTTTGCGTGCCTGGAAGGAGAGATAATGGAGAATTCTTTTTAAGATCTTGATGACACCCCAACAAGTGGCCACTGTCCTATTCACTTGGAGCGTCATGGAGAGTGAAGTGTCAAAGATGACGCCGAGATTTCTGGCCGATTGGGAGGGAGTGGGGCAGGTGCCGAGAGAAGAAGGCCACCACTCGCTCGACCACACGTGTTGGTCTTTACCGAAGACCAAGACCTCTGTCTTGTCGCCATTCAGCTTTAGGGAGTTAAGGATCATCCACTCCGCTACACGCTGCATGCATGACCTAAAGCTGAATGCGGATGTACTGACAGAGTGGGCCAGCGACACCATGATCTGGGTGTCATCGGCGTAAGACACCACCTCCATCCCCTGCGATCTTACTAGTCTAGCAAGGGGGGCCACGTAGATGTTAAATAGGGTCGGGCTAAGGGCCGACCCCTGTGGCACCCCACATTGCAATGACTTGGCAGGGGAGAGGAAATCTCCAAGCATGACTCTCTGTTCTCTGTCAAGGAGAAAGGAGTTAAGAAGACTCAGGGCCGGTCCAGTAACCCCTGCCTCCCTAAGCCGAGATGTTAAAATGGCAGGAGACAGGGTATCGAACGCAGCCGTGAGGTCTAATAGGACCAGCACTGTGGTTTGGCCAAGGTCAACTTTGCAGCGAATATTATCCACCACAACAGTGAGAGCGGATTCGGTGCTGTGATGTTTTCTGAATCCGTGCTGAGAGCTATCAAGATACCCACTAGGCTCAAGGAAGGTGGAAAGATGTGTATTAAGGTGCGCTTCTAACATCTTTGCCGGGGCTGGGAGTAAGGAGATCGGCCTAAAATTTTGTCTATGCAATGGTTCTGATTCGCTGACTTGAAAGCATCATTCGTCTGCAGTTCAATTCCCATTGGCATACAATAAATGGAACAATTCAGTTTACACAAGAGATCACGCCCTAGTTAACAGACTGGACTCAAATCACACACCACAAACTGGTGATGACCGTAACAGTTTCCGATTTTCACCGGCACCTCTTCTGTCAGTGGGGTTGCCATTCTTTTGTTGGCAACTCCTATGACTTGGACTGACTTTCCACAGAGGGGTAGGTTTGGGACTATTGTAGATCTCACAGCAGAATGGGGAGCACCAGTATAAGAATGTAATGGGATGACACCTATGTCTGCCTCCACATACAGTCTACTCTGGTCTACCCCAAAGACTGCTCCAAGAGTATAGTCCCCCCCCCCCCCAGGCACCGTCATTGGGAGGAGTCCTAATTGAATCCATCTAGCTCTTCCATAAAGGGCAACTGATGGTATGTTTGATTATTCTGCTGAATTCTTGGAGGTTGTGGCACTTGCACTAGTTGATTTGGGTTCCCCTGTTGTAGGGTCTTGGCCTTGTCACAGTATTTACCACATTTGGCACTTGCTTTAGGTGGTAGCTAGATTGAAGGTCCTTCTTGGAGAACCAACATAGTTCTTTTATTTCACTCACCATGTTCTCTACTATATGGATTAGATGACTTTCGAACTTGATCATCAGCGTTGGGAGGCACATATCCATATACATCCTTATTTTTACACACCAGATGTAGAGGCTCTTGGTGTTGAGAGGAGTAGACTCTTGTTCTGGTGGCCTTTATGGGTAGACTGTGGGTCAGTGAGAAATATATTTCATTGGCCCTGATGTTCACTGATGTGCCTGTGTCAATGACAGCAATCATTAACTGATTGCCAATTAATACTTTGGGGTTGGGTGGGTCAGAGAGTGTTTCTGTAGCTGTTCTATGGGGTACACCATGTACACTGTCACCACACCTCCTTTGCCATTGTCCATATCATCTTCTGATGGGTCTGCAGGGAGAGGATTCATAGCTTTGACTGGCTTCTTAGAGGGCGATTTCTGCTGACGGGCTTGAGAGACTTGACAAAGTGATTCCACTTTCCACATGCTGCGCACTTCTTTTTGTGAGTAGAACATTCACTGGGGTGTGGGGAGATCCCTTGGAGTGTCTACAAGGGAGAAGAGGTACTGGCTGACCAATTCCTTTTGGTGAGATGGTGGACCATTTACTGGTTCACCTTTTATGGGTTTGTGGAGAGTAGCTTCCGTGTGAGAAGTTCTTGCTTTTGAATTCTTTCGAGAGGACAAGTGTGAGGGTGTCTAACAGTGAGTTTCTGGTTTCTTGCAGTAGCTGTTCTTAAAGTTTTACAGAAGCACAGCCAAGTGTGAGCTTAGCACGTTTTTCCCCAATTTCATCCTGCAGCGTACATGTGCTAACAAGCTCCTTCAAGAGGGAGTAGAAACCATAAATGGATTGCTCGGTCCCTGTTGTGCCTGACAATGTAGGGATCACTCATTACTAAGATGTGGGTGAATCCTAGGAGAATCAGAACAACAGACCAAACTATTCCAGTGAGTTTTTGGTCTCCTGTGAGGTTAATAAAGGGGTTTTTTGTTTGGAAATGAATGCTGATTCTGGCACAATCTTATGGTCCAGTTTGCCCGAAAATAACAGCAAACCCTCTCTGAAATGTGCCTTGGTGATTGCTCAGTCTCTTGTGTAGAATGTAATTGAGGGTCATGGTAGTATTATTAGCCTTAAATTACAGATTTTGGGCTTGGTGTAGATCTTGGCGGATGGGTTTCTCCATCACAATGATGAAGGATATCCCTTCTGCCAAAATATAAATCCCATTATATCCCATTGGATTTATATTTCAGCGGACAGGATAGCCGTCACTGTTGTGAAGGTAGTGCTAGGTGATTTTAATGTTTGGGCAGATCCAAATAAGAATACTGCTGTATCATTGGTTACTGAGTCATTGGCTAACTCCGACCTGCTGCAATTGGTTACTCTTCCTGCTCATAAAGGCAGGCATCTATTGAATTTAATGTGTGCCCCTCCTGACGTAATTGACTGTGTGTACCTCAAGTCTGGACTAACCACTTCTTGATTCCGTTTAAAACCAGACCCTCTGTTTATGTGTCTATCGAGTCTTCCTCCATTTATAAAAAAAACATCAAGCTCGTCTGGTCTTCCTGGTCTGACTAGATCTGTGATGGCCAATGGGGTCACCCTTATAACAACAACTATGGAATCTGTGTGAGTGTAATGATTTAATAAAGCAAGCCTAAGATATGAATAAGTGACTGAATGAATGGTCGCAGGTTTGCTATGGACCCTTTTGACAATTATGAATCTGACGCATTGTGTTTGTGTTCAATAGACCTTTATGGTTTATAATGAAAAATATTATGTTAAATTATTTGTTATAATCTACATTAGTAAGCTATTGACTTTACTTGTTATTATGTTTTTAAATAAAAAATTAATTTGTGTTTGATATTTATTTGTTTTTAGTTTTAACCACTTGCGTGCTCAGGTACGAATTTCGCCGCTGTGCTGGGATGTAATTAGGGCAAAAAAACAGGCGATGGACAGAATGCAGAACAATGTCATACATTCACCCCAGTACAGAGATCTGGGCCTAAATCCATAGTTTTTTTGCACTCCACACCACCCCAGTTCAGACATGGCCATGTGCGGATGTAATTAGGGGGCGTAACCCCTTGTGTGCTCAGGACGGCCATGTGCAAATCAACCTTGACCCTGTGCCTCATGGGAACAGTCCAGCCCGAACTGCCAAGCCATGTCTTCCCTGGACCGGAATCAAGCATCCTAGGACTGGTTTCTGGCTATCAGCCGTCATCAGCCAGGATAGCTTAACTCCAGTGGTGTGGAGAGCACAGGACTCACGTCTGAGCATACCCGTCCCACTCGGGGTGACAAATGCAAAAACAACAGTTGATGGACAGAATGCAGAACAATGTCAAACATTCACCCCAGTACAGAGATCTGGGCCTAAATCCATTGTTTTTTTGCACTCCACACCACCGCAGTTCAGACATGGCCATATGCGGATGTAATTAGGGGGCGTAACCCCTTGTGTGCTCAGGACGGCCCCCGGCAGTCCTACGTCACGCTGGGCTTGTGCTCAGTACGGCCGGGGGACGGCCGAACACAGCCGATTCCCCAGCGCGGCACGAATTCCGCGCTGCGCTGGAGACTCAAAATAGTGGGTGGAGGTCCGACGGCCCCCGGCCATCCTGCGCACGCGCCCAGCGCGACGTAAGACGGCCGGGGTCCATCCTGAGCACGCAAGGGGTTACGCACCCTAATTACATCCTCGCACCGCGGCGAAATTTGCGTCGCAGGGAAGGGTTTAATGTAGGTGAATACTGCCTTGTAAGAGAGATCCTTACACTATTGTCCTGAAGAAGGTGGCTTTATATTATTGTTCCACCGAAATGTATCCATGCCCTTTAATTTTGTTAAATTTGAGAAATAATGAATAATTTGTGATATTTTGCACTTTCTAATATTGATTTCTTCAAATTAACAGCCTTTTATGATGACATTTCATGTCTGGAACGTTGTTTCTCTCATTTGTGATGTCTTGTTATCTGTTTGTCAAACGTTTTTATTATGAACATGGTGTTAATTAAATTCATTTTATTTATCGTGATAAGGTTCTGCAATTTTTGTATCATTAAACAGATTTTATTTAATTGTCTTTTGGGTCCTTTTGAGATTTATAGTGAGTGACTCCTGTGGGACCCGTATGCTGCTTGTTTCACGGACTTTTGCTCCCTTGAATCTGGATATTCGTGTGGAAGCTACTTTCACCCGCAGGACTCCGACACCTCGCCGGACCCGCTCCGCGGGTCCCGCAGCGTCCTTAACGCCTGAGGGGAATTGCTGCTCACAGTGGTAGTTGGGGAATCCAGGGCTGCTGCCGGGCTGCGAGCGTAGACCAGGGACTACAGAACCCAGGAGTCCCCGGTCGGCCAATCACCACCATCTGGCCCGCTCTCCCTGCAAGCGCCGCCCCCAACTTACAGGTGAAGATAAAAACGCCTTCCATCACTCCTTTCTGTGGGACCCGTATGCTGCTTGTTTCACGGACTTTTGCTCCCTTGAATCTGGATATTCGTGTGGAAGCTACTTTCACCCGCAGGACTCCGACACCTCGCCGGACCCGCTCCGCGGGTCCCACAGCGTCCTTAACGCCTGAGGGGAATTGCTGCTCACAGTGGTAGTTGGGGAATCCAGGGCTGCTGCCGGGCTGCGAGCGTAGACCAGGGACTACAGAACCCAGTAGTCCCCGGTCGGCCAATCACCACCATCTGGCCCGCTCTCCCTGCAAGCGCCGCCCCCAACTCACAGGTGGAGCTACCTATCCTCTTTCCTACCTAGCCCAGCCCTGTGACGCGAACGTGGGACGCGTGCGGACGGAGGCGCGGGCGAAGACCGGGCAAAGAGCGGGCCGTTTGAGGCCGTTCGAGGACGGCAGAGGACGGCCCTGGCCCACACCCCCTGTCCCGTCTTGATGTATCCAAGGTAGGCGGATTGTATATTACCAACTCATCCCTTGGCAAAGCGTGTTTGGACACATGAAATAGTATATTAACTGAGAGGGACATCAAGTTATTTTGATATTTTGCCTAAACAGCGTGTCAAGTCCACTGTAGCCGCAGCCGGTGCCAACTAGATATCATGTCTTTAAGATCAGGCAAAGTACGTACAGTTCAAATCCAAACACCCAAAGGAGTTGTTTCGGGCCCATTGGACGCTTTTATTATACGTGCTATGGGTATCCTAGAAAAAGAAATTGCGATGGTGGAAAAACGACTCTCAATTGATCTTGTGAGTGGAAAGCGTTCTTCGCTGGGTGGGTTGGCGACGATCCCCAGCCCTGTAACACATGCAGCTTTCAATTGTATCCACTCTGACACCACCGAGGCAATACTTCACATAGATAGTGAGGGGGTTAATCTTCCTGTTTTGGACAATGCTGAATACCATCTAGATGATCTTGAAGCCAGCGGGGGAATTGAATCCCAAGATAGCTTGGCGTCTGAATATAGTTTGGAACTTACCCATTCACCTTCCAATGCCACCAACACTGTGTCTAATTTGTTCACCTACGCAGACCCCATGGGCAATGATATGATATCGAGAAAGAGAAAGCAAGACCAGAGCCTCATGGGGGGAAGAGAATGTAAGATGCCCAAAACAAAAGATACAACCGGTAATGTCGCCCCGGCTCATGGTCACCTTACAGAAAAGTTCACATCTTGTGCATTCCCTAATGTGTTATGCCCTTCCATCACTTCCTTAGGATCTTCAAACCACTGCCCAACGTGCCTCAATAGAGATGAGTCCCTGTTAGCAAAAATGGAGGCTATGATGAAAACCCTCCTATTGCCCGTCTTGGAGCGAACTAGGTTGATGACCTCAAAAATAGACTTATTGGAGGCTGCAGTCAACACGAATCTGGGCTTGCTACAAAAATTAACTAGCACCAGCCCAGGGGGTGCTATAACTACACAGCTAGCATCAAATACAAATAGCACTTTCAATACTCCCACTAGCAATTCCACAAACCTTAAACACACAGGTCTAGCTTCCAACAGACCAACGGGGGGTGGAGGTCCAAAAACCACTTCTAGTAAGGCATCCGAGGGCTTGTTATCACACGCCCCAAAGACGAATACTTCTGACAAACCTGATAAACCTAATCTTGTTAGACCTCACACCACCAGGCCACTTTTTCTGGCAAAACCCAGCCCTAATATCTCCCGGCAGCCTCCCCATGGGCCCTTAGCCAACCACCGTAGCTTCACAAATCCAAAAACCTACTAGGCACACCACCCCACGCGCTGACCTCCCCACGGAGGCAACACTATATACAATAGTATTGACCGGTGTAGCCCCCTTAAAACCTGGTAGGAAGGAGTCATATGGGGACCTACGCAACAAGGTGATTTATTGGCTAAATAAAAATCGACCCCTGCCTCCATCTTCGCCAACCGAAATCCTCTTCGTAAGAAGAGTTGACTGGGTGGGACACGGCACCAAGGATCTGGAGGGTGATTGTATTCTAATCTCGTTCAAAGATCCCTGGGTGGTGGATACCATTCGCAGAGAAGCAAGGTTTGCCAGACAGGGGGACGTCCAGACTTTGGGGCTATCATATTTTTATCCACATAGACAAAGCTCCTCCTCAACGGGCCCTAATTTTGGACGACCTCCTGCCAGGAGATATCCCATGGAAAGGACACCTCAACCCCAGCAATTTCCATTTCTCTTTAATCACTTTGGCCCTTTATCTGACCTTGAGGCCATAGACTGACTTCAAACACCATCCAGGTTGTCTGATTCTGCTGAAAATGTTGGGAATCAGGTTGCAGGGCAGAGTCGGGAGGCCCCACAGCTTGCAACCATTGTAGAGGAGTGCATGGGAGATCCAGTTATAATAGAGACAGCCACATCACCACCCAGGGATGTAAGAGTGCCCCAGAAAATTGGGAACACCCCGGATCATCCTGGGAGAAATAAGAATAGGTGGGGTAGTGGGGGTGCATATGATACTTCTGTAGCTCTAGGTTTGACGGTCCCCCCTGAGGTCCCTACCACAGAAAAACTCAACATAGCATCTTGGAATGTTGCAGGGGTTAAGGGCCGAATGTTCTCTGAAGACTGGCTGGAGTTTATGGATAAATTCGATATTATCCTACTCCAGGAAACCTGGGCACCTGACCCAACATTTAGGCTAGGATACGTAAACTTTTTTAAACCAGCGATTAGAGGAGGTAAAGGGCGAGCTTCAGGGGGCTTACTGATCTGGGTGAAGCAGTCTTTGGGATATCATCCCACAGAACTAATTGTACAAAACCCGGACCTTCTAATAATCAAGCTGAGCAAGATAGGCCATCGGGATTTGATTTTGATCAACATATATGCTCGAGGTCTGCCTGGCGGCCGTTCTCCTGCCTTGTTGGATGTACTGGACCATAATCTGGCAACCCTGGGTAGCGAAAATGTTATTCTACTCGCAGGAGATTTGAACTGTACTTTTGAGCCTCTACCCGACTTAGGGGATAGTTGGGGTTCCGCAGAGGATGCTGTATGGGGTATCCCTGATTTGATGTCTGTTAAAGCTGTTATTGCAACTGAGGCAGCTGTGAACTGGATGGCTTTCTGTTTAAACCGGGGTTTTCGGGCCTGCAATGGCCGCACAAGATCAGATCAAGAAGCCAACCACACTTTTGATAATGGGCTAAGAAAAAGCCGTATTGACTATATCTTGCTAAAGCTGGAAGATTGGCCCCTGTTGGTGGACATGGAAGTTTTACCCCGACCAGAAAGCGATCACAACCCCTTGTCACTTCAACTAAGGTTACCAGGATTTAAGAGACTAGAGGAGCCTGGCACCTCACAGACTGGAGATGTCCTCCTAACGAATGACAGGAAGAGGTTAAAATGGTCCAGGATTGTGGAGGACGAAACACTAAGGGACAAGGTTAATACTGTGGTTATAAACATATTTAATGAGATGTTGACATATGATATGTTGGGGGGTGATCCTGAAGTGGCAAATAACATCATTAACCTCCATGATCATTGTTTTGATGAGTTAAAATCTTTGCTTTCCCTCCCATGTCGGAAGGGAGTCACCAAAGTAAATGTCCCACACCAGAAATGGTATAACAAAAAATGTAGGGAGGCCCACACCCATCTCATTAAAGCAATTAAATCCCGGATTATGGGTGCAGTTAAAGCAGCTAGGCTGCTTTACAGGAAAACTCAGTGGGAAGCAAAATGGGAGTGGGAGGATAGGTATTGGTCAGACCTCTTGGAAGCTTCTACATCTAACAATCCTATTAAATTTTGGGACATGGTTAAGTGGGGGAAGGATCCCGACGCACGTACCCCCGCAAATTATGTGCCTCCCATTGAATGGGTGACATTCTACTCGACCCAATTTTGTGTCGAGAATCCCAAATCCCCATGTTCTTTGGGGTTGGCACCTTTTTCACCTATCCAAGGGGAGAAACTTATCTTCTCAGAAACAGAGGTCGAGTTGGCACTTAGTCTGACCATGCGAGGGAAAGCGCCGGGGATGGATCTCATCCCCGCCGATTTGTTTAAAGCCAATCCCGCTCTGTAGACGCCTTATATTACCAAGGTTGCCAACTCAATTGCTAAAGGTGCGAGAATCCCCAAGTCCTGGAGGGGGGCGGAGATACTACCAATTTATAAAAAAGGCAATAGGTCTAATCCAGGTAACTACCGCCCAATTAGTCTCATTGACTCCATACAAAAAATCATCGCGCGTATGGTTCTGGGCAGGGTCCAAGGCTGGATCGAATCCGAGGATATACTATCTCCCATGCAGGTGGGCTTCAGATCGGGAACGAGTACCATCGACCAGGTGTTCAGATTTTGTCTGATCTACTGGAAGGTGGTCCAGCTTGGTGGCAGTACCATCTTTGCAGCGTTCATTGATCTGAAGTCCCCCTTCGACCTAGTCCCGAGGGACAAACTGTGGGGAGTCTTGAGGATATTGGGAATTCCAGAGGAGCTACTTGTCCTAATAATCAAACTGCATGAGGACAACTATGCGAGGGTGAGGTGGGGAGGTCAGGGACAAGTGACGGAACCCTTCTCGGTAACACGAGGTGTCCGTCAGGGGTGTGTCCTGGCGCCTACACTTTTCCTATTGTTTATTGACCAAGTGGTCAAATTCTTTGTAGACACTCCGACGGATGCTCCAATGTTGGCAGGACAACGGTTCCCTATGCTCATCTTTGCCGATGACACCCTACTCCTCTCTAGAACACGCTGTGGACTACAGCGGGCGTTGGACCGCTTTGAGGAGTTTTGTGCGATCAATGACCTTAAGATAAACGTGGGCAAAACCAAGTTTATGGTTCTAACAAGGAATCGTCTTGTCCGGAGTTCAGTTAGTATGGGTGGAGTAAATCTGGACCAAGTGGAGACTATGACATACTTGGGGGTCACTTTAGATAGCCGCCTGAGATGGAAAGCTCAAGTCGGTGCACAACACCTCAAGCTTGCCCGACTTACAGGTTGCCTACTGAGTGAGCAAAAAAGATCCATCACCAAGCGGGTTATCCCAGCTCTTAAGATCTACGACGCCAAGATTAATCCAGCAATCTTATATGGCGCAGATCTTTGGGGCTATATGGACCTCTCGGGTCTGTTCAAAATCCAGTGTAAATTTCTGCGGAATTTAGTAGGCTTGCCTCAGTCGTCCCCTTCTATTCCCCTTTGTTTAGATCTGGGATGTCTCCCGATTAATGAGATGGCTAGATTTAGACTGGTTACTGCAAACACAACAATGATGGACAGAATGTGGATCAATGTCACACATTCACCCCAGTCAAAAGATCTGGGCCCAAATCCATCGTTTTTCCACTCCACACCACCCTGGGTTAGACAATGGCGATATGCAAATCAGCGCTGACCCTGTGCCCCATGGGAACAGTCCAGTCCGAACTACAAAAGCCATGTCCTTCCCAGAACGGAGACAAGCATCCGAGGACCGGCCCGGTTTCGAGGTAACACCTCTCATCAGCCCGGCTAGCTTGCTTCCAGTGGTGTGGAGTGCCTGGGACTCACGTCTGAGCATCCCCAGTACACTTAGAGCGGTTACTGCAAACACAACAATGATGGACAGAATGTGGATCAATGTCACACATTCACCCCAGTCAAAAGATCTGGCCCAAATCCATCGTTTTTCCACTCCACACCACCCTGGGTTAGACAATGGCGATATGCAAATCAGCGCTGACCCTGTGCCCCATGGGAACAGTCCAGTCCGAACTACAAAAGCCATGTCCTTCCCAGAACGGAGACAAGCATCCGAGGACCGGCCCGGTTTCGAGGTAACACCTCTCATCAGCCCGGCTAGCTTGCTTCCAGTGGTGTGGAGTGCCTGGGACTCACATCTGAGCATCCCCAGTACACTTAGAGCGGTTACTGCAAACACAACAATGATGGACAGAATGTGGATCAATGTCACACATTCACCCCAGTCAAAAGATCTGGGCCCAAATCCACACCACTGGAATCAAGCTAGCCGGGCTGATGAGAGGTGTTACCTCGAAACCGGGCCGGTCCTCGGATGCTTGTTTCCGTTCTGGGAAGGACATGGCTTTTGTAGTTCGGACTGGACTGTTCCCATGGGGCAACAGGGTCAGCGCTGATTTGCATATCGCCATTGTCTAACCCAGGGTGGTGTGGAGTGGAAAAACGATGGATTTGGGCCCAGATCTTTTGACTGGGGTGAATGTGTGACATTGATCCACATTCTGTCCATCATTGTTGTGTTTGTAATTACCGCTCTAAGTGTACTGGGGATGCTCAGACGTGAGTCCCAGACACTCCACACCACTGGAATCAAGCTAGCCGGGCTGATGAGAGGTGTTACCTCGAAACCGGGCCGGTCCTCGGATGCTTGTTTCCGTTCTGGGAAGGACATGGCTTTTGTAGTTCGGACTGGACTGTTCCCATGGGGCAACAGGGTCAGTGCTGATTTGCATATCGCCATTGTCTAACCCAGGGTGGTGTGGAGTGGAAAAACGATGGATTTGGGCCCAGATCTTTTGACTGGGGTGAATGTGTGACATTGATCCACATTCTGTCCATCATTGTTGTGTTTGTAGATTTAGACTGGTGGCTTTTTGGAGGCGTTTATGGACCTCTCCCGACCTCACTCTATTTGCAAAAGAGGTAGCAGAAGTCAGGTCAATTAGGGGTTCAGGGAAGATCCCCTGGCTCCAAATGGTTAAAACCATCTTGGGAGACATGGGGTTAGAACAATTATGGTTATCCCCCTCTACCAGTACCTTTCCATCCAAACAAGAATTTAAAGAATTGTATTGGGCCACGCTCCGTCAGTTTAGAGTCAAAACTTCCAGCTCTACTGGCCTCATGGGCAGGTTTCTGACTTTCAAGTTGGATCCATCCCGTGAATATTACTGGGACACTATTTCTAAACCGCTGGACAAGAAACTTTATCACCAGTTTCGGGTAGGAGCATTGCCGCTGAACACCTTTACAAAAAACTGGTCCACTGGTGGCACGGATCACTGTAGATGGTGCCCAAGCCACAAGGAAACAGTAGGACACTTCTTGTTTGCTTGCCCTAGTTATTCAGCACCGCGAACCAAATGGCTAAAACCACTGTTCCAGCGCCTGCCTTTTAGAAAATCTGCAGAGGCCATTTGGGCATTAAAAACTAACACCTCAGAGGTATTTGTGGTGAGCTTAGCCAAATACCTGGGGTGGGCCTGGATAATCAGGTCAAAACATTAGATTAACCCCTGTCATTGTCCGTTGATGCACCTTTTAATAGGCAGCTTGGTTTTGCTCTTGGTCCCTGTAAACGATTGTATCTTATGTATCTTATATATGGTTTGACTTCTTTTTATTACATATTGATGTTTGGAATTCAATTGTGAATTTTTGCATGTCTGTGTCAGGTTTGTCTCTCAAGCTGTTTTAATATTAATACCATTTTTAAAATCATTCTAGTTTAGTATAGTATAGTTTATTTTTATTCTGTTTCGGATTTTGTTTTGTTTATACAAATGAACTCAGCTACTATCATAGTTGTATTTTAAATAAAATAATATCCATAAATTGTATAGGATTAGTTAAAACTAGGAAGTTCATCTGGAATTGTAATTTAATGTAATTAATTAATGTGCGTTACTATGTGTCTTTTATGATTTTTTTTTAAATCGAAATAAAGACCTTAAAACCTGACTCCTGTGAGTTGATACAGTGGTGTGTGAATGATTTGATTGGTGATTTCGCCAAGAGAATTCTTCTGTTTATTATTAGTCAGGTCTTTGGCCTGGACTATGAAACTGAGACATCCTTAGTCTCTTACTGGATAACCTCAGGATATTGGCCGACGAGAGTTGCTCCTCGGCATTGTTGCTACTGGAACTCTCAGCAGCCTCTGACTCAGTGTCCTATTCCTGGATATTGGAATGGTTGAGGGAAGCCAGTGTAGAGAGCAATGCTGTAGTCTGGATCAGCCGCAGCTGGTCCATTGGGGCTGAGGAGCCACGCCCCTCGACCTTTTTCCCCTCACAAACAGTGTCTGTTAGGCTGAACAAAGGTCAGCATGGCAGACACTGTTCTTTTTAAGGTCCGGCAGCCAGGAGCCAGTCATGCACTAAATGTGCAGGATCCTGGCTGCCTGAGCTGAACTTTGCTAGGCTGAGGAAGTCACAGCTCCTGTCACGTCCTTAACTCAGCAAAGGTCCCTGAGGCCCTCCTCTCAGTGACGAGGGGTAGCGTCATTGAATGCCTCACACCTAGGAGCTTCAGTTTTAACCCCTGAAGCGCCCAGGGTCGAGTGTCAATCAGTGACACTTCATCACAGAGTGGGGTGGGGTAAGCAATGTCACTGACCCCATACCACTCTGTGATAAAGGTGGGACTGCTGCATCTCAAGCCTCCTGGAACCGCTGAGGCAGAACTGGCTGCAGGTAAGTATGTTTTCTTTTAAATTACTGTTTGGTGCACACATGTATGTATGAATGTTTGGTAAAGAGTGTTGTGAATGGATGTGCATGTGTGTGTGTATGTGCGCGCGTGTGTGAATGCATTGCTGTGAGTGTTTCGTGTATGTGTGCGTGTGTGTGCCTGTCCTCCCCCTCCCTCCAAAACCTACCGGTTGCCACTGGCCTGGATAGAGTCTTATTGTTCTGAGAGATCCTAAACTGAACAGGTGGAAGTCTTCCAATCATGCTTTAAGGGAGCAAGTCAGGGTGTCCCGTAGGGAAACTGCATTATTTTCAACTCTTTTTAATTAGTATGTACAACCCCTGGCAGAGCTAATCTTCTCTTACCGGATGAAGTTTGGCTACTATGCTGAAGACACTCAATTGTTGGTCTCAGTGGATCAAAGACAGAAGGATTCAGCTGCAGCTTTTAATGAATGTATGCTGGCACTGGTCACCTGGATGCAAATTGATTCATTAAACCTAAATTTTGATATGCTAGAAATGCTGATGATTGCAAGTAAAAACTCCCCAAAGCGTATCTACCTGGCTTCTGCCTACAACTGGACATTCTCCATCCCTGACATTCAGGACCTGGTTATGTATGTAAATATATGCTATTTCTGTAGCCCCAACACAGCCAAAAAGCAATTGAGCTTTGCACAGGATCAACGACAAGAGTAAAATTAATGAGGGATAGGACATGGTGGATGAATAATGCATTGTGATGTAGTGTTTTTTAGAGAGGCAAGTCTTCAAATATTTCCAAAATCGCTTTGGGTAATCCTGATGGATAAGGGGATGTTGTTCCAGATCCTCGGTGTATAGATGGGAAAGTCTGGCTTCCGTGTTTTTTGTTTTTTACACTTCTTACTGTGCAGCCTCATTGTGTTCAAGGATGTCCAAATGCTCAAGAGCAGACTGTATCCAGACATGTGAACAATGCATTCTCCACTTATTGCAATCTAATGAGAGTTCTACAGAAATCTCAAACCTTTCCAGTGCCGACTAGATCCTTAGAAATGGGAGCTACTATCTTAAGTCACTTAAACTGTTGCAAATGTTTATTTTTGTCTTTCTTATTATATTGACGTCAGCTGATTCAAAATTTTGCAGCCTGCTTAGTTTGGGATTTTTCAAAGCGTTCCTCAATTTTCCAAGCATTAAAACCCCTTCATTGGCTCCCTTTATCTAAACAAATTTAACTCAAAGCTATATGTCGGCATTCAAGACTTTTCAATGTAAGGGTCATCAATATATTCAAAATAAATTTCACCACTATCGTCCTACTGGTTGCCTGAGATCCACTTACGCCTGCCTTCTGGTGGTTCCTAGGATTCACTGAAATCTAATGGAAAATTTAGCTTTTTCTGTGGCAGTGGCTAAGTCCTTGAATTGTCATTATATTTAAAGGTGCAGGACCCTGCCTGGGTTTTGCAAGGGTTCTGTCGGGTTCAAACAAATTACTACCACATTTTACTGAATAATTGACTCAGCAATTCATTTCTTTTCAATTGGGTCAATCAGAACAAAAAGCCAAAAGCCAAAAAGTTAATTAAATAAACAAATCCAAACCATATCGGGTATATCATGCTATTTTATATGAATTATTTGCATTCAGGCCGCCCACCATACCCTACCCATCCCTGCACAACAGTCCTGATGAAGACCCGCAGTGACCCACAAATAGGGCCACAATAGGGTTGAAACGTCGACAACAAACATTTGGATCAGCTTTAGGAACTTTGTGGAATAGCCAACGGACGTGGCCCACAGTATAAACTATACAATGAAATTTTGACTGACCAAAAACCTCCCCTGCTCACCCCACTGTATATAGAGTTTATCACTGCACGATACATCACTGAGCACTCGAATTTCACTTTCCTCACAACTGATGCGCCGCTTTTTCCAGTAGTGTATTTAAATTGTCTTTCAATACAAATAGGGTATTTATGAATGCAAATAATTCATATAAAATAGCCTGATATACCTGATATGGTTTGGATTTGTTCATTTAATTAACTTTTTGGCTTTTGGCTTTTTGTTCTGATTGACCCAATTGAAAAGAAATTAATTGTTGAGTCAGTTATTCAGTAAAATGTGGTAGTAATTTGTTTGAACCCGACAGAACCACTGTTTATATACCTTAACAGTGCCCAGGTTCTGAGGGATACTGGGTTACCCCATTGTAACTTACTATATGGGTTTCGCAAGGGTCTGAAGGACTGGTGTGGTAATGCACGTACATTTAAATAAAGATATCACACGGTCTCATGTTTAGCAGGAGAGCCATTATTCAACCTCTGATCCCCACACCTTGTATAATAATAATAATACCAAATGTCAATTTCAACTGTCAACCCATAGAAGCCCAATGACATGAACATTCCGGGCATGAGCCCAGTAATGGATAGGTGCAAAGGAGGGGAAAATGGTAGGAGAAAGAAAGGAAGGTAACATGGGAAGGGAAAGGAAAAGCAAAGAGGATATGCTGTGATATGTAAATATGTTCTAAAACATGACACATCTCCCTCCTTGACAATATTCAAACAATGTAAAGGTTAATCATCAAACAATATTTCCTTGACGGAATTCTAGACCTAGAGGCAATTCTCACCCAGTTGACTATGGTGTCCTCAACACTTACTGCCGTGCTATCATAGTCTACAGAACTTTCTTCTGTTACGGGCTCATCAGTTACCTCATCGTGTTGTAACGAGCTCTTTTTATTTACACACACATTCTCTTCAAAGAACATCTCACTGCCCACTTCACTAGGTTCATCGATGAAATAATGTTCTGTACCTCTTCTGCATTCCACAGGCATTTTTCCACTTTCATCAAAAGTTCTCTTAGTCAGCCTCTTCCTGCTCCAACATTTTCCATATTGGCTGATCACACTCCTCTTATTAGTTTTGATAATTTGGATGGTTTTAGAGAATTTGCTCATAACTCTACTCATTCTTCTGCCCCATATAATTGTCACAAAGTTACCTGCAGATATGTTGCCACGTTATATTGTCTTTTCGACATGCTCTGCTTGCCGCTGATATTTCTCTTAATAACATACACGTCAGGCTCATTCATAAGACCAATTGCATCCCTCTTCTACAGCCCCAAATAGAGTATAGCAATCACAACATAAAATTGTATGTATCTGAGTACTTTTTATTAAAAATTATTTTCCATAGTAGATGCATTAACAATTCATTAAAAAAGCATTTATACATATGCCTGCCTAATCATATTCTATTCAAGATTTCACAATAAATCAATACATTATTTACAGTACATCAATTTAATAAAACCATCGTTTTACATATAAAAAAAATTTTGTTCCGTATGTCGACGCGTTTCGGTGCTTTGTTATTATAGAACACCTTCCTCAGGACTGTTTCGTTTAAAAACATCAAATCTTCTTTTTCAATATTTAATTTATCTTTCGGGTACCAGGTAAGTCCCAGGGGTTACAATAAATGTTCAACCTCCACTTGCTCTCTGTGTTTCATCAGAGGATTTATTTCTTGTTTAAGGGCGCCACGCTCCGTTTCAAACACTTTCTGTCGATAGACTTTTAGATTTAGTTTGGTCTTGTGTTTAGATCACCCGAAGAGATTCTTTTCTTTAACTCCACATGGGGTCACACAACGCTTATTCCTCTTTATTATTTGAGGAGATGTTCAGCATCTCAATGTGAAAGCGTAACGGTCTGCCTGCCCAGCCTCTCCGGATATCCCACTCCCGACTCGGGGAGGTAGTGACGAAAAATAACAATACAGGACTCTTTCGAGGCCCTGTAATTGGAATGAGTACACTTTAAATCCTTTTTCAAGGACCAGCGAGAGCTCGGATATCCGGAGAGGCTGGGCAGGCAGACCGTCCTAAATCTAAAAGTCTATCGACAGAAAGTGTTTGAAACGGAGCGCCCTTAAACAAGAAATAAATCCTCTGATGAAACACAGAGAGCAAGTGGAGGTTGAACATTTATTTTAACCCCTGGGACTTACCTGGTACCCGAAAGATAAATTAAATATTGAAAAAGAAGATTTGATGTTTTTAAACGAAACCGTCCTGACGAAGGTGTTCTATAATAACAAAGCACCGAAACGCGTCGACATACGGAACAAACATTTTTTTTATATGTAAAACTATGGTTTTATTAAATTGATGTACTGTAAATAATGTATTGATTCATTGTGAAATCTTGAATAGAATATGATTAGGCAGGCATATGTATAAATGCTTTTTTAATGAATTGTTAATGCATCTACTATGGAAAATATTTTTTAATAAAAAGTACTCAGATACATACAATTTTATGTTGTGATTGCTATACTCTATTTGGGGCTGTAGAAGAGGGATACAATTGGTCTAAACAAATGTTATCCTTAATAGCGCATGTAAACACATAAAGTGGAATACATAGAAAGGAATTTCTTTGTTTATTTGTGATATTTCCCGGTCCTTTCTGGGTTTATTTGGGAAAGCTCTCTCTTTTTAGAGTCATTCATAAGACCTACATGAACTTAAATTATATTTTACTGCTCAGAACATTTCTTCTCAATGCTGCCATGAGAAATGAAGACCCACACAGACTTGAATGGTGTTTTATTGCTCAGAACAAGTCTTCTCAATGCTGCTACTCCTTGTTACTTGCAGACTATGTTTCTTTGTATGCAATGTTCCCCTGTGAATGTGTTCACCTTACGCCTTATGTAAAGCGCTCTGATACCCTAGCTTGGGTCTGGTTCGCGCTCTATAAACCTATAAAAATAAATAAATAAATAAATAAATAACCTTGTGCTTTGAGAATTTGAGTTGGAAAAACCAAGGACAGAATAATGAGGCGGGTTGTCTCCACTTTAAAAGCATAAA
Source organism: Lissotriton helveticus (assembly GCF_964261635.1). Taxonomy (NCBI): domain Eukaryota; kingdom Metazoa; phylum Chordata; class Amphibia; order Caudata; family Salamandridae; genus Lissotriton; species Lissotriton helveticus. Next base: position 2,094,106,857 of record NC_136057.1, read on the forward strand.
AGGGAATTTCCCTGTGACTGTGTGGGGCGTGATTCTATATGCTCGCAACCTTTTGCGAAATGATACCAAGAACGGAATCTTTCCCAACACAGCTAAGTGTATACTTTCCTTCAAATAACAATTACATCGCACAACCAAACCGTTGCATCGTGGATCATATAAGGCTGTATGTACATGATTTATCTTGTGAGTATGATGAAACTGTGACATCTCATTTAAAATAAATTGTACACCATTGTCTGTGATTTCTCAGGATAGCCTTCTCTACTAAATACTTCCATGAGAAATCCAATCACAGCACTGGTGCTTACATCTTCCACAAACTTTAAATCAGGCCACTTGGAATGATAGTCTACAAGGACTATTGTGAACCTCATCTCACCTGGTAAGTTCACCAATGGTCCTACAATGTCTAACCATCCCTTTTTGCCATGCACATTCCAGCCATGGCGCCGCTTGCATAGGTGGAATCTGAGTCTTGCAATTTTTGTCAGCAACTTTGCATATATCACACTGTCTTACAAAACGGTCAGCATCTACATCTATCCCTGGTCACCAGTAATATTCCTGCATTCGATTTTTTAATGCTGTCATTCCCATGTGCCCTTGGTGACTCCATTCGAGAAGACGGTTCTGCAATTTCACAGGTGGGATACCAATTAAATAAGCTTTATTGTGGCACAAGGCCTTAAAAGCAAGATAAAACAATGGTATGACATAAAAACATAAAACCAACTTCGATAAAACTTAAATTAAAAACATGAGAAAAGAGTAATCATAATACCTGTCCCCCTGAACCGTATAGCACAAAGTGCAATCTCTCAATCACTTAAAATCAGCTTTGTGTAATCAAGCATCATTAAAACATATCTGTTGTTGTGATCATTATAAACATATCTAATCATATTGCATCTACTAGCGACAAGAGCAGATTCAGTTTGGGGCACTTCCTATATAAGGCCATAAATATGCGGTTAGTTCACATCACACCATAAAATGTCCAGTGCCTAGTCAATAATTGCTAGCTGTTCCTCACAGGGAAACTTTCATAAGGGGCAATTCATTACTAGTCAAAAGAAGACGGGCGATTCTCACCATATATCACACAGTACAACACAATTTAGTCCAAGACGAGGGCATAGGCTTGTATATAGTAACTTACATTACCTTTACCACCAAGCCCGTCCACGCCGTTTGTCTTAATCGCCATATTCTCAACAGGAATCTACTTTTTTTTTTAAACTTTATTAATTATACTGCAAGGTACATCTAGCAGCATACAAATCTGCCCATACTGCGCAACAATACGATGCCAAGTAATATGCAGTCATCTTTTAAACCCCACCCAGCCTCCTGCCCAATCCCAGAAAACAGAAGGCAGACCATGTAAAACACGATAATACATTTGCAACGCAGTTAAATGCAGTGCAGAATGATCGGTCTCAAAGATAACATTCAGCCCATGGAACCAGATTATCCAAAGACCCCCGAGCCATGTCTGGGTGTTTCAGCAGGTACGTGGTAAGTGGCGCCCAAAACTCTTTAGGCCTCGAGGCCGCTGGGAGCTCCTCAGCATATGCCTCCATTTGTTCTTTGCAATATACAAGGTCTCTAATCCACCTCACCAAGGTGGACACCATTTTAGCGCTCCAATGCATTGCAACAGCGCGTTTAGCAAACAAAGTAGATATAGCAATAATGAGTCTATTGCATGTTTTAACTTACTTCAGTAGCCCTAGCAGACACAATTCTGGCATGCATTCAATCCTATCAAGTGTCATATCCGTGAGGGCCTTCACAACACGCTGCTAGAAGCTATATATGGCAGCACAACCCCACGCCAGGTGTATAAAGTTAGCCCCCTACTGCCCACACCTAGTACTTCTTGCATCTTCGCGCTGTCCAAATTTCAACAATGTGCAGGGGTGTAATACAGTTGATGCAAGTACTTAAAATGAATATTGCAAAGATCACAATTGGCAGTCAGATGCCCAGTCAATTTGCAGCAGTACTCCCAGTTTTCCCAGGACAGAGGGACCTCAAGCACATTGTTCCATTTATCAAACTAGGAGGAGTCAGACCAGTCATTTTCCCTTTGAGAGGCATTGTATAATCTAGTAATCAGCCCTCTAATTCCCCCCGTTAAAACCAACTTGTGCGCTTTCAGCACCTTTGGCTCCTGGGGGAACTCAGGGTATAAAGTAGGTACAGCCAGGCGCAGTCTACTGTATGTGAAACTGTGCATTGCTTTGTACGTTTGGCCGCCCTGAAAATCAGTCAAGGATAAGAATGCCCCATTCCGATACATGTCCCAAAGTTTAGGACATTCAAAGCCTCACGCTCCTGCGCCACCGAAATGCCCGGGTGTGCAGCAATCAGCAGGTCTAAAGCATATATATAGTCCCTCCCCGCTCGCGTAACAAGGGCCCTCCACGCCCAGACAGTACAATTGACAGGGTTAATCTCCTTCCTAGTGCCATCCTCATCGCCATGCAGGGTCATAGCGGTCAATGGTGTTGGAAATGCAGTGTCCGACTCCACAGCGAAATGCAGTAGGTATCTCTGAGGGAAATACCAATATTGTGCAAATTGTGCCTGAGCGCACAGGTAGTACAGACGTTGATCTGGCGCATCAAACCCTTCACATTCCCAAGGCAGCGCTAAAGTGTTCCAACTACATCTAGGCTGCTTGCCAGCCCACACCAAAGATTGCAGGCAGGACTGCTGTGTTTTTAAAAAAAGCAACAGTCAGCTTTATTGGGACATTTACAAATAGATAGAGGAGCTTGGTGAGAATAGTCATCTTCACAAAATCGATTCTGTCCACCAGTGAGAGCGGCAAACTAGTCCAACTGGAGATCTGTTCAGTGCTTTTGGTAATGGTGCGCCCATAATTCATACTTAACACAGTCTCAGGATCCCTGTGCACCCACACCCCCAAATGCTTCACAGGGTCCGTTGACCAGGAGAGGGGATACTCCAGGGCCGTCTCCTGAGCGTCAATGGGAAGACCGTGGACTTTGCCCAATTTATTCCTAGCCCAGAGTGTCTCTCAAATAGCACATATTCTCGTAATAGGGATGTCAGTTGCGTTGCCGGCTCACGGACATATAACAACATGTCATCTGCATACAGCGAAATAGCCAGCGGACGCTGCCAAAATCCCAGAGCGTTTTCCACATATTTTTGTCGGATCTTACACACCAGCGGCTCAAGCACCAAGGAAAAGAGCATTGGGAGAGGGGGCAACCCTGCCTGGTGCCTCTAAGGATTGAAAATGTACCTGAGACCCACCCATTAGTTTGCAACCAGGCGACCGGGCCTGTATACAAGAGGCGCACTCACTTAAAAATAAACAGCGCCATTCCCAATCTGTCCAATAAAACAAACATGTACACCCATTGTAGCGAGTCGAAGGCTTTTGCCGTGTCCAGCAGTACCGCCACTGCTGGGAACGCGGGATTTAGTTGGAATAGCACAGCAAAAATGGTCCCGAGATTATGTGCGCTCGATCGTTTGGGACAAATCCTGGTCGGGGAGGATCAGATTCGAGATCAGGGGTTGTAGTCTATTAGCAATGATTTTTGCCAGAATTGTAGTGTTGATATTCATTAGGGACCGTGGTCTATATGACTCGAACTTATTTGAAACTTTATCCGGCTTTAGGAGTGTGACAATCAGGGCTTCCCTAAGGGTGGGGGGTAGTATGCCAGTCTCATAGGCCTTGGCAAAGACCGTCAGCAATCGCAGGGCCAGGACCTCAATATATGCCTTGCAAAATTCACTGGGTCAACCATCAAGACCTGATGCGTTACAGGTCGGCAGGGCTATTATAGCTTCTTTACATCCTCTTAATAGGACCGTAGTGTTAAGAAGTACACTGCATCTCCGTCATTCCATGGCTGCCAAATCACCCCCCTCTCCCAAGCCCCCCACCCACTTCAGCACCCCCAACTGGCTACAGACATCCCAAAGAAATACAAACAATCCCCCCAGTTTCAACATAACCCAAAGATTTGGTCGGGGTACACCCATTAAGGAACACAAGAGAGCATACAGCCACTCGATTGGGGGGGGAGGTGGCCAAACTTGTCCTTAGTGTCGACATGGCATCGGAGTCAGTGTTCGAAGCCCCAGAGGTAACGGCTATCTCGACCTCTTGCAACACTCCCAGGAGGCAACAAGTCATAAACCCAGGATAAGGTCTCCTCGGTACAGGATATTACTCATAACATTGATCCGATCCAGCGTATATCCCACCCCACCGCAACCACCAGAGCGGACAGGTGGCGATTTTCAGGCCCCAACCATAAACTTACAGTTTACACACACAGATGGAACCTCAGTGTTCATCTTCATCTGGATCAGTAGCAGTTTCACTGCAACGGTTTTTCAGTGACTTTGCATGTTCCATGGCACTCTTCGGGTTGCTGAAGAACTTGAAAGCACCATCCGGGCCAATCCTTAGACGTGCAGGGTAAAGCATTGTATATGGGATTTCCTGCACCTGCAGCAGCTTTTTGGCTGGTATAAACTCCCTTCTAGCTGCCTGGACCGCTGTGGTGAAGTCCAGGAAAAACGTCAACACATTCCGCTGATAGGTGATGGAACCTTTTTCTCGGGCCAGGCGGAGGATCGTGTCCCGATCTCTATAGTTTAACAACCACGCGATAATGGGTCGCGGCCTGGCTCCGGGGACCGGGCGGGCCGCCAGGGAGCGGTGTGCATGCTCCACTATCAACATGGCAAACAGATTGTCCAAACCAAAGATAACTTTGAGCATCCCCTCAGGTTGTTTCTCCTGGATCGCGCCTCCAAGTCCTCGTTCTTAGCTAGAATAACTGGCAGCACTTTTTCCATATTCAGGGTTTTATCAGAGACTGTGCAGGTCATCTTCAGCGATAGAAACACGTTGCTCAACTTTGCCAAGCCTCATGCCCTGTTTGTCGAGCTTCGCCGCCATATGATCCACGATTAGGTTTAGTGCGTTGATCTTTACATCAATAGACTGCAGGCTGTGCTGCATTGCCAGTAGCATAGTCTCCAGAGTCGGGGCAGTGTCTAAAGGAGCTTCCACCTCAGAGTACGAGGTTTGTTTATGCTGGGATCTGCCCGACTTGCGCATGACAAATGTGAGGCGGGATTGCGTATTGTCAGGTTTGCCCATTTTATCCAGCTCGCCTGAGGAAATAACAGTCGCCACTCACCTCCGACCCGCACAGCGTAGAGGCCACCTCAGTGGCACAAGCCACTTAAGTTGCACTAGTGCTGTGGGATAGATATGCAGATGACTCCACCGCACAAGGCCACCGCTGTCCCTCTATATTGTCACAGGCTTGCACAGCAACAGGCCACTACTCTATTCGGAATAGCATCCGGACGCAAAGCCTCCAAGGCTGCACCCCAGTGCCTATCAGTATCCGTTATGAGTTCCGCCACGGGCACAGGAGCAGCTTCCGAGCATCCCCAGTATGGGAAGCAGCCAAAAAATGTCCGAGGTACTGGCCCCGGGTGAGTCACCACCTTCCTTCCCGTGCCAATCTGGTGTGAGATTCCCTCCAGGGAGTCACCACCCAGCTGATGGCAGCCTGACCCACAGGAAACAATAGATCCCAATGTAGCTTCAGAGAACTATAATGCTTGGCTCAACAACGCTTTTACTGCGCTAGCACCTTAAAAAAAAATGCTACCCAATCGTAACATACCCTCTGCCCCTTGGTTCACAGAAACCCTTAGGTTAGAGAGGCAACGTTGCAGAAATCTAGAAAGGCGCTGGCGCCGAAACTATGATAACAACGATAAAGATATATACAAAAAAGCCTTGATTGAATATAGAAAGCTTTTAATTATAGAAAAACGAAAGTTCTATCTTGAGCAAATAGAATTAGCTAAAAATTCCACCAAACAACTGTATCAAGTTGTTACAAAACTATCTATTCCACCAGTAAGTATTACTACAGAACCATCTCAAAAGCTGTGTAATGACCTAGCGGATTTTTTTCAATCCAAGGTAAATGATATTTTTTCTAACTTTGCGGCTAAGATGAGCACCGAACCCATTGGTTCTTTTAGGAATGACCCCTCTTCCCTTACAATTTTTAATGAATTTAAGCAAATTTCTCAACTGCAGTTAGAGGAACTTATGATTAGTATTAAGTCGGGGTCTCCTTTGGACCCGTGTCCCCCTATGATTCTTAAACCAGTTATTAATCTGATAGCCCCAACTCTTACAAATATTTGTAATTCTATGTTTCTGTCAGGCTCCTACCCGTCAATCTGGAAGAAAGCGATCATAAAACCATTACTAAAAAAATCAAACTTAGATCCTTCAGAACCCAAAAGTTATCGACCGATTGCATCTCTTCCCTTTCCCTCTAAAATATTTGAGAAGATTATGAACTGCCAACTGATGGATTACATTGATCAAAATAATCTTCTTGATGAAACCCAATTTGGGTTTAGGAAGGGCACGGGACGGAGACGGCACTGATCAAAGCAGCAGATGAAGTCAGATGGATTTTGGATCAGGGAGGAGCAGCAGTCCTGATTTTATTGGACTTATCTGCGGCCTTCGACACGGTCGATCACAACATCTTGATCGACCGTGTAGCCCATATTGGCATCCAGGCCAAAGCCAAATCTATTCTGATTTATTTTCTGTCTGGCCGCAATCAGTCTGTTAAACTGGGAAGTTTCCACTCCCCTGTTTTTTCTCTACCATGTGGTGTCCCCCAGGGATCCTCGCTAAGTCCGACACTATTTAACATCTATGTGTCGGACTTGGCGAGGGTCATTAAAAAATATGGAATAGGGGTGACATCATATGCAGATGACACCCAGTTGGTACTGGCCATCCAGAACAACGGAGGAACTGTGGCGGCTAATTTTCAGGAAGGTATGATGGCTATCAGCTCCTGGATGGATCATAACTGTTTGAAATTAAATTCTGACAAGACGGAGGTCATGGTCTTCGGAAAACTGACTCCGTCTTGGTCCTCAGTCTGGTGGCCATCGGACTTAGGAGCCCCCCCAATGCCTGTTACTAAAGTCAGGAACTTGGGGGTACTATTTGACAACAAGTTATCATTTTTGAACCATGCTAATGCAGTAGTCTCCTCATCCTTTTACACTCTGAGGATGGTTAAGAAACTACTACCTTTTCTTCCTTCTGGAGCAGGTAAAACCCTAATGTGTACTTTAGTACTCTCCAAAATTGATTACTGCAATGGTTTGCTACTAAACGCCCAAGAACAAGTTTTGAATAAAATGCAGATAATTCAAAATGTGGCCGCCCGTATTTTGACAGGTACACCAAAATTTTCTTCCATCACCCCCATTGTTCACCAACTCCACTGGCTTCCGGTCAGGAGTCGCATCAAGTTTAAGGCGCTCTGTATTGCCTATAAAACCATGAACAATGTTGGCCCAGAATTAAAAAAAAAAGCTTTATGCACTTACTTGCCCAAACGAACGTTACGCTCATCTGCAGCCCTTCTGCTCTCAGTTCCTAGGTGTTACAGGTGTTGCACAGACTACACCACCCTTGCATGCCTTTAAAAAGGCCAAAAGCATTAGAGACCATGTGGTCCGTTCCTTTTTACCTCCGGTAGAACCCGACACTGTCCTCTCCCTTTGGAATCTCCCACCTGTGATTGGCCATCATAAATGTTCTCAGTGTAAAGCATGCAACAACTGCATCCAAACCAAATGTTTTGAGTACAAACAACACAAGATACCTTTGAAGTCACACACCAACTGTAATTCTTCTAATGTTATTTATGCCATCATTTGTGACTGTGACTTAATTTACATAGAGCAAACACAGCAAAAAGCCAAAATGAGAATTTTGCAGCATTCTAGCAGAATCAGTTGTGAAGTGGTTGGAGCCCCATTGGGCGACCACTTCAAAACTGCCCAGCACCCCCCAGATGGCTTCAAGTGGGTCATCTTAGAAAAAAATCACACTGGGCCCCAGGGGTGGCAGCATCACAAACATTCTAAATATACGAGAATCCAAATGGATGTTCTTTTTTGACTCTGTTAGATCTGGGTTAAATGAAAATGAAAGTACCTTTGTACAAATTGCCAATCTGAACTGACCTGTCTTCTGTGATGTGTATACTTCTTTGCATACCTCATTGAATATGGTTGCTATTGTTTACTATCAACAGCTTGCTCAAAGGTTGACACTAATTCTGTACTCAATAGTATTCATGTAGATTATTGTTATGTGATTATGACCAGAAATGGTCCTTGTGCATTGACATTTGATATCTACCCTCTGGTTGGTTGGCCTTTACCATCCTGTGTGAGTGGTACGCCGCTTCCAACTAGAGGACTGTTAACAGAGATTCATTATTTTGTGCCCATTATCAAGTGCTCCCCCCCTGCCGTGGTCAAAATTGAGCTATAATATCTTTGGATAAAATGATTATCGGGTTAGGGACGATGCCGAGTAATCTTGTACACTTTGTGACTCTTGGGTGTGGTATTTTTATATACCGTTTATAATTGTATCTGGACGTCGAATATTATTAAGTATGTTCATTCTTGGGTCATTTACGATTGTCTTTGGTCCACACACGGACTTATCATAGTGAACACCTTTCTTCCAAAAGGGAACTCCTTTATTTTTAAATATGGGGTCTGTCTTCGCTGTCCACTAGTCGGTGGACACGTGACCTGACAAGCCATAATACCGGAACTGCATCTCTCCGGCTTCCCAGACCCGTTCGGACCCCGTATGTGACCTACTTTGACTCCCCATCGGTGTTTTGAAGATTCGGCTCTTCTAAGGTATGAGCAGCGTCGTCACAAAACTTTGTCCGGCATGACACAACCATATTGCCCCCAATTGTGACACGCAACTTCAATTTCGTGTCTTGCAGGATCCAAAACTATTCGACGGATTTTTCGAATATCACTGTTTATCTGACTCCCCGTCTGAGACCGTGTGAGGCTTTTAATTAAGGTACGCAAGGTTCTCTAATAGGCTGTACCTGATTCTTTTTGGGCACGCTGTCTTTATTCGATTTAACACTCAACCCTGAATGGCTCCTTCTGTTGTTTTCCAGGATCCGTACCTACGCGGCGGACTCCATCACTCTGCCCAACCACTATCCTCTGCAGGTACTTGTTTATAAGGAGGTGCATTAACATACTGCAGCCTTGTAATACTTTATAATCGCCATGGGTAATTTTAATAATATCTCTATGACTCCATAGATTGGTGACGTGTCGATGTTGCCGTTTGACTTGAGGTTACGTAGTTTTCGGCCCCGCTTTGCTACAGCCGCCATTTTGCGCTTAGTCGCCATTTTATGTTGCCTCACTCAGGCAGCACGGCTAACGCGGTAAAATGGTCTTTCTGCCGTTTTCAGCTGCTTCATGTTTTTCTCGCTAAAAGACAAACTTTGTCCTTGTGTGCGATACTGATGTCAGGGTCTGGCCGAGTTCGCAAAGCCATGTCTAGACTGATTAATCCATGACTTACTCCACTGTTTGGGTCCCACCATTCTTCTCTACCTTATCTTATTTAACTGGCCTTCACTATTCTCTTTGTGTGTTCTCTTGTTACATAGCCCTTCTTTTGAAGCATTTTACACATGTTTTGCCACCTGCAAATTGAATTACGGGCACTAGTGTTGATTAACCTGATGGGAGGAGAGCACACGGGGTCTGAAAGGAGGGTTTGTTTTAGACATCCGATAGCTTGTTTTCGAACTATTCCTATTTGTCAGTTTTGTGTATATTGGGAGTTGTCATTGTAAACTTGTGTTGTATAATAGACTGTGCGCCACAGATTGAAGTGGCAGTCTCTTGAGAACCTACCTGTGTGGTACTTCTTAGATAACTGTGCTTAGCTGCTGCTAATAAAACTTCTTTTCTACGCCAAACAGAGTGTCCCGTGTCTCTGTCAGTCGAGGCAGGTGAACTCGGAGATCTCAGGCGTGCCCTGCGCCGCCTGGCCCATAAGGCCGGGTTCTCCAATTGGCGGCCCAACGTGTGGGCGACTTCAGCGGTAGTAGTTTTGCCCGAGAGTCGGGAGGAGCTTCGCAAGAAAATTCCGGAGGATTTCGCGAACTACGTGAGCGACCCCTGCATGTCGAAGTGGACCGAAGGTCTTTTGAAGCGTGGCTACTCCTTCCCGACGGCTGCTGACGACTGCTGCCCTGACTGTCGCCCTGCCTTGGCCCTTTGGTGATGATTGGTATCGCGAGACGATAGACGAATATCTGTTGGCGTGAGGAAAGCATTTAGTTAAGTATTTGTGGGTAGCGCCCACTTTCTTTGTTTTTGTGTTTGTTATTCGATTAGCACGCTAACCGAAGCCAATGGGTAAGTACATTTGTGCTGTGACTCTATTGTCCGAAAATCCCTTGACGTTTGTAAGGAAGTCCAGTTTGTTACGAAATGCCTGGATTTAGTAAGTTTAAGAAATGTTGTTGTTTTGGTTGTTCTAGGGATTCCCGACTAGAGGATTCTTGTCCGATTCCTCCAGTTGGAACTCCTACTTACGAACTTTACTCAAAGCACGGTCTGGGTCCTATTGTTTTTAACGAAACATGGATCCGATACACTAAGAAAGATGGTGTTTTACAGTGGCCACAAAATGGGTCCTTTGAGCCAGATATATTAGATAATTTGGAAACAATTTTATTCAAGAGAAAAGCCCGGCCGGCAATGTTTGACTCCTTTCGCCTATGGCGCAAGGAAGCCAAACAGAAAGAAATTAAGCAAATAAAGAAAGATAAGAAAGAGCAGAGTATGTCGATTCTACAGGCTGCACAACAATTTAAAAATGACGAAGCTGATCAGGTGATTGAGGTGTCAGAAAGACAACATCGTATGGCAATAGATAGATGCTATCCTGTATTACCTACTGTATCAAAGAGTAAAAGTCCTGATGACGATTCTTTTATGTCCCATTTGTTGACATTACCTCCGCCTTATGTGTTAGGTGCTAATGCACCGCCATTACAACCCGCTGTTAATGCAGCTGTTTTGGTTCCTGCACAGTTGCCTGTCCCTGTGATTCCGCCTCCACCCCCTTTGCCAGCGACATCGGTACCCCAATCTCCTGTGCCTCAGCCTTCTCCATCTGTTGTTTCCTTTACTACAGATGCTTCGCCTTTTTTACAGAATACATTGTCCCCCGTTTTAGTGTCAGATTCCCCTGCAGCTCGACGGCGTTTAGTCAACACTGTTTCAGGTCTTTTGTCGCCTTTTCTTGGACCTCTTTTCTTCTCTCCTGCCTCGTCTAGGAGGCAATCGCGTAGTCAGTTTCCAGATTTGGAAGAACGAACTAAATTAGATTCCCTTGCTTATAATTGGATCACGAGTCGTGTACAGTATAGTACACGTGATATTTTAGATACTTTCCTTCAATGGAACGCGCCCACACAGAGATACGTATTTGACGTTATGTGCAATACTCTGATTAAAGAATGGGGAGCCGTAGATCTAGACTCACCACCTCAGGATTTATTCGAAATACAGGATCAATTTGATAAGGGACTTATTGTGGGTCCTGCTGTAGAGCATGCTGTTCAGAAACAGAAAAATTCTCTTGGGCCTGATCCCGCGGTTCGTCGTAAGACGGCACAATATCCTATGCGAGAAGTTCCTGCGATATGGAGAGATGAGGTTCCTCAAGCAGGTGCTAATCCAGGTATTCCTGCTCACTTTCAGCGTATATGGGTACATGACCCTTGGAAGAGATCTGAAGTATTGGCACTCAAACAGTCTTTACCGGACCCTCGTAAGAATCCTACTGGGTATTATAAAGAGCTGTCTCAGACTGTTGACGCTTGTATTATGAATTTGGCAGATATTGACTTACTTATGGGGAATATAGTCCCACAAGCAATATGGACCAAGATTCGTAGACAGGATCATGCAGCAGCTTTAGGTGGTGATTGGGCTGCCATTACCGCTGCAGACGCAGGACAAGTAGGCGGTGCCAAACCGGATGTTTTGATTACGGAATTACCTGGAAAAATAATAGATTTGATGAAAACTTTGATGCCTGCGGTGCGCATTAATTGGGATAAGTTAGCGGCGTGTAAGCAAAAGACGGATGAAAGTGTCTCCGACTTCTTTACTCGGTTCGAGGAGACTTTCATCGACCATAGTGGGCAAGATATGAGTACTGAAGGTGGACAGCGATTGTTCGTAGACAAATTTGTTTTTAATTTACTTCCAGAGTTGACACATAAATTGAAGCAATTGGAGAGATCTAGGGCTGTCTCTTCCACTGCTCAGATATTGGCTACTGCTCAATATTATGAGAATAGGGATAAGGAAGATAAGGAGAAAGCGGAGAAAAAGACTAAAGACTTAAAAACGAAAGTCCTTCTGCAACAGGCTTATCCCCCTCGTTCTGCTCAGTCCCAATTTCCACAGCCCCCACAGTTTCAGAAGCCAGTACCCTCAGTTCCACGAGCTCCATTGGGCCCTAACCAGTGTGCTTATTGTAAGGAAGATGGTCATTTTAAGAATACTTGTCCAATTTTATTACAGCGGTATGGTGGATCATTAGCGCCACGGGGTCGTGGTGATTCGCGATCCATATCCAGAGGTAGGGGTCGTGGTGCATTGACTCAGGAACGACGTCCGTTTCCCCCTCAGGATTCTACAAATTACTTTGATCAGCAGAATTCTCAATCTGCACAATACTACAATGATGACTATTGTTTCGATAATGAGGATGTTGCTTTTCATACTACCTAGGACAGCCATAGGCAAAGTAAGGGAGTCGTATCAGTTCCAGTAGATCAGGAAGGACCTTATGTTAATGTTATGGCATTAGGTGTTACAGAACCATTTCTCTTGGATACTGGTGCTATGAGAAGTTCCATAATGCATTCTAAACTCCCTGGGGCACCTTTGTCTGGCTTAACAAATGTTTCTGTGGGATTCTCTGGCGCCCCAGTTTCAAATCCTATCTCTTGCCCTTTGCCCATTTCTGTTGGTCCATACGATTTGGAAGCTCCACTACTTTTAACGACAGGATGCAGAGAAAATTTATTGGGTTTGGATCTACTGAAACGTTTACATGCTACCCTGTACTGTTCACCCTCTGGTGTGCACCTCACTTTAGGTGATAAGTTGACTTCTCCGATGTATGTATCTATAGAACAGCTACCACCCGAGTTGCGTTCACTTCCTGCTACACTTTGGGCTGTGGTTCCAAATGATGTTGGCTTATTGCAAATTCCACCATATGTGATTACCGTTAAAGACAATGATAAGATGCCACGTGTTCCCCAATATAAAATATCCAGTGATGGTGAGAGAGCCTTGTTGGCCATTGTTCATGATTTGGTTCAGAAGGGTGTGGTTGAAGAGACTAGAGGGAATGTTTGCAATAGTCCTGTTTTGCCTATTCTTAAACGTACTGATCCCTCTCAGCCACCTGTGTACCGTTTTGTAATTGATCTTCGAGAGGTCAACAAAATTGTTGTCCCTCAATTCCCTGTTGTGCCAGATATAACGGCTTTGCTTACTATGATTCCTGCTTCGGCAGTTTGGTTTTCGGTTATCGATCTTAAAAATGCTTTCTTTAGCATTCCTATTGCTGAGGAAAGTAGGGATCTTTTCGGCTTCTCTCTCGGAGGCCGAAGCTTCCGGTTTAAGCGTGCACCCCAAGGCTATTGTGAAAGTCCTTCAATATACAGTCAAGCTTTGAAATCTCAACTTGACACCTTTTCTTTGCCCTCAGGTGCCACTCTTATCCAATATGTGGATGATTTATTGATCGCTGCTGACTCAGAAAAGTTTGTAAAGCAGCAACTGTATCACTCTTACGACATTTGTCTGATTTACATCATAAAGTATCGTCTTCCAAGTTACAATACTGCCGACAAGAAGTTACCTATTTAGGTCATCTCTTGTCGAAGGAGGGAAGGTGATTGACTCCAGAACGTATTCATGCAATTGCACGAATGCCTGTACCGTCGACACAAAGAGAAGTGCGTGCTTTCTTAGGCATTACCTCTTACTGTAGACAGTGGATTCCAAATTTTTCCCTTCTTGCTAAACCTCTGTTGGCACTTACACTTAAAGATACGCCCCAGCCTCTGCCTTGGAGTGATGAATGTCAAAAGAGTTTTTTGGATTTACGTACTGCCTTGTGTTCTGCTCCTGTGTTAGGTACTCCAGATTACAGTAAACCTTTCATACTCTATGTCCATGAAAGGGAAGGTTGCGCATTATCAGTATTGACGCAACAATTCGTCGACAAACAAAGGCTGTGTGCCTATTTTTCTGCAACATTAGATCCGGTAGCTAAGGCATTACCTAGTTGCCTTAGAGCAACAGCAGCAGCGGCAATTTCCATTCGTCAATCCGCTGGACTGGTGCTAGATCATACTCTTAATGTTATGGTGCCACATGCAGTAGATACTCTTCTTAACAGGACGAAAACTCAGCATTTAATGAGTGCTCGCTTGTCTGGATATGAGTTGACACTTTTAGCTAGTCACATACACATAAAAAGATGTAATGTTCTGAATCCAGCAACATTGTTGCCTGCTTTGGATGTTAATCATGTACAAGATTAGCATGATTGTTTTCTTCGCACTGAAGAAGAAACGAAGGGTCGAATAGACCTCAAGGATACACCTCTTGTGGATCCGGATGGGATCCTATGGGTAGATGGGTCTTGTTTCAAGCTTCCTAATGGCGAAACGACAGCTGCTTATGCAGTAACGACTCTGTACACAGTGGTAGAAACTGCACGCATTCCGCACAACTCAGCGCAAGCTGCAGAATTGATTGCGTTGACAAGAGCATGTGTATTGGCGAAAGGGAAAAGAGTGACTGTCTATACTGACAGCCAGTATGCATTTGGCGTCGCCCATAGTGTTGGTCATTTATGGAGGGAAAGAGGATTCTTTACCTCCCACGGCACCAAGAAACAGCATGGTCAGTTGGTAACTGACCTTCTTGAATCACTTGACCTTCCTACTCAAATAGCGATTGTGAAGTGCAGCGCACACAAAAAGATTACTGATGACGTGGGTCGAGGAAATGCATTTGCAGATGAGATAGCGAAGGAAACAGCGAGGAATGTTGAAAGTCGCATGTATGTTGCGGGCCCTGCTATATGGGTTGCAGAAGCTGGTATGTGTGAAGACACTGTGGAAAGTGTGAAAGCGATCCAGAAGGAGGCCACTGAGAAAGAATTAAGTACGTGGAGAGAAAGTACGGGAATGTTGGATAGTACGGGATGTTGGACGGAATTGTCAGAACATCAACGATGGTTGTTACCAGATGCGTATGTACTGCCTGTAGTTACTATGGCCCATGGACCAGCCCATATTAATGCACGGGGTATATGTAAGCTTTTAGCTCCAGTATGGCAGAATGATGGTATCCCTAAATGTGCAGAAAATGTGGTGAAACATTGTATTGTTTGTTTGATGCACAATTCAGGAAAGGGAACTCCAACTCCAGCAGGTCATTTTGCACCCCCTACGTACCCATTCGAGGTACTGCAAATAGACTACATCCATATGGAACGCTTTAATAATCTCAAGTACGTCCTGGTGGTGGTTTGTGCCTTTTCAAGATGGATAGAGGCCTACCCCCTAAAGGACAACACTGCCCTGTCCACTGCAAAAATACTTTTGAAAGAATTCTTCCCGAGGTTTGGTTTGCCGCGCATTGTCTGGAGTGACAATGGAAGTGAATTTGTAGGTCAAATTATGCAAAAGGTGTGTGTGGGTCTAGGCATTAGACAGAAATTCCACGCGGCAAACCATCCTCAATCAGCAGGTCTGGTAGAGTGCTATAATGGCACTCTCAAACTTAAGTTAGCAAAAATTCAGGCCAGCACGGGCCTTTCTTGGCCTGATGCTTTGCCTTTAGCACTCCTTTCTACTAGAACTACTGTTCATTCTCGTTTGGGGCTTAGCCCATATGAGATTGTGTTCGGACACCCAGCTAATGTCTGGGGAGTCCCCAGACCCAAAAAGTACTCAGATATTCCATACCCACTGTTGGTTGACTATTTGCATGATCTCACCACTAAATTGCATGTTTTTCGTCAACAGGTCCAAAACGCTTTACCAGAGGCCTCTTCAGATCCTGGACACACATTCCAGCCTGGGGACTGGGTGTGTCTGAAAAGCTTCCAGAGGAAAAAGAACTTGGAACCTCGCTGGGGGCCTCCAAGACAAGTCCTGCTTACGACTCGTACAGCTGTCAAAGTCCTGGGAAAGAAACACTGGATCCACGGTGTGCACTGCAAAAGGGTACCATTGCCTTTACCTTATGACCAATGGGTCCTAGAAGGTGTTGGTGATAGTGAATGTGAGAAGGTACCCCGCTTTGTACCGTTCAGCAGTGCACACCTGGATTGGACTAGCTCAGAGAAAGAGGACGATGATATCTTACAGGAAGCTGTACCCGTTCATTTGAGACTCAACACTACAGATCCCGAACATTTGTTCCAGGACCAGACAACGCCTGGAAAGAGACAATATAATTTGAGGAAAAGATCCCCTAAAGAAAATTAATTTTGACTTTCTTTTAATTTTGTTAATAAAGAAAAGTTTTTCCTTCCCTTATCCATCAAGTTGCAGGGTCACGGTAGGAGTCTTGAGCTGTGACCTGAATAGTGACTAGGTCAACAGGACTTGCAGTGTCATAGGACGGCTAACAATCACAGCCAAGTGATTAAGGAAGATTATCGTGAGCAACGCCTTTAGAGTAATGGATAGTACAGGGAAAGGAAGTGATATTAAAATAATGAAGAGAGCTCATTATAAGAAATTATTATTTGGTCGTTGTGGCGTAGCACTATGTGTTTTAGTATGTTTAAGTAGTTTATTAGCATGCATAGGATGGCTTATTCACGTCCTGCAGTTAGTACCTGTTCCCGCTTCTGTCCCTCTAACTCCCTCTACTACTGTTTCACCGCATAAATTTTACTCACTCCCAGATCACGAGCAAATGAGAAGAATGGAATATCTTAACAATTTGTTCATTCAACTGTTACACCAGCATCAACTGATAGTAAATGTTACTGATTGTTGGGTATGTGGTCTCATACCACATAATACACAAAGAGGAATGCCGTATCTAGTCCTCCCCTTTTCATATGAAGGTTCTGCTTGGGCCTATCTGGCTATATTTTCCAATGCATACCAGAACTTACTTCGATACCCTTCTGGTGGATCCTATAATGGTGGAGTGGATTTCAGTCACAGTTCCTTGATAAAGGGCATTGTAACAATGGTAAAGATTGCTGACATCATCAAGATTCCCAAAGACGAAAAGAGAGCGTATGATTGGTGGAATATAACTCGTTATACTCACAGTCTCACTGACAAACTCAAGCAACAGAGTTCTACACCGATTTGGGTACTACCCCAAAGAGGTCGTTTGTGCTTACAAATAAATGGCCAGAATACCATAACTAAGCCTGAGAGGAGCAACTGTTCCCATACCTATGTCTATACTCCTTCTACACCTGCATCATTGGTGGCATCACAAGGTACATATTTCATCTGTCATGACAGAGCTTATACATGGCTTCCCACACACTTCTCGGGAACGTGTTATATAGCTTTTCTCCTTCTTCCTACATACACTGCTCCTGCTGATTATCACAGAAAGAGAGTTGCTAGAGGAGTTATAGACTCGGAAGATACAGCAGGGCAAGAAGGAGGGGATTTCCTGAAAGGATTTCTTCCCTTTTGGGGTCCGATGGCCAATAGCAAAAATATCAGACAGTTGATCTGTGTGGTTGATGCCACAATCAATGTAACTTCTGGAGCATTAAAGAATTTGACTGCTGAGCTTCAGGCGGATCGACTTATGACTTTACAGAATAGAATGGTTTTAGACATAATACTTGCAGATAAAGGAGGGGTTTGTAAACTGATTGGGTCTAGTTGTTGCATTTACATTCCTGACAACGCCCCTACAGTATACCAAGCCATCTCTAAGCTACATGTCATCTCTGAGTCTATTCACCAAAATACTGGAGATTGGTCTGTGATGGGATGGTTTTGGGGACTACTGTCCACTTGGGGATGGAAAGTACTAACTTTCCTTGGAATGATTTTAGCACTCGTTTTTTCTTGTTGTCTTTGTCTACAGTGTGGTCCAGCCATTTGTGGACTCTGTGCCACAATCTGTGTCTCCAAACCAGTAGCACAGCAGACAGAACACATTAAGATGATGGTGCAACAACATCTCAGTGACCTCATGACCATCGATATTGACTCAGACTAACATGGGTTCCTTTTTGCATTGCCTGAGTATGGCAAAAGGAGGGTACGTAGTTTTCGGCCCCACTTCGCTACAGCCGCCATTTTGCGCTTAGTCGCCATTTTATGTTGCCTCACTCAGGCAGCACGGCTAACGCAGTAAAATGGTCTTTCTGCCGTTTTCAGCTGCTTCATGTTTTTCTCGTTACATGCGAGAGAGATGGTAAGTAGTTGTTTTGGCAGCGACAACAGGTTCGATGGGTAGTGCGAGCTGCAGTGGCCTCCTGGTCAGAGCCCGGGCACTTCATATTTTACAAATTAAGCACTGGTCACAGCCATATACAAATCAGCCTTGACCCTATTCTTTATGGGAACAGTCCAGCCTGAACTGCCAAGCCAGGTCCTCCCTGGACCGGAAACAAGCATCCTGGGATCGGTTTCAGCGCATCACCCGATATCCGCCATGCTAGCTTGAATCCAGTGGTGCAGTGAACACGGGACCCACGTCTGGGCATACCCTTCCATTTAGGGTGACAAATGTAAAAGAAACAATTGATAGACAAAATTCTGGACAATGTAAAGATTCACCCCCAGTCACAAGGTTCTGGGTTTAATCCATCATTCTTTTGCTCACCACACCACCTCAGTGGCGGGATCGCTTAGTGACTGTTTATTCTACACTCTAGCGTCGTTGGTGTTTTGAGCAAGATTTGACCTCTTTAACGGCATGTCCATTGGAGAACGAGTGTTACACCATTGCATCACCAGTGTTTGCCTGGAGTTGACCTCCTTTCTGACACACCCGTTTTAAGTTGGGTGTGAATTTGCTTTGTCTCCTGTATTTTGTCAGCGTTTCCCTCAACGGTTTCAACATTTTTCAGGATCATGCATGCAATCTCAAGCTGAAAGGACTTTTGCAGATTACTTGACACTGGCAGCAACGTTTAATTATCTGGGGATGCTGAAGTTTGGCAGAACGCATTACTTTATTCAGAGTCTTCACTGTGCATCACTATTTACGGTAATGCACACACCAACTTATAATGTATGACAGTGGTGACTACCTTTCTTATTTTAAGTCAGTTTGGTGTATTATCTCTACTTTCACTGAGCGTATTTATTCCTTTTAAGCAACATTATGGTGGGAATTGTGCCTCCACCCTCCTTTCTTGCTGTGTTTGGAGAACCTCCTATGGATTGTGAGACACGGGAGGACATTTTTTTAGCCTATGTTGAAGTATTGGAGGGTGATGACTGTGGAGCAGAAAGGAAACTTGCACTATTAAAACACTGTTTTGGGTGTTGTGGTCTTAAGGAGTACCAGAATTTACCTTTGCTAACCAATCCAGGCCAGATTGACATATACCGATATGCTTCTAGTCAAATGTGCATCAGATATGGAAGAAAGAAACAATGAAAAGGTTTCAGTTTTACTCATGCAAGCAAGATGTGAATGAATCCATAGAAGTGTATGTTTCTGCTCTGAGATCATTAGCCTCTTTGTGTGACTTTGAACACATAAAGTATGAGCAGGTGCAGGGAGACCAAATTTTAATGAAGACAAATAACAAAAACATTCAAGAAAGGCTATGGACTAGTACATACTTGACCCTCAACGCTGCCATTGATATTGCAAAGTCTAGTGCCCATTCTGAGAAATTCCTACAGGAAATTAGAGGTTGTTTGGACACTGAGGTGCATGTTGTGAATAGTGGGGGGGCGGACAAAATAAGGAAAACTACTATACATAAAAATGATGAAAAAAAATTTTGCTTTGTGTTATAGATGTGGTAGTTCATCACATCTTGGTAATTTAAAATACTGCCCTGCAGTGGATAAAGTGTGTTCCAAGTGCAATAAGAAGCGACATTTGAATAGGGTATATAGGTCCAATGCCAGGAAAGTGCATCTAGTGCAAGAGTGTGTTACTAATGCAATGGAGGGTGACAGTGTGGGTTAATATTCTAATACGGAGTGTTTGTAATGGAAAGATAAAGAAAGAATTTCCATCTCAAATATTTCCATCGATGGTGAGGGTATTACAGTACTTGTTAGTTTATGCACATGGTATACCATTATAGGTCAACCCATAGTCAAGGCTAAGGCGCCCAGTAAAGTTTTATTACCACCAAATGTGTCACTTGGAGGGTACACTGGTCACAAAATTGATATGTTGCGGTATTTTTGGGCAAATCTGGTATTTGATGGGTGTCGTACTCAACGGTAAACTGTACATCACGAGAAGTGGTCAGTCTCTTTTGGGTTGGCCTCAGCAACAAGAAATGGGAATTAGACTTGATCATAGGATGAATCCCACTTTCTATGTCATTTACAATACAGAAAATGTTTGCAAGGTGTTCAAAGATGCCCAAATGGATGATTTTGAAAGAAAACTTAAAAATAAATTCTGCAATGTTTTCAGTGATAATTTGGATGAATATCGTGGGTTTAAACATAGTATCAAAGTCTGTGACAATGCTATACCCACCAGGAACAGGGTTAGAAATGTCCCTCTATCTTATTGGGGAAAGTTAAAGGAGATGTTGAAGAGCCTCTGCAATGTTGGCATTATTGAGCCTGTTGAATCTTCTCCTTAGATATCTCTTCTAGTAATTCCGGTGAAACATTGAGGCAAATTGAGGCTATGTATGGACTTGCGCAGCCTTACAGTACAATTTGGGTGGATGTTCACCCATTGTCCAATCTGCACGCAATGGTCACAACATTGGCGGGGCGCAGGTTTTTCAACTTTGGAACTGGCTAGTGCTTAACCCCAGGATAGGCAAGAGGAAAAGTAAAAAATCTGACGCATTTATGACCCACAAAGGTCTTTTCAGATATTGCTGCATGCTTTTTGGCCTAGCAAGTGCTACATCAGTATTCCAAAGATTAATGAAGGAAACGCTGGAAGGCATATCGGAGGCGATTATCTTTCAAGATGACATTTTAGCTGCCTCCTAAAGAAGAATGCAAAGTTTCAATGGTGTGATGAAATTACTTTGGCTTTCACCAAACTGAAAACACATGATTGCTTATGTGTCTTGCCTTAAACCATTTGTTGTTGGAAGAGATTGTGTGGTTGCAGTGGTTGCGGATTCGGAGGTATACTCATGCAAAGGGGACAAGGTAAGGAATAGATTGTGAAACCAAAAGAGAGAGCTAGGACCACTGGACAGCCGTCCTCATCCCGACAAGTAATGGAAAAACCAATCAGACCCCCCCAGGATATAGCGGCATGGATTAGCAAATTTAGCGGCACAAAAATGGAAATTTAGCGGCAAAAATATGGACATTTAGCTGCAATTTAGCGGCATTTTATTTGGCGTTTTTTTCTACAACAAACACAGATATCTTCGTTTTTTTAGTTGTTTAACAACATGAAGCTATGTAGTTTTGGTTTATTTACAATTTACACACTTTGATTGGCTTCAAGGCTGCATATAGAACATAAACGGTAAACACCCATTACAACGCATTTTTTACAACGCACTACCATTACAACGGAACTTTTACAACGCAAATACTATTACAACGCATTTATTTACAACGCATGTTTTTACAACGCAGGTACTTTTACAACGCATACCATTACAACGTAAGTATTGGTAAGTATATAATTATATTTAAAATGTTATATGTTAGGTTTTTTTTAAAGGGGTATTTTTAGGGTTCAGGGTCAGTTTTGGGTTTTTGGGTAAAGGGGTATTTTTAGGGTTCAGGGTCAGTTTTGGGTTTTTGGGTAAAGGGGTATTTTTAGGGTTCAGGGTCAGTTTTGGGTTTTTGGGTAAAAGGGTATTTTTAGGGTTCAGGGTCAGTTTTGGGTTTTTGGGTAAAGGGGTATTTTTAGGGTTCAGGGTCAGTTTTGGGTTTTTGGGTAAAGGGGTATTTTTAGGGTTCAGGGTCAGTTTTCAGTTTTTGGGTAAAGGGGTATTTTTAGGGTTTAGGGTCAGTTTTCAGTTTTTGGGTAAAGGGGTATTTTTTGGGTTCAGGGTCAGTTTTGGGTTTTTGGGTAAAAGGGTATTTTTAGGGTTCAGGGTCAGTTTTGGGTTTTTGGGTAAAGGGGTATTTTTAGGGTTCAGGGTCAGTTTTCAGTTTTTGGGTAAAGGGGTATTTTTAGGGTTCAGGGTCAGTTTTCAGTTTTTGGGTAAAGGGGTATTTTTAGGGTTTAGGGTCAGTTTTCAGTTTTTGGGTAAAGGGGTATTTTTTGGGTTCAGGGTCAGTTTTGGGTTTTTGGGTAAAAGGGTATTTTTAGGGTTCAGGGTCAGTTTTGGGTTTTTGGGTAAAGGGGTATTTTTAGGGTTCAGGGTCAGTTTTGGGAATTTTAGATAAAGGGGTACAAGAAAAAAATAAAATAAAAATAAATATAAATTAAATTAATTAAATAAAATTAAATTAAATTAAATACAATTACATTAAATAAAAAGAATTTTAAATAATATACAATTAAAAAAATTATATATACTTACCAATACTTACGTTGTAATGGTATGCGTTGTAAAGGTACCTGCGTTGTAAAAAAATGCGTTGTAAATACATGCGTTGTAATAGTATTTGCGTTGTAAAAGTCCCGTTGTAACGGTATGCGTTGTAAAAGTATGCGTTTTAACGTCATACATCCAACATAAACTAATGAATAAATGCCCCAAAAGCAATCCCCCCAGGGCCCGCCGCACTCTGGGCACGCTGCAGAATTACTTAGAGTAGTGGTGAGTGGAATAGTATTGTAGAGTGGCATAGAGTTGGCATAGAGTGTTGTAGAGTAGATTTTCCACCCAGACTGTGAACAGTGTCTAGTACCACACGTGCATAATTATGTGTGCCAGGGTGTGGTCACGAGCTAGTAGGGCTACAGCACGTTCATGATAAATATATTCAAACATGTGTACCAGCTTCTACTTAGCAAGAAGATCTGTTAATGCAAGCGTTGGTTGAAATGAAACTCATCAACTGCACTATGTGCATATGCCAAAATTAACCAAGGATGCTAGATTCGAGGTTCCCCACAACAGCTCCATGTTTTACACAAGACGTTTGTGATCTGGGATGTATTATGGTTAGTCAATTTCAAGCAGCTCCGACCGCTTATCAGGAAGCTTAGTACCAGGATAATGGAAGAAATACTGCTTACCCGCTCTTGCCTCTCACTATTCCTAATTGAATAATCATGTATCAAATCAATGTGTGTTTGATGAAGCCCATCATAAGGTAGCTTTGAATTCAGTGCAATCTTGAAAGCAATGTCAGCTAAGCCACTACATTTTGTGCAATCACACATCCGTGCTGGGGTTGCTATGCTCATACAGTTGAGAAGTGTGGCTCAATGGTTAGAGTGGCAGACCTTGATGCAGAGCTCTGGCCCGGGACCAGGGTTCGATTCCCGCCTTGGTGGGTCTCGGGCTCAAAATTCCTCTGACCTGATATTCTCGCCTCAGTGCCTATTCTAATCATGGGTCCCACGCTGCAACTCTGGGCAATAGCTTGCTTAATCTCCACAATGGCCCTAACAGCGCTGGGATGCCTGGTTTCACCATGGGGGTGCCCAGGAGTGGACACATCACAAGGAAAGCCAGGAAGGGTTCCTTAGCGGTATGAGTACAAGTGCCGGGAGACCCGATCTGGGTAGCTGCGCGCTATACAAGTACAAAAACATGCACATTTACATATTTACATACAGTCATGTGAGTTCCTAGCAACATCACAGCGGATTCGAATAAAAAAACAGAATTAAAACAACACTTTGAAATGTTTTCCATATTAAAATGAATACGTTTCAATAAAAATGACACAATGTAAATTGAATGTTATCATAACAAGTTTCCATAAATTTCCTTTATTCTGCGATCGCAGCAACGAGTGACGGGTACGCTAGTGTTCTATAAAAGGTATTCATCCAAAGTACACAGACATTGTAATTTCTTATTCGGGTACCTCTGGAGGACTTGCCCTAAAGTCAACAATAGTTGTATGAAGTCCTTATATTATGGAGGTAGACCGCACAATTCACTAAATGTAATTATTTAATGTCCTTTATTCAGTCATTAAACTATCACCTGTGTCATGGTGTCTTATTCAGAATACTTTACCACATTTATGTCAAAATGGGTACTCCGATTTCCAGAATCCAGAAGTTTAGCTTAACTCTATTTAGGTTTTGAAAAGCTTGACTAACTTTGCAAATTGAAAGTGAAAAAGACACTAATGTCTCTATTTTCTAGGGGTGCAGGTGAAGGGAATTCTCCTCTGGCTAAATAGTTTCCATATGGCGGTAAAAAAAGAAAACAGAACATATTTTTCGTATTGTATCATCTATATACCGCTTACTCCCCTATGTGCTGTGCTGTAACACCCATCCCTATGTGTAACATGCTATAGCTACACTGTATAGGGTATGTGTTTTGAAGAATGTTTTTTTTGTTTTGAACCTAAAAGCCAGGGAAGTGTTTCCATGTATGGAGTCTCCAGATCGAAAATACTTTCTAGATCACGGGAAAAAAGTCGGATTGTTTACATCTTAACTCACCTTAAACCATTTTGTTTTTGGAAGCAGAATATCGGTAGGTATAGAGTTCGACATTTTCATAGAAGTTAAGAGCTTTGCATATTAAGTATGTATTGACTGGTAGTTTTGGGAGTTTCATTAAAGTGATATTAGTACATAAATAATTGCATGAACCATTGACTGTGGTCACTAGAATTATGTCTGGGCAGGACAGTGCTTTTTTGGTTTAAAAAAAAAAAAAGTGCTAGGGCCCTTCTCAGAAAGCCACTGCAGCTTGCACCGCCCATTGCCACTAAAGCTCTGCCAGTTCCAATATTACTACAAACCATCACACTCTTCCAGGAGTGACAGTGTGTACTATCCCAGGCCACCCAAAGCTAAGAAAATGTCCTGGGCTAGTGGTGGTATAATTTTTTTTAATGTATATTGAATTATAAAATCCAGTTGATGTGCTCACCGTAGAAACAGCTAAACAGTGCCACCACGCGGTTTACTGTCATGTGTGCCATTATTGAGATTTAAGTGCCATTGTCATGCACCAGTGAACACCTGCTCAAATTAAGCACTGCATGGAGGATCAAATTATGTGCAGAACTGACTAAATTATGTAGCAGATAAGACAAATTATGCGGTGCAATGCTGCACAAATTGTGGCAGCATTCCTTCATGATTTGTTCTTTTTACAAATTAACGTGGTCTGGGCAAAGGTTTGATATCCTGAGTGTCAGTTTAGCATGTACATACAGCAATTAGCAACTGAAAGGTGACTCTGTAAGTTTAAGAGGCTTGCCACTGCACAGAAACCCTCATGGCAGTGTTTTTAGGTACTTTTGAATCTCTAGCTGAAAAGGGCACTCTCTCAGTATAATTTTAGGTTTGTGAATAGGGGAAAAACAAATCATCAAACAAATATATACATTCATGCTTAACCTATCTATTTAATGAAGGTAGTCAATCCACAACGAGCACTGACCCAACTAAAGCATTTTAATTGCTTGTTAATAAATCCTTTTCAATTTCGTACATTTTATAGTTTTGTTCTTTTTTACACATTGTGCTTTAAAAACAATCCAACTTTACTTATCTATACACCCCAAAACTGGGTCATTTAGAGAAAACAACTGCGATCATAAATACAGAATGATCCAACAACCACCCCATTTTCACTGACCCTCATTCATACAGGTCACCTCCTCTTATGCTCGCTCAAAACAAACATAACCCAAATTGATGGAATTTAATTGGCAATCCAGCATCGGGATCACTGCTTCAACGTCTCCAATGTTGTGTCCAAGTCGGGGGACTCCCTACAACCTCTGCCAATGCACATTTCAGTGGAAATAGAGATTTCTTAACCACCTTCTTCAAGAGCTGTACCTATATAGCAATTCGGCCAAACACAGGAAGGGGGTACATTCTAATGGAAATTTTTTATACTGCGGAGAAGTTACTAATACCTTGCTCGCGCATTTGTTGTCTTGGTGAGGCTCGGTTGTAAGAAGAGACCTGGTGTCAACCCTCATTAACTGAGATCTGATATTATTTGCATGGTTTGATCGATAGAAGATTTCGTAAATTTAATCTGCATAGTTTGTGCTCTGTAGTGCAGTTGTATTGTTGGTTAACAGTCCGTTGCCCTCTTTTCAGAGTCGGGGAAGATAAGGCTCCAATAGAGTTGTGGCTTACATCGACTGTCGTGATCGCCCGTGGTTAATTATTCCAGCCCTAGGCGGAGGGGTCAAAGAAGGGGTGAAACACAAAGCCTCATTAACAAGTGAAAGGTCTTTTAAAGACCTGTTAAGTACTCGGGTGCGGCTGGCAGCTAAAAAACTGACTGTCTGTGTGTCCCCGGGAAGCTGCTGACACACACGAGTGGGGAGGGGCGCACAGCCAATAAAAGGCATTGTTTGTTTTGCTGTCTCCCGGTAGAGACACTTTTTTCTAAATATCGCGGCCAGTATGGTTATTATCGCGGCCATCGTGGTAGTCTGCCGATTTCGCGATTATTTCGTGAATCGCGAAATCGCGATAAACTGGAGGGTCTGACCAATATAGACGGCAGTTTACAGAAGAATGTATATAACGGAAATGTCTGGCACCTCTAAGGTTTTTTAATAAAACCGTCACACACCAACCTGGTAGGTGTCATGCTTATTATCGGGTCCCAGCTGAGTAGCCGAATGCTACTCAGCTGTGCTGCGACACCTGATTACAGTGGAGCAGGTTTTGAGGTGTACGTGAGTGTGATGAAGTGAAATGTGAATGTTAAAAATACCTCCGGATTCTACCTGTTGAATTTATTCATGGTGATCCTGGGTATATTTAAAATGAGAGTGTGGATAAACAGTACTATATGTAACTGTATGTTATTATACAATGGTGGTCAACATGTTTCAGCCCTCTTTAAAAAATAAGTGGGGCTTTCGTCAGGACCTCTCAATAAAGTGATTAAAGGTGAAAAGAGAGTGGCAAAAAAATCACCACGTGTGCTGCATATTTAGTGTTCACACTAAGGAGCCCTGAATGCAAAAAGGTGTTTTTAAAAAGGACCGACCGTATTATGGGTCCTTGTAAAAGCTGATACCTGTAAAGAAATGAGACAATAGACAAGACATAGATATAACATCCATTCCGTGTATTATGCAAACGGTGTCTTTAATTACCACGCAGTGTCAGACATCCTGGCAGTCATTATTTACACATATGAGCGTGGTCGATAGTGCGTGGTGTCAGACATACTTGTTTCCAACATGTGTAAATCCTGCATTTATCATGAGTGTTGATTAGAATGACAAATAAATTGTGTGCCTCAAGGAGCATTGTCCATACACAGGGAGGGACTGACTGATGCTTGTACAATGGGGGTGAGTCCCTATTGACAGCTCCACCTCTGTGAGAGGGACATTGTGGTTGGGATAGTTGCTGGCAGCCCTGTGCTCTTACATGTCTTTAGCAATGTGAGTATGGTGTCCAACTGCTTGCCAAAACAGACTGTGTCCACACAGATGTGTGTGAGTACGTATGTATGTGAAGAGACGTTCTGTTGTCACGTGATTGGGGACACCACTTCAGGCCTGCTACCGAATTTGACATTACTACACACAGCCCTATTTAATACATGGACGTGGGGCTACGTTGGGGGGTTGCAAGATTGTTGTTCATGTGCAATGAGGCCACAGCTAGTTCACACCTTCACAGTCATCTAATTGGGCATGTGGCTCAGGGTCAAACTCGCGCATTGATGTCATATACCAGGGTGTACCTTTTTGTGCAATCATTGTCCCTACATTCATCCATACCTTTATACTTGAGTGAACATAGACATGACACATCTGTGTGATTTTTAATGTTTTATTCACATTCTGGGGAGTGTCGTAGCTGGAGCAGTACATGGCCAAGCCAAGCCCACATTACATGGTTGCCCAGTGGTGGGACAACCAGAGTCCTTGGGAGAATGAAAAGGGAACCTGAAGAGGAAGAGTTCAGTCCGCAGCCAGATTGCTGTGTCATTGGAAACCAGATCAGATATGGCAGTCCATGTTGGGGTCCAGGTGAATGTCGCAGTGTGTTTCGGGGGACAGTGGGAGGTGTTGTTCCAGAGCATGATGCATAGGGCTGAACCAGGCAGGGACAGGCCATATGACGGGGAAGGATGATACTTCCTCCTTCCTCACACAGTCATTACCCTCCATATCTTACTCCTCTGAGATGTCTTCTGTATCTGGTGTGTCAGGTGTGTGTGGTGGTGTTATGGCTGCATCACTGTGTGCCAATGACACATCAGGGGGCGGAGATGTGTGTGTCGAAGTTCCTGCAGCAGTTATCTGGTACAGGCTCTGTGGCAGCAATGGCAAGATGAGGATCTGCAAGGCATGGAAGATCCCAGCTACATCTCGCTGGTGTTCAGCCGTAGCAGCCATACTTCCAGCCTGAATCGTCTCCATGGTAGCCATTATCCTCCGCATCTGTGCCAACTCTGTGCTGTCATCCCTGGAGCCTGTCTGACTAGACAGTTCTTCTATCCGAGTAATGGCCCCAGCGATGTCAGCCAAGGATTGTTGTAGAGCATGGTGCTGACAGTGGGTGTCCGTTAGGGACAGTAAGTGGACCCTGATGGGACTCAGACACCCACGTATGGCATCAAGTTTGGTTTCCACGAGGTCGAACCCCACCTGCAGCTAATCA
Source organism: Lissotriton helveticus (assembly GCF_964261635.1). Classification (NCBI taxonomy): domain Eukaryota; kingdom Metazoa; phylum Chordata; class Amphibia; order Caudata; family Salamandridae; genus Lissotriton; species Lissotriton helveticus. The sequence goes on from NC_136057.1 coordinate 2,094,135,762, forward strand.
GCCATCTTCTCCTTGCACCCTAAAACACGGTGTTGGAATTCCATGTGTTGGTCATGGGGGTCCTGGAAGACAGCTGTGGTGGTGTGTGCTTCCTGCTGTGTGGTCTGTACAGGTGGTGGGTCAACTCGATACAGCTGAGCTGCCCTGCTCCTGGGAGTGGGGTGCGGAGGCTGTCCATTAGCCGTTGGAGGGTGTCTGAGCAAATGTGCAGGGTGTCCTCTTCATCATCACTGAAGAGATGTGTGTTCTGCTCTGCAGGAGGTGTTGATTGTCCTTCTGCAATGTGAAGAGGAGATGCAGGTTAACAGTGTGTCCCATGTATGTTTACGCATTGTAGTTGTTTACATACAGACTGCATGACAATGTACATTGTGACTGTTTCTGTGAAGCTGGCTATTTGGTGGGAGACAGTGGACATTTCGACTACATGACAGATGTGAGGTTGTACTCGTACATTATCATCTCACAGTGTCATACAATGCCAGATGTGATTGGTCAGTTTCTACGCACCAGCAGCACCAGTTGTGTCCTCTGTACTGTGGTGTTAGTGTTACACTTTGTACCACATTGTTGTCAATGTTGATGTGCTGTGATTGCTATGTGTGTGTGCTGCATTGTTGGCGAGTCGCCCCTGCTGGTATGATTTATCGGCCCCTTATCCCTTTGAGGCGGTGTGCCTTTGACTTATGTGCCTTTCGGGTGCTGGGATGTTTGCGACTTGGGTCATTTGTGCTCTTGGACAGATTTTGCACTCTTTTGCATTGTTTACCTGCAGATATGTTGTTGACGTCATGGGTTGTAGGTGCACGTGGATGTGTCAGCGTTGGACGTGCTTCTTTATGGATGCTGTCCACACTCAGCCACCTTAATGTTGTGTTGTGCACCATGTCATGTATTTTGACTGCAGCCATGCTATCGGTCATGCAGTGTCACTTGCATTGTCAGTGTGGCTCCCAGAGCGTCTACTTTTCTGGATTCAGCACATGTTCACGGTTAGGTTGTGGGATTGGTGATAGGGAGGGAGGCCCCTTTGTGCACATTGTGGACGGGGGCCTACTTGGTGTTTCTATGTGTGTTGCAGTGTTCCAAGGGTATCAGGGACATGTTCCACAATCATTGTGTCGGTGGTGTGCTACACATGATTGTGCATGTGTGCCATTGTGCCCATCTCTCTCCATCCCCCCAGACCCTGGTCGTTACTCACCCTGTTGCTGTTGTGTCTGGTCATGTTGAGCTGTGTCTGGGCTCCCAATTCCTTTCACCGTCTTCACATTGATGACTGTGGCCATCATTTCCTCCAGCTCCTTCTGTGGCGCAGGACTCCCACCTCCAGTTGCCTTTGCTGCCTTCCTGTTGGCAGCGAGTTTATGTTTGGTTTGGCTTTGCACATCATGCCAGCGCCTCTTTACCTCCTCCATTGACCTCCTCGACACTCTGACTGCATTCACATTGTTGACGATGGACTGCCATATTTCCGTTTGTGTTCCCAATGACGCAGTGGGGGTGACGAACAGTTGTTGGTAGTGTTCTATCACCTGCATGACGATGATCCGGTCCTCCTGCGGACTGAACCCCATCCTCCTCTTCCTCTGCTCCTTGCCCTTCCCCAAACACGGGGTTCCTGGCTGGTCCTCTGTGGGGCTTGTGGGGTTCGGGTTGTCCTCTGCACTCGGTCCGGGTGTATCCATGGTGCTACGCAGTTTGATTTGGGTTTGGTGTGGTTTTTTTGTTGCTTTTATAGTGCATTTTCCCGCATGACGGTTGGGAATTGCAGGCCTGCCGCTGGTTGTCGTTGATTTTTGTATCGCGATTTGGGGCACCACAACTTTTTTCGCGTTTCGCATTTTTTCTGTGTCGCATTAATTTTTAGGAGGTCATTTGGTGCGTTATCCTGCTACTATCGCATGGTGCCGCCGGGTTGGGAATACAACGTTAACACTGTGTTATTTTGTCGTGATAGACTGCGATGTGAAGAGTTTCATTAAGCTAATTTTTCATGGTCATCACACGCTTTATTGAGAATATGCCCCTCAATCTACAGCTGTGATCAGTCAAAATCCATTTTATTCATACAAACGTGTTTAAAATGACCATTGTAGGTTCTGTGTACTTCTTAAAAGAAAGTATATAAGAAAAAAATTACATCACAACATATTCAACAATACTGAAAATGATAAATACATACAACAAACAAAGCTGTATATGTGATACATATGGTCCATATATAAAAATCAATCAATCAATCAATCAATAGAATTTGTATAGCGCGCTACTCACCCGTAAGGGTCTCAAGGAGCTGAGGAGGGGAGGTCACTACTGCTCGAACAGCCAGGTCTTGAGTTGTTTCCTGAAGGCGAGATGGTCCAGGGTCAGCCGTAGGTGAGTGGGGAGGGAGTTCCATGTCTTGGCTGCCAGGTAGGAGAAGGATCTTCCTCCGATGGTGGATTTGCGGATTCGTGGGATGGAGGCGAGGGCGAGGCTGGCGGATCGGAGCTGGCGGGTGGGTGTGTAGAACGTGAGGCGGCTGTTGAGGTACTTCGGGCCCGTGTCGTGGAGAGCCATGTGTGCGTGGGTGATGTTGAAAATGGCAATGTATATGTACATAAGCGGCGTTCATTTGTGTTCACTGTACCCCTTGTAGTAAGCAGAATGGATATCACTAAACACTGACTGTGTTATCCCGCCAGCATAGACCCATGCACACACGTACACGACAGCCATTTTAGACACCATAGCCTCTCTGCCCATCTGTTCCCGGCACCCCTCCCCGCGCGCACTGCTCATGCATCGGCCACAAGACCCTCTCCCTCTGCGTGACCCTACTCTAGAAGTAGCACTCCTGCTTGACTCACCCCCCCATTTCCTCCCAAGAACACCCTTCCCCTCAGCTGACGAGCCCCCTGCAGCTGCACTTGGCCTTTTTGACCTGGTCCCAAGTCCTACGACCAAGCCTCGTGAATGTACACCCCCCCCTTTTTCCTGCCCAGCATTACAAAACCGTGATACACCAGCCGAAGTGTCCGATCCTATCGCCTGCCCAACCTTTGATTTGATCATCCCCTCCTGCCCTCGTGTCCTGTAGGAATGTCCGGCTGAGAGATCACAATCTCTTGTTACATTCAGGAGGGGAGGATGACATCTGATCGACTGGTATGGGAATAGGCCTGAAGCTGGGATTCCAAGCATGTTTTTTCCTACTTCATAGTGTCTTTATTGTAATAAGGAATGTTTGTGCATCATAAACATGTGTATAAAAGACGAAGCCTCAGAGAAACTTGTTAGAGCACCTCCTGAAGACACTATGCGAGTGTCCGAAATGACAGGCTCTCCTCATGAGAAATAAAACTCTATTCTTGTTTCCCTGATTCCAGCGCCCGTCTCTTTATTTGGTAATTGTTCAAGATGGGAACTAAGAGGCGTCCTGCGCCAGCAGCCTGGGCATCAGGTGTGTTATGGGCTGATTTTCAACAATTGGCGTCCCAACGCGGGGCCCATCAGCGACATAAGGTCCGGTAAGAGAGGTCCAGACGATGGGGTGAACATCTAAATGATTGGAGTATACCTGCCTTGAGAGGGCCCTCGTCCGGCTGCCGATTGAATGAACTTCACCGATTCCGAACGGACCTCTCTCTCGAGTGACCTACTGTCCTGACTGGGATCCCACAGGAATGCTGCGGTAAAAACATGGAGAAAGAGAACGATTGGGAGCTGGAGAAGGGAAGGCGAAGAATTGCCCACACGGTCCGGTCCGGGTAAGGTTAAGTAGGACGTCTTTACGTCCGATTGGTAGGATGGCTTTACCCATCTGATTGATTGATTGATTGTACTTGGAGTATTGGTTCTCTTTGAGACATTTTCTATTTGCAAACAGCGATGAATAGGAACGTTCCCCTCTCTTTGCAAATAGTTAAGGATAGGTAATGCAGACGTTTGTCCCCCATTGTAATCCGTCATGCCTATTTTTCTCCCCATTGATTGATTGTTATCGATTCTTATCGATTATTGCTCTTTGAGAAATTCTCTGTCTACAAACAGGGAAGAATAGAAATATTCTGCCCCCCTTTTGCAGATAGTGAAGGATAGGTAATGCAGACTTTTGTCCCCGTTGTAATCCGTCATGCCTGTTTTTCTCCCCATTGATTGATTGATTGTCTAGACATTTATTGTTCAAGGAATAGTTCTTTTAAGGTATCCTCTGTTTGCAAATAACGTAGAAAAGAAATATTCTGTCTAAATCTTTGCAAGTAGTGAAGGGTAGGTAATGCGGACCTTTGTCCCCCGTTGTAATCTCTCGGGCCTATCTACTCCCCACTGATTGGTAAACTAGTTCCACCCGGACCATTTATTAGAGGTAGGTCATCTGGCTCGACCAGAGGGCACCCCTAATAAAAAGGACATATGCAACAATAACGAAGTAATCACCGTATCCTGTTAACAGAAACTTTAGCATGAAACACGCTAGGAAAAAAAGGGAAGAAAGAAATAAGAAAGCAAAATCAGTAGGCCACTGATGAGTTTTTTGATTTTGCTACAAATAAGAAAACGTTAGAAATAGCTGACGATAAAACACATGATTTCGCTAGAAATAAGAAACGTTAAGAAATAAGTCCGTAATACGAAACATGAAAATGGTAAGAGAACAAACAACTGGGAGGTTTTTTTAGGTGTTCCAGAATTACAAGGCGCACAGCCAGAGTATCCGCACAGTTAGGGTAGAAATAATTGGTTTTCAATGGTCGGTATAGGCAATGGGGCGAACGGTAAATCCTCACAACCGCTCAAGGATGGACCAAGCTTAGTCCATACGAAACAAAAGAAAACCACAGTGCCCCTGCACTATACAGTAATGGTATTAGAGTATATGTTACCAATAATGTCAATTCAATGAGTAAAGAGAACAATAGAACAACACCCAAGTCATTTAGATAACTAAACAGTAGGCAACCATGTTTAGACAAAATAGAAGTTTGGATGCGATCCGTTGTTGGTGTGAAAAATTCCGTTTATTGTTCCTATATGTAGGCCAACACGTGTTTCATCGCAGGGAAACAGACTGCGAATCTTCAGGGCTGAATAGAAACATAGAGAGTACATTTGCGATCATGTTTATATTGCAAGTATATGCAAAAGGTGACTTGGTAGTGTCACCATTTGTGAAGTGAAGACATGCCATCGTGTGACTGTATGTGACTCTGTGTCAAAGTGCATGACAATCATTATTTGGGTGACATAAGTGAAATTCTAAGGAATCTAATCTTTTTGTTTTAAGTGAGCACTGTAGACAATGAAAAACTGTGGCCGTAGAAAATTATGGTGCTAAAAGTGAAGAGATGTGGGAAACGTGAGGTGTCTAAACAGAGAAGAATACGAAATCCCAAGTGACTGTTGCAGTGAGTTTACACACTTTCTTGAAAACTCCTATGATAAACTAATAAGGGAGCTATATGACCGGTCTGTCTCTATTGCTCATTAAAATTCGCATTGCATATATTGCAATTTACAAATTTTCTGTGTGGTATTGCTAGATAATTGCTCGTTTTTGTGATTCTAAGCTTTTTGTGCTGAGTTATATCTTATTAGGAGTTTCTAATACGGTGCATTGTAATGGCTGTTTAGGTGGTTGTTATTCATGTCTACATTCAAGTCGTGTCTAGTCTAATCCTAAGTAAAGCAAAAAGTTGAAAATGAAAAAAATCCTTTAAAACCTGGTTTTTGTTTATATACAAGAGAGATCTATGGTTGTAATTATTCAAGAGTTAGCGCAGCGATGGTCTGTGATACACATGCTCAGAGAATATATAAGTGAACTGAAAGACGGACAAAACACTCACCCTAATGGGTGAGGGGCAAGAGCCACCTCGGTCTGATGCGTTTAGGTGATCCTGTGTTTAGGAGTTTTACAGATTCCGTGACAGCACACTCCAAGAGACCTGATGAGTCTATGGAAAGTGTAATCAGGTATTTTTTTATAGCGACGTGACCTGGTAGATTATTTGTAACCAAGTCTACACATAAAGAAGTAAAAAACGCACCGAACTCGATAGACCTACCTCATTAGTTCTGAACGATATATTAACCGGGAGGAGAGGGTAGACAGGTTACTTCAATATGGTGACGCTGTCGAAAACGAAAAAAGGCGGGTACACCTGTATCGATACGTCACGGAGGAACAAACAAAAAGGAGTGTTTTTAGGAACAACTCGTGTATACTAATTAGGCAAAATCTAATGTTCGTTCCAAAATTGAAAGCGCAGGGGAGAGGTCGCTTACCTTCTCGTTACGGTTCTCCCTCTTGAGATTCCCGGCGCCGTTTTCCTGAGACGGTCATGTGACAGGAAGCGAGGCCTGTAATTATACCGGGCAGAGGCTTCCTGGAAGGGCGACAACTAGAATGTCAACCATGTTTAGTTCCAGTGTTCAATTGGAGCTAAAGTGAAGAAATACTACAAGTACACAATCGTTACTTGAGTATGAGTAGGCTATCATTTATTGATGAGTCTTTCTTTTATTCCAAGAATGTTTATTCTTCGAATTCATCACAAGGTTAATCAAAATATATCAGTGCTACAAAATGGTGGGCTTCTTTTTAGAAAAGATTAAACGGCATTTGTTTTGAAGGAATTCCTATTTATGTTTGAGCATGCGTGCATAAACGCTCATAAATATTGTGTATGTTTAGACGAAAAAACATACATGTATATTGCTATCCTTCGTTTTTTTGGAACATCGAATATTTTCAAAATTCATCGTTTTTAAATCTCATGAAGCTGTTAACTTACTATTTTGAGGTTTGAGTCTCCTTCTGCCAATATTTTTATGACAAGGCTGGGTATTGATATTTCTCAATAGTTATATTATTGGGTCCTGAACACAAATGAATGTTTTATTTTTTATATGAAACTAACGATATAACGATATATAGTCTAGGAAGAGAATCTCCTATACTTTGATGTTTTTTTCTCGTTGGATTCTACTATTTTCTATACATAATTCTGGTTGTGATCATTTCAACAAATACAAAAAATTTACAAAAAATTACAAAAAATACCAACAAAATAATTTCCAAAAACATATAAACTCTTAGCAAAACTTACACTACTATAAGTTATTCTCCAAACATAATATATTCATGTAATTCCAAAGAGTATTTTGTGGAAAAAATACCAAAAATAATGGACCAACATGAAACATATTTAGAATAAAAAACTTATTCAGAACAAAACACTTATTTTGAGTCTAAATACGGAAACACCAGAATTTCGGAGGGTTTGTTAGTTTCCTAGAAAAAATTGCATCTCTGGGTCATAGTTTAATCCGTGTTCGATACTTTGAAGACGCATGATCCAAGTAGCTTCTTTGCGTCTGAGTGTCAATTCTCTGTTACCTCCCCTTACATGTACAGGCACGGTTTCGATTCCAAAAAAAGAAACCGAGAAATCTTCTGTGTTAGCCTGACATGTAGCCACATGAAGAGCCACAGGATATCTCGGATCCTGTTTCTGAATGGCTCTCATGTGCTCTGATATTCTCTCTTTTAGTGCTCTGATGGTGCTTCCGACGTATAGTTTGCCGCATCGGCACTCAATGATATAAACCACATATTTAGTGACACAATTGATGTTAACTCCTATATCATAAATCTCTTTATTTGGTCCATTGAAGTGTTTAGTTTTATGTTTGGCCCATTTGCACATGGTGCAAAAGCCGCATTTGAAAAATCCATTGCTGCGTTGAGTTAACCAGTTGGCTGTCATGTCACTTCGTGGGACTGTTGGACTTAGTCTGTTTCTCAACGTTCTCCCTTTGCGAAACGTGATTTGGGGAGTTGTTGGTATTATTTCTTTCAATGTCGAATCGTCTTTCAGCAGACCCCAGTGTTTAGTCATGCTATATCTAAGCGAGTGATGCAGTGCATTGTATTCAGTAATCATTCTTACTGTTGAGTCTTTCGCTAATGGTAGTGTTTTGGGTTTCAGCGTATCAGGTCTTCTGGTTTTGTAGAGTTTTTTCTTTGCCTGAGAAAGGATGGCTTTGGGGTACCCCCTTTTCTCAAACCTAGTTTCCATATCTTGTATGGTTGTTTCAAGATTCTTGTTGTCACTACAGTTCCTCCTGGCGCGGAGGAATTCTCCATAGGGAATCGATCTAATTTGGTGAAAGGGATGAAAGCTGTCAGCTCTTAGGATAGCATTGCAAGAAGTAGGCTTCCTGTACAATTTGCTTTGTAGTTTGTCATTCTCCACATAAAATTCCAGGTCTAGGAACTCTATGTTTGTTTTGCTTGATTTCATTGTAAAGTTAATTTCCCAATCGTTGTGATTGAGATGATCAAAAAAGTTCTTCAAAAGTTCCTCTGTCCCTGTCCAAAGTAGAATGCAGTCGTCTCACTTATGTCACCCAAATAATGATTGTCATGCACTTTGACACAGAGTCACATACAGTCACACGATGGCATGTCTTCACTTCACAAATGGTGACACTACCAAGTCACCTTTTGCATATACTTGCAATATAAACATGATCGCAAATGTACTCTCTATGTTTCTATTCAGCCCTGAAGATTCGCAGTCTGTTTCCCTGCGATGAAACACGTGTTGGCCTACATATAGGAACAATAAACTGAATTTTTCACACCAACAACGGATCGCATCCAAACTTCTATTTTGTCTAAACATGGTTGCCTACTGTTTAGTTATCTAAATGACTTGGGTGTTGTTCTATTGTTCTCTTTACTCATTGAATTGACATTATTGGTAACATATACTCTAATACCATTACTGTATAGTGCAGGGGCACTGTGGTTTTCTTTTGTTTCGTATGGACTAAGCTTGGTCCATCCTTGAGCGGTTGTGAGGATTTACCGTTCGCCCCATTGCCTATACCGACCATTGAAAACCAATTATTTCTACCCTAACTGTGCGGATACTCTGGCTGTGCGCCTTGTAATTCTGGAACACCTAAAAAAAACTCCCAGTTGTTTGTACTCTTCCTGATTTCCAGAGAGGGCTGCCCCCCCGCTTATTTCCTATAACTATCAGTATATCATATCCTTGAACACACCTTTCCGACCAGATCTATCTCATCATGAACAGAGACAAAATAGCTGCTGATCTATTTGAAAATCTAGCAAAAGGCATGCCTACTCATACTGCTACGGCCAATGCTGGTCCCCCTCGTGTGGAGGGTCTAAAAGATACATTTAAAAAATTAGAAAGATTGAAGAAACAAGAGAGCTCACGATGGTGGGATGCCACTACGCTCAAACAATACATGCAACTAAAACAAATACCTAGAGGCTTACGCTCCCAAATCTTTCCTACCTATGACAATTTGGATGCTGATCTTCTAAAAAAATGGGAAGACTCAGTAACCAACAATTCTTTTGTTCTCATGGACATCTTAATAGAGAGCGCAGATCGAAAATCAGTAAAATTGCTAGGAGAAATTGCGATCCTTGAAAAGGAAATAAAAGACCTGAACTTACCAGAACCTACGGTAAAAAACTACACCATCCTAGATGAGTTCTTAGCCAAAGATCAAGACGAAATAAAAGAAAGGAAAGCCAGACAAATAAAGAGAGATGATGGGGACTACCGCAACGGTAGAATTTTCACCTATGATCGCAAATACGATGCGATGATCCGATCAACCAATTCCACAAGACCTACTGATAACACATCTGCCCCCAGCTCAGTCTCGTCCAGTAACACGTCCTTGAATAGTGCAGGTACTAGTGAGCCAGGACCCGAGACAGGTGACACCCTAGATTCGAGTAGCACTCCTTTTTTAGTAGAAATGGAGCGGATTCGAAAAGGATACAGGGCTCTGCCTCAAAGGAGACCACAAAATCCAAGACCCACAGAGGCAGTAGGGGGGGACAACGAAGATTACCGAAAAAAACTAAGATCAGGAACAACAAAGAAATAGAAAATGAAAACAAGGAGGTACAAGTAATAAACCTTTCCTCTTTTTCCCTAACTACCGACATGACCAATCTTCTCTCGAAAGGCCTTAACTTTAACCCATACTCGACAGGTGACATCTGTCAAACCAAAATAGATCTTTTTAAATTTGTGCGCAGTCTTAAACTTAAAAAACATTTTTTAGGAAAAACAACTAGCGACAAAAATGTAAAGAATATTCCTGATGTTTTGGCTACTGATGAATTTACAATAAAAGATGTTCAAGCAATTCATCTATTGTTATCCATTACTGAACGAGAAGATAGTCCTATGGAAATGGGGCAACTTCTTGAAGAATTGAACATAGAAACTAATTTGGATGTTGTGAGTGGTCTAAAAAATAAATCCACCTGGACACCTACTTTACCGGGTGGTAATAGTATTGACACCTTTCATAGACAAGTTCTAGAAGACCTAAACAAAATCAACATAAAAAAACACAATGAAACTTTCACATTCAAAGACAATCTGACTAAAGGAGAGCGTCTCGCCCTAAGTACACTCACCCAAACCCCCACCATCATCATTCGTGAAGCAGACAAGGGAGGCAACATTGTGGTTATGAACACAGACGACTACAACAATGAAATATTAAATCAGCTAGCAGACCAGTCCTGTTATGAACCTATCACCAACAACCCTATGGGCACTCTGACTATGACCATTAATGACCATCTACGAAGATGGAAAGAGGAGGGTCACTTAAATGACGATGAGTACTTGTATCTCAAAGTACTCAAACCCACATACCCATGGCTCTATACCCTACCCAAAATTCACAAAGATCTACCCTTTCCTCCTGGGAGGCCGATTGTCTCTGGTATTGGAGGTCCCACTGAGAGACTTGCAGAATATGTGGACATGTTCCTAAACCCACTGGTAAAAAACTTGCCCTCCTTCATACAGGATTCAAAACACATACTAAGTGTATTGGGCGACTTAGAATGGCAACCTAACACTACCTTGGTCACCATGGACGTCGTCGCTCTATACACCAGCATCAATCCAATTTTAGGTATGAAAGCAATGACTCGGATCTTATCCAAACGACCGGCGTCTCTTTGGGCACACACAGAAATGCTAATCTCTATGATGAATCTCATTTTAAACAACAATTTTTTCATTTTCCACAAACAATGGTACCAACAAAAACGCGGAGTGGCCATGGGCTCAAAATTCTCCCCATCTTTCGCTAATCTTTTTATGGGTGCCTTCGAGGATGACCACATTTGGGGCCCTAATGGCACTATGTACACTGATTCAATTTTATTTTGGGGTCGCTATATAGACGACTGCATTCTACTTTGGACAGGGACAGAGGAACTTTTGAAGAACTTTTTTGATCATCTCAATCACAACGATTGGGAAATTAACTTTACAATGAAATCAAGCAAAACAAACATAGAGTTCCTAGACCTGGAATTTTATGTGGAGAATGACAAACTACAAAGCAAATTGTACAGGAAGCCTACTTCTTGCAATGCTATCCTAAGAGCTGACAGCTTTCATCCCTTTCACCAAATTAGATCGATTCCCTATGGAGAATTCCTCCGCGCCAGGAGGAACTGTAGTGACAACAAGAATCTTGAAACAACCATACAAGATATGGAAACTAGGTTTGAGAAAAGGGGGTACCCCAAAGCCATCCTTTCTCAGGCAAAGAAAAAACTCTACAAAACCAGAAGACCTGATACGCTGAAACCCAAAACACTACCATTAGCGAAAGACTCGACAGTAAGAATGATTACTGAATACAATGCACTGCATCACTCGCTTAGATATAGCATGACTAAACACTGGGGTCTGCTGAAAGACGATTCGACATTGAAAGAAATAATACCAACAACTCCCCAAATCACGTTTCGCAAAGGGAGAACGTTGAGAAACAGACTAAGTCCAACAGTCCCACGAAGTGACATGACAGCCAACTGGTTAACTCAACGCAGCAATGGATTTTTCAAATGCGGCTTTTGCACCATGTGCAAATGGGCCAAACATAAAACTAAACACTTCAATGGACCAAATAAAGAGATTTATGATATAAGAGTTAACATCAATTGTGTCACTAAATATGTGGTTTATATCATTGAGTGCCGATGCGGCAAACTATACGTCGGAAGCACCATCAGAGCACTAAAAGAGAGAATATCAGAGCACATGAGAGCCATTCAGAAACAGGATCCGAGATATCCTGTGGCTCTTCATGTGGCTACATGTCAGGCTAACACAGAAGATTTCTCGGTTTCTTTTTTTGGAATCGAAACCGTGCCTGTACATGTAAGGGGAGGTAACAGAGAATTGACACTCAGACGCAAAGAAGCTACTTGGATCATGCGTCTTCAAAGTATCGAACACGGATTAAACTATGACCCAGAGATGCAATTTTTTCTAGGAAACTAACAAACCCTCCGAAATTCTGGTGTTTCCGTATTTAGACTCAAAATAAGTGTTTTGTTCTGAATAAGTTTTTTATTCTAAATATGTTTCATGTTGGTCCATTATTTTTGGTATTTTTTCCACAAAATACTCTTTGGAATTACATGAATATATTATGTTTGGAGAATAACTTATAGTAGTGTAAGTTTTGCTAAGAGTTTATATGTTTTTGGAAATTATTTTGTTGGTATTTTTTGTAATTTTTTGTAAATTTTTTGTATTTGTTGAAATGATCACAACCAGAATTATGTATAGAAAATAGTAGAATCCAACGAGAAAAAAACATCAAAGTATAGGAGATTCTCTTCCTAGACTATATATCGTTATATCGTTAGTTTCATATAAAAAATAAAACATTCATTTGTGTTCAGGACCCAATAATATAACTATTGAGAAATATCAATACCCAGCCTTGTCATAAAAATATTGGCAGAAGGAGACTCAAACCTCAAAATAGTAAGTTAACAGCTTCATGAGATTTAAAAACGATGAATTTTGAAAATATTCGATGTTCCAAAAAAACGAAGGATAGCAATATACATGTATGTTTTTTCGTCTAAACATACACAATATTTATGAGCGTTTATGCACGCATGCTCAAACATAAATAGGAATTCCTTCAAAACAAATGCCGTTTAATCTTTTCTAAAAAGAAGCCCACCATTTTGTAGCACTGATATATTTTGATTAACCTTGTGATGAATTCGAAGAATAAACATTCTTGGAATAAAAGAAAGACTCATCAATAAATGATAGCCTACTCATACTCAAGTAACGATTGTGTACTTGTAGTATTTCTTCACTTTAGCTCCAATTGAACACTGGAACTAAACATGGTTGACATTCTAGTTGTCGCCCTTCCAGGAAGCCTCTGGCCGGTATAATTACAGGCCTCGCTTCCTGTCACATGACCGTCTCAGGAAAACGGCGCCGGGAATCTCAAGAGGGAGAACCGTAACGAGAAGGTAAGCGACCTCTCCCCTGCGCTTTCAATTTTGGAACGAACATTAGATTTTGCCTAATTAGTATACACGAGTTGTTCCTAAAAACACTCCTTTTTGTTTGTTCCTCCGTGACGTATCGATACAGGTGTACCCGCCTTTTTTCGTTTTCGACAGCGTCACCATATTGAAGTAACCTGTCTACCCTCTCCTCCCGGTTAATATATCGTTCAGAACTAATGAGGTAGGTCTATCGAGTTCGGTCCGTTTTTTACTTCTTTATGTGTAGACTTGGTTACAAATAATCTACCAGGTCACGTCGCTATAAAAAAATACCTGATTACACTTTCCATAGACTCATCAGGTCTCTTGGAGTGTGCTGTCACGGAATCTGTAAAACTCCTAAACACAGGATCACCTAAACGCATCAGACCGAGGTGGCTCTTGCCCCTCACCCATTAGGGTGAGTGTTTTGTCCGTCTTTCAGTTCACTTATATATTCTCTGAGCATGTGTATCACAGACCATCGCTGCGCTAACTCTTGAATAATTACAACCATAGATCTCTCTTGTATATAAACAAAAACCAGGTTTTAAAGGATTTTTTTCATTTTCAACTTTTTGCTTTACTTAGGATTAGACTAGACACGACTTGAATGTAGACATGAATAACAACCACCTAAACAGCCATTACAATGCACCGTATTAGAAACTCCTAATAAGATATAACTCAGCACAAAAAGCTTAGAATCACAAAAACGAGCAATTATCTAGCAATACCACACAGAAAATGTGTAAATTGCAATATATGCAATGCGAATTTTAATGAGCAATAGAGACAGACCGGTCATATAGCTCCCTTATTAGTTTATCATAGGAGTTTTCAAGAAAGTGTGTAAACTCACTGCAACAGTCACTTGGGATTTCGTATTCTTCTCTGTTTAGACACCTCACGTTTCCCACATCTCTTCACTTTTAGCACCATAATTTTCTACGGCCACAGTTTTTCATTGTCTACAGTGCTCACTTAAAACAAAAAGATTAGATTCCTTAGAATTTCACTTATGTCACCCAAATAATGATTGTCATGCACTTTGACACAGAGTCACATACAGTCACACGATGGCATGTCTTCACTTCACAAATGGTGACACTACCAAGTCACCTTTTGCATATACTTGCAATATAAACATGATCGCAAATGTACTCTCTATGTTTCTATTCAGCCCTGAAGATTCGCAGTCTGTTTCCCTGCGATGAAACACGTGTTGGCCTACATATAGGAACAATAAACGGAATTTTTCACACCAACAACGGATCGCATCCAAACTTCTATTTTGTCTAAACATGGTTGCCTACTGTTTAGTTATCTAAATGACTTGGGTGTTGTTCTATTGTTCTCTTTACTCATTGAATTGACATTATTGGTAACATATACTCTAATACCATTACTGTATAGTGCAGGGGCACTGTGGTTTTCTTATGAAAATGGTAAGAGAAGCCAAGCTTGACATCACGGCAGCCACAAGGCAACCAGGCTTCGCCACCCCTCACTGCTTCAAACATGTCTGTCCCACCGCCTGCCACGCCCCAATAACGGTAACATGAGACAGATACAAGTCAACAGATACCTACCCCCATTCTGGAAACTCCCGAAGTGCAACAGGTTCGCGGCTACGCCCATCCGGAAGACGAGATCTTCGGCACGTGTAGGGTGGGTCCTGCTGCCAACCGTCGGCCGGAGGTCATCGAGTAAGGTGGGCCAGAAGAAGAGCCGGTGCCGACGGGATCCGGGCGTCCCCTCTTCTTTCTTCAATAATGGCTGCGACAACACGGGGGGGGGATGTCTTGCACATGCCACCGACCCCCCCCCCTCGCATCTCCTGGTCCAGCCACGGCTTGGTAGACGCTCCCCGTTCGGCCCTGAAGCGGCACCTTGCAGGCCACCGGGGGGGGGGATGTCTTGCCTATGCCTCTAACCCCCCCCTGCACACGATCCGTAATACCACGCTTGAGCGACCTATGCTATCCACAGGTTTCCGATAATCATCTCTCCCACACTAAACGGTCCACCTGGGCTCAAACGCCAAGTTGGCAGGGACTGCGTCCAGTGAAGATAGCTCGAGTATGTAGTAAGTAAAAGCCTTTTCGAGTTTATGCGCGCTGATGTGTTTTTAAAATGCTGCCCCTGCTCCCCTTCTTTTTCCCTCTTTCTGCAGGTCACATCGGAACGTCGACTAAGGTACGAAAAAGAAAATGGTGATCTAGCGGACAAAAATGGGAAAAAGGGGTTCGATTATGATACATACACACGACAAGCGAACGGTGGCTATTTCTCTCCCTGAACTTAGCGCTTGGGAGGACAGCCTGAAGCGGAAACTATAAAATATGACTTCGCTTGGCACCCCGAATAATACAACCAAGGATGACGTGCACCAATGAATAAATCCCTACGTTTAATTAAATAGGGAAAGTTTAAGGAATATTTTCCGAGGTGAGGTTTACCCAAGTACCCTCCGCTTGGAGGACTAGGAGTATTGCCAGTGTTTAAAATCTACTACCTCCTTTTCGCACCCTCATAAACATGAAACTAAAAACTGCCCCATTGTTCTCACCACTGACACCCACTGTTGCCTCAGCCTGGAAACACATTAGCCCGACCAGGTTAGTTCTTGATCTATTGCCAAAAGGCGTAAGTATGTACAACCAAAGCCACCAGTAGAGGCAGCCGACGATGAAAGAGAAGAAAAAGGTAAAAAGATCTTAGGACGCTAAGGATGCGCAGCATACAGGCAGAGATCATTTTGGCCAATAACTGTTCTATGTTTTGTCTTGAATTTTTGTATATAATACCAGTCACTGTTCTATGTTTTGTCTTGAATTTTTGTAAATAATACGTGTACTGTCTCCCCCGCCTGAGTTTGTGTGTACGTAATGTATGGATCTACGTCGTCTCTCTGCCTGTGTTTCTGTGTTACTTAACCCCTGTTGTTCTGTGTTGTGTGCACACTGAATGGCCCATTATTGTACACGTTTCTCTCTCTCTCCATGTCATACGTGTACCGAATGATTCGTTTAGAGTGCGGACTCTCTCTCTCTCTCTCTCTCTCTCTCTCTCTCTCTCTCTCTCTCCCTCACTCTCTCTCTCACTCTCACTCACACTCTCTCTCTCTCTCTCTCTCTCTCTCTCTCTCTCTCTTTCTCTCTCTCTCTCTCTCTCTCCCTCTCTCTCTGAGGATCCCACTGTTCCTTCCTCCTTTGATGGTAACGTTGTGCCCCCCCCCCGGCACAAACCTAATTGGGTCTCTTTGAACACAAAGGTGTTCGGCAAAATTGACAGAAACTAAAACGATTATAACTTGCCATATTACTACCTCTCCTTCCTGCAAAACGATTGAACCCGAGTTGGTAATGAAGGAAAGGACAGGTAAGACGACTGATGTCCCCTAATCTGGCCCGTTTATAGGGGGACTATAACGTCAATGGTCTTCTGTTTTCCAGTTCATTAGAAATGCAATTCCCAATGCCCAGATTACCTCACCCCTCTGCACTTAAGTGCGGATGTCCAAAGCGTCCTCGCTTCTCCCGATTGACCCCAACTCCCTGTCCAAAGCGTCCTCGCTTCTCCCGATTGACCCCAACTCCCTGTCCAAAGTGTCCTCGCTTCTCCCGATTGACCCCAGCTCCCTGTCCAAAACGTCCTCGCTTCTCCCGATTAACCCCAGCTCCATATCAGCTACCCCCGAAGCGTAATTGATGACATTGATTAACGGTCGCTCCCCAAGGAAAGCATGTGTAACCTCTGCCCCCCTCTCATGACATGATAACGCCCTGCTTGCAAGAGTTAGCTGACCCCGAAGGGAAATGTAAGACTGTCAGTTCTTGGGTTTAAGGACTCGATTTCGAGTTTGATAGAATACACTGTCAATGGGAGTCCGATTTCTCTCCACGTACGTCACGAATGAACGCCAAATAGACTTACGAATACAGTGGAAATGCCCTCCTACATACTCCATAAGTGATGACTTCTGACTGTGACTGATGAACATATTCCCCACCTACTTAGGATTGGGGACGGAATTGAGATGTATAAATGTCTTCTCATGCCAGTTTTTCTAAAACTTGTTTTGTACCCATTCAAAGATACAATCACCGGAGGAGAGGAGCTGGATGTGACGCACAGCCTGGCCACAGATCATGAAGCACGTGTGACCGCAACCAAAGGTGGAGTCACAGAGCAACGAGACGCAGGACGAGGCACCACTCTCAAGCTCGGCAGATGAAGGAATAAAGGGCTGCCTTGAGGCCCTCGATTTGCTGACCCACTCGTGCCTGAAGTCCCCGTCCCTTTTGAGCCCGACTGATGGGCCTGCCTGCTCGTCATCCTTTGCTCCTTTGGTCCCTTGGTGTGCTCAAAGATCTGATCCCACTCCGCCCTCTCTTCCCTCGATTATTCAACAACATCACCCTTTTCGCATAACTTTTGACTCAGAAAAGAAGAGCAACATTTAGATAGAATAAGGTTTTGCCACGGAAGAAGAAAGACACGCAGGTGCCCAGCATGAGGCACCCCTAAGAAGATCAGTTAGGAAACAGGACTGTGATCTAACAGCAGAGGACTGATCGCACCCTGCAACGCGTAAGGATGAATCCGAGCTGGACCTATAGCTCCACCGCCAGTGCTCAACAGCGCCAACGAAAGAAGACGGACTCTGTTAAAAAGACACTGTGACAAAGACCCCCCCTTCCTGAACTTTCAGCCCACCCCTTCACTAATCGCTTGTATCGAACTGAATTCCTCCCTCAACCATTTTGTGTTGCTTTCAAAAATGTTTCATCGGTCACTCATGTATTTAGTTTTCCAGAAGTCTCACATAGCACTGACAAGACCCGAAGGTATCAGAGCATTTTTTTCTGTATGTTGATGTCACCAGAGAGAAAGTCTGAACTTGATTCTATAATGTTTCGGAACATTTTTCTTGATTGACCCCGACTAAGTATTATGCCGATCTCTAGACTTGTATGAATAACCCAACAAATGTAAAATCATATGTACCGCATTCCGCCTATCGTATCGACTGTATAGAACTGAACTAGCTTATGTAAAAAAGCGGCGACTGTTGAAAATGGCAATGTAAATGTACATAAGCGGCGTTCATTTGTGTTCACTGTACCCCTTGTAGTAAGCAGAATGGATATCACTAAACACTGACTGTGTTATCCCGCCAGCATAGACCCATGCACACACGTACACGACAGCCATTTTAGACACCATAGCCTCTCTGCCCATCTGTTCCAGGCACCACTCCCCGCGCGCACTGCTCATGCATCGGCCACAAGACCCTCTCCCTCTGCGTGACCCTACTCTAGAAGTAGCACTCCTGCTTGACTCACCCCCCATTCCCTCCCAAGAACACCCTTCCCCTCAGCTGACGAGCCCCCTCCAGCTGCACTTGGCCTTTTTGACCTGGTCCCTACGACCAAGCCTCGTGAATGTACACCCCCCCCTTTTTCCTGCCCAGCATAACAAAACCGTGATACACCAGCCGAAGTGTCCGATCCTATCGCCTGCCCAACCTTTGATTTGATCATCCCCTCCTGCCCTCGTGTCCTGTAGGAATGTCCGGCTGAGAGATCACAATCTCTTGTTACATTCAGGAGGGGAGGATGACATCTGATCGACTGGTATGGGAATAGGCCTGAAGCTGGGATTCCAAGCATGTTTTTTCCTACTTCATAGTGTCTTTATTGTAATAAGGAATGTTTGTGCATCATAAACATGTGTATAAAAGACGAAGCCTCAGAGAAACTTGTTAGAGCACCTCCTGAAGACACTATGCGAGTGTCCGAAATGACAGGCTCTCCTCATGAGAAATAAAACCCTATTCTTGTTTCCCTGATTCCAGCGCCCGTCTCTTTATTTGGTAATTGTTCAAGATGGGAACTAAGAGGCGTCCTGCGCCAGCAGCCTGGGCATCAGGTGTGTTATGGGCTGATTTTCCACAGTGAGGAGTCTGAATGTGATCCTCTTGTTGACGGGGAGCCAGTGCAGGTCTTTCAGGTGGGCAGAGATGTGGCTGTGGCGAGGGATGTCCAGGATGAGTCATGCTGAGACGTTCTGAATGCGCTGGAGTCTTTTCTGGAGTTTGGCTGTGGTTTCAGCGTAGAGGGTGTTCCCGTAGTCCAGACGGCTGGTGACGAGGGCCTGGGTGACCGTCTTCCTGGTTTCGGTGGGTATCCATCGGAAGATCTTTCAGAGCATGCGCAGGGTGTTGAAGCAGGATGCTGAGACGGCGTTGACTTGTTTGGTCATCGTGAGGGAGGAGTCCAGGATGAAGCCCAGGTTGCGTGCGTGGTCCGTTGGCTTGGGTGCGGTGCCCTGGGTAGGGGGCCACCAAGAGTCGTCCTAGGCAGAGGGAGATGGTCCGAGGATGAGGACTTCCGTCTTGTCTGAGTTCAGTTTCAAACGGCTGATCTTCATCCATTCCGCGACGTCTTTCATTACTTCCTGGAGGTTGGCTTAGGCGGTGGCGGGGTCGTTGGTGAGGGAGAGGATCAGCAGGGTGTCGTCGGCGTAGGAGATGATGTTGAAGTTGTGTTGGCGTGCGATGGCTGCGAGAGGGCTCATGTAGACATTGAAGAGGGTGGGGCTGAGTGAGGATCCTTGCGGGACGCCGCAGATGACTTCGGTGGCTGCGGATCGGAACGGGAGGAGGCGGACTCTCTGGGTTCTTCCGTCGAGGAACGAGATGATCCACTCCAGGGCCGCTCCTTGGATTCCGCTGTTGCTGAGGTGCTGTATCAGGGTGCGGTGGCATACGGTGTCGAAGGCTGCTGAGAGGTCCAGGATGAGGGCAGCAGTTTCCCCGTCGTCGAGCAGGGACCTGATGTCGTCGGTGGCTGCGATTAGGGAGGTCTCGGTGCTGTGGTTTGCTCGGAAACCGGACTGTGAGGGGTCGAGGGTTCCATTGGTCTCGAGGAAGGCGGAGAGTTGTCTGTTGATGGTCTTCTCGATGACTTTGGCTGGAAAGGGGAGGAGCGAGATGGGGCGGAAGTTCTTCAGGTCTGTGGGGTCCGCGGTGGGTTTCTTCAGGAGGGCGCTCAGCTCGGCATGTTTCCAACTCTCCGGGAAGGTGGCGGATGCGAAGGAGCTGTTGATGATGTTCCGGAGTTGGGGTGCGATGATGGAGTCGGCTTTGTTGTAGATGTGGTGTGGGCAGGGGTCGGTAGGGGAGCTGGAGTGGATGGTGTTCATCAGGTGGGTGGTGTGTTTGGTGCTGATAGGGGTCCAGGTGCAGAGGGTGGTGGTGGGGGGCGTTGGTTCAGTGGTTGGGTGCGTGGTCAGCGTGCCGAAGCTGTTGCGTATGTCGGCGATCTTGCGGTGGAAGAACGAGGCGAGTGAGTCGCAGAGGTCTTGCGAGGGTGTGATGTCGTTGTTGCAGGCGCTGGGGTTGGAGAGCTCTTTAACGATGCAGAAGAGTTCCTTGCTGTTGTGGGTGTTGTTGTCCAGTCGTTCTTTGAATGTTGTCTTCTTGGTGGAGTGGATCAGCTGGTGGTGTTTGCGGGTGGCGTTCTTGAGGGCGGTCATGTGTTCTGCTGTCTGGTCGTGGCGCCAGGCTTTCTCGAGGGTGCGGCAGGTTTTCTTGGAGTTTTTGAGGTCGTTGGTAAACCACGAGGCTTTCCTGCTGCCGGGTCTGCTGGGAGGATTCTTCAGTGGTGCGAGTTCGTCGGCGCAGTTGGTGAGCCACTGTGTGAGGTTGCGGGCTGCTACGTTGGGGTCCGTCGTGTTGGTGGGCGGGTTCTGGCAGAGGGCGGTGGTGAGCTGGTCGGCTGTGATCTTGCTCCAGCTTCTGCGGGGAACCTGTTGCGTGTGGTGGTGGGTCGTGGTTCTCCTAAAGTTGAAGTGGACGCTGCTGTGGTCTGTCCAGTGTAGTCCGGTTGAGTGGCTGAAGGAGATGTGCTTGCTGGAGGAGAAGATGGGGTCGAGGGTGTGGCCGGTGTAATGGGTGGGGGTGTTCACCAGTTGCTTGAGTCCGAGGTTGGCGAGGTTGTCCAGCAGGGCGGCAGTGTTGCAGTCCTTGTTGTTCTCCAGGTGGAAGTTGAGGTCCCCAAGGAGGATGTAGTCTGTGGAGGTGAGGGCATGCGGGTTGACGAAGTGAACTGAATTGTGTGCGAGGTCCCGGGGGTCTGTAGATGAGGGTGCCTCTGAGGGTGGTCTTGGGGTCGGTGTGAAACTGGAAGTGAAGGTGCTCGGCGGCAGTGAGGGTGTCGTCGGAGTTGGTCGTGATGCGGATGGTGTTTCTGTGGACGATGGCGATGCCTCCTCTGGTTTGGTTGACGCGGTCCCTCCAGGTGATCTTGTAGCCCTCCTGGATGGCTATGGCGATGTCGGGGGCTGAGGAGGCGTTCATCCAAGTTTCTGTGAGGAAGGCGACGTCTGGTGATGTTGAGTCGAGGAGGTTCCAGAGTTCCACGGCGTGCCGGTGGACGGAGCGGGTGTTGATCAGGATGCACTTGAGGTGGTTGTTGCTGGAGCTCGGCTTGGCGAGTACGGTGCAGGTTCGGAGGCAGGTGAATTGTTAGGCCTGGCAGGTGAAGGGTCCGTGGGTGCATTTCGGGGTGGCTCGGTAGCAAGCGGGGTTCCGGCCGGCATTGAGTGCGTTGAGGGTGGCGGCGTCGTAAGTTCGTCGGGAGTGTTGGCATCGTCGAGGACCAGGGGTCCTGACACCGGGCGCGGTCCAGGCACGGACGGGCGTAGACGGGCTTGCCTTTGGCGCACAATCGGCGTGCCCGCTGCGCACGTCCGCTGCGCTTCCGTGCGGCGACCTCCATAAATGGCGAAGTGGGAGGGAGGAGCAACTGGGAGGCGGGAGCGGGGTGGCCAATGGGCGGGGTACAGAATAAAAAGGGGGCGGGCCACCGGGGAGCAGCGGCGGGGAGGGGGAGAAGCGGCGGGAAACAGGCGCGGGCACACGGGGACTGTAAAATTACAAGGGCACAGCTAAGACAGAAACAGAGAGACTGGAAAATAAATACAGGGGCACAAGCTAAGAAAAAAAGCAAATAAACTGGCACAAGTCACACGCAACAGTCCTGGCAGGCAGGCAGTAGCGGAGGGGTCAGGGGTCCTGGCACTCGGGGGGGGGGGGGAGCCGCGCGGTGTGTGGGGCGACCGGTGTTGTGTAATATCAGGTATCCCCTCGGGATCGTGTATCCCCTTCGCTTCGGCAGATTCCGGACGTCCTGCAGATTGGAGAGCTCGGACGAGCCCCCAGTAGCCCCGCCCACCCCAGGCGAGAAGAACCTCGGATTCAGCAGCCAGAACCAGCAGCGCGCCGAGCAGAGCTGCTGATAGAAATGCACGCATTGCAGACGGGTGATTCTTACACAGCCATAAATCCCTTACGTCTTGGAGACAGAAGAGGAAATAATTCACGGTGCTGAAATTAGCTCATAATACAATTCTTTTCTGGGCAAAGTCCAACTGCTGGCTAAGGTATTACGATCCCGGATAAAGAGTTATTTTAGGAAGCACGATAAATGTGTGACATTTTAATAATTTCAGTGAAATTATGAGTGACATTTCAACGAATATGACTGACACTTTTTAGCAAGCAAAAGTCAAGCAATTAAACATACAGGGAATCATATAAATATCTGAAATTACAACCATTTGAGCACCAACAAACTCTAAGAAGTAATTGCACTAACGGGGGTGGGGGGTGCCAAAAGTGACGGCAAGCTAATCTGCCAATCAATGCGCCCTTGCTGAGTGGTGGCCTGAGTAAAAGCATCCATAAAAACGGAAAGTAAGCCAAACATAAGCAAATGCTCGATTTACGATATGTTTAGAGAGAAGAGCCAGTGTGGAAATCAGCATATTCAGGACAATGTCTGCAATTTAACCGCCCATTATATATACCATCCCTAATACAAACAAAGTTATCCTCTAAGCAAAGTGATAGTCAGCAAACTCGCCATAAACAACACAGGTGGAAACAATCATTTTAAACATGCGATGGAGTTAATCCAGAAACATGTGGCTGCAGGCTGAACCAAGGAATTTAATAAATACGTGACTCTCTTCAGTTATACTATGCCCATTCACCATGTTTACTACATGAAAATGAGACCAAGCACAATGCAAAGGAAAAGTGATAATCACAATTGTAGAAAGCCCAAAATACAGTGATTGCTGCCTAAATTATCAATAAATGATGACCTTATACCTGATGGTGCAGAACCCTCACAATCTCAATTCAAAATATAAACGATGAAAAGACTTCGGTAGAACGTCAGACACAAATGTTTAAATGCACCCTTACTTTGAAAACAAAACAAAAAAGAACAATGAAACAATGCCCCATGCATAATTATTCACCATTTGCTGTTGTATTAAGATAACTTTTGCTTATGCACAGAATACAACTCGATTTTTCCAGGAGGCCTCTGATGTTTCGTAATATATGTACTGTGATTTCAAATGCTCAGGGTCATAACCAGGCGGGACAGAATACGAATGAATGATGGTCGAATACGCTAAATTATTTTCTTACATGCTCAAAGGCACGAATTTCAGGAACTAGACCCCAGCATGACCGTCGGCATGACTTGTAGTGCGCCCCAGAGCCTCCAACAAATGAGAAGATGAATCATAATGTTCATAAACCTGCGAGGGGCAGTTAAGTGTACCCCCCTGTGCCAACATGCGAAGGTCTGCATAGGTGAATGTTGAGAGTGTGGGTGGGACGCGATACACGTGTCGACTCCAAAATGAAAACTAAAACCCGCCGGATGTATGCTTTTACCACGCATGCCTTTACAACGCGTTATTTACAACGCATGCCTTTACAACGCATAGCGCTTTGGGGTGCTGGATAGTGAATAGTTTAATTTACTATTCCAACTCCAGTCCCCGTGGATAGTAGGGAAGGTGTTGGATAGTAAATTAAATGTATTCCCTATCCTAGAGCGCCCCCCAGCGCAATGCGTTGTCATGGTTTGCGTTGTAAAAGTTGCGTCGTAAAGGCACTGCGTGGTAAAAGTTGCGTTGTAAAGGATGTTTCCCAAACCCGCCTCCTACCTCATAGTCAACTTGTCCAACGGAAGTCTGCCAGAGACGGGCAAGCTAAAAAAATAAAACCTTGCGCCTAGGAGGCCAACTACCCTGCATGCAGTAATCACAAGGGAAGCGCGCCTTGAATAAAACAACGACGATAAGCTGCAATAGACAACTTGGAAGTGCTGTTGATTATTGTTTCATGAGGCTTCACTGCGCTCCAGTTCACCATCTATTTAAGTTCCTGACACAGTCAGACACAGGCACGCTTTCTATAGCACAGTAAGTTCGCTGTTGAAGCTCCTTGTTACAGCATGCCTGGGGGTGTTTGGGGGTCCCTAATTTGCATATGCTGTCCACTATTCTAGTAGGCACCTTGCACCAGTCCAAACAACCCTTATTGATGGTAGGTTTAAAGACAACCTATATAGAAATCTATCCTAACGGTAGCTGTGGAGAGCAGCCTTCAGGCTAAGTCGTGAAGGAATGTAAAGCAGCTTGTTTTATCAGTCGATAATCTCATGAATGACCAAATGAAAGGAGGACCACAACAGGTATATATATAAAATATATGTATTTATTCTAAACACATCACCCTAGTCTCTTTATGAGGGTAGAGGTAAAAGTACATTCAGTAAACTTATTTTGTACACAGTAAATTAACACAATATATACGTTGAGCCCTAGGGGCGTACCAAACCATATATTTAGAAGGTGGTATAAGAACCACGACTGACATAGATACAAGGTCTAGCGCCTTTAGAACCACTGGGGCCACCATGAACCACCCAAGGTAGTGACACAGGGGACCCACGGGGGACGTGCGCAGTGTCTAAACACAGCCGCGAATCATCAATAAATTCTAGGACGGAAAGTCGCGATTGGGAAATTACAGATTAAGGACACTTAGAAGATGACTTGGAGCAAACCCCTTTAGAACTAGGAGGTTCTAGAGACAACACCCACGGGAGCACCGGAGTACTCGAGTTACCTCACCCAGGGAAGCCGGGTGCATAGGTGACTTTTCTTGTCGGGTTTCATCGTCGATTTCAATGGCAAGCTGCTGAAGAATGCTGCAGGCGACCAAGTGGAAAGTGTCCGGGTGGATCCAAGGGTGGATCGGAGATCTGAAGAACCCAAAAGCAGAGGGGACATCATTTGGGTCACTAGCCAGTGACCAGGAAGGTGATGAACAGATGCCCACCGATGTCGGGTGATTTCAGGTGAAGAAGGTGAAGCTTGACTGTTCAGCCACGAGGACCAGGAGGTGTCGAGGATGACAAGTAACTGGATTCTAGCTGTCCCACTAAGGATTTTGAGTGCTCCGGTGTCAGTTTCCGGATCAGACCCAACAAGCCTTGGCAACAGCAACCCACGCAGAAATCAAAGATTGGCTTTGGTGAAGACCAGTAAGGTCTGAGGGACTCACCCTTTGAAGGGGAGTCAGGGCACGTCTGGTGCAACCAGGGAAGCAAAATAAACAGGAGAGTTACATTCGTGGGGACCCACCAGTCGACAGACCAGGGATTGCGAAGGGCCCTCGAGCGGAAATGCTAGAAGCAGGCTCGCGGAACACTCGTGGAGTGTAGGCCCACAATCTTTGGTGCAAATGGTGCTCGGGGCATGGACTACAAGCAGCCCAATGCGCAGCTTCTGGAAGCTCGGGAAGTCGATGCACTTGCAAATATGACGTGTCCAAGAGTTCCGGTCCCACGTCACTCGTGAGGGCAGCAGGTCTCAGCTTTGCTGGGATCTTGTGTCGGCCTGGAGAAGTCTGGAAATCCGTGTCCTGAGTCCCAAATCCATCGGATTCCAGTGGGAGCCTTGGAAATGCAGACAGGCAAGATGCTTCTTTGGTGCCTGTTTGAACAGGGGAGTTGATCCTTGGCCCCAAGGGATATTCTTCTGTCTTCTAGTCGATGTAGAATGTCAAAGTTCCAGGATATATGCTGCAGAGTTTCGTCCAGGTGTAATCTGAAGTCCTAAGGACTGGGATCCCATATTTATACTAAGTTAGGGGGTTGGACATACTCTAGGGACCCACCTATGGGAGGTTCCAGGGAGGGGGGTGGTTACACCCGTTTCCCTTTGTCCAGTTTCACGCCAGAGCAGGGGCTGAGTGCCCCTGCTGCCGGTTTGAACTGGGGTATGCACAAGGACACCAAGTGTGCCCCCAACACTGTCAGAAAAGCATTCTGTGAAGCCACTAACCCAGCCCCAATACACTAAAGCCTGTCTGGGAGGTGGTTACACCTCCCTGTGACAGGAAATCTATTGTCCAGGCCTCCCCTGCCAGAGTTTCATCCAGCAGCAGGAGATCAGACTCATGTCTGTGGCTGCAGCATCCATCTTGTGATGCTGGGGCTCTTTTAAACTATTACCGGTTAGGTAAGTGGGTACATGTCTTCTCCCTCTAGTAGGGTGGAATTCTACCCCCGCCGCCAGGACTGGCGGGGGGGGGGGTAGGATTCCAAAGTGTTTGACACCAAACACAACATGTTTTCATGCAGCCATTCCAAAGTTAGCATTAACCAGGAGGTTATAATGCACTTAAGAGTATATGGTCTGGCTGCATCACAGAACAGCCTCAGAGAATAGATGCCGAAAGCTGCAGAGGGGTCCTGCTCATGCATGGACACCCTCTCACACAAAACCAAGCACTCTGCCTTCAGGAATGATAAGGCCTGCGATAGGAGTGACTTATAGGTTTATATGTGTCAGTGATTAAAGGTAGATATAGGTAACCTATATCTTAGTAAGGGGTGCATGCACCACCTTACCCAGGCTGTAGTAGCAGACCTGTGGTGCCATTTTGGAAGGCTTCCCAGGGGTGGCATAACAAATGCATCAGCCCCTGGTGGCATCTGGGGTACCTATGCCCTTGGTATCCAAGGTACCATATACTGGGGACTTACAAGGGTAACCCTGTAACCATTCTGGAGTGTACCTAATGTACATGTAATCATTTTAGAGAGGAAGCAGCTAGGCTGGTGTCATGGTTAGCAGGGCCCCAGCCAAACTGAAGTAAAAAAACAGTGAAACAACAGTTAAAAGTGGGGGTAACCATAGTAAGCAGATCCTACTCTCCTACACTGTGTTGTTTTTGCACTGGTGTAAAGTTATCACAATACAGCCCTCGATAGCCTAAACAAGAACCTTCCCGTTGGTTAAATGCCAACCTTGCATGTAATAGTGACATAATTCATAGTTCCTTCAGTCGTGTTTGTTGGGGTAAATAAAATAATAAACAGTGTAGGAACTAAGGTTCACTTGCCTCGTTCCCATATTTACACTCTCGCGCCTCACCTCCCCTCGACTGATGCTTGCTTGAGTTTGTCATTACTCTTTTCTATAATTTAGTATAATTTATTAAAACTTTGGGGAATGGGCGGTAATACTCATTTTGTGTAAAGGTAATGTCGATTTAAGTGCCTATACTGGAGCCCAGGTCATGTGTGGAATGGTGAAAGCTGCCGTCCGCATTCAAGGTAATACAATATTTAGTTAAACGTGAAATGTAAACAGAACTGTCCCTGACACTGATTACCTCAAGGGCCACACTGAACCACAGTCCCTGCTGCACAGTTATTTGTTGTGCGGGCTCGGCTGGTTCTGCATCACTGCTCGCAGTCAGAACAGTCATCCGACCTGAAGGAAAGAGGGCTGAGCAAATAACAGTGAGCACCTCGAACTCCTCAGGCCAGTTCTGCCAGCTTGCCCCCTGCAGCCCGCCTTTTGGCTGCACAATCATTGGACAGATCCTTACAGTCACTCTCATGAAGTTGGGTCACGTGAATCAGAATGTTGGGACCAAGTAAAATGTATCCAGAGCGGAGCGCAGTTGAGTCTTCCCCCAAGCTGCGAGCACCGCAAACAAGGGCTGGAAACTTTGCTCAGACAGACACTGTGAATTAATATATTGCAGTGCTCCTGCTTGACACTGAGGAAGCGCTATAATGCGTTATGATTATTTTTAATGCGGTGATGCGAGCACTTGCCTTCAAATGCCTTAGGATCACGCGTACTGCGTGGCACTTGGCAGGGTTGCAAATACCTGCCTTTGCTTATTTCTGTAAGCTTCAGTGCGTGTACCTTTGTTTTTCATGGCAAGTTTCTGTGTGTTTGCATGTGTGCCTGTTTGTGGTTGCATTTGTGAGGGAATGCATTATGTGGATGTGCATGTGTTTGGGCACCTGTATGCTTTTGTTTTGTTTGTTCCAGTTTATGTGTGTGTGCCCTTATCTTCCACGGCAGTTTGCTGTGCTCATGTTTTCATTTGTGTGGGCATGCAATGTGAGTGCATGCATGGTTGCATGTATGCCTCATGTACAGACTTGATTGCTGCAATGTATCTTTCAAAGTTAAGATATAAGATACTAAATTGCATCCTGAACTGTCATGTTCTGGTAAATAAGAGTAAATACAACAGTCTAAACAGTATGAGTCTCATTTAAAGTTTTGAAATGGATGGAGACATGCAGGTTCCTGCTCTCCTGAAAATGAGCTGTTCCGCACAAAACCAAATGAGATGCATATTAAATGTATCAGATATGACCCTTGACCCTCGGGTAGGTCGCTTCCCCGCTGCTACAGCGCCTCCTTAGCCTGCCAGCCAGCCGCCTCCTCAGCCTGCCAGCCCTCTCCTGCACCCCCCGTGTGCCAGCAGCCCCTGACTCCGCGCCACCGCTTTTCCCGCCGCTGTCCCTCGCCGTTTTTCCCGCCACTGAGCCCCCCCTGCGGCCCCGCCCCCCAGTGCCCATTGGCAGCCTGCCCTACCGCCTCCCAGCTGACCCCAGTTAAAGGGAGGCTGCTGCGCGATGGAGACAGTGACCCTTGACCCTCGGGTAGGTTGCTTTCCCGCTGCTACAGCGCCTCCTCAGCCTGCCACCAGCCGCCTCCTCAGCCTGCCAGCCTTCTCCTGCACCCCCCCTGTGTGCCAGCAGCCCCTGACCCTGCGTCACCGCTTTTCCCGCCGCTGACCCCCGCCGTTTTTTCCCGCCACTGACCCCCCTGCGGCCCCGCCCCCGTGCCCATTGGCAGCCTGCCCTCCCGCCTCCCAGCTGACCCCTCCTCCCCCTCCCACTTATGGAGACCGCGCAGCGGATGCACGCAGCGGGCGCGCCAAAGGCAAGCCCGTCTGCGCCCGTCCGCACCTGGCCGCGCCCAGTGCCAGGACCCCTGGCCCCTGAAGATGCCAGCCAACACGATGGACGTACGCCGCCGCCACCCTCAATGCACTCAAACCCGACCGGAACCCCGCCTGCTACCGAGCCACACCGAAATGCACCCACGGACCCTTAACCTGCCAAGCCTGCAAGTTCACCTGCCTCCGGACCATCACTGCACTGCAGGCCAGGCACTAGCAACAACCACCTCAAGTGCATCCTGCTCAACACCCGCTCCGTACACAGACACGCCGTCGAACTCTGGAACCTGCTCGACTCAACATCTCCAGACGTCGCCTTCCTCACGGAAACATGGATGAACGCCTCCTCAGCACCCGACATCGCCATAGCCATCCCGGACGGATACAAGATCACCCAGAAGGACCGCGTCAACCAGACTAGAGGAGGCATCGCCATCGTCCACAGGAACACCATCCGCATCACGACCAACTCCGACGACACCCTCACCGCCGCCGAGCACCTCCACTTCCAGATACACACCGACCCCAAGGCCACGCACACAATTCAGCAAAGCCATCGCAGACTTCATCAGCCCGCACTCCCTCGCCTCCTCTGACTACATCCTCCTAGGGGACCTCAACTTCCACCTGGAGAACAACAACGACAGCAACACCACTACCCTGCTGGACAATCTCGCCAACCTCGGACTCAAGCAGCTGGTGAAAACCCCCACCCACTACGCCGGCCACACGCTTGACCCCGTCTTCTCCTCCAGCAAGCACATCGCCTTCAGCCACTCCACCGGACTTCACTGGACCGATCACAGCTGCATCCACTTTAGCTTCAAGAGAACCACGATCCACCACCCGCAACAAGTTCCCCGCAGGAGCTGGAGCAAGATCACGGCCAACCAGCTCACCACCTCCCTCAGCCAGAACCCTCCCACCAACACGACGGACCCCAACGAAGCAGCCCGCATCTTCACACAGTGGCTCATCAACTGCGCCGATGACCTCACACCACTGAAGAACCCTCCCAGCCGACACGGCAGCAAAAAAGCCTCGTGGTTCACCAATGAACTCAAAACATCCAAGAAAAACTGCCGCACCCTCGAAAAAGCCTGGCGCCACGACCATACCACAGAAAACATGACCGCTCTCAAGAACGCCACCCGCACACACCACCAGCTGATCCGCACCACCAAAAGGACATCATTCAAAGAACGCCTGGACAACCACACCCACAACAGCAAGGAACTCTTCAGCATCGTCAAAGAGCTCTCCAACCCCAGCGCCGGAAACAACAACATCACACCCCCGCAAGACCTCTGCGACTCACTCACCTCCTTCTTCCACCGCAAGATCGCCAACATACACAACAGCTTCGACGCACCAACCACGCACCCAACCACCGAAAAAATGCCCCCCACCACCACCCTCTGCAACTGGACCCCGGTCAGCACCGAAGACACCACCCGCACAATGAACACCATCCACTCCGGATCCCCTACCGACCCCTGCCCCACCACGCCTTCAACAAGGCCGGCTCCATCATCGCACCCCAACTCCGGAACATTATCAACATCTCCTTCAACACCGCCACCTTCCCGGAGAGCTGGAAGCATGCCGAGCTCAGCGCCCTCCTAAAGAAGCCGACAGCGGACCCCACCGACCTCAAGATCCTTCCGCCCCATCTCGCTCCTCCCTTTTCCTGCCAAAGTCATCGAGAAGACCATCAACATACAGCTCACCACCTTCCTCGAGACGAACGGATCCCTCGACCCCTCACAGTCCGGTTTCTGAGCCAACCACAGCACCGAGACTGCCCTCATCGCAGCCACCGATGACTTCAGATCCCTGCTTGACAACGGGGAAACAGATGACCTCATCCTCCTGGACCTCTCTGCAGCATTTGACACAGTCTGCCACCGCACTCTAATACAGCGCCTCAGCAACATTGGAATCCAATGGAAAGCACTGGAGTGGATCACCTCGTTCCTCGCTGGAAAAACCCAGAGAGTTCGCCTCCCCCCGTTCCGTTCCGCGGCCACCGAAGTCATCTGCGGCGTACCTCAAGGATCCTCGCTCAGCCCCACCCTCTTCAACGTCTACATGAGCCCCCTCGCAGCCATCGCACGCCAACACAACCTTAACATCATCTCATACGCCGACAACACCCAGCTGATCCTCTCCCTCACCAAACGACCCGGCCAATGCCAGAGCCAGCCTACACGAGGGAATGAAGGACGTCGACGAATGGATGAAGAACAGCCGCCTGAAGCTGAACTCAGACAAGACGGAAGTCCTCATCCTGGGATCATCACCCTCCGCCTGGGACGACTCCTGGTGGCCCCCTGCCCTGGGCACCACCCCCAAGCCAACGGACCACGCACGAAACCTGGCCTTCATCCTGGACTCCACCCTTGCAATGACAAGACAAGTCAACACCGTGTCGTAAGTCAACACCCTGCGCATGCTCCGTAAGATCTTCCGATGAATCCCCACCGAAACCAGGAAGACGATCACTCAGGCACTCGTCACCAGCCAAATGGACTACGGGAACACCCTCTACGGGGGAACCAATGCCAAACTACAGAAAAGACTTCAACGCATACAGAACGCCTCTGCACGACTCGTCCTGGACATCCCCCGCCACAACCACATCTCCGCCCGCCTGAGAGACCTGCACTGGCTCCCCGTCAGCAAGAGGATCACGTTCAGACTCCTCACCCACGCACACAAAGCTCTCCACGACCTGGGCCCCAAATACCTCAACAACCGCCTCACTTTCTACACGCCCACCCGCCAGCTGCGATCGACCAGCCTCGCCCTCGCCACCGTACCACGCATCCGCAGAGCCATCGCCGGAGGAAGATCCTTCTCCTACCTGGCGGCCAAGACATGGAACTCCCTCCCCATCCACCTACGGCTGACCCAGGACCATCTCTCCTTCAGGAAGCATCTCAAGACCTGGCTTTTCGAGCTGTAATGGACCCCCCCCCCAGCGTCTTGAGACCCTTCCGGGTGAGTAGCGCGCTTTACAAATTGTTCTGATTGATTGATTGATTGATATCATATGGAAATGATTTAGATGATTAGTATGAAAAGAGTTGGAAAAGATAGCTTCCTGTTTTTATCAAGTATGTTAGTGGCTCTAGGTGTTGTGCTCACAGAGTTTCTTGTTAATTGATTGGGATTTAGCCATAAACTTGTAATAAGGGCCTTTCTTGTCTCTTGCAAAGATAAACTCGTTTGTTCCGATTTTCACTCTCTGTCTTAAGTTTCTCTGGGAAAGCCCTGCTCTTGTCACACTTTAAGGGGGTATTGGATGACTGTCTCGCTCCTAAGCACCCACTAACTAGTAATATTTTGCAATCATAATACTGACCGTAACAGGCAAAGCGCCAATATATCCCAGGGTAAATTCATCCCACACCGTTTCACTTAAATTTAGTCGCACCTGGGTGGCAGCTAGCACGGTCATATAAACTTCCTACTAATACCTAACGATGGACCGAGGGAAGGAAGCAGCAGAGCTGTTTGAGAGTCTAGTGAGAGGGGAGACAGTGACAACCTCCTTAGCTAGTGGTAACACTAATAAGAAAAAAGAGGGATTGCGGGTGAAATTCCAGAGATTGGAAAAATTAAGAATGGCTGAAAACTCTAAATGGTGGGATGGAGCTACTTTGGAATAATATATAAGGCTAAAGAGAATACCTAGGGGAATTCGCTCTCAAATACTACCTACTTATGATGATCTTGATGAGGATCTACTATTATCATGGGAAAGGGAATTGACCTCTAACTCAAACAACTTAATGTCAATTCTAATAGAAAATGCAGATAGAAAAGTCAAGAAATTACAGACTGATATAGCACAGATAGAGCTGGAGATTAAGGAGCTAGACCTTAAGGAGGCAACGGATAAGAACTACGAGATACTCAAGGAAGTTCTCAATAAACACCAGGAAGATAATAAGCAAAGGAAAGCCCGCAAGCTCAAAAGAGATGAGATTGATTATTCACAAGGCCGTATCTTCACATTTGCGAAAAAATATGACCATTTGGTAGAGAGGGACAACAAGAATGATAAACTAGCGGCCACGAATATGTCATCTGTGAGCTCTATCTCGACATCTCTGGAAACCCTACCAAGTGAGAGTGAGACGGAAGGAGCCTCTAGTGGCAGTAACCATGATTTTGGTTTTTTAAGAGAGGTGAAAAGGATAAAACGGGGGAAAAGGGAGCAGCCAAGACCAAAGGAAAATACTATAAGAAAACAAGTAGAGGAAAGAGAGGAAAGGGTAAAGGAGCAGGACAAACAAGGGATGAGGTTAAGATCCTGGAAGGAACCGAGTCAGAACTAAATCAGATCAAGGGAGTAGAGGTTATCAATTTGAGTGACCAGATTTTGACCACAGACTTGGTACTAGAAAAAGGAATGGGTTTTTGTCCCAGGGAGAAGGGTGATATGTACAATATTATGATTGATTTGTTCAAATTTACGAGGAATTTAAAACTAAAGAAGTTTTTTTAATGCAACCACAAACAGAATAAAAGCATGACCACTACCATCAGTGACATGTCTCACGATGTTATAACTATTCAAGACATTAGAGATGCAGAAATATTGTTATCTATTGCAGATGATGATCGTGACCATATGTCTATTGATGAATTATTGTGGGAACATGATATAGCTATAGACACTAGTATTTCCAGTGGTTTGAGGAACAAATCCAGATGGACTCCAATATTACCTAGTGGCAATAATGTAGATGTATTCCATAAATTGATGACCGAAGATATGTATAAACACCTTAGACATGAGAACAAACATCACCAGAGACTTTTGGATAATCTATCTAGGAATGAACAAAGGGCGTTGAAAGATTTAAGTACACTTGACAATATTATCATAAGGGAGTCGGACAAAGGGGGGAATATTGTAGTCATGAACACTAAGGACAATAATATGGAAATACTGTCACAACTTGAGGATACGACATACTATGATAAGTTATCAGACAACCCAATGGAACCACTCACCACTCTAATCAACACGCACCTGAGAGAATGGTTGAATAGTGGCCTAATAAACCAAGATGAATGCTTCTATCTCAAAATTGATAAACCGAGATTCCCTTGCATATACACCTTACCCAAAATTCATAAGAACCTAGAGACACCACCAGGTAGACCTATAATCTCAAGCATTGGGGGGCCAACAGAGAAATTGTCACAATATGTGGATACATTCCTACAACCGATGGTTCAAAATTTACCGGCATACATCAGAGACACGAAACATATTTTGAGTATCTTACCTGTTGTTTTTACTGCTACATTAGCCTCCACAGCGCCAAGAAACCGCATGGTGAACGTTGCGCTATATAAATATTTTAAATTCCAAATTCATGTGTCATGGGGGGAGGGCATGATATTGGCCACTTTGGATGTGACCTCCCTTTACACCAACATTAGGACTGATCTGGGTATCAAAGCTGTGACGAAATTCCTGAGTACAAGACCGGCGAGTCACTGGGCGCATGCTGAAATGATAATCAGAATGATTGAACTTATTCTAGAAAATAATGTGTTTCTCTTTGATGCAAAGTGGTACAGGCAGAAACAGGGTGTGGCCATGGGCTCCAGATTCTCTCCTTCGTATGCTAATCTCTTTATGGGATGGTTTGAGGAGGAGTGGATCTGGAGCCCTAGGGGTACACCTTGGAATGAATCCATTATATTTTGGGGTCGTTAAATAGATGACTGTATACTGATTTGGTCTGGAAGTATGGCAGACCTTACCCAATTTTGTGAACGATTGAATAATAATGATATGGGCATACATTTCACACACAATTTGAGTACCACACACATGGAATTTTTGAACCTGAACCTCTTTATTGAGGACAATAGGATACAGAGTAACCTGTACCGCAAACCAACCTCATGCAACGCGTTACTGCATGCTTCCAGCTCGCACCCTAGGCACCAGATCAACTCCATACCTTATGGTGGATTGACTAGGGCAAGGAGAAATTGCAGCAAAGACGAGGATTTCATTGTCTGCAAAGACAACATGAGGCAGAGATTTATAACCAGAGGTTATAAATCTGAGATAATCAGAAAAGCAGAACGCAAGGTAGAGAGTATGGCAAGAAGTGATACCCTTAAAGATAAAGCACGTGATCCTAAGGCTCAGTCCCATGTGAGACTAGTAACTAATTACAATGAAGCAGCTATCACACTTAGGAAGAGTATGCAAACCCATTGGAATATACTTACCAGTGACAAAACACTGAATAAGTATATTGCTAAACAGCCCCTAATTACATACAGACGAGGCAAAAACATTAAAACATTGATCAGTCCGAGTTACCCAAAATAAAGCATGAGACAACAGAACTGGTTGGAACAGAGATGTGTGGGATTTCACAAATGTGGGTGCTGCATGATAAAATGCATATGTGGAAGCTTTTATATAGGCAGCACGATCAGGTCACTGAAAGAACGAATATATGAACATTTGAGGGCCATTAAATATAAGAATACACGGTATGCAACTGCATCACATGTCAATGATTGCCGAGAACAAACGGGAAACAAAACAATTGTATTCAATGTCATAGAAGAGGTGAATCCAGACTAGAGAGGTGGCAATCATGAGTTACAACTCAGACGGAGAGAGGCTCTCTGGATTTGGAAGCTTCAGGCAGTAGAACACGGCATGAACTCTGACCACGAATTACACTACTTCCTGTGGGATTGAATGAATGAATGACTATAATATGAATATGAGATTTTAAGTCTGCTGAATATGTACTATGTCTATGTATTGGGGGATTACAACAATGATTACTAAGTTTAAGAACAGTATACTGCCTGATCATTACATTGTGTGACCACTGACTCAGACGCTTATGAACAATGTAATACTGTGACGGGTTACTTACATCTGTTGACATATATTGGAAGTTGTAAATAAGGGCTTTATATGTTGTACTGGAGCAATTTATTTTGATTTTTTATGTGTCTATAATTTTTGATTCCCACCTTAAAATACTTTCCTAAAATTCCTCCTGATAGATGTTGGTTCCGACTGATCAATGATGGTCGCACTATTAATGAGCACCGTGTAGCACCCTTTTCCAATTACTCTCCGCTTCAGAACATCACGATACACGGGGATACTTATGGAATCCACTAGAATATGACAGCAGTTTTGCAGATTGGGAATTAATCATACCTTAGATTTTCTATGATTATGCTGGGGCATGGAGTAATAACGGATCGTGAGACCCCGGTTAGCACATGCAGATTATATTGTAGGTAATTTTACCGTGGATACGAATTTTTAACAGGGACTTTGCGAAGCGGCAGAGAAAGTCAAATAATTATATTTATAAAGATTTGTGATATATTTGTCTTTGCAAATGTACCGGATAGAGATAAATCCCACGGATGAGGCGAAATATACTTTAGATGGACACCTAATATGGCGTCCCTCTACAAGACGCGTGACCATCGGGTAGGCGGTCTAGTTTATTTGCGTCCTACCGGGTCGCAGGATACTTGAGACCACTTCCGCATTTGAGGTGCGGACTCGCTTTCACAACACGGAGACGCCGGATAAGGGTGGACGCTGCTTGGAGGTAGCCGAATACAGGTACGTGGTGATGACACCTTCTCGTAACTGATCGGTTGATGTTGCTGATTGCAGCCGGTAACATTCTTGGCTAACGGTATTCCCGTTTTGTCTCTCGTTTTTTACATGTAGCGCTACGGATTTACAGACAAACGTGTTGGAAGCTTTATAATTCACAGATATACACAAGTGAGTGATTATTGTAGCATAGCTTTAATTGGAATGACAGATGTTTTGGGCTGTGTGACCCAGATCAGGGTCCAAGGCAGGTTGAGAGATGTCGAATTGTTTTAGTATAACAATACGATAATTTGTAACATAGAAATTAGTAAATCGAGTATAACTTATGGAGTACGTTTCCTGATTGCATCCATTATATTTGGTTACAGATACTGAATTCAAATACGATGAACTTGCTTTTGATTTACCCAGCGTGTATTAGGCTGGGACGGAATTATAACCAGCCAGAAGGTACATTTTTGACCTCTCATGATATTTAGATGGCATTAAGATATAACGATCTGTTTGGAGGACTTATTGTCTGTTCATTTTATATGATTTAGGCTCAAAAGATTTTGCTTATGACCAACAAGGTAGGCCTGAGGTACGCCTCAGTTTTTATACGTTAGGCGAGCTGCACTTCTGTCACGAATCTCTTCTACGATTACAATTTTGCGATGCATTATTAGACCACACCCCTTGTCCCCACGACAGTTAGACTCACGTGGTGAAAATAGCCGACCAAGTTTGCTTCACTATACACCGCCATCATTGATTATACTATTCTCGGATGCACATTGCGGAGCTGATTTGGTCTGTTGGGATTTGTTGCACAATTTTTCCCATCTTTCAGAGTAATAGTATGCCACCTGCACTGAGAGGCACCACCCAAGCCATAAGCATAATCATGTGAAATGTTGGAATATATTTTGAGATACGCCCACTAAATCTAGGGCTTACACTATATCAATTTTATATGTTTTTCCAGCCCTGAGGAAGTCGTGGGTTATCATCCTAAACGACGAAAACACGTGTCAGCTGGAGTTGGAACAATTTGAATAACATTAAAAAGAACATCTTTGTCAAACGTCCATGTTGATTCTGAATGACAAACTAATCTGTTGAGATATGTACTGTGGTGTGCTAGGTTTCTTTTGTTGTAAATTATAGGATCGGCTGATCTGTATGCTGGGGTATTGGATGACTGCCTCGTTCCTAAGTACCCACTAACTAGGAATATTCTGCAATCATAATACTGACCGTAACAGGCAAAGCGCCAATACATCCCAGGGTAAATTCATCCCAAACTTTTTCACTTACACTTTAAGTGCCCCTACACATGTGGGCCATAGAAGAGGGCCACATGGCAGCAAAGCCCCGCTATTTACAATATGCAAGAGGAATTAATGAGAAAACCCTTTCATGCTGCACAAAGCTTTCTCATATTTCAGAATGGTGGGAGCTGGTGTGAACCTGGACTTTCTTGGGCATGTGTAGAGCCAAGGAGTTGGGTGCTATATGTGAAGCTAGATATTCAAAGGTAGTGCTACCTGTTGCAATCCGATATGGTGGGCTAATGCACCTGCAAAAGAAACTTGTGTATAATAAACAAATAATGAATTAGAATCAAGTTGGAACTACTAAACCTTGTATCGTGGTGTCTGCACTATGAGAAGGCATTGTCCAAGTCAATTAGTCTGGCTTACTAAAAAAAGTACCTCTATGCTTTCATCCATGCAGTCACTCATCCGCACTCACACGAAAGTAATCACTCTTTATCATACCATCAAGCATCTGGCCTCACCTTAGCAACCTATGAAAACCTCATGATTGGACAGTGCTGCACAGCTCAAAAGCCCAGATCAGTGACAAATGAGGAAGGTGCTAGATGTGCGTGAGGGCTCACTTTAGGAACAACCTGGACCCTTTTTATGAGAAACCTGGTAAAGTGCCTTCAGTTCAGAAACCACCTTAGAACCTGCCTTTTCAAAGATGCATTCAATGTTCACCCTTTAAAACGTAGTCACTATAAAAACCAGACAAAAATGTCCTTCAAGACCTTTTTCTAGGATGACCATTTACGTGTCTCCTAATGTGTACCATAACCAGGTGGTCCAATTCCTTTTCATTTATTTATTTATTTATTTTAAGAATTTTATATAGCGGTGCTAGACCCGGAGGTATCAGAGCACTTTACATGAGGAATTTAGCATTTAGCATATTACACACGTTACAAAATTTACATGAAAGATCGTTGCAAGGAAGAGGAAAAACAAGGTTATACAAATACATCTAATGATTAGATCTTTACAAAAACAGAAGATATTAAGGAGCAATGGGAGCGAGGGAAAATAGGGGTAAGGGAAAAGAGGGAGAAGGGAAACGTGGGAATGAGTGGGAGCAGGGAGAAAGGAACTGACAAAGGACGTAACAAGACTGCAGGTCAGGATCAGAGGAGAGGGTGAGAAGGAAGATGGGGACAAGAAAAGGGGTTCTGAGAGAGGGAGAGGAAGTCATCGGAAGAAGATATAAAGAGACAGCAGCGAAAGAACACCCAGCCAGCCAACATTGTTACATTAAATATTCTCCTAGCAGTGGTACATCATTTAGACCCTCAATTACTGGCATAGTCACTTCTTCTTGGCATTAAAAAAGTATTTGGCTCTCTGGAATAGCCATATATGTTTTTGGTATTAACTAATATGGGCCGGGTTAGGCATTTTAGCAAACTTAACGTGTTCCGTAGGAACCCCTTGGCCAGAGTGTTTATCAATGGGCAGTGGCACCAGACAGTGTTGCCCTCTATCGCCACTCTTATTTGCCATTTCTGTGGAACTCTTGACCTTTGTTTACAGACAGATGCATGCAAATAGAGGAATTTATATAGGTGGCAGGCCATTGGTTGTATACCTGTACATGGACAATGTCCTTCTGTGTATACAGAACACAACCGGAAACATGAATCCAATTGTTCAAGAAACTGACTGATTCAGTGTTATCGCTGGACTAAAAATTAATTGTGCAAACCGAAGTAGCCAGATTGTCATGTGTTCTTCATTTGGCATGGACATGTCCAAACATAGCTACGTTTTGGGGGGCAATTGATGAATGTACTGTACAAGATTAGATAAATCCTTGCACTGTCATTGCTATTATTGGCATTGTTTGGCTTAAGGATATGTAGCCGTGGCTCTACTTTTGGCAAAGTGTGAAACTGCAGTGTGACGGATGAAAGGTTCAACACCTACACTTACACCTAAAAAACAGAAAGAAGACTTAAGTTATTGAAGTGATTTGGTGGTCCTCTTTAAGGACTGATCCCAGCAGTGGCAATATCGTGGGACTTCAAGGACTCACTGAAAACATAACCTTTTTTTTGTTTTTACACATTTCTTTATTGGTTTTATCACAAGTAGAAAAAGAAACAAAAAACCACAATAGTGACAATTCCGAAGTGCCACTCACAAATGATATCACATCAAACAAAATTAACAAATGTGAACGGTGGAGTCACACCTAGCCTACAGCAAACATAAGGAGATGATAGACTGAGCGCTGAACCTTTTCAGACACTCACCCCCAGTCACAGATCTGGGTTTAATCTATCATCGTTCTTTAGCTAACTTCGCTGCCCCAGTTCATACCACGAATCCAGTCCCAGGATGCTTGTTTCTGGTCCAGGGAGGACCCGGCTTGGCAGTTCAGGCTGGACTGTTACCAAGAGGAATAGGGTCAAGACTGATTTGCACATGGCTGGGTCTGAACTGACCTGGGAAATTGAGCTAAAGAACAATGATGGATTCAACCCAGATCTGTGACTGGGAGTGAGTGTCTGAAAAGTTTCCGTGCTCGGTCAGTCATCTCCTTGTGTTTGTCATAATAGTCTAGACATGTCACTTCCCCAACTTCAGGTGTGGTAGCATGTCATAATGAAGAAGGCCCCTGCATGGACATGGGTCGCAGTATGGTGCATCGTGGCAATAGTCCCTGGGCAACAACATGATTTGGAAATACACCCAGGAACATGTGTGCACCAGTAAAGGGTAATTCACACATGGAGATATAAGAAGATCCTGTAGGCCAGTGTGAGTGGTGTCACCGGGGCCAGGACACCAATTCTGGGGTGCCCGTCAGGACCCCCCCCCAATGAGATCCACACTCCACGGTTGTAAAGTGCAATGTTGGTGTGGCTGTATTACCTATGTAGAGTCCTCACAGGGGCATGGTCCCGCTATCTTATGTGCTGGGATGGCTCATCATATGAGTTGAAGGATGGGACAGAAGGACCTAGAGCAGGGTTCAGGGTGGATGTGCATCATTTCTTCCTCCAAGTTTCTGATGTAGGTATCTCAGCACCCATTTTGAGCATCCCCCCCTCCATGTGTACGTGCCACTATGAGGACATCTAGATTAGCTTTTGCCTATTTCAGCAATGTGGAGAGCCAACATTGTGTATCAGCGGCGTCCGAATGGTGCAAGAGCCACATATCGAACATGCTCTTGTTACCCATCCAGCCCTGAAAGTATTTTGACACCCTGGCACACATAGTGCCATTCAGCGGAGGGGTGGAGCATTCGCAGGCTACTTCTGGAACACAATTAAAGTTGCTGCCTGATGTGCTGGGATTGTCTGGGTCCCAGAAAAGAGCTAGGGTGAGGAGACCTGAAAAGTAGAGTGAATAGTGTTGGGGACATAAACAACCACCTGCATGAGTGTGGCACTGTCCATATGTCCTTCCACCACCACGTACCTACCCTTGGTGTCATCTCTGTGTATGTCTTTCACAAATGGAATCCCCGTGGCAATCCATATCATGACCCCCTTTGCATATGGGATGTTGTAGTGCCATACACCTGTCCCCTCCATTTTACATTTACTTTTTGTAACTCTGCCTGTATCAAATACATCTCTGGCAAAAAAGCTATGTCTGGGCAGCGCCGCTTAAGATATGTATGAACCCAGTACTTCTTTGTGGTAGTGACCATGCCCTTCACATTTAAGGTCAGCAAGTTATAGTGTGGGATAGTGTGGCCTGTAGGTGTGCCCATTAAGTATGGTGGTAAGGAGTGATGCATCACATTCTACAATTCCCATTTCCCCAAAACTCCAGTGTGAAGGCCCCCGCAAACGTTTGATCAACGATAAAGAGAACAGTGCAGTACAGACCCATGCCACAGAATTATATGTAGAAAACTTAATCTGTGCATCAAAAGAAAACACAAGATGTGTAACCCCTCCGACAAAGACTCCGCTGAGTGACTAGCATTAACCATCCAACAAATGAACAACAACCAAAGAGAAATATGTAATAAAATACATGTCCTCTTTAGAGAGATCAGGGCTCATGGACACAAGGGTCGTTTCCAATGATCTGGGCGTCCAATCCTCTCTTGTGAGGTTCTAAGGTGTCTCCAGCAGGTACTGGTGAGCAGTCCACACCACTTCTCACACAGCAAAGACCAAACCCCCACCCTTCATAGCAGATTATCTGCCAGTCATGGCGTCAAAATCTGCCCCTGGGACTACTCCAAAGCAGAGGCCATTGTTGTGTAGTTCCTACAAATCTATATAGGATCTGCCCGTTTAGAAAACATAAACTAAGGGATTGGTGTCCAGACTGATTCCAGGCACCCCAAAGGTTATGTCAGTTTGTGGATCAGCTAGCTCACAGGGCCACTACGAGCCCCTCTTACCAAGGAGCTAATAGTTTCTGGCAACTATTCAACATGACAACCCTGCCCCCTCAGGGATCATAAAAACTGTACAGTACTTTACGCTCAGTCACTTGTGCTTACTTTGCCTCAGAGAGATACACAGAATAAACGGTGGGGACGTTTTCAATAAGTATTTATTGAACCAACATCATTCTAGTATAAAATATGTCTGCTGCAACAACCATGAGACCGAAACAAATATATACGATTATGAGCACCAGTAGAGTAAAGAAAAGGTAGAATTCTACCATAGTGCTAAAACAATGACAATATGCAGGCATATAGATACATAACATTAAAAATGCATACTCCTACGAACCAAACCCTAACTAGATGTACCTAAGTGTACCTATCATGTATGTTGGTTAATAGCCAAGAATCCCCATTTGGATAGAGCCAACACCATTACCTGATGTGGCAGCACGAAGGACCCCGTCTTGGTCTTGAGATGGCCATCCTGCAAGAGATCTGTGATACAACTGCGTGCTGCAGTGTCCTGCTTGCAGGGACCTCAGCGTCTTGTGTTAGCATTTCAGAAGGGAAGTCTGTCTCTCTGGTTTACCCAGGGAAGATGTAGCACTTATATACATGAAAGGTACCCTATGGGGTTCTTCCTAGAAGTATACCATGGGCCTGTTGGGGCGAAGATGATGACAGAGATGGCCCTTATACAGAGGTATTATGAAGAAGATGATAATCCTGCTGTGATGCTGAGAATCTTCCTGCATAATACATAAGGCTAGTTTTCGTAGAAAACCACATGAGTCATGTAGCACTTATCCAGGTAAAAGGTCAGCGCCAGACCTGTTATGTAGAACAATGGTAGGACAGATGTAGGTAAAAGGTTGTGTAACTACCTAGGCCTATATTGGGGAGCCATTAGTATCCTACTGTGAGAGGCACGGTCTGACCGTAACTCCTCAAAAGAGTTCTGACCATATTTTTGCACCACTTGCCCGTGCTCACACCCAGGCCACCTGTGCCATGAAGGGGCAGTTCTGGGTCCCCCGCTCCTCCTGCGCCTCAGTTGCAATGTCATCTATTTACCAGTGTTCCAGTTCTTTGATGTGGGCTTCGCTATTCCCTTGGCATGTAACCAGGCTCATGCGTCTCCAGGAGTCAAGAAAGAATCGGCTCACTCATCATCCATCACTTCAAGTTTAGCAAGATAGAGAAGAGCATAGTTAAGGCCTAGCTCCTGAAGGAGGTGCTTGACCACAGTGTGCGACTTGCGAAGATGCTGCATGTCCACAGTAAATTCTGCCCTCAAAGTGCCAGGGACCTTTCTTTCAAAACAACTTCAGAATAAAGTCTCTCTCTCTATCATTAAGATGTTTTGCAATTACTTGACTCGTATGGGCCCCTGATGGCAGTGACCTCCCAGGTAGATAATGTGCTTTCTCCACAGAGAAAATTTTGGGTACA
Organism: Lissotriton helveticus; assembly: GCF_964261635.1. Lineage (NCBI taxonomy): Eukaryota > Metazoa > Chordata > Amphibia > Caudata > Salamandridae > Lissotriton > Lissotriton helveticus. The sequence goes on from NC_136057.1 coordinate 2,094,180,075, forward strand.
TTGCCTGTCAGCACTGTGGTCATTGGCCACTGATTGAGGAAGAGTTCTGTACTCAGCCCCACCCCCCAGCATGCCAGAAATCCCAAGAAGTGGATAGTATTATTCCACGAGCCCCAATCTGCATCCTCTGATGTGGAAAGGTCACCTCCACCCTCATGTCCTTCAGCTGGGTTTGTAGCTCTTGCAATGTGGGTAACATCATAGTTAATGTGGATTCATCATCATGCACATATTCCACCAGTTTCCTGTGGTCCGTACAGAGCAGGTTCACATCCAAGGAGACTGCCTTGATCTTTAACTTCAGCGTGGCTTTTGTGTTCAGAATTGCCTGCAATATCTTTTCAAAATGTAAAGAGTGACTGTAGAGAGTGGCCCAGAGTGCCGACCCCATTATCAGGAGGGGTGGAGTGCCCCCTGAATCCCCAATGACTGAGGTGGGGTTCTTAGCAGATTTTGGCTTCACCAACATACCCACATTGGTATCAACCCCAAGTGGATGCACCAGCAGGTTCTAGACAGTGTGCCATCGCCCCTGACTCGCCACCAGGTTTGGGCCGCGGGTAAGCTCAGTGTAATGCTGGGGCAGCACGTGGTTTCTGCCAGGCCCCTCATAGGAACTGAATGTAAAAAAAAGTTGGTGGAATGTTATAAAAATGCGAACAAATACTATAATCTGCTATCAAATAAAAGGCAACTTTAGGTGGTCAATTGCTAAAGGGTAACCCCCATGAAAAGAAGGGATTTTGAGATATTACAACCAATGCAAAAGCTGTAATATTTGGTATCCCTATAGTAGGAGATGTTAGAAAACTCAAGAAAGGGTGCCAGTTGGGAGACAGCCGCCCAAACACCAGAAATTCACGCAGTATGGGGTTAAGATTAGTTTGCGGGTCTTTTACATAGATCGTGATATCGTCCGCATACAAGGACACACCAATCTGACGTTGGAAGCAACGAAAGGCACTGTCTCTGTGCAGTTGACGGATCCGACATGCCAGTGGTTCTATCGCAATAGCGAAGAGCAATGGGGAGAGTGGACACCCTTGTCTCGTGCCTCTGGTTATCGGTATCGGGGTAGACAGCAGTCCATTGACCACCACTCTGGCCGTCGGCGCGGTATACAGTAGCTCCACCCAACCAACAAACAGCTTCGGAAACCCCATTCTATGCAAAATAGTAAATAGATACTTCCACTCAACCGAGTCAAACGCTTTCGTGGCGTCTAGAAATACGGCAGCAACTGGGAGATCTGGAGCAATCGTCTGTATTAAAGAGAACAGCGTCCTAAGATTATGTGAGGTAGCACGACCCGGTACGAAACCAGCCTGATCCGGCAGTACCAGCTGGGACATAATCAACGAAAGACGTGTCGCGAGGACTTTGGCTAGAATTTTCGCATCGCAATTGATAAGCGACAATGGCCGATACGAGTCTGTGTCAGACGGGTCCTTCCCTGGCTTCAGCAAAGAGGTAATGACCACCTCCCTCATTGATACCGGTAATATTCCAGTTTCCAAAGAGTCTACATAAACTTCTATAAGGACCGGCGCCATTATATCTATATAACATTTGTAGAACTCCGCAGGGAGTCCATCCAGTCCTGCCGCCTTGCCATTAGCCAGTGACATAATCGCGTCGAGCTCCAGCGGCGCGCTAAGGAACGTTCTATGCACATCACTGAGCCAGCACAGTGCAACGTCATCAAGGAAGTTTCCCATGCCCTCCACAACTGTCTGTTGCGAAGTATAAAGGAGACCATAATGCGTCAGGAACTCCCTCTGAATCCGCGCCGTATCCAGGCACCTTTCCCCTCCCTGCGTGACAATCTCTAAGATATTGGAGCTAAAGCGCGGTTTCCTCGTCATTGCAGCCAGTACGTTGCCCGGACGTTCCCCTTCGCAATATCTACGTGCGGTCCAATACTTCCCCCTGAAGTTAACCTCCCTCGCCGCCTCTTCCTCATACTCCGATAGCTTATCTCTAAACGTCTTATGTAACCCTACGTCCGGCCGTGTTGCCATAGCAAGTTCCAGCTCTCTCAACTCGTGCTCCAGTCTACCCAGAGCCCTTTGAATATCTCTCAACACCCCCCCACCCTTGGAGATGCAAATCCCTCTAATCGTTACCTTGAATGCCTCCCAAACTGTTTCAACACTAGCCACAGAGTCTTTGTTCCGAGGAAAAAATTCTTCAATTTCCACGCCCAGCTCTGTCTTAAACACTGTGTCCAGCAGCATGGATGGAAGCATCCTCCATGGAGGCCTCATTCGATCATGTCCCGGCACAGTGAGGGACAGCAACACCGGGCAATGATCAGAGTATGTCCTGGGCAAGTGCGATACCTTACCCATCCCCTCACAAAGTCCTCTCGACACAAAGCAGTAGTCCAATCTAGCCCAGGTATTAGTGTATGATGTAAAGTGTGTGCCTTCCCTACGTGTATTATGTGCGTACCTCCAGCTATCCACCAGCCCAGCTTCCTCAATGATGCCTACTAGCACATCTCACGCTTGTCTGTTATATTGCACACATCCATCCGATCTATCCATACCAGGAATCAGAGCGACATTGAAATCCCCCCCCCCCAAATGACATGAGTGGCGCCCACCCCCAGTATATGCCCCCACAGTGTCGTAAAGAACTCCGGAGTGTCAACATTAGGAGCATAACAACTTACTATCACAACAATATCTGTGCCCAACCTCCCCCACAACAGCACAAAGCGACCATCAGGGTCCAGAATCTCACCCATCAGGTGAATAGTAATTGAGCTTTTTATCAGCACAGCAGTTCCTCGCGAGTACGAGGAATATGATGAAAATTTCCTGATCACAGCCCATTTTCTAGCGAATGTGGGATCCAATCGCGGCCTAAAGTGCGTCTCCTGCAGCAGTGCTATATGCACATTATGTCTATCCAGATACACAAGTATGTTTCTGCCTTTCCTAGCATCATTAATGCCCCGCACATTCCACGATAATATTGACAGTGTATTCCTGGACTTATCAGCCATGAGCATTTATGACAGATATAATGAAGCACATTCCCCCCCGCTCCCACCACCCGCCAGCCACATCATAGCAATTCCTCCAAGGGACATGCAATTTCCTGTGCAACCATCGTCCGTAGTAACCAAACTCCTCAAACATACCCCTCATCCCATGCCTCCCCCCCCAATTCCGTCAACCCACCGCCCCCCCTTCCCCCAACCGAACAGTGTCCTAGCATCCTTGATCCACAACCCAACAACAAATACTCTAACCATACATATCGCATGTACTCTCAGCCCACCCACCTCCCACTGAAGCAACCCCAACTCTTCAGCACCCCGTTCCCCTCCCTCCCCCACCACCGCTAGCAAACCCCCAATTAGCTGCAGTGCAAAAAACAGTGTCAATGGGGCACACCCTAGTGGAGCCATCCAAGGTACGCAATTCACCACCCCCTTCGTCCCAACCCTCGATCCGAACCTCCCCACGGAGGATTCCTCGGGGGAAGGGAGTGTCGCCTGGCATACGTTACCACCATTAGTCCCAATGCTGATGTCGAAAGTATCATATGTCCATAGTAGCAGTGGTCATGCAGAGTCTCCAATTCGGCAGCAACGCTGAGGGTATGCAAGCCGAGCCATCCTAAGCACAGTTCAGCCAGCAATATAACTCAGCAACGTTCGCTGAAGGTTCAGTTTTCTTCCTCCTCCGCTTCACCCTCTGCACGACGATGCCCTTGTTCTCTCCTCAGGGTTTTCAGGAAGTCTTCAACCTGTTGCGGATTTGTAAAGAAGCGTTGTTTCGCCTGATGCGTGACTCTCAGCTTCACAGGATATAGTAAAGCGTAATCAATTTGCAGAGCTCTAAGTTTTCTTTTCACATCGAGAAACTTCCGTCGTTGGTCTTGCACCAGTGGTGTGAAGTCCGGATATAAGGAAAAATTCACTCCGTCACCCGTCAGCTGTTTCGTGTTTCTTGCGGCCCGCAACGCAGTATCGCGGTCTCTATAATTCAGGAGCCGCGCTGTGATCCGCCTGGGCGGCGCTCCTGGCTGGGGTTGTGGGCCCAGAGAGCGATGCACTCTTTCGACGATGAACTGCTGCGAAAAGGCTTCCTCCCCCACCACTGTCTTTAGAATCCGCTCCACATAGTCTTCCATCCGCCCCGTGTTGGTTGACTCTGGTACACCAACCACACGAACATTATTGCGACGACTGCGCGCCTCCAACTCCTCATTTTTTGCAGCTATTACCCTGAGTATGTTGTCCATTCTTGTGAGCCTGGTAGCATGGGACGCTGTGGTATCGTCATTGTCCGATATCCTCCTCTCAACCTCCGTAATGCGTTCCTCGTGAACGTCCATTTTTTGTGCTATAGCGTCCATTCTGATGGATAGCCGATCTACCTTGTCCACCACCGTCGCGAATCCCTGTTTCATCTCCTGTAAAAGAATGTGCATATCCGGCGCGGCCACATCACGGCTTGTCCCTGCCGTGGATGCGGTTTGTGGTCCACCAGAGTCAGGTTCTACTCTCGCGTTTTTCTTCGCCGGCTGGGCTGAGTCAAAGGATATTTTCGGCTGTCTAGTGTCCTGCCGCCCCATTATAGCGCCTTTAACTGATCTGGCTCTGGATATAGAGGTCCCTTTACCCCGTCCGCCACTGGGCGATCCAGAGGCCTCCGTCATGAACTAGCGCAGATTCAAGAAGCAGAGGTCGAGCCACCAAGCCAGCTCCAAGCCCGCCGTGTGTTGCTGTGGCTCTTAACAAGTACATCACCGTCCCCGGCACTTTCCGCCCGCTAGATCGCTGTGTAGTCTGGTATGCGCCGACGCGCTAAGGTGGAACCAGCATGCAGGGGTATACCCGGCCTATGCCTTCAAGGCCACAGTGCAGGGCCTGGGGTCGATCTCTCGGATTCACTCAGCCATCCTGCATCCCAACCAGAGCCATGCATCGGCCAATGAGTCACAAATAGCCAGCATAAATTAACTTCTCGTGCAGCAGAATGGGGAGCCCAGACGACGTGCACAACTCCACAATGGTGCAGGGAGTAGTGTCAGCACCGCTCTACTATCAGGCCCTGGTCCACTCCGAATGACATACAACGCTCCTCACTAGTAGTACTGTATTAGCAGTCTGTTGAGCGGGCAGGCACCACAGTAACGCGCCGTTCACTGTACATCCCGCATGTCTCCGGCGGTATGGAGCACACTCCCTGTGCCGATGCAATGATTGCCGTCCCACAGATCTGAGGCAACACTCCACTGCTATGACCGAAGGGCCAACGGACGTTCTCTCCTTCTGCGCACTCACCCCGCCTTTGGCGCCAAATGTGTCCGTATCGTTACCGTCCTACACAGCCCTCAGCACAGCAGCGCAGCGCACCCCCCCAGCAGGGGAGCGGGGAGGTGAGTAAGATGAAATATGCAGATACCGTTTCAGCCAACCCGCCCCGCTGCCAGCATTCACCAACAACTCGGTACCTCTTCGCGCCGCCGCTCTGCCATGAAAGACTCCGGACCACCTTCAGTCCTCACGGACGTGTCCCCGAGCTGTGCTGGTCCTCCTGCCAGGGTAGCAATGTGCACAGTCCAACACCTCAGCGTCTCAATCCTGGATCGAGCAGTCCCGCACTCTCTCCGCCAGACCCTGGCCTGCAGACCTCGTGGGCACCCCCGGTGTTGCGTAGGCTCGGCGTCCGGTCTCGCAGAATGCAGTGCTCCGTCGCAGTGGTCGGCCGGTCACCGCCGTATCGATATCTCCGCAATCCCAGGTCCGTTACGTCTCAAACTTTCAACGAGTGTGGCATCATAGTCTCTCCGCAATCCCACCAACTTTCATCGGCATCGGAGGTGGTTAAAGTAGGATAAGAAGCAGGATATCGGCACAGGCTGCAGGAGCCTCACGCAAGTGCGGCCATGCTGCTCGTGCGCCCTCTAGCGCCCCTCAATCCTGGTAAGTTCTAACCCGAGAAACACAGGGGATAGCAAATATTATAGATGATATAGCCCAATATATATGGTATCCCATAAAGGAACCGGATTAGGAATGTTGTAGAATGATGTAAAGGTTGTTAAAAGATACTGTAGTGTGCTAACAAATAAAAGACAACTTTAACTGCTGAATGTCTCAAGGGTAGTCCATGAAACGTGGGGGATACGAGGTATTACAGCAATGTGTGAGCCATAATATTTGGTATCCCCATAGTAACCGATGTTGGAAAGTTAAAGGAAGGGTGCTATTAGGCATAGAAATACAGTGCTCACAAATCCAACATAAGACCATGTCAAATTGAATCCTGGTGAGTTCTAACCCGAGAAACACATTGGATGCCAACTATTATAGCTGGTATAGCCAATAATGTATGGTATCCTCTAAAGGAACCGGTTGTAAAATCTTGTGGAATGATGTATAAAATGTTAAAAGCGACTGTAGTCTGCTATCAAATAAATGTCAACCTGAACTGGTCAATGGCTGAACGGTAGTCCAAGATATGAAGGGGATACGATATATTACAGCAATGCGTGTGTCATAATATTTGGTATTTCGTATACCCATAGTCACTGATGTTGGGAAGCAAAAGGAAGGGTGTTATTTGGCATAGAAATACTGTGCTCACCCACCCAAAATAAGACCATGTCCAATTGAATCCTGGTAAGTTATAAACCAAGAAACACAGGGGATACCAAATAATATAGATGATATAGCCCATTATATATGGTATCCCATAAAGGAACCAGATGTAAAATGTTGTGGAAAGATGTGAAAAGTTGCTGTAGTGTGCTAACAAATAAAAGGCAACTTCGACTGCTGAATGTCTCAAGGGTAGCCCATGAAACGTAGGGGATACACAGTATTACAGGAATATGTGAGCCATAATATTTGGTATCCCCATAGTAACCAATGTTGGAAAGTTAAAGGAAGGGTGCTATTAGGCATAGAAATACTGTGCTCACCAAGCCAACATAAGACCATGTCAAATTGAATCCTGGTAAGTTCTAACTCGGGAAACACAGGCGATACCAGATATTATAGCTGGTATAGCCAATAATGTATGGTATCCTCTTAAAGAACCGGATGTAAAATCTTGTGGAATGATGTATAAAATGGTAAGAGCTACTGTGGTCTGCTATCAAATAAATGTCAGCCACCAATGGCTGAACGGAAGCCCATGAAATGCAGGGGATACGAGATATTACAGCAATGCGTGAGCCATAATATTTGGTATCCCCATAGTAACTGATGTTGGAAAGCAAAAGGAAGGGTGCTATTTGGCATAGAAATACTGTGCTCATCCGCCCAACATAAGACCATGTCAAATTGAATCCTGGTAAGTTCTAACCCGAGAAACACATTGGATACAAAATATTATAGCTGGTATAGCCCATTATATAGGGTATCCCCTGAAGGAACTGGTTGTAAAATCTTGTGGAATGATGTATTTAATGTTAAAAGCTACTGTAGTCTGCTATCACATAAATGTCAGCCTCAACTGGTCAATGACTGAATGGTAGCCCATGAAATGTAGGGGATACGAGATATTACAGGAATCTGTGAGCCATAATATTTGGTATCCCCATAGTAACCATTGTTTGCACTAGAAGGAAGGATGCTATTTGGCATAGAAATACTGTGCTTACCCACCCAACATAAGGCCATGTCAAATTGAATCCTGGTAAGTTCTAACACAAGAAACACAGGGGATACCAAATATTATAGGCGGTATAGTCCATTACATGTGGCATCTTCTAAGGAATCCTCATGTAAAATGTTGTGGAATGATGTATAAAATGGTAAAAGCTGCTGTAGTCTGCTATCAAATAAATGTCAACCTCAACTGGTCAATGGCTGAATGGTAGCCCATGAAAAGTCGGGGATATGAGATATTACAGCATTGTGTGAGCCATAATATTTGGTATCCCCATAGTAACCGATGTTAGAAAGCAAAAGGAAGAGTACTATTTGGCATAGAAATGCTGTGCTTACCCACCCACTATAAGACCATGTCAAATAGAATCCTGGTAAGTTCTAACCCGAGAAACACAGGGGATGCCAAAAATCAGAGCCTGTAAAGTCCATTTCATGTGGTATCTTCTAAGGAATCCTAATGTAAAATGTTTGGGACTTATGTAAAAAATGTGACAAGATTCTGTAGTCTACTGTCAAATAAATGGATACTTCAACTGGTCAAAGGCTGAAGGGTAGGCCATGAAACGTAGGGGATACGAGATATTACTGCAATACGTGAGCCATACTATTTGGTATCCCTATAGTACCCGATGTTGGAAAGTTAAAGGAAGGGTGCTATTAGGCATAGAAATAATGTGCACACCAATCCAACATAAGACCATGTCAAATTGAACCCTGATAAGTTCTAACTCGGGAAACACAGGGGATACCAAATATTATAGCAGGTATAGCCAATAATGTATGGTATCCCCTAAAGGAACCAGATGTAAAATGTTGTGGAATGATGTATAAAATGGTCAAAGACTGTTATCAAATAAATGGCAACCTCAACTGGTCAATGGCTTAATGGTAGCCCATGAAATGTAGGGGATATGAGATATTACAGCAATACGTTTGCCATAATATTGGGTATCCCCCATAGTAACCAATGTTGGAAAGCAAAATGAAGGGTGCCATTTGGCATAGAAATATTGGGCTCACCCATCCAACATAAGACCATGTCAAATTGTATCCTGGTACATTCTCACCGAGAAACACAGGGGATACCACATATTGTAGGTGAGAAGGCCATTGTATTTGGTATCCCCTAAGTGAATCGGTTATAAAGTCTTGTGGAATAATGTAAAAAATGTGAAAAGCTAATGTAGTCTGCTAATAAATAAAAGGCAATTTCCACTTGTCAATGGCTAATGTGTAACCCATGAAACATAAGGGATACAAGATACTACAGGAATATGTGAACCATAATATTTGGTATCCCCACAGTAATTGAGGTTGGAAAGCAAAAGAAATGGTGATATTTGGTATAGAAATACTGTGCTCTCCCATCCAAAATAAGGCAATGTAAAATTGAATCCTGGTAACTTCTAACCCGAGAAACACTGGGAATACCAAATATTGTAGGCTGTATAGGCTTTTATATTTGGTATCCCCTAAGGGTACCGGATGCAATTTCTTGTGGAATGATGTACAAAATGTGAAAAGCTAATGTAGTCTGCTAACAAATATAATGCTACTTCAACTGCTTAATGTCTAAAGGGTAGCCCATGAAACTTAGGGGATACGAGATATTACAGCAATAGGTGAGCCATAATATTGGGGATCCCCATAGTAACCAATGTGGGTAAACAAAAGGAAGGGTACTATTTGGCATAGAATTATTGTCCTAACCTGTCCAAAATAAGACCATGTAAAATTGTATCCTGGTATATTCTAACCCGAAAAACACAGGGGATACCAAATATTATAGGCGGAAACGGGCATTGTATTTGGTATCCCCTATGTGAACCGGTTATAAAGTTTTGTGGAATAATGTAAAAAATGTGAATAGCTAATGTAGTCTGCTAACAAATGAAATGCAACTTCAACTGGTGAATGTCTAAAGGGTAACTCATGAGACGTAGGGGATACGAGATATTACAGCAATACGTGAACCATAATATTTGCTATCCCCATAGTAAATGATGTTGGAAAGCAAAAGAAAGAGTGATATTTGGTATAGAAATATTGTGCTCCCTCATGCAACATAAGGTGATGTCAAAATGAATCCTGGTAACTTCTAACCGGAGAAACACTGGAGATACCAAATATTGTAGCCGGTAAAGTCCATTATATTTGGTATTCCCTAAGGGAACCGGATGTAAAATCTTGTGGAAAGATGTCAATAATCTGAAAAGATGCTGTAGTCTGCTTTCAAATAAAAGGCAACTACAAGTTTCTAACGGTTAATGGGTAATCCTTGAAAGGTTGGGGATACAAGATATTGCGGCAATGCGTGAGCCATAATATTTCCTATACTCATTGTAAACGATGTTGGAAAGCAAAAGGAAGGGTACTATTTGGCAAAGAAATACTGTGCTCAACCATCTAACATAAGATCATGCCAAATCGAATCCTGGCAAGTTCTAACCCAAGAAACATAGTGGATAAGAGATAATATACATGGAATAAGCCATTTTATATGGTATTCCCAAAGGGAACCAGATGTAAAATCGTGTGGAAAGATGTAAAAAATGTTAAAAGATGCTGTAGTCTGATTTCATATAAAAGGCAATTTCAAGTGGTCAATGGCTAATGGCTAACAAAAGAAACGCAGGGGATGCAAGATAGTACAGCAATGCCTGAGCCATAATATTTGGTATCCCCATTGTAAAAGATGTTGGAAAGCAAAAGGAAAGGTGATATTTAGCATGGAAATACTGTGCTCACCCATAGCACATAGGACCATATCAAATTGAATACTGGCAAGTTCTAACCCCAGAAACATAAGGGATACCAAATATTATAGACGGTAAAGGCCATTATATATGGTATCCCCATAGAGAATCTGACGTACAATCTTGTGGAATGATGTAAAAAATGTGAAAAGATACTATCGTCTGCTATCATATAAAAGGCAATTTCAAGTGGTCAATGGCTAATGGCTAACAAAAGAAACGAGGGGTTGCAAGATATTACAGCAATGTCTGAGCCATTATATTTGGTGTCCCCATTGTAAAAGATGTTGGAAATCAAAAGGAATTGTGATATTTAGCATAGAAAAACTGGGCTCACCCATAGCACATAAGACCATGTCAAATTGAATACTGGCAAATTCTAACCCCAGAAACCCAAGGGATACTAAATATTATAGACATGAAAGGCCATTATATATGGTATCCCCATAGAGAACCTGACGTGCAATCTTGTGGAATAATGTAAAAAATGTGAAAAGATACTTTAGTCTCTTATCAAAGAAAAGACAACTTTAAGTGGTCAATGGCTAAAGAGAACCAATGAAACATAGGGGATACGAGATATTACAGAAATGCGTGAGCCATAATAATTGGTATCCCGTTTGTAAACAATGTTAGAGAGCAAAAGGAATGGTGCCCTTTGCCATAGAAATACTGGGCTCATCCATCCAACATAGGACCATATCAAATTAAATACTGGTAAGTTCTAACCCCAGAAACACCAGGGATACCAGATATAATAGCCGGTATAGGCCATTATATTTGGTATCCCCTAAGCGAACTGGACATAAAATCTTGTAGAAAGATTTAAAAAATCTGAAAAGATGCTGTAGTCTGCTTTCAAATAAAAGGCAACTTCAAGTCTCCATTGGTTAATGGGTAACACATGAAAGTAGGGGATACGAGGTATTGTAGCAATGCGTGAGCCATAATATTTGGTATCCCCATTGTAAACAAAGTTGGAAACCAAAAGGAAGGGTACTGTTTGGCATAGAAATACTGTGCTCACCCATCTAACATAAGACCGTGCTAAATCGAATCCTGGCAAGTTCTAACCCAAGAAACACAGGGGATACTAAATATTATAGACATTAAAGGCCATTATATATGGTATCCCCATAGAGAACCTGACGTGCAATCTTGTGGAATAATGTAAAAAATATGAAAAGATACTTTAGTCTCTTATCAAAGAAAAGACAACTTTAAGTGGTCAATGGCTAAAGAGAACCAATGAAACATTGGGGATACGAGATATTACAGAAATGCGTGAGCCATAATAATTGGTATCCCGTTTGTAAACAATGTTAGAGAGCAAAAGGAATGGTGCCCTTTGCCATAGAAATACTGGGCTCATCCATCCAACATAGGACCATATCAAATTAAATACTGGTAAGTTCTAACCCCAGAAACACCAGGGATACCAGATATAATAGCCGGTATAGGCCATTATATTTGGTATCCCCTAAGCGAACTGGACATAAAATCTTGTAGAAAGATTTAAAAAATCTGAAAAGATGCTGTAGTCTGCTTTCAAATAAAAGGCAACTTCAAGTCTCCATTGGTTAATGGGTAACACATGAAAGTAGGGGATACGAGGTATTGTAGCAATGCGTGAGCCATAATATTTGGTATCCCCATTGTAAACAAAGTTGGAAACCAAAAGGAAGGGTACTGTTTGGCATAGAAATACTGTGCTCACCCATCTAACATAAGACCGTGCTAAATCGAATCCTGGCAAGTTCTAACCCAAGAAACACAGGGGATACCAGATATTATAGCTGGTATAGGCCGTTATATATGGTATCCCCAACGGGAACAGGATGTAAAATCTTGTGGAATGATGTTAAAAATGTAAAAAGATACTATAATCAGCTATCAAAGAAAATAAACGTTCAAGTGGTCAATGGCTAAAAGGTAACCCATGAAATGTAGGAGACACAACATATTGCAGCAATGCGTGAGCCATAATATTTGGTATCCCCTTTGAAAAGGACATTGGAAAGCAAAAAGGAAGGGTGCTATTTCCCATAGAAATACTGGGCTCAGCCATCCAACATAAGATCATGTCAATTTGAAGACTGCTAATCTCTAACCCGAGAAACACAGGGGATACCAGATATAATAACCGGTATACGCTAATATATTTGGTATCCCCTAAGGTAACCGGTCGTAAAATTGTGTGGAATGATGTAAAAAATTTGAAAAGATACTATCGTCTGCTATCATATAAAAGGCAATTTCAAGTGGTCAATGGCTAACAAAAGAAACGCAGGGGTTGCAAGATATTACAGCAATGTCTGAGCCATTATATTTGGTGTCCCCATTGTAAAAGATGTTGGAAAGCAAAAGGAATGGTGCTATTTAGCATAGAAAAACTGTGCTCACCCATAGCACATAAGACCATGTCAAATTGAATACTGGCAAGTTCTAACCACAGAAACACAAGGGATACCAAATATTATAGACATTAAAGGCCATTATATATGGTATCCCCATAGAGAACCTGACGTGCAATCTTGTGGAATAATGTAAAAAATGTGAAAAGATACTTTAGTCTCTTATCAAAGAAAAGACAACTTTAAGTGGTCAATGGCTAAAGAGAACCAATGAAACATAGGGGATACGAGATATTACAGAAATGCGTGAGCCATAATAATTGGTATCCCGTTTGTAAACAATGTTAGAGAGCAAAAGGAATGGTGCCCTTTGCCATAGAAATACTGGGCTCATCCATCCAACATAGGACCATATCAAATTAAATACTGGTAAGTTCTAACCCCAGAAACACCAGGGATACCAGATATAATAGCCGGTATAGGCCATTATATTTGGTATCCCCTAAGCGAACTGGACGTAAAATCGTGTAGAAAGATTTAAAATATATGAAAAGATGCTGTAGTCTGCTTTCAAATAAAAGGCAACTTCAAGTCTCCATTGGTTAATGGGTAACGCATGAAAGTAGGGGATACGAGGTATTGTAGCAATGCGTGAGCCATAATATTTGGTATCCCCATTGTAAACAAAGTTGGAAACAAAAATGAAGGGTACTGTTTGGCATAGAAATACTGTGCTCACCCTTCTAACATAAGACCATGCTAAATCGAAACCTGGCAAGTTCTAACCCAAGAAACACAGGGGATACCAGATATTATAGCTGGTATAGGCCGTTATATATGGTATCCCCAAAGGGAACAGGATGTAAAATCTTGTGGAATGAGGTTAAAAATGTAAAAATATACTATAATCAGCTATCAAAGAAAAGAAACATTCAAGTGATCAATTGCTAAAAGGTAACCCATGAAACGTAGGAGACACAACATATTGCAGCAATGCGTGAGCCATAATATTTGGTATCCCCTTTGAAAAGGACATTGGAAAGCAAAAGGAAGGGTGCTATTTCCCATAGAAATACTGGGCTCAGCCATCGAACATAAGATGATGTCAATTTGAATATTGCTAATCTCTAACCCCAGAAACACAGGGGATACCAGATATAATAACCGGTATAAGCCAATATATTTGGTATCCCCTAAGGTAACCGGTCGTAAAATTGTGTGGAATGATGTAAAAAATGTGAACAGATACTGTAGTCAGCTATCAAATAAAAGGCAACTTCAAGTGGTCAATGGCTAAAGGGTAACCCATTAAACGTAGGGAATACGAGATATTACAGCAATGTGTGATCCATATTTGGTATCCCCATTGAAAACGACATTGGAAAGCAAAAGGAAGGGTGCTATTTGGCATACATATACTGGGCTCACCCGTCTAACATAAGACCATACCAAACCAAACCTAATCCTGGTAAGTTCTAACACAAGAAACACATGGGATACCAAATATTATAGCAGTTATAGGCCATTATATATGGTATCCCCTAAGAGAACCAGACGTACACTATTGTGGAATTATGTAAAAAGTTTGAAAATATACTGTAGTCTGCTATCATGTAAATGGCAACTTCAAGTGGTCAATGGCTAATGGGTAACAAATGAAATGCAGGGGATACAAGAAATTACAGCAATGCGTGAGCCATAATATTTGGTATACCCATTGTAAAAGATGTTGTAAAGCAAAAGGAATGGTGCTATTTGGCATACAAATACTCTGCTCACCCATAGCACATAAGACAATGTCAGATTGAATACTGGTATGTTCGAACCCTAGACACACAGGGGATACCAAATATTATAGCCGGTGTAGGCCATTATACATGGTATTCCCATTGTAAAAGATGTTGGAAAGCAAAAGGAAGGATGGTATTTGTCATAGAAATACTGTGCTCACCCATCTAACATAAGACCATGCCAAATCGAATCCTGGCAAGTTCTAACCCAAGAAACATAGGAGATACTAGATATTATAGCTGGTAAGATACTGTAGTCTCTTATCAAAGAAAAGACAACTTTAAATTGTCAATGGTTAAAGGGTAACCATGGAAACTTAGGGGATATAAGTTACTACAGCAATGCCTGAGTCATAATATTTGGTATCCCCATTGTACAAGATGTTGGAAAGCAAAAGGAATGGCGCTATTTGGCATAGAAATACTGTGCTCACCTGTTGCACATAAGACAATGTCAAATTGAATACTGGTAAGTTCTAACCCCAGAAACACAGGGGATACCAAATATTATAGCCAGTATAGGCCATTATGTATGGTGTCCCCATTGACAACCTAACGTACAATCTTGTGAAATAATGTACAAAATGTGAAAAGATACCGTAGTCTCTTATCAAATAAAAGGAAGGGTACTATTTGGCATAGAAATATTGTGCTCACCCATCTAACATAAGACCATGCCAAATCGAATCCTGGCAAGGTCTAACCCAAGAAACTTAGGGGATACTAGATATTATAGCTAGTATAGGCCATTACATACGGTATCCCCAAAGGGAACCGGATGTAAAATCTTGTGGAATTATGTTAAAAATGTAAAAATATACTATAATCAGCTATCAAAGAATAGAAATGTTCAAGTGGTCAATGGCTAAAAGGTAACCCATGAAACGTAGGAGACACAACATATTGCAGCAATGCGTGAGCCATAATATTTGGTATCCCCATTGTAAACAAAGTTGGAAACCAAAATGAAGGTTACTGTTTGGCATAGAAATACTGTGCTCACCCATCTAACATAAGACCATGCTAAATCGAATCCTGGCAAGTTCTAACCCAAGAAACACAGGGGATACCAGATATTATATCTGGTATAGGCCATTACATATTGTATCCCCAAAGGGAACCGGGTGTAAAATCTTGTGGAATGATGTACAATAATGTGAAAAGATAGTATAGTCTGCTATCATATGAAAGGCAACTTCAAGTGGCCAATGGCTAATGGGTAACAAATGAAATGCAGGGATACAAGATATTACAGCAATGCCTGAGCCATAATATTTGGTATCCCCATTTTTAAAAGATGTTGGAAAGCAAAAGGAATGGTGCTATTTCGCTTAGAAATAATGTGCTCCCCCATAGCACATAAGACCATGTCAAATTAAATACTGGTAAGTTCTAACACCAGTAACACTGGGGATACCAAATATTATAGGCAGTATAGGCCATTATATATGGTATCCCCATAGAGAACCTGACGTACAATCTTGTGGAATAACGTAAAAAATGCGAAAAGATACCGTAGTCTCTTATCAAGGAAAAGACAATTTTAAGTGGTCAATGATTAAAGGATAACCAATGAAACGTAGGGGATACAAGATATTACAGCTATGCGTGAGCCATAATATTTGGCATCCCCTTTGTAACAATGTTGGAAAGCAAAAGGAAGGGTGCTCTTTGCCATAGAAATATTGGGCTCATCCATTTAACACAAGACCATGTCAAATTGAAAACTGGTAAGTTCTAACGCCAGAAACACAGGGGATACCAGATATAATAGCCGGTATAAGCCATTATATTTGGTATCCCCTAAGCGAACCAGATGTAAAATCTTGAGGAAATATTTTAAAATCTGAAAAGATGCTGTAGTCTGCTTTCAAATAAAAGGCATCTTCAAGTCTCCAATGGTTAATGGGTAACGCATGAAAGGTAGGGTATACGAGGTATTGCAGAAATGTGTGAGCCATAATGTTTGGTATCCCCATTGTAAACAATTTTGGAAAGCAAAAGGAAGGGTACTATTTGGCATAGAAATACTGTGCAAGAAATACCTGCCAAGTTCTAACCCAAGAAACACAGGGGATGCTAAATGAATTTGATGTGAAAGCTTGTAAAGTTCACTGTAATCTGCACTCAAATAAGAGGCCATTACAACTTGTTAATTGCTGAAAGGTAAACCTTGGAAAGTAGGAGATACCACATATTATAGCAAAACATGAGCTGTGATATTTGATGTTCATATAGAAAGAGACTCTGAAATACGCAAAAAATGCTGCAATATGGCTGAAAACACTCTGTTCACCCTGCCAACTTAAGGACATGTCAAATGTTGTCCTAGTAAGCTTTAACTCTAATAGCATATGGAATAGCAAAGATTACAGCCCTTATTACCCATTATATTTGATATCCTCCTAAGGAACAGAAGGTAGAGGCTTTTGTTATGCAATTACAAGTGCATGTTCCATAATGTTCAGTATCCCTGTTAAAAGAGACAGTGCAAATTATAAACAAGGATGTGATGTGTCAGAAAAGCACTTCAAGACCATGTCAAATCCTAGTACGTTTTAACCCAAGAAACAGGGGATACCAAATATTATAGGCCATATGAGCCATTATATTTTGTAATCCCTAATGAAACCAGAAGTGAAACGCTTGTGGAATGGTATCAAAAGTGCTAAAAGATACTGTAATCTCCTATCAAATAAAAAGCCATTTCAGTTCATTAATAACTAAAAGGTAAGCCTTGAAATGTAGGGGATAGAAGCAAAAGAAATACATTAGCCACAATATTTGGTGTCCCTGTAGAAGAAGATGTTGGAAAACACAAAAAAGTGTGTGACTTGGCAGAAAAATACAGTAGTCAACAGGCCAACATAAAACTGTTTCAAATCTTATCAAGGTAAGCGTTTACTTTTTTGTTGTTGTTGTTTTTATTGATAAAGGTTGGCGACCTACAATTATACAACAGTGACACATGTGATTCGCAAATGACATCCATCAGCATGCAAGTTACAGAGGTTAAAAAAACAGATATTTCAAATAGTTACGCCTCTGTCCACCTTTCTACGCATTTCCAGTACCACCATGGGTGATACACTGATCTCTCCCCTGTAAATGTTGCATTTCGACCATTTTTATCCCATTTCTTCGGGCACCCCCTTGTTACAAACACCTCCTTCTTCGCAATCATACACCTACCCAATTCTTTCAGCCACCGATACAGCAGGCGGTGCCGCGCCACCCCATCCCTTTGCCAGTTCTCTTTTAACCAACGTGTACCCAGCGTCACCAGTTATTGTTCAATTTCAGTCAGGTCCGAGTCTGCCCATATGTTTAGCAGGCCCAGGCGGGACATCAGGTCTATAGTCTTTACCAATGCCGACTGCATATGGTTTGTGGCTCTATACCAGAGACTGCGTATCAGCGGGCACTCCCATATCATGTGATAGAAGGTAGCCGGCTGCTTGCAGCCCTTCAAGCATAAATCATCCTGCCTTGCCCCTATTTTTGCTAGAGTTTTTCCCATCATATATGACCTATGGAGGATCCTGAGTTGTATCAGTCTAAATCTGAGCGTGATGGCTGCCTCCCTAGGTGACATAAGAGCCTCCCACCAATCTTCTTCTTCGATCAGCCCCAGGTCTCTCTCTCACTGCTCTTTGAGCTTGCCAAACCTATCCGGTAAATTATTACTATGTTTTTTGCACATCAAGGATATTGCTTTAGACTGCAGAGGGTCATCAAGTAAGCGATCCTCTAGTGGTGACGAGTCTGGTATGTCCTTGCAGTTCGGGAAGGCCGCCTGTAAGGCATGCCTTATTCGTATGTACCTAAATACCTCCCCCGGAGCCATCTGGTAACTCTTTTGGAGGTCTTCAAATTTTGCCCCCTTCTTAACCAAGTCCTTCACTGCTGAGATGCCGATCATATCCCACATATCAAACCCTGGTTGATAGAATAGCATGCCTAGTTTCTGAGTGTACCACAAAGGTGTTGCCTTGGTGAGAACGCCAGCCCATCCCAGTTGTGAGTTCGCCAAATGCCAAATTTGTATTGTGTTTTGTGTTTGACCAACAAATCTCTTTGTCTTAGTGGGGAATACAGGGCGCCCAGATAGCCCGAGCAATCCATCTGGTATCTGTCCAGGGCGTAGTAGTATAGCCTGAGATCAGGCAACGCTATCCCTCCGTCGTACCATCCTTTTGTTAGTTTTTGAAGCGCTATTCTAGGGGCCTTACCATCCCATAACAGTGTGTGTACCTCCCCCTCAACCGCTACAAAGTATGCATCTGGAATTCGGTGCAGGCAGTTTTGGAGGATATATACAAATAACGGGAGTGCCAACATTTTAAAAAGGGCAGCACGGCCCACCAAAGACAGGGGCAGTGACCTCCAATGTTTAACGTCTGCTCACAGTCTGGCCAGCGGGGTTGCCAAATTATGGCTGTAAAAGAGGGCCGGATGTGATGTAACAAAGATTCCCATGTTTATGAAACCATCTACTGCGACCACTAGCGTGCAGTCCTTGGGGAGACGTGGCGTCTGCCCATGGAACACGAACAGCACAGACTTACCCCAGTTAATAATTTACAACAAGGGGTGGTGATGGACAGAGTCTCTGAATTAAGCAGAGTACTCTCACCCAGTCAAGAGATCAGGGCTAGATCCAACACCGTTTTTTAGCTCATTGCACCATCCCAGTTTCAGAACCTGGCTGTATGCAAATTAGTCTGTCCCTGGCCCAGTGCATCATGGGAACAGGGCAGACCAGACTACAAAAGCCAATTCTTACACTGGGAAGGAAACAAGCTTCCGGGGACCGGTTTCTGCCATTTCAGGCGTCTTCGGCCCGGCTTGCTTGAATCCTGATGGTGCAATGAGCAAGGGACTCACATCTGAGTATACCCTTCCACGCTTAGGGTGGACAAAATAATTTACAACAAGGGGTGGTGATGGACAGAGTCTCTGAATTAAGCAGAGTACTCTCACCCAGTCAAGAGATCAGGGCTAGATCCAACACCGACGAGGCTGAAATGCCAGAAACCGGTCCCCGGTAGCTTGTCTCCTTTCTGGTGAAGAATTGGCTTGGTAGTTTGGTCTGCCCTGTTCCCATGATGCACTGGGCCAGGGACAGACTAATTTGCATATTGCCAGGTTCTGAGCTGGGATGGGGCAGTGAGCTAAATAACGGTGATGGATCAAGCCCTGATCTTTGGACTGGGTAAGAGTGGTCTGCTTAATTCAGACACTCTGTTCATCACCACCCCCTTTTCTGAATCGTTTTGGCCACTATAGGTGTGGCAGGGTATACTCAGACATGAGTCCCTTGCTCACTGCTCCATCAGGATTCAAGCAAGCCGGGCCGACGAGGCTGAAATGCCAGAAACCGGTCCCCGGTAGCTTGTCTCCTTTCTGGTGAAGAATTGGCTTGGTAGTTTGGTCTGCCCTGTTCCCATGATGCACTGGGCCAGGGACAGACTAATTTGCATATAGCCAGGTTCTGAGCTGGGATGGGGCAGTGAGCTAAATAACGGTGATGGATCAAGCCCTGATCTTTGGACTGGGTAAGAGTGGTCTGCTTAATTCAGACACTCTGTTCATCACCACCCCCTTTTCTGAATCGTTTTGGCCACTATAGGTGTGGCAGGGTATACTCAGACATGAGTCCCTTGCTCACTGCTCCATCAGGATTCAAGCAAGCCGGGCCGACGAGGCTGAAATGCCAGAAACCGGTCCCCGGTAGCTTGTCTCCTTCCTGGTGAAGAATTGGCTTGGTAGTTTGGTCTGCCCTGTTCCCGTGATGCACTGGGCCAGGGACAGACTAATTTGCATATAGCCAGGTTCTGAGCTGGGATGGGGCAGTGAGCTAAATAACGGTGATGGATCAAGCCCTGATCTTTGGACTGGGTAAGAGTGGTCTGCTTAATTCAGACACTCTGTTCATCACCACCCCCCTTTTCTGAATCGTTTTGGCCACTATAGGTGTGGCAGGGTATACTCAGACATGAGTCCCTTGCTCACTGCTCCATCAGGATTCAAGCAAGCCGGGCCGACGAGGCTGAAATGCCAGAAACCGGTCCCCGGTAGCTTGTCTCCTTTCTGGTGAAGAATTGGCTTGGTAGTTTGGTCTGCCCTGTTCCCATGATGCACTGGGCCAGGGACAGACTAATTTGCATATAGCCAGGTTCTGAGCTGGGATGGGGCAGTGAGCTAAATAACGGTGATGGATCAAGCCCTGATCTTTGGACTGGGTAAGAGTGGTCTGCTTAATTCAGACACTCTGTTCATCACCACCCCCTTTTCTGAATCGTTTTGGCCACTATAGGTGTGGCAGGGTATACTCAGACATGAGTCCCTTGCTCACTGCTCCATCAGGATTCAAGCAAGCCGGGCCGACGAGGCTGAAATGCCAGAAACCGGTCCCCGGTAGCTTGTCTCCTTTCTGGTGAAGAATTGGCTTGGTAGTTTGGTCTGCCCTGTTCCCATGATGCACTGGGCCAGGGACAGACTAATTTGCATATAGCCAGGTTCTGAGCTGGGATGGGGCAGTGAGCTAAATAACGGTGATGGATCAAGCCCTGATCTTTGGACTGGGTAAGAGTGGTCTGCTTAATTCAGACACTCTGTTCATCACCACCCCCTTTTCTGAATCGTTTTGGCCACTATAGGTGTGGCAGGGTATACTCAGACATGAGTCCCTTGCTCACTGCTCCATCAGGATTCAAGCAAGCCGGGCCGACGAGGCTGAAATGCCAGAAACCGGTCCCCGGTAGCTTGTCTCCTTTCTGGTGAAGAATTGGCTTGGTAGTTTGGTCTGCCCTGTTCCCATGATACACTGGGCCAGGGACAGACTAATTTGCATATAGCCAGGTTCTGAGCTGGGATGGGGCAGTGAGCTAAATAACGGTGATGGATCAAGCCCTGATCTTTGGACTGGGTAAGAGTGGTCTGCTTAATTCAGACACTCTGTTCATCACCACCCCCTTTTCTGAATCGTTTTGGCCACTATAGGTGTGGCAGGGTATACTCAGACATGAGTCCCTTGCTCACTGCTCCATCAGGATTCAAGCAAGCCGGGCCGACGAGGCTGAAATGCCAGAAACCGGTCCCCGGTAGCTTGTCTCCTTTCTGGTGAAGAATTGGCTTGGTAGTTTGGTCTGCCCTGTTCCCATGATGCACTGGGCCAGGGACAGACTAATTTGCATATAGCCAGGTTCTGAGCTGGGATGGGGCAGTGAGCTAAATAACGGTGATGGATCAAGCCCTGATCTTTGGACTGGGTAAGAGTGGTCTGCTTAATTCAGACACTCTGTTCATCACCACCCCCTTTTCTGAATCGTTTTGGCCACTATAGGTGTGGCAGGGTATACTCAGACATGAGTCCCTTGCTCACTGCTCCATCAGGATTCAAGCAAGCCGGGCCGACGAGGCTGAAATGCCAGAAACCGGTCCCCGGTAGCTTGTCTCCTTTCTGGTGAAGAATTGGCTTGGTAGTTTGGTCTGCCCTGTTCCCATGATGCACTGGGCCAGGGACAGACTAATTTGCATATAGCCAGGTTCTGAGCTGGGATGGGGCAGTGAGCTAAATAACGGTGATGGATCAAGCCCTGATCTTTGGACTGGGTAAAGTGGTCTGCTTAATTCAGACACTCTGTTCATCACCACCCCCTTTTCTGAATCGTTTTGGCCACTATAGGTGTGGCAGGGTATACTCAGACATGAGTCCCTTGCTCACTGCTCCATCAGGATTCAAGCAAGAAGGGCCGACGAGGCTGAAATGCCAG
This sequence comes from Lissotriton helveticus, assembly GCF_964261635.1. Classification (NCBI taxonomy): domain Eukaryota; kingdom Metazoa; phylum Chordata; class Amphibia; order Caudata; family Salamandridae; genus Lissotriton; species Lissotriton helveticus. The sequence goes on from NC_136057.1 coordinate 2,094,202,395, forward strand.
AAACCGGTCCCCGGTAGCTTGTCTCCTTTCTGGTGAAGAATTGGCTTGGTAGTTTGGTCTGCCCTGTTCCCATGATGCACTGGGCCAGGGACAGACTAATTTGCATATAGCCAGGTTCTGAGCTGGGATGGGGCAGTGAGCTAAATAACGGTGATGGATCAAGCCCTGATCTTTGGACTGGGTAAGAGTGGTCTGCTTAATTCAGACACTCTGTTCATCACCACCCCCTTTTCTGAATCGTTTTGGCCACTATAGGTGTGGCAGGGTATACTCAGACATGAGTCCCTTGCTCACTGCTCCATCAGGATTCAAGCAAGCCGGGCCGACGAGGCTGAAATGCCAGAAACCGGTCCCCGGTAGCTTGTCTCCTTTCTGGTGAAGAATTGGCTTGGTAGTTTGGTCTGCCCTGTTCCCATGATGCACTGGGCCAGGGACAGACTAATTTGCATATAGCCAGGTTCTGAGCTGGGATGGGGCAGTGAGCTAAATAACGGTGATGGATCAAGCCCTGATCTTTGGACTGGGTAAGAGTGGTCTGCTTAATTCAGACACTCTGTTCATCACCACCCCCTTTTCTGAATCGTTTTGGCCACTATAGGTGTGGCAGGGTATACTCAGACATGAGTCCCTTGCTCACTGCTCCATCAGGATTCAAGCAAGCCGGGCCGACGAGGCTGAAATGCCAGAAACCGGTCCCCGGTAGCTTGTCTCCTTTCTGGTGAAGAATTGGCTTGGTAGTTTGGTCTGCCCTGTTCCCATGATGCACTGGGCCAGGGACAGACTAATTTGCATATAGCCAGGTTCTGAGCTGGGATGGGGCAGTGAGCTAAATAACGGTGATGGATCAAGCCCTGATCTTTGGACTGGGTAAGAGTGGTCTGCTTAATTCAGACACTCTGTTCATCACCACCCCCTTTTCTGAATCATTACCCCAGTTAATGGCATACCCCAAGTATTTCCCAAAATTTGTGAAGATATTAAGAACAGTATGTATGGACTTGTATGGGGAAGCATGAGCGTTTACTTTTTAAACAAAATATTACAGCAGCGTACAGGTATCCTCCACAAGAACAGAATGTGAGGGTTCATTAAAAATACCAAATGTAGATAGACCTGCTGATAGACGATGCCAATTAAAATAAAAAAAAACTAATTTCAAATGGTCAATGGCTAAAAGGAAACCATTGAATAATAGGCGATACAAGATACTATAGCAATGTGTAATCCATAATGTTTGGTATTCCTATAAAGCAGAGTGGAAGTTACTACGAAGGGTGTGACGTGACAGATAAATACTCTGCTAAATTAGCCAACAAGTGAATAGCTTGTCATATTCTATGCCAGTAAGTGTTAACACTTGGTACGTAGGTGCTACTAAATACAGCCAGTATGGGCCATTTTTTGGCACACTGCTAACTTAGCTTATATGGCCACGTTGTGTTATCTACTAATTTTGAATTTTTGCAAAATGTCAAATACTCAATGCTATAGTACAAGGCAAGTGTGTGCTATAACCTGTGGCAACCAGGCTTGCCGCCATTAAATAACACGGCACCATAAGCAAACCGAATAGACAATGCATTCAACATCAAAAACCAACAAGAGATCTAGACTAATGATTTTTTTCTCATTGATTTTGTTTTTATTTTGAAATGTTTCCCTCAAATTCGTATGCACTTCTCTTGGCTCCTTAGGAAGTCATCTAGTACACCTGTGCTTGTAACAGTGCACAGGTGTACTATTGTACCTGTAGCTATTTTGTGTTTGACTGAGGTTTGCACTGCAGGTGCCTGGAAAGTACTGATTCTCTTCAAGTTGTTGACTAATGCACTGTTGATGGCCACAAAGCATATACAATGTCCTTCTCATTTAGCCACATTACCTCTTTACTTGCTATCATTTTTCACCTGTACTGTCAAACCTAAAAGAGAAACATTTCCAGTCCCAGAATGCAACATGGTGTAATTAAAAAGTGAAGACTGCAATCTCACATGACATACAGATAATTGATAATCGGGTTACACTAGAAAAAAATATAATTTGCTTACATTTGCTATTTTGGAACAGCCAAGAGCTAGTAGGTGGAAACAAATTTGTGTAAAATAGTAAGTCCACATTAGTAAAAATCATGCCTCCATTTCCTTTATTAAGTATTAAAAAAATAGACACTTTTAAATGATTTATTCACATACATGCTGTTTTCGGTTTATATGTCAAAAGAAAACATACAGAATTGTATACATTTGCTTTGGAGCTCTCACCTAAGCAGAGCAAGCGCTGTGAATTTGAGATCTTTTGTTTTCCAAGAGTGGGCTTAGAGCCCGCTCATTGCTTACCATTTGTTGGCTTTAAGGTGACTGCTTTTTATTGGCAAGATTCAGTAGGCTTCCTATGTTTTTGCGTTTTTGTCCTTCCACTCGGGCATGGACACACTACTTGTATCCTTCCACTGATCATGATTTTTTATCCTTACTTTTTCTGTGTTTAAGCGCTATACTAGAGTGCGTCTTGTTCAGCTGGCTCCCTCATGTACTTCTCCCACTTAGGGTTCCTCGCTCATCCATGTTGTGTACCCACACTCCCTCCTTCCAGTGTTGTCCATGTTATTGCTTGCCCTACCCTTCCAACTTCCTTTTGTTTTTGCCTGTGTTTTTGTCTGCTACACCCACCTTCCCATCTGCCGTTGTTGCCCATGTTGTAGCTTCCTCTACCCACTCTCCTTCCTTCCTTCCTTCCTTCCTTCCTTCCTTCCATTGTTGCCAGTGTTGTTCATTGCTTGCTCCCAACCTCCCTCCTTCCATTGTTGTCCGCATTATTGATTGCTTCTACCTGCCCACCCTACTTCCTTTGTTGCACTTGTTGTTGCGTGCCCTGCACCCTCCCTCTTTCCATTGTTGTCCATGTTGCAGCTTGCAACATCCACCTCCATCCTCATTCCCCCGTCTTCCGTTGTTGCAACAGTTATTGTTGCTTTCACCACCAATTCTCAATTTGTCCATTGTTGCCTGTGTAGTTGCTTTCAACACTTACCCTCCTTCATTTGTTGCCTTTGTTGTTGCTTGCCTCCAACTACACTACCTTCTTCTATTGTTCCTTGTGTTGTTGCTTGCAATCCCACCCACCCTAACTCCTTCCGTTTTTCTTGTGTTGTTGCTTTCCCCACCCACCGTTCTCTGTTGTTGCCCATATTGTTCTGTACCTTAATCCACCCACCAACCCTCCCACTTGTTGTTGTCCGTGATGCTGCCAGTGTTTGCTTCTACCCACTCTCCCACCATGCATTGTCAATTTGCCTGCTCTGAGCCCCTCCCTTCTATCATCCATTGTCTGTGTTGGCCCCTTACTTATCCACACACCCAAGTTACCTCCATAGCTGATAATGCAGGCTGCTTATGTGTGACATTTCAATGGTTTAAATGTACTTGTGAGTGACATTCAATGACCAAATATGTGACAGTTAGAGTGACACTTTCTCTTGAGTAAAACCAAGCACTGAAGTGCAAGGAAAGTGAAATGACAGTCTTTTGAGTAATGAAAAGCTCTAAAACAATCTTGAAACAGCTGCTAAGTACCTCAAATGGAAGGTTACTACCACAACCGTCCTCCACTATAAAAATGTGAGAAACTCTTGGACTGGCCACTACTTACCAGGGCAGCTCTTACCCTTGCAGCACTATGGACAAATAATGGCATTACCGTCTCTGAAAAGTGCAAAATTGTCGGGCCATGATGTAATTTAGCTATATAAACACATCTTTTATCACAACTTAGAAACTAGATTTTAAATCTCCTTTTCTAATTGTTTTAGAGAACCACAATATGACATACAAACATGATCCCCCCAAATGGCACAGTGACAGACAGATCACTTTGTATTTCTCTTAATGGTTGCCCTGCCTGAAACTTAGCAACTCCCACTGCTGGCCTTCTGCGTGCTGACTCTCAGGTTTTTTTTTTAACACTTTATTTTGCATTTAGGTATAATAAGAACAGTACACTGGGACAAAGTCAGTTATGCACAGGCAGCAAAAACATACATCACAGGTGGCTCAGTCCGTGACGCATTATGATCATACATGACTTAAAGCGGATCCCCGAGAGTCCAACCTTACTCTGACCCCAACAGTCTCCAACACCGAACCATCGCGGTGGCTTACCCCAGCATGCAGTGAGGGCGCAACAACTGTAGTGACAAGGAGAATGTATCGTTAAGAAACCAGGGGACCCCTATCTAACATCTAGCCAAAATAGGGAACAATAGAATATTTAGGAACTTTAGCTAGGTATATGTTTAAGATACTATTCATATTGCAGTGAAAAAGACAAAAAACAATTAAGGTATCACCCTATCGAGTGACACTAGATATACACAAAATTAGATATCAAAATATAATTTTTATTTATAATTATTTTCATTTGTTATATATAAATGCATTGAGACATTTTTACACATTTGTAAATCAGAAAATACATGATAAACGAAAAAAGATGACGGAGGAGTGCGGCAGGTGTCAAACCAAACTACGCGCGTTTCGGCAAACGTGCCTTCATCAGGTAGCCGTCTATTGCACATATGAGAAATACAGGCTTGCATACAGCAAGAAATCCATGTTCAAATGATGAGGGTTAATTTAATGTAGGCGTAGATGGCAGGATAGGCGATTATTTTCACGGATTTATGCCAAGATTATTTCTCTTAAAGTTGCAGAAGTAGCGCTCTAGATAGGTAATGACTGAACATATTCCGATAACGGGTTGATAACTTTCCTATTTACCACACGGTAATGGAAAGATTAAGCAAGCGAAGATACACGCAGCTGCAAGGTCGGGGAGGATGATAGGCTCTCTCCTTATAGAAAAAGACGCTAGCGGGCTGCAACCATATATGCATAAGCTATACCTTAAGATATACCTAGCTAAAGTTCCTAAATAGTGACAAGGAGAATGTACAGCTCCTAGTGCAAGCGTTTAACGACACAAATCTTGAGACAATTCAGCCGACTCCAGTAGGATCTATGCCCTATTTCTGCTGTGCAGGGGGGTCTCGCTGCTGCGCCAGTAGATAATCCCTGAAAGGGCCCTAAATATCCTTGGGCCTGGAGGTGGGGGGAGTGTTGTTGCGTATATGTCACAGTTTGTGGTGCAGGATGCCATGCTCCACAGCCATGCTTTCACCGAGGGTGCTGTTTTATCCCCCCAATGTATGGCTACTTCCCTCTTGGCCAGGAGTAAGCTAATGGCCACAAACCTACGAGTTTCCTGTGGGAACTGGTTAATATAACCCAGCAGGGCGATCTCAGGTAGGGGGGTCATTGGAACCTTGATCATTGCGCTCACCAAATTGTGTATAGCTACTCAGTATGAATGTATGTTCGGACAGGTCCAAGCGAGATGAGGGAAGTCTGCATTTGGAGCACTGCATGTAGTACAATGGTGTGATCTGGCAGGGTCTATCCTGTGGAGTCTTGAGGGGGTAATATACATCCAACGGAGAAATGCTGACTCTCATGTTATAGCTGCTCCTGTGTGTGGACTCACACCGTCTGCTTTTTGATACTCAACTAGTACAGAGATGCTGCTGCCTAGTGTGTTGTCGTGTTCTGCTGCTCAGTGCTGATGGTGACGATGTGGAGTAAGAGTAAGTGGAGTCCTTGTGCTCTCTCCCATGGGTGTAGACGGGGAAAAACTCCCTCCGCATTGACAGTCTGCCACACTTGACAGCCGCCCCAGCTTTTTGAATCATTACAGCGTGGCACATGTCCCTGCCATGATTGGACACAAACAGATTGCCATCCTGTGCCTTCCCACATGCGGATGCCTATTGAGAGCAGCATGTGTGACATGAGCGATTTGTTGTTTATAGTGTCACTAGGTGGGCCCCATGGACCCCGTCCACTCGCAGCAATGCCTTCCTGGGGAGTGGCAGGAGGATTTTGAAAAATACATTTTGGTGCCAGTCTTCAGTGTGCTGACACACTAGCTCACAAGGTAGTACAAACAAAGCACTGTTAATGAGGCTGGGGGTCTGTAGCGATGTGTGGTCTGAGAGGTCCCAACAGCCCCACTCACTCTATGCCTGCAGAGGAGCACACAACGTGTAGCAACGTAAAAACATACTTTTGCCCATCAGTTGCCGAGTCACTGGCCAATCATCCAATCGCTCACTTTGTGGAATTGAATTAACTGTCACTGACGTTGGCGTGCAGGAAGCATCAGTTTTCAAAATACAACAGGGCAAGTTGCCATCCTCTGGATGCATCATCACTCTCAGCCTCAGTCTGAGCCAGGGGCAGTGCACAGCTGATTAGTCTCAGTGTTATTACTACTCTCCAGGGAGGATGTAATTATCAGTGGCGGCCCCTCATGGAAGTTCTGGAGGGTGGTGGGCGAGGTGTGGGAGGGGAAGGGTGGGGGTAGTAAACTCCAGCTTAAGGCCGGACGGAGTTCTGTTAATAAATAAATAAATAAATAAATAAATCGATTTTCATTGCGAGTGCTGCATTGCATCGCTGCAAAGCACTCCCACGAGGAGCCGCCACTGGTAATTGTCAGTCAGTTTAACAGACTTAGCCATGGCATGTCACGTGGCTGAGTACCAGATGCTCTGATTCATTGTGCACTGCAGTCTGAACCTGAGACTGCATTATTCCGTGTGATGACAATTTGTGTTCATTATTGTTAGTGAAGAAACTCAACCTTGAAGGGGGCACTGTATACTGCAGGCTCACTGGCAGCACAGTTTGCACAGCACTGCCAGCAGGCAGCCGGCTGCTTGCGCTTTTGCAATGGTCTGCTCCTATTCGCAGTTTTTTATGCCTAGCAATGCCGCTGTGTTAGGAGGTGCTATAAATGCATGATTAAGCATTTTAGTGTGGGGATGAGGACTTCCACGCTAAACTGCATTGGTCTAACCACAGATGCATGATACTTGGCAGAGCTGTACCTCCAGACTGAAAAAATAAAAAGGTGCTTTAATTCCCAACCCCTCCACTGTCCATGTTGCCCCCGACACCCATTCATCCCTCCCTCCTTGTATCCCCAACTTTCCCTCCTACCCCGCCAGCAATTAAAAAAGAGGGTTACGGCTGTGTCATATCTCCTTTTTAGGTAAAGCCTAGAGTCAGCATGCATGTGCTGCCCTGTGAAGCATGATGTATCTACAATATGGGCTTTAACCAAGGCCATCGATTGCCATTCGTTCTTTTTTGTTCCTATCAAAAATGCTGTCTTTTTATTAAAGCATTGCTTGTAATTGTCCCTTTTTTGGGTACTTGGTTCAAGCCCAGGCGATTTCACTAATTGTTCCTTCGGATTGGCTATCACGTTTCCTCCTTGTTGTCCATCGCAACGAGCGTCTCATTTGCTCTTTCCCTCTTGATCAGCGCGGCATGCAGTGTTTTATCTATTCATCTGTGTGGTGCATCAAGCTTCAACTTCAAGCATGGATGCATTTGAACTTTAAATTGCATGTTACAAACAGACAGGTATCTTGACCGCTACACGTTTCTCTGTGTATTTGGCATGATTCTGCTCAAGCGATCTTATTGCAGTTTAGGTTTCCTTTCTTTTTCACAGACGGTGATTGTAAGTCACGTGGGGGGGACCTGCCAATGTGGTCTTATGTTTACACCTGGAAGACCAGTGACTGGAAGCACAAAAGACAAATAGAAATGTTACTTGAGAGATTTAGACTGAGTGCCCTCTGTGCCTCGCTTGCTTGTGATAATAGACTGCATGTAGAGAAGTGATCCTGTACGTCATTTCAGAGCTGTAACTATTAACGCACATGATGCCTTATTTCTCTAAGCTATAGTGCGGAGTTGTTGGAAAATGTAAGAAGCATTGTGTAGTTCACCTTAAAATGCTTTGTAGTCCTCCCTCCCCCTCAAACATTCTCCAATGGAAACAGTGGGTACCAAAGAAAGCTAATCCAGGGTCAGTCTCAGCCTGTTCCTCATAGGTTTCCATACGAGAGCAATTCCTCCGGATCCTGAGTAATTGACCTACTGGCAAATTTTGCCCCAGTGATCTGGGGTGGAAGCTCTCAAAAAGTAGTACGCTGTTTTTGTGTGTGCTCTTGTTGTGAACTTTAGTCTGGATCCATTCCGCTGTCATGCTTATAGCTAGGTCCAGAAAAACAGCTCCCTCCGTGCTGACTGCATGTGTGAATTTCAGATGTTCATCTCTAGTATTGATCCATCTAACAAAGTCCTCAGCTTCATCTTGGTTGCCGTACCAAATGACAATATATCATCTCCATACTTTCAATTGTACTGCAAACGAGTTGCCTTGATGGAAGATGTGGTTCACTTCAAATTGGTGTACATAGAGGCACGCCATTCTTGGAGCAAAAGAGCTTCCCATGGAAGTGCCTCTGATCTGATGGTATATTGTGTCTTCATATTCGAAGAAGTTTTCCATGAGAGCCAATTCTGCCCACTCCATGATGAAATGTCTAAGCGTCATGAACTGCCAGTCTCTTTCCAGGAGAATGTGTTCTACCACGCTCAATGTGCGTCTGTGAGGTATGCTGGTGTATAATGCCTCGATGTCCATGGTAATGAAAAAATCTTCAGCTGGGGTGATCTCGAGGTCTCTAAGTAGGCACAGGACATCTTTAGTGTCTTAGGCAAGATGTAGACGACTGTGCGATAGGTCTCGCAGAATTGTGAAAGAGGTTCAAGAACTGAACCTATTCCCAACACTATAGGTCTCCCTGGTGGGGACATCCTGTTTTTTGTGGATATTGGGGACAGTATAGAATCTGAGGGTGCAGGGATTATCACCCACCAGAAACCCAGCCTCATGTTTGGTTATCCAATCATTCATCAGGCCCTCATCCACCAAGGTTCTGATTTTGTTCCCAAGTCTTGGAGTAGGGTAAATCCGGTGGATTTCATAGCTGTTTTCATCTGATAGCAATCTGATGCATTCTTCGTGATCCATGTTTTTATCCATGATAACGATTGTGCCGCCTTTGTCAGCTGGTTTAATGACAAGTGTAGCATTCTCTTTCAGGTCCATGAGTGCCTTCGTCTCACCTTTCTTCAAGTTCTGTTAGACTTTGATGTTCTGAGAGTCGATTGTTTGAATTTCCTTCAGTACTGCCTGTTCGAATGCCAGGACTGTCACTGTTCCTGTGCTTACAGTGTCAGTTGTATGTTTTGTGGGTAGGCTCCCGTTGTGCTTTTAGAGATGCAGCTCACCCAGGCAACACTTATAATACGGCACAAACGCGGGGTAGGCACCCGCATTTCTCCTGCACACAGGGGGATCCCCACGCCGGGGGTCCCCTCGGGGGTCACACAGCAGCAGGTTAGGCTTCTGCTGTATTTCTTAAACAATCAGCTCTCCCTGGCAGCACACGCTACAGGTCCCCCGCACCTTCTTCCTTAGGATCATGAAATATAGCGATCTGGCGGCGCTAGAGTCCTCCCAGGATCACATAGTGCTCTGGCAGCACAGCGCTGCAGGGGGCAGGCGCTCCGCACCTCCTGGGCAGCGAAGACGAAGCGCTTCCCAGGCACTAGGCAGCAGGCAGAGCACAATCCATGCTGGGGTAAAGCTGTGGCGCTCCCCCGGTGCTAGGTCCCATAAAGTAAAGTAGTGCCCACGCTCCTCACCTCCAAGGCGCAGTTGCAGCACTCACAAGACGCTAGGGCTGGAGCGCAGGCAGGCAATGCTGGGACAGATCAGCAGTCAGTGGGCACTCATCAGTACAGGACAGCAGCTCCTAGAAGCAGTCATCTCCCATAAAGTGGCACTCCTCATGACATAGCAGTCTTCACTCCAGCAAAAGCTCTCACTGGCCCTGTGGACAGCAGAAGGGTACAGATGGGCTCAGGGGCCAGCAAACAGGCCCTTGCGGTGGTACGTCCTGGCAGAGTGTCCCCTATCGATCAAGTCCATGCTCAGTCTGAGCACATGGAGGCACAGCCCCCCTATATATACCCCCCTCACCCCACCTACCAGACAGGGCAGAACCTTCTAGAAGGCTCCTGGCAGTTCCAGTCCCAACTGTCACTGTGGGGAGGTGTAGGGCACCCTGTCACTCTGAACACTAGACCGCCAACCCTCCTCAGGCAGGCGGCACAAAGCACACAGCAATGGCGTCCATTTTAAAAGTGACATTTTCTTCCATGGTGAAGTTAAACCTCTGGACACCATTGCGCAGCATGTATTATTTCTAGTGCAACCACAAAACATACATATTTATTGTGTCTCATTTCGAACCACCAATTCTATATTAGGTTAAAAAAACTAGGGGGAAGGCAAAAAGTTCCGGGATGACCCTGCAAGCAGGGCCAAGTCCAACACCCTCACACTTTAATATTCTTTCCATATTGATTTATTTTACCCTTTTAGGTTTTTTAGAATTAAATCGTTTTATTGGCAGTACACACAGAAAACAGAATACAGAGCGTTAGCGCCTACAACCCTGTGGGCCGCCAAATTAACAAACATGTAGTAGAGGGCATAGTACATGGTCCAACCAACAATTATAACTTTATGTAGCACAGTATGTCACCTACAACCCAACTTACGCCGGCCGCATAAGACAACCTGAAAGAATTAGCAAGCTTAACAGTGTAAAGATAAAAACAATGCCCGGCCCAGGGCACCACACCTGCTTAAGTAAAAGCACCAATCTAACACTCCGTTGCACGTGCAGAGCAAGTATGCCTACCTTTAAGGGATAAGAACAACAAAAGGGAAAAAAGGAAAAAGGAGAAAAAAGAGAACAAATCAAAATTTGAAACATCTAAACCTAGTCCCCCCCACCCCGCTCTTCCTTCCCCCTGGTGTGCCACCCACTACCTAAAGCCTACACATGCGTGCCTTTAAGAAGAAGAACAGTCCCCTTGAGAAAAGGTCGGATATGTTAGGGGCTCACAAACTACAAGCTCACAAACTACTGCTATACCTCCACCTCTTTCCAGCAGTAAATGTGACGAACTTGCCCAGTATTTTACTTCTAAAATTGAAAACATCTACCAGGATATTACTGCCCATGACAATACTAATATCTTAATAAATCCATCTTCGACCATGAATAGTGATGCAGACTCTTTCCTGCCTCTCACTAAATCTTGTTTATCTTCGGCCTCATTGCTGACTTGGCCTGATCTCTCACCTACTACTCTACTGGAGATCCTAAACAATATTAAGTCTGGTTCCCCCATTGATCCCCTACCTATTTCGATTCTACGTAAGCTAGAGCTCCCTCTACTCACTATGATTTGCACTTTATTCAATTTCTCTCTTAGCTCGGCCACGGTCCCTAACTGTTGGAAGCACGCAATGGTTTCTCCGCTACTAAAAAAACCTACAGCGGATCCCAATGTTGCGTCAAATTTTCGCCCCATTTCATTGTTGCCTGCTTTTTCTAAGATTCTTGAAAGGCACATTCATTTGCATGTATCACATTTTGTTACAACTAACAATCTTCTTCACCCCTCCCAGTCTGGTTTTCGTCAGGGTTTCTCAACAGAAACCACTCTTTTGGGAGTGAATGAGAATCTTCGCCTACTATTAGATCGAGGTGAATCGGCTGCACTGATATTATTTGATCTCAGTGCAGCCTTCGATACTGTATCTCACAGTATCCTCCTGAACAATCTTGCCTCCTCTGGTATTAGTGATAAAGCCTTGCGTTGGTTTTCGTCTTTTCTCACCGACCGGACTTTCCAAATTTTTTCCAATACGTCTACGTCCAACACTTATTTCTCTCCACATGGTGTGCCCCAGGGTTCTATTCTTAGTCCTCTTCTTTTTAATCTTTATGTTGTTCCTTAGGCCCATATTGCTCACTATTTTGGTCTAAATCTATTCACCTATGCTGATGATTCTCAGATTGTGTTTTCTCTATCCCAAGCTGATCCCACCTCTCCTTCATCTTTGCAAACGGGTCTTAGCGAAATCTCCCGTTGGATGAATCGCAATTTTCTTAAACTAAATAGCGATAAGACGGAGGTGTTAGTTTTCGGAAACAAACCTGATCTATGGAGCTCGAGACATTGGCCTTCGACCATGGGTTCCTTACCCATTCCTTCTGAACGAGTGCGCAATCTTGGGGTCATTATTGATAGGGATCTATCGATGAAAGACCAGGCCAACAAAGTTGCAGCCACCCGTTTTACCATCTTAAGGTGGCTGAGAAAAATCTTCTGGATTCTGCCTTCCGACACCCAGAGATCCGTTGTGACGGCCTTGGTGACCTCTAGATTGGATTACGGGAACATCCTCTATCTGGGGGCTACCAGGGCGGTCATGCGCCGTCTTCAACTAGTTGAAAATGCTGCTGCACGGCTTCTCTGTGGTTGTCGAAAATGCGATCATATAACCGAGCGTCTTAAGGAACTGCACTGGCTCAACCTTGACAACCGGGTAAAATTCAAGGCATTGTGCTTTATGCACAAGATCAAAATTGGAGTTGCCCCCTCCTATCTTCAGTCCCTTGTTAAATGTTATATACCTGCCCGTTCTCTCCGTTCTTCTTCCCAACACCTTTTTTGTATTCCTAAGTTCAGGCTCTCCAGAGTGGGTGGTCGCTCTTTTTCCACCTTGGGACCCAAACTCTGAAATTCCCTTCTCTTGGACTTGCGTATGGAGAACTGTCATATTCTCTTCCGTAAAGCCGTAAAGACCTGGCTTTTTGTCCAATAAATTTCCCTCTGGATTGTATTCTGCTACCATTGTCTTTCAGAGCCGGGAAACCCTTACGGGTAGCTGTCGCGCTATATAAGATTAATAAATAAATAAAATAAATAATAAAATTAGGGGCTGTCGCCCTGCTCCGTTGCGGTCCCCTCGGGAATCAATTTCAGGAGACGTAAATAGACAGGACAAGTTAGTTCCCGAAATTCAAAAGACGAAATCGCTATGAAAGGAGCCCAAATCTTGGAGTATCTATTCTAGTAAAGCCATGGATAAACGCTCCGTACCTAGTAGGGACCATAACTGGGGCAGCTACTAGGAACGGTCTGGGATCCTGTCAGTCTTCCAGGCCGCCAGGATGTAATTGTAATGTAATGTAATTGGTTTTTTATATCGCGCAACTATCGCTCCAAGGAGCATCTAGGCGCCATTTACTGATCCAGAGATGTAGGAAATAGGTTGGATACTGTTGAAAGTTCATCCAACTATTACACTAGTGCCCTAGCGCAGGTATCCTGTAACTTAAAGACCCAGGTTTTCAATCCCTTTCTGAAATCCTTTTCCTTTTCTATTGCCCGTAGAAAAGGGGGGAGAGTATTCCAGGCCTTTGCTCCAAGTACTGGAAGTGATTTGCCACCTCTTCTGCTAAGCCTGAAGGTCAGAACCGACAACAGGTTCGCATTGGAAGAGCGGCGGGTGCGTGTTGGGTGGTATCTGGCAAATCTCCGCTGTAGGTATTTTGGACCTAAGGCGTGGACGGCTCTGAAGGTAATAATCAATATTTTGAAAAGAACCCTCTTGGTTATAGGTAGCCAATGTAGTGTGATAACCCGGTGCGCAGCATTCAAGGCCAGGGTAATCTGCTTGCCTTTAAGTGAATGCAAGGGGAAGGTCAAGCCCTTGGGAAGTCCTAGTATAGTGTAAGCGGGAAACCTCGGAATAGTAGTGTCAAAGGCTCCATCAATCTCATCGAGGATTTTGTCCCAATATCGTGTTAGTTTGGGGCAATTCCATAGCAGGTGAAGGAGGGTCCAGGGACTTCCGCAGCCACGCCAGCAGAGGCCATCATTCTGGGAGTTCCACGTAGCCAGTCAAGCCAGGGTATAATACCAATAGGAAACTATTTTATATGCAGTCTCTGTGTGCCCCATTGAGTGTGCAAAATGATGTGATCTGTAGAAGATGTTCTCCCACTCCTTGTCTATCAAGGTACGGCCAATCTCTATCTCCCACCGCTTCTGTCCCACAGAACGGGTCCCCTTTGACCAAGGCAAGAGAAAGGCGTAGAACTCTGCAATAAGCCTGTGATCATCATTTTTCTGGAAGTGCCACTTCTCTAATGGAAGAATCAGCCTACTGACCAAGGGCTGCACCATGGGGCCCGATGTCCAGTGGCACATTTGGGCATGGAGGAAATCGTCTGAGTCTGTTAAGTTATAGTCCTCACAGAGTACCTTAAAAGGGATATGGCCATCCAAATCAAGCAACTGCCCCACTCGCTTACATCCTCCCTCCACCCAGCGAGAGCCTGCACGTCTGTCCATGCCCGGAGGGAAATCAGTATTCGAAAAGATGGGAGACATGAGGGAGGGGATAGTGGTGAGATTGGCTCGCCGAGACACCTTGTCCCATGCTAACATGGTAGGGGAGTGACTGGTGAGGAGTAAAGACCCCATGCATACGCCGACCTAGGTAACCAACACTCCCTCCAAATATGCCTACCAGCTACTGACTGATCCATAAATACCCAGTGTTTTTCCATCATGGGACGGTTCCACTCCACCAGGTAACACAAAATCGAGGCTTGGTAATAATGAATGAGATTAGGAAAGGCCAACCCCCCTTCCTTCTTAGGACGTTGTAGTAGGGTTTTCTGCAGCCTGGGTGACATAGGACCCCAGATAAAGTGCTCAATCTCTGCTTGGATTCGTGTGAGTGCAGTTGACGGGGGCAGCAGGGGAAGGGTCTGAAATAAATAGAGAGCCCGGGGTAGAACATTCATTTTTATCATAGCCAGTCTGCCGAGCCAAGACAGGGGTAGCCATTTCCTGTGGGCGAGGTCTTTCCTAATGAGAGAGAGTAAGGAGGCGTAATTTGCTTCCGCTGTCTTAACCAAGCAAGTGTGCAGAGTCAGTCCGAGGTAGGTAATGCCCCCCGTCACCCAGTCAAAATCAAAGTGGGCCTGCAGATACGCCACTGTAGAGGGCCCCACAGTGAGATTCAGTACCTGCAATTTTTGTAAATTTATTTTAAAACCAGAGACCTGGCTGAAGGCCTGCAGAGCTGTCACTACGGTCGGCATAGAGGTTTGTGGGTGTGCCAGTGAAAAGATAACATCATCATCGTAGAGGCTGATAAGGTGACGATCCACACCGAATGGAATCCCCTGCGCCTGTGGATGGTCCCAAAGCCGCTGGGCAAAGGGCTCCATATATAAAACATAAAGCAATGAGGAGAGCGGACAGCCTTGTCTGGTGCCTCTCTCCACCCTAAAATGTTTGGAAAGTATGCCATTAACCCAGACTTGCGCTGAATGGGCATTATAGATACTAGCCACCCACTTACGGAATTTCGGTCCTATGCCAAAGCGCTCTAACGTGGCAAATAGGTACGGCCAATGCATTCGGTCGAAGGCTTATAAATTAAGTGGCAGATCCTCTTTGTGTCATCCCTGCACTGTCTCCCCAGGATGAAACCCGACTGTTTCGGGTCTATTAGGCTGGGCATAAGAGAGTTGAGCCTATGGGCTAAGATGCTTGAGATCAGTTTAGAGTCCAAATTTAGCAGGGAGATGGGGTGGTAGGAACTGCAAAGCACTGGGTCTGTCCCTGATTTGGGAATGACAGAAATCGTGGCCTGCAGCATAGAGGGCGTAAGAGTGCCTGTGTCCAAGAATGAGTTGAACAGTCGGGTGAGCACTGGTGCCTGTTCCGTACAAAATGTTTTATAAAACAGGGAACTAAACCCATCCGGGCCAGGTGCTTTCAGAGGTTTCAACTGAGATATGGCGGATATCACCTCTTCGAATCGAATCGAATGGGGGCCTCCAGTCCTTCCGCTTCCTGCCCTGGGAGGGGGGTTACTGCTGCACCTCATACATACTCTAGAGGATCTAGAAGGCCTGAGGTCTTGGCAGAATTTAGCCCTGCATAAAATGCCCAGAAGGCTGTGGCTATAGCAAGATCATCTGTTGCCTCTGACCCCTGGGCTTCTCGGGATCACTTTCACTGCCTGGGTCTGGTGTTGGCAATTAAGACAGTGTTCCAGCATGCGGCCGCCCCTATTAGAACAAACATAATACTTATGCTTCAGTCGTAGTACCGCATATTCGGCTCTATCCAGATCCAAGCACTTCAGCTGTCGCAGCTCCTTCTCCAACAGGCGCCAGATACAAGGGGCACCCGTGCGCTAGTGAATGGCTTCGTGTTCCCTCACCCGGCCTTCAAGTTCTTGACGCTTCTCACGCCTGATATTATTATCGTAGGCCGCCCTAGAGATAAGAGTCCCCCGCGCAACTAGCTTAAACACCTCCCAAACGGAAGCTTGGGGAGTGGAGCCATTGTCATTGAGCTTCAGGTAATCTGTCAGGGTACTACGGAGGCTCTCCACCAAAACGGGGACCTCAGGAGAGAGTCCCGTAGCCGCCAATGAGGGGAGGGCGATTGTGTGAGCAGAAGGCTTAGTGTGAGGGTGATATGAGGGTGGTCCGACAGAGATCGGGCTTCTATAGAGGAGGCCTGAATGCAGTTCCATGCAGCATGAGTGACAAGGAAATAATCCAATCGGGCATATGTCTTATGAGCCGCGGAGTAGAACGTATAGTCCCTTTCATCAGGGTGCAAACACCGCAAAGCATCTCTAAGCCCGCAATCATCCAGCCAAGCCCTCCCCACCCCCGAAAGAGCACCTGCGCCACTTGTGCATGAGGAAGAGTGATCTACCTGTACATCCATAACCAAATTCAGGTCCTCTCCTATCACCACCAGAGAGTCAGGTGTGTGCAGCACCGTTCAGAGAGGGAAACGTGCCCCAACTACCGCTTTGTGCGTAGTATCCTGCTGCACAACCTCCGCACTGGAATACCCTTATGACGACCAGGAGACTCAAAACTGCCAGTGTTTGACATAGAAAAAGGTGGCGTCCCCTCTTTACCATTGAAAAAAGAAAAAATATCTATTTGATTGACTACTAAAAGCCGCCCCCTGCCGTGGTCAGCTATTTTTCCATATTAAAAAGCTATTGGCTACTTGTTTTACTCTACCTAAAAGGATTCATATCTGACTACGCCTAACCGTCAGATGACGTGTTAGAGTATTATTATTCCCAAAAAACATCTCTACATATATGTTCGTTTTTGACAGAGAATTACATCCCAGGTTTAGAGGTCCTATATCGCACTGTATCTGTCTTGGTCCTGATGAAGGTGGTCCGCACTCCTGCTAATTCCACCGAAACGCGTCGACCTTCTCCCTTCCTTTTTTAAAATCACTTGACTTGGGTCATGCAGAGGACACCAGATTCCATGCTATAGGACACAATTTCTGTTGTTTATGTGATAGGATGTATGTTTAGTAAGTATATATGTGGTGTGCGTGTGTGGCTCTTTACCTGTGTTGTATATATTTAATTATGTTTTTATGAATTGGAATAGACATATATGCATAGCTTCGACATGGTGAAGAATAATCTTTGTGAAGCTTTATTGTAATATGTATATATTTTTATATTTGACACATCTGAAAACTATGATAAAATGAAAAAAAGTGATTTTTGTATTGAAAAGGAATAAAATGAAAAATAATTCACATTTGGTGTAGATTTCGTTGGTATATGCCCTGTGTTTGAGAGACCACTCCAATGAAAAATGTATTTATAGGTCAAGAGGGAGCTATTTCAGTTGACTACGGAGGCTCTCCACCACTGACGGGGACCTCAGGAGAGAGTCCCGTAGCCGCCAATGAGGGGAGGGCGATTGTGTGAGCAGAAGGCTTAGTGTGAGGGTGATATGAGGGTGGTCCGACAGAGATAGGGCTTCTATAGAGGAGGCCTGAATGCAGTTCCATGCAGCACGAGTGACAAGGAAATAATCCAATCGGGCATATGTCTTATGAGCCGCGGAGTAGAACGTATAGTCCCTTTCATCAGGGTGCAAACACCGCAAAGCATCTCTAAGCCCGTAATCATCCAGCCAAGCCCTCCCCACCCCCGAAAGAGCACCTGCGCCACTTGTGCATGAGGAACAGCGATCTACCTGTGCATCCATAACCAAATTCAGGTCCTCTCCTATCACCACCAGAGAGTCAGGTGTGTGCAGTACTTCGGCCAAAGCATTAAGCAGGAATTCCTCTTGGTGAACATTGGGAGAATAGAGGGAGGTTATTGTGATAGTGGTGGACCCTATACAGAGTCGTTCTGCGTGTAATTGCTCCAGAATTTCTGCGACTGTACCCACAACCCAGCCTCTAAAATGCGTGGAAAGCAAGATGGCCACCCCTCCTGTTTTCCGTTTCTCCGAGGACCACAATTGTACCGGGAACGCCCTGTGTTGCATAGGATGTGTTTCACTGTGGAGGAGGTGCATTTCTTAGAGTAGGCACACATCTCCCCGCGTGTTCTCAAGTAAAGATAGCACAGCATTCTTTTGAGTGGGATTATCAAAGCCCTTGACATTATAACTAACAATCTGAACTGTCATCAGTAGGGAAAGGACCGTTAGATGCTATAGTGAAGTTCCCAGAGACCCAGTAAGGAGTGGAGTACTGCAAGGACAAAGGGTATATCTGTAGGCAGGTAAAACTCATCTCAGTGTACATGACTAAAAAGCTCACCATAGGAAGGACCCACCCACCCCCAGAACAGCAAAAAGAACAAACTGCAGACAACCAAAACAGCACATGGTCCAACGTGAAGGTTGGGCAGTATTCAGAGGAGACTGTCAAGGAAGTAAGGGTCATCTGCACCAGGTGAACAAAACCTCCCGTCCTCCCCCACCAGGCCCACAAAAGTGGTAGAAACCCCAGACACATCACCCTCAGTCATTAGCACCCAACAAATCCCTCCCGGTGCCCATCAGGGATCGAAGAACAGCAGAACGTTCCTTGAAGATGGTGTCTGGGTCAGGGAAATGGCTGTCAGCAGTCCAGGCAATCCGAGGACCGCGGTTTCGAGATCTCTGTGAACCCTGAACTGCAGCATCTGGAGGAGAGGGCAACTCGTCGAAGACAACTTCAACACTCTGCAAGCTTCAGAAATGGAAGAGACCTGTATGAGCTTCCCGTCTAGATGGAAAATGAGGCGAAAAGGATGGCCCCAGGCATAAGAAATGTTCTGTGAGCGGAGATGATTTGTTATTGGGTGAACATCTTCTTGAGTGTGCTAGCAGTTAAGTCCTGGAAGAGCTGCAGAGTATGATCCCTGAAATGGAGAGGTTGTATGGAATGTGCCGCTCTGAGAATCTCCACCTTCACTATATAGTTATGAACGCATATCAGGATGTCCACAGGGGGATGATTCGACTGGCGGGGGGGCCAACCCGAATGCATCGATCTATCTTATTGGTGGAATCCGATGAAGAGCCCAAAATCTTGCAGAAGAGATCCTGCACATAACCCACGAGGTCCCCACCCTCCGCCCCCGTAGGGACCGCCCAGATGCGAACATTGTTCCTCCGAGATCTATTCTCCAAATCCTCTGTGTGCGTTTGGAGGTCTAGATGTTGTTCCCTCAGTCTCAGGACTTCTTGTTGAAGCATTGTGATCTCCTCATCCCTTGCCGCCGTGGAGTCTTCCAAGGCAGCAACGGGTTCTCCCAACCGCACCCACATCGCGCCTGACCTCCCAGAGAGCTGCCTGCAAATCTGTCTTGATGGCCAGGATGTCCTCCCTCTGAGAGGCAAAGAGAGACTCCAGAAACTCCCGGGTGACAGCGCTGTCCGGACTGCCCTCCGCCGATGCTGAGCCAGAGCCCGATGTGTCTCCCGCAGCTTTCAGTAGGAGATCCCGCACCGACCTGTCCTTTCTACCTTTAGCGGCAGCCATTGCTGGAACGGCAACCAGCGGGCAATATAGGCAACAGCGCCTGATGCCAGTAGTAGCAGCAAGAAGACCCAGCCATCCCCCTGTCACCACAGCCGCCATTGACTGCTCACACCTCCTGCGATGATATCAGCCAGGCAGCTCCTCTCTAATCCCTAGTAAAACGCTTGCTAAAGAGGATTATCAACCGGGCGGCCCAGGCTGAAATTCTGTTGTGCTGCGATGCTGTGGAATAATGTCCCTCTACTGTACCACTCGGGCCCTCCACAGGCCAGTCCCCAAGAAATCAGCAGGGGGTCGGTCAAACACTCGGGGGGCCAGCAGGCGACCCTCACCGCAAATCCACGGAGACCCCCCTGTGATGTGCACCGTAGGCCTGTAACTGCCACGGGTAGAGGCCTCCTCAGGGCGCAGGAGCGCCTTGTTACACAGCAAACCACAGGTAGGCCTCACGTAGGCTGCAAGCCAACTGCCAGCAGGGGGATAAAGAGACGTGGCTCCCCGCGGGCACAGGAAAACAGAGCGGGCCCTCAACGGGACACTTGCTGGCTTCACGAAGTCCCGGATAGCGCCATCCACCGCCGCAGGCCCGGGGCGGCAATCTCAGCCAGCTGGCGGTATCACGTAGAACAGCGCCGCCTCTTCTGGAGTCAGGATTGGGCGCCTCCGCAGCACTGCACTAAGCCCTGGTGCCCCGCTAGGTCCGGGGCGAGGGCGCGAAATCAGCTCACAGGTCCCCCAGCAGTACAAGGGGCAGGGTGAATCTTGTGCCGTCCGCCGTCAGGGCCGTACCGCCATTTTCCAGCTCCGATGCGCCCTAGCAGGTGCAGCAGTATGGCCGACTCTTCGCCGGAGCCGTGGGCAGCTCAGGGAACTCTCGGGAAGGCTCGTCGCGGGTGGGGAACGCAACCCTGTGCTCTCCACCTCGTCCGCTGGGCAGGTCCAAGTACCACGCATCAGATGTTGGACTAACACATTTCAGTGTGGTTCACCGCATCACCGCACTGAAATTGAAAGTCATGCTTTTGTTGCGCCTCAGGATCAAGCCAGAGTGCTATTAGTTCTCTGTTAGAAACTGAAATCTAGGTTGCAGCGCGCGGTCCGCGCTGCTCGTGCCGGCTTTGGGCGGCTGGCTCAGCTCGTGACTAGGCTTGCTTAGGCAGGCGAGAGCAGAGGCTACAATGTAACAAAGTTTATACACTTCCCCTCGACACCGGTAATCCATTCAGGTTAACTGTGTGACTCACTGTGAGACTCGTCACGTGATGGCACCTCACAGTCCGTGTTAAAATTATGGCCAACAGCTTCTATCAAGAGACATGCTCTCTTTATACATTGGCGGACCAGCTTGGTGCGAGGGGGATATGCGGCAGTCACTGACTAATGTGACAGGCTTGTGCCACATGGCCGGTCCCGTCCCAGTCTAAACAGCCATGGGATTGGTGGTCTCTTACAGGCAGCACTTAGCTGCAGCCGGGCAGCCTCACCTCAGAATTCATGCAGTGGCGCAGCAGGCAAGGAGTAGTCAACTCAACTCCTGGAGGAGCCCGGCTGCAGCCAACTCTGAAGACAGCAGCACCCTGGAGGGAGAGGGTGAGCCTACACCAGCAGCAGGTAATGGAACCCGTGCCCCCACCATGACACTTAATCTTGCTCCACGTGTGCCAGTACTAGCTTCCCCGGTCGGTTTGGTCTTGAATTCTCACAGAGCAGGCCAGCAGCGCAAGTACTCACGCACTCAGCAGGTAATGGGAGCCACTGGGATGAAAGGGTCTGCACTTAGCACCTAACCCCGCAAATGGCTTGATGCCCCACCGGCGCTTCACAGCATATAAATGGCAGTGATCTGCAGCACCACAGAACGTAAGGGACCCTATGTGAGACACCTGCCTGCAACTGGAATCTTTACCCCACGCCCTCCAAAAACACCAGAGAAACCCATACACTCACCCCCCCCCTCCACCCAGCATCCCTGCTTCCATACTTCCCTTCCACAAAGGACTGCCTGGGTACACCCTGTGCCTACTAGGCTGCCGCAGGGGAGTGCGGCCTACACATAAACAAGCTGGAAGGTGAGCCCTAGGAAGCAGTCACCAGGATAGATGCCGCCTCCCTAGGGCCTCAGTCTGTTGGCGCATGCCTAGCGAAGTGACTCCGGCCCCTAGCATCGACAACTTGATACTATTGTAATCAGGGGCAGTGGTAAAGATACTGGTCCAACTTTCAGCATGGCCAGCAGCTTTCTCAATTCAATTCATTATGTCTTTATTTCGAATGAAATTCATAAAAGACTACATACATAATATAACATTTAAAAAACATCCTAAGATAAGCCCCCAATGTAAAAAAGAATGTGTCTCAACCGACATACAATCATTTCATAATAATTAATTCAAAAGGGCTTTCAATTTCTTTGCACGAATTAGCCATGCCCACCCCAAAAATTTGGCTACACAGATCACAAATATTTCAATACGTATATCGCGTAATTTCAACAGGGCTTCACGATTCCCCCCACAGTTCAAGGTTTTGCAAATAGGTTTCAACCATTTCAGTCGAGGCGATCGATATGCTGGGCATGCAAAAAACAGGTGACCAATACTCTCCACCTGGTCAGGGCAAAAAAAACATTTATTACTTGCCCTTTTTGCCCACTTTGCAGTAAAGGAGTTGATCGGCAAAGTCCCCACCCGAAACTGATGGTACAGCTTACGGTCTAGGGTTTTGCAGATCAAGTCCCAATAGGACTCAAGGGACGGTGTTACCTTATGTGTCAAAAAAAGTCCCGTTAAGCTATTGTCTGACGAAAGAGAGATCAGAATAAATTTCCTTGCAGCCCAAAAATGATCTTTGAATTCTTGTTTAGATGGGAACCTAGAGCATTCAGGATGTAACCATAACTCGGGGAGGCCCATTGAATACAAAACTTGTTTTACTTCCCGGAGCCATGGAAATTTATGAGCACCCCACAACAATATGACCTCGCCCAATTCATGAGCGAAAAGACTAAGCTCTGGGGTCGTCCAAAGGCGACGCCAGAATGCAACGAGACAATACTGCGCCATCTCATTCAGAGGTCTACAGCCTAAATCTAAAAGCAATGGTTTTATTGGTGATGATTGTGGAAGCCCCACCAAATTCCGCAAAAACCTATTCTGTGCTGTGGTTAGTGCTGACAAATCTTTGTAACCCCATATGTCCGCTCCATACAGGGTTGCGGCATTAGCCTTGGCCTCATAAATTTTAACCGCTGGTATAATGCGTTTGGTCAAGGATTTTTTTTGCTCCTGAAGTAAACATCCTGTAAGGCGAACAAATTTTAATTTTAAAACCTCCAACTGGGGGCTCCAGGTAAATTGATGGTCAAGAGTCACGCCCAAGTAGGTCATGACCTTGACCTGTTCTATAGGGGCACCATTTAATGTAACTGAACTTTTAATTGATTTGTTTTTATTAAAAACCATGAATTTGGTTTTATCAACGTTGATCTCTAGGTCGTTATTAGTGCAAAACTCAGCAAATTTATTCAGGGCTGCCTGTAACCCGCTCCGGGTTTTAGAAAGGAGCAGGGTGTCGTCGGCGAATATTAACATGGGATATTTCGAACCCCCCAGTAAAGGTGCGTCTGTTTGCACATCACTAAAGAATGTAACCACCTGGTTTATGAACAGGAGAAACAGGGTAGGGGCCAACACGCAACCCTGCCGCACCCCTCGTTGAACTGGGAAGCTGTTGGTCACCTGGCCCTGTTTCCCCCATCTTACCTGGCCGAAATTATCCTCATGTAAGCGCCTGACTAGCTCTAAAAGTTCAGGTGGGAAACCCATGAGTCTGAGTGCTTCCCATAGTTTTGCCCTAGGGACCATGTCGAATGCCGACCTAAGATCAACAAAGGCGGCATAGATGACCCCACCGCCCAGGAAAACCACCTTCCAATACAACATGGTGAGTCGGAACACCTGATCTAAGGTGCTGGTGCCTGATCTAAACCCTGCCTGCATGGGGGAGAGTATGTTGTTCTGCTCAATCCACCCCTGTATTCTTGCCAGGGCCATTCTTGATACAACTTTTTGAATTGTGTCAATCAGGCTGATGGGGCGATAGTTTTTCGGTAAAGACCGATCCCCTTTCTTATAAACTGGAAGTATCTCAGCACCTTTCCAGGACTGCGGAACCCTTGCCCCCGCTGCAATAGAATTTGCTAGAGTTGTGATATATGGAACCCACAGATCAAGGTTCAGTTTAAAAAGATCCGCAGGTATGGCGTCTAAACCTGGGGCTTTACCAGACTGAATAGAACCAAGGGCATGTACAGTTTCTGAGGTACTGAAAATAAGGCTATCCCCAGACGATATTGGTATTATCCCCACTATGGGCTCAATTGCCAGCTCCTGTTCAATGCTTGTATCTTCGAACTGGGTGGAAAAGAATTCAACCCAATCCGTGGCTGAAACATGATTTACAGGGGTTTGGGAATCCGAATCCCTGCCCCACCTAACTATCTCCCAGAATTTTACTTGGTTAGACGACTCACAGGCTTTGAGGAGGTCTAGCCAGTACGAATCGTCCCAGTCCCTCTTAGCTTCCCAAAGGGTCTGTTTATAAGACTGTCTTGCTTTCCTAATGTCAGCGGTTATTCTGGTTTTAACAGCTGCTGTTAATTTGCTATGAGCTTCTCTACAGTTTTTGTTATACCATCTTTTATGTGGGTTAGCCTTCTGAATTTTAGATGGCCTAGTGAGAAGTTTTTTTAAAGCCGCAAAACATTTCTCATGGAGGTCAACAATAATAGATTCTACCCCTCCAATGGGAGAAGAAGCAGTCATCCTATTTCTTGTATCTAGGACCAACTTCTCTATTTGACCAATAAGCTCTAAGTCAGCTAAGACCCTTGACCATTTGACCCGTCTTCTGTTGTCACACAGGACTAGGTCTGATGTTATACAGGCTGTTTCTGCATGGGGGACACCTAGTCCAGGAACCCTAAGCCCCAGGGAGAGAGGATTATGATCACTCTCTGGCCTGGTCTCTATTAGCATATCAGTTACGTGTGACCAGAATTCTATATTGACCAATATATAGTCAATGCGACTTGTACTAATTCCATTATCGAAGGTTGGTTTCCCTACCTTGTCAGACGGACAACGGCCATTCACTGCCCGTAGCCCCCATTCCAAACAGAGCCCCAGCCAGTGAAGGGCAGCCTCCGTTCCCCTAACACCCTTAGTTATAGCTAGCGGGGGGATATTCCAGGCGGTGTCTTCATCAATCCCCACATCCTCAGTTAAACTCAGGATGGGTTCGAATGAGCAGTTCAGATCACCAGCTACTAAGACAAGATGACCAGTTATATACTCATTCAGGAGATGTTCCAGGTCATTAAGAATGGGTTGCTTCCTCCCACCCTGACACCCTCGAGCATAGATGTTAATTAGAACAATATCCTTACAATTGTCCTTGCTCAAGGAAATACAAAGGAGGTCAGCATTGTCCACTAGGATTTCCTTGATACTGAAGCCCAGGGAGTTTCTAATCCATATAGTAAGACCTCCCGAAGCCCTACCCCTGGGGCCCTGTATAGCTGGTTTAAAATAGTTTAGGAAGCCTACCCTAAATAGGGGCTCGATTGACCAGGTTTCCTGGAAGACGATGATATCATGTGTAGTAATAAAATTTACCCAAACGTCGTTATCCAGGCGACCCCTCAATCCTGCTATATTCCATGAGGCCACCTTGATTTCATTAACCGGGCTACTAATAAAAATAGGCTCTAGTTGTCCCTGAACCCCTGTCACAGCCACCTTGATTTCATTAACCGGACTACTGATGAGAATAGGCTCTAGTTGTCCCTGAGCCCCTATCTCACTCAACTGGGTAGTATAAACATGGTCCGATGTTATTTTTTGGCCTTCTCTTGGTATAGAACAATCCACACAGGATACTGGTTGGTTGTTTGTTACAATCGAAATTGATACCACTGACTGTATCGAGGCATCAATCCCCCCGAGTCAGTCAACCTCATCCAGACAACCAAACATATTAGTAGTAGGGACCCCTTGCCACCAGTTTTTTTGGTTTTGCCAACCATTCCTACGCCCCCCCTGTCTAAATTTTTGGACAGTTGACCAAGGCCCTTCTATGTCAAACTGTTGTCGAGGAGGATAGAAAAAGGTGAGGGGTCTAATAACAACAGCAACAGATGGGCCTTCTTCACAAGGGGCCCATGAACAAAGATGCTGTACTGTATGGGGGTCTGCAAATGACACCACTATACAGTCACCATCAATGGATTTGTGCGTAGGGCCAACCCATGGTACTCTGCGCACCATTAATACCCAACTTCTTTGGTGATTAGGGAGCTGTCTATTAGCGTTAAGCCAATGTATGACTTTATTTTTTAACGACCAATGATTCTCTTTAATTTGAGGGTCGAGAGTAGGTACACCAGCTAATACTATGACATAAGAACTAGCCTCGGGTGGTAGGTCAATATACCCACCACGAAAGTTTGAGCGGCTAGATTCATAGAATGGTGATTTTTTATTTGCCCATTGATTAGACTGGTGTACGACAGCTTTTGGCCTAGGTTTAGATGGTACTATATTCTGGGGGGGACAAGCGCTGGGGATAATAGAGTTTGAAGTGGTAACAGCAGTAACACCAACTTTAGTACGGGGTTTTGGTATGGGTTTAAGTCTTGGGGGTGTAGGGGCCGGGGATTCTGACTCCTGTACCTGAGGGGTAAAACCCTCACCCTGAGAAAGCCTAACTTCCATTTGTTTAAGACTAAAGCTCGCCAATGTAACTATAGTCCTATCCATTTCTAACAGGTGGTTTTCCATGCGGGAGAGCCTAAGTTCCAGGGGGGTGAGTAGCTGTTTTAGTGTGTCCCAGACCGTTTAAAAAAATTCCTCATCCCCCCTCCTATCCCCCTCCACCACACTCAACCCACCCTCTATTGACCCTTCCTTGCTCCTTTCTGGGAGAGTTACCACCGGGAGATCAAGCACTACAAGGTTTAAATCAAGGACGGTATCATTACCCGGTAAGGCAATTTTAGTTTTGGCTATTTCTTCCCCTTCTCCAAATGTGCCCAAGGGTCGTCTACTATTAAAAAACTGAGATCTCGCAATTTTTGCCTTTTTGCGAGCATAATTAGATCTATATCTAGCGAGGCATTTCTTCTTTTGTGGGGCAACCTTCTTATGATTTACCACAGTTTTGGGTATAACATTTTTAGATGGGAAGCTTACACCAGCCACAAGGATAGGCGGTGCATGCTCCTCCAGGGGCTTAAAAAGTGGTAATATAGGTTTCAGAGTAGGCTCGGGTAGGGATGTCGCTGGTGGATGATGGATATCTGCCGATGTTAATAAGGGGCGGGGACCTGACATACGCTCTGGGGTTAAAGCTAGAGCAAGGTTACCTAAAGATGATTTCTTGGAGGAAGCTAAAGTAAGGGAGAGTCTTCGGGCAGCTTCTAATTCTAAAGAGACCCTATGCTGCATTTTACTAATCTCCACGTCAATGGCCAAGTTGGTCTTTGTGAGGAAGTCATCTAAGGTCCCATTAGGCTTATTAAGGCCCTTAGCAGTTTTGCTACGTGTACACATAATGAATGTTTAACAAGATACTGTGACACAAGTTAAGTTAATCGCAATAGTCAACAACCAAGGGAAATGGCCCAGCCCAGACCTCTTAGACCTCGAACGGCCTCAAACGGCCCGCTCTTAGCCCGGTCTTCGCCCCGGCCTTAGTCCCGCGCGCGTCCCGCGTTCGCGAGGCTATGACACATTATCAAGGGGAGGAGCAGGAGGGGGCGGGAAGAGAACCAGCTGCGGCCGATCAGCGCCGCTGAGCAGGCTGGTCCTCGCAGTCCCGCCTCCGACCGTGTGTGTGGGCCAAAGAGTCAGCAGCGAGGTCGTGGGTTCTCCAGTGGCCAGGCGAAGTCCAAAAACAATATCCCCAGCAGAATCCTCAAACCACGAGCGGCGCCCGCGCAGCGGGGGCCGCGAGGCGTGGCGTAGTGGCCGGCAAGAAACGGTGTAGCAACTCTGCAGCAACTCCCAGGTAAAGCGAGTAGAGGCTCCCAACCAACACACGCTCCACAAGATTTTATCAGCAGGAGGGGCGGGAAGAGGACCAGCTGCGGCCGATCAGCGCCGCTGAGCAGGCTGGTCCTCGCAGTCCCGCCTCCGACCGTGTGTGTGGGCCAAAGAGTCAGCAGCGAGGTCGTGGGTTCTCCAGTGGCCAGGCGAAGTCCAAAAACAATATCCCCAGCAGAATCCTCAAACCACGAGCGGCGCCCGCGCAGCGGGGGCCGCAAGGCGTGGCGGCCGGCAAGAAACGGTGTAGCAACTCTGCAGCAACTCCCAGGTAAAGCGAGTAGAGGCTCCCAACCAACACACGCTCCACAAGATTTTATCAGCAGGAGGGGCGGGAAGAGGACCAGCTGCGGCCGATCAGCGCCACTGAGCAGGCTGGTCCTCGCAGTCCCGCCTCCGACCGTGTGTGTGGGCCAAAGAGTCAGCAGCGAGGTCGTGGGTTCTCCAGTGGCCAGGCGAAGTCCAAAAACAATATCCCCAGCAGAATCCTCAAACCACGAGCGGCGCCCGCGCAGCGGGGGCCGCAAGGCGTGTCGTAGTGGCCGGCAAGAAACGGTGTAGCAACTCTGCAGCAACTCCCAGGTAAAGCGAGTAGAGGCTCCCAACCAACACACGCTCCACAAGATTTTATCAGCAGGAGGGGCGGGAAGAGGACCAGCTGCGGCCGATCAGCGCCGCTGAGCAGGCTGGTCCTCGCAGTCCCGCCTCCGACCGTGTGTGTGGGCCAAAGAGTCAGCAGCGAGGTCGTGGGTTCTCCAGTGGCCAGGCGAAGTCCAAAAACAATATCCCCAGCAGAATCCTCAAACCACGAGCGGCGCCCGCGCAGCGGGGGCCGCGAGGCGTGGCGTAGTGGCCGGCAAGAAACGGTGTAGCAACTCTGCAGCAACTCCCAGGTAAAGCGAGTAGAGGCTTTGTCACTTACGAGCCTGTTGTTTTTAGTAGGTCTGTGACAGCTGTAGCCTGCTGGTGTGATCTGGTGCCACGGGGTGGGGCAGGCAGTGGTGTGCCAACCTGGGCTGACACCACTCAGCTAAACTCCTCAGTTATCATTTTTATTCGGATTGATTAATGTCTTTGAAATCAACAGCTTTCTGGCTGGCTGTAAAGGCTGCGCCTCACTGTCCTGAGCCTTGCAATTGCCCTGGTCTTTCTGGGGCGGTTTGCGAGTTCTAGGTTAGTGCTCTTCCATAACTGGTGACTTGCAGTAATTTTAGGATCTTCTTAGACTTTCTCTTTCGTGAAATGGGTGTAATTTTTGATATTTATATGCTTCTTTCATCTTTATTACTTGACTTTGCTTTCCAGAAAGTGTAACTCATTGTTGTTGAAATATCACTCATAATTACACTGAAATTATATGAATGTCACACATAGCAATATAAAACCTTG
The DNA here is from genome assembly GCF_964261635.1 of Lissotriton helveticus. NCBI lineage: Eukaryota > Metazoa > Chordata > Amphibia > Caudata > Salamandridae > Lissotriton > Lissotriton helveticus. The sequence goes on from NC_136057.1 coordinate 2,094,231,580, forward strand.
CAAGCTATATTCCCTTCTCTGTCCTTCTCTCTCCCCATGTTTTAATTTACGTCATTCCATCTCTTTGAAAATAAAAATTCCATTCTTTCACTTCGTGTATGTTTCATTTTCATTTATTTCACGTTTCCTTCTTAGTACTACTTGCGATTTGCCTAAATAATAAAAAAAAATGCCATTCTTTCACTCCCAGTCCCTGCCTGCATTAATTTAATTGTCATTGATTTCACCTTTCCTTCTTTGTACTAGTTGGGATTTGCCTGAATAATTAAAAAAAATGCAATTCTTTCACTGCAGTGTTATATAGCGCGAACTAGACTCGAAGAGGACAGACACACATTCTAGCGTCGGTACCGAGACTCGAACCCAGATCCCCAGGTACGAGGTCGAGCGCCCTAGCTGTTAGGCCAACTCCTCTCCTCAGCATAACTCGTTCATTAAGTGAATTTTCATTAATTTCATCTGTCCTTCTTTGAACTAGACAGGATTTGTCTAAAACATAAAAAAGAACATTCTTTCACTCCAACTCCGTGGGTGTATTTATTTAATCTCTCCTTCTTTGTGCCAGTTGCGATTTGGTTGGAAAATAACCATTCCACTGTTTCACTGCGTCTCTGCATTTATTTTTCATTTATTTAAGCTCTCAATCTTTTAACTACTTTTATTTGATTCCTGTCTCTTGTGCAGCTGTGGCTCCAGCATTAGAAAACGAAACGTCAAGTCATTTATAGCGTGTGCTCGGTCTGGTGTCCCGTGAGATCGTGTATCCCTGCACTCAGCCCGAGCAGAGATCGACTGCTTCTGTCTGATCCTGCCCGGGCTGAGTTCATTCTCCGAAGACGGCCGAAGTGGAGGGGATACACGATCCCAGGGGGATACCTGATATTACACAACAACGCCATTCAATACTTGGATGCCGGTGTAATGCTGCTCATCGGATGTTAATAAATCCTGAACCTGCTATATTTCAGCCTCTGGCATATTCTCCTTGGGGGACATCCGGTGCTCCTGGGTATTTAAAGCTTGTCTCAGCCAAACCATTAAACATGATCGCTCTATTATTGCACTTCAGTCCACAGGGAGCCTGCGGTTTACCGTTCCAACCTATCCCCATACAACCCACCTCTTAAACATCACAAACAATTTTAAAAGCATAGCATAATTCTTTTTGCATCTCTCAGGAACACCTGCATCTCTCAGGAACACCTGCGGCTCCTTGACGCTCGCTTCCAGCAAACAGCAGCTCATGCAAGTATTTGCATAGCATGCGCATAAAAGGCTATACTAGTATGGGCAGAAGCACCATCCCAAGAAAACCGTTGTTTCTACATAAATGTTTTTAATTACACCATTTCCGCATCAAAGGATCCAAGCACACTGGTTCTAGTCCTACTTCAGTGTCTATCAGTTCAGGCGTCAGTAGACTGGGCGTATCTATCGCGCCTGCGCACTGGTGCTTTGATAAGAGGGGACCGGAAACTTGAAGGAGAAGTTTGCTGCAGTTTAACCACCGTTAGCTGCAGAAGATTCCCGTTCCGCCAGCGCAAAAATGTCGGGGGCTTCAAACGTTACGACCATGAAAAAGTTGGTGCATCAGCTGCGATTGGAGGCCAGCCTAAATCGTGTGAAGGTGAGAGACACCATTTTCTACGCCTCGGTAACTTGGGAGCAAGGGGAGGGTTTCTGCCCCGCCCTTCGGAAGACTCCGAGACTATCTGTTTACTACTTCTCTCTAACGGAGTCTTAAGGATGGTTCCTGTGTATTGTAGCTGACGAAAAGTACGGGTTGTCAGTGCAGTTCAGTTTATCACTTGCTCTGCTCATGTCAACGTGTGTCCCGTGGTTTTCTCAAACTGTAGCCATACCCGGAAGACCGGTGCTTCCCCTGGCCTCGCTACCCCTAGGAACTTGAAAACTATGGGACATTGGGATATCTCCTTTGCAGTTTTTAGCTCCTCCTTCTGCAGAAGTGTACTTTTTTTGTTTATTTGGTTGCAATCACATACATGCCATCATTTTAGTACAGGAAAGTGGACGATGCCGTCGGCATAAACGCCCGACTCTGGTGCTGGAAACCAGGGTTCGATTCTCAAGGTTGTGTACACATCCTGTGATTGTGGGCAAATCACTTATTCTCCCCGTGCCTGGATGTGTAATGTAAATACGGTGCTCATGTAAAGCGCTCCAGTACCTCCGGGTCGAGTTGGCGCTATATAAAAAATATGCCAAAAAAAACGGTGTTTGGTGGAAATGACAAGCTCTACTACGCACATAAGAACAGCAGGGCTCTGAACGCAACTGGTGTGTGTCCTGGCAACGCGCGCTATCGTTTGTTACTTTCCTCTGGCCGTTACATTTGTACATGGGTCCTCAGAGAGTACGAGTCGCCTGGAAGTCTTTGGTGCTCCAGTGACAATGGAAATATATCTGCCCATCATTGTCACACTCCTTGCACAAATCTTCCAGCTACGGTGTCGACCGCGCTAGCCATTTATTTCATGGATCTGTATGAATTGAGGAATATGTTTTCAAAGAGCGAAGAAAGTGAAACTTCTGCTTAGCGTCAGCAGGAGATGGCAGAACCGTGCATTTTCTTCACTGAAATGAGTTATGCGCTCTCTATGTGCTGGCGCACTTGTGGCTGCCTAACTCCAACACAGTCAGTCTTGTGCCATGGTGCTGGTGTGTCCAGATTGCTTTTGTGTAGGGAGGGGTGTCTTCCTGCATTAAAACCTCCGATAATGTTAGGTTATTTCCTCATGTGTGTGCATACATGCCAACCGTCCCGATTCAGGCGGGAGACTACCGATTTTTCAAGCCAAAAATGGCTTTATTTTAGCTGTCTCCCACCTGAAATTGCATTTTCTACAATAGAAGTCAATGGGGAATTTTCATTCTCCCGATTTTTTTTATTTCAGATCTCCCACGTCCCTGTCCTAAAATGTTGGCATGTGTGTGCTGCAGAGTGCAGCGCACTTGCAGTAAGGAAATAGTGAGACAGGCACACAATTTTGGTGCAAATCAGTGTTTACACGCATATGGATTTGTCAGAATCCATTGATTGATGCAGGTGAACACTTATGCACCCGCCATAGACCGCCTACCAGGCACAGAGTAAAGCAAGGCAGCACAATGTGTTTTTTTTTTTTTCAACAAAGCTACGAAAATAGTAATTTGTATTGCTTTAGGTTGCTTTAAGAATATCAATTAGGATGTTTTGGTCTGCTTTGCATTACAACTATTATGAAAATCCGAGGCAAAACCTTTGAAAATCTGGGTCTATAATGTGAACACAGGTCCATCATAGTGGGAGGTCATGCAAATGCTTAAATTATGGCACACGGATTAAAAACCCTTATTTGGCCCTGAATTGTGTTCTGTTCATCACAGAACAGCCTTTTCCACCTTTTGCAGAATGCAACTTTACAGTGCGATATCAAAATAGCTCCAGAATGTTTATTAACTGGAATGGCTACGTTGGACCTCTTTGTGCAAAGCCCTTTTCGGACTGATGTTCACAATCCTCATTACTACAACAGTTGGTGCCGAAATCTCCTTCTCGAAGTGTAATTAGAATAGATCAGACTGGTTGATTTATTAAGTTCCTCCTTTTAAACCTTTTTGCTAAATGGTGTATATTGAAATAACGACTGCAGGGTTTCACACTTGTTACTGCTTCTGTTTGTATTCACCTTTTTCTTTGCTCGCGACCCACATACCTTATTGTGCTTTTGTACTTCTCTTTATCCTTGCACTTTCTTGTGACTGGACTAGATACATAACTGTGCGTAAACTAAGGCCTGCGTTTACTGTTTTGCATGAGTAGAACCTGCGGATATTAATATAATTACTTACTATTTTTACATTTAGAAGCTTTGTCAGCTGTCATAATTCACTGGTTTGTTTCTTATTTATATTTTTCTTCCGCCCACTACAGCATACACCATTGGACAATGGGTCAGCCCTCTTCAGCCATTAGCTAACTTCACTAAGAGTGACAGTATTCTGCTCTTTGACAAGGAGCACATCCATAAACAAAGTAGCTTCCTTGAGTGGCAAGCACAGCCACAGCAAAGTGTTGTTTTTCAGACCAAAGGTGTGTGTGTGTGTGTGTGTTTAGCCAAGGTTTTTCAAAAATATTGATGAGTGCTGGCAGCTCGCCCAACAAAATGTTTTACAAAACCTATGACAAACAAGACAGTTGCCAATGCCAGACCGATTGGCTTCGGCAATGCTGGTTTTCCTTCATCTTGTGTTTAAGTTTACACGCCTCATAGCTAACGTGGAATGTTGGAATCCTCTGCCAAATTAACGGAGTCTGTCATTAGCAATACTAACTCATGATGCCTCATAATTGAAGTCCTGCTAATACAATTGTTACAGTGGAGATGTGTTGCACATCCTCTAAAGACAGGATTCAGTAGTATATTACAATTTGAAGAGTTACAAAGCAAAGGTGATAACTGGTACTGGTGCTCTTACAACAAAACATCCATCTACCAAAAGGTGTCATAGTGTATGTCAGAAGCCACCACTACATAACTAGATATGCAAAACGTTACAGCACAGAGAAAGAAATACTATTTCCAAGTCCTACGTACGGCTCAGCCCTACTAGGAAAGTCAGCTGAATAACAACTAACGATCCTACCTTCCTGTCCCAGCCATTTTCTTAAACCATTTTGGAACTTATTGCCTTCAAACCTAACAGGACGTCTGACATCCTTGCTTTTTTACTCGACACCGGTACTAACCTACTTCACTGATTGATTGATTGATTGTGAACACACCTTCAGCCACAAACATTAAATCTACTTCTTCCTTCGACATCAACCTTTCTATACGTTCTGTGATCTACTGCAAGTTTTTTTTTTTTTTATAAAAGCTTTGCCAAAGTCATTGGGATGAAACGTGTTTGCTGTTTCCTGTTTATGTGGAACAAACGTTTGTGTTAATAACTTTGAATTAGCATGTCTTTCTGTGTGCTCCAATGTTTTGGTTATCACCTCAAAGAAATTTAAACACACCTTCTTTGTTCATTCTCTACTTAAAATTTAAACTAATCCCAAATAAAAGACACACAATTTGACTCAACTCCATAACTGCTGCACCCCTCCCCACTTTCCCTTCCAACCCCCCTTACCTCCTCCGTGCTGAGCCCTTCTTTGGCTATTTGGGGTAGTTCGAACTTGGGCCTCCATAACTTTTTGTCCACATTAGGTATCAATGCTAGATTTGCATCCACTTTTTTCTCCCCAGCATTCTGTGGATTTTAAAGGTATCCAGGGTTTGTGAACTCCCCAGGTGGGGACCAAGAAAGAAGGTAAAATATGAGGGCTTTTTTAAATATAGAAAAAAAACTACTCTGGATAAGTGTCTCTACCCCTCCCTTTCCTAAAAATGGCCTCAACAAACTATATCCTGTTCTAAAGTTACCATCTTCCCAGCTTTCAAGAACATGTAGAGCTGATTCAAGGGTATTGACCATGGTTTGATGCGTTTCTGTCATGGACACATGGCAGCCACTCAAGTGGGGCAGCGTTTTTATCGGATTATGTGGAGTAACGCTGCGTGGTAGGAGTTTTGTGGATTCCGGAGGTTTCCATCACCTAATTGTTAGGAAAAATAATGATTTCAGGTTAAGTTTGAGGTTTGCAGGGCATTGTTAAAAACCTTGTGGGATCCATGCAAGACACACCACCCTGGAATCCCCTGTTTGTCTAGTCTTCAACAATGTCTGTGGTTCGTAGGTTTGCATGGATTGTGCCACAACACTGCCTCAAATACCGCAGTTACTACTATTGTGTATCTCTCAACATAATGCTCTAGGGTATTTTGTGTTGTGGTCTCGTGGCCCACCCACACAAGTGAAGTGCTGTTCTTATCTGGGGATGTGTGGGAACTCAGTGTGGTAGGAAATTTGTGGCTCTCTGCAGATTCCAGAACTTTCCATCACAGAAATGTGAGGAATAAGTGTTTCTTACCAAAGTTTGATGTTTGCAAGGGCTTCTAGGTAAAATTAACTAGTGAGAGCTACACAAAGCACCCCTTAACTCCCTTGGTTGTCTAGTTAAAAAAAAAAAAATGTGCAGGTTTACCTAAGTGCCGGCTGCGCTAGGGCCTAAAATCCACAGCTACCCACATTGCAAAAAAAAGTCAGTATTCAGTGAAAAACTGATGCATCTATATTGCTTTTGAAGGCCTGGCCTGTTCTGGGCACTAGGCCTAACCAAACAAGTGAAGAGCATTTGTATTGGGAAGCTTGGGGGGGGAAAAAACGGAGTGTTAGAAAATTTGTTGATCCTTACTGATTCCAGAACTTTGTAACAGAAATTTGAGCAAAATGTGTGTGTTTTTAGCTAAAACTAGCAGCCCGTCCTGACTTTGTCCGGGAAGGCTTTGCGAGGTGAAAGGTACTCACCAGCATCGTGCACCCCGGGCACGGGCACTCCAGTAGCATTCTTGCACCCCTTTGCATTTGGATGTGGACGCTACTCCCCGCGCTCGTGGTACATTTTTGTTATTAATATAGCCTTTCCTTAAACAATAATGGTCCCTGTGTAGCAGCCACATGGATGTCATTGAATGTATTCATGGCCTCCCATTTCTATGCACCTCACCTGCCTCTGCCATCCTCCTTTTTCTCCCAATGCACCCCCTCCAGAGTGTAGGACCCTTCATCATTGTGCTTACCCAACACAAAAGCCAAGCGGTCTTACCTTGGCAGGCTTGCAGCACCCGCTCGTAACCAGGCTGGCAGCGGCACTGTCCGATGGCCACCAGGCACTCTATATCACCGTTGCAGTGCATCATGGGCTCCTCTGCCGCCACAGCGTGCTGTACGCAGGCCCCGCGCACCTTGGTGAGAGGCTGCGAGTCAGCCCCAGCAATCGCGTACGTTGGTGAGAGGCAGCGAGTCAACCCCAGCAATGGTTTCAGGAAAGGTGGGCAGACCTCGCAGGGTGTTGCTTCCGCGCTCCCCCGCGCTCGTGTCCGCTCGTACCCCATGGCATGTTGGAGCTTGCAGGGTGCCGGTTCGCTCGTGTACGCTCGTACCCCGTGGCATGTTGGATCTCGCAGGGTGCCTCTTCCGGGCTCCTCCCCGCGCTCCTGTCCTTGATGTCAGCACGCACGTCGTTAGCGCACACGCCCACCTCCGAGATGGCGCTACTTCGAAGGGACTACTTTTCCAAATAAAATACTTTGCCCTTCCAACATATATATTTTTTTATGATATATAGCCTATGTCCATCTGCTTACCCTGACAATTCCAATGATGTATTGGGTGTTAGGATTGGCGCTGTGGTTCCCGAGTTTTTCGCCTCGAAGGTTCCCAGTTCTCGCTTTATATTAGTAGTATAGATGAGGTTTCAAGGGTTTCCGGTAAAATTATCTAGTGAGAGCCATGCAGGTCACCCACCCCTGTGCTCCCCTGATTGTCTAGTTTTGCAGAAATCTGCAGATTAGTAGGTTTCTCTGGTTCGTGGGATAGACAAGCCCCAACATTCACAGGTACACAGATTGCAAAAACAGGGTGGTTTCAGTGGGAAAATTGAAATGTCTGTTATTTTTAGCTTTTTCAAATCGTGAGTGCTAGGACCACCCACAAAAATTGGTATCAATCAGAGCATTTGTAGAGCTCACTACTCACCAGAGAGGGTCTAAAGGTTCGGGGGGGCGTGCGGGGTGCTGCTACTGCTCGCATAGCCAGGTCTTGAGTAGTCTCCTGAAGGCTAGTAGGTCCTGGGTCTGCCGAAGGAGGATGGGGAGGGTGTTCCAGGTTTTGGCGGCGAGGTGGGAGAATGATCTGCCACTGGAGGTCGCTCATCGTATGCGGGAGACAGTGGTGCGGGTGTAGTCGGCGGAGTGGAGTTGGGGGTGTAGAAGGTAAGTTGTCTGAGGTATACCAGTCCGGTGTTGTGGAGTGCCTTGTGTGCGTGGGTGAGGAGCTTGAAGGTGATACTCTTGTTGATGGGAAGCCAGGGCAGGTCTCAGGTGGATTGTGATGTGGCTATGGCGGTGGATGTTGAGGATCAAGCGTGCAGAGGCTCCTGCGTAGAGGGCGTTTCCATAGTCAACCTGCTTCGGACGAGGGCCTGGGTGACCATTTTAGGTCTCGCCTTTGCAACGTGCCCGCGTTGCAAAGGCAAAAACACCTTTTCCCGTCGCTTTGGCTTTTCAGCCAAGCACGTGCACACGTTCCATTGCCTTCAATGGCAACGCGTGCATGTCAGGCGATTCCTTCCCCTTCCCCCCCCCCCCCCCCCCCCCCCCACACACCCACCCGCTGTGCGAGCGCGTGTTTTATTTTCCTGTTAGTTTTACAGATGTTCTTTTCGTTACTAGCCCTACGTGGCCTACATACTATACCCTTCGTTGCCTACATGCTAAAGGTGCTCCGGCATTGGGCTCGGTGACCTGCCAGCCCATAGAATCTCCCCCACTGCGAACGAGACAAAGCATCAGCTATGTCATTGTCCACTCCAGGTATGTGCAAAGCTCTGAATGAAATGTCATGTCTAAGGCAGCCCAGCACAAACACGCGCAACAACTTCAAAATCTGTTCATCTCTCGCTGACTGCCTATTGACGATCTCCACCACTGCCATGTTTTCCACACGGGAAAGCACCTTCTTGTGTGCCAACTCCTCACCCCAAAGGGCCAAAGCCACCAGTAACTGGAAGAGCTCTAGAAATGTTATACTCCTGTCCCCATCCCTCCATTCTGGTGGCCACTTCTCTGACCACCACCTGCCCTGCCAATATAAGCCAAAACCATCACTGCCTGCTGCATCAGAGAACATTTGAACATCCCACTGGACATCTTCCTCCCTGGCCAGTGGCACTCCATTAAAGGAATTTAGAAAAACTGACCACATACGCAAATCTTCCTTTACCCCTGCTGACAAGTGGACATGGTGGTGAGGCAAGTGCTGACCTGCTAATGCCCGGCCCAACCGCCTACAAAAAGTCCTCCCTGCCCTGACCACTCTGCAAGCGAAGTTAAGATGTCCCAGTAACATTTGAATGTCCTTCACCGTCGCCTTCTGCCTTGACAACATTCTGTCCAACAACATTGTCTTCTGGCAATCGAGCCCGCATTGCCACCGAATCAATTTCAATTCCCAAAAAGGATAAGGCTGTAGCAGGTCCCATTGTCTTTTCGGGAGCCAAAGGCACCCCTTGTTCCTCCATGAGCTCATGGAAAGTGTCCAGAGCTATCTGGCATTCCGCAGAGCCCAGGGAACCAACAACGAAAAAGTCGTCCAAGTTGTGTTACCAACGTGTGGCCTGTGTGGTGCGTGAAATGCCACTGCAGGAAAGTGCTGAAACATTCAAATAAAGCACATGACATAGAGCAACCCATCGGTAATGCTTTGTGCACGTTCCATTTACCCTTGAAATGGATTCCCTAAAGATCCCAATCATCTGGATGGACTGGAAGCAACCGAAACGCCGACTTAATGTCACATTTTGCCATCTCTTTAACACCCATTAGAGGTAACAAGTGCTAGATGAATGCAAATCTTTCTTCCCCTTTTATCCCTCCGCTATCCTTCTCACTCCAAGTAACTAACTAATATCCACCACTAAAATGACTTCATATTTCACCATATTAATTCACCACTAATTCTTTGTAGGCTTCCTGAATAGCGTGCGTCAACAAGCGCTACATAAATACAAACCTTTGTCCTCTATCCTTCTGCTATCACTGACTAACCTCTCCACCACTTAAAATGTACTCGCATGTTTCACTATACTAATTCAACACTAATCCTCTATGGGTCCCGGAGTAGCGTGCTACTCGCCGAAAAAGGACTTCCACGCCTCGTCAGGGGTAGTAAGCGCTATATAAATGCAATTACAATACAATAGTGGTGCTGGCGGTACCGTTGTCCTTAGTTTCCATAATAATCATTCAATCTTTAGTGGGATTGCACGGAAGTTGTCCCCCAGCCCCCCTTGGACCTGCCCCCTCCCTACAACAATAACAAGATCACACTCTCCTGTGCTGGATGGGCCTCCTCGCAGGCCTCGCCCCCACCCGCACCTGGCCGTGGGGGTCAGGGTGGATATGTGCGGGTCACTCTGCTGCCAGGAATCTGGGGGAGTGGAAGGATGAGGAGTAACAACAAAGTGTTTCCAGTGCACAGGTTCAATCACGGCGGGGACCCAGCCCCTCTTTGCGCCCCCCCCCGCAGACCGCTTGCTGCATGTCCGGCGGGCGTGGCCTGGGTGTCCGGCTCAGGCTCCCTCGTTTGTGCATGCAGCACAAGAGCAGAAATAACAGTGATTCATTATTGCACTCACATTAGGTGGACCCTGTACTGCACTGTTCACTGCTCTCCCCCGCCTCTAGGCGCTGGAAGAAGCAGCCAAACTCACACGGTCTGTTCTGCAGAATGCTAAACAAAAGCACAATGATGCTTTTTAAAGAGCTGCCTTCTTCAGACATGGTGTTCAGTAGAGACAAAAAGGTTTGAAAGATATTTACCACACACAGGCATTTTGTGCGGTGTCAGTGTGGCTGACAGAAATGTATGTGGAGTACTACCTAATACTACCCAACCAGCCCTAATCAAAACAACTCAACCAGCGCTATATATTAATACACAACAAGCACAATCTAATACACAGCCAGCGGCATCGAATACTACACAACCACCTATCTAATACTACAGAACCAGCGCTAATACTACACAACCAGCGTTATGTAATACTACAGAACCAGGACTAATACTACACAACCAGCGCCATCGAATACTATACAACCTGCACCATCTAATACTGCAGAACCAGCGCCTTTTAATACTACAAATCGGAGCTATGTAATACTACGCAACTAGCACTATCTAATACTACACAACCACCCTATCTAATACCACATAGCCACCCTATCTAATACAACACAACTAGGGCCATCTAATACTACACAACCAACGCTATCTAATATGGCAATGAGGCCAGTAGTTGCGAGGAAGAAAAAGGTATCTGAGGACCTTGCACAATAATTGTGCACTTTCTCTCTTGGCAGAAAAGTGTGATCGTAGCCAAATCACATAATCTGCCCATCCCCGGTTTGATAACATTAAACGCGCCTAAACAAAACATAACCACTAGACGTTAAATCGCTTCTGCATCACAATGTGATTTTACAGTCGAGTGCGCGGGACACTGGGGTGTGTGGCAGAAGCAGCAGAAAGCAAGCAACAAACAGTATGTGTCTTGCTTTATCCACATTTTGAATTGTTAAATAGTGCCCACTTGAACTCAATAGCCTCACTGCACCGTGGATAGCGGATGTGTTTGTGAAAGGCACTAAAGCACTGTCCGAAGAGGGCAGGGGGCGGTCAAGGTACTGTTTCATTATGCCATACCCGGCCTCTCGATCGATGCAGGCTCTATCTAACATTCGACATCACAAGTGGTCCCTGACTAGGTGTGAGCAGCGACGCTGCACTGACCCTTCTTTACATCTCCTGAAGGACCACATGTCCCATAATGCAAAGCAAAATAGCATCTCTTGAATCTCTACTCACAACTGGTCTGGAGGATTTTTAGATATTGGTAACAAATTCACCAGGCAGCTTAAATTCCTATGCCAGGGCTGAGTATCTGACCCAGCTCTGTGTTTAAACATTGCATTCTTGGGCGTGTAGTTCGGAATGTAAGGCACCGAAAAGAGTACAAATAATAGAGACTGGAGTGGACAGGCCGCTCCTAACTCACGTGCCAGCTTTAATCCTGTGCCTGTTCTTACTGTACTATAAATTCAGGCTAAACCCTGCCCCCTGCACTTTGGCCCCTGGTCACATCCTGGTCAGGTGCGGGCCACTAAAGGCAGTTAATGGCCTCCCCTGTACACGCTGCCAGGCTCGTTTGGGAAGAGTTAATTGCTCTTTTTAAACAGGTCTCACTTACAGCTTTTGCCGGCTGAATCTCGGCCCAATTTGTCCTTCGGAAGATTAAAAGCACGAGGTTGGGGCGGAAAATGGCACTTTTGAGGCCAAGACACATCCCCGGCCCCTTAATTTTGAAATTGCCGATGTGAGCTGTCCTATCTGGGTTATTTACGCCTCAGTAATCCTCGGGCGCAGGTCTCCTTAATAATTTTCACTTTGGAAGGCAGGCAATATGCCTCGGTAATTAGTGCATTTAAAGCAGGTTCGTCATTTGAAATACCCGTCCTGCCTGAATGACCAGCAAAAACCGGGTTGTGTTCGCGAGATCAAAAGGCGACTTTAAAGGCAGCTTATTTTGTTGATTTCACTGTTTGAAATGTTCTTTTATTCTATTTATTTATTTTTACTAGTATGGAACGGCAGTTCCTGCTCCGCTAATTTTGAAGGATTACTTTATAAACGACTTTAAATCTTAGCCCCCCCCCTTCCCCCTCGGGGCAGGGTCTGCTTCTGAGATATTGTTTTTTCTTTTTTATCGAGCTAGGTATGTATTCCCTGCAGTTAGTTGTCTGCCATCCAGAGCCCCTGCTCAATATGTGGAACCCCCCCCCTCCGCCCCTTTGAAATCTGAAAGCAGCGCTTCAGACGCCGCTTGTTTCTCTTGCTCTGGATCAAAGTCTGATGAACAGAAGTCCGTGCTGGTCCCCAAAAACGAGTGCCGGCAGACACCGGCTCAAATTAAGCACTGTGTCTTCATAGTCTTTGTGTTGCTTCCAAAGTGTTCTAAAGCCCTGGGCAGTCCAAGGGCGGCGAGTGACCCGTCGGTTAGTGTGCGTGGTTGTGGCTAAGCCTGGGCGTAGTTTGCGCAGCAGCACTACACGTAGCTTCACGTAGTATACTTTAAACTTTGCGTAGTGCACTTAGTCTGCGTATCATAGCTGAAGACACTGTGTACTTGTCTGTACTGTGCTAAAATTGCAAAATAATTGCATAAAGCTTCCTGTACATGACTAGATATGAGAAACTAAGCTTTTCTATCTTTATATGCTAAAGTGTATATAGTACTTTCACAATAGTGAAACTGAAAAATTGGCAAGCAGTCGGAGATGTGGTGATTTTGGGATCCTCCCTAACCTAGGGAGAGTACCAAACAGATGCCTTCAAAAAACAAAAAAGCACATCTTATTGAACGATTTAGTTGTTGTCCCATCCTCTTAGGACAAACCCAAACAGTTATTGGCAAAAAAACATTCCCAACCAAAGGCCCTGCAAAGCATTATGGGATGAAATTAGCAGTGGGCAGTGAATATTATATAGTATACAATATCAAAATAATTCTACAAAGAGCTGCAGTTCCACTGGTCGACCCTAGATGTCCCTCACGAGGCAAATGCTTGATGAAAGGGTTTCATGGTTTTGCATTTCACTCGTGAGGGACATCTAGGGACGACCAGTGGAACTGCAGCTCTTTGTAGAATTATTTTGATATTGGATACTATATTATTTACTGCCACTGCTAATCTTGTCCCATAATGCTTTGCAGGGCCTTTGGTTGGGATTGTTTTTTGCCAATAACTGTGCTTGGGGTGGTCCTAAAATGATGGCATCACCACTGGAAGTTCAACAAAATGTGCTTTTTGTTTATGCTCTGTGTTCAAGGCATCTGCTTGGTGCTCCCCCTAGGTTAGGGGAGGGGGGCAAAATCATCAGCTCTCTCATTACCCAATGTTTTCATTGTAAAAGTTCATTTTAGTGAATTGGTTTTATGCTGTTAAGCATGTGAAAAAGCATCTGAGAATATTGTACATTTAGATGCTTTGCTACGTGATTAAGCACAGTTTTGGTACTGTACTACGTGCACTTTGCAAAGTGCGAATTAGTACAAACTTTGCATGCTCCGTCAGCGTAGCGAAGTTTTAAGCCCATGGTTAGTTGTGGCAGTCACTGTGCATGTGCTGCCTGTCACTACGCATTACCCAGGGGTCACAGGGTGTGCTCTGGTGCCTCCTGTGGCCACCCTGGTGTTGGTCAGACCTGCTAAATGTTTTTGTAATCCGCATAGACCTCTCCACCCCGTGTCAGTGGTTGACCTTCTCAGATCTGCAAACGCGCCCAGATGGAGGGCAGTTTGTGATGCTATAACAGCAGTTGCCGCTAATAACGTAACACGCTGTTGTCTAACGGGTACTAAGTTAATTAAATGTAGTTAAAGTATTGAAAAATTTTTCTGCTTGCATATTTCCGTGTGCAGGTTCAGTGGCATACCACCGTGGGTGACTAGTGTGTTTTTTTTTTTTAATAAAAAATTATTTTTAAGCACAGCCAAACTAACCTCCGTTCTTGCAGCCAGGTGCATTTTTATGGCGCAAGCATCTCGTCCTGTGAACTGATAATGTACACCAAAGTGCGCGAGTGGAGTTTGCTTGTGATTGAACCCTGCACGCCTCCTTTTAGCAGACTTTCTGCATGCATCGTTTTACTCCGTTGCCCCTCTGATGGGACTCCAAGCGGCAGAGACTGCAGACAGGTGTAGGTGTCCGTTTATGTGCGTTTGAAAGTGAAAAGAGAGTTTCCGATACCAAAGGTCATTCCGTACTGGGTGAAGCCGGGGAGTAAGGACGGCGTTCAGGTTTTTAGGTCTCGTGACCTATCAATGCGCATGCACATTGAGAGAAGCGAGACTATAGGGCTTTAAACAAAGTTTAACTAACTGTGGCGATTTGGTGCTGTGCCCGTGCGCTTTTAGGTCAATGCGCTTGCGCATTGACCTAAAATGCGCGTGCACATCACCAAATCGCTGTCTGTTCCCTCAGCCGCACTCCTCCCACACCTTTGAAGTGAAGCTTAGCTTCACTTCAAAGTCCCCTGCTGCTTCACACCCTCATAGCCGCTCCGCCCCCTCCCCTGCCCGCCGTGTCGCATTTCTCCTCCCCCCTCTTCTCTGCCTTCCATCCGTCGCTCGGCCCCCTCCCCTGCCTGCCGTGTCGCATTTCTTCTACTTTACTTAAACCTCTAAACACGTTTTTCTTCTACACCGCTGCCAAAGTAAGTAGTAGCACCATGTGATCGTGTCAGTTTAAATTGTATTTACAATGAAATTGTTAGCGCTTTTATCACATACTACTAAATACACAAACTAGAGTTGTGTCTCAGAAAACAGATTACTTTGTGCCTGGCTGCCTCACTCTGTTTACCCCGAAGAGGGGCTCGGATTGAGAAGAGTAATTAGATTTTTTCCCTTTTCCACATGTGGCAATTTTGTACCACTTTATTTCCGCTCTCTCTCCCCTCACTCTTCGCTCTCTCTCCCCTGTCTAGGCTGCTCTCTGACTGTCTCCAGTGGCCTCTGTCTGTCTCTGGTCACCCCTCCTCACCATCACACACCCTCACATCCTCACCCTCGCACCCTCACCCCCTCACTCACCCTTACCCTCACCCTGACACACCCTTACCCTCACCCTGACACACCCTTTGACTCACCCTGACTCACCCTGACTCACCCGCACACAACATAGGATAGCAAAACACACAACACAACATAGGATAGCATAGCATAGCATAACAAAACACAACTAGGATAGCAAAACAAAACATAGCATAGCATACAGCATCACTCAGAGGCACCACAACATCACTGAGCTCCACCACAGCATCAATCTGTGCAACCATTCAACAACAACTGGTTCAAATATGTTATTTCAATGTTTCAAGCTTTATTACAAATGTAACAAAAAGATGTTAATATTTGACATATGTTCTTGGATTTTCGTCACAATAAAATACACTGAACATAATCTTCATAAATGTTATTTACAAAAGTTTAAGCGATTGCCATAAATTACAATAACTTTTATTTAAGTATTAATTATTTAAAAAAATTAAAAACCATTGTTATTTGTAATATCAATACATGTAAGTCACGTAAATACAACACATATTGCATTACAAATGATATAGGTGTCACATTTGCGAAGTTATAACTATTGGCATGGTAAATGACAAAGCTATTAATTTCGCTATTTTCAAAAACAAAACCTAAATAAAAATTTTGTCATTTACAATACCAATAGCTCAAACTTTCCTAATACGAGACCTATTGCATTGCAAATGCTTGTTTAATCTTGTTTTTATCTCGTCACATTTTCTGTGCAAAGACGGGTCAAATGTCCGCTTATGTCTTTTTTAAATTGCTACTAGTTTATCCTGTAAATTGGGGTTTACTTTTCTTTCCCTGACTGCAGAGTTAGAGGATTGTGTTAAGTGAACTGACTGACGATTGTCCTGGGGATCAGGAAGTGTAAATCTAAAGGCTGTAGGATGTCATTTTTTTCCCTGACACACAGCAGTTAAATAGCTTTTAAATGAACGGAACAAATATTTCAAAATATATCAGCAGTTAGGGAAGCGTTTTTATTGTAATTCAGAAGTATAATGGAGACAAAGATTTTTATAGGATCAAACTTTACTTGTTGTGGAAATGATAGATAGGGGTTTATTTGTAAGCTATATCGTTTTATCAGTAAAACTGCATGTCCATGGAAATCTTGTGGCTATTTCAATGTAAAATGCTGTCTGTAAATGACAATGCACCATCACATCATGCTTTATTTATATTTATTAAAAGTGAGAGTTTTTAAACGTTAACTGAGCAACATTCCTACCCTCCCTTTTATGATGATGCTGCTGTTAGTGAACTAATAGGCAGGCAGGAGTCATGTATACCCTATATGTGAGGTAGATTCGCATTGTACATTGAGCAAAAGTTTAGTCTTGAGTAAAAAAAAAAAAAAAAAAATTTGTACAACAGACCCGCTGAGCTCGCATATGTGATAATGAGGAAAGTCCGCTCAGTGAAAGAAAATATTTGTTCAGGATCATGCAATTTGAAACCTGCTTATGGGTCAGGAGCATTATGATTGGCTGCAGTAGACTATTGAAGACACTAGACCTGCAGGTCAGGTAAAATATTTCATGAATTTTTTGGGCTATGAAAAAGTTGATAGCGGCTTCCCAGCACAGACATTTTACTTCTGTGTCTCCGTTGCTTGTTCCCCAAAAGGGGCACTAAGAGCTTGGGGAGTGGGGGAAATGGAGAGGAGGGGGTGAAAATGTCCCCACACGCCTTATCCGCTTACTGGGCTAACATCCACGTCCCCAGGGGGAACTGGGCAACCCCCGGGACATCTCTGAAGTCATAAGACCCGAGGGATGGCTCAAAGGAGTGGGCCCCCACACACGCCCCTCGCCATGGAAATTTCAATTGAAGATTGAGGGACCCACCGGGGCTTGGCTTCTGGGGGAATTCTAAGATAGGGACTAAAGAGTGCCATATGCTTTGTTCTCTGCTCTGCCCTCTTGGGTACTGAGCTTTAATTGGCAATAGCTATGGCCATGCAGGGCTAATCTCAATTTTCTTTGGGTCTCATTTTGCGCCAGGTGGCCAACACTAGCCACCCGGAGCATTTCCTTCAGGCTTCAGGCCACTATAGTTTGCTCTTGGTTTGGAGTTTGATTTTTACAGCTCCTCTGTCTGGACTCCTGCCGCTCTCTCCTTTATGGGTGGCTGTTTCCTCAGCTAGCCAGCAGAACACAATCCCTGCTACACTTCTCCGGACCCACAGCCTCCGGCCTTCTTGAAGGGCAGCTGTGAGTCGATGGAGTGAAGGACCAGTTATCCCCGGGAATCATCGTAGTGTAAATTATTTGACTTCTTTGCTTTTCTGGACAACTAATAATCTGCATCAACACTCTTTATTCTTAATGTGGATACCAGAAGATAACATCCACTTTCTGGTACTGGTCAGAAACGCAAGTGACTAAATATGCTTCTGGAAGACTACCATTGTGGAGTTGGGTCGTTTGGATTAAGACAAGAAATGCAATTTTCTGTGAAATATGCAACTCTGGTTCTCTTGCCATCATTCTGTGGAGATAAAGCCAATACAATGTCCCTGTTACTTCATAAAGGTTTTAATAAGTGCATGGTGGTTGATGTCCTTAATTATTTAAGGGGTTAATTTGGAAGAGCATCTTACTGGACCTTAAATTGTGGATAGTATTACTGAGTTTTTTGCTTGTCTTACACAGGTTTCTCAAGCTGCTGCCGACTTGAAGCAGTTCTGCCTTCAAAATGCCCAACACGATCCCTTGCTGACTGGAGTCTCTTCTAGTACAAATCCTTTCAGGCCTCCAAAAGTTTGTTCATTTTTATAACTTGGAGAAATACTTTCTTCTTTTTATCAGTGGTAAGTTACTACTTTCATGGTACTGTTTTGTGAAGCTATTTCTATAGCATTGCAGGAAGGTTTATTTATTTCAATCCTTTGTTCTTTGTCATTGTAAGCCACATGATTATTTAGGAGTGAAAGTGATGTCATATACTCTATGCCCCTGATAAAGCCTCAAGTTAACCCATTGCCCCAAAATTGGTATCTTGGTAACTTTTTACGTTCTGCTGAGGGGCTGAAGGAAAGGTATTGAGTGTAAACTGAACCTCCAATATCCGTGCTGTTTTTAGGTCTCGCCTGTCAATGCGCATGCGCATTGAGCTGAGCGAGACTATAGGGGCTTAAACAGAGTTTACCTAGACTGGCGATTTGATGCAGTGCATGTGCGCTTTTAGCTCAATGCGCAAGCGCAATGAGTTAAAATGCGCATGCACAGCATCAAATCGTCAGCTTGGTCCCGCCAGCAGGTCTTCCCGCTCCGCCCCCTGCTGCATCAAAGGCTTTGCGCTCTGCCTCAGCCCAGCCATTCTCCTCCCCTAATTGCCCCCTGCTGCATCAAAGGCTTTTTCACGGCCGGCCGGCCGGCCGTGCCCCCATCCTCACTCATCCCTCGCACCCCCTCCTCGCTCAACAGGTCTGCAAATCTGCTTGCCTTCTGTCCCTTAATCTCCCCGTGACTTCCCCCCCTCACCTCTCCCACTCCACTGCTTCAGGCCCCCACCATTTGCTCAGGACATTGCTTGTTTTAACTTGATTAACGGCTTCCAGCACGTTTCTTTTGCTCTTCTCTTCCGTTTCAGTGCCTGCCTCTCTCTCCCACTCTCACTCCACTCCCTCTCCTCTCTCTCCTTCCCTCTCGTCCTCCCTCTCTCTCCTTCCAGGCCGTGTCTCCTTTTTTTTTTTTTTTAACAAATTGAGCACCGTCTCTATTTTATTCTCATTCAATCTCCCATCATTGTATCTCGCTCCCTGCTTCCCTCACTGTCTGCCTTCTTCCGTCTTCCCTCTCCTCTCGTTTCCATCACTTTCTCCCCTCTCTGTTTCTATCGACCGTCTCTCTCGCTCGCCGTCACTGTTCCTTTTCTGTCACTCTTGCATGTTGCATTACAAATGCTACAGGTGTCACATTTGCAAATGTTATAACTATTGGCATTGTAAATGACAAAGCTATTCATTTAAAAAACAACACATAAATAAAATAAATGTCATTTATAAGACCAATAGTTCAAACTTTCCTAATGCGAGACCTATTGCATTTCCAATGCTTGTTTTTGTTCCTTCTGTTGCCTTCATGGGACTTGAGACCATGAATAAATAGACATGTTTGCGGGGGGGGGGGTGTATGAGTTAATCAAGGGGCAGCTACTACTTCCCTTTTAATATATCTGTACAGCAGCAAGTAACAGATATATTTTTTAATTTAGTGAGCATCGTAGCCTAATAAGTATAAGGGAAGGTTGAATTTTCAGGAGGGCACGAATTGAGATCCATATCCACTGCATCACATGAATGAAGTAAGTTCCATTGCCTAGCTGTATTGAAGATCAAGGAATGTCCGCTAGATGGGCACAACCAGCGTGAGTGGGAGGTGATGCACTCATTGCTGAAAACCAAAGAATTGTAGAGTTGATAAATGGAAAGGGGAAGGACAAGCAGTGTGCATCCATAGGTTCGTTTCAAAATAATGAAGACCATGTAATCACTTGGCAAGAATGTGGGCTACTATGTATCCTCTGTGGGTCCGATCTTCAAGGAGATACCAACAAAATGCTGTATCCACTAGCCTTTCCTGCTAAATACAGAAAGTGGAGTACGGCTGGAGAAGAGAGTCGGAATAAACATTTTTTCTTTTCTCCAACAGAGGCATTCAGCTTAACTTGCTGCTTGTGGTGTCCTCAAAGCAGGCGATGGGGAGGGGGGAGGGAGGGGGGGGGGGTCACAGGTGATTAACAGCATTTAGGACAAAAAAAACAGTGGGGGTTCTAATTGTGCAAGGCAATGTACTTTTGTGATGACACTTTGTTTTAAAGAGACGATGCTTTCCCATTAACTCTGATATGCAAGACCCCATATCTGCACTTTAAAGTCAGTCTCTACCATCGAACTGTGCTTCCCAGCAAACCAGGCAGGAATCCCAAATTGTCTTTAGTAAGCACTATATAAATGTGATTGCAAATACTCATGTGAGGGGTAATAGGCGGTAAATGAATGCTAAAAAGGAACGTTTTAAAAAATATATATATTTTTTAAATGCAGTGACTATCCAGCAGTCCAGACTTTTCTGTCAATTGGCTATTTGTTGCTTTGGTTGTAAAGTGCCAAAACATACCAACAAACAAAATGATGTTGGCAAAATAGGCGTGGAGTGGTTGGATAGCAAAGGGGGCCAGTGGGTAGCAGTTCCAATCCTCTGGGTAAAATGTTATGGCTGCCTGTCGTTTTTATTTGTGCAGTCTTGTATAGTGCAAACCTGGACCAAAGGAATTTGGATGCTTTACGTGAACACCAGATTACATTACGCAAAATGAGTTAATTTTTTTAAGTACAGAGAGATTAAGTAATTTGCCCAGTATCACAGGATGTTGAGCGAATGCTGGTATTTAGACCTCCATTCCCAATGTTGGCACAGCTCAGGCTGTTGGGCCACATCTTCTAAGTAATGGCCTTAGAGCCTGTTGGTGATCTTTGAAAGTGGTGAGGCGTAATACTCCCCAGGAGTTTGTAAATAGGGAATCCACCACTGTAGAGAAGAGCAGGAAGATTTATTCCTGCAGAAAGTATACAGGTCTAACGGGCCCAGAGGATCAGCACCAACTGAAGCTGATGTTCTCATCCACAGTAGACCAACATTGTATTACAGCATAACCCTTAGTATAAGGACATAATGATCCCAACATTCCATACCATAAATGAGGAAAGAGGAGACCTGAAATGCAGTGTATGATAATACATAGCAATACATTAGAACACCACAGAGTTTACCCCATTTCTTTCTAAATTTGCCCTACTCATTCCCTCTCACATTTAGACCCAGATTACCACCATTTTGCTCTGGGTTTGCCTCCCAAGTGATGAACTACACACTTTTTTTTTTTTTTTTTTTTAAATTTACATTCTAGTGCAAAACGTGAAAGTAACGAAAGCAGTGCAAAGCGCAGCTTTGTGATACTTTGCTTCAAGGGGGCACTCAGTGGGTAGAGCCTGTGCGTTCCCATGCAACCAACCATGGTTTTTGATGTAAAACCTTATCTACTAACAATAGTAGATTGTTTGGTGTCAAAGTAAACGGCATTTGAAAGCAGACGTTAATAAGGAGAAATACTTTCATTCCTCCTAACTTTTCCCACTTTGCCTGTGTACTGCACTGTATAGCACAAGTTTTAAAGTATTTCAAAGCATAATATTTTGTACTGTAAGGGCACCCTTCCAGTACAAAACCTATGCTATATTATGCAGACTCCTTTGCACTATGGGGCAAAGGTGTTTGTGAGGCACTCAGCAGCCTAATTGTGCGCCGGCTCACGGGACTGAGCAGGATAGTGCTGAATCTTTGCAGATATGGCGCTTTCCTGCTCTCTCCCTCTCATGCAACGCAGCAACTTTGGCTGCTGTGTTGCATTGTGTGAAAGTTTTTATATTCTGGGCTTTCGGTTACCTCGTGCCAGTCACACCGATTTTTAGTGCTAGGTGTTTGTCCCTCACTTTAAAATCAGTGGGAACTGCATCTCGCACAGTGCAAGAGGGCGGGAAGTGACCAAAAAAACTCTGCCAAGCTACGTGGAGCTCCGCATGCGGCGGAGTGGGTTACCTTGCGCCAGTCTCACTGATTTTTAGTGCCAGGTGTTTGTCCTGCGCTATAAAATCTGCACAAGCAGCATCTCGCACAGTGCAAGAGGGCGCTGCATCTTTCTGCAGCTCGAGTAGAAGTTCTACTCGAGCAGCAGCTTCCTCAACGCAAACTGGTTTTTCTCAGTGAGAGCAGTAGCGACCATCCGCGACGTTTAGAAATTTCGCAGGGAAGTGGTCTAGCACAGGTTTTATTCGCTCGTGCTTGCAAACTTACCGATGGCAAGCACGAGCGAGTAAACTCAGCGCAGCGGAGTTTTTAGGAACTAGCCGAGCTCACAAAGTGAATGAGCAATAAAAAGGCCTTTAAATCTTAACAAGTCACATTTGCTAACAGAGGTCAAGTGCATTAGTTAGGTCGAGTAGATATTTTTGACGTTACTAGATCTGCAGGTCTAGTGAGATTTTTTTGGGTGCTGCCATAGTGTAAGTGGAACAAGCTTTCATAAATACGATGCCACTGTGCAAATAGTGTAGATTGCCAGTGTAGCAGCCAACTGTTTTATACCCTCACAAGAGATCTCCATAATGCGTGCTGCTATCTCCAAAATGGACACAGTATTACAAACGAGCATGGATGTGTTTCCATGGTTTCCCTTTTTTCTACATCGTATGGCACCTAATCTTGCCTCCAACTCGAGATATAAGTAGTCCCTAGGGTGTGGCAGCTTCTTTCCGCAGCTCGAGTAGAAGTTCTACTCGAGCAGCAGCTTCCTCAACACAAACTGATGTTTTTCTCATTGAGAGCAGTAGCGACTGCCCGCGTTTAGAACTTTCGCAGGGAAGTGTGCCACTTACACAGTGACATTTCCCTCTCTCATACTGCATTCCAGTTATTGTTGTGACCTTCAGCCAATTTGGTGTACGGGGGTGCCAGCCTCTAACTCTTTAGGCTGGGAGCTCCGCTGAAAAATTCCAAATGCGAGCTATTCTCAAAGATCTGCTCTTCACCTTACCTATTTTTATGTTGTGTGTCTTACATATGTCTTTACATGTCTGGGAGCTACTCCAGCACCAGACTTACATTTTGGTCCACAATAGTGGACATCCTGGTCAATAATACTCTCTTATGCCAGGAACATAATTCTGTCTCCTTTTTCTCGTCTGACCAGTTGGAAAACCAACATTAAATAAGTAGGTACAACTCACAGGGCCTCACATTTGTGGGGTAAGAAAATTCACTCACTATTCCTGTCCTAATGAACCGCCACTGTTCCTTTTGACCACTAGGGGTGCGAAACATATTGACTGACTAGAGTTGGACCCTGGAGAGGGAACTTTCATCGGACTACCTGGTTACTATGACCCCATCGGTAGCATTTACTTGTTAAGGTCTTTTTTTCTGACTGGGTGCTCCAGTTGATTGACCTCCTGGCCCTTTTTAACTCTCATCGTCACACGATACCACCCCACCTAGACTCTACCTTGCATTCATCATATGGCATACCAACAAAATATCTCCGCCAAAGTGAATCTTTGGGGGACCCGTTGGGCATTGCAGAGCAGGCCCAACGAGGAGCAATAGCCCTATGATGAAGCATGACATCCCTTGGGATGTGTGATGGCAACATGAAACAATCCTGCTGACTGCCACCGTACATATGCCAGAGTCCTGCACAACCTGCAAATTTAGTAAATCCATAATAAGGCTATAAACTCTGCAGTCCCATAAATCCACTGATCTCACCATTGCCTATAGATTTATCAAGGATTTATTTGCAAGAGGTCAAATCTCAACATTTTAATTCCAGTCAAAGCCTATTGTTAGTGCACTTTAATGTAGGAAGCTGGCTCTGTATATACTATACCAAAGTGAGGTATAATATGCACAGTCCAGTGGGACCCCAAAGTAGTCAGATGTAAAGTTAGAACCTTACTCTCTATTTGTGGTAGTGTGGTCGAACAGTAAGGCAGTATCAGAGGACAATGTGAAGCATTTGTTGTACACACTCCGCAAATGAATTCAAACACCAAAAGACTGAACTTCAGACCAATTATTTTTGTATAAAAAAAATATTCTTTTAGTTTTAGCAAGCCTGGCACAGGTAAGCAATAAGTACTTTACAGTAGTAATGCAATTGAAATACAGTTTGAATGATAATTGTATATGCACTTTGATTTACAGTTTGGATGCAGAGAAATGCAATATTTTGTAAATGCAGTTCCAAGGACTTGAATAGGCTTTTTAGTAAAATAGCAGGTAAGTAACTTGAGATTACTAAACTCACACAGAGCAGTATACCTAGATGCTACTCCGGGACATTTCCTGAAAACAGGTACGTAAAATCGTTTGTTAGATTATGCAATTTTAAAGAATTTCTTAGTTTCTCAAACTCAACACTTAAAAACTTTTCACAGAAAAACAGTCAATGTTATCCTATGAAGGAATATAGTGTTATCGGTTTTGAGGTAAGTATTTGGTAGTGAGAGTTGAGGTTCTGTGGGTAGACTCGGAGGTTCCCCGGGTCGAGGATGCACTCTTGTTACACCCTCAGCAGCACTAGGGTGGCTGGGTGCTGAGGCCCAATGTTATCCAATGGGGGATAAGGGGCCTCTGGTTGGTGGCTGCTGACCAGCAGGCCACTGGGTTGTGGGATCAAAGCTCCTGGACTTTAGCTCAGGGCATATGGCGAAACAAATTAGCACCAAAGGTGCACCCTCAGCGGCACTAGGGCGGCCGGGTGCAGAGTGCTGTTTCGATGTCGGGCACCCTGTTGGTTTCAATGGAGAACCTCCGGTTTGCAAAAGCACTGCAGGTAGGGAGACTACGGTCTTCTGGGTGCGACCACTCAGAGAGGAAAGTTAGTGGTTGGTTAGGCACCGTCGGTCTGGGCACACAAGGCCGTGGGGTGTCTGGTGCAGGGGTGCCTTTTGTGATCGGATGATCTTATAAGCTCCTGGTGGCGGTTGGGGGGAGCCTTCTGGCTTTAGACTGCAGGCGTTGGCTGGAAGCTTGAGGCAGGTCTGGGGTCGCCAGATCTCTGGTCCGGATCGCTTTGGTGACCTCCTCGTGGTGTTTGCCCACTCAAGCTCGGGCCTTGGACGGAGGATACGCGGTGCCTGGCCGGAGCCAGAGGTTTCAGATTAACAAATCCGGTGTTCACAGGATACAGTCTTTGTGGTTGAAGGCAGGCAGGTCCTCCGGGGTTTTCGAGGTTGCTGGCTGCAGGACACACCAGGATTTCGCAGGAGCAGGTTTGAGGTGGAGACAGGCCGGTAGGACTGGGGTCAAGTCAGTGGGCATCTTCCTCTTGTTAGCTGCTGCACGGCTGTTCGGTCCATCTTTTTGCAGGTTCTTGTCTGAGGAAGCAAAGTTCAGGGATGTCTCTAAATACTAGATTTAGGGACCTTACAGGTAGGTAAAAGGCAGAGGCCAATGGGTTCCTTCCTTGGGGTGGGTACACCCCCTATTCTGCCACCCTCCAGTGGGAGGGGGGCATGAGCCTGTCCCTGGTTGGCTGAGTTCCTCCCCCCCCATCTTCAAGATGGCGTGGACTGAGAGTTGTGCTTCACCTCGCCTCTCCTACCTGAGGGGTGGAGTTGGCAGAGGTGGGCACACCTCTCTTCCTCAGTTGTTGTTTGTCCCGCTGGTTCTCCTGCCTAACCAGTGGGGATCAGTTGCTGAGAGAACCTCACAAAGGCGGCAAGCCTTTGAAGCTTCCCCTTTGTTAACCCTGCCCATCCTGGGGGAGGAGGCTTGGCACTTCGTCCCAAGCTGTGCATTGTTTCAGGCCCCAGAGAGCAGCAGGCTCTCGACCCAGGACCCAGGGGTCCAGAAACATGTCTGGTGTTGGCAGCTGAAAACTTGGCCTGGACACTTGTGGTAGGTTAGTTTTCAGGAGGCATCTCTAAGATGCCCTCTGTGTGCATTTTTCATTCAACCCCACACTGGCATCAGTGTGGGTCTAATGTGTTGAGAAGTTTGATACCAAACTTCTCAGTTTTCAGTGTAGCCATTATGGCGCTGTGGAGTTCGTAATGACAAACTACCAGCACCATATACTCTTAATGGCAGCACTGAACTTACCAAGTCTAAGAATGGACTTGGACAATGTAGGGGTACAGGGCTCATGCACCTGTACCCTCACCACTGGCATAGGGCACCCAGCTAGAGGAGTGACTGATCTGTGCCAGGGTAGTGGATTGTAGACCTGGCACAATGTGTGCCATGTCGACCCTTCACTTTGTTCTGCGCCAAGACATGCAGCCTGCAAAGGCAGTGTATGAGTGTTAGGGTTCAGGACCTTTAAGGGTGATGCAATAAGTGCTACAGCCCTTAAAGGCCTTCTCTGGTCAGTGTCCTGGGTACCTCTGTGGGACCATTTATCAGGGGCTGACCTGTGGCCAGAGATGCTATTTGGGTTTAGGCTTCAATACAGTTTTAGGGAAAGAACATAGGCCGTTGGTACCTAATTAGCAGGAGCCCAGGGCGCACTCAGTCTAAATAAATCAGCAGTTCAGCAAAATGTGGGGGCAACCATGCAGAAAGAGGGCACTTTCTCACACACTTTGAATAAAATGGCTTGGAATATAAAAAATAGATTGCCATCTCAGACTTCTGGTGACCGTTATAAACTGCAAAGCCAAAGATATCACCAGAACCACTCAATGGTAATACTGGAACACATTACACAGTTACCCATTATGCATGCTCTGTATGTACTTTACTTCAAACCATTGTGTAAATGCAGATTGATACAACTCAACCTTAAACAAGAGGCAACTCGTTTAGGTAACAACTCATTTAGGTACTACCCCATGTATAAACCCTAAATGCCACAATTTGCATTGGGTTCACTCACTAGACAGCATGAGGAATACGTCCTAATGGCTATGTTAAAACATCAGTAGAACATGAGAGCTCACATGGTGTGATAAAATTGAATGATTAGAGCTTTTTTGAAAGTTCCAGTACATCAACTAAGGAAGGAGATTCGATCTATTCCTGAGCTTTGAGGACCTTAATTTGAATCCAGTTAAGCAATGTGCCAACATTTAAATGTTTGAGATAATAGTGTGAGTATGAAGGTGTGAAGTTGGGGTCTAATTGCGCCCCTGCATAACATAGTTATTGAGTTAGAACAGCAACAGCTGGGAGAAAGTGCATCTGTTTAGTGCCAGTTTAGGATGTAGGCTCTGGCCTGTGGAAAGTGGGGGGGGAGGAGAGTTGCAGTGCTCGATGATGGTACTTTCCTATGCCCGGTGTACAAGTGGGCACCAGTGCAAAAGCCATTTCTTCTCTATATAGACCAAGTTTTGGTATACTTTGCTCGTGTCTTCTCCTCCAATTGTCTATTCTCATACCTGATTCCCTGCAGTGAATAATTATAAGGGGTGGGGCTGTCTTCTACAAATGGGAATAAACTCCGATTTCGGTGCTCAAGGTAATCTGGAGGAGGAGAACAATTCAGTGAGCAGTCCTAAGTTTAACAAGGTATGTGGGTTTTGTCCATACATTGCATCACGGCTTTCAAGCACAGTAATAAACGGTGTTCAGCCAAGTTTGTGTTCTCACATATCTCCTATCTTGAACGTATTTATGTTCAGATCAGCAGAAGGCACAATACAATAATGCAACACAGGTATATAATTTCTGCTCAGATTACCCATTCTTTTTACATTGTGTGTGTAGCATGCAGCAGTTCAGCAGCTGTGTAAGCACTGTACAGTAAAGAATGAAAGGCTCCTGGCTAAATATACTCTTTGCAGTCGGCTAATGCTTGCAGAGTTTCAGTGTTTGCAAAGGTTGGAACAGATATAGAAACGAAATGACAAAGTATTAATTCAGTAGCATACTGATAAAAAAAACTGCTATATTTTTACAATTTGTTTCACTGCTTATCAAAGACTGTTAAAATGAAAGATAACCATCTTCCCACAAAATTATTCCTTCGCGTTTTTGCCATCACTTAAGGTTTGTGACCTTACATTTGCAAAGTAATGACACGGGTACCGGTAAAGTAAGGGATGAGGAGTGTGTGTGTTTGTGTGGACTTGGTTAGCAACAGAGTATTCTCAACTCTGCGTGTCATGCACCAAATGGGCTACTGCGCTGAGGCTGCGATACAAAGGTCACTGAATTTGGCAAGCTGGTTGGCCAGCCAAGTGTTTGACCAGCAAGGTAAAGGGAGCAATAAAGAAATTAATCAAAAAATCAAATTTGGCACTGATAGGAGTGTGCTAGTCCACTTCCATTTCAAAAGCTTTATTCGACAATTTACAGTCATAAAATATTTAGCAAAAATACAAATGGAATTAATTAAATAAAAACATGAATCATAAAAGACATACGTTAAAACACATAAATAAAACTACTTCACATTCCAGTTTTTGTTTCATGATTAAAATTGTAGATTACACTCTTAAGCAAACCTCTTTTGTGGGCTAGTTGTGTTTCGAGTATAATGAGTTCTCTTGTCCTGGTTATTGAACTCTCATTAGAGGGCAACAGAAAAAAAATTAAAATATATACAAGACTCCTCACTAAATACTGTACCATTATAAATTAATTTGTTTCTGCAATGTGCAACTAAATCGAGCACAGTGGATCACTCGCTATATTCCGCCAGAACCTACTCCGTGATATAATCATTAATTTAGAGCCTCTCAGTTTTTACTCTCGCTCTGGGTTATTAGGTGAGCCCTCAAAGTCCATGACCACCCTAGAAATGTTGCCATGGCTATTTCAATGGGCGGTGAGCTGTCGGTCCGCAGATTGCGTTCTGCTTCTGCTGCGCGCCTCGAGCCCAGGAGCCTGCACATTGGGAGCAACCATGCCCGACGCGGGGCAGCATAAGCAATGCAGACAAAAAGATGTGGGCCAGGGAGTCGTTACAGGTTCCACAACCCGGGCTGTGTTAATACTTCTTGAGCTGACCATTTTGCAGTAAATGATCTCACCGGGAGCGTTCCCACCCTGAACTGGAAGAACAACTTTTGGTCCAATGGTTTAGTTATTATGTCCCAGTAAGATTCCAGCTTCGGGGTGGTTTTATGATCCAAGAAACAGCTAGTGAGGGTAGATGACTCCCTTTTCCTAATGTTAACCTGGAACAAGTGCTAGTCTTTCTGAATCTCCACCTCTCAGGCAGCCCATTTAAGTCACTGATGCTTTCTGTGAGGGGCGTAACAGATGTTGGCGAACATTTGATGACCTTTAGTTAAAATTGTAAGCTGCCTGCCAATACTTCACTCCTACTATTTGCAGTGAGTTATGCCAAAATTACTTAACGTAAATGAACATTGTGTTTAAATGTATTTAAAATAAAGGGATGACAATGGGCCAGAGCTGCTGGACAGTCTGACACTAGGACGTCATTGTGCATCTCCTCTGCGTTCACCTACCCACCCTCAATGCTATAAAAAGCTGCTGCTAACCCGGGCCTCTTCTGAGGGGATCAAGGAGAACTATCAGTCGGACCAAGGGTTGTGGAGGAAAAGGAGTGTCTCCCTAAGGGCTCACTCAGTAGAGGACCCTTAATTGTATTCATATAATAGCAGTGGAGCTGGCAAAGTTAATTAAGAAAAGACAAAGCAGTCTTCAGCTTCATGCAAACCAGCGAGCAGCAAAGATTAATTGGAAGTATTGGTCTCATGCATGCCTCCTTAGATACCCTCATTTGAAACTAGTATGTCTTAATTTTAAACGAGAAGGCCAAAGAGGCCGACTCTGAACCCAGAAGTTAAATCATTTTCCATCTTGTGATAAACCTTCCCTCCCACCCGCAGACCCCAAAAACGTAAGTCTGTACTGGGCCCTCGTGAAAACTCAGGGTTGATGTTCTTCTTTGATGGCTCTGTTGGGCTCTATCATCCTGAGCGTCCAACACTGATTATTTCAGACATGACTACGTTGGCTAGTCCGAGATAAACCAGTAATGAACCCTGTTTATCTACATCACAATCTCTGTCCTTGACTTCTTCTCCAGTATAATTCATTCTATATAAGTTTTTTCCCCAATGGTATGAGAGCCATTTGTGGATTATTAAATGTGCTGATGCCACCAGAAATATAGATGAGGAACTTGGGAGAAAAAAGTTCTGGAGCCTGGGTAGACAACCGTGGATTCCGCAAATAAAAATCTGATTAAATATCTGAAGTTGATTGCTTTCACTTGCCTAAATCAAACCTAATTGTGTCCATCCTGATATTGAGGCATTCCGTTTTCAAATGGGTTAAAGTCTAGGGTTTGTATATTTTTGTTATTTTTAACTCTAAGTGTGATCATACATTGACAGATGTGCACATTCTGTCAAAAATATTAGGATGCACTTGGGCAGAAAGTTGTGTTAAGGCTACAAGCTATACTGTGCATGTTAGTTAAAAGAGCATTATATGACTGCTGTTGCAGCTTGAGATAGCAAAGTATGAAATCGGTCCTGAAAATACATTGACTCCCTGATTTTAATGTTGTCAATTTAATAAGCTCTTTTTGCCTAAGTCCCTCACACTCTCAGGTCTCTGTGTATATATATATATATCAACTGTTCCAGAAACGTTTATGGGATCTAGTTTAGGCCACAATTTGGTTAATACCTTCTCTTTAGCCTCTCATGGGCCAGTGTATTGCCCATTTTTTAGGCGAGACTTGATGCTATGAAGTTGCCTTTGCTAGAATCTGTATAGGCCAAAATATGACAGATAAAATAACTGGTGTACTCTGACAAAAACGTGTAGTATATCTCGACCTCAGTAAGTTCTTCTTACTATTCATCATGTCACGTATTTTAAGACCATGAAAAACCCAATATCTCTAGTTGTGCTTCCGCAAGTAGGGATAGAGGACACAAAGTCACGCCTGCTCACTCTGTTTATTGGATCCATAACCTTCCAAGATGTCAGAAATGGAGGCATGGCAACTTTGGTTGTAATTATACTGCAGTCCTGAAACTAGAAAGCCTTTTACATATTGGACCAACACTTGGGTAGCGGGAACTTTTCTATAAGCAGAAAGCACAATTCCTCCTTATCCTTGGACTTTTAAATGTTATTGCGTGACTGTTACTAAAAGTCCGTTTTGCTATGCAGCAATACGTATTTAAAGTATTTGCTTGCTTTGTGAGAATACTGGGTTAAACAGATGTAAGCAGAGTTTAGCCCCTTTGTATAATTTGCACTCAATCCAGATTTGTGGCTGATCACCTGTGAAGATATCCAGGTGCTGCGAACATTGATGTAGAGGAGGTTTAGTTGATCAGCCAGGTCTTAAGTCCATTCCTGAATTCCAGCAGAGAGGCCAGGAAGTGAATGGGGAGGTCTTTCAGGACTTCACAGCGAGGTCTGTGAAGTGTCCTCCACTGTTGCTACGGCGGATGCAGAGGGCGTGAGCTAGGAGGAGGAAGGCGGAGTGGAGTGCAAGTGTCTGCAGTGTAGGTCCTGGGAGGTGGCGGGTGGGGGCAGGTGGGAGGGAAGGGTCTGAGCAAACGGCGGGAAAATTGAACGGCGGAAAACGCAGAGACTGCACACTTGCAAACTGTTTTGGTAACATAACTACACTACAGCAATTACAAAGTAGAACCACAACATTGCACGACACAGAAGTGTAAAAATAAGGTCTAGGAGGGGGAGTTAAACCGTCACAATAATCGGTACACGGAACATAGGTGAAAAGGCTATTCGGGGGAGACCATGTTAACGATAAGTAAACCAGGACTGGATAGCAAGCGAGACAGCAGAAGCGTGGAGGAGCTGGCACCGAGAACCTGCTCAATGGGGCGGTGCTGCGGCCTCCGTAAGTGGGTCCTTGGAGGTGGTGCGTGGCGGGGCAGACATGAGGCGGGAAGGGTCGGGCTAAACGGCAGGATAAGGGAGTGAGTGGCGGAAAACACTGGGACAGCACTCTTGCAGACTGTTAGAGTAACAGAACATACACTACAAAGAAGAACCACAAAATTAAACATTGCAGAAGTGTAAAAGGAAACTACGAGGGGCTAAAACGTAACGTTAACAGAGTATCAAGAATACAAGGAACACAGGTGAAAGGGCAGTGTTAATGATAAGCAAACTGACAAAGGAACAAAACTATGGCTGAATAACGAGTGAGATTTCAGCGTTGCTGGGAAGCTGGAACTGGCCACTCGGTAAACATGTTGGTATGGTGCTAATAAGAGTTTCTACATGCTTCTATTTCCAATCCAAACCTGATTATATGTTGGCACCTTTGCCAGCTTTGATTTCAGTGCGCTATTTTGACTTAAATTGATCCATTGGACCTTCATCTACCCAGAGTTTTCATAAAAACTCTACAACCTGTTTGAACAGTCCTACTGCTATGTATGTAGGTGTAGACCAGGTGGTATTCTGTAAGTGTGGATGTTTTTCTTTTTCAGTTTTTTGCTGATAAACGGTTATCAAAACTCCCCTTGTTGGGTGATTTTTTTTTTTTCGTGCTCTTAACCATCTTCCAAAATAAAATTTCACAACTACATGCATCATATTAGGGGTGCAGACTGTTGTGATGGTGCAGGTTGCCATTCTGTAATTAACAAACTCTCCTCAAGATTTGGCAGTGTTTTAAACACCTAAAGGGTGTATTTGTTTTTTGTTGTTGTTTTTTTTTTTACAACCCC
This sequence comes from Lissotriton helveticus, assembly GCF_964261635.1. Classification (NCBI taxonomy): domain Eukaryota; kingdom Metazoa; phylum Chordata; class Amphibia; order Caudata; family Salamandridae; genus Lissotriton; species Lissotriton helveticus. The sequence continues at coordinate 2,094,264,120 of NC_136057.1, forward strand.
CTCCCTTGACCAAGCCATTTCCACTCTTTAGTAAAACAGACCCATGTAAATCTGGAGTTTTCATTTGTCAATCAAAACTGATACTGTACTTTTACTAAAAAGTAGTAGTATCTGGGGGTATGTAGCCCATAGATTGGGGTTAAACTTGGGGTAAAGGCATGCCAATCGGAGAAGATTTTGAATAATCAAGGGACTATTCTCCAGGTTGAGGGAGGGTGTTTGCTGGTTCAAAGAAAGGCTTTGCTTCTGATGCATTCACTCCGATTGTATGGAAGTATGAAAGTATTCTCGCAGATTTGGACCGTGTACCTCGGGGGGCAGGATGGGACAGGTGGAGTAGAGAAGACTCTAAGATGTTGAATCTTCAGAATGGGCATCATTCAGCGACTTCTTAATCTTGGACAACCATCCCCGACTTTAGTTAGAAAACCTACTGTGACATCTGATTATGCACATCCTGTCACCACTGAGACTACCAGAAGCGGTACATTAACTTGTGTAACTAAAGTGTTTTCTTTTCACTCAAAGTAATTTTCCTAGCCTTCTAAAGGATATTGGTTGTAGTGAACACTAGCAATTTGACTATCCACCTTCTTGTTTATAAAAACAAAAGCTATGGTGAGATTTATTTAGCAGTAGCCTGTCACGAACATGAGTTAAACTTAGCCCCTCAAAATTTGGTGTCCTTCTTACTAGAGTGTCACAAGTCCAGAACATTGTCTCAGGGTCTTAGCACCCTGTACATTGGTAGGAATGTGTGTCTAATTGATGGGCTGGTTGCCAAGTGCTTTTATGCTTTGTTCGGTTCAGGAACAATTGCAGTCATAACCTAATCTTGCCTTCCTCGGTGTCACATATCTGCCACTAGGACCTACAAAAGTAAGTGTCCCTGTATGAAGACAGTTCAGCATTGTTTTGCAAACTAATTTCGACTGCAGTAGAATTCCAAAATTGCCAATTTACAATTTAGCACCATAGCTTTTAGTGACCGCAAACTCTTAACCTTTTCTGCTGCATACCTTTTCTGCTGCATACCTTTTCTGCTGCATACCTTTTCTGCTGCATACCTTTTTTTGCTGTACAATCTGTCAGAAGGTGCTGTAACCCCAATTGCATGAATATCTGACTTTTATTTTGGCCATGCTTCTAAGGCTGCGACAGGCCTTAGGCGCAGAGCCCAAAGTCTGTCACTGACTATCGGAGGTTGTGGACCTCTCCAGTGAGCAGCTATGTTTAGTTGAAGAGCCAGGTCTCGTGTCTTCTTAAAAATGTTCAGGGAAGGGGGAGCGTCTGATTTCGATTGGGGGCTCATTCCAGGTCTTTACAGCGATGTAGGAGAAGGCTCTCACCTATTCTGGCTCTTCAGATGTGAGGGGTTAGGGCAAGGTTGGTGAATCAGAGGTTTCTTTTGGGTAGGTGGAAGGAGATAGTTTTTTTTAAGGTATTGGGGTCGGGTGTTCTGGAGGCATTTTGTAGGCGTGGGTGAGTATCTTGAAGGTGACTCCTCGACTGGGAGCCAGTGGAGGTTCCGCAGGTGTTTGGTGATGTGTTCGTGTCACAGGATGCCTAGTACGAGTCAGGCTGCGGTGTTCTGTATGGTCTGAAGCTTGCGGAGCAGAGACTTGTTGATCCCGGCATAGAGGGCGTTGCTGTAGTCGAGTCTGCTAGTTAGGAGTCCGTGGGTGATGGTCTTTCTTGATTAGGGGGAATCCATTTGAAGGTCTTTCGGAGGAGGTGGAGGGTGTTGAAGCAGCTTGAGGTGACGGTGTTGACCTGTCGGGTTATGGAGAAGGAGGAGTCGAGAATGATGCTGAGGTTCCAGGCGTGGTCGATGGGGGTGAGCGGGCTGCCGAGGGCAGTGCGCCAGCAGGTGTTTGTCCCAGGCAGAGGGGGAGGGTCCAAGGAGGAGGACCTCTGTCTTCTCAGAGTTGAGCTTCAGGCAGCTGCTGGTCCTCCAGGGTACAACATCCTTCATTCCTTCCTGGAAATTGAGATGCCGGTCTTGAAGGTGGCATTTATGGTGCGTCCTAGTTTTGGAGCGAGGGGGGGGGGTGTTGGCTCTTTGGAAGATGTGTGGTGGGCAGGGGTCTGTGGGAGCCCCTGGGTGAATGCCTTTCATGGTTTACTGTGCTTGGTGGTGACTGGGGTCAAGGAGGCGATGGTGGGCTGGCTGGCGTTGCTGGAGAGGGTAGTGGTTTCGGAGGAGTGTCTGGACGTTTAAGTTGTCGTAAAGGCTCTTGATTTTCAGATGGAAGTAGGTTCCGAGCTTAGTTCAGAGGTCCTGGAAAGGGGTGATGGCCTTGGCTTCACTAGAGGGCTTGGTCAATTTCTGGATGACACTGAATAGTTCCTTGGAGTTGGCGAGTATATCATTTTGCATGAAGCCCTTTGGTGGATATGATGCGTTAGAGATATTCCGTCATGGCTTTCTTGTTGGTGGTGCAGTCTTCGTCCGTTTTACTGTTTCTCCGGTTCGAGGTGTCTGCAGGTGCGTCCTGACTCTTGGAGGTCGGCGGTGAACCAGGTGTCCTTCCTGGGGTGCTGTCTGTCGGGGTTACGTAGGGGCGCAAGCTTGTCTGCGCAGTTGGAGAGCCATCTGTGTAGTTCTTTGGCTGCGAGGTTCGCGTTGGTCGAATTGGTGGGGGCATCGTGGTTGAGGGTGGAGTTGAGCTCCTCCTCCTCAGTGACACAGAATGGCTCCCCAAACCAGCAAAGAGCTACGAACAATGTGAATGTGCCTTAATACAGTCTCTGGGTCCCACTAAACGCGGAGTGTTCGTGAGCAAGGAAAGGCTGCACCAGCACATTGTTTTCATTTATTTGCTGATTTCCCTGAAAGGGGCGGGGTGGGCAGAGTAAAAGGAACGACATGGTGAGGGGTTGATTGGGGAGAGTGAAGCGCTACAAAGTTGATTTGCACCCGGGGACACTAACCTGTGTAACTCATTGCATTGTATTCAGTAAAATTGTAATTAAAAGTGCTTTCTTTGAAAAGATAAGTCCTTGGCTGGACTTTAGAATTATTGTCTTCTGGCGGGCCTGGCAAGATGGTGGCTTCGTTTGGAGCTCCCGCTGTGCTGCCTTATCCCACTGGCCATGACCACTTTCTAGACATCCTGCTGTGAGGCCCCACACCAGATTATGAAGGCTGCGCCTGCTATAATGGCGGCGTCTTCTACTTGACCAGCGTCCTGACCGGAGCATGCATGAGGCACCCGCATGCCTTCCCTTAAAGATTATCGAGCGGGCACTGTGGACCCTTGCCCTTTCAGCGACACTGGACCATCGTGCTATGTTCATCCGGTGAGCTGCACTTTCTGCTTTGATAGTGTTATGCCCGAACGCTGGGCTGCTCACTGTGCACGGCCGAAAAAAACAATCCCATGTGGCTTGCGCTGAGAGACCTTGACACACAGCTCTTCAATCCTCTATGACTCACTTTACCAGGAGCCGGGGAAAGCGGCGTACTTAACCTGCTCTATAAAACTGGACTTCAAAAAAGGATTTGCTGAGGCTGAAATGAGGGCTAATTTATTTAAAAGGCTATTGTAGGTGGCTAACCGGGTCTATGGAACAGCACTGCCGCTTATGTAACTATAAGAAGGAAAATCCCTCCCATGTAGTATGCCTGCGCCCAGTCTTGAATTTTTGGGTTTCGCCTGCCGAAGGCTGCTGCGCAGCCTTTCAGCGCAGGTGAAATCCTATGTCCCCAATAAGCTCTTCGGGAACGTCCCCCGGCTCTCATTGGCTAGCTCCATAAATGGAGGCTAGCCATTGAGTGCCGGATCTGTCCGTCAAGGCCGGACCAGATTCGGGGGCGTTCCCGACATTTTTTCCCAGGGCGGAGTTACGTTTTTTCCTGTTCCCTCCCCTTTCCCGCCGTCCATGTCCTCTCCCGCCCCCCTCCCGTCGTCCGTGTCCTCTCCCGCCCCCCCTCCCGTCGTCCGTGTCCCCTCCCGTCGTCCGTGTTCTCTCCCGCCCCCCTCCCGTCGTCCGTGTTCTCTCCCGCCCCCCTCCCGTCGTGCAACTCAAGTCAGCTGTGCCCATCAGCGAAAACAGGCAAGAGAGAGACTCTGAAGTCGGCAGTCAGGTAAGTTTTCTTTTTTTTTTTTTTAACTTTTCTTTTTAATGCCCCCGGCGTGATTACCAGCTAGATCCCCTACCATTTGAGGTTCAGCTCGGTGAGGCTCTTCTTACTTGGATCTTCCCGAGATCCTCCGCTAGGCCCCGCTGCCCTTTGAGGTGTTCTTTAGCAAGGCTTCTCTGCCTTTTTGTGGATTCGGCGTGCAGCCATGGCTCGGGATCGCTTTGTTCCCATTATATGAATCACACATTAATATGCGTCTCTTTCTGGTAAATATACTGACACAGACTTGTTTTTAGTCTCTGCAACGACAGAAGCGCCGTCCCACGGTCGGCCTAATTTTAGCACTTAAAGCTGTGCGTTTTTGTGTTTTCTGAATATTTCCTCCCCTGAATGAGTTCTACAGACGTAGTTGCTGTGGTGCCCTGGTCTTTCGGAGCCCAGGTACTTTCAACTGTTCCTGACTGCCTCTTCGTACATTAAGCTTTGTTGTTGCACGTTGTGTCGGAGCTGCTGGCGCCATCTATCTGACCCCCCTCTGCTCAGCACTTTATGGTCTGCTGATGCGCTGCCCCTGCCATGGTGCGCAACTGTCCCTCACACCCTCCTTCCACGGGTCTGTAACCCTACTTTGGGGCGGGAATCTTTAATGAGGTGCGTGCAGGTCTACGGTGCCCGACTCGTGCTGGCAGCCTGCCCCACATGTCCATGCCCAGGGCTTTAAGCGGGCCGGGTATCACCGGTGCTGCGCACCGGAAGTTTTTTAAAGGAGGCCTCGAAACGGGCCTCTATCGGGCTCTGTTTTGTGCCCTGGCACAGGCGCCCGTTTTTCCCCAGACTTCAGTGACAGCAGGCACATCCATGTGCGCGTGCTCACAACTCACTTCTGGAGAAGGTACGTCATGCCAGGTTAGCGTTCTAGGGGAAGGGAAACCCTTTTAAAGAGAGTCATTTTCTCTCTGTATTTCCCTTCTCTTTTTGAAAGTGTGGAGCAGCAACATTGTCGTGGTGTCACCAGGGCTGTAAGTGGAAGCTTTTTCAATATTATAAACCAGCCATAGTTGCTGCTTATTTATCTTATTCAGCTAACAACCATCGCGAAAACGAAATGCTCCTGAGTTGTTGTAGGTAGGATTTTACGTGTTGTATCATATTTGGATGCAATGACAAGCAGCAAACTACAAGACGGGCGGCACACTATGTATGCTAAGCACACATTTTTAGCTTGCGTGTTTTATGACACGCCCTTAATTACATTGACGACGCCCCTTTGAACCCCCCACGTTTTTTCATTCTACTTAAAGCACCGTCCTTGCCTGATTGGCTGGATGCCTGTGTCAGACGTAGTGTGATGTTGCTCTGTACTGCCCTTCCATATCAACGGACCCGTGACGTACTGCACTTTGGTTAACTGGGCTCCTTTCATTGTGCTTGCCCGACACACACCCTTGGAGACAGCGAGCGGTTGCAGCCTGTGCCAGGTACAAGGCACTTTGGCCTTGCGTTGCAATTTTTGATAAGCCTATTACATGCCATCCGATCAGAAAGCCTTATTTATGTTCGCTACTGCTACAGTGGAGCCCCCGTGTTACTATGTGACAGACAAACTATTATGTGCACTGGTCCTGCAAATTTATTTGTGTGGTATTTAGTGGAAATTCTAGGCTGCAGCGTGCTCACCAACGGCAATTGTTAGCAGGGAAATGCACAACCAGACGTCCTTAAACAGCCACTCGCGCTCATTTGCCTATCAGAAGGGCACTCTCAACCAGTTGCCCAGAATCAGCCACGTCAACCTCCCACAACACCAGCCACGCACAACCATGCCAGCTGCTTAAAGTTGCTCACACCCAGACGTCCCCAGTCGCCACGCAGAATCATCTTTCCTAACTAGGCCCACAGACCTGCAGAATCGGTATGTATGCTCCCCACAATCCCCCAGGTCCCCTGTGTGCAGAAAAATGCTTTCTGTGTACATTTCAAGAAAGCGATTGGCCGTGCCTGCAGGTGCTACCTCACCCTGCCGTGCCTCGCAAGTGGGATATTTTACTTTACTCTCTTTTTCCTTCCTGATGACCTGTGCTTCTCGGCTGACCCGGGGGTCATTGGTGTGCGTTACTGCGACACGTGCCTGACCTCACTTAGCAAGTTTGACATCTGACCTGCTGGCTCACAGGGCATTTCAGTGCCTAATTAATTAAGTGCTGCTTGGTTTGTGGTTGGGAGTCATCCTCTGGACGGTGGTAGCCAACTGCCCTGGGCAGATTCTACAGCTGCGGTCTGTTTTATTACACTGGCAGTGTTTGGCCTGAGGTTTTTACAAGACCATCACCGACCTAGGGCTGTATATTATCGGAGTCTCAGCCTCTTAACAGTATACGTTTTTACTTATTGTTAAAGGATGTTTTTCAATACTTTTCTAGCGCATAAAATCTGCCTCCCGTTATTTATTCATGCAAAAGATCTTCATGTAGAACCCCAGGCGGTAAGTAAAAACACAGACAGATGAAACCTTGTGTCGGCGCTGCAGATATTCAAATCTCCAGCCTCTAGTTGACATGAAAACTCCAGGCTCTGCCTGTTAACGGAAATCCATTGGAAGCACTCAGCCAGCTGAGCTATCTAACGAAATAAAGACACTCTGCCAGTCAACACCTGGGTGACGGACACCCCTTACTTGAGGGTTGGGGCTAAGTTTCATTAAGTACATTCACCCTTTTAAGGTAAACCTACAGATTGTTCTATCAATATCTTCTGGCCGTGTTTCATAGGGCATGTGCTGGAACAATATGCACCCCTTCTCTCCCATCAATATTACTGCCCATCTTCGCCATTCAGCTTTAAACTCCACCTTTAAGCTTCAGTTTCGGACAGTGAATGGAAATGGAAATGTCCCATTTTATCTGAAATAATCAACAAGTTGGTTCAATGCAAGCTGTGTTCACTTTCCCACAACTATGTCCCCAAACTTGAAATAGGGCGTTACAAGAGAATGTAGCATTGTTATTTCTCCACCGAAAAGGAACTTTACTATATTTGATTTGATTTGAAATTTGTAAAGCGCAGACCAACCCAAAGGCATCAAACCCAATAACATAGTCAGGAGATGACTCTGAGACCTAGCAGAAATTTTCTGGTACAATTTTCCTCTTTCACAACAGTACAGTTCTTTGTAGGTCGAGGCATGCTGTATTGAGGTTGGGACTTGAGGCTCTGCCCACTCTCCGTCCACATTTTTAATTGACTTATGTCATTGTCCACTGTAAACTGTGTCTGATCCTAGGTCAAAAGGCTTAGTAGTCACTCCTTAGTATCACCTTGTCTCACTTTGTAACCTCCCATGGTAGCACCCCCGTTACATGTGTTGTTGCTTGATAGGCTTTAATTACAGCCTCCAAGCACTATTTTCTTAAATAGCTTTATCCTGCCTGCTGTTGCAGGCAGGGCACGCTCTCTCCTAACACTTAAAAAAAATGTTATAGCACCCATTTGCAATGCAATAGGTCTTGCATTTGCGAGAGTTTCAGCTACTGGCATTGCAAATGACAATGCCTTTTATTTATTTGTTTTAAAAACAGCACTTTAATAAAAGGCATTGTAATTTATAATGCCTATAGCTCAAACTCTCATAAATGTGAGACCTATTGCATTGAAAATGCTTGTTTGTACATCGCTTTCACAAATTGCTCTCTTGGTCCACAGGGGAGAAGGTTGGTTTTGCCATCTGTCATCCTAACCTGTGATATATGGTTGGTTTGCCTCTCCGGGGTGTATCATAAGGGGGGGCAGGTACGTGACCCTCTGCCTAACCAGAGTCAGTTGGGGGGGAGGGGTCACTTGAGGTGTCAAAGGACCCCAAGGCCTTGTTTGGGATGGTAACTAGTTACTACATTTCCTATGCTTTGGTGGGTGATTAATGTAATAGGCAAGACACAAGGTCGTTATACAGAGTTCATACTGGGATGCCTGTTGTGCGGCTGAGCCTGATAGGTGGTGCAAAAGGATTTTGGTGTGGTGAAGGGTGAGCAGTCAATCAGTTAGGAGAGAAGCGAAACACTTCAGTTTTAGAATCATCACTAACTTACCCTGGCATTCTCTGTCCTACAATGGACATTCTTACCACTTAAATTACTGGTCCTCGCATCTATAGTTTTATTGCCTTTCCTTATTATTCTATGATGAAAGTAATGAGAAATGTCATAAGTTCAGTTCCCTGTCAAACTGCTTCAGGCATCTGATTTACCCTGCCCCTGAGAGAGATACTCCCCTGCTAAGCCTCATCAGATGGGTGGACTCGTACCCATTTTGAACCTAAAACGTTTATGCTGCGTTATATTATTCGTCCAAAGTCTTGGCATGGCAGTTGAGCAGCACGTCTGACAAATTTCTTAATACTTTTTGAGAGACAAGGATGTGCGACCCTTGGCTTGCAATGAGGTTGGTTTTGAGGCCTGAGTTTGCTGGGCTGTAGCTGGAGAGGTACCTAGCTCTTCTGAGGAAGGTACGTTGAGGAGGCTTGGTCTGCTGCTCGGTAGGTAGATGTGCCTTGTTGTATTGAGTGGTTTCTGAAGATGCTTGTGCGTAGATTTGTCATTTACGTCATTTAAACGAAAAAAAAAAAGAAACATCCTTTGCAAAGGTTGGTGGCATGTTTGCATTCCTGGCTCTCCTTCCTTTGAGGCGAGTACTAAGAAATGTTGTTTGTCTGGACAAGAGCTATGTCCTGGCCTCTGCGACTTAGATCTAGGTCCTCTGTCGCTGTGACCAAGAGCTAAGACCATTGGACGTTTTTCTCTGTGTTTGAGAGCTATAGCCCCGAGACACCTGCGCCATGGGACTGTGGCCCTTACACTCCTCTGCAGTACTTTGGAGGCTGGAAGTTTAGTTAAAATGTAAGGCGTTTTTTCAGAATTTTCTGCTGGTGATTATTTTTTTGCGGATCACATATTTCTGAACATATACAATTGTGAAAACAGATGAAGCTTTTTTGGGTTTCGCCTGCCGAAGGCTGCTGCGCAGCCTTTCAGCGCAGGTGAAATCCTATGTCCCCAATAAGCACTTCGGGAACGTCCCCCAGCTCTCATTGGCTAGCTCCATAAATGGAGGCTAGCCATTGAGTGCCGGATCTGTCCGTCAAGGCCGGACCAGATTCGGGGGCGTTCCCGACATTTTTTCCCAGGGCGGAGTTACGTTTTTTCCTGTTCCCTCCCCTTTCCCGCCGTCCATGTCCTCTCCCGCCCCTCTCCCGTCGTCCGTGTCCTCTCCCGCCGTCCGTGTGCTCTCCCGCCCCCCTCCCGTCGTCCGTGTCCTCTCCCGCCCCCCTCCCGTCGTCCGTGTCCTCTCCCGCCCCCCTCCCGTCGTCCGTGTCCTCTCCCGCCCCCCTCCCGTCGTCCGTGTCCCCTCCCGTCGTCCGTGTTCTCTCCCGCCCCCCTCCCGTTCGTGCAACTCGAGTCAGCTGTGCCCATCAGCGAAAACAGGCAAGAGAGAGACTCTGAAGTCGGCAGTCAGGTAAGTTTTCTTTTTTTTTTTTTTACTTTTCTTTTTAATGCCCCCGGCCTCTCATTCCAGCGCTTCCCCACTAAATCCCCCCCCAACCCCTCCGCAGCCATTGTGCTGGATGTTGGGTGCGGACACAAGCAGACGACTGGCCCGGGGTGCTCACACTTCTGGGATGCCCTCCAGAGTCTCCCCCGCAGCACCGCAGGTCCGATCACTCGGGAGCCGCCGGGCCTCACAAGGCACCATTTATGCCGCCACAATAACTGTCCTAGTTCACCTACTGTTCATCAAAGACACGTGAGATGGGCCTAGTAACACAAGCTTTCCTTTATTCTTCCCCTTGATGTACCTCGGCATTCTTTCTTGACCCATAATACGATAGGCCCTGGTCGGCCCAATTTTTCTGCTAAACAGTCCCAGTTTTCTGAGCTGAAAGCACCCTTCCCACATCTTCCACCCGTGATTCGTTCTGACCCAGAAGTGTAGTTCAGTTTGTCAATAGTATTACATACTTTAATTTTCACCATGCGATACAATAGTGATGTGGAAGAGTCAGTTCGATGTAAGAGGATGCTTGGTGTTTGTCTGCCTTTACCCCCAGCTCAGTCCTCATTCACATGCATCATTGACTTATGTATCTTCAAAAATCCAGTCGGCCATTTCAAAGTGATGTCAGTGTTCTGTTATTTGGTTGAACCTGAATCTGACTTTACGAGCAAAGTCTCTCATGTGACTAACTTTACCCATTCCTACTGTCCTTTTACTGGTGGACTTGGTGTGTAATTCACAGGTACTGTTTCTCCATCCTTTCACCTTTTGATTTGCGCTCTTCATACTCTGCCTACCTTCCGGAGACGATCCTGACACATTTCTGTGGAGCCTCCAAGTTGTCCCATGTCTTGGGTGACACCTTCAGCCAGTTCGTGCTTTTCTACCAGCAGCATGTCTAGTGGAACTTGCAGGTTTGCTTTTTCCATAATACGATTGTGCTTCAAAGTCTCCGCATGAAAAGTGCTTTTGTACAGAGAAACCAGGGCTTGGTTACCACTACACACGGTATGTACATGGAGACACTTGGCTGTTATGTGACTGACTACTTCCCCAGTCCTACCTTCCTTTTAGAGGCCGACATGAGAGAAGCAAAATGGAAAACACAAGTTATGTTGTTGGCACAGAAGTCATGCATTTATTTCCCAACAAATGCATGGATATTGCAGAAGTGACAACTGTCTACATTGCCCTAACAGGATGATTTGATTCGTTATCTGTACACAGAAAAAGCATAAGCCGACACTATAGAGCCAAACACTGTGACTTTCTGCAAGGTTGCTGGATTTCCTATGTTCTTGCCTGCAAGCTGGATACCTTCCAATTTTCTCCGGTGGAACCCTTCTGATATGCAGTGTTGCATCTCTTCCTCAAAAAGGGCCACCCTATATTACGCCACCTGGAAAACCACTTAATAAGATAAACCGTTCTTCATTTGAAGATTTTTAGCTCCTCTTTCTTCCTACCCTGACATTAGTGGCCATACATTCATGACTCCCATGCACTTTGTTACAGCTGCTGTGCCTTACTGACTGCCTCGGCCCCCACTTTGGTTTACAAGCTCTCAAGAACTTCACTGCCTTACTAGACTAAGCGCTTGATCCTGCTGGTCATGGAATATCTTCTCGGCCCCTTTTGCTTGTGATAGTCTGATTCCTGTTCAAACATGCTAACCTAGCCACAAAACCCCATGCCAATACGTAAACCTGCAATGTTACTGGGAAGAGTCCCATTCCGTTATTTCCCTATCATCTTTTACCCCGTGCCTGCATGTATCACTCTGCACAAATTGTTGGCTAAAGGCACGCCTTTGGAAAAGTTAGAGCTATTGCCATTGTAAATGACAATGCCATTTATTTATCTGTTTTCAAAACCAACACATAAATACAAATTTTGTCATTTACAATGCCAATAGCTCAAAGTTTTCCAAAGGCGAAACCGTTGCATTGTAAATGCTTGTTTTAAATGTTACTGGCTGAAATACTTGTTCCGCAAACTGTGCCTAAGACAATACAACACTGCTATTTCTTCATATCTGACGGGTGTGAAACTGCAGCTTTCAGCCAATCAAACCTTGCACTTTAGTGGATCTGGTTCTTAATGAAGTTGAGTGTTGCTACAAGTACCGATTGATCAAACTATGATTCGTCTGATGCTCGTTTTTCTTTTAGATTGCTTTTTTGTATAGTGTGACGGTTTCAATTAACTTGATACAATAAAAATGTTATCTATCCTTCCTATCAAATCACATGGCAGATTCTCCTCTCCTCTCCCTCCTCTTAGTTCTTGAACCAGACCACACCTACAATGATGTGTAAGATTCTCATATGCTACCAATGCTCCCCTTGAGACTAACCATATCAGGTACAGCCTATTGCTACATCCCTCCCACACACAAGCTTTGTAACCTCAAACTATAATCCCTTGTCGAAACTCCTACCAAATTGCCTACACCTGCTGATATTTTACTTGATTATTGCTTTTTCACCCCCCTTGTTTTTATCTCTAATAGTTTTTGTATTACTAAAAATGAACAAAAGAATTATTGGTTCCTTGAGTGCTGAGCTCATGCACCCCTCACTTCGTCCCCAATAAGCCTTTGACTGCTCAATCCTCACTACTCAGTCAAGTGTGGAAGAAATTATTCTTTGTCCCGTTTGCAGAGTCGTATTGGGATGGACTCAAGAAAAACTAGTGGCAAACAACCTCCATGGTTGAGGCCCAGTAGGTCGTCTCTGCCCCCCCTTAAACTGGTCTGACATTTGCGTTCTTGTTCCCTTCCAGAAGCATGTTCAGATGGTAGATTTCCAGTTGTTGCTTGTGCCGGTACAAAGCTAAAAATTAAGCATCACCCTTTGAGTGTCTTACCACCATTTATCTAGGTCCGGTGGAGTGCTTCATTTGTAAAAAAAAAAAAAAAAAAAAAAAAAAAAAAAAAAAATGTGCTTATGCTAAAAGCTCTGCTCCGAAGCATGTGGCCAGTGATATTAAATGTTGGCACACTGAGTGCGTAGTTTTTAATCCACTTCATTGCGATTTGTTTTATTGAATTTTCGATCTTGTACAACAATGTAACATGCAGTGCCATCTGTTGTCAAATATAGTGTTCTATATGAACGTTGCTGTGCATTATCGCATAGAATGATCCCTACAAGTTGCAAAATCTCATTACCTGATCAGGGCATGGGTGGGTACAGTCCATTAGAGTGCACCTGGAAGTGACAACCGGTAGGACATATGTGAACCCCATATGCCCCTTTGTTGCGATGCTCGGAGGAGTTCCTCCGCATAGTAATCCAGATACTTATGTATGATGCTTATGAGCAGTGTTTGAAGCATCCCTAGTGTCTGTGGCGTGGTTTGGAACTGGTTGTAAGGGCCGCACGTAGCTGGTTATATGTAAAGGTCCACAGTGGAGTCTGCAGTCTATTCTGCTGTACTTCAGCAAGGGGTGTGAAGTTTCCCTCTGAGGAAATGGGGGAGTTGTTTACCCAAACTCGCTTCTTCCAGTATAGTCCGTGACCTAGACTCCTGTGTAACAGTGGCTATGCATGTGCATATACAGGTTCTGCTGCCGCCTGACCACTTAGCTGCCTCCATGCCCAACTGGTGCAATATACTGTGCTAATGTCCTAGTTCTGTACATGCATGCGGTATCATGGCCGTAAGTGGTTTTGGGTAGACATTATCACACTTGTGGCATGTATTTTGGTGGGAAAAACCAATAGGGTGCAAACCAGGTTTGCGCGCACAGGTGATGATGGTGCAAGTCTGGGGCACCAAATCCCCCCTCGGTATACGGCAGCATGAGTGCGTCCCAGTTAATTGTAGGCCTCTTGCTGGTCCAGGTTGGCATGATCCTGTATGAGCATACGGTTCTGAAAAGAAGCCTGTGCCCAATGTAATGGGGATGTTTATGACCAGGTGAAGAAGCTTTGGGAATTTTACCATTTTCATAATAGCCACTCTGTCAGAGATTGGGGCAACCTGGACCATCGGGCCACTTGATCCCAGAGTTCCGAGGCTGCTCTGCCATAATTATATCTGACGACTAGTTGCAGGTTCTCTGCACCCATATATCCCCAGATATTTGATAGGTTCCATACTACACTCCATGACCAATTGATACTAAGCCCTGAAGACCTATTCACGTATAAGCGACACCAAATGCGAAGACTGGGTGTGGATATATAGCCCCATGTCGTCTGTGTATAGTGAGACAGCCAAGGGGAGTTGGTAAAAGCCTAGCTATGCATCTGGTGCTGCTGCCAGATCAGAAATGCCAGAGGTTCCAAGGCCGAGGGGAAATGGTATCGCAACTGCAGGTACCCCTGGCTGGTGCCCCTATAGAGTTGCAATGTGTCAGAAGTGTGCCCATTAATTCTCATCGTCCCTGCTGAAGCAGCATACAATATCTGTACCCAACGCAGGAAAGCCTGCGGGATTCCCATACGATGGAATACTGCAAACCTATATGGTCATTGTGTAGAATCCAATGCTTTGGTGGCATCCAAAAGGACCGCCGCTGAGATAGAGGGGTTCAACTGATGAAGAGCATACCCAGATTCTGAGCAGTGGAACGAGTGGGCACAATGCCTGACTGGTCTGGCAGGACCAAAAATGCGAGTGGGATTAGAGCCTGGTGAGCCAGTATGTTAATTTGGTGGCCAAATTAATGAGGGACAGCGGGCGATAGAATTCACATATGCCTCCTGATGCATAGCATGTAGGTGTAGGGCTACATGGTCTGCAAATTCTTTGTAGAATTTTCTCGGCAAGCCATTCATGCCAGATGCTTTACCGTTAGGGAGTGTACGTATAGCCTCCTTTATCTCTTCAATAGTGATCTGCTGTACTAGAAATTCAATTTGTCCTAAGGATAGCCACGTCAGCTAAGGCACGATTACTGGATAATCATGCCTAGAAGTCTATGAAAGCTGCATGTATTGCCGGTGTTATGGCACGCCGCACCATCCTCGGCCAGCACCTCAACTACATGTGTGCTTGTGCCCAGGATTCCTTTAGTGTGGCAGCCATGCTGCGGCTGCACCTTCCTCCCTCCCTCGCCATACACCCTCGTGACCCTCCTCTGGGAAAGATGTCTGACCTCCTGATCCGCTGCTGTTCTAGTTGGTGACCTGCTCATACATTTCTGCGAGCTTGGCCCCTACGGTTAGCTGCGTACTCGGACCCCAGCTGTCCTAGGGTGCTGTCTATGGATCAAAGCTGAGCGCATGTGGACCCCAATACACCTGCCTGAAGTCCTATGCACACACCCCCGAATGGTCACTTTAAACGCTTCCCATAAAGTGTCCGCTCCCTCCATGATTCCTACATTTTTTCCCCCCCCCGAAGAACTCCAGTATCTCTGTCCTCACTCCCTCCCTAAATACCTGGTCTAGTAGTGAGGTGGCCTGCAACCTTCATTGATATGGGTGGTTTAATAACCAAGGGCAGTCCTGGTGCATAATCCGATAATGTTCCTGGCATGTCACCTTCCAATCATTTACCTGCAGCATCACCAGCCAATTACCATGTCTAGTCCATGAACCTTATACTGAAGAGGTAAAAGTGCTCCCCCGGCTCTCCGGGTTGCTCAGCCTCTAAGGATCAATCATAATCTGTCATACTCTCCCCCAGCAATTTGGCAGCCTGCTTAACACTCCACTCTCCAAATAGTCCAAATAAGGGTCAAAGTATGTAATTAGATTGCCTCCTGATATAATCGTGGAGGGTGTAGGCGGCTCCAAATTTGCATATAAAACTTGGGGTCATCTATATTGGGGCCATAAGTATTAACAATAGGTACTAGTGTGCTGCGTAGGCATCCCTGTACTATCGTACAGGACTTGGTCATCAGTCTTGGAGTGGGCAAGCACAAAGAGCCCATCCCTTTTGATCAGGATTACCCTGCGTGAATACGAGGAGTATGAAGCAGCTACTTTGACACTTGCCCACTTAAATCCTATGGCCTGTTCCGTGGTTTGCATGAGCTGTTTGTTGTATTAGTGCGAGTTGCACCTGATGTCGATCTAAATAGTAAGAACCAGGCGTGTTTTTTTTTCTTTTGGAAGGGTTGTTTAGCTCTCTAACATTCCATGTAAAGGATGTGTATGCAGTCCGTTGTCGGAGTAGTGCATAGTTCCTCAGTCATAGATGTGATAAACCGTATTCTTTCGATCGGAGTAAATAACATCCAATATAGAGATACATTGATAGCATACCATTTAAGCAACAAAGACCCTCCTTCCACCCACTTTAGCATCCCAACCATGCTAAACCCATCCCAGAACTGAAAAGTGAAAACAATCAAACATGTGCAATACAACATAGCACATCACTATAGTTGTAATAACGCAATGTAGGGACATTAGGGGTGTACCCTCTGAGGTCTGCTAGAGGCAGACTCAAACTTCCTGTGGTTAGAGGTGGCCAGGCATCCGATCAGTAGACTCTTAAATTCCATCATTTTGAATAGGGGATTCATCATTGTCAGCCACTAGTCCCCATGCACATTCCCTCACAGCAATCAATACAGAGCACATATGGCTATTAATAAGCAATCTGCTCATGTGCAGTATTGCGAGCAGCAGATATGGACCTTGTTGGTTATTTGGATTATATCTGTTCTGTACAGCTGTCTTCAGGCAGGATTGTGCCAGAGCACCAAAGCTGCATCATTTCCTAGCGCCTAAGTTCTCTCTCCCCCAGACAGGCACAAGCCCCATCACCATGCAGCTCAGAGCAGACTATTGGCCGACACTGTCTCCTGTTGATTCATGCTGATATGGGCAGTTGTTTTACTAGTCATTGCGGCTTTGGGTGTTGTGACTATCCTCTGTGTGCCTCTGACTGATCCACAAGCGAGTCAGATATAACATTGCATATGGTATGTCCACTTCTTGTAGCTTCTTCACTTAAAGGAATTCTCTGTGCGCTGGTTGAACTGCCGTGAAGTCTGGATAAAAGGCTTTATCATTGCTGTGATAGCCAAATGTCTGCTTCTCACGTGCCAAGCGGAGCATTGTGTCCCTGTCGCTGTTATTTAGCAGCTTGGCGATAATTGGGTGTAGTGGTGCCCCCCTGGGACAAACGACCCATTGGGGACCAATATGCTCGTTCAACAATCAAAATTGCAGATAAGTGCTCGGCCCCAAATAGCCCCTTGAGCATGGTTTCCACATGCTGATCTAGTGTGCCCGTATTGGTGGACTTCGGTGTGCCAGTAATACAAAGATTGTTGCATCTGGAGCACACCTCCAAGTCCTCATTTATAGCTTGGATCATCGCTAAATCCTTTTCCATATTTAAGCACTTAGCAGTGACAGACTGCAATCCACCTTTCGCAATCGAAATGCGCTGCTCTGCCTCACCAAGACGCATCACCTGCTTGTCCATATTAGCCACAATGTAATCCATCCCTGAGTTTAGCGGGTCAATTTTGACCTGGATTGCAAACTCTCTTGAATGGCTCTCAAGGTGTTCCTCAAAGTCTTAGCGCCTTGAGATGTTAATTCCAGCTCTGAATCCGATAATACATGTTGCTGGGGCCTTGCAGTACATCTGGATTCGGAGGTGAGCCATGATTGCTGCTTTCCATTTTGGATGGCCTTACTTTAAGTGGTTTGACCCTTCTACTACTGTGCTTTGGTCTACTAACCTAAATGAAATAACAGCATTCTTAAGTGCGCAGCTACCTCCGGAGAGGTGTCCCAGCACTTGGGGCTGTCGAAGATTAAGTAAGCTATTGCCCAGAGTCGCATGGTGCTGGGCTAACCTGGTGCCGGGCATGGAACCGTGAACCCTGTGATCCGGAGTCGGGCAACCTGGCGGCTGCGCCACACTTCTTCCACATATAGTGCTGGTCCTCTGCCGACCCCTGCTATTCCAGCCCCCTACTATCCTAGAAGGCACCCCTGGGGAGGCGTTGGCAATCGCAGTGCCTATCCCCCACAGCGGGTAGGTCAGGAAGGCCTCGTGTGGCGCAGTCCCAGATATCTCGGGTTCTTTGCAACCCTTGTTCAACTCATTCAGGGTAGACCTATGATAGGCTGTTGTACAGTTCTATAGCCCCTACCATCCAGTCAGCATTAATGGGCCTGTCGCCGCCCTCCTAGTATCAGTGCCTACACCTCCCAGGTCTGGAAGTTTCACCAGCCATATGATTCTTTCTGCAGTTCATAGGCTGCACCATAAGATCTCTGGGTAGGATCTGCATACATACACTTCTGGGCCTGTAGTATTCCAGTGCTCCCCATACCCTGTCTGCTCTGTGGCTCTGGTTAGACATATCTTTTGGCCTCTCTTCCCTTGTCTAATGCGGCAGAACACTCTTTCTTTAGGTATTGGGCTCCCATCTCTCACCAACTTGCAGCCTGGCCTGCTGCCCATCAACATATGCTTACGGTCTGTGTTCGCAGAGCCCATGCCCACACTAGCAATTATTTCTGTGCCCAGCGCACCTGGCCCAGGGGGCCTCAAGGAACCACTTTCTATGACCCTGCTGAGGCTCGCTATAGTTGTGCAGTCTTGCGCTGCAGTTAAACTGGGCTGCACTCACTTCTGCCAGCCCTATTCTATTAGTTCATGTCCGGCCGCACCACCTGCAACATTGGCCATCCACAAGTCACCAGCAAATTTCTGCCATGCAGGTGTATAGCCTCTCTTGTCCTCAGCCGCCAGGTATTCTATTGGATTTGACTTGTGCCTGGCCCCAACAGCGCAGGCATCGACCCTCTCGGCACGTTTCACTTCTCAGCTGTTAGGTCTCACTCTTGCAGGTTACTACGGTCTCCCTTTGTGACATTTTTTTCCATCTGATTAAGACCAGTCCCCAGAAATGAGTTCCGCCGGCCCAAATTATGGCAATACAAAAAGATGGACGGAATGCTTAACATTGTCCAACATTCACCTCCAGTACAGAGATCTGTGCCTAAATCCTTAGTTTGAACTACCAAGCCAAAAACTATCGATGTAACTAAAATCTTTGACTGGGGGGTGAATGTTAGACCATGCTCAGCATTCAATCTATCATCTTTTTGTTTTGCTATAGTCGCTCTAATGGGAAGGGTATGCCCAGTTGTGGCTCTCGTGCTCAATATACCACTGGATTCAAGTTAGCATGGCTGAAGAGGGACGATACCCCGAAACCGGTCCCAGGATGCTTGTTTTCCGGTTCAGGGAGGACATGGCCTGTCTGTTTCGGCTAGACTCCCATCGGGAGCAGGGTCAAGTCTGATTTGCATAAGGCTAGGTCCAAACTGGGGTGACCTGGGGAGAAGAAAAGGATGGATATAACCCAGATCTGTGACTGGGGTGAATATGATCAGCATTCCGTCCTTCACTTTTGTGTTGCTATAGCCGGCCCAAATTAAGCACGTGTTTGATCTTAACCTGCATTTTGTGGACTCGAGGGGGGTGTCCAGGTGTGATGGTCTGAAGGTTTGCAACACCTGGTATGAGAGTTCGCAACTGTTTAGAAAATGAAATAATTTTTGTAGCCTAATAAAGAATATATGTGTAAATAAAGCAAAATATATATTTTTTAATTCTCTGAATATGTGAATGAACTTTAAAATTGGCACCTAAAAATAAAGTTGGCATTCTTGGCTTTATTCTTGAAGGCAACACAAGTACAGAAAAAAAATACATATTTGGGCAGTTAGTGGTTCAAAAGAATCACTGGTATGTACCAATAAAAAGATATTGTAATAAGATCAATAAAGATGGGGATAAGTCTAGCACGTCACATCGTCTTTTGAAAATATCCAATATTAAAGCTCCAACCTTCCCAATAAAATTAAAATATAGAATTTTTGTCTTAGTTCCTTTGTGAATTAAATTAAATATTACGTAATTAGTATTTTTATTGATTTGTGTATCTGATAGACATCTAGCCGCATATTCCTTAACTTTGAATATCCCCAGGCATCAGACTGGATCCTGGGAACTTTCCGCAGCAGCACCTCTGCGCATGGGGGGCGGCGCTGCATGGCTTCGCCCTGACGTTGCACAGACATTACGTCAGGGGAGCTATATATGACCCTCCCACCGCTAATGTCCGATTTCTTCTTTACCGCATCCCAAACGCAGAGCCTGGAAAACCAGCTGTTCCTTTGCCTGTTTTTCGGGCCATCTCAACGCCTTTGGCGTCAAGGAACAGTGTGCAATGCCTTCGGGCTTTGAGGCGTGTGAGACCTGTGCGCGTCAGGTGTCTGTCATGGACCTGCACGCCATCTGTATGCGGTGCCTAGGAGTGCACCATAACTCCAAAGAGGGCGACGCCTGTCCACAAGTGAAACCTAAGTCCTTGAGGGAGCGTCGTATCAAATTGCTGGCCGCACGGCTGTCCGGTCCTGCACCTTCGCGTCGCCGCTCTCCCTCTCGGGATTGGCCCAGTTCCCAAGGTCGTTCCCACAGACGCCGTTCAGAGGCGGGAAAGCACAAGCGTAAGTCTCGGAGGTCTTCCTCCCATACGTATGACACTGGCGCCTGTTCCTCTCACTCCCTGCCAGGCACAGGCGACCGGCAGTCTTCTCCGTACCCTCCCTTTCCGGGAGTTGGAGCGACTCTGGCCCAAATGGAGGCTTATTCCAAAGCACTCCTTTTAGAAATGGGATTTCTGGTTGGCTGAGGCTTGCGCCAGAGCTAAGGCAGAAACCACCACTATAGTCAGGGCAAGGGAGCTGCACGGCAAGATAAGCCCTGCTCACCCCCTTGGTAGCGTGACCCGATCAGTAAGGCTTATCCGGGAGGCAATGTGTAAAGGGTTTGCGCAACACACAAAGCAGCAACACACTAGGCACACCACAGAAAGGAACTCCACACAAGATTATATAAAAAATAGCCTTTGTATTACCATAAACACATTAGATCATAATCAGACAGATACACTGTGCCAACTGGCACTGGGCAGTATTTACAGGGGATTATTTACACAGGACAGGGCCACATGGGCCACCGTCAGAAATAGCACTTAGTAGAAAATAGCACTTTGTAGAACATAGAATAATTGTAGCACCAAATAACAAGTGTAGAACACAACCACTGGTAAAAGGTAGGAACACACTACGCAATACTAATCCCCATAGGCATAGATCACGCAGGGACATATAAACTGGCTAGCATAACTCTACTAGGCAAAACAACCTCCTAAGCATGAAAACACATTTAGAGGTATCACAGGCATAAAGCATTGCACATTACGCATAAGTCACATTAGGAAGAACCATGTAACCTAAGCAAGGGCACAACACATAAAAACTGTCCCCAGGCCAACTGGCCTCTCATGGGGCTCAAATGCACTATGTCCAGCAATAGTCGGGGCTACAATCTGCAAATGCAGCAATGCGCAATGCGCAGGGCGCAGGGGCACCACCTAAACATTGCAGCTGCCCACGAAGTGCTGGGCAGCTGAGGAAACTGAGCCTGGCACCAGTGTGCCTCCTGGCTCTCCTCTGGGGCTCCTAAAGAAATAACAGTACCAGAGGGGCTTTGGGGCACAGTGGCGCCTAAGTGTGAATTAGAGCCTGCGAGGCTCCCACGTTGTTTTGGGGGCACTGTTACTCTAATGTGCCCCCTTCACTGAGGCCTCCCACGTGCAGAACATGGGCCTCTTTGGCCCCTTTTAAATATTCCTGGCCACGCTGGAGCGGCCCACTGGCAACCGGGGCTGCTCTATCTCGGGGCCCCTCACAAGAACAGAGAACTGGCACAGCTGTGACTTTAGAGATCCCCTCCGGGACTCCAGGAATCACTGCCAACAGGGAGATGCAGCACTGTTCCCAAGGTGCTGCCGCTGCCCACTGTTCAGCGGGGCAGTGAGGGAAGGAGCGCCAGGTCTAGGGGGCGGGCACCGAAAGCATTCCCCGACACACCCCCAACCGCCTCACACAGAGCCCCACTCACCGGGACTCCTGGGCGGCGTCTCGCTCCTGGGTTGCGGGCTGACTCCTTTCCGGCACCGGTCCACATGCGCCACCCGGGGCTCTCCTTTTAAGACAGGAGCCCAGGAGCTCAGCTGTAGTCCTTCCCGCACGTCCGCCCGGGCACACACAGGAGCGCGGGGTCGACTCATCTGCTTTCTGCTCCCGACCCGGCAGCTGCGCGACTTCCTTCCGGTACGGCTCAGCACGGGGTAGGCTCCCGCCTGGGTCTTCACTCTGCCACCGGCCACTATGTGCCACGCGGGGCTCTCCCTTCCCTCAGGGGAGCCCTGTTCGAGCCGGCGCTGGCTTCCGGTTTCTGGCGAGCACTTTGGTTGCGAGGCAACGCCCACGGCTGGGACCAATCCCAGCGTGGCGGCCTCGTGACGTCGGCGCCAGTAAGTCCGGGGATTCTGGGGCCAGCGGCGGTGATACGGGGTAGGCACCTGTTTTGATACGAGGTCCCTGGCGTGGTGGGCACCTGGGCACCACAATTCCACAAATAAGCGCCCGGGATTCCCTCTGGAGGAAATGCAGCTCCGATGCCCCCACACGCTCCACTTCTTCTGGGGGCCAGAAATACAGGGCTCCTGGAAAAAGGGAGAAATGAAGCGCGCCCAGGCAAGTAGAAATAAAGCGCTCCCCCCCCCCCCCCCCTTTAAGTCAGGATCCAGAGAACAATTGCATGGGGTCTGAGCCCCTTTCTGTACACCGATTTCCTTTTTCTGGAGGGTGCAGGGTAGGGGGAAAACCAGACTCTGCTGGTTCCTGAGCACTTTGTTGTGCTCAGCCCCTCTCCCCATTCACAGGACAGGTTAGGGACATCAGTCGCACCACAGGGGGCGGAGTCAGCATTGTGTAGGGAAGGCCCAGCCCTATTCACGTCCCAGGTGCACTCCTCCCTGTCATCAACATGCAAATCTCTCCATTCACCACCGGGGCAGACCCATCCTGACTCCTGGAGCCAGGCACACCAGCCAGCTCCAGCCAATCACAAGCCAGACAGTCAATTCACATTTACTACACAGATATGCCAACTTCTAGAAGTGGCGCTTCCACACTAGATACATTAAATCTGTGCACACCGTCACGCAGCATTTAATCTCACGAGTTTGCACATACCAAACTCGCCCCTGCACTCCCCACACATCAGGAACTACCATGGAGACACATATCCCCATGAATTCCTATGGGAGGGCAGGCCAATCTCACCACATGCACTCCGAGTGCGCACGCACTTTACACTGGGACACAGTGTTAAAGTGCGCAGAAGCCAAAAACAACCAACACCAGGTCACATATAAAAAGCTAAAAGTTTAGAGGTGAACTTGCCAAAAGGGCCAAGTCCAAAAACTCCACTCTTACTTTGGGTCACCCCCTCCCCCTGTTGCGCTTTCGGGCCCCACAGAGGTGGAAGTCACTCATGCTTGGTCCTCGCCGGCAGATTCGTCGTCCGTGCCGGCTGTGTGCATCGACTCCGGTTCTGGAGCCGATACGATGTTGACGGGACACGGCCCAGGGAGCCCTCCCAGTCTCCCGTCTAGCCCACCCCTTCAGCCAAGTTCAATCTGTACATGGCGGATCTATCAGGCATACTAAATACATGCAATTCCCAGAAAGAACTACTGAGGCGGAAAGCCGGGAGCAACGAGCTTTCATTTAAAATTTTTATTTTTCTTGTGATTTTAACTGTATTCACCTACCCTCGCTAGCACTTCCCCTGCACAGCCGATCTAAACGCTGTCGCGGGCCGCCATTCCTGGTGACATCATCACTGTGGGGAAGCCTGGTCAGGCCACGCCCCTGACAATAGGCCACGCCCCGACAATAGGCCACGCCCCCTGCTTTTTCCTACTTCTATCATGTGTCTTCCACGTCCGCGCAGCGGGCGTGCCGGCGGCGCGCCAAAGGCAAGCCCGTCTGCGCCAGGACGGGCCACAGGGCACGCCATGCTGACCTTTTCATCAGATATTCCCCCCCAAGCACTTAGAGATTTACAGAATTCTGTCACACTACCTTCTTCTACGGTCTTGCAACACATCTCTGCTGCTGGTATCTCGCGCCTTGACCAATCCCTTGTCGGCGGATGCCTACCTCCAACCACGTCGACTAGGAACTCCACATCCATTAGGGTATCATACCTGAATACTCGCTCGTTAGCAAAACCTTCTGAGGACATTTTCATTCTGCTCTCCAGTTCCAATCCCGATATCCTTCTACTCACGGAGACGTGGCTCACTTCTGAATCTTTGCCAGACATTCTGGCGGCTCTCCCCCCGACTATTACATTCTTCACGCCGACCGACCTGGCGACCGGCCCGGGGGTGGGGTCGCGGCCATCATATCCAAACGCCTGAATGCCATTTCCTCCTATTCTCTCCCCCTCCCTGAGGTGGAGAATCTCCTCATGAGTGTGCAAACGAATACCGGCCCTCTTACCTTCCTCCTATTATATCGGCCCCCACACCCTATGCCATCCTTTTCCACCACTGAGTGAACAACTGTCTTCTCTCCTCACATTGCACTCCCGCTTCGCTATCTTTGGGGACCTAAACTACTGGTTCGGCGACACCAACGCTGGCCCTCATGCCACCGAGTTCTTGGAGATTTGAACCTCGTCCAACAGGTCTCCCAACCCACCCATATCAAGGGACATATTTTGGGCCAGATTTGGACCTGCAATCTGGCACTGTCCCCACCAGACATATCGCCATGTGCCTGGTCTGATCACTACTTAGTGGATACCATCATCACAGTTGACGGTCAGACTCCCGCCCCTTTGATGGCTTTCCCGTAAATGGAGCTCATACGACTCCCAGGGCTTCCTTGCCGCCCTGGCTGACTCATGCCCAGTCATCCACGATCCTAACGACATCGACGGACTAGAACGAGATACTGCCTCCTGGCTAGAGTCGGCTAGCGACCGATTTGCCCCCTTCGTCAAATTTCTCTGTACTAGACATCGGAATTCTCATAGGTGGTTCTCCGACGATCTTAAAGCCCGGAAATTAATAACACGCCAGTTAGAACGCACCTGGAGACATGACTATTCGGACTCAGCCAAACAATCCTATCTGGCCGCACGTAAAGATTTCAAAACCGCTATCCGTTCTGCCAAAATGGAACACTTTGCCAACAGGATCTTCCAGGCAACTGATAAATCCAAGGAGGTATTCAGAGTTCTGAATGAGTTAACCACGGATGACAGAACCCTTCCAGCCCAGACCCCCACTCAGGAGGCCTGTGACACTCTGAACTCCTTCGTAGAAAAAATCTCAAATCAAAAAATCTATCCCTCCACTTTCCCAATCGCTACTACAGGATAATTCCTCCTACAACCCTTCGACCCTCACTTCCTTCCCTGCTCTAGATTCCACCTCCCTGTCAGAACTAGCCATTCGTGTGAAATCTGGTTCTCCGAATGATTGCTGCCCACCTTCCGTCCTGCGGAGTATCTGTCTCAATCTACCAGATAGTGTCTTACATCTAATGAACAGATCTCTCTGCAGCGGCATCTGTCCTACCGCCTTTAAGGATGCCATTCTGGTACCTCGCCTAAAAAAAACCAGGGGCGGACATGTCGGAGCCGTCCAATTATCGCCCCATCTCACTCCTTCCCTATTTCTCCAAACTTATGGAAGCCCATGTTACCCGCTGCCTGTCCAGCTTCATAGAATCCTCCTGCTATCTCGAGCCGAATCAGGCCGGCTTCAGACCTGCCCACTCCATTGAAGCCGTTATTTTGGCAGTCCTTGACACTCAGGAGCGGCGCGGACGCGGTAATCCCCCAGGCCCTCGTCCTACTGGATCTGCCGGCCGCGTTCGACACGGTGGATCATAACATCCTCCTCCACCGTGTCGAGCAGGCAGGCATCCAGGGCGTTGCTCTTGAGTGGATCAAATCCTTCCTTACGGGAAGAACACAGGCGGTCCGTCTGGGCCCCTACACCGCCAAACAAACCCCCACGTCCTGCGGTGTCCCCCAGGGATCTTCCCTTTCCCCACTCCTCTTCAATATTTATCTCCGGCCACTCATTCAGTCACTCTCGAAATGGGATATCGTCACCTACAACTATGCTGACGATCTACAAATCCTTTTCTCCCTCAACTCACCACACGCTGTCAACCTTTCACGGAGCCATGATTCTCATCCAACTCTGGATGAACCAGAACAAACTGAAGTTGAACCCCGGTAAAACTGAGCTCCTTCTTCCTGGGCTCAGTCACGCTTACTGGGGTCCACAGTTCTGGCCGCCAGAGTTCGGACCCCCCCCCACCCCTGTAAAAACAGTAAAGAGTCTGGGTGTCACCATTAACACCGAGCTCTCTCTCAGAGCTCAAGTTGGAGCGGTGGTTTCCTCTTGTATGTACCAACTCCGGAGGATTCGCAAAGTCAGTCACCTTCTTCCCCCGGCGGCACTCACCCAAACCGTTATCTCATTGGTACTCTCCCGCCTGGATTTTTCTAATGCCATCTACCACGGCCTACCGCAATTTCTTATACAACGCCTCCAAGTTGTCCAGAACCAGGCTGATCATGGAACCCCCAGATGGCAATCAGCTAAGCCTCTGCTCATGCGCCTTGATTGGCTCCCAGTCAATCGAAGGGTCGCCTTCAAGGTGGCATGCCTCACCTTTAAAGCACTTCACTGCCCTGGTCCCGCTTTCTTAAAATCCTTCATTCGCCCTCACTGTCCCATACGCAATCTTCGATCAGCTCACCGCGATCTGCTGATCACCCCCAAGAGCAAAACCAAGAGATTCGGCGGCCGCCGCTTCTCACCTGGCTCCCGTACTCTGGAACCTTCTCCCTCTCCCCATCAAATCCTCCCTTTCCCTCCTGAACTTTAAGAAAATGTTGAAAACCCACCTCTTCCCCACCTCTGGTTAGATCTCGCCATCTCTGCTCCCCCCTCATCTATTCTGTCTATCAGCGCCAGGAAGCTTCGGTGTCAGCGCGCTTTACAAAACTCATTTAACATAACATAACTCCCCGAGGCTGGGAGGGAAATCTGAGTAACCTTCTGTACGCAGATGTGATGTTACTTAGCCATACCTACATCGGCCTCCAGCAGCTTCTGAATCAAATGCATAGGTATACCACGGAAAATAAACTAAAAATAAATTTGAGCAAAACACGCACCATGTCGATAAATATACAAAAAAGCTTCAGAAGTCTTGGACACTGGGCAGCCAAAAAATAGAGCCAGCATCCGTTTATAAATATCTGGTAGTCATTTTTGACAGAGACGGTTCATTCTCACAGCAAAAGCAGGAAGCAAAAAGGAGAGGGTCTTGCATTGCCGCCACATAGTATAGCCAACCAACTGACGGGACCAATTCTGACTCCTTATCTGAAAGTCATCCAGGCTAAGTTACTACCTTCCATTTGCTATGGCAGTGAGGCACTACGCGGGAGAGACTCCAAGAACCTGGACATAATCCAGACAAAAGCCTTCTGATCAAGGTTTTCGCTCCCATCCTACACATAGCCCGCCCAACTCAGGTTGGAATTTGGATTACAAAAACAAGTTCTTGCCAGACGGGTGCTTATATTATCTGCTGCCACAAACTTCGTTCTGCTACTACTAACACTCTAAATTCGCTTCTATGGCAAGACATTCAAAGCAGGGACGTATCTCAGGCAAGATCTTATCTGAAGACAGCCTTGGGGGCCACTAACCTATCAGCGATTTGGGACATGCAACTCAGGCATAATGTGTTTAAAAAAAAATTGGTTTGGAAAACCGTCAAAGCCCTTTCACTATTAGAGGACAAAGACGTTTGCCAAAAGAAATCATGCATGGATGATTCTAAATTCCTACAAATCCCTGACACCACAACCATATTTCAGTCAGGGCTATCCCAAGGCAACAAAACTGAAGTTCTTGAAACACAGACTAGGGGTCTTGCCCATCAGAGCATTTTCCACCATGGCTCAGGAGCGATGGCCATAATGCCTGCCCCTTTTGCAATACAGAGAAGGGTGACATACTTCATATGACCTGTCTCTGTCAAGAGCTTCGACCAGCCTGCCAACAGCTCTTAAAGGACCAGCTCAAGCAGATAGGAACTCTCACTAGAAGGCAAGCGGTGCTGGCTAGCCTGAACCCTGCAAATACGGAACTGAACTGCAGATTTGTAAAGTTCCTTGCGATAATCGAGCAAAAACTGTTAAAAAAACATTCCGACCATTGACACAGGAAATATGTAGGCGCTAATCAGAACTTAAGGAAACCTGCTCTCCTGCCTTAAGAGAGCTGTTCCTGGACATTAGATCGGCCTTTATATTGTATGCCCTTTTTAATGATGCTTAAGAAATTTTTTTATGATATTTTAAAACCTTTTTTGTAAAATGTTTGCACTGGTTTTAATTATGCACAATAAATTTACCTTACCTTACCTTCAGTCACTGCATAGCCTTGCGCGGCTTCCTGCACTGACGTCTGAGGCGGCGCCTAGCTCGACACCTTGTCTACTTCTTTCCTCCCTGCATATTGTGGTGGGATAAACGTCGGACAGCGCCCATGCCGTGTCCCCTCTGGAGGTCGAGACGACTCAGACTCTGAGTCAGTCAATACCCGTGCCGACGTCCATGCCTTCTCTTGCATGAGGTTGTTCCTCCTGACTTCTCGGACGTCGATGCGACTCCCACACGGCTTCGGTCGACGCCTACGCCTCCTCTTTTGCAAGGAGTTGACGTTTCTCTGGACTCCCTAGATCTGAGCTTGTTTCAGTCCACGATACAGGTACCAAGTGTTGCGTGGCCTTCGGATCAGCCTCCGGCTCCTCCACTTTTGCTGTCTAGTGGACGGGTTAGTCTCCAACCGTCTCCTACCGATGGTTTATGGTCTCCTCCTCGGATGGCAACTGAGGCTAGTGCTGCCTACGCATGGGCTATTCACAAGGCGGCAGTTGTTCGATTTTCAGCCTCCTGTGGTTTCCCTGCCTTATGATCCTTTACTGGATCTTCTCCACATATTGAGGTGGAGCCTTTGCTGCCCTTTGGGGCATCTTTGTTTGACATGATGCTTGGCACATGGGCAAGGCCCTCCTCTGGTTGTTCGGGCGATTGCTCGTCGACACCGTCCTGCCCCGGATGATCCACTCTGCCTGTCCCTTCACCCTAGAGCTCTGGGCCTAGATGTTCAGGCGGCTTTTGACTTTCAGACTTCCTTCACCTTGCCATTATTAACTCCCACCAGGGAGTCTAGGTGGTTGGAAACATGTGTTCGCCAGCTTTTCGCCTCAGTCGGTGCTTGCATCCGCGCATCAAATGCGGCTTGTGTGTTCGCACGTGCATCCTCTGCCCTTTGGGACTTGGTCGAGAACCTTCTTACTTCTGTTCCAGAAGGGCCGCAGGCAGAATTACTTCGCCTTCTGCTTGATGGCAGGGGAATGGCACAATTTTCCCTCTGATCTACCCTTGATTCAACGGACTCGGTGGGACGGGCTCTTGCTCGGTCTGTGGCTTTGCACCGCCATGCATGGCTGTGCGACAGCTGTTTCCCAGACAATGTTCGGGATGCTCTTAGAGACCTGCCATACAATGGCGTGGACCTTTTTGACCACCATGCTGATTCTGCAGTTATCCGTCTCTTGTCTGGGCTACCGTAAATCTTGCGGCACTACTTTCTGCCTTGTGATATATTTTTCTTCTGCATAGGCGATGTTGCCTTGTTGGTTTGATTTCTCAAAAAAACCACAAACCCGGTTTCTTGCATAGTGCCCGGATACTGTAAGCGTTTGTTCTGCCATTTCAGTATCCATTCAGTACAGCCGGATGGCTGGTTCTGTCTTCCTTCCAGTCCTCTGAATGTGTTTTGCCCAAGAGGACCCCCCTTGCAGGGGTTGAGACGTACCATATGTGGGGTATTTGTTGGCTATTAGGTAACTGCCTTAGCACGCTCCTATGGAGGCTTCCTTACGGACGTCCTTCTGGGGGTCAGGCTGTCCTATATTTCTGCTGCAATCCTGACGTTCGCATTGCTCTATGCACTTCTGTTGCAATTTGCTCCAGTTCTGTTGTGCTTCTAGGCCGCGGCATGGGTTCCTTGCCGTGCGGCCTCTACCTCGCCTGCCTTGATGAGGTCTTTGTTTTTTCAGCGTTGCACTGCTCCTGTGGTCTATGATGGCTGCTCTTCTTTTAACGGTCACTGTCTCTTGGGCCCTTATTCTCTTCCGTTCAGGCACAGTTTTTTCAGGGCTGATGCCCTGTCCTCGTTTTGCACCAGGGACAAAAGCCTCTGTACTTAGTACAATTAGCGCAAACTTGGGTGCACCCTGGTATGTCTGCCATCATATGGTGTTTGTGTTGGTGCTTCTATGGTCAGCCCTTATTGGGCTTGTCTTTCAAAGTAGCAGATTTACCATGTACGTATCTGCTGTACATTCTTATGGCCTCGTTATCTGGCCACTTTCCCAACAGCAGTTTTTCCACATTCTCTGCTGATTCCACACAGGCGTTTTCTACGCTTCTGCTTTGGGTTCATACTGTAACACTCTCAAGGGGAGTGTTCTGTTCTCTGGTACTCGCTTCTTGGGTTCCGGGACCTTTAGGTTGGTCCTTACTTTTTCCACTATTGTGCATAGCTCCACCCCCTCATCTGTCTTTCAGGGGACCGTGCTCCTCCCGGGCGAGGGGTGGATGTTGCTTACGGGCCTGGATATTGTCCTGTCCAGTTCTGCTTCCAAACGATTGTTGGTACTTTACCCGTAACCATCCATTATTGTTACACTTTATTTTTGAGCATCTTTCTTCTTCTTCTATATCTTCTCTGTGCTCTGAAACAGGGGAATCGTGCAGGCAACGTTCCTTCATGCGGTGTCCTTGGTCCTTGACCCGGTCTGCTTGTACTACGAGCTTTTATGGGGGTATGCAAAACAGGTGATGGACAGGCTCTCCACACTACTGGAGTCAAGTTATCCAGGCTGATGAAGGCTGATAGCCAGAAACCAGTCCTTGGATGCTTGATTCCGGTCTGGGAAAGACATGGCTTGGTAGTTCGGACTGGACTGTTCCCATGAGGCACAGGGTCAGAGCTGATTTGCATATAGCCAGTGTCTAGCCCAGGGTGGTGTGGAGTGCAAAAAAACGATGGATTTAGGCCCAGATCCTTGTACTGGGGTGAATGTATGACATTGTTCTACATTCTGTCCATCAACTGTGTTTTTTGCAATTTTATGGGGGTATCCGGCTTGCCTGGTGCCCTAATTGCTGGTTGTCTTCTTGCTGTTGCGTCTCTCGCATCTGGGTTGCTCACACTACCCTACAGGAGGGTCTTTGCTATACTTTGTGTTGTTCTAGCGTCCACAAAGTATGCTTATGTACCTTCCAGTCTTCCGCTTGACTATTATTACTGTACCTATTTTGGGCACTTCTTCTGGTTGCCGTCGGATCTTTCACATGTCTGACAAACTATATATTGGTGTGTCTTCTGTTTCTAGTACTACCGGCACTTTCTGGCCTTGGGTTGGCATTGGGCCAATGCTGTTACACGTATTTTAGCTGGTGCAGGTTTCAACAGTGCTTCTTTCCGCTGTTCTGCATACTGGACCAGTATTTGCTGACTCTGTCATACCAGTTGCCATCTCTCTGGGTCTTACTTAAGGCCAGGACGCCTGATCCTGCGGATCTGTCCGACCCTACGTTCAGTTCCACTTCTTTGCGAAGTCATGAACTTTCCTTTTCACACCTACATATCTAGTATATTTTCTTCCTCTCACCCGGTATACATACAGGGGTTTTCATGCTGTTCTTGGACGGCTTGTAGTGCCTTTGCCTCCCAATGTTTTCCGCTATTTTCTGAGCTTCATGGTTCGGTGTCGCTGCGCTGGCTTGCGGTCCTCACCGTGTTTCGTCGCCTTGTTGACGCCTACGTTCCCTCAGGGAACTTGATTGGGTTCAATCGCAGACCCGCATCCTCTATGGGTATGGCTTTGGTATCTATTCTCAGTTATGGAATCTGCGGCTAGATGTCTCTATCAGATGAACAAGTTACTTACCTTTGGTAACGATGTACCTGGTAGAGACAGTCTAGCCGCAGTTTCCTTAATGCCCGCCCGTCCTCCCCGTTCTGCGAGGACCTGTTCAGGTTGGGATTTCTATACTCTCCTCCCTCCGGGTGGCTTGACCCTTCTACAGGGTGACATTTTCTCTTCACTCCGACACAGAATGCTTCATTATGTTTTCATTGCTCTACTCCGCCCATTCTCGGTATTGGGAAGTATGCTCATGTCATGTGTCCTTTCCAACCCAATGCCTGGATTGTAAAGTGTGAAATCTATTCATGTTTCCCACCCCCGCTCTCCCCTTCTCTATCGCCTTGGGGTCTCTTACCCCTGCGACCCATTGGTTCAAGTCTATTGGCTCTGCCACATTCTATAGGTCTCTTATTGGGGTTACGACTTCTCTTTCTGGTGACGTCTTCTGGTAAGCTTGATCGTGTGTTCCGAACATGTTATCCTTCACAGTTCTACATTATGGTTGCAGACTTTGTTGTCTGCCATGCTGTTTTTTCACTTCATCTACCTCCGAAGGTGGTTTGGCCTAAACTTTTGTGGGGTTGCTTCTCGGAGCGGTGCTCTGGTCTTTCCCTTTTTGACTTTTCAAAATAGTGCCTGGCACTGTACTTTATGGTGCTGTTATTCACCTTTCAATTTCTTTCATCATTTTTGCACACTGTTCCATATTCTCAGTTTTTGGTGGTGGCTCTGCGTTGTGGCGCGGAAAAGTTTCTCCAACGAAAACTGAAGTCAGAGCGCCGGGAGGGGCATATATGGCTCCGCTGATATGTCCGTGGACGAGGTCAGGGCGGAGCCATGCGGCCCCGCCCCGGCACGCAGTGGTGCTGCTGCGGAAAGTTTTCGGGATCCAGTCTTGACGCCTGGGGATATTAAAAGTTAACGAATCTGCGGCTAGACTGTGTCTCTACCAGATACATCGTTACCGAAGGTAAGTAACTCGTTCAATTGCTGCGGAATTGGTTCTGTAATAGTGTGTATTTAGGGTTCAGATCGTATGAGTATTATCTTGGGTGGTAGCTGTTCCTGTACTTGGAAAGAATCTAGGGACTAAATTCTTAACAAACTACCTTGTTTATTTTCTCCTTTTCTGTGTTACCCCTCCAATTGCATTTGAAGCAGTATAGTTTCACAAATTGTTTTACAATCACTTTTTTTGTTTCCTTTTTTTAGGTCTCTGTTTACTAATATTCATATCTGCCGACGTGTGCCGTCACAAATGGTGACTTTTCAAGGGGTGGCCAGGTTTGAAACCTGTACAGAAGCTCAGCATTGAAATGATGTGCCAATTTCATCTGATAACTTGCGACTGTTGTCAAACCTTTTTAACATCTACCTCTCCCTTTTCAGTGAATTGTGTGGTATTTGCAATACTGTTTCCTTATTACACAAGGGACTGTTTTATACACTGGTATTTGAAAGCCACAATAAAATATTTGGTTTTATCTTTGCTTCCTTGAGTGTAATTACTGAATTTTGTGACCTAGCTGTTTGCTAATGTGGATTTTCCTCTCTAACTGATATCCAGAGTCTGTAGTCCTAGATCCTTTTATTAGGCTCGTAACGTGTGTACACTACATTTAAATGCTTACTTCTGTCGCTGGTTCCTTTTCTTCTCTAAGCCGCCCCCCCCCCCCCCCCCCCCCCCCCCCCCCCCCCTCCAAATACAGGGTAGTACACAAAGCAACACCATTCTCTTCTCCTCCTCATGAGGAGCCTATGTTAGCCTTCTTCTCGGATCGTGCTGCTGGCAAAGCTGCGATTATTGTTAGATAATTGTTTACCAGCTTCCTCGCAGCGGCTTGAATGGCAGTTATTATTTATACAGTGGGAACCTATTCTATATTCACCATCCGGAGGTTGGGATCTGGAACAATGTATGTTACCAATGGACTTTCAGCTTTGGGCTTTGACCATAAGTGAAGTAAGACTCTTAGTGATGACCATAAGCCGAGAACTGAAAGCCTGTGTAAGTTCGAGGTATGGATGGACACAAATTTAATGTTGGGCTTGCTGAAGATTAGAGGTATGTGTTGACTGAGACGTGTACTGCTTTGAGATTAGTAGCTTGGATGAACAAACTCAATGCTTAGAATCTGAAGAGGAAGAAGACATCGAAAATGTGACTACCTCTTTTGGTGCCCATGTGATATATCCTTTTTGTAAAATCTGTGCCAGTTTCAGAAGCGATTCACCATCCTTCAACTTGAAAGACTTTTGAAATTGAAAAGCTAAATGAATGTATTGAAGGAACAACTAGTTACTGGGTCGAAAAAGACAAAGAAAGGATAAATACTGGCAAAGCAGTCTATTCTCTGTTGGGGGCAATTCTTTGTAGTAGTTGGGCGACTGTATGTGTTCCCCAGCTGTACCAGAAAGAAAACGATAATGTAGCAACATCTTTGGATGCTACAATGCGGAAGCCAGCAGCAAGAACCATTCCAGAACAGACTGCATTAGCAGAGTCCAAATGTACTCAAAGATGAGGTTAATGAGTCAGGAGATCAATTTTGTGAACTTAAAATGCATACGCCCAAAAATATTGCATTGTAAAGACTTTAGACAAGGACCCAGATTTTTTGTTGCATCTTTAAGAAACTGTGCACATCTAAATACACATAGCCATTAGTGAATGATGCCCTGAGCATTTTACAACGGCAAAGTGCCAAACAAAATTCAAAACAGCAGTGCACCTTAGACTGGATACATTTATTTAGGACATGGGGGAGAGGATTATTCCCACTGGACTCTGGTGGGAACCTGGATTTGTTCTTGTAAATGGTTATTTATTTCTTGTGCAGGTCCAATCTTTTGGCTTTGCCTTAACAGCTTGGACTCTAAGCAAGACTGCCTGGAAGTTTTCCAGGACCTGTTGAATAACTAAGAGGCCTTGGAGAGATGATCTCTGATTGGTGGATAATGTGAATGTTTTTGTCTCTCGGGATTTGTAGTTAACTTTCAAAGCCTTTCATTGTCAGAATAAAGTTTTCTGACTCTGTTGGAGTGAAGAAAGTAAAATAGATCGCTTAATCCTCACCTTTCTTCAATAGAATTAAAAAATTGACATCACTAAAGCAAATACATTTTAAATTTCTTTAAGATTATCCTTCTGTCAACCCCACCCAACTGGGGTTCCGAGTCTTTGTTAATTGCATTGCTGAACGATGTAAGAGGCATATTGTGGCATAGTCAGTTTAATTCTCTTGGATCTCTCTGCTGCCTTTGACACAGTTGACCAAGACACCACCCAGAACATCAGTATAATTCATGATCTTGGCTTGCTGTGTTTTTTAAATCCTTTCTCTCAGATTATTCCCATTGAGTGACATTTGTGTCCAAAGTCTGATTCAGTTTAATAACCTGCTTGCTCATTTTATCTTTCTGACTGGGTACATTTTTATTAGCAAAGAGACTCCAGTCATAAGTTCCCCGACAGGTACGCTACTATGTTTTGGATGTTAACTGTAGACAATAGGGTTACCATAAAAGTGATGTTACTTTTATCATGTTATCATTGTCCCCATGACTAGGCCACAACGAAACTAACAGTTGGTTCTGGGTTAATATCTGTGCCCCAATAGGAAGATGCCTACTCAATCAGTGTAAACTTGAGTAGTCTGTCTTGACTGCGTCCTCTGATTTCATGTAATGTGTGCATTATACGTGGTTTGACCGTATTACCCCACTTCTCATGTACTTCTTGCAAGTTCCAACAAAGTCCTCATTACCTGAATCTGCAGCAAACTTGTTGCTAACATTGGTGTGTGGGTAGAGCACTAATATCTGTATTGGAGCAACTATGCGTGGGGTTGAGAGGTGGGTATATGTAGATGGGTTGTAAATTCACGGTGTTGGATAGATTGACATGTGAAATAGATGACCAGCAGCATTCCACACAAGTGGGAGTGTTGGAAAGCATTAGGCACACATCTCTCCATCATGGGCAGGCAAAATGCGGGACGATCTCACATGACCATCATTCTGAGGCCATCTCGTATTGTGGATTCAGGGAGAGTATAGAAGTAAGCGGGAACTAAAGTGCAATGTGGTATGCATGATGGTGCGAGAACAATATCCAACTGAAGCACTTCTCATAACCTGATGAGGGTATCTTTTTACATAGAGATCTGGCTGAGGGACCAAGATGTGATCAAAAAGTTGTATCTGATCAAGTAGTTTGTACATAATATGCATGATGCCAATAGGAAAAGAACCAAAAGAGATTGTATTTGCATGGTCAAAGGACATCTTTGCCAGGACACTAATATAGGCACCCATCTCTGCCAGTGTGAGGAGAGATCACAAACATCCACGGTATCCATAGCTAGGTTGGAAGAGGGTTGAAACAGTCAATCCGAAAGAGACAGTTGGGTATAGAGTCCTTACCTTAGAATTACCCCCAGGTGTCAGACTTTATCTTGAAAGTTTTTTTGTCTGCAGTACCTCTGCGTGTCGGTCGGCTCCGCAAACGTCGTTGGCGTTGTCGCAGGGATGACGTCGCAGTTGCTACTTAGACACCCCCTCGCGTGCTTTCGTCCACTCTTTTCTTTTTCGGCACCAGCCAGCGCAGATCCCGAGAGCGGTACCTCCAGTCACTTTTTGACTGAACTTTTTGAGCGACTTTTGTCAACGGCATTTGAGTCCTACGACTCCTGGTCCACGAAGGGATGCCCGGCTTCAAGGCTTGCAGATTATGTTCTCAACTGATGTCTGTTACGGATCCGAAACGCATGTGCCTCTTTTGCCTGGAGCGCGACCATGACCCAAAGTCATGCTCTGACTGCCGGTCCATGGGTCTGAAGTCTTTGCGGGAGCGGTCCGTGCCGTTCGAGGTCCCAGTCGCGAGGGAGGTCGAAGGACTGGTCGCTTGAGCCATCACCTCTCTTCTAAGTCTTCTTAGCACTCTGGGTCAGGTAAGTCTAAGCACAAGAAGTCTAAGAAGCATCGTCACTCTTCGACTTCTCCCTGTCGGTCGGCTGTCTCGACGAGGGATGTGGCCGGTGCCCCTCCTTGGGCTCCGTGTGCGTAGCCTGAAGAGTCGACTGAGTATCCCTCTGTTCCCGGGACCTGGAGCGACTCCTGCCCAGCTTCGTAAGTAGAACAAGGTGATGCACGCCATCTTTGGGCAGCCTGAACCCGTCGGTGTGCCGTCGGGCCTGCGGACTCGGTTGGGGGACCTAGGCCTTCTCCGCTGGTGGCTCCGGCGCTGCAGGCCCCCCTTGGATTCAGGCCTGGATCCGGATCGGCGCTGGTTGACCTTATTATGCCTTCACTGGCGCTACTTCCTCCAGCACAGCTACTGCTTTAGACGTCTGTCGAGCCCCCAGCCGGCGTTGACCCCGGCCTCCATTCTGATGTGGACTCTGTGCCAGTCCGGCATCATCCAACGCCGGATCAAGCACCAAGAGGGGTTTATTTGCCCCTGTTCACTCCTGGGGCCCCTTTGTAGGTCAGATTGGCACCCAGAGGATGAGGATGAGGATGAGGACTGGGAGGGGTCAGGTGACTTCTGACTGACCAGTTGGACAGTGAACAGGACTGGAGAGAGGAACTGGGGGGGTGCCAGTGGTGTGAACACCGCCACTGACCTTGGCATGTTGTCTCCTACTACCGTGGCTACGGAGGAGGGCGTGTCATACGCAGTGGTGTTGTGTAGGGCGGCCGAGGCTCTCAACCTCTAGCGCCCTACAGTGGAGGTCAGGACTAACCTCCTGACGGAGGTGCTTCAACCACAAGCGAGCTATTCGGAGCCCCTGTTGCCGTTTAATGAAGCCCTCACCGACGTCCTTTTGGGCACCTGGTCCAGGCCCAACACGGGGACTCCCGTGGATAGGATGATTGCTCGACGCCGCCTGGCTCTGGGCGACCCCACTTTCCTCTCCCAACACCCCAACCCTGAGAGCTTGGTGTTTCAAGCCTCTACCTCCAAGAGTGCATTCTGTCCCGCTCCACCAGAGTGAATCCAAGAAGCTGGATCATCTTTGGAAGATTTTCTCTTCAGCCAGCTTAGGGCTGCGGTTGGTAAACACTGTATGTCTATTGGGCTGTTTTCCCACTCTGTGTGGGATACGGTTGCGCAGGTGCTGCCTCAGTGTCCGGAGGAGACCCAGACAGTGCTCTCCCAGGCTATGGCCACCGGGAGGAATGAGGCGAAGCTTACAGTCTGTTGTGGGCTGCATACCGCCGACTCTCTAGGCACGTCTGTAGCCCTTCAACGCTGCACCTGTAGCCCTTCAACGATACGCCTGGATGAGATAGACTGGGGATGTTCAGAATACCCTTGTGGACATGCCCTTTGATGGCTGTCGCCTTTTTGGTGACAAAGCTCTAGAGCGTTTCTAGTACTCGCGGGCTACAGCCAAGTCCTTGGGCCTCTCCAGCCGCCCTGCGCAGTCTGCTTTTTGCCCCTTTCGTAGGCTGACCAGTTCCCCCAACCTTCGCGTGGCCGTGGACATGGGAACCACCGTCGTGTTTTAGGGGGCTAGCGGGTAGGCCAGTCCACCAACCCCCCCCCCCCCCCCTCCCCCTTCCTCCTCCCCAGCAGCCTCTCAGCCTTCCTAGTCCAATATTTCAGGCCTATCAAATGCCTGTGGGTGGCAGGATTCGACCTCATCTCCCTCCCCTCCCCCCCCCTCCCCCCCCCCCCCCTGGTGCACCATCAGGTCGGACAGGTGGATTTTGAAGATAGTCCGAAGGGCCTGCTCCCTCCCCTTCGAGGCTACCCCTCCAGCCATGCCAACCCAGGACCGCCGTATGTCGGAGGATCACCTGGGCCTTCTCCAATAGGAAGTTATGGCTCTCCTGGTCAAGGGAGCCATCGAGCGCGTTCCTGTCCCAGAAGTAGATTGTGGTGGTTATTCCACTACTTTTTGATCTTAGATCTCAGGAGCCTCTTTCTGAGGTTCTCTTGCTCTTTCTCTCTTTGTCCCAGCAGGGCTTTGCTGTGAGCATTATCAAGGGCTATCTTTCTGCCTTTCTTCGGCTTCCTGATCAGCCTTCTCTCCAAGTCCCCGGTTGTAAATAGTTTCTTAAAAGGCATAACTCTCCTCCTATTCCCTTCGTTATGCCTCAGTGGGACTTGAATCTGGTCTTGACCTATTTAATGTGCACTCCCTTGAGCCACTTCACAACTGTCCTTTAAGGCTTTTAACTCTTAAGACTGCATTCCTGGTGGCCATCACATCTGCCAGAAGAGTGAGTGAGCTCCAGGCCCTTTCAGCCAAGCCTCCTTTTTTGTCTGTACATCTGGATAAAGTTGTCCTCCGGACTCATCCAACCTTCCTTCCCAAGGTTGTCACTGCCTTTCACACTGGGCAAACCATCACTTTGCCCACCTTTTTTCCGCCTCTGCATCCTTCGAAAGGAAGAGAGGCTCCACCATCTGTACCCAAAACGTGCACTTTTTTTATATGGATCGCATCAAACAGTTCCAGGTGGATAACTAGCTCTTTGTTGGCTACGTGGGTGCCAAGAAAGGTCGGGCCGTACACAAGCGGACTAACTCCAGATGGGTCGTTTTGTGTAACAAAGCCTGCTATTCTCTAGCAAAGAAGGAGCCTCCAGTGGGGCTGCACACTCACTCCACCAGGGTGACAGCAGCCACTACTGCTTTGGGACGAGGAGTTCCTCTTAATGACCTTTGTCGGGCAGCTACGTGGGCATCGCTGCGCACGTTTATGGGACTACTGCCTTGACAGCCAATTCCGGAGAGACTACTTCTTTGGCCGTTCTGTTCTCCAGGACTTTCTGGTGTAAACTTGGTTCGCAGACCCACCTCCGGGGTTGGTATTGCTGGGGTATCTATTCTATGGTAAGTAATTTATAACTTAACTGTTTCTTTCAGATGCACAAGTTACTTAGCTTTGGTAGCTATATATCTGTAAGAAACTTAGGTTAGTTCTAGATTCCTTACAGCCCCACCCATCCTCCCCGTTCTGCAAACTGATTTCTAGGGTTAAGGATCTCTTTTCAGTGCCCTAGTTTTGTGCACCATTGCTCTGTGTCTTGCATGGCTCTGTTTCTGGCGTGGAAAGTAGTGTACAGAACTGATGTGCGAGGGCGGCGTCTAAGTAGCTACTGCGACGTCACTTCGGCGACACAACACCAATGACTGACGTGGAGCTGACCGATGCCACCCTCTGACGCGCAGAGGTACTGCTGCCAAACTTTCCCGATCCAGTCTGATGCCTATGGGTTATTCTAAGGTAAGGAATCTATAACTAACCTAGGTTTCTTACAGGTATATCGTTACCGAAAGTAAGTAACTTGTGTCACTAGTTGGTCTCGGCAGCTGCCATACATTCGACTAGTATTGTCAGTATGGAACATGAAC
The DNA here is from genome assembly GCF_964261635.1 of Lissotriton helveticus. NCBI lineage: Eukaryota > Metazoa > Chordata > Amphibia > Caudata > Salamandridae > Lissotriton > Lissotriton helveticus. Next base: position 2,094,304,030 of record NC_136057.1, read on the forward strand.
ACAATATGTGCTTCAAACTGCAGTTTAAAGCCCCCCCTCTCCAGCACTGGTCTTTCACAAGTAAACTGGATTTTGCATAGCAACCAGTGTCCAGTACCAGTTAAGTAAAATCTTAAAATATGCAAACTTGAGCTTTGCCTCCCTGATCCAGATTGTGGGAATGCAACAATGCTCTTTTGTGTAGCTTTGAAGCAAGTGTTTATTCTTAAACCCGTAGTTCTACAGTCACCAATCACAGCTTCGTAATCAGCATGTTGTATATAGCTGAATCCACTCCTTCACTTAGCCTGCCATTGGCTGAAAGAGAATTTGGGATGAAGAAAACCAAGAACTGAGACAAACTCTTTCTTACGACTGAAAGTTGTGGATACTTCCACTCCTGGGATGTCCTCCATCTGTTAACCCCAATGGAAAACATGGCAGGCCAACGAAATGTACCTCTGATTGAAAGGCCAGTATTGTAACAAATGGTGGGCTTTTTCATGTGTCTACACTCCTTCACACTAGTTTGGACAGCAGCCCAAGAATATCCATCACGCCCCTCATAGTTTATCAGTGGCTCGTCATGTAAGAGTCTTTCACAATACATCAAGACTAGTTATTCCCCAAGATAAAAGCATTGAATAGCTGTCCAAAACGATGTGCCTGGTAGACCTGACATATAAATCAGTTGTGAAACTGTGCGCTAGGTGATAAAAGCATGTGTCTCATAAGTTTGGCACTTATGAAGTAGCAGAGGTGTTTATGAAGTTGGAAGGCTTGAATTTGCCAAAAATGCTCTAATCTAGCTGTCATCTGTTTGTAGTGTGGATATGGGAACCAGGAGGTGAAGCATGCTGAGCAAAGTTGTAATGTGGTGCCACAACCATCTTGACATTCTCACTTGCCTTACAATTGCGAAGAGGACTATCTAGCATAATTATTTGTGTATCACAATTGGGAGGTGGAGGCTAGCAAATTGTCAGAGGCCATGTTAAGTAGACCTCTGTTGACCAATACTTAGCAGGTATATTCGGTTTGAGGAATGCCATGTAAAATTGAAACCATCTATCACCACTCTCGTAGTCCCCCTGGAAAGAGATGGTACTAGACTTGTGTCCCAATTAATCCTATAGAATGTAAAGGTTGAGAACTGGTAATGAGTTATCGAGTTAGGGAGCTGAAGTTTGGGATTGATTAGAACTGGTATCCGCATTTAGTAAAATCGTGGAGCACCGGGACACTATCCACACCCCTTAAAGTATTTGCTTTTGTCAAATAGTTGCTGGTAAAGGCTCCAGAGCAAGTAGGATCAATAGCTGGGAGAGAGGATAGCCCTGTCTTACCAAAGTGAAGGCATCAGAGAGGAAGCCTTTACAGTAGATTCATGGACTGGTATATAGCCACTTTGACAATAAAAGCGTGGCTGAGCCTGTCTCTCTGACATTCTGAAGAGAGCCCCACTTGACAGTCGAATGCCGTCTACATGTTGAATGAGATGGCCAGTTTCTTGATATAAACTACACCCTTGTTGTTCAGAGTTCATATTTTATTTGAAAGGCCTCCCTGCAAAGGGATGGTGAGACCAGAGTCAGGAACTTTAGCGGTGTTCATGGGAGCAGTAGGGAATATACCCTTGTACTCAGCAGAAGACGATGTTGCTGCTGTCTGTAAAGGAGGAAGAAGATAAACTGCCTGGCATGTAGCGGATCTAACGCCAGACCTGAGCCACCTTCTGAAAACCTGAGTGCTGCCATTGGGGAATTTGGTGGAGTCCAATCTGCTGATGCCTCTGGACGGTGCCCTGATTGGCTATGAGTGATGATATAAGTATGAACTTCTGCCTGCCATCTCTGCTGTAAATGTCATGAGCAGTAAATGGTCACAGGGCATGCTTTCGGGCCAATCCCCTATGCCCAGTCCCCAGCCTGTGCATGGTAATCTGATAGGTGCTGCAGGTTATGTATATTGCTCCTGAAAACGCTGTAAATGGAAATTGGAGTGGCTTGTTCTTGCTCTCGGTGCCCCTCTCCGCACTTTGTTTTTTTCTTCTTCATCTTTCCGTCCAGATCCATGATGGCACTTGCCATGATTTCTTGGTTCCAGATTATTATTTTTTTTGACTGCTGGTTGCTCTTTGTCCTCCACAATTTCTGCAATGCAGGATCCATATATATTTGCGGATTCCTTGCATCCTATTGCAACATTTCCCGAAGTTAGTACGGAAATAAGATAGCTCACCTAGGCATATCTATGCAGAAATTGCAAATACCGAAATGGTTGAAGGAAAAAAGGTTTGTTGACGAAACATTAGACTATTTGTAAACGTTTATCTTCCAATCCAGATTTTCTTATATGTGAATGAATTGCCAAAATGCACACAAGAATAAACCTTCAAAGAACTGGGGCATTGGGTTCGAACGTCTGGAGAGTACTCGCCTGGGTTGGAGATTGTGGAGGCTGCCTGGCTGCACGCCTGAGCTCCATGGACGCCGCGCATGCCTACTTTTGAGAGTCATGCCACAGTTCGCTGACAGAACTGCTCTAGCTCCATTGTCTTGCACCACTGCTGGGCACCAAGCTGAATAGACTGGGACGAGGTGGGGTGGTTGTGGGGGTTACAGCTAATGGGGTGGGTGGGTGGGTGGGTGGGTAGTTGGGACATTGGTGTGACCAATGGCATTGGGTAGGGTTGCACCAAATTGTCCATCCAACCCGGGGGCAGCCCAGGGTTGCTCGTCCTTAACTGGAGGAGGGTAATTGCTTGATGGTGTCTTATGTGAACATTTGACAATGGTTACCTTGCCTGTTACCGTTTTTTGTTTGTTTGAATCAGTATATTGAAATTTTGTTTTACAATCCTATGTGATTTGCACATTTGGTATAACAATTTTCATAGTATACATGAGCACGGTATTACAAGCCGTAGGCACCTGTTGTACAGTGAGTTACAATAATCAGGTGATCGTTACATCCAATGAGATGTACAGGTAATAACGTTTATGAAGATGTTAATTTAGTTTACTATTCTGGACAATGTGCTACAACCAATACTTCACGGCAATGAGGCAAGTTGCGTACCCAGCAATAAACAGGTGAACAGAAACTACAACAAAAAAGTCATTTTGCCCGTCTTGGCCCTCCCTGTAGTAATGCGGTTTGATGCATAATAAGAGATTACGATTGGAGGTGCTGTAACCAGATGTTAGCTGTGAACCCTGTGTAGCGCAGGTGGTGCATACCCCAAACAGCCCCAGCTGCTTTTAAACCAGTTGATGAACTATGTTGTCTGCTGTGGTGGGAGTTAATGCCAGAAGCCGAACGATCACTGGCCCGCAGGTCAACCAGGATAGCATCCAAGTTGATCACTAGGAGTTATTTGTGTAGTCCTAAACTGTCTTCCCTGTGCAAGGCAACACTTTCCTTCTGAGCCCAAGTCAAGAGGTTGTGTCCAAGTCGCAAGCATCAGGGGCGCCTTTGCCTTGTATCGACGAGTGATGAGGCGTTTGGCTGTTATTCCCTAGATCAAAGAAGTGATATCTGACCTTATTTTACTTAGTCCTTCGATAGAGACCGAGGATGCACATCTCCCAGGTGTTTAGCTCCAAGCATTCTGTGCAGGTGGGCAGCTGGGTAGTGACCCTCTGCGAGTAATGCTGCATGCGTGGGCACCCCCAAAGCATGGGCAGGAGGTCTGCATCTACAGGTAGTGGCCGTTCGCTGGAAACATCGTTTTATTTTTACATAAGTCACAGATGCCCTATGCATGATATAGTACTGTATAAGGAGGAATCTGGCGTTGTGGGAGACTTGGATCGGACCCTGCAGCAGTGCTTCCCATCCCTTGTCGGTACAGGGACGAGCCAGTGCTTCCTCCGAGCTGCGCTGGAGTGGCCTGGGCTGGTATGGGAGTGGAGCGAGTCTGCAAGCCAGGAGACCTGATGTCTGCCTCGTCCCATGTTGCCGGCCCACCTATGTGACTGTAATGCTATGAAAATGCCAATCGGATTTGTTTAAAAAAACAAAGAAAAAGCGAATAAACCTTCAAAGTTATTCTGCCACATATTTTCTCAAGTTACTTTATTGATTTAGAATAAACCATGAAAGGGGCCTATTTGGAGTACAGTTAATTGAAATGTCAGGTTGTGTGTAACGACGTCCAGCAGGGTTTGCTGGAGAAACGATTCCTACAGAATGAGTCGTACTTTTATATCCCACCTGTAGCGTTCTAGTGTTTGCCAACCCCCCCCCCCCCCCCCCCCCCCCCCCCCCCCCCCACCCCCACCACCACAAGTCCTGGCTGCAGCTGGAAACACGTACACCAATGTATCACCTTCTGGCCAGAAGGCTATAAATAAATGGGCCGGAGTCGCACGGGACTTCCGGCCCGACTAGCCCACCAAGGTCTCTGAGTGCTGTACGCATCATCTATCTCTATATATATATATATATATATAAAGCTTGCCCCATAGATCACCTCCCTTAAACTGGCGACGAGGGTGGGATATCTGTGAATATCTCAGAGAGCAGCGTGACCGTACCTGAGGGCCTCGTGAAGCAGTGCGACGCGGCGAGGCGCCTGCCGCCGTTAGGACTGCACAGGTGGGCGAAAGGAAGCAAGCGGCGGCGGCGTCGTCGACCACACCGGTGAGCAGCGAGAAGCAAGAGCTGCGTAGGGGCACCGGTGCAGCGAACGCAGGAAGACGCGTGCACAGAGAAGCGTGCCTGCTCGCTAGAAGGCCTGACGGCCGAGTGCAGGTGGCGCGCATGCGCAGAAGATTCAATGCCCGGTAAGAAGGGGAGAGGCCCAGCGCGAGCGCCAGAGACCCGACCGGAGAAGGAAGGGAAGAAGCCCCGATCAGAGAGGCATGAAAGTGACGGCCCAAGAGCGCCCTAAAAAATAAACAAGCACTTGCAAGAGTCACTGCAGAACAAGGGAGGCACCCAACAAGTAGCCCAACAAATAAACTTTGACAAGGCAAACAGCCACACACGGTGGGACAGTATAGCAGGCAGTTTACAAAAAAGAGAAAGCACTGGCAAAGCAAACAGTGAAGCCACATAACAAGCAGTGACAAGATCCAGAACCAAGGTCTCAGAGCTGTTGCATGACTGAGCACCAGACGCCAAGAAGTATGAGAAGGATACTCTAACAACAAGTACCTCACAATGTCAAACCAACCAGGCGCCGCGGCAGGAAATCAACAACAAGCCGCAGTCCCGGCGCAACAACAAGCCGCAGTCCTGGCGCAACAAGCCGCAGTCCCGGCGCAACAACAAGCAGCACTCCCAGCGCAGCCTGCTGGACCACCAATGCTGTTGTCGGCACACTCGCAAATCCAAGCACTGCCACCATTTAGCGAGCTAGTTGATCCGGCAACAGCAGCACAGAGGTGGGCAGTCTGGGTTGGGCAACTAAACAACTACTTTGTAGCCACCAGAGAGAAAGACGATGAGGTCAAGAGATCGTTGCTACTGCATTTTGGAGGCACTGAAATTTACAAATTGTTCGGTCAACTTCCAAATACCGGAGCTGCCAATGACTATGACGCTGCTGTGCGGGCACTAAATGCGCACTTTGACCCTCAGCTCAACCCACATTATGAACGTTTCAAATTCAGTCAGTCAAGGCAAAGAGAAGGAGAGACGATGGATGCATTCCATGCACGTCTGAGAGAATTAGCAAGTACATGTACAGAGGATGACCAAACAAAAGAAGTCACCGCATAGCTAATACAAGGATGCAGAAACAAGACACTGAGAACACTAATCTTGCGTCAACCACGCATCACACTAGATGAGATATTAATCCTTGCGCGTTCGCATGAGCTATCGGATGTCTGATCCACAGTGATGGAAGCCGCCCTAAATCCCCAAGCAGACACTGGGAGCAATATAAAAACAGAGAGTGGACGCCGCTAGCACTCCAGGTAGGAGTGGGCAAGGAAGATGGCCGACTAGAATGCTGTGACGACAGCCATGTGGCTACTGTGGACGAGATGAACACAACCAAGATGGCTGCCCGGCATGAGGGAAAACCTGCTCCAAGTGTGGTGTGCTGAACCACTTTGCAAGTGTGTGCCGGCGAGGGTTCCGTGGAAGGAATCCAACAGGAAGAAAGACACTCACGAGTACAGTCAGACAACTAGCCCTTGAGGAAGATCAACCATCACGTCCGACGATGACCCGACACCAACGACACCCCCGTCTAGACGATTCATCCACAGAAGAGGATGACGAATGCTATTTCGTATCCTTCACAAAAGACTTAGGTTGGGGCCTCCGCCTCCTCTTTAAGTGCCAAATACAAATCGATGGGTCATCGGTCACTGGAGTAATAGATACTGGCGCCACAGTAAATGTGATGGGCATACAACACTACAAGACCCTCAACACTAGACCAAAACTGGTACCGTCCAAGATCCAAATCCTGACGTATGGCAGTCAAACGCCCCTCCCTCTACGAGGTAAGATGCTGGTACAAGTCCAAGCCGAAGACTGGGAAGTAACAACGACATTTCACGTTGTTGACAAAGAAGCTGACCTGCTGGTCGGGAGCCACACTGCAGAGGATCTCAACCTCATTGCATTCGCCAACGCGGTCAAAGTACTCAGATATCCTGCAACTATTCCCATCGCTGTTCGAAGGGTTAGAGACAATCAAACGACAACCTGTGAAACTACACATTGACAAAGCTGTGCAACCCATCGCGATGAAACACAGGAGAATCCCGTTCCATCTCAGAGCTGCTGTCGAACAAGAACTAGCGCAGCTAGAAAGACAAGGCGTCATTGAAAAAGTGACAGGCCCAACACCGTGGGTGTCACCCATGGTGATAGCAGAGAAACCCCGACAGCCAGGGAAGATAAGTATCTGCATAGACCTGCGAATGCGCAACAGAGCAATAAAGAGGGAAAGGCACATCACACCCACAGTCGATGATATATTAACGGATTTAAACGGAGCCCAGTGGTTTTCGAAACTGGATTTGAATGTAGGATACCACCAACTGAGGCTTGCTGAAGAAAGCAGATACATAACAACGTTCTCGACCCATTTAGGCCTTCGACGGTACAAGAGGTTACATTTCGGAATATCCTCAGTGGCCGAAATATTCCAAAATACCATAAAGGAAATATTCTCAGGGCTGCAAGGAGTACTGAACGTCGGCGATGACCTATTAATACACTCCAAGACCAGTGAGGAACACCATCGACGGCTGAAGTCAACACTCAAAAGGCTGGCTGAACACGGAGTAACGTTACACAAGGACAGATGTAAATTTTTTCCAGAAGTCAATAGAATTCTTTGGATATGTATTCAATGCAGACTGAGTCCAAGTGGATCCCCGAAAGTCGCAGGCGATCAAACATGCCCCTGCCCCGACAACAGCCTCTGAGGTGAGAAGTTTCCTGGGAATGGCCCAATACTGTGCCATATTCATCCCTAATTTGGCCACCATCGCAGAACCCCTACGGAATCTGACGAAAAAAGAGAACCCATGGAAATGGACAGACTCTGAAGAAGAAGCTTTCACCAAAGTGAAGACCGCACTACTAGATGGGAACACCATGGCCTTCTTCAAAACCTCGCGACACACCGAAATACTAGTGGATGCCAGCCCGGTCTGGCTAGGAGCCCTGCTCACACAAGAAACCGAACCGTGGGTGTGGGCTCCACTCGCATTTGCGAGCAAAGCGCTCACTGTGACTGAGGCGCGATACTCTCAAATTGAACGAGAAGCATTAGCTGTAAAGTGGCCCTGTAATTATTTTCACCTCTACATAACTGGACAACTGTTTCGAATGGTGACAGACCACCAGCCACTGATACCTCTGTTTAAAGGCACTGCTCCTCATCCACCGCCACAAATCGAGCGGTGGGCCATTCAAATACAACAGAACCAAATGGACCTTGTATACAGACCTGGATCAAAGAACCCCGCGGACTTTCTATCTAGGCACCCACCCGTGGATACCGCGCTTGAGTTCGACCAGGACAGGCAAACGGAAGAGTTTGTGAACATGGTGTCGCAGTGGGCCTGTCCACAAGCTATGTCAGCAGAGACAATCATGGCCCAATATGATAGTGATGTAGTCCTGAGGAGAGTCATAGATGCTATACAGACAGGATCCTGGGAAGTTTTTCTACGCAATGTCCAGGGATGGAGTGAAGATGACTGGCTGCGTTTAGGTCAACTCTGGAAAGTACACAACGAACTAAGCCTCGCAAAGAATGGACTCATATTAAGAGGACATCGAGTGGTAATTCCTCTTGCACTACAGCTCCAAGCAACAATGCTATCCCATGAAGGACATCAAGGCACTCGAAGGATGAAGGCCAGAATGCGCGGAAAAGTATAGTTTCCCAATCTTGAGAGCAGTGTTGATACAGTCGTACAAAATTGCAGAGCATGTCCAATAACCAGCACTGCAGAAGCTCCCGCACCAATCATCACGGAAGACCCCGCCCCATCACCATGGTCGTGGGTCAGTCTGGACTTTGGTAACTTCCCGGATGGGAGAGCGACAGTAGTTTTGATGGACAGTTATACGAAATATCCCATAGTAGAACTGGCACAGTCCACCAGTTTCACTAACCTCCAACCCATTTTGAGCAAGACCTTCACAGACTGAAAACGTATAATGGCCCTCCTTTTCAAGGGAGTGAATTCAAGGAATTCCTGCAAAAGCTAGGAGTGAAGCATCATCGTATCACACCGCAATGGCCCCAGGCCAAAGGAGAAGTAGAGCGGTTCATGCGAACAATTAACAAGATCTTAAGAATAGCTACAGCGGAGGGCACCAACCCAGAAGAGGCCCTCCAACATTTCCTCCATGAATACAGGAGCACACCCCACAGTACGACCCAGAGGTCCCCCTGGTCGCTCATGCTATCAGGCCCAAGGCGTGATCTGCTCCCCATGGCGGAGAAATGGGCACCGGATCATTATCTCCCAGAAGACACTCAGGCCCGGCGGACGAGGATCAACGACAGGGCCAGCAAGAGACGGAGAGCTCACAACCGAGCACTAGTTCCCGGAGATTCTGTACTCACCTGAGAGAGAACACCAGGTGGAACAGTCAGAACCCCATATGAAGCAGTCCCATGGACTATTCGAACAACCAAGGGTACTGCCATCACGGTACAGCGTGAAGGTGAAGAAGTGACGAGGAACATCTTGTGGTTCAAATGAATACCATCTACTCCTATCTGTACGGAGCAACCGAGTGAGCCCCTGGCGGGGTGCAGCACTGCAAATGATCCAGCAGAGTTTCCTCACTCAGTCACCGGCACCCTCACCTGCCACGACACCTGTGTCAATAAGAACACCACAGCGAACCAGCCCAGCGGATGTACCAATGAAGGGACAGCGACAATATAACTTAAGGCCCAACCCCAGGCCGAGCCAGAGACTGGCAGATTTTGCATGCTAAGTCTTTTGTTTTGATTTTTCAAAAGTCTGATTTGGGAAGGAATGTAGCGTTCTAGTGTTTGCCCCCCAAGTCCTGGCTGCAGCCGGAAACACGTACACCAATGTATCACCTTCTGGCCAGAAGGCTATAATAAATGGGCCGGAGTCGCACAGGACTTCCGGTCCGACTAGCCCACCAAGGTCTCTGACTGAGTGCTGTCCCATCTATGTATATTAGCTTGCCCCATAGATCAACTCCCTTACAACTCTGAATCGCTTTCTCCCAGTTGACAGATCTTCACGAAATCTGAAATGAAGAACATGCGCTGGAAAGGCCAAGTTTATGCCCATTTGTGTGCAGATCTATCCAACTATGCCAGAGTTATCAAATCGAAAACAAAATTTGCTGTGGAAATCCTAAGCTAATTAGAAACGAGTTGCTATTGTCATTGTCTGTTTATGATACATATCTACATAGTCCTACCAACAATAGGGCCTCACTGCGCTAATGAGGTAATGCATTTTCTCGCCGTAATTTTGATGGACCTGTCTGAGCATATTTTGGTTAAATAGTTACCTATTTGTGGTTTTATCGCCGTTCACGATAGGTGCGTTTAAATAACTGATAGGTTGTCGAGATAAGAAGTGTAGTTGATGTAGTAGCCAAAGTTCCAGAACCTGGCCTTACGGGCCAAGCGGCGCAGGGCACGCCTAAGATCCCCGAGTTCACCTGCCTTGACCGACAGACACTGGACACTCTGTTAGGCGTAGAAAAGTAGTTTTATTAGCTGCAGCTAAGCACAGTTGTCTAAGAAGTACCAACAGGTAGGTTCTCAAGAGACTGCCACTTCAATCTGTGGCGCACAGTCTATTATACAACACAAGTTTACAATGACAACTCCCAAAATACACAAAACTAACGAATAGGAATAGTTCGAAAACAAGTATCAGATGTCTAAAACACACCCTCCTTTCAGATTCGTGTGCTCCCCTCCCATCAGGTTAATCAACACAGGTGACCATAATCCAGTTTGCAGGTGGTAAAACATGTGTAGAATGCTTCAAAAGGAGAGCTATGTAACAAGAGAACACACGGAGAGAATAGTGAAGGCCAGTTAAATAAGATAAGGAAGAGAAGAATGGTGGGACCCAAACAGTGGAGTAGAGACATGGATTAATCAGTCTAGACATGGCTTTACGAACTCGGCCGGACCCTGACATCAGTATTGCACACAAGGACAAAGGTTGCTTGTCGACCAGAAAAACACCGCGCAGCTGAAAGTGGCAGAAAAGACCATTTTCCTTACGTTAGCCGTGCTGCCTGAGTGAGGCAACATAAAATGGCGACTGAACGTAAAATGGAGACTGTAGCAAAGCGAGGCTAAAACTACGTAACCTCAGACCCTCCTTTTGCCATACTCAGGCAAAGCAAAAGGAACCCATGTCAATCTGAGTCGAGGTCAATGGTCATGAGGTCACTAAGATGCTGTTGCACCATCCTCTTAATATGTTCAGTCTGTTGTGTTACTTGTTTAGAAACACAGATCGTGGCACAAAGTCCACAAACAGCTGGACCACACTGAAGACAGAGACAGCAAGAAAAGACGAGTGCTAGAATCATTCCAAGGAAAGTTAGTACTTTCCATCCCCAAGTGGACAATAGTCCCCAAAACCATCCCATCACAGACCAATCTCCAGTATCTTGGTGTATGGATTCAGAGATGACATGTAGCTTAGAGATGGCTTGGTATACCGTAGGGGCGTTATCAGGAATGTAAATACAGCAACTAGACCCAATCAATTTGCAAACTCCTCCTTTGTCTGCAAGCACTATGTCTAACACCATCCTGTTCTGCAAAGTCATAAGTCGGTCCGCCTGAAGCTCAGCAGTTAAATTCTTTAATGCTCCAGAAGTGACATTAATTGTGGCATCAACCACACGGACCAACTGTCTGATATTTTTACTATTGGCCATCGGACCCCAAAAGGGAAGGAATCCTTTCAGAAAATCCCCTCCTTCTTGCCCTGCTGTGTCTTCCGAATCTACTACTCCTCTAGTAACTCTCTTCTTGTGATAATCAGCAGGAGCAGTATATGTAGGAGGGAGGAGAAAGGCTATATAACATGTTCCCGAAAAGTGTGTGGGAAGCCATGTATAAGCTTTATCGTAACAGATAAAATATGTACCTTGTGATGCCACTAACGGTACGGGAGTAGAAGGAGTATAGACATAAGTGTGGGAACAGTTGCTCCTCTCTTGCTTGGTTTTCGTATTCTGGCCATTTATTTGTAAGCATAAATGACCTTTCTGGGGTAGTACCCAAATAGGTGCAGAATTCCGCTGTTTAAGCTTGTCAGTGAGACTAAGAGTATAACGAGTTATATTCCACCCATCATACGCTCTCTTTTCATCTTTGGGAATCTTGATGATGTCAGCAATCTTTGCCATAGTTACAATGCCCTTTATCAACGAACTGTGACTGAAATCCACTCCACCATTATAGGATCCACCAGAAGGATATCCGAGTAGATTCTGGTATGTATTGGAAAACATGGCCAGATAAGCCCAAGCAGAACCTTCGTATGAAAAAGGGAGAACTAGATACGGCATTCCTCTTTGTGTATTATGTGGTATGAGGCCACATACCCAACAATCAGTAATATTTACAATCAATTGATGCTGGTGTAACAGTTGAATGAACGAATTGTTAAGATATTCCATTCTTCTCATTTGCTCGTGATCTGGGAGTGAGTAAAATTTATGGGGTGAAACAGTAGTAGATGGAGTCAAAGGGGCAGAAATAGGAACAGGTACTAACTGTAGAACATGAATAAGCCATCCAATGCATGCTAATAAACTACTCAGACCTACTAAAACACATAAGGCTACGCCACATCGACCAAATAATAACTTCTTATAATGAGCTCTCTTCAATATTTTCGCATCACTTCCTTTCCCTGTACTATCCATTACTCTAAAAGCGTTGCTCACGATAATCTTCCTAGATCACTTGGCTGTGATTGTTAGCCGTCCTATGACACTGCAAGTCCTGTTGACCTAGTCACTATTCAGGTCACAGCTCAAGACTCCTACCGCGACCCTGCAACTTGATGGATAAGGGAAGGAAAAACTTTTCTTTATTAGCAGAATGTAAAGAAAAGGAAAGTTAGAATTAATTGTCTTCAGAGGATCTTTTTCTTAAGAGGATCTTTTTCTTAAATTGTATCGTCTCTTTCCGGGTGTTGTTTGGTCCTGGAACAAATGTTCGGGATCTGTTGTATTAAGTCTCAGATGAGAAGGTACAGCTTCCTGCAAAACATCATTGTCCTCTTTCTCTGAACTAGTCCAATCCAGGTGTGCACTGCTAAATGGAATAAACTTGGGTACCTTTTCGCACTCACTATCACCAACGCCTTCTCTGACCCACTGGTCATAAGGCAAAGGCAATGGTACCCTTTTACAGTGCACACCATGAATCCAATGTCTTTTTCCCAGGACCTTGACAGCCGTACGAGTGGTGAGCAGGACTTGTCTAGGAGGCCCCCAGCGAGGTTCCAAATTCTTTTTCCTCTGGAAGTTCTTCAGACACACCCAATCTCCAGGCTGGATGGTGTGTCCGGGATCTGAAGAGGCCTCTGGTAAAGCGTTTTGAACCTGTTGATGAATGACATGCAATTTAGTGGTGAGATCATGCAAATAGTCAATCAACAGTGGATAGGGGATATCTGAATACTCCTTGGGTCTGGGGACTCCCCAGACATTAGCTGGACGTCCAAACACAATCTCGTATGGGCTAAGCCCCAAACGAGAATGAACAGTCATTCTAGTAGAAAGGAGTGCTAAAGGTAATGCATCAGGCCAAGAAAGGCCCGTGCTGGCCTGAATCTTTGCTAGCTTAAGTTTGAGAGTACCATTGTAACCCTCTACCAGACCCGCTGACTGAGGATGGTTTGCTGCATGGAATTTTTGTTTGATGCCTAAACCTATACACACCTTTTGCATAATTTGACCTACAAATTCACTTCCATTGTCACTCCAGACAATGCGCGGTAAACCAAACCTCGGAAAGAATTCTTTCAAGAGTATTTTAGCAGTGGACAAAGCAGTATTGTCCTTTAGGGGGTAGGCCTCTATCCATCTGGAAAAGGCACAAACCACCACCAGGACGTACTTGAGATTATTGGAACGCTCCATATGGATGTAATCTATCTGCAGTACTTCAAATGGGTATGTAGGGGGTGCAAAGTGACCTGTTGGAGTTCCTTTTCCTGGATTGTGCATCAAACAAACAATGCAGTGTTTCACCACATTTTCTGCACGTTTTGGAATACCCTCATTCTGCCATACTGGAGCTAAAAGTTTGCATATACCACGAGCATTAATATGAGCTGGTCCATGAGCCATAGTAACTACCGGCAGTACATGCGCATTAGGTAGCAACCATCGCTGATACTCTGACAATTCCGTCCAACAACCCGTATCATCCAACATTCCCGTACTTTCTTTCCACGTACTCAATTCTTTCTCAGTAGCCTCCTTCTGAATTGCTTTCACACTTTCCACTGTGTTTTCACACATACCAGCTTCTGCAACCCATCTAGCAAGCCCTGCAACATACATGCGACTTTCAACATTCCTCGCTGTTCCCTTCGCCACCTCGTCTGCAAATGCATTCCCTCTACCCACGTCATCAGTAATCTTCTTGTGCGCACTGCACTTTACAATCGCTATCTGAATAGGCAAGGCAAGTGAATCAAGAAGATCCGTTACCAATTGACCATGCTGTATTTTAGTGCCGTGGGAGGTAAAGAATCCTCTTTCCCTCCACAAACGACCAAAACTATGGGCAACGCCGAACGCATATTGACTGTCAGTATAGACAGTCACTCTTTTCCCTTTCGCCAACACACATGCTCTTGTCAACGCAATCAGTTCTGCAGCTTGCGCTGAGTTATGCAAAATACGTGCAGTTTCTACCACTGTGTACAACGTCGTGACTGCATAAGCAGCCGTTGTTTCGCCATTAGGGAGCTTGAAACATGACCCATCCACCCATAGGGTACCATCTGGATCCACAAGCGGTGTATCCTTAAGGTCTATCCGACCCTTCGTTTCTTCTTCAGTGCGAAGAAAACAATCATGCTGATCTTGTACATTATTAACATCCAGAACAGACAACAATGTGGCTGGGTTCAAGACATTACACCTTCTTATATGTATATGACTAGCTAGAAGCGTCAACTCATATCCAGACAAACGAGCACTCGTTAAATGCTGAGTTTTTGTTCTATTCAGAAGAGTATCCACTGCATGTGGAACCATCACATTAAGAGTATGATCTAACACTAGTCCAGCAGACTGACGAATAGAAATGGCCGCTGCTGCTGTTGCTCTAAGGCAACTAGGTAATGCCTTCGCTACTGGATCTAATGTTGCAGAAAAATAGGCACACGGCCTTTGTTTGTCACCAAATCGTTGCGTTAAGACTGATAATGCGCAACCTTCCCTTTCATGCACATATAGTGTGAAAGGTTTACTGTAATCTGGAGTACCTAGCACAGGAGCAGAACACAAAGCAGTACGTAAGTCTGTAAAACTCTTTTGGCATTCATCAGTCCAAGGCAAAGGCTGAGGCGTATCTTTAAGTGTAAGTGCCAACAAAGGTTTAGCAAGAAGGGAAAAATTAGGAATCCATTGCCTACAATAAGAGGTAATACCTAAGAAAGCACGCACTTCTTTCTGTGACAATGGTACAGGCATTCGTGCAATTGCATGAATACGTTCTGGAGTCAATCGCCTTCCCTCCTTCGACAAGAGAGACCTAAGTAGGTAACTTCTTGTCGGCAATATTGCAACTTGGAAGACGATACTTTATGATTTAAATCAGACAAATGCTGTAAGAGCGATACAGTCGCTGCTTTACAAGCAGTCTCAGAATCAGCCGCAATCAATAGATCGTCCACATACTGGATAAGAGTGGCACCTGAGGGCAAAGAAAATGTATCAAGTTGCGACTTTAAAGCTTGACTGTATATTGAAGGACTCACAATAGCCTTGAGGTGCGCGTTTGAACCGGAAGCTTCGACCTCCGAGAGAGAAGCCGAAAAGATCCCGACTTTCTGCAGCAATGGGAATGCTAAAGAAAGCATTCTTAAGATCGATCACTGAGAACCAGACTGCTGAAGCAGGAATCATAGTAAGCAAAGTCGTGATATCTGGCACAACAGGAAATTGAGGGACAACGATTTTGTTGACCTCTCGAAGATCAATGACAAAACGATAAACAGGTGGCTGAGAAGGATCAGTACGTTTAAGAATAGGCAAAACAGGACTATTGCAGACGTTTCCTCTAGTCTCTTCAACCACACCCTTCTGAACCAGATCATGAACAATGGCCAACAAGGCTCGCTCACCATCACTGGAGATCTTATATTGAGGAACACGTGGCATCTTAACATTATCTTTGATAGTAATGACATACGGTGGAATCTGTAACAAACCAACATCATTTGGACCCACAGCCCAAAGTTTAGCTGGAAGAGATTGCAACTCGGGTGGCAGTTGTTCCTTAGAAACATATATTGGAGAAGTCATTTTATCACCCAATGTAAGATGTACACCAGAAGGCGAACAATACAACGTGGCATATAAACGTTTCAAAAGGTCTAAACCCAACAAATTCTCTCCGCAAACTGTTGTTAGAAGGAGTGGAGCTTCCAAATCATATGGACCAATGGAAATGGGCAAGGGACAAGAAATAGGATTTGAAACTGGGGCGCCACAGAATCCTACAGAAACATTTGTTAAGCCGGACAAAGGTGCCCCAGGGAGTTTAGAACGCATTATAGAACTTCTCATAGCGCCAGTATCCAAGAGAAATGGTTCTGTAACACCTAATGCCATAACATTAACATAAGGTCCTTCCTGATCTACTGGAACTGATATGACTCCCTCACTTTGTCTCTGGCTGTCCTAGCTAGTATGGAAAGCAACATTCTCATTGTCGTAACAATAGTCATTATTGTAGTATTGTGCAGATTGAGAAGTCTGCTGGTCAAAATAATTCGCAGAGGTTTGAGGAGGAGAGGGACGTTGTTCCTGAGGAGGAGCACCACGACCTCTACCTCTAGACATGGATCGAGAATCACCACGACCTCGTGGCGCTAACGATCCACCATACCGTTGTAATAGAATCGGACAAGTGTTCTTAAAGTGACCATCCTCCTTACAGTAAGCACACTGGTTGGGGTCCAATGGAGCCCGAGGGAACTGGCTTTTGCAACAACCTCTGAAACTGTGGGGGCTGGGAAAATAGAGGTTGAGCAGAACGAGGTGGATAAGCCTGTTGCAGAAGAACCTTCGTTTTCAAGTCTTTAGTCTTTTTCTCCGCTTTCTCCTTATCTTCCTTTTCCCTATTCTCATAATATTGAGCAGTAGCCAATATCTGGGCAGTGGAAGAGACAGCCCACGAACTCTCCGACTGTTTCAGTTTGTTTGATAATTCTGGAAGTAAGTTAAAAACAAATTTGTCTACGAATAATCGCTGTCTCCCTCCAGTGCTCATGTCTTGCCCACTATGATCGATGAAAGTCTCCTCAAAACGAGTAAAGAAGTCGGAGACACTTTCATCCGTCTTTTGCTTACATGCCGCCAACTTATCCCAGTTAACACGCATCGCAGGCATTAGAGTCTTCATCAAATCTATGATTCTTCCAGGTAATTCTGTAATCAAAGCGTCTGGTTTAGCCCCACCTACTTGACCTACGTCTGCAGCCGCAATGGCAGCCCAATCGCCACCTAAAGCTGCCGCATGATCCTGCCTACGAATCTTAGCCCATATAGCTTGTGGCACTACATTCCCCATGAGTAAGTCAATATCAGCCAAATTCATAATACAGGCGTCAACAGTCTGGGACAGCTCCTTATAATATCCAGCAGGATTCTTACGAGGGTCCGGTAAAGACTGTTTAAGAGCCAATACTTCCGTTCTTTTCCACGGGTCATGTACCCATATGCGCTGAAAATGAGCAGGAACACCTGGATTATTACCTGCTTGAGGAACTGCATCTCTCCATATTGGAGGAACTTCTCGCATAGAATATTGTGTTGTCTTGCAACGAACCACAAAATCAGATTCAGGAGAATTTTGAGAGAAAAAGGTAGACCTAAAAGCAACAAGTTGTTGAACAGCACGTTCCACAGCAGGACCCACGATCAATCCCTTATCAAATTGATCCTGGATGTCAAATAAATCCCGAGGAGGCGAGTCTAGATCTACGTCTTCCCACGCTTTAATCAAAGTATTGCACATCACATCAAAATACGTATCTCTGTGTGGGCGCGTTTCATTGAAGAAAAGTATCTAATATGTCACGTGTGTCATACGGTACACGACTCGTGATCCAATTAGAAGCAAGGGAATCCAATTTAGTTCGTTCTTCAAAATCTGGAAACTGACTACGAGATTGTCTCCTAGACGAAGCAGGAGAGAAGAAAAGAGGGCCAAGCAAAGGCGATAACAGACCTGCGACAGTATCAACTAAACGCCGTCTAGCTGTAGGAGAATCTGAAACTAAGACAGGAGACAGTGTATTCTGTAAAGTGGAAGAAGAATCTGTAGCGAAAAACGACAGATGGAGAAGGCTGAGGCAAAGGAGATTGGGGTACAGACATTGTCGGCGAAGGAGGCTGAGGCAAAATGACAGGGACAGGTATTTGTGCAGGAAGGACAGAGGCCGCATTGGCAGCAGGCTGTAATGGTGGTGCATTGGCTCCTACCACGTAAGGCGGAGGTAATGTCAACAAATGGGACATGAAAGAATCGTCATCAGGATTTTTACTCTTTGTAACGGTAGGCAATACAGGGTAGCATCTATCCGCTGCCATACGATGTTGTCTTTCCGACACCTGAATCATCTGATCAGTTTCGTCATTTTTAAATTGCTGGGCAGCCTGAAGAATCGTCACACTCTGCTCTTTCTTATCTTTCTTCATTTGCTTAATTTCTTTCTGTTTGGCTTCCTTGCGCCATAGGCGAAAAGAGTCAAACCTTGCCGGCCGGGCTTTTCTCTTGAATAAAATCGCTTCCAGATTGTCTAAAATCTCAGTTTCAAATGACCCGTGTTGTGGCCATTGTAAAACACCGTCTTTTTTAGTGTAACGGGTCCATATGTCATTAAAAACTATAGGACCCACACCGTGCTTTGAGTACAACTCATAATTAGGAGTTCCAACTGGAGGAATCGGACACGAATCCTCCAACCGGGAGTCCGCAGAACAAGCACAACAACAAAATCTCTTAAATTTACTAAATCCAGGCATTTTAACCTTACAAACGTCAAGGGATCTATTTAGACAATGTAGTCACAGCACAAACGTACTTACCCCTTGGCTTCGGTTAGCGCGCTACCCGAATAACAAAAATACAAAACAAAGAGAGTGGGCGCTACCCACAAATACTTAACTAAATGCTTTTCTCACGCTAACGGATGTCCGTCTATCGTCTCGCGATACCAATCATCACCAGGGGCCAAGGCAGGGCGACAGTCAGGGCAGCAGTCGTCAGCAGCCGTCGGGAAGGAGTAGCCACGCTTCAAAAGACCTTCGGTCCACTTCGACATGCAGGGGTCACTCACGTGGTTCGCGAAATCCTCCGGAATTTTCCTGCGAAGCTAACGACTCTCGGGCAAAACTACTACCGCTGAAGTCGCCCACACGTTGGGCCGCCAATTGGAGAACCTGGCCTTACGGGCCAAGCGGCGCAGGGCACGCCTAAGATCCCCGAGTTCACCTGCCTTGACCGACAGAGACACTGGACACTCCGTTAGGCGTAGAAAAGTAGTTTTATTAGCTGCAGCTAAGCACAGTTGTCTAAGAAGTACCAACAGGTAGGTTCTCAAGAGACTGCCACTTCAATCTGTGGCGCACAGTCTATTATACAACACAAGTTTACAATGACAACTCCCAAAATACACAAAACTAACGAATAGGAATTGTTCGAAAACAAGTATCAGATGTCTAAAACACACCCTCCTTTCAGACCCCGTGTGCTCCCCTCCCATCAGGTTAATCAACACAGGTGACCATAATCCAGTTTGCAGGTCGTTAAACATGTGTAGAATGCTTCAAAAGGAGAGCTATGTAACAAGAGAACACACGGAGAGAATAGTGAAGGCCAGTTAAATAAGATAAGGAAGAGAAGAATGGTGGGACCCAAACAGTGGAGTAGAGACATGGATTAATCAGTCTAGACATGGCTTTACGAACTCGGCCGGACCCTGACATCAGTATTGCACACAAGGACAAAGGTTGCTTGTCGACAAGAAAAACACCGCGCAGCTGAAAGTGGCAGAAAAGACCATTTTCCTTACGTTAGCCGTGCTGCCTGAGTGAGGCAACATAAAATGGCGACTGAACGTAAAATGGAGACTGTAGCAAAGCGAGGCTAAAACTACGTAACCTCAACCTTCTGGGTTATTTGGTTTAGCCCTGGGCACGAGTCTGGGTACACGGCATTCCCCCCACTATTTTCACATTGTGGACGCCGTCCCACCTGCCAAGAAGTTGGGCCCCACAGGAATATGTTGAACTTGTCCCGGCACCGGGACCTGCTCTGCAGCGCCTGTATGTTGTCTGCTTTCCATTCCCAGCAGCAACGGGCAGGCAGCGAGGGGCCTTTTCTTTCCACCCCCTTCTGAGCCGAAGTTAAGGAGCCATCAGTCCTCCTTTTGATCTAGTGTCCGATTGGAAGCGGTCTGGAACCTCCTACTTAAATGCAAAGGAGGAGAAAAAAAGCACAGTGCTTGTTATCCATTCACGGGTGCTTTGGAGATGCATTCTTATTACTTTGTTCAGTCCCTTTGTATAAGCACATGCACTGTAATGATATCAGATGGGTTGGTCTGTCCCAGTATTTACACAAATAACAATTTAAATAGCTATTTCATTTCTTTTATAGCGCTACTAATCCCAATGCAGAGTGTTGGAGTGCTTTACATACCATACACATTATCCATTAAAAATAAATCATGTACGTGTGCAAATCAATGTACAAGATGTTACGAGACAGTCCGGGTTACAAGGAGTAGGAGTCAAATACCCTTCATAGCTCTTACCTATCTCGATAAAATAAGTCTGTGAGCTGCATGTTACATGATTTGTGCATGTTCCATGATGTGCTTTGCTGCAGACCACTTTTTTAAAACCTATTTTATTGCATTTTCAGTTGACATACGTTATAACATACACATATCAGAGCACTGTTGCACAATGAAGTGGTACATTTATGCTCACAACATTGTATAAGATGCACACCATGTGTTTTTATGAATAACAAACCTGA
The DNA here is from genome assembly GCF_964261635.1 of Lissotriton helveticus. NCBI lineage: Eukaryota > Metazoa > Chordata > Amphibia > Caudata > Salamandridae > Lissotriton > Lissotriton helveticus. The sequence continues at coordinate 2,094,324,767 of NC_136057.1, forward strand.
AGAGGGTAGCAGCAAAATAGAGGTTCAACAATTCCCTGTAAGAACCCCCCCCCCCACCCTGTGTGATTGTTTTGCAGGAGACTACTTAATCTTCTATAATACTTTGATTCAAATTTGGGAATACACAAAACATAGATCTCTCCAACAAATGAGTTAACCTCCAGAGTTATCGCACCATTATTATTATTCCTGGAGGTTTACTGGTCACCTCTGCAGAAGATGCCTTAACCCCATAAAATATCTTAAAATGCAGACTTGCAACCAATTGAGCAGAACAGATCTACTACCATGCTTTTTCTTGTTGCTAATTTCTTCATGGCCGGGTTTAAAAACACTCGCAGAGAAGGGTGGTTAAGCACTCTCAAATGAGAAGGGTCGCCAGGGGAACCTGCCCCCTTTGTGAATGCATGTGCAAATATTTGTTAAGGGCAGGCAGTGGTACCAGGGACCAGTGCCTACCCTTAAAAATGAGACTGAAAAGTTTTTTTTGTTTTTTTTTTAAAATGCATCCCACTTTCCTTTTACCACTTGGATGCTAATGACAAGGGTAACTCGTCATGGAGTTTCCATTGATTTCAATGGAAATTACATGGGAGAATATCAGGTACCTTAGCATCCAAGTGGTTAAGGAAAACGGGCTGCATTAAAAAAACTGCTTTATTTAAGAGCAGTCCCAGACATGGAGGTCTGCTGACCTTAGCAGGCCACCCTCCCTGAGAGTGCCAGCCATTACCAATGGGGTAGCTAATTGTGGCAGCCTTATTAACATGCATGAGGCATGCCATTTGCGACCCTATTGGGAATCTCAAACAGTGTTTCAGACAGTTGTAAATTGGATTTTGTGACTCACAAATTGCGAGTCGCTATTTGTGAGTTGCAAATTCCAATGGTCGTGTATCTGGCCCTAAATTCTGCATGTTTTGTCTTTTTCGCGATGAAGTTCAGCTGGCTTAACCTAGCGAAATCGGTCAAGGAAAAGCAGTGGCGGTGAAATGATTGTTAGACAAGGCGGAGTTTCCAATCTGTGCGTACTGCTGTTTGTGCATGGATTGTAATTCACCTCCGCACTCTGCCACAAGAAGCATAGACCAGAGACTTAAGTAACAATATTAATTTCTGAGACGCCAGCGACACATTTTATGAACACGGATTTTGTGCGCTGAGCGGCAAAAAACAAGTGAAGTACAGAGAGAACTTGGATGATTTCCAAAACCACAATTCACTCGCGGGCCACCTCCCATCTTGTACATGCTTTTCATAAGTGAAACTGAAAAAACAACTACTGAAACGTTTAAGGTTGCATTTTATTTCTGTGGTGCCGAATATTAGAGATGGGAGTATGGGTGCTTTTCTCTTCTGAAACTGCTGTTTTGTTCCTGCCATTTGTCTGCAAAACATGCGATGATCTGAATTTCTTCTGTGCTAGTCAGTCTTGGAGTTGGTGTTGGAGAGATATCCTGGTTCCAGCTGCAACAGCCACAATGCAAAAGGGTTAATTCAAGAGGCATAATACATTATAGAAATCAAAGCCATGAAACGCAGATTAAGGGGGGAGGTACCACAAGCTAGGATCAAGAAGTCGGGGCCAGATAATAGCAAGGAAAGAGTAGGAAATATTACTTGCAGACCTAGCCAAGATCTTTGGAGAAAGGGAAACAGCAGGACATTCGGACTGGTCTTACTTTGTGAACAATGCAGTTAATATAGCATGACTTGCTGCCTGAAGTCAATCTTCTTGCAAAGCTTCTCAAAAGGATATGTATAGATGGTTAACAGTGGGTGAACTTGCCCACCCAAACGCAAGACATAAGTATTAGAGCTCTTAGATTTTTTTTAATTTTTCTGGAAAAGTTTCACTTCCACAAGTAGTAATAAAAAAAAAAAAAGCAAGCATTGGTAAATGCACTAGGTTTCGCCTATGTGATAAATGACCTGTTTTTTTTTGTAAGTTTTTGTAAGTTGTAGCTTGCTGAGTAGTTGTACAATAGAAGTTACAGAAAGTGTTCAAGTGTTAAGACTTGTTTATGTACAAAAAGGCAGTACTTTAGGTAAATGAATCAGTGTGCAGAGAGCGGTCTGAGTGAATCGAAGCGAGGATTGTTGCATGGCAGCAGAGGGGGGCGGAGCTTCAACAGTGTGGTTGCTGAGCTGCGGCAGGGAGCCGGCCCAAGGTGAGGTAGAGGACCAGCAAAAGTCTGATTAATGGGGCAGCTGTTCAACGCGGCACTCTGCCAGACTTGCACCCAGACCTAGCTTTAGTCCTGCTTCCCACCCAGCTCTGTCCCAATAGCAGGCAGCCTGAGGCGAGAGCAGCGAAAAGCACCCATCTGACGGTGGCCCAAAGAAAAAAAAATGTTTAGAAGTATTCTGCGCATGGAGCAGGTTTTAACTGCACCAAACTACCAAACCACAGCTGTAGGAACACCGGAGCAGAGCGGGAGGGTCAGAACTGGTCATCTTGCGGGAGGGCTGGTGAGGTGCTGGGGGAGTTCAGGGGAGGCAAACCACATGATGAGATCACCAGGTAGGGGAGGCCTCTGTCAGGGGGTTTCACAGTGGCAGTGGAGGTGGCTGAGCCAGGTCTTGATGCAGCCAGCTATCCCATGTTCTCCTAAGCTGCCTCCAACTTGGATTCTCCCCGAATTAAAGTCCAATCCACCATCCACTCCACACACCACCGCTGTTTGGGCCCTCCGCGTCTTAGCTCGCCCGTTCGCCCAGCACCCTCGCATCACCTCTGGCCCCTCCAGGCCAGAAACAAGAAGGGCGTGCTTTTACCTCCCTCCCACTGCAAAATGGTAGTAAGAAATGGCTCCTAGACTCTATAGTAACCTATAGGGAAGGGAGAGACCTACACTAAGAGGCAGTAACCGCAGCCTTAAGTGACAAGCGGGCGAAAGGAGCCCGCATTGCCCACAGCTCTGAAGCTCACCACGATTGGTATTTCAGTACAGACTCAACAGCAGGCGGTCTCCCCAGTGATCACGGCAAATCGAGGATATATTAATAATAATCATAACAAAAAGCAAAGAAAAGTTAAGACCACATCGAAAAAAACATGTGAGGAAAGGTGCAAGCAAGTGAGCCAATTCAAGTGAACATATATTACAAACAACAGGGTTGTACCCATAGAGTCAAGGGGACCTGGGTAAATATTTGTTATGGACAAAGGGGTCCCAGACTAGAGAGAATAAATAGTGTAAAGTATATACAAATTGATGGTAGTAAATAGAAATGAAAAAGAATCAAAGAAAGTGCAGTGTTTTATTCACAGCGCACTGGTATCACCATTTCATGGTTGAACATATTACATCAAAGACTTGACTTAGATATCATTCTCATTGTTTGTTTATGTGCCCATATAGGAAAAGGAGGAAGGAGATTACAGGGTAAAGTTAAGGGTAAGGTAATTGTGACTTCATAAATCTGTAACATTAAACATACATTGAAATTCATGTATATGTTGTTGTTCGATGGTCCCCATCAGGCAGGGCCTCATAGGATATGCAAAAATCAAAAACATTATTTTTATACAATCAAAGCTCCTAAAAGGCTGTATAAATCACGCTGATCATAGGAGTTGAAAGGGTAGATAACAGTCTACGTTTCGACCCAATGGTAGGTAGGATGGTTGGTCCTTACATAGCGGGTCTTCGTCAGGACAAAACGGGGAAAGGGCAAACCTCCTAGGGTTAAAGAGGGATGTGAAAACTAATTAGAATTATGGGCTCAAAAAAGTCCTACAAAACCGTAGCGGAGAACCACTCGGTATAAAACATTAAAAAAAACGCGAGGCTATATACACACACAGAGAGCCGCATGCTGTGCTCTGGACAATCAGTAAAGCATGATTACCTGCCGCAGTTGCAGGTCAGAAAGCAACAAATGTGGGCAAATTAATCCGTCGATAATCTGAAGGAGCGAAAGAACTTAGTAAGGATCAATTACATTACACTGCGTAGCATACAGTGCATACCGGTAGTTTTGGAGCGTGACAGTAAAGTTACCTTATATTCAAAAAAGGCTCGGAGTATTCAGCAACCCGTATCTAAAAGGGAAGTGAAATGGAAGGACCAGTGAATCTCAGGACGACACCGCGTCAAATAACATTTCCACCCTACCTCGTATTAACACGGAGTCCCCATTAGAAGCTTACCTGAAAAAAACAGATTTTCTGGACTTAAGGGGAGTCCTCGAGGCTATTGCTCATCTCGAAACCCGTAACCAGGAAGTAAGGCGAGAAGGGGCGTGGTAACATTAAAAACAGTGTGATAGAGAAGGAAAACAGACTAATCTGTAGCGGTTGCCTGGTAACCAATAGCGTTTTGGAAGAAAAGGTCTAGTGTGGTTAGGGTGCATGACTCAGAAATAATTCACAAAGAAAGAAGTCTGGTGCATATCTACCTACTGTCCAAATGACGAAGAAATGCGGAATAAGATTAAATAAATGAAAGCAACAAGTTCTACACGCTTCTCAATTTCAAATAAACATACATAAATTCGCTCCTAACACAATTTTCTTGAAATGCAAAGAGGCCAGATGAATGCGTGAACCTACCAACAGGGTGGTTTAGACGCCACATGTATCATACATTCCATGGTCGCCCGTCTGCGTGAACCTGCCGACAAGGCGGTTAGACGCACACCATTGCGCAAAATAGAGAGTCAGGACTTAAGGTTAGGGTAGAATAGGGTGACAGAGTAGAATTCAAAGGATAGCCAGCTGAGCAAAACTGCTATCAGATTCGTTCAGGCCATTTCGTACAGAATCAAAGTAATCAATCCATTTCAGTTCCCTGATATTAAGAATAGATACTATGTTACCACCCCTAGGTCCCAGTTTAACCTGTTCTAGTATGACCCATTTAAGGCTTTCAGGTGAATGATTTTCTTTGTTACAGTGTTCCACAATGGGAGCTCCTGGGACTTTGCACCGGACACGGCTACAGTGTTGTAGGAATCTCATTTTTGCACGTTGTTGTGTCTGTCCGACATAGATTAGATCACACGGACAGATGATGCAATATACCACATTTGTGGTGTTACAGTTTGTGTGGGTTTTTAGTGTTACACGTAGCTGTTTGTAAACAAATTCTTTAGTTTGTATAGTCGATGGGCAGGCCTTACAACTGCCACATCTGAAGTGTCCCACAATCGGTGGACGGTCCCACATTGAAGTGATTGTTGGTTCCTGGTCCATATCAAGGAATGAACACACTACGTGGTCGCGGATGTTTTTGGCCTTCTTGAAGGAGTGTGAAGGTAGATTACTGATGTCAAGATCTTCTGAGATTAAGTTCCAATGTTTGTTTATAACTTTCCTAATCGCATTACTCTGAGTAGAAAATGTTGTTACACAAATCAGGCGTTTTTCATGGCTAGGTGTTCGCTCATTTGGTTGTAACAGAACTTCTCGAGGGTTAAACCACGCTCTCTTTCTGGCTCTCTTGATCAGGCGTTTAGGATAACCACGTTCTATCAGTCGTTCCATGAGGTACCCTGATTGCTCCATGTAGTCCTCTTTTTTGCTACAATTGCGGTGGATTCGCAAAAATTGCCCAAAGGGCAAATTGTCCCTTAGACCTCTCGGGTGATGGCTAGAGTATTGCAATAGTGAATTTCTCTCTGTCGACTTTCTGAACAGAGTAGTGTGCAGTACATCGTCTTCCGCAATGATAGAGATATCCAGGAAGTTTATTGTTTTCTTGTCAAAATGAATAGTGAATTGAATATCCTGTGACCTCATGTTGAGCCAAGTGAAGAAGTCTGTGAGTTCAGTTTCAGTTCCTGCCCAGATGAGGAGGATATCATCTATATACCTCATCCACATATGTATGTTGGATCTGAATGGATTTATATCATTTAGTATGAATGTCTCTTCATACGTGGACAAGAAGATTATAGCCAGATCGGGGGCAAAGGCCGCCCCCATTGCCACGCCTTTGGTCTGGAGGTAGAAATATTTTTGAAACAAGAATTTTTTTTGCATCATAGCAATCTTTAGAAGTAAGATGATGAATGACGTGGGTACCTGAACGGGTGCTTCTCGTTTGTCCAGCGCAAGTGTGGCCACCACCAGGGCTTCATCTTGGGGTATACTAGTATAGAGCGACACAATGTCGCAAGTCACCAATATTTCTTGCTCAGAATCAAATGGACGTCCATCTATCATGTTGATTGTATGAGTGGTATCACGTAAATAGGTTGCAGTTTCTTCAGCCAGAGTTTTTAGAAAAAAATCTATGTATCTACATAAGGGTTCCAGTATTGAACCGCAGCCGGACACGATGGGTCTTCCTGGGGGTTTCTGTAGATCCTTGTGTACTTTAGGTAAAGTATATATTGTTGGAATCCGTGGGCTTTTTTGGTTTAAATATCTGAATTCTTGATCCGATAGAAATCCTTGTTCCAAACCCTCTTGTGTAACCTTTAAGATCTCTACAGCTATACCTTTTGATGGATCACCCGGTAGTTTTTTGTAGCTGATTCCTTCCTCAAGCTGCCTGCATCATCTGTCCGTGTGATCTAATCTATGTCGGACAGACACAACAACGTGCAAAAATGCGATTCCTACAACACTGTAGCCGTGTCCGGTGCAAAGTCCCAGGAGCTCCCATTGTGGAACACTGTAACAAAGAAAATCATTCACCTGAAAGCCTTAAATGGGTCATACTAGAACAGTTTAAACTGGGTCCTAGGGGTGGTAACATAGTATCTATTCTTAATATCAGGGAACTGAAATGGATTGATTACTTTGATTCTGTACGAAATGGCCTGAACGAATCTGATAGCAGTTTTGCTAAGCTGGCTATCCTTTGAATTCTACTCTGTCACCCTATTCTATCCTAACCTTAAGTCCTGACTCTCTATTTTGCGCAATGGTGTGCGTCTAACCGCCTTGTCGGCAGGTTCACGCAGACGGGCGACCATGGAATGTATGATACATGTGGCGTCTAAACCACCCTGTTGGTAGGTTCACGCATTCATCTGGCCTCTTTGCATTTCAAGAAAATTGTGTTAGGAGCGAATTTATGTATGTTTATTTGAAATTGAGAAGCGTGTTGCTTTCATTTATTTAATCTTATTCCGCATTTCTTCGTCATTTGGACAGTAGGTAGATATGCACCAGACTTCTTTCTTTGTGAATTATTTCTGAGTCATGCACCCCAACCACACTAGACCTTTTCTTCCAAAAGGCTATTGGTTACCAGGCAACCGCTACAGATTAGTCTGTTTTCCTTCTCTATCACACTGTTTTTAATGTTACCACGCCCCTTCTCCCCTTACTTCCTGGTTACGGGTTTCGAGATGAGCAATAGCCTCGAGGACTCCCCTTAAGTCCAGAAAATCTGATTTTTTCAGGTAAGCTTCTAATGGGGACTCCGTGTTAATATGAGGTAGTATGGAAATGTTATTTGACGCGGTGTCGTCCTGAGATTCACTGGTCCTTCCATTTCACTTCCCTTTTAGATACGGGTTGCTGAATACTCCGAGCCTTTTTTTGAATATAAGGTAACTTTACTGTCACGCTCCAAAACTATGCATTGTATGCTACGCAGTGTAATGTAATTGATCCTTACTAAGTTCTTTCGCTCCTTCAGATTATCAACGGATTAATTTGCCCATATTTGTTGCTTTCTGACCTGCAACTGCGGCAGGTAATCATGCTTTACTGATTGTCCAGAGCACAGCATGCGGCTCTCTGTGTGTGTATATAGCCCTCAGTGGTTTTTTAATGTTTTATACCGAGTGGTTCTCCGCTATGGTTTTGTAGGACTTTTTTGAGCCCATAATTCTAATTAGTTTTCACATCCCTCTTTAACCCTAGGAGGTTTGCCCTTTCCCTGTTTTGTCCTGACGAAGACCCGCTATGTAAGGACCAACCATCCTACCTACCATTGGGTCGAAACGTAGACTGTTATCTACCCTTTCAACTCCTATGATCAGCGTGATTTATACAGCCTTTTAGGAGCTTTGATTGTATAAAAATAATGTTTTTGACTTTTGCATATCCTATGAGGCCCTGACTGATGGGGACCATCGAACAACAACAAATACATGAATTTCAATGTATGTTTAATGTTACAGATTTATGAAGTCACAATTACCTTACCCTTAACTTTACCCTGTAATCTCCTTCCTCCTTTTCCTATATGGGCACATAAACAAACGATGAGAATGATATCTAAGTCAAGTCTTTGATGTAATATGTTCAACCATGAAATGGTGATACCAGTGCGCTGTGAATAAAACACTGCACTTTCTTTGATTCTCTTCTGATTCTTTTTCATTTCTATTTACTACCATCAATTTGTATATACTTTACACTAGTTATTCTCTCTAGTCTGGGACCCCTTTGTCCATAACGGACAATTCAAGTGAACAGCAAAACGGTCAAAACGCAGATTTATGACACACAACAAGCTGTCCCTTGGTGTAAGGGGACAGACAAACCAAGCTCCATGAGGTCAGGGAAGACAAGGGGACGACCCCCCAGTGTGGGGAGGGCAAAGAGAAAGAAGATGGTTGCTGCAAAAGGAAGGGGACAAATGGAACCACCAGGCCCCCTAGCAACAACTAACTCGGGCCACATGACACACAGGATGAGTCGGCAACCCACATCAAGAGACTCCTCATCCATTCCTTTCAAACAAAAATCTCATCAAAGTTTTGGTTCTTGAAAGACACAGGCTTCACATCCAGCAGCGAATTCTAAGTCTTACAGCCACCACTTAAGCACCTACACTCTCAAAGGGCTTGCAAATAGGCAGGCGAGGCTCTTGTGAACCCTACATCCATTAACAAACTGGAGGCGCCCACCAGGGAGAGCAGTTTGCTAGCATCAGCACAAGCTATCCCCCAGCCTATGCAGTTAACCCAAGAGTGCCAAGAATGTCAAGAGGCTAGCCACACCACAGGAAACCAGGGGCGGCACAGGAGTCAACAAAATGGGCCAGATACACTATTCAGAAGATCCGCTCACATCGTCGCAGAACGACAGCATGGCCAAGGCACAGGAGGCCTTCACCAACCTAGACGTCAGTCCAACTGCTCCAAAACTGTCAAGATCTACCTTATGATAACTAGAACACCAAAAACACCCAGAGGTCCAGGATCACCAGGCGGATGAGCAGGGGGTTATCATATTTGGGCACCCTGGAGTGGGCAGAAATGCTGACCTCCTACACATTGGATTCACCAAAGAAGCTTCCCCCTCAGCCTGTGCTTAGGACCTCCGAACAGGGTTGGAATCAGACACTAGGAAAAGAGCCAATTCGGGCGGGACGGCTGCGCCACAGACGGACAACGTATAGTCATCCCAGCTAAACATCATGCAACTGTCTGTGGAGGCCCTCCAGTACCAGTTCAACAAGATGGACATTCAGTTGACCTTACTAAACAACTTAGCTTTCTATGTCGCTGGCCCAGATGAGAAGCTGGGGGGCCTACACTCAATAATTAAGCATACACAGTGGGAGCAAAGCTGACTTGCAGCTATGACCCAATTGTGGATAGGCTGTCCACTCTCCCTTCTACGCTCAACAATGTCTTAAAAGAGCTCAAGAAAGAGCACACCACCAAGGAGGGTATCTGACTCAAGAGCCTCAGATCACAGGGTGACTTGCTTGGAGGCACCAGCTTTGACCAACACTCAGATACCGAATACCGGCAGCCTGTCCGTGGGAGCTGCTGATCTCCTTATGACAGACACTGAAGGAACCCGCGTCACAGTACTCCCACCGCCAGAGGCTGCCCAGCGCAAAATGAAAAGCAAAACTCAAAGCAAAGGCGGATGCAAATGAGGAAGGGCTGGAACAAAAGAACAGTCATGAACCATTTAGCTATGTATCCCCTCTTCCATCCACATCAAACCCATTTGGAGGACAACGCCTTCTGACAGACACAAATTATGTTAGCCATGACCACATTGTTTGGTTGTCTAAAATAATATATGCATTGAATTCTTTGTCGTAATTTTATTTAATCATATAAGTTTATGTCTACAATTACATCATGTTTGACATGCTTCAATATGCTGTATTATTAGGCCATGTATGAATGGATAAGTATGTGTGAATATCATTAGTAACAATCATATATTTCTTTTGTACTCAATACATAGGCCAAGACAGAAATGGTATATTTTTCAAAATTGTTATTGATGTTATTTGTTGTCTCTTTACCTATTATTTAAAAAGATAAAATATATAAAAATATTTCTTACACATACTTGGTTTCTAAAAATAATAAAACGTGTATTTTTTTATACCTTCCCTTTTCTGGTCACATATTGTCTTTGTTTATCATGGGTCTACTTTTTACCTATTTCCTAAATGGTTTATTCACATACAAGACAACGCCTTCTGTCCAGCACCCCAACCACTGCACAACATACCAGCCCCCAGGCAGCCTCCCCAGAAAAATCTCTCTCTCCTAGCCACAACCATGGGAGTGCAGTCACACAGGAAGAAACAGAAACCACATAATCGGAGAACAAAAATATCACCTCACACACAAATAGAGGGTTCTCGAGTTCCTCAAGTCACTCCTCCGGGATCGCCAACAGCTCTCATAAGCCCTGTGGCATGACGACATCCCTGGCGCCCCTCCCAAATTAACCAACACAGGAGGGGAGTCCAGAAAGGAACCAGGTAGCAGCCAAAGGAACAATCAGTGCAGCGGGTGTGCCCAGCAGTGAGCCACAGACAGCACAGAAAGTCTGCACCAAGCACCCCCTACTTCTGTAGAAGACCTCCACGTCTCCGGCCCCTATATACTGCCCGGGAGCACATGGAGCCTTCTAGCGAGGGTCGCCAGCACAGATGATTTGAATGGCTGAGAGTTCGCTGGTGCCGGGCCTACTCAAGTCAACCACGTCACCCTGCCAGTAGGGCAAATCGTTCTAACTTAAGGGGGAACACATTTCGCTAAAAGAGCCCATCTCAGCCAGCCAGCCAGCACCCGAGGGGGGAAAGGATACACAATACACCCCGTTTCCAACTTGCAGGCATTCTCCTGCATCCTACTTTCAAGTCAAGAGGCAACTGTGATGTGCTAAATAGGGGCAACATTTTACTGCTGCTGTCAACCATTCCTACTCGAGCTGACATAAGGTCTACTGACTTGCTCTCCATCGAGTTCATCGAACCATAAGCCACCTCGCGATGTGAAGTCACCAAGACCACCTGCAGCTCATCAATTGTCAAATAAGTGTTCACAGAACAACAAACCTTCAAGGTGTGGAGCATAAACATTGATCTCCACTGCAACATGGGCTACCCATCCCCACTACTTCCCAACAATGTAAACATATCCCACACCGCAGCAAAAAATACCTGTTTGGTTCTCAGCAGAGTCCGGGGTGAGTTGCCCACACGGAGGTGGGGGCCCAACCACAGTCAATCTCGAAAGCAGCACCCACCACAGAAATTAAAACTGCACTTGAATCTCAGATGGATATCCAGAACCATCAATGGCTCTATCCACACCCAATGACAAGAGCTCCACTCAAAAAGACAAAACCTACCCTACGCTGGTGTGCATGGAACATCAGTGGTCTGACAAGCAAAGTCATGGATCCAGAGTTTCTGCTCTGCATCAATCCTTTGATATAATCCTGTTTCAGGAAACCTGGCTGGCCAACCCGGCCCAACTACAGGTCTTTATGTGCTTTTCCACACCAGCAGTCTCAATACGGCCACCCATTAGGGGGCTGGCAACGTACGTGTCATTAACCTGCACAACCAAAGCAGAGGAAGTCCCATCTCCTTCAGCAGCCATTATAGCAGTCAAGATCAGCCTTATATTTGATGGGAACAATGAGTAGCTTATAATTTTCAACACCTACATACACCCAAAATACATAAAACAAATTTCGGAACACCTTGAGGATAAGCTTCTGGCACATATAAACAATCTGAATACTCCTAACCTCATCCTCTCTGGGATCGGAATTGACATATTCTAGGCTCCTCTGAGGAGGAGAAAGAGACAGTCCTCACACTGGAATATTCGAGAACAAAGCAGGAGTCCCTATGGCACAACAAACCTGATGGAGGATTTGTAGCCCATCAACTTTAGGGCGCACAATGGAACATTCCCAGAGAACTCCCTGCCAGTGGCTTTCCTTTACTTTGCATCCACCTGCTCAACTCATGACTATAAATTTATCTCACTTCCATTTTTTCACAGAGTCTCTGCTAAGATACAAATCTGGGGACTTCTACCTCCAATCTCTTCTCCACCAACAAAGAAGCTTGTTGACAAAATTTAAATGGAATGCCAACATAACTCGAGAAGATGACTTCTGGGCTAAACTATTCTCAGACATACACTCTAGCAATAGCACTTGATTCTGGGGAAAGGTACATAAAATAAAGTGTCCAGCCCAGAAGGGTATGACATCTCACAGCTCTAAAGACATTTGGGCCGGCTTTGTTAGTGCTCCCTTCAATCAGCTATCTTTGAGGAAGCCAACTAGCATGGTGAGGAAAGATCCCCGATCACTGACCCACAGCGCAGCATCACCCCCTCTCTAACCAACCACAACCAGCATCACTCGAAGGCTTCACATATTACCACTATCAAGCAACAAAACACCAAAGGTAAGAGAGAAGGGGCCCTGGGACCCAAATGGATCCCTCCTGCCCTCTTCGGACAGGACAGGGATTACTGGGCAGAGACCCTGGACCCTCTATTCCGAGAAATTAGATCCCTGGGGAAACTCCCAGCCTTCTGGAAAGGTTAAGTTATTTCTCCAATTCATAAACGCAGAGATAAATCTACACCCATACCTACCGCCTGGTCGCTCTGATTGACAATGAGGCAAAATACTTCACACATACTTTATTAGAGGAACTCCAATCCTGGGCACCGCAAACACCATCATTCCACTCAAACTGGATTTTCAATTTATGGGCACAACTACCAACATCCTGACCATGATAATGCTCATAGACTAGGCAAGACAGACGCTCTAAGCAGCCCCTACATCTTTGCTTCATATATTTCAGAGCAGCATTCGACAACATAGACTGGATTAAGCTCTGGAGGAAATTGGCTGACTGGAACATTCCGCAGTCACTGCTGAACATGTTAATCCTACTTCACACAGACACCTAGGTGCAGGTGAAGCTGGGCGAGGGCATTCACCTCTCCAGGCGAGTTCCAACCACCAAAGTGTTAAAACAGGGGTGTGTGCTTGCCCCCATGCTATTCAACCTCTATAGGGTGGATCTGACATAGATACTCAACTCCTGCAACTCGCACGCCCCCAGGCTGTGGAGAGCAACGCTATCCAGTTTCCTATATGCGGACATTGTGGTCCTGCTGAGCCACACACAGGTGGGTATGCGAAATCTACTCAATGCATTGCAGACATATAGAGCAGAGAGTTTCCTGGAAGTAAACCTCAAGAAAACAAAAACCATGACCATCAATGGCGGCAGGAAAAAAAACTACCTAGGCATCGTAATTGACGAGGGGGGCAAATTGTCCATGCAGAAGGAAGCAATCAAAAGGAAGGGGATGGCACTGGTAGTGACGCTAAGGAAACTCAAATTGAAGCTGACAGGAGTGACACTGTACTCTCCTCCAGGTAGCGCTATTAAAAATACTACCAACAATCACCTATGGAAATTAAGCCCTGAGAAGCAGGGGCTCTAAGACTCTGTACAGTACACTAGTCAAGGTTTACAGACTCATCTTTAATATCCCAAACTATGCCTCGGCGGCACAGATCCGGTTGGAGTTTGGCCTAACAAAACAGTCCTTGGCAAGGCAAGGTTCATTCATTGTCTGCTGGCATACGATTAGGCACGCTCCTCCTAACACCCTGAATCAACTTCTATGGCAAGAGTTGCAGCATCGTAGCACATCGCATGCCAAACATTTCCTCCAGGAATCCCTCACAAACACTGGGCTGTCCCAGGCCTGGGATATGCCAACCAATCACGCAGCCTTCAAAAAGCAAGTTTGGAAATCAATTAAAAGCCTCTCACTGGTAGACGGCAAGGGCACATTTTCAGGCCACAGTCCTGCCTGGAAGACCATCAACGGCTACTGCTCACTCTCCCCTCAAAAATATTCCAGCCTAGGCTATTTAAAGAAATTTCATTAAACATTGCATGGGGATTCTCCCTTCAGCTCCGCACCTTCCACCATGGCAGAGGGATCAGTTCTCAAACTGCTGTGAACTATGCGGCTCAGCCACTGAAGACCTGCTCTTAATTTGCAACCAACTGAAGGTAGAATGGTTCTGACTGCTAAAAATCACAGTTCCACTCAAGAGGGATTTGCAGAGACAGGCAGTACTGGCTTGCTTCAACCCAGAGGTTCCACAGCTCAAAGTTTCGTGAGCTGGTAAAAAAAAAAAATGCCAAGAGCTAGCAAACACACTCCACCATCAGAGTTTGTAGTCACCACGGAAGCAAGCGGCCTCTAATCCGCAATTTACAAACTGGTCTCCTAACCACTGTACTTTATATCCCTTGCCCAGGTGCTTAAAACCATAAACACTCAACAGACAGGTCGACAGGAAATACACCAATTGCTCTTATGTATGCACCGCATTCTTACACTTTTCATTACGCAACCAAGTCGGAACACTGATAAATTGGCGCCCTTGCTACGCAACGGCTGCTCAATATGTATTTATTTTAAATGTGGTTTTATGTACTTTATGCATTATATTTATTTTTTAAAACTTGGTTGCATTGCACAGGTTTTAATTTACTATGCAAATAAAAATTACTTACTTATTTACTTACTAGTTAAATATGATGGTCGATAGTTATTCCTGGAGACAGTTGTGACGGACATGAAGGAAGGTATCCATTTCTGGCTAGAGTAGCTACTTCAGAGATGCTGACAATATATAGCCTGAGGCCAATATGTGCACCAGCAGGGAACAAAAAAATAGAATGCAGGAGAAAGTATGACCATTTTGGGGGAATCGTTTATAAAAGGGATAGCTCTTATGTAAGGATTTAATAATAATGTGTGGTGTATTTATGCCCCTAAATAGATGCAGGACCATGAGCATGCCACTATAGATTACACATGTTTTACATAACACATAGTTACAGTTTTAAGTAAAGATATAGTAATAGGCCCAACATTATACGGCAAGCTAAAACAAGAAAACACCTCAGATGTATAGGTTCCAAAATCAAAGTGAGTTACCTTGAATATGATAATAACAAAACCTAATTAAAACTAGTGGAAATATATTTACAGACAGAAAATGTGAACTATGCTTCTTTGAACATAGTAGTATTGGTTTATATCCAATTGGCATTTTTACTTATAAACATCAAGTACAGTGCACAGTTCCTCTAGTACATGTGCTCAGGGTCTGTAAATTAAATGCTACTAGTGGGCCTGCATCACAGATTGTGCCAGCCACTTAAGTAGCCCTTTGTCAGGCCTCCCATTGCAGAATAGGTGTGTGCAGCTTAAACTGCCATTTCAACCTGGCAAAATAAGCCTTCTTCCAGATGAAATCTTCCTTTTTAAAACATATAAGTCACTCCTAGGGTAGGACTTTGACTACCCTAAGAGCAAAGTTAAATGTATTTAAAAAGCAGGATATGTACTTTTAAATTTTACATTTCCTGGTTTTGAAAAACTCTTACATTTGATTTTCAGTACTGCAAGGTCTACATCTCCCATAGGATAACATTCAGTTTACCTTATTTCTTTTTATACGTGTAATTTCCTAATAGAAAGATTTAATTGGTTCAAGTTTGGTGTCGATGGCATCCTAATTTAACATCCTAACTTATGGTGAAGTCAGATTTTAAATTAAAATCTGAAGATGCCACTTTTAGAATGATGGCTTTTCCTTGCCTTAGCCATTTGGTGCCTGCAGCCTGTGTCTGGTCACATGACTGGGTGTAGGTGGCAGCTGATCTTTGTGTATTCCTCCTATACAGCCAGAAGCAATGGGAACTCGGGTGTGAATAAGTGGGCCATCACTTGCAGGATGGGCCAGAGGGGCTGGGCTCAGCCTTACTTACACCTGAACAGGCTGTCTCCTGTCCCAGTACAAAGGTCTGCTTACCCCCTGTAGTTAGTCTGTAGCCAGGGCAGGGAAGGCAGTGCAACTGTGCGCTTCAAAGGCATGCCTCAAGAAGCTTCTACCCATTACAAAAGCACAGCTGTGTATAAAAGAAGGGCCCAGACACCACCACTTCAGTACACTTCTGAAACCTATGGATACTCTACCAGGAAGAAGGACTGTTGTGCTGCTGAAGGACTGCTACTCTGCTAGACTGCACTCTCCTGGACTACTGCTTTGCTGTGCTGATCTACTGCCTGCTGCCCTCTTGTTGGTTGAGAAGTACTGGGCCTGCATCTCTTCAACCTAGAACCCAGAGTGACTCCAAGGGCTGGTTGGCTGGCCTCCTGATTCGTAGCCTCCAGGGATATAACAGTCGTCCAGCCTCCTTACACCTGCACCTCTACTATGCCATCTGTTAGTCTACCCTGACAAGTGGTACCACCCTGACAAGTGGTACCACCCCAGTCATGGACCCTTGGAAGTGGGCCTGAGGTGCTTGTCAGTGGAACCGACTCATCTTCTCTGGTGTGTGGTGCATCCCCGAGCAGAACCAATGTATATTCTCAGCTGAGCAGTGCATCCCCGAGCAGAAACGATGCATCACCACTACTGCGTGCATTGGACCAATTGCAGAAAATCAGCTTCACCCTCACAGTTCTCATAACCGATGCATCGCAGACGGCATGAAGCCTATCCAGTTAAGGTCCTCTCATCTCTCGTTGATGGCAGCCTTGACGACACCTGACTCCACACCGCAGCCTTGAAGCTCCTCGGAACCGATGCATCGCCAGCCAAGTGCTGCAACGATGATGCCAGGACTTCACATCAAGCCCTGCCGATGGAATCTTTGACATCAATATAACAGAAACTTGCACTGCAGCTTCACCGCATCTTAGAACTGATGGATTGCTCCAGCTGCCTGGCGCATCTTCAACATGGATCCATGCAATGCTCTGGAACCAGGATTTTAGGGACTTTGTTTAGTGGGTCTTACTGGGTTTCTGTAGCCTGCCCGCGCTCCATCGCTTTCGGCCTAAACTTGTGACTTTTTCCCTGGTCTGGCACAACCAGATATCTCCAAATGGCGCTTCATGCTTTTTGACGCTATTGTCACTAAAAACTTTAAAATTCAATATCTCCAGTTCTACTAATTGGATTTTTGTTGTTTTGGTCTTGTTTTATTTATCAAAATGTCCTCTATTCTTCTAAAGCTGTTGTGGGCTCTTGGTGTGTTTTTACGGTTTGAAGTTTTGCACAATTACTTTACAGATTGCCTCAGAGTTCAGCCTGACTGCTCTGTGCCAAGCTACCAAGGGGGTGAGCACAGGTTATTTTGGGGTTTGCTTGTGTCTTAGACCCTGACAAGGATTGTGGTTGCTGCATGACCAGGCCTTACACCCCAGTCAACCAACAAACCAATTTCTTACAGAAAGGTTACTGAAGTTTTAGGGCGCTAGGTGGGGCACGAGCGGAACGGCCGACCTAACGTGAGGCTCGTGCAGCCTGGTGCCGTAATCCTACATAAGATCCTGCCCAGATGGCCGTAGAAGCAAGCAAACTGCAGATTTCTGATATCCAGGGGACGAGGCACAAATGGTGAATGTTTGGAAATAATCTGACTTGGAATGGTGCTGCAATCGGCAGTTAATACATGAACCGGTGTGCGGCATTGAGCGGACTGGAACCGGCGAGCGGCACGGACTACTAAGCAAGTGTAGCGGCTCCCTACGAGGTGCGCAGGCCTTCGTACTGTGCCTGTGGAGAAATCCGGGAGGCGGTGAGTGCCATATCATAGTGGCGCTGGAGGGCCTTGTGGGGTGGATAGCCGAGTTGCAGTGCGGCAGATGACCTGCCCCTGGAGACGATAACGCAGTCAAGCTCTGGCGCCATAGCAGAATATCAACACTAAGAGGGCGGTAGCTCAGCCACTAGCGGCGCGGCATTCAACAAAAGGCCCTCATATCTACACACGGAGACCACACCATAGGGGTGCTCAACCTGCGGTGCTGCTGCGGGGACGCGGGATGCACCGCACTGCTGCTGTGATGTGTGTGGCCCAGTGGGGACACCCAGAGCAGAAGACGGTGGCTGGTGTACCCCACGGCCTTCTGTTCCGGCACGGCGGCGCCACAATTGACAGACATACTGCGCAGTGACCGGAGGAGCCGCATGTGGTGTAGCCACACAGATAATAGTGGGAAAGGACAAGGGCATGCTGCGTTGCCGGCGAGTTGAACTCTATGGGCATTTAGAAGCGCACTTGTGCTACGCATAATAGCGACACCCGCCGAAGCAAGCACCACCGAAGTTAATGTATTAAAACCTGAGAACTAGACCCCGCACGACAATGTCCTACAGGGTTTTATAACATAGCGGTATACGCCTGAATGCCTGTTTTAAAAACTGGACTGGTCTCATGGTGAATACCTCACGGTTAGGAATTGCATCGTAATAGGTGTATTGTACAACGTCGGTGACGTCGAATACAGACAAGGTAGAAAAACAAGGATCTTCCTTCATTGGTGCCTAAAGCCCCCTGTCTCGGGGAAAGGTGATATACACAAACAGACTGCAATAATGGTTAAGCCCGACGCGCGGCAACCACTCCTCAACTTCAATGCCAAAAAAAGCGCCCGACTGCAGCAATCGGAAGTGGAAAGTGGAGCTGAAATGGTATTGCAAGAATCTCTTCCCTCCCAAAGTGAGGACATTGAAACAATCCTGTTGGAAGTTCAACAAGACCTAACCACCATTGCCAACAAAATGGATGCCATGACTACACGCATGGACAATATCGTTTACAAGCTAGATGGCCATGAAGGACGAATAAAAGAAACTGAACGTCGCATATCGGATGTGGACGCAACGGCAAATGTACAAAGCTTCGTAGCACAAATGGAGAAATTACTGAAAATAATAGCTGCGAAGAATGAGGACATTGAAGCGAGAAGCCGTTGGAACAACAACCGAGTCCTAGGCATACCAGAAAGCACAAACACGGGCAAAATGGAGGACTACATAGAGAAACTACTGCTGGTGGTAGTGGGGGTGGACCGTCTCTCCCCCCACTTCATAGTGGAGAGTGCTCATCACTCCTTAGGCCCGCGTTCTCTACCTGGAAGCATGCCGCGTCCCATAATCGCACGCATCCTAAATTAAAGGAACCGAGATGTCTCCCTCAGAGAAGGCAGGGAGAAGAAACATCTTAACTACGAAGGAGTATCATTCACCATATACCCCAACTTCACGGCAACCGTGCAAGAAGGGAGATGTAAATTCCTACCCATGAAGCAGAAGCTACGACCCGCCCAAATAGATTATGCACTGCTGTACCCAGCCAAACTCCAAGTTACATATCAAGGAAAGCAAACCTTCTACAGGAAACCCCAACGAGTTGAAGAGTTTTTGAAACACGTGAAACGACAGAAAGCGGTCACGAATACTCCTGAGGGCTCGTCGAGACCAGTCTCGCCAGACCCGGACTGACTGATCACATGAGAGGGGGCCATATCGACTTTGTGCGGAGACTTAGGTTACTCTACTTTAGGGAAGTAACATTTGTAAATATAACTTGAGTTTTGTAATGTGAGACATCTGAACACTTTGGAAATAATAGCCATATGATGGGCAACAAGGGATGAATGCTACCAGGCACCCTCATGCCCTGACGAGGGCTGACTTATCCATCTCGTTCCCCGGAAGGGTGAGGAGTTTCTGTGCGCCATCCAGTAGAATTCCCCATACGGGAAGTCTCTTGTAACTCTTTCTACTTTGGTTATATAGAGTAGTAATGTTTTATCTGTTATAATGCTACTAGTTCGTGGGAACAGGGCGGGGGAGGGGCAGGAAATGCTGGCATTATTGGGATGCTTCAGTGGGATGGGGAGGTAGGGGGGTTTGCTCTCAACAGTCTTGACGAATGCACTGTTAAGCACTACAGACAAAAATTGGAGTATATTCTTGATCTCATTGTACTAAATGCAGGACAGCACAATAAGGGTCATGACACACATGGGGAGCGCGGCTGACTCACTGAATACGCAACAACTGCGGATATTGACATGGAATGTCTGGGGGCTGGGAGATCCGCAAAAGCGTAGACAGATACTTGCATACCTGGACCGTCACCAGATAAACATAGCTCTGCTGCAAGAAACCCAGATCAATCCACAAAAGCCCACTACATTCGCCAGCAAATGGGCAGACCTTAAGGCATTCTCTTCATAATCGTCCTATGCGAGAGGCACAGCTATCCTGATAAAAAGGCGCACACCCTACACACCAATAGGCACGATAGCAGACCAACAGGGGAGATACACAATTGCATGTGGCAGCTGGGCAGAGACTTGGTCACATTAACAAGCTGCTATGGCCCCAACACTGATACACCGGATTTTTTTCCTAACCTCTGGGGAAAGATTATGAGCAAAGGGTCCACCCACATCATCTAGGGGGGGGGGGGACTTCAATGTTGCCTTCAATCCGGTCACAGATAGATCCAATACCGCTCTGCACCATTACACCAAGGCTCAAGGGACCGTACGGGGGATTTTTAGAGGAGGGAGGCTCAGTTGATGCATGGGTCATAATCACCCTACTACTCGAGAAGGTACACACTATACAGCACAAGCTGCAACGTGATCTTGGATAGACTATTGTTTACTCTCGCGAGGCCTAGGACCATGCATAAGAGACGTCGGGCATCTGGCTAGGACCTTCTCAGATCATTCACCTGTACAACTCACAATTACACCGCCAGGTTACGGCATGCCCAGATGCAGTTGGAGACTACAGCATTGTCAGATGCCTATTTCACAGGGATTTAGGTGAAGAAATCCAATATTTCTTTCAAAGAAACAAGGGCTCTGTTGACAGTGTAGAGACTATCTTTGAAACATTTGAGGTTACGATCAGGGGGTTCTGCATCTCTAAGAGTTTTGGAGTGCTCAGAGATATACAAGGCACGTTGCGGAAACTGGAGCAGGACCTGAGCACTCTAGAGACAAAAATGGCCAGGGGTGAGGTAGGACAGAAACACACGGAATTCCAGGAGAAACTGTCAGAATATGTAGACACCGCAGCACGAGAGACAAAATTCAGGGGAAGACATTGGGTAGCCCGCAGGTATGGAGAGGGCGAGAGACCGGGGAGGGCACTGGCGGAGATAATACAGAAACCTCAATTCTCCAATTATATGCTAGAAATGGCAGGAACTGAAGGGATGACATACCGCGACACCGCTGACATTTTGGAAACATTCACCACACACTACTCTGCGCTCTATACCTCACAAAGACGAGAAACTTTGAACTGGACAGTTTCCAAGGGGAAATAGCGCTGGGTTGGTTAGGAGACACACAGAGAGGGTTTCTGAGTGCCCCATTTGAGCTCAATGAAATCCGTGAGGTGGTAATACAGCTAAAGTCAGGTAAAGCACCGGGATTAGATGGCCTTCCCGCCGAATTTTATAAAACATATATAGATATTATGGCCCCCATTCTAAAAGAGCTTTACGAGGAATCCATGGAATGTGGCTCACTGCCCTCCTTGATGAGAGAGGCACTGATCACGTCTCTACTGAAGCCTGGTAAAACCCCAGATTCCTGCAATTCATATAGACCGCTCTCACTCATAAATTGCGACATGAAAATATTAGCGAAGGTACTAGCTAATCGCTTGATCCTATCCTATTAATGGACAAACTCATACTCCCGGACCAGTCAGACTTTGTCCCGGGCAGGGCCACCACACACAATCTCCACACTCTCTTCTCAATACTTCAAAACGTAGCCCCCGACTTGCCAATAACTGCAGTGTTTTTAGATGCCACCAAGGCATTTGATTCAATAGAATGGGACTATCTCATTGGAGTACTGTAGCGCAAGGGATTTCCCCTTCTTTATGTCAATTGGATACGTTTACTGTATCACAACCCCACAGCTAAGGTACTTATAAACAGTCACTTTTCAGCCCCCTTTCCTATCACGAGGGGCACGAGGCAGGGCTGGCCACTGTCCCCCCTCTTATTTGCTCTTGCGATCGAACCCCTTGCGTGCAAACTGCACCAACACCACCAGGACAAGGTGCTCCGATGTAACTTACGTCAAATTCTCCTTTCCCTTTATGCAGATGACATCACCCTCTATGTACGAGATCCCCAGCAAAATATAAATCCCCTCCTACGGGAATTAATTGTGTTTGGTAAACTTTCCGGGATCCACATTAATTGAGCGAAGTCGCAGATATTCCCCTTAACGCCTGCAGCCACCAGATTTGCGCTCGACTGTGATACAGATCTAAAATATCTGGGGATCCAAATTTCAGGGGGCAGGGACGAACTGATCTGCCTTAACTATGGCACGGCCATGGACCACCTCACCAGTCATATTACACAATGGATCTCCTTGCCTCTCTCGCTCGCCCGTAGAGCGTCTTTGATAAAGATGCTGGTGCTCCCACAATTCTTGTATTTATTCATGAATATACCTTACCATCCCGGTCATCTTTTTTTTAAGGAACTCCGTAAATAATTGATATGATTATTTTGGGAAGGCAAACAGCCACGGATACAATTGTTAGTACTCACGAGACTGTATGCGCAGGGAGGATTTGACATCCCAGATTTAGAATTATATTTCACATGTGCCCAAGCTCATTATAGCTACTACTGGATTAACCCCCCATGCTACATGCAGCGGCGGAACACTGTCTAGCAGATCATATCCCTCTAGATCGGTTGATACATGCACCCCCCAGTACACGAGGCATAATGCCTACCACATTCATGGGCACGATAGATGCATAGCACCTCTTTTTATATATACGGTTACGACAAGGAATACGCTCCATTCTACCGGAGTTCGCACATGATCCTGCAAACTTCGCACCATTGCACCAGATGTTGCCGACCATGGCGCCGGGACACCTGGTGTCGACACTCTATCACAGCGTCCCCACAAACAGGCCAGAATCCCATCACACATAAATAAATATAAATGTAAATGTAGCCGTACTTGTAAAGCGCACTGATACTCCTGAGTGTCCTGGCGCTGTACTCATACCGCTAGGGAACCCTTCCTGGTTTTTCCCCGTGAAATGTCCACTCCTGGGCATCCCCAGGGTGCAACCAGGCATCCCTAGCGCTGTAGGGGGCCGTTGTGGAGACTAAGCAAGCTATTGCCCAGAGTTGCAACGTGGGACCCATGCTTAGAGTAGGCACCGAGGCGAGAAATCAGGTCCGAGGAATTATGAGCCCAAGATCTGCCGAGACCAGCCAAGGCAGGAATTGAATCCTGGTCCCGGGCCAGACCTCTGCATCAGGGTCTGCCGCTCTAACCATTGAGCCACACTTCTCCACTCCACACATATTGTACACACTGGTCCACTGACCTGAAAAATGCAGTGGAAATATTGCTGCCTGCAGATCGCACATATCTCCGCGAGCTGCACACTTTGAATTATACATTACATGTTCCTACAGAGATTATATTATACCCCTTCCAAGATGCTTAGGTTCCAAATGAAAGATACAGGTCAATGTGAGAGATGCAACTGCCCTGGTGCCGGGTTTCTACACCTGGTCTGGGAATGACCAAAGGTACAAGAATACTGGGTACAGGTCTTCGAAGCCCTAGAGAAGATGACTGGGTTATCACTGGAATTTACAACAGTGATATTGGGTTATACTGCACAGATCCCCAAGCAACACTGTTGATACATTACTTTGTCGCTGCTTTTAGCGAAACGCAGAGTAGCTTGTAGGTAGGGAAGGGGGCGTGCCCCAAAATTCAAGGAATGGTTGGATGATCTAATATACTGCCAAGAACAACTTGCCATCTATACCGAAACCCTCCCGCGGGCATCTAGACCCAACAACATATGGGGACCTCTTCAGAGCTATCTCCTGGAACGGGCGGCAGAGACAATGTCTGACACACAATCTGACACGCTAATCTGTCACTGAGGTGATATGCCCCAGCTGAATAACATCATCCTCCTCCAGACTTTGCAATTATATGATATGTGAATGAAATAATAGTACACTATATGTAATGCCTCAAATGATATGTGATTGTATTTGTTTAAATTGAGCTAGACATACCAGGATGGAGAAATATGAAGGACTCAAGCCATATCGCCAGACTGTTGGAAAACGAGAGACAAGAAGGATGACTATGTCATATCTATAAATGTCTGTACTTGTTAATCACAAAACCTGTAATGTATGATGTTTATGAAGAAAAACCATTAAAAAATAAATTTAAATAAAGGTTACCGAAGTTGTCATACAAAGACAGCCAGTATTTCTTGATGTGGGTTAATCACTCCTGTTGTTCCCCTAACCCATTTGTGGAATGGGGGAGATGGGCTACCGGACGTCTCAGGGAACATGTGCCTGTACAGTGGCTGCTGGTTACATGTGAAAACTGAATCGGGCACTATCTGACGTGTAGTCTCAACCAAACTGCCAGCCTGAGAATGGTCACTTTCAGGGGCTGTGAATTCCGGTACTCTAACACTCCCTGAACATATGCTCCTTATAATAGGCTTCTTTCACTGCCTACCGTATCCACTGGGGGTGTGGTGACTGGTGCTCACATCACTGGTTAAAGAAAATGTGCTACTTCACTGCATGAAACGCAATGCACGTGTTACTTAATTCATCTGGAAACAATGATAACGTATGAAGTGCAAATTATAAAACCGACATAAGTATCATAACAATGTTATAAATAAATATGTAAAGGTAAAACACAAAGCACAAGCTGAGTATCAGCACTTCATTATACCCATCTGTTTGCTTGGAGGTATACAATAGTGATTGGGTTTTCTCACTACTTAAGGTACTGAGAGTGAGGTTCCAATCTGCAATGGCCAATAGAAAAATAAAAACAAGGGAGAACTTTTGTGTCCTTGGCTATAAAGGGGAGAATTTGGAGAATGCTAATGAAAAGACAGATCAAGTTAACAAAGCAACTTGTTGGAGCCCAATGTTTTTTGAGGGAGCAGTCAACCAGGACTACGAAGGTGACTTCATATTCTCACATGAACTATAGGATTCAAAATATCATTAACTCTCACTGGACAATTATTAAACATATGAACATTATTTAAATCAGTTTTAAAACTTTTATCGCCCTTTGAATTCCATACCAAAATATGAAAGACAGTGTAAGGCTGAAAACACATCTGATATAATGATGTATAGCTAGGTGAAAAGGGAAAAACCTGTGTGTGAACTGCAACAATTGCCTCAATTGTACTGAGTGGGACACAGTCTTACATTCCAAAATATAAATATCACACCTAGCCATGTCAGTTCTTAACATAGCAAGTAGGCTATATATTTGATGAAATGTAAATGTGGATTATTTTGGAGGTGGATCGAGGAGTCTGACGTATGGCTTTGAAATATGAAATTCAATGGTAATACAATATTTTCTAGTGATTTGGAATAATTTGACCAAGATCAAAGTCGAAGACTTGTGATTTGTCAAGATGGGAAAGATTTCCAGAAAAGGGCTTACAATGTAAAGCATGGTGTATTGCCATTTTGGATACAATACCTCTGAATGCTATAAGTGAAATTTTGATTTGAGCCAACTGTAGTAATGAATATCAGGTTTTGTGGACTGTCTCGTATATTGGGGATTTTTTTGGGAAGTCATTTTGAAAAGAAGACTATTAGTAATTCAACTCATTGGTTATGAAGTTGACCAGTTGTGGTGACTGTTTGCTTGCTCTGGCATTTAGTCTGCAGAGTGGCTTCACACCTTTAAGACAGAGCACACAGGCTAATCACTGTTCTTTGGGACTAGCAATATTCTGATACCTGGTTGTCTGTTCCATGGTAAATGAATATACATTATTTACTCCATTTTAACTTGTGTAACATCGTTGTAAATAGATTCCTATGTCTCCCAGTACTTGGTTGTTTGTATGGTTCCTGAATACTATTCAACTATTGTCTTATAAACCATAATTGGATAATCAAAACAAACATTTGGAAATAATTTACTTCCACACAGTTGTGGTTGCTATTTGATAGCACTGCACGATACCCATTGGACCTGAAGTTGCTTTACAGCCAAGCTTAGTGATGGTAGGCTTGCATGTAGGATTTTGCTTCACATACTGGACATACATACATATCACAGAAGCATGTGTTATGAAATATATAGGTTGAGAAGATGTCACTATCAGCCCTGTTGAGGCTAGGCTGGAGTGAAAGATTATTTTTTCCGCTCATTGTTTTAGTTTGAACACATTTGCTAGTATTGGGTTCAGAGGTAACAAGTACAGAAATATTCTTCACCTGCCTATCAAAAGGAACAAAAGGAATGAATATTTAGGAATGTAGGGCGTAGACTGAAGTTTGCATTTCCTTTAGCAATAAACAAGTCCAGAGTTACCCATATCATCCAACTCATCCGCTGCCACTTTGTGCTCTTCTAGTGGGCACCTGTTTGGGTCATTTGCCTTTGAATTCTACAGATCTGACAAATGAAGTGCTATTACATGAATGTTCATAAACAGAAACCAGGTTCGGATCAAGTGGGATTTTCATTTGACTACTCTGGACCTAATCCCAACCTTCTTTCTTTAGAATATACATCATGGTGGTTTTTGTAGTAATCACACCATGCTGGTATGATGTAAACCAAGTAGGTTTATTCACAGGTTGACAGGTAACTTGTAGATCATCATAAACAGCAGTCTAAACCTGTAGGCAGTTTGTAAGTTGACATCAACAGCAACCCCAGCAGGAGCAGCCTGCTAACTGATCAGCCCCATCCACCAACTGTCACTCCTCATCCAGTCACCAAGGCATTCTACACATAGCCCACACACCAACATTCCACTCAGAACACACACAGGCTGAGCAGCTAGGGAAAGGATAACATAGGAGAAATACCATGACATGAGAATATTACAAACCTCTTCCCTAATGACCAGAAGAATGAACGAAACAAATGCATAAACTGTAATCATCAATAAACTATAAACATAAAAGTACATCAAAGTCCACAACCCAAAGATGAAGGAAAGAAAGCCCACATCATAAAAGAGGAAATAAACTACATAAAAGAGTCAAAGGCCCAGACCCAGGGATGACGGGAACACCGCACCACGAGAGGGAAAGGAACCAAAGACAAGAAGGAAAGATGGATACTAAATACAATATACCCATCTCCCTCCCCAAATACGAAAAATAAATATAGATCAAAATGTCATGTGGAATAAAGGGACTGAAACTCAATATCCTGCCCGCAACAAAACCAAGGGACAACAATGTAAAGTACGTGCTTTCTATGTAGAGAGAAAAGTCATGTGAACTAAAGGGACTAAAACCCAATGCCCTGCCCCCACCATTAACAAGGGACAACCGTATGTGCTCTCCGTGAGGAGAATGAAGTCATGTGGACTAGAGGGACTAAAAACCCAATGTCCTACCCCCACCATTCACAAGGGACAACCCGAAAAAAACTATATGCGCTCCATGTAAAGAGTCATACAAAGTCTAAACCTTGCACAAACAAAACGTGCGACAAAAGTAATATTGCGCCCACAGGGAAAATAAAGTGCAGCACAAGGTCTCTTATGCACACAGGGAACCCACCCCTGCAAAAACTAAATAATGTACAGCACAAGGTGTCTTACACACACAAGGAACTCACTCCTGCAACAAATAAATAATGTGCGGCACAAGGTGTCTTTCGCACGCAAAGAAAAAAAATCTCCTTGCAACATGTCAAACAGGAACCCAAACCTTAGAGCCACCCTCATGTTAGGGCACAATGTCATAAACACTTCCTATCTAAATACTGTAAGAAATAAACTGTACAAAATCTGCAATAATTAGCAAAACACATCTCACTATACATGAAGGCTGTAAATGTGTACACCAATTTTATGACTGTTGTAAATACCTATAAACTAAAAGCCATCACCGGTGAGCGATCTCTCACCCGAATTATGCTAGATTTAAGTTAAATGTAAGCACCAGACGTGGACTGGAGATTCATTTCTACTATATAAACGTCACATTCCAACTTGACACTAGATGACAGCATAACACCAGCCCACCTGACCACGCTGACCCTGGTTGACGGACGCTCGTCGCTCAGGACTGAGGAGGACTCCTCATCAGATATCTGCGATAACATGAATCCTCATATAGAGACATGAATCCTCATATAGAGAAGACAATGAGACTACAAAGAGGTAGATCTCCAGCAAACAAGGATTATATGTGCTTATTGTGACAGTGGGCATCTAGATGTAACCTGCAAGGAGAATAAAACAGGGCACCGGACCATTGCAGCCTCAGCGCTGCTCTGCCACAGCATTCCCCAGGCTTCCTGTTGTTGCCTGCCGCTTCCCACAAACGCGGCGAGGCGGCAGAACGGGGACCACATCCCCCACCACCACTAGCGCCTTGGAAGGCGTGTTTCCTGCCCCGCCCCCGGAGGTGCGCATAAGGACAGCGCGAGCCCCCGCGTCGCGGGACCGCACGCGGGTCGGCGCCCGGGGCTAAGCCCGGGCAAAGGGCGGGCCCTCTGTGGCCCTCCGAGGCCAGAGGAGGACGGGCCGGGCTACCCCACTTGGCTTCATCAAAAGAGGAGGTACAGAGACATTTAATCCTTTGAATTTTTACCGTTTTGAACTATTTGAACTTGTTACTGTTGTTTCCGGGGTTCTGCTTCCAAACTAATATGTCCATCTGGGAAGAGCTGAATGCCCTGTGTGGCACAAATTATGTCCCGGATGCACCAACCCCCCCCATAGCGGCCAGAGACACTGATCAAATAATCTGTACGCCCCTGGATGTACCTTCATCCCCCGAATCAATCCTCTCTCAAATGAATACCGATCAAAATTGCTGTAGCCCCTTATTACCCCCCCCCAACCCAACCTCATTAGCGTCGGATAAGGCTGGGACTCGAACAAATGATTTTGCATCCCCCCTCCAATCGACCCTACTAGCCCAAATCGAGCAATTGCTAAACGCTGCTTTATCACCGCTGGTTGTAAAAATCAATGAGTTGGGGGACAGGCTGATCAGGATTGAAAAAATTGTAACAAGGACCTATCCACCAACTGAAAATACTATTACATCCATATGCTCTACTGTCACTAACATCCATGAAAAGCCGCTGAACAATGCTCCCAGGAAAGTTCAAACTTCTGACTCCCCCATTACAGCATGCATTCCAAGTGGCCGCAATGCTACTTTTAATCCCGGACATGCCCCTCACAGAGTTCCTAGGATTTCTCGAGAAAGAAGGCATCGAATTGATCTACCCCCCGAAGCCGCCCCATATGTCACCGTTCTCTCTGGGGTCCCTGCACTCAGTCCAGGCAAACGTGAATTACACCAGGACCTGCTGAATAAAGCCATCTTCTGGCTCAAAAACAATAGACCGTTACCACCTGCCCTAGATGGCGGGATCCTGAGCGTCAGGAGGGTGGGGTGGCTAGGTTCGCTGCCCAAGGATATTCCGGGGGACTTGATACTAATTAAATTTAAACACAGGAACATTGCCACTTATTTACGATCTACCCAGCCCACAGTTGGAGACGGTCCCATCTGTATCTGGGACCTGTATGATTTTTACCCTGGCCCCGGAGCACCGAATCATAATATCCGGTGAAAAAGGGGACTCTGTGTATCTTTGGTTATTACTTTGAATAGTCGATTTGTTAAATTATTTTAGTTTGTTTTAAATAGTTAGTTTTCTTTTAATCTTGTAATGAACTGGTGAGTTATTTTTGCATGTATGTATTTTTTTCTGTTGCTTTTATGGTTTTAAATTTAAAAACCGAATAAAGCTTATTTGAATTTGAATTTTGAATTTGACAGCATAACACTGGGTTAAAAAATCATACCAACAGTTTTTAACATTTTTCACCACACTTAAGCAAAGAAAAATGAGTCACTGTGCTCTTTTAAAGTCACCAGTGCTCCGATGCAATATTGGGACTTTCAGGAACTTCCTATTTTGGGATACCATCATTCCGGTGTCCTCGAGCCTCAAAGTCTGCATTTGTGAATGCCAATTTAAAAATAGGTAAATTCTTCATATTACAGTTTCCTAATGTCCAGGTGTGGAGCGTGAACAAGACAAATCAATACTGTCACCGAGTGGTAGTCAATAAAAAAAAAACAGCCACTCACCACCGGTGTCCAAAACAGCATCCCTTAGCCTCTGAAAGATGATCTGTCCGATCACAAGACTCACAGGATGACCCTCTTGCACTGCAAACAGATTCGAAAAACGATGAGAGGATCTTGAAACACAGACCCTACCCGTATCTGTCTGCTAAGGTGCACAGGAGCCTAAGAGACACGCAGCATCAGGCGTGCGGACGAGGGGTCCGAACAGCCTCCCTCCCCGCCACTTCGTCCGTCTACTCTCCTCTCTGCTGGGCGGTTGCCGCTGCGAGTCGAAGACATGATGTCACGGTGAGCTGGTGGGCTTGTGGGGGAGCCGGCTGCAGGCTGCCGTGAACTGCGATCTGCGGGCTGGCACAGGCGGAAGGTGAGAGCACCTGCTTGTATACCTGTGCGCTCTAAGCTTGATCTAGGCACTGAGTCAGGACCAGGTTTGGCTGCCACTCACTCTGCTTTAGAGAACTGTGCTGCTTTGTTCTTCTTGGGACGGAAGGAAAGTCTGCTTCACACTGCATCTTGCTTTTCTGCTGACGCCTCCCCTCAACAAGGACTCGCTGGTGTGAGCGAGTCCTGCAGTCGGCAGGGCTAGTCAAACGCTCCCAGCTGGAGTCCCACGGGTAGAGGTTAGGGGCAAACACCATCAGCGAGCTGGGGGACTGCGAGGACCAGCATTCTCCAGGCAGCTCAGCTGGTTCCTCTTCCCCCGGCGCTCACGCCCACGGACACGCCCACCGCCTACCTGCAATAACTTTCGTGACACCCGCTTCGCGGGTGCCACTTACTTTGCTTTAGAGAACTGTGCTGCTTTGTTCTTCTTGGGACGGAAGGAAAGTCCGCTTCACACTGCATCTTGCTTTTCTGCTGACGCCTCCCCTCAACGAGGACTCGCTGGTGTGAGCGAGTCCTGCAATCGGCAGGGCTAGTCAAACGCTCCCAGCTGGAGTCCCACGGGTAGAGGTTAGGGACAAACACCATCAGCGAGCCAGGGGACTGCGAGGACCAGCATTCTCCAGGCAGCTCAGCTGGTTCCTCTTCCCCCGGCGCTCACGCCCACGGACACGCCCACCGCCTACCTGCAATAACTTTCGTGACACCCGCTTCCCCCGGCGCTCACGCCCACGGACACGCCCACCGCCTGGGGACGCACTAGGATGGGACGGGCCACCCTATTAACTTCTGTGTCCAAAATCTACACTTTCAGTGTATTCTTGCAAAAAAGGATCTCTACACTAATATATTTGTGGTTACTGCACAACTAAACAAACGCCAGCAAGGCGAAGGGTGATAGAGATTCCTACTGAATCTCAAATAGTAACAATAACGCGACCCATTGGGAAACAAGTAATACTAATACCAATACGTCTTCGACAGGAAAGTGAAATGGGCTACAAAAAATTACGTTTGCGCACTATATTCATGAAGCGAATGGGTACTGAGGAAGCTGTCAGGAAATCTACAGATAAAGCAATAAAACACGGCCGGATAACTCTGACCCCGGCAATTAGTAATTATTTTTCTGCCTTACCATCTAAAAGGGAACTTGATACAAATATGCCGGAAATAGAAAATAAATTTAATCAACACTCAAGTACAGGGGAACAAATGTGCTTATCAATGACACCTCATTTAACTCAAAATTTAGGCGATTCGGTTCCTAACAATAAGCTCAACCACTCCTCACATGATCGAGAATCAATGGACCAAGAGGCAATTCTTCTAAAATCCTCAACCCCTATAAGAGGTCTTGGGAGCCTGCACAAGCCTGAGGATTCAAGTGCAAATAATCTGAAGTCAGTAGAATACAACTATGAACTAAAGTTATCTAATAGCTTTTCGAAAAAAACATCAGAACAATTTCTCGAATTTGACTCTTTTCTGGATCCTCTCATATTCAAAAACAATAATTTTGCCAATACCGCAACACCAATGTCAAAGGCTCTATTTTCGTTACAAGAAATATTAGAATCGGTTCTCTCCTTTCTAGGAAATATTCTAGAAAATTCAGACCAAACTTTAGATGCCCAAATAAGGTATACTAAAGTTTTTAGTAGAAGAGAAAAGGAAAAAAGAGTCCTTCGAAGCAGCGGAAAATCAACTAAACAATAATACTAAGCAAGTGGAAAATGTCCAGAAACAAATAAAACGTGATTCTAGTACTCAGACATCAGAAATAGAACAAATAGAAACACAAAAAAGGGAAAAAATGGAAACCCAAAATGAATCTACACTTTACTCCTTGAAAAAACTATTCAGAGAAAAACCTCAAAACAATGTAAAACAATATCCAATTTTCTCTAAAACGAATAAAACGGGTATGCATGATAATGATTTTGTCAAAGATGATCAGGACATTAGCACTAAAAACACATCTGAAACTGTAAAAGGAGAAATAATAAATAAAAATATGGAAATTGAGCAAGAAGGAAGAAAAAAGAGGAGGAAAAAAACATTAAGAAGGATTCAAAAAAAGAAAACCCGCAAGCTAAAATTTCAAAAATCTATTATACCTCAAAAACATCGAGAGGAACAAGAAGATGAAACTATAAAGCCTCACACTACAAAAAAAGTGGAATCCACTGATAGAAACACTGTAGAGAAAATACAAATATTGAACCCAAGAGCAGATGAATACTTTCCAGCTCGGATACATATAAAGACAGGACACAGAAATACAAGGGTCGGAGAAGGCGATGAGAGGTATTCTCAACGCGGTGAAAAGACACAGTCTAAACTACTACAATTTGAAGAACTTTTTCCAACTGACAATGTTCCACTCAATAGAGGTAGGATACTCAATCTTTTGCAACATATATGGCCTCTACAATCATTGACCAGTAACGAAATAGATTTAGTGACCTTTCCCAAAAAAGATAATATCAAAGTAGCGTTGGTATCATTCTGGTCATCAGTCCTTCCTGGGATCATTCTAAATGAAAAAGAGATACTACACAAACGCGGATACGATGTAATTGAAAAATCTGAACCTAAAGAAAACAAAACCTACAAAATGTTTAAGGATGATACGCGATCAATCTCTTTTAGAACTTCTCCTGCGCCAGGAGATTCAGGACTAAGTTACTCAGGAGGTACGCATCCAGGGGAGGATATTCTGAAAATTCAAGTGAACAATGGGGAAAGGGCAGTCTGGTATCAAGATTCAAACGAGAATGGAGTCACTGATATTGTAAAGTCCTGGTCTTGGATATCGGAGACACTGATTAGTAACAAAACTTCCACTTGCCTTAAACACCCTGTTTAACAATGGACTAAAGATAACATCGTGGAACATGGCTGGGAGAACTAAAAATAAAATGATCGAAGCTACAAATAACCAGCCTGATATCCTGACTCTGCAAGAAACTTGGGCAATTGAACCATTCTCCCAGAAAGGCTACTACGTTTATGATATACCAGCCAAAGCAACTAACCGGGGCCATGCTAAAGGTGGTCTGGCTATTCTACTGAGGGAAGAATATCTGTGGGCTCAGGAGATAGTTGAGACCAACCTTGACAACTTACAATGCATTAAGATTTTCTTAAACACACAAAATACTGCCTCACAAAACGCAATTCTGCTCTTCAACATATATGCCCCTCCTGGTAAAAAGCAAGATACCCTATTTGTAGATATCATGGAAACCATCACGCAGATAATAGAAGACCAACTTTTTCTGTCTTATATAATTATGGGTGACTTTAACGGAAAAATTTCCAACTCCGAAATAAGAAAGTGGGAAAGTATTTATAATGAAGAAACACTGGAAATTTCAACTCCCCAGTTCCCTAAAGCTATTCACTCAGATAAAAGAGGAAAAATGTTGCTATCAGCACTGCCTAACATAAATGGGGTAATCTTAAATGGTAATGTCGA
The DNA here is from genome assembly GCF_964261635.1 of Lissotriton helveticus. Lineage (NCBI taxonomy): Eukaryota > Metazoa > Chordata > Amphibia > Caudata > Salamandridae > Lissotriton > Lissotriton helveticus. The sequence continues at coordinate 2,094,358,877 of NC_136057.1, forward strand.
AGGAGATATTCGGGGAAATGGGACCTTTTCTATTATAGACTACATAATCTGCGGTACGGATTTATTGGAAACAGTTATGCATTTGCACTCTAATTTTACAGCGGATAGCGATCATGCACTGATGCATTTAACCACCGGCTGGTCGGCTAACCATACAGCTGCAGGACAGATCATCTTTTATAGAAATACAATCTTGGCAAATAGTGAACAGAGACGCATCTTCTGGAACTCATCATCTAGGGACAAAATATCAGCTCTGATTAAATATGCACAACTTTTAAAGAAAACCTACTCAGATGACCCAATAGCAAATTTTGAGTATATAATCAAGGAACTTAAAGATGTACTATTAAATAAGTTACATCAGGGTACAACAGGAAATAAAAAGAAGAAAAATATAAACAAAAATAATACCCGGAATTCAATAACTAGGAAAAATCTCAACAAACTGATACGTGCTCAATATGCAAACTCTTCTCCTTCTAGAAAGAAAGAAATTAATAAACTAAAAAATCAGTTGAGAAGAGAGAAACTTAGTCAGAAAAAAATACTACAAGATCGCAATTGGGTTGACATACAAATAGCCGCAAAAAAATACAACCAGCGCAAATATTGGTCCCTAATAGCCAAAATAACCGGAACAAAAAAGAAACTACAAGCAATACCGGTTCCGCCGAAAGACTGGGAAATTTATTTTACCGATCTTTATAAAGCAAACTTGGCTATATTAGATGGTAAAAGGGCAGAAAACATCAAGGAAAAGCATAATTCATCAATTTCCAAAACCACAGCAATAATGGTAGAAACATATATTCGAAAAGCTAGAAACACTGGTGCCTTCGGCCCAGACCAAATATCCATCAAGGTCCTGCAGGCAGACCCCAAGGAATGGAGCCATATGTTATCACCACTTTTCAATTACATCTTCAATACTGGACAAGTACCAAAATCATGGCAGGGGAGTATCATCATCCCCATACATAAAAAGGGGAGCAAAATTGTAGCAGGAAATTATCGTCAAATAGCACTGATGGATGCCACCGGAATTTTTTTTGCCACTGAGGTATTACAACAATTGAAAGATTGGGCCTTCTCGCTGGGTCTAATACCTATGTTTCAAGCTGGCTTTAGACCTAAGCACTCCGTTACGGATAACATTGCAATCATCCAGGTTATCCTCGATAAATACGTAACTCGGAAAACTCAGCCTGTATACACAGCATTTATAGACTATTCTACCGCGTTTGACCGCGTTGACCGACCAACACTTTGGAACAAATTAAGGAGTCTTGGTATCCCAGAACAATTGCTACAGGTCATAGTAAGCCTCCATACCAATACCTGGTGTCAAGTACAAATGGGGGGAGAAAAAGGTTTAACGAAAATAATAAAAACAGCTAATGGTCTTAAGCAAGGGTGTCTCTTAGCCCCTATGTTATTTTCTCTATATCTCAGCGACTTACCATATCAGTTACAACAGGGCTCGAGTTTGACTCCAAAAATCAACAAACAAAGTATCCATGCGTTGCTTTACGCTGATGATATAGTGATGTTAGATCTCACTCCCTTTGGTCTGCAAAAACAACTAGACATCCTGTATAAATATTCAAAAGCAAATTTTGTAATCCCAAATATAAAGAAAACAAAAGTTGTAGCCTTTTCTGGGAGGAAATTAAGTGCTAAATACAACTGGAGGCTTGGCGGAGAAAAGATAGACGAAGTTGATGAATATATATATCTTGGCAGGACTCTCTCTAAGAATTTAAAAAATACAAAACATATAGATAACTTAATAAAGAAATCCGATCTACACGCTGGAGCACTTTCTAGACTTTATAGCGCTACCGGTAACAGACATTTTTCCTCACTGTTAAAAATATACAGAGTAAAGATACCTGCCGTCTTATCCTATGCGACGGAATATATCCCTATAAAGCAGTGGGATTACATGGATCGTAAAGAAGGAAAAATCCTGAAAAGAATTATGAAGGTCTCAGACTCTATACCAGTTCAAGTTTTAAGATTAGAGTTTTCTATAACAAGTTCTTATGCTACGGCCGTGGCTAACGTTATTAGGTGGGCTTATAACCTTCTCCATGCAAAAGAGGGAACGTTTAGATTCCTGTTGAAAAACGAAACTTTTGATTCAAAAGCTGCTAAACAAACTTTTCTGGGGAATACGACTGTCGTATTTCGAATGGCCAAAATCTGTCCAGACATTTTGCTCACCTGGTCTGTATCACAATTGAAACTTTTTCTTAAATGTTTTACCCCAAAATTGAGCTATGAACTCGATTTTGCACATTGCAATAAACTATCTACCTATAAACCTTTCACAGAATTACTAGAGTACAAACATATCCAGCCGTACATTGGGTTTTCCCTTACGCATAGCGCAAGAAGGGCGATCACAATGTTACGACTAGGCATATTGCCTGTGCAATCTTTTAAATCGAGATGGTCATCAGGAGAATCTCACTATGTTCTCTTTGCCAAGGGGGTAATCAGACCATCGAACATTTACTATTTGTATGCCCTAATTCTAACGTAGTAATAGCACGTGCAAGATATCTTGATCCAATACATCGCACCTGCAGAATTACAAAGGTAAAAGAACTATTAACAGTGTGTAAACAGCCACCAAATGAATTTGTATGTTATAATTTTTATAAATTTTTAAAATCTTTGTTAATCTTATATTGATCAATGATGTAAATTTTCTTTTGTTTTTTATTGATTGTTTAATGTTAAATTTGTGGTCCTCTGTTGAGTACCAATACAAATAAAAATCTTTTGACTTTGACTTTGACCCCCACTTGTGGCAAACAATGCCACACAACTGAAGAGGACATGGTTGGCAGCACTGACAAAAACATGGGGCAAGTCCAACCCCAAGATGGCGGCTCTTTTTTTCATGCTGTGCCGGGTGGCTCTCAGCACAGACATGCACCAAAACCACAATGAGGATCACAGGAGTTAAAGAAAGCTTCCATCATAGCAGAAAGCAGCACAAGACAACGAATGCTCGAAGGTAAACACGTGTAGGTAAGAGCGCGCTGGGCTTGTGACTCACGCCACAGTTTTTTTTAAACACAATGGTGGCAATTTAACTGGCATTGAAGAAAATGGCTCAAGCGACACAGAAAAATAATGGACAAAATTGTCTCGCCGCATCCAACATGCTCCAGGCTTCCATATGGAGTCTGACTAGAAACAAGCGTCCAGCACAGCACAGGGACCAGGCACCTCGCTTTAACAACATTATAAAGTCTCCAACACTTGCTCGTGCAGAGAATAATGTGTCAAAATGTCCATAGCTGACTCAGAGCAAAGCAATCACATACAACTGTTTCTGTGTGTGTAGGAACCTTTGCTCCAGCGTAGGCAGAAATAAGGCACACACCAGTAAATAACTTGCGAGTCACACACTGCGCAGCGTCCATGAAATAAGTAGTGACATACTTTACATGTAAACTTATTTTCTTACCATTGTGTCTTCATTAGATGGGGTACAACATGCTTGTTTGGCGCAGCATGACACGAAACAAATGTCCTTGCGCAGGTTCATTTGATTAAATATGGCCAAATACAAGTAAAAAGATTATGCTTACTTCTCTTGAATGTACACATCCTGTCCATAAGTGCCAAGTGAGCACAACACAGCACGCTTGGGTAGGGGCTGTCTGCTGTAATGGACACTGGTGGGGCAGCACAGCATGCTTTTCTCTTTGTTGCTCCTAAAGTTTCTTTGTTTTATCTTGTGGTACCTGTTTTTCCGTCTTGTTACTGTTGTCTGCATCTGACATATTCTCCCTTTTTTAGCTTCTTCCCAACATGCTGTAGAAGGCATCTTTACCAACTGTAGAGTGTGGGGAGGTCTCCAACTCGTCGCCAAAATGTATGTAGTAATCATACCACGCTGGTATCATGTACACCAAGTAGGTTTATTCACAGGTTGACAGGTAACTTGTAGATCATCATAAACAGCAGTATAAGTCCTGTAGGCAGTCTGTAAGTTGACATCAACAGCAGCCCCACCAGGAGCAGCCTGCTAGCTGCTCAGCCCCATCCACCAACTGTCACTCCTCATCCAGTCACCCAGGCATTCTACACATAGCCCACACACCAGCAGGGAAATGGTAACATAGGAGAAATACCATGATATGAGAATACTACAGTGTTGTCTGTCTGTACCAAGATAGGCTAGCTACGACTGCAAGCAGGAAAGCTATGGGGCTTGATGGAACATCCTCAGCTCCTGAATGTACCTGTGATACGGCTGCTTTTTTTTATCAGACCACCTTATTGTATTCCTACCCCTCCTTTTAATAGTCTGTTAGTATTGTTGAGCTCAGAACTGCTTCTAGTAAGGAATATCTTAACAAGTTCCTCTCTGACACCACTCATTAGACTGAAAACTAGACTATTCAAGTTAATTCCCTTGTCTTATGCTCCTGTGTCCTGGCAACCCTGGTCTTCCAGGATTTCCGTAAGAGTCTTGTGCAATTTGGCATCTACTCTTGGGAAGACACGCAATGCAATAGAGCCTAGAATAGAAGAGATCTGTCTGACTGTGAATGCAAAATCACTTGAGATTGTGACATCGGTTTGGCATAGAAGAAAGTCTTTTACCTGAAGAAAACACTTTTATAATACTAGTGTCTAAAACTGCTGAGTATCAAATGGCCTAAAATGGTGACAAGGTTGAAGTGGATCCGTTTCTGTATACAGGTCTAGTACCACATTTAATTCAGAGCACACCATGATGAGACAATCATCTCTATACTGGTTAGAAGATTCCCTGCTGATAAAGAAACTGTGCCACAACCACTTAGCATTTGGAGAAGGTAGGGGCAGCTGATTTAGGCTGAAGCACAGTATTCTGCTCTGTAATGGTTCTTGCCACTCTGGAAACTCAGGAAACAAGCGTTTTTGAAAATTGGAATGAGAAAATAGGCATCTTGTAAGTCAACAGAACACATCCAGTCTCTTTTGTATAAGTGAGGATAAAAGTGGTTTACTGTCAATATCCTGGATGATTATCTCTAGTCATTTCTTTGTATTGGCCTCTAGAATAGGGCAATATTCTTGTTGCTATCCCCTTTTCTTGACTAAGAAAGAGCAACAGCAAATACCTTTATTCCTCTGAGAGGTACTCTCAACACCTCTTGTCATGAAAATTCAGACTTCCTGACTGGTAAGTACAGAAGCAAAGATCTAGACATCTAAACACCCATAGGTTCTGGAAATCCTGGAAAGTTTGGAGAACAGCTTTGGAAATTACTTCCACTTAATCCATACCATAGCATTTCTTCGTACATCATCCCTTCCTGGGTTGCTTGAGTCACTTATGGGGTACTGGTGATAGCAGCAAAATTCAGGCTTCTTTCAGTACGGAGCAGACACCTCGCAACGTGTTGCTGAGACTTTCCGTTTTGCTAGAGTTCGAACCTATCACCCGTCCTTTCACCTTTTTTATTCTCTCTCTTTCTGGCCCCCTCCCACTGTTAGGGCTTCCCTTTTGTTCCATTACTTGGTCCTCTTGCACTGTTGTTTTGCTTCTTGCATGTTTCCGCCTTAAGTTTTGCTCCTCAGTTGACGGCCTGACTATCTTATGGTGTCTTTGATTTCCTGCCTGTTCTTGTGGTTTAAAGGAAGCTCATTTCCAGATTTCACTACCTGAGGAAAATATCCCTATTGGCAAATCCAGTCCTGGTTTTCTCCTACCCCTTTCCTTTTTTCCCCCAGATTCCTCCAACAGGCTTATCAGTTTAACCAATATACTATGCTGGAATTTAGGAACATCAGGTGATTTTAGTGGGTCTGAATATGTATACATCTGCGGTCTGCCACAGAGTGAAAAGGTTAGTATTGCAGCGTTCATTCCCCTTCTACCTAGCAAAAATAGGAGGTTGGAATCAATATTTACCAAAGGGGAGAGTCTTTCCTTTTGTAGTGGAAGGTTGTGGATTCGGTTTTCTTCACCAAGTGTCAGACATGGAAGCATGGCTTTTCCTGCCACGGTTCTGAATGGCACTGCTCCTGCACTTTACCTGTACAGCATGTGAGCCACAGCTCACAGCTGATGCTGTAGCCTATAAGGGGACCGTTGGAAAAAATATCTTTATCTGCATATATACTAATTGCTGTCCCTGCTTCAAATTTCATTTTCTGGATCTTATTGTTGGCATGTGGCCTAAAAAGATTAGATGCATAAAACTAGGTCTAACATCTTCTGCTATGCTTGTAATGTTACAGGGGCAAAATGCAGCTGAGATATGTGTCTCATAAACATGCCATGGTAATATTCATAAAAGGAAAGATCAGGTGTAGCCATATTGCCACATAGACTATTTATCAAGGGTGATATATATAATTTAGAATTCCCTTAAAGTCTTCTTTTTTTATATCATACAGATGGTTAACAGATGCTGTCAGAGAAAGGTTTATGGAAGCTTAGAAGGTTCCAAGACCGCTGCAACTGTTGGTCATGCCTGTGATTTTGGTTGGAGGGTCTCAAAGAGGACCAAAGACTGAGTTGTAAGAGCAATTACATCAATATTCAATTACTTAACTGTCCTATTTTATCGCTGCTGAAGGAGAGGATGTCATCTACTGATGAAATTCGAGACGGAATAACATCCAGAGATTGTGAGGAATGTGCAACCAAATCTGATGTGAAGGCTGTGTCGCATGTTCTGTTGATTGGTTGAAAGTGGGAAACATGAATGAGCTCCCGACAATGTTCATGGGATGGTGCTTGTCTTTAGTGCAGTCATTTCCAGTATGTTAATATCTAGGATGATCCTCTCTGGGGTAGGCATCATTAGGATATATTACAGTCGATGGTCCTCCTAGGGTGCCCTACTCGCGGACATTTTCTCTTTGTTCTTTAGTAAGCTCTTCATCTCTAGTGCATGTGCTTTAATGATCTTGACATTTCATCCCTCAGTGGTCTAAGAAATTCAGGTATCAATAGAGGCAGGAAATGTAAAACCTCAAGTGATGGATGAACTGCCTCAGGCATGCCTAGTGCAGTTTCAGGCTGCTGCAAAGGTGGGTATCATCTTCTGATGTCGGTGTAGTCAAGGCCAATTCTGGTAAAAGTGATATTGTCCTGATCTCTCGGAACTGGATGCTCTGTGTTGATGGACAGACTAGTGAAGCCATGATCAAATGAGAGGGCTTTAAAGGCTCTTAAGTGATGCACTGCAATAGAAGCCGCTGTAACATTGGGGAAGAGAATCCTATGGGAGTCTTTTCCTGGTGCCAAGCTATTCCAGCTTGGCTTTCAGGCAGGCCATTTTCATTTACTTTAGCATTGTGAAGACATGATTACTTACTTGTAGTTTAGGTTCTGCACTGAAGGAATCTTCATTGAAGTCATAATTGTTAGAATAATTCCCCACTGCATATGGGGACTCAGGAATACTTTATATCAATATATATCCATATGTCAGTAGAAAGGGTGAAGAGTTCAACATACCCACCACAAAAGTTTCCTAATTCTAGACATTATGTAGTACCCAAAACCCACCTCAAAACTGTAGGCAACTTCTTTAACACAAATTGCTGCTCAAATGTTTACATGATGAGGAAAATTGCAGTCTAGAGTTAAAAAAACAAGCCCCACCCACAGACTCATTTCTTTTTCGAATTAATAGTAAAGGCTAGGAAAGAAATGTGGATGTTTTAACACCGGATGCTCAATAAATAAAGTCAGGGAGGAGTGAGGGTCAATGAATTTCAATGAAGATTCCTAAGATAAAGTACCAGGACTAGAAACTCTAACTGACATGCGATACTGGAAGAAATTTAATTACAGAGTCCACAAAGATTCCTCAGAATAGCTTGACCAACACTAGAGTCATCTTTTGTATAAGAACCAAGATATCAGTACCTGTAAAAATGTGGGCTGAAATGGTCGCTTAGAATTTATCTAACAGAGGGATGTTTCTCAGCCAGGCTGTGGAGCTATTTCCCCCTAGTGGGATGAACTGTAGGTTTCTCTGACAAGGGCTTATTAGCCAATTAATAACAAAGTGATATGTAAGATACTATCTAAAAAGAGATGGATTGTTTTGAAGTCGATGGATTTTGGTGAATATGTTTCAGATTGCTAAAATTACATGTTTGTTTGGTTTACTTCCAGCCCACAAATGCTTGGATTGAATCCCTATTTCTGATAGCGACCTCAAATGTATATAACAAGACAATCATCCCTACATATGGGCGGGGAATTCTTTGAAATGATTATGAAGATCCTGTGATGCAAAACATCATCTCTTCACAGATTTTTCACATTTATAAAATGTGCAATCTTTGAAGGTGAAGAACTACGAAGATATTTTGTACATCCAGCCAGTATTTCAAAAATAGCTGGTGTGAAGACTAGTGAAGGGCAGGTCAGGTGAGAAATACCTGGAATTAGATTCAGGTGTCCTAAAAAAATGCAAATGTTTTCAATTAAAAGAAAACCTCAGACAAAAGTGACCTGGGATCCTTGCTCACTCAGCAGAAAGCTCACTTGAATCCTGCTGGTACATTGGGGCAGAGAAGCTTCTAGAATCCGAGTCCTTGTTGTGACAGTGCTCGATTTCTAAGTTTAAGCATATGAGCACCATTTAACTTTTAAGGTGTATTTTTGAAGTGGTGTTTTCAGTCATTGGTACAAATTGGGTTTCTGGTTGTCTAGGGTATGCAGCTATGCCAGGCAGAACCCACCACTCCATTCAGGATAAGTAAGTTACACACCAAAGATAACATGTGCTCAACCCCTGTTAGCTTGGCACACAGCAGTCAGACTTATCAGAGGCAATGTGTAAAGCGTTTGCACAACACACTCATACCAGTAACACAATGAATGCACCACAAAAGAGACTCCACACATGAATAAATAAAAATATGTATCTAGATTGTAGAGTTATCATAAGACCAAAGTGTCATAACATGTAAGTACTGTGCAAATAAAACAATTCCTAAACGATCTTACTTGTGATCCTGAGTAATACAATTATCATCAGTGACATACAACACCTTATCAGTGGGTATTTAGAACATGACACATACCCCACCAGGAAATACATACATGAAGCACAATAATTGTGCACATTATGCAATTGCTGACATAGCACACGCTATCCTGACAGTGTAGGTATCGAAACAGTATACACTAGAAAACATCAGGACATGCAATGCAGCAGTTGACTGGGGGCGTCCATTGAGGGCTCATCCCGTAATGCAATGCTCAAGTGAATGACCCCAAATCACACCCTTGCAATAAGGGGGAGGCACAAACTGTCTAATTCAGTGGGGAGACCTCCCTGGGTCTCCTACAAGCAGCTTAGCAGTAGGCAGCTGTCTGCGTGCGCAGGGTGCAGCTGCTTAACCCAACGCTGCTTTCCCATGCAACATAGCCACTCTGGACCTACAGCTTGGCTGGAGCCCTCCACGGCTTCTCAGTCCACTGTTACAAATGCCAAGACAGAGCCGCTGCAAGGAGCACGGGCGGATTTTCTGTCATCCCGAGTGATTCTGATCTGAAGTACCTGTTTGAAGAGCAGCCGCTCTGGACGTCAGCAGGCATCCCTCCCAGGGACTAGGCTGCTGACAGTGGAGTTGTGCAGTTTAACAATGCCAAGACCACTCGAGTTTACCAAGATCACGAGGTCAGAGAAAAGTGTGGGCACTCTCATTAGGGGAAATGCTGTTACTCAGTGGGCCGACCTTCTCCTTGATCGCTGGCGGCCTCGTTTACGAGACCCACAGTCTTGGGGAGGTACGCCTCACACGCTGCTGCCCTTGAGCACCCAGGCAGGGGCACTCACGGCGAATCCGAGTTCCAGCAGTATTTTAAAGAGGGAAATAGCTCACCCACTGCAGTCTCAGGCAAGGCACTGCAGTGGGGCTTTAAAGTTAACAAGAGCTCACCATGGCTGTGGGACAGAAAGAAAAAATGAGGCGCGCTCCCTGTACCGGGTATCAAATTAGAGGAAAATGAAGCGCTCCCCTGGCACTATACAATTAGAGACACGGAGCACAACCAGCACCCACCATGCATTGGGCTTCCCTGGGAGAACACTGGGGGGAGAAGCACGAGGCAGGCAGCAGTAGGCAGAGATACCAACACAGACAGTCCAGCAGTCTTGATGCCGATCTCTCCGGTCAGTGCTACAGTGTCCTTGCAGAACAGAGTCAGGAGGCAGCTGGCAGCAGGGCAACCAGCAGAAAAGCAATCCAGTGAGTCCCTTTGGCCACCCAGCAAGTAGCAGGTAGCAGGGCAACAACAGAAGTGCACTCCAGATGAGTCCTTTGTGCAGTGCAGCAATCCTTCTGATGGAGGTTCAGTCCCAGTTCCAAAAGTGCTCTAAAACCATGGGGTCAGAGCCACTGTACTTATACTCAAAATGTCTTTGATCTAGGGGGCACTTCAAAAGAAAACTTACAAGTGCGCAACACTCCCTTTCAATCCCAGCCCTGGCTCCAGACGTACAGTAGGGGGTACAAAAGCCGTTTGTTTGATGGCAGGAAACAGCCTATACAAATATAAGAGCGCCCTGCCTCTCTGTCTCCCAGACCAGGAAGATTAACAGTATGCAGATGCACCCAGCCCCTCCTGTGTGAAGGCTGTCTGGAAAGTATACAAAAAAATGTAGCTCTCCACCATGCCCAGACATGGAATGGAGTCAGGCTGCAAAGGACACAGAGTTATATGCACAAAGAAATGGCCACCTTCTAAAAATGGATTTATAGAATAGTAATAAAAAACTCCACCCACACCACCAGTAAGTGTGCTTTATCACTACTATTCTACACATACCAAACATGGCAGCACTACTCCTTTCAGATAAGGAAATACTACTTAAACATATATAAGAGAATTCCCAGTGCTAGCCTATGAGAGGAGTAGGCCTCACAGTAGTGAGAAACAAAATAGGGTGTTTGTCAATACCAGGACATGCCACACAATAAAGGAACACATCCTACCATTTACCTACACAGCACCACGCCCAAAGGGCTACCTAGGGCCTACCTTAGGGGTGACCTATATGCAGTGGCGGCTGGTGACATTTGAAAGTGGTAGGGCGTAAAAAAATTGGGGGGAGGGGGGTTAATATAATTTATAAAGAACATATTGAAGACGTAACCTTCATATTCATTAAAATAAATCTTCCAGATAATCTGGTAATAGTTTATTGAATTCTGCATTAAGCTTTGCTACATAAATGCTTTTCTTTCTTCCTGACTGCTTCAGTATATGGGTCCATTCTCGGCCAGGCAGATAATTGACACATCGCGAATTCTTTTTAGGCCACAGTTATATGCAATACTATGCAGCGGCTATGACAAGAATTCAGTAACTATTCACAGCCTGACGTAGACAGGATAAGCATAGTTTTCTAAACTGAGGAGCTTCCGTCCAAACACTTGTAATAGTAAGTACAATGGCAGTGATGTATCTGGGAGATGCACTGCTTAGGAAAACAACGATCCTTATACTAAATCGGTGTCGTCCTTTGACAAACATATATTTATTTATTTAAGCATACAAAAGCTGTTCAATGTCATTCAGAAAACACATGAATGAGCAATTCAGTAGCTAAACAAAAGCATCTTATTTGTTGTGAGTTAAAGCTGACATAACACTGTTTTCTGTTATTTAAGCTGCATGCCTGAGTCAAGTAGCACTATAGGAAACCCACAACAACCGTATTACAAATTAATTTAAACCATCTATACAGGCAGGCATAGTAGCTCAGTAAGTTAAATATTCACTGCTAACATGTGAGTTTAATTAGCTGGTAACCTGTTCGAATCCATGCAGGACAAACTCATTCTTCCGATATCATGAGTACGAATAAGTACGAATGAATTGTAGCTGTCACCTAGGTCCATGCACGATTCCTGATAGTATTCCCTCCTCAACACCTGTGTGTTTTGGTGCCCCCGAGGAAACACGAGTGGCACAAATAGAGCAATCAGTGTACAATCAACCCTGGCGCCGCCGTGGGCGCTCCAGCGGACATGAAATGTGGTCTCTGCAGCTTGCATTTCATAGAGTCCGTTGTGCTGCTATCAAGCCGAAAATACAAACCGGGGTAATAAAAGGGACATTTCAGGCCCTGCTTGTTCACGGGGGTTTGGCAGGTAAATAAGTGATCAGAAACCCCACCTCCCCCCGGTTAAATTACTTGTAACTGAAACTTCCAAGTTATACAGTTTAAACATTATAGGCACTTCTTTTACATCTCGAGCCCCACACCTCCATCACCGGGAAGAAGTAAAGACAATGTCACACAAAACGCAGAATTGTTCCTTCTTTTTATTTGCGCACTCCAGGACACAGTTGTTCTGTACAATCTACAAACAAACACATCACATACAAAATCATGACTCTGTCACACCGCCTGCATCGTGATAGTGGTCTGCCCGGAGGGACAGTAAAACGGAAACACACCTTTAATAACACCCTCTCTAATTAACGAAACAAAATCTATAATTCAATCGTGCACAAAACACTTTACAAATTCTCTTGTACAAATAAATACACCAGGCCGAAACAGTACTGATTGCTACGGGACATCCAATGCCAGCCTTTTCCACCGCGACGTGCAGAGAAGCCCGAGTGAGGTGAGGTTCCCAGGCCTGGCCTAAGAGTGATTAGCGCAGACTTGTTAATTCGACCCCTGGCCCTGGGCCATTTGTGCACCAACGTCGGTTACTCTCTACACACTCCATGGGCTGAAACCTTTCTGTTGGCTATTTCGACGAAATAGCCAACAGAAAGGTTTCAGCCCATGGAGTGTGTAGAGAGTAACACGATGTTGGTGCACAAATGTAATTTCGACACCTCCTGAAGCAAGCAGTTGCGGCCGGCAAGACGGGCGGGTGAGAGCTGAGGGGGGACAGGAGTGTTGCGCAGGGGCCGGCAAGGGTAATAAAATAAAGAAAACTTACCTTGCTCGGAGTCGGGACCTCGGGTCCTTCTCCACACACCGGACCAAATCACGCGCCATACCGCCGCCTCAGAGACTCGAGTGCAGTTGTTTGAAATGCACCAGGCTGCGCGGTGGAATCTCAGCCAATCCTGGCGCTGCATTAGCAGCACCACTGCGCCAGGATTGGCTGAGAGCAGGGTTAGTGCCTGCCCTTATGAGACCCCAGGGGTCCGGGTCCCTCGCAGTATGAGTCGCTGTTGGGGAGGGAGGGGAAGTGACTGTACCATGAGCGCATGCGCGGGCAAGTCCAAAAAATGAGTCTCCATACATTGACATGCGCAGACTGCAGCTGCGCTGTTTCTGCAGACTGCTACTGTGCTGTCATTGTCAATCACTGCCACAGCCCCGCCCCCACACCTTCCGCGATGTCAGCCTTGTCCCGGTAATTTAGCTAGGGTTGCCGCAGAGAAGTTTGTGAGTGCATGCTCACGCAGTCATGCTCTGATTTAATAATAATATGAATATGTACATTTTTAATCCTGCCTCAGAGTGACGGTCGTCCATGGCTAGTGGGGCAACGCCCCCAATGGACGCACCGCCACTGCCTATATGTAGTTAAAGAGGAGTTTAAGGCTTGGCAAGTAGTTTTAAATGTCAAGTCAATGTGTCAGTAAACTGCACACGCAGGCCCTGCAGTGGCAGGACTGAGACAGGTTTGAAAGGCCACATCTGTGGGTGGCGCAAGCCCCGCTGCAGGCCCACTAGTAGCATTTAATTTACAGACCCTGGGTATATGGTATAGCACTTTACAAGGGACTTACAAGTAAATTAAATTGACAAAAAAGTTGTAAACCAATCATACCATGTTTTAAGGGGGAGAGCATGTGCACTTTAGCAATGATTAGCAGTGGTAAAATGCCAAGAGCCCTAAAGCCAACAAAAAGAGGGTTAGAAAAATAGGAGGAAGAAGGCAAAAAGTTTGGGGATAACCCTGCAAAAAGGGCCAGGACCAATAGTCATCAACCATGCTGTTTTAGACTGATCTGAATCAATTGGATATATGTAAAAAAACAGACACAAAATATTATTTCCCATACTCATGCATTCTTTTCAAAATGATTTTCAAAAATAAAAATGCATATATTTTCTAGGAACCCACAGACGCACAGAAAACTTCTACTGTTTAAGAATATTAGAGGAAATTCGATGATGGATAAACAATATATGACATCACATATTTTATCAGAAAGTGACATACCATGTGGGGCTAGATGACGAGTAGGGTGAGGACGGCATACCAGAAGCATATTCATCTATATCCGAACTTTTGTTGTCTTTATCCCATTTATCTGACCCAAGAATGTTTAATTTTTGCCTGCAGATGATTTCTTTCGTCCTGCAAATAGCGAACATGTATAATATGATCATCAGTCTCCAACACTGGCAAGAACAAGCACAGCTATTTAAGCATATCTATCAAGAATATGAAAAAATGTTTAAGTCATTTTACCTTTTATCTTCTATTTCTATTCACAGTACATATGCCATTTCCTACAGTGGTGGTATGCAAATGATATATGCACTTAAAGCTTAAATACATTTTGATCCAGATGGCTCAACAACTCACTTTTCTCTCTTTGGCTAGTAAGGAATCCCTGTGGTGAAGAAATATGCTAAATCTCTGGAATGTTCCCAATTGCAATTCCCTATCCTGAACTGTAAGAGAAGGAGCAGAGCAAAAGCAGCTTGGCAAGTACTGCGGTGAATCACTGAGCCAAAAATGTTTTCAGAAGATGACCCTGAGGACAGAGTCAAGACTGCACAATTGTCACTTTTCACTAGGTGTGTTCTTCACAGTTGGTGATCACAACAATGTCATAGAAACCTAGGACCTAAATATGAGATTGGCGGTCCGATGGACCGCCAAACCAATGCTGGTGGTGCAGGCACTATCACACCGGTGGACATACTGCCCTATAGCAAGTTTGGCATTTGGACCGCAAAAGACCGTTGCAACCGCCAGGGATCTGTGATCCCTTGGTGGTGTTGCAGCAGGGTCAGGCCGCAATATGCTGAAGGTGCCACTGTGACACCACTAAGCATATTACAAGTTTCGTCACATCCACAAAAAGGTGGGGAAGAGCCCACTATGGGACACTACAGGGCCCCCTGTTGCCTCAGGGCCAGAGGATGCATGCAGGGGGGCACATGTTGTGCCCCCTGTCTGCATATACCCCCTGTTCCTGGACATCATGGACTTAACAGTCCATGCCACGGAGGAACTTGCTTTGGCACTCCCATTGCAGTGCCTTTCCAAGGCTCACCGCCTCGGTCCGTCAAAGCACTTCCAACCAGACCTGGAAAAAAACTCCTAATCTGGCAGGTGGTCGGCAGTCAAGTTTGGCGGGTGTGAGCGGGGCATTGGCAAGGCTCCCACACCGCCAAACTCGGAATCAGGCCCCTAGACATAAAGAAATGCTATGATTGTAGAGTTTTGCGAAAAATAATACAGTGAAAGTTGTGCACTTTGTGACTGATGAGTATTCTGTACTTCACGTCCTAGAGGCTTATTGAAGTGTGCCTGGCCCTAGGTATCCTGAACATTGGCAACATATCTAATAAACTAGTGGTTCTGTTTTAAATCTCTTGGCAAAATGCTTCTCTTATGTGTGGAAAATATCCGTGACATGCTGAGTCGTGACTCGCTATTAGCTATTCAAATAGGATACGATTATACAAAATTCTAGCTTACTTGTCTTGCATGTCCAACTTAAACAGACATTATGAATAATAAAATACTTCTTACAATGAAGGGTGTTACAGAACGATATTACGGGTTTAGAAAACAGTCTTACTACTTGATTAACATGATAAGAAGCATGCTTGACTATATTTTGAAAGGAAGAAGTATTTCGAGTTGTAAATATCTGTCTTCACAACTATAATTTATGCACATAGTTTATTTACATGACATGAAGCAAATATACAACAAAATTAGTAGAGGATCTGAGCCACAGTAAGGATCTGGGACACAGTACAATATAAAGCAGTGCAACTTTTTAGTTCTTAAGAGTTAAACAGCATTTTTTAACAAAATTTGTTTGGATCACTGACACAATATTGTGGTAAAGAATGTCGTTGACTAGAAAATTGTTTAACACAATATTGTGTTCCAATACTATTGAAGGGGAATTAATTTACCAACGTAGAACTCGCCAGGGGCGCGTTTGCACAATGGTGAAGGAAGGGGGTGGGATCTGAGGTGACATTTCTGCAAACACGCCCTGTGGCGCATTTTAAGTTGGGGAATTAATTCCTCTTCATTCCTGAGGGCCCCTGGGGGCCAACTAGCCCACCAGGTAGCTCCAGTATGCGCCAGAGAGTTGCGTTGCAGAGTGTGTTCAGAGGCCACGCCCCTGTTTACAACATTCTGCAAAGCAGCTCTGTGGTGCTTACTGGAGGTACCTGGTGGGCTCCCCCGCGCATCCTGTGATTTAAAAAAAAATGTTTTGTGGGACCCCCTAAGCAGGCCTAGGGGGTCAGGGTGTTTCTACCCAGCCCCCTTTTCCTGTTTTTCCTGTTTGTTTTTCTGTTTTCTTGTGCTTCGTTTCTACCGAGGCACAAGATGGCTGCCAACACTTCCTGGTTTGGAGTGTTGACAGCCAATAAGAATACAGCTCATGGTCGGGAGGGTCCGCAGATCCACCGTTGCCATAGATATCACTATTTTTTTACATTTGATTTTCTCAGCAACTACTAAACGGATTTACACCATTTAACAAAAAGAGTTCTTTCTGAACAAAGGGCTACCTTTTTGCCAAATTTAGTGTAATTCCGTTCAGCAATTTGGGCTGTAGCCGCGGCTAAAATGTCCTATGGAAAATTGCATGAGGAAAACATGTTTTGGGACCCCCCTTTTTTCTCGGCCCCCGCTTGCCGAATCACCCCAAAAGATAGGAGCAGACCGGAGCGGGCCACGAGTTTTGAAGATTTTGCGAAGATTTGGCAATCCGCGTCACTTATTGTGAATAGAATGTTGCGATTTTCCTATGGTAACTAGGTCCTAAATATAACTACCTACTGGCGTACGCCAGTAGGTAATATATATATATATATACTTACAGAAAAAAAGCCTGCAAAATCATCAGTGAAGAGAAGGGGTCCCAGTAGCCATGGAACATAAAACCACACAATTGAAAAATAATCAAGAACACATAAATTGAAACCACATTGTTTACTTCACAATGGGAATGCGTATCGAATATGCAAGGATAAATACACACAATAATAGAACACTCGTTTCGGTGGTGCCCCAAGGAGGGAGAGGGGATGGGACGGTGTAGTGAAGGTGAGGAATTAGTGAGGAAAGAAGTGGCGATTCAATAGTGACAGTAAAATCAGCAATTGTCAATCGTTTGACAGAGTTACACGCTATGTACAGAAAAAATAAGACACAAAATGTCCATAAGAAAGTTCGAAAAAGTCATCCTCCAGGTTATCCAATAAATGTAGACAGTGGGGAATGGAGATGACACACGGAAATGGATATCGACGTTTCGACCCTCAGGGATGCAGATATCAATGGTTATCTTGCTGGGGGGTCTTCATCAGGACTGGGGCACATAACCTAGTAGATGTATAGAAATATATATACGTTGTGAATACGGGATAGAACTCCCTGTATAAAGTTCAAACAAAGTAGCACATCACACTGGGGTTAGGATGCAGTAAATGAATTAAAGTCCCATACGTTTGGTTGGGACACAATAATTACTAACAATCGCGTTATATTGGGGTGTCAGTATAAATTTACACTGGTCATGAGCAAGTGGCAAAAAGCTGGATCCAACAGGGTGGATGGGGGGCACGATGGCACTAGGATGGTTGGTGCCAGCTAGGGTCTGGTAAATAAAGTGCCAGATCAAGGAAAAGCCAAAAAGGACTATGGGGACTGCATGAGACTGTACATATATACCGGAACTACAATGTAGAAGTAGGACTAGGAAGGACTTACCACAGTAGTGGTGTCTGAAGGACCGAATCAATTGTGCAGAGAGACACCCTGGATGATCTGGGGAATAAATCCAAGGTTGAAATGTGTACCTTGCAAGTTGCAGGGCAAAAATGGGTGGAGGTGGTTGGAGAAACTCACCGTCATAGGCACCAAACGTGGTAAGGTGGTACCGGATAGGGCATAGAGTCGAGGATGTCTTCGAGGTACACTTCTATCTAAAAATGAGGTAGAGGTGTGTTAGGGAACTTGGCGCGAAAGACGTCAGCACAGTGAGCCGGGCAGAGGAAAAGGGATATGGACTTACCCCGATATCGTGGTGTATGTCGTGTGGAAACACAGACATATGAAAACCTAGTTGCAGTTTGGCCCAACTCGAGCACTGCTTACCGGTCTGGGAGGTAATCCGTCTCCGATCGCAAATTGGCGTCTCAAAGGCGGTGCAGGATACTGGGATCAGTCCGGTAGGGAAGCTCGCAGGAGGCGGTCTCCTGGGAAAAACATGGAGTATAATGTAAGATACCGGTGTATGTCGTGTGAGCGCACAGACACCTGAAAACCTGCTGCAGTTTGGCATGCAAGCAGTGCTCGAGTTGGGCCAAACTGCAACTAGGTTTTCATATGTCTGTGTTTCCACACGACATACACCAGCAATTCCTTATGCAATTCATGTTTTCCCCACTAGACCGCCACTGTTGAGCTACCTGACTGTCTTATTCAATTATCCTCGCCGGATTCGCCCGTTCCACGATATCGGGGTAAGTCCATATCCCTTTTCCTCTGCCCGGCTCACTGTGCTGACGTCTTTCGCGCCAAGTTCCCTAACACACCTCTACCTCATTTTTAGATAGAAGTGTACCTCGAAGACATCCTCGACTCTATGCCCTATCCGGTACCACCTTACCACGTTTGGTGCCTATGACGGTGAGTTTCTCCAACCACCTCCACCCATTTTTGCCCTGCAACTTGCAAGGTACACATTTCAACCTTGGATTTATTCCCCAGATCATCCAGGGTGTCTCTCTGCACAATTGATTCGGTCCTTCAGACACCACTACTGTGGTAAGTCCTTCCTAGTCCTACTTCTACATTGTAGTTCCGGTATATATGTACAGTCTCATGCAGTCCCCATAGTCCTTTTTGGCTTTTCCTTGATCTGGCACTTTATTTACCAGACCCTAGCTGGCACCAACCATCCTAGTGCCATCGTGCCCCCCATCCACCCTGTTGGATCCAGCTTTTTGCCACTTGCTCATGACCAGTGTAAATTTATACTGACACCCCAATATAACGCGATTGTTAGTAATTATTGTGTCCCAACCAAACGTATGGGACTTTAATTCATTTACTGCATCCTAACCCCAGTGTGATGTGCTACTTTGTTTGAACTTTATACAGGGAGTTCTATCCCGTATTCACAACGTATATATATTTCTATACATCTACTAGGTTATGTGCCCCAGTCCTGATGAAGACCCCCCAGCAAGATAACCATTGATATCTGCATCCCTGAGGGTCGAAACGTCGATATCCATTTCCGTGTGTCATCTCCATTCCCCACTGTCTACATTTATTGGATAACCTGGAGGATGACTTTTTCGAACTTTCTTATGAACATTTTGTGTCTTATTTTTTCTGTACATAGCGTGTAACTCTGTCAAACGATTGACAATTGCTGATTTTACTGTCACTATTGAATCGCCACTTCTTTCCTCACTAATTCCTCACCTTCACTACACCATCCCATCCCCTCTCCCTCCTTGGGGCACCACCGAAACGAGTGTTCTATTATTGTGTGTATTTATCCTTGCATATTCGATACGCATTCCCATTGTGAAGTAACCAATGTGGTTTCAATTTATGTGTTCTTGATTATTTTTCAATTGTGTGGTTTTATGTTCCATGGCTACTGGGACCCCTTCTCTTCACTGATTTAACTACCCAGGTCCCCGTACCTTCCACTGGGTCAAAACCCCCCCTATTAATAATTTGCAAAATCATCAAGCATTAAACCTATGCTTCGTGGACTTCAAGGCGGCCTTCGACCGTGTTAGCCGACAATTACTTTGGGCCAAACTAAAGCAGCAGGGCCTGCCGGACGCGATCTTAAATCCAATTATGGACTTATACACCAATACCTGGATACAGGTAAAGATTGATAATGGTCATCGGCTCACGCGGAAGATCAGAACTTGTGAAGGATTAAAGCAAGGCTGCGTCTTGGCCCCTCATCTGTTTAACTTATTCATGGCTGATTTGACACCAAGGCTAGACGGGATCAATGCACACCCACATGGCTAGGGAAATTGCCCCTCACACATCTTTCCTATGCCGCCGACGTTGTTCTCCTCAGCCAGACGAAAATAGGACTGCAGCGTTTCATGCAAGAATTGGCTGAATACACCAAACAGAACCTTTTGGAAATAAACAGTAAGAAAACAAAGGTCATGATAATAACCCATCGCAATTGACAATAAGAATCTGGAAGTAGTGGAAAGCTACAAGTACCTGGGGATACATCTGGACAGACGGTTCACCTTTTCCACGCATTTTGATGCCATTGAGAAGAAAGGAACAGCTCTACTACACGCATTTAGCAGTTTATCTAAGCAGCTAAAAGGCCCTTTGTTCACTCCCCTCCTAATAGTTATCAAAGCTAAGCTACTTCCAACAATAGCTTATGGCAGTGTGGTACATTGTGGAAGGAGTGCACTGCTGCTCTTAGATAAAATTCAAACAAGAGTGTATAAACGTGTATTCAGCTTACCATGTGACGCCTCACCCGCACAGGTTCGGCTCGAATTTGGCTTGCAGTCCCAAACATTGCACAAAAAATATGAGACAATCAAATTTTGGTATAGCATCTGGTTGAACAGCGAAACAGAAATTAATTTCGCCATTTGGGAAGCCATGCAAAGCAATCCCAATTCCCAGTTCGCGAAGTACCTACACTCCTCCCTTGAAATCACTGAGTTGGCGTCATTGTGGAAATGGAAGCTACCTGTATCTTTATTCAAGCAGGCTGTAAAAAAGGCATCTAACATCCATTCGTTGATCGATGATAAAACAACTCTGAGACATCGCTCACACGCTTGGATGATAATACAATCCTACAAAAAGCCGGCACCTGCAGCCTATCTAGGGCTTGCCTTTCCATCACATCTCAAACTAAAATACCTAAACCTACGTATGGGCAAATTGCCAACAAATGCCGACCAACCTGGCTGGAGGACACCAGGCCCAAAGGAGTGTAACCTATGTGGTGCTGCTGTACAAGACATTATTCACTTGATCTGCATTTGTCCTGCATTGGATAGTGAACGCCGGAGCTTACTAAAGGCATAATTTAATGAAAAAGGAAGTTGCACATGCCGCTCAGCGATTCTACAGGGGTTGGACTCAGCGGATTCACAATTCATTTGCCGAACAAACAAATATGTTATTAATTTTGGAAAAAAAAAAAAACTTTGCAAAGAGCTAATACAAACTTGAATCTCTTGAACTCTTAATTCGTATTTTCGGAATATCGAACCAGCTCCTTGAATCATTAGGATATCAAGAACAGTAGTGCTCTTTACCATTTTAATTAACGGTTGTTTTAATATCTGTATAAGAAAGTATTTTTCTATATATTTTAAAATAATATTGCATTTCATATTGTAACGGTTTTTATTAACTATACAATAAAGAATTTATTTCAGTGGTTATATGGAGGGTCGCCTGCAAGCGTCTGTGCCATTACTATCAGCGGGAAGCGAGGGGAGCCTGTCCAGCCTCAAAATGACAATAATGGACATCGCGCTGATAACGACACGAATTTGGCATTACAATGAGAAAGCCTAAACATTTACAAATAACGATAACGGAAAAGAAGAAAAAGGTGCATTATGGAACATTGAGTCCCCGCCGTTTCCGTTCTCGCTACCTATAGAAGGAGGTGCCGTTACAGATGGACTGAAGTCCCACCAATAAGGATGCAGAGAGGATTTAAATATCGGAGGCTGAACAGGGCATTAACAATTGGTTTGGCACTGAGGAAGGTACAATTACCGAAATGCATTTGCCACATTAAACCTTAATTTTGTTAAACAATCCCGCTTGTGCTCCGTGTGTTTGAAGTTGCTGGCGAGGCGTAAAGGAGTCACCTACCCGACGGAGGCACCCGCTGCTGTGTTCGACTGCCGGTGGACTGGTGTTGTGGAATATATATATATACATACAGCCAAGGCAGGATACTAACCTTTGCCAAAAAATGTGAGAATCCAAGGGAAGAGGCAAAGAGTGACACAACCACTGGCGGCAGCCCCAGACACGTCAGAATCCGAAATTACAGGTGACAAGTCCTCGAATGAAGATGGGGGCAGTGGGTTATCAACGGATCCTCCTTTTTACGAAGAATTCAGGCTCATTAGGAAACAACAGCTGCAAGGAGGCAGATGCAAGCCCCCGGAACAGGCAGCAATAGGAAGACGAGGCGGGGGCCTAAAAAAAACGAAGGCTCGCCACCCGTAACCGGCGACAAGAAGTTTTACAACAAGCGGAAATTAAGCAAGACAATTTGACGATAATCAACCTGACACCCAGAATTTTAAATTCAGAAGAGGAATCAATATTGAAACGTGGTCTTTCATTTTGCCCACATAAAAATATCGAATTTACACAAACAAGGATTGACTCGTAAGCTGAAATTGCATAAATATTTTAAGTTGATACCATCCACAACAAAAACTAAGAACTTAGGTCAAGAAAGAACTGAAACGGACACTTTGACCAGTAAAGACATTGCAGCTTTGAAAGTATTAGAGGGTTTAAGAACTGAGACCACCGAGACAGAAGATGCCAACATGGGTCCTACACAACTAGTGGCCCAACTAGAGATCTAACAAAGTAGAGGCATGAGTCCTTTTAAACCTGCATCGGTATTTCTCCCACAAATGGCTACGGATGCCATTGATACTTTTTCTGAAGCTGTGATTAAAGACCTAACTCGCTTACCTAATGATAACAAATATGACAAGAGAAACACAAACTTCTCTAAACAACAACTGGCATTGAATGGACTATCTCAAGATTCTTCTTTAATTTGTAAGCCTTCAGACAAAGACGGGAATATTGTTTTGCTCACAAAAGATCAACATGAGAAAGAAGCCTACCACCAGTTGAATGATACCTTATATTATGAAAGAACTAAAGAACAAAGGTACAATCAAAGCATTATTGACTACCATTTATTGATTACTTCTGGGTACAAAAGGAATATGTTAGATTCAGATGAATATTTATTCTTGCGATGTTTGAATCCTACTACTCCTACATTCTATTACCTGCCTAAGGTTCATAAGGACATCAAGAACCCGCCAGGGAGACCTATTTTTGCCTCACCAGGGAGACCTATGTTTGCCTCACAAGGCAGTCTAACAGAACATTTATCTATGTATATTGATTTCTTTATTTCTCAACATGTGGTCAAATTGAAATCGTATTTGAAAGACGCAAAGGATTTCCTTGCACACATAGATAGAATTGAATGGAAATATGGCTATTGTCTATGGTACTTGATATCACTAGCCTCTATACCTGCATTGCACATGCTGATGGCCTTAGAGCTATACAATATTTTCTAGAATCTCGTGATCTGAAGTTCCATGAACATAGCAGCATGATACTTGAATTTGTTAGCTTTTGCCTGACTCATAAAAAAATGTTGTTGCAAAAACAGGTCTTTAAAACAGATGTCTGGGACCACGATGGGCACCTGCTTCGCCCCCAGCTATGCGAACTTGTTCATTGGCTGTTGGGAGGAGCAGGTGGCCTGGGCAGGACCGAATTACATCTGGAACACGAGGATAAAGGCATGGTATCGTTATATCGACTATTTGTTCATTGTGTTTGATGGCTCGCCGGATTTGGCAAAATCATACATTGACATTCTAAACTGTAATGATGTTAACCTAAGATTTTCTGGGGAAGTGAGCAATGAGGAGGTTAATTATCTAGATCTGACAGTGTATGTAATAAATGGACAGGTACAAACTAAACTTTATGGAAAGATAACTGCAGGTAATTCCACTCTCTTTGCTACTAGTAGTCACCCTAAGAAGCTCATTAACAGCATCCCTTATAGGGAGTTACTGAGACTCAAAAGGAATAACACGAGTGACTTGGAGTTTCAGAAGGCAGCAGAAATGAGTATGCAACGCTTTAGAGTGAGAGGCTATAGAGAAGCTGTCTTGTCACATGCTCTAACCAGAGTCAATGATACCTGTACAGGAGATTTATTGATGGAAAAGGATATAAAGAAATCTGGTAATGGATCCTTTATCATGATTACTACCTTTTCTGAAAATGCTAACCAACTTAAGAGAATAATGCAAAACAAAATGGCATATTCTACTTACTGACAACATTATAAGGGAGGACTTACCATCTAATCCACTAGTTATATTCAGGAAAGCGAGGTCATTGAGAGATCATCTGGTTCACAGTTACCATGATTCTGAGCCTGTGAGAACATCTTTTAAAGTACTTAATGGATTTTATCCGTGTGGCAAGTGCAAAGCCTGCAAAAAGAGTAAACATATTCTTTCCTATGATGTCACTGGTCTCAGCGCGCCTAGAAAAATCACCAAGTTTCTCACTTGCACCACCCCTTATTGTATTTATTGTTTGGTCTGTCCATGTGGGCTTTGTTACATTGAAAGCATAATTTATCCAGTTAAGATACGGATTTTAGAGCACATGAGGGCGATTAATAATGTTGACGAATCTTACCAAGTGGCTAGGCATTATAACAAGGTACATAGCCGGAACAGGCATTTGTTGACATATTTTTGTCTAGACCACGTACCAGCGAATCCTAGGGGTGGATACAGGATGCAGAAATTAAGGCGTTTAAAATCGCGCTATATCATAGACCTGCAATGTAAGAGTCCGTTGGGCCTGTATAGCAGTGAGGAGCTCGCTGTACATTTGGGATGATATTGTTTAAATGTCAATATGCCAATGTTCCAATTATCAACATTAGGATATATGAGAAATATATGAGAAATATGAAATATATGAGAAATGTTCAATCGTGCGATTATAGCTGCTAGCAGTATATTATAGTAAGAAGTTGGAAATTGGTATCCTTGATAGTATGAAATAGTAGTGGCCCATTTATGGGCGAGGTTGTGATTTCTAATCCAACAAATGGACCTGGCACAAACAAGAATTGACATTTATAAATATGTCCGGAAAATCAAGCTTGCAAAAATCTTTGAAGAAAATAAAGAGATGGCCAAACATGCAAATAATTGAAAGATCCAACAAAATGTGATAACATCTGAAACAATGTTAACAACCACTAACATGGGTGCATTATTGACATTGGTCAATCTTGACGTAATGGATGAAAGTGAAGTCATCTCAGAAGAAATTGCTTGCCCCCAGAAGGGAGCAGAATTAAGTGGCAAAAGAACTAAATCTCGTTTTTATCCGCAATTACCCCAAGGAAATAAGATTGACCTCTTTCAAGAGGTAGTGGTTCTATAAAATAAAAAAAAACTAATTTCGTGACAACTTATCTAAGGAAGAAAGAAAGGCCCTAACAAATCTGATGGATGACAAAACGATAACGATAAAAAATAAGATTTACTACCGGAAACTAGACAAAAATCTCACTCAGAAATATAAAGAGACATTGGATGCAAAAATACAACAATGGCATTTGAAAAACGTAATCGACGAAGACGAGAAAAAGTTCTTAACTACTGACCATCCTGTCACAGCGATAATCTATTTCTTATCAAAATTACATAAGAATCCACTCAAACCACCAGGCAGACCAATCGGGTCTGCAAAGGGAACACTGGTCGAACCAATTGCCAGTTACATAGATCATTTCTTAATGCCATTTGTATTAAATCTGTGTTCCTATATTCAAGACACCACTGATCTGCTGAGACATCTACAGGATCTTTCCTGGCAGGAAACCTATCAACTGGTAACAATGGACGTAACGTCCCTTTATACAAATATCGAAAATGACATTGGAATGATGGCATGTAGCTTCTTCTTAAAAGAAAGGCATATCCAATACAGTCAACACAATCAAATGCTAAAGGACATGGTTGAAATGTTTTAGGTCAAAATGTCTTCCTCTTTGGAAAATAAATATTCCAACAGATCAAAGGATGCGCTATGGTCTTTTCCTTTAGTCCCGGATACGCGTGTCTCACAATGGGATGGTGGGAGGAACAATTGGCGTGGCATCCAAACAACGACCAATACGTAAAAAAGACTGCAAAGTGGCTGCGGTACATTGATGATTTGCTAATAGTGTGGGACGGAACAGCTGACGAGTTCGAAGAATATTTCAAAATTTTAAACTCAACGATTGCAAACATCAAATTTACGTATATCATTAGTAAAGAAAGAGTAACATTTCTGGACACCGAGATCTATGTCCATGAAAACAAATTGCATACAACTTTACATCGTAAATTAACATCTACCAATGCAACATTACATGCCGAGAGCTTCCACAAAGCAACAGTAATTGATAACATACCCTGTGTAGAGTTTCTTAGGATCCGGCGGATCTGCTCGGAAAATACTGAATGGGAAAAACAGAGTATGAACACGGCTAGAAGATTTAAACAACGAGGATATAAAACCCATATCGTGGAAAAAAGTTGGCTAAGAGCAGATCAGAAATCAAGAGAAGACACAATAAAATGGAAACCCATAGAAAGCTCACAAACAGAAAAGGATCCAGTAAGATTGATCCTAGACTTCTCAAATGAATCAAAACAAATTGTGAAGATCCTGAGAAAGAATTGGAAACTACTTCAATTGGACCCAACAGTGGGAAAAATCATGGGTACCCATCCAAATATCACATTTCGGCGGGCAAAACACCTAAAGGACAAATTAATTCATAGTCACCACCACGGAAGTGGGAAATCAAAAGGTACACAATGGCTGAAAACAAAAGATTTCCTAAAATTTTACAACTGTAAAGTTTGCCAGATTGCAGAGAATAAAAAGGAAGTGAAACTTCCAGATAACACCATGTGTTAAATCAGAGATCTAATAACATGTAAGAGCCAGTTTGTCATATATGTCGTGGAATGTCCTTGCCTATTAATGTACATTGGCAGCTCGATATATGAATTAAAGAAGAGAATATTAGAACATGTCCGTGCGACAATAAATAAAGATTGTAGTAATGCCATCGCCAAACACATGGAAGTGGAGCACAAAGGAGATTAGAAACAATTAACTTTTTATGTTTTGGGATCGATTCCACTACCTGTAAGAGGAGGGGATCGGGCAAAAAAGTTAAGAAGAAGAGAGTCAAGACAGATTTTGAACTTTAAAACACTGATGCCATATGAACTGAATCAAAGTGAGCACTTACATGTTTATCTCTAAGGAGAGGAATTGGTTTTAAATTTTGTAACTGATAGATGTAAAAGAACTGCAATAAGAGCGTCAATAATGTGAGAATGTTTGACAAATATGAATTGTGAAGGAACATCACACATCAATAAACTCTCACAAATATCATCCTTCTAGAAATAATTACCTCAACTAAACTAAGGGAATACATCACCAAATATAATATGTATATGTAAAAAGTAAAAAATGAACAAATTAGATAGGCCCACTGGAGGGCTTTAATAAATTGGGTGACAAAACATATGACCTGGGGTATATAGGAGGGAACAACTCCCCATTTAAAACAGTGATTAGTAACATACGGGTCATGTACCCTTGATAAATACCATCTTGCCAGACAATATAAAAGACATTGCCCAAAGGAAAATGGTCACAGTAAAAATATGAAGGCCCACTGGGGGGCGGAAGTCACACATTAAAAAACGCAAATAATGGTTATAATCCTTGGTGACATAATATAAAACAAAATTATCCCCTTATGGAACAGCGTTAAATATACACGCGAGCAGGCAAATTGCTCGCGAACTAAGGAGGTTAAGTTGTGTATATATTAGGTTGTGATATAAAAAAATATGCACATAGGCACGTAAGAAATACTAAATTAAAAACGATATAAAACAAAGAATAGTGTTGTAAAATTAGTTAATGTAACTCACATGAATAGGGTGGTTTTTAGGTGCACTAAAATACATAAAGTCACAAACATTCTATAACATAAATAACGAACTACATATCCCATAATTCGACACGAGGGGTTTGATCAAAAATGATGATGTCAGAAATCACATGTTGTTTGAAAAGTGAATTAATTGAAGGATTTGAATGTAATATGTTACCGTGATCAAGTAAACTGTGTTTACGAAACTCGTAGCGTTGCTCCTCAAACTGGATACTTTGGAAAGAATAAACTTATTGGAGAAGGTTATACCTTGTGAGTGCGATTTCTATAATCTGAACTGATTAATGTGGATGATATATATATACATATATATATACATTCACTGAAAAAACCATAGGTTAGAGACCATATATAGTTAGCTGGACATTTTATTGACATAAAACCAATGAAATTCCATATATAGTTAGTTGCACTAACTATATATCGCGCACCCGCAATCCACTGCTGATGATGTCACATATTACATCATTCATGACATGGTCAGTGACATCACTGATGACATCACTGATGACATCTCAAATGACATCACTGATGACATCACTGATGACATCTCAAATGACATCACTGATGACATCATCTAGTGTCTGTGTGTTTTTGTAAAGTTTAAATATGTTTTACATATTGAAGAATGAGTGGATGTATGGAAGACTGAGTGTGTGTGTGGCTGGCTGGGAGGTGTGTGACTCTGTGCATACCAATGTGTACTTGTATCAGTGATTGTATAAGAGAGTAAGTATGTGTTAGTATATGTGTGAAAAGTATGGTGTTCTGTGTTTAACTGTATAGATGAGGAAATCGAAGTGTGATTGATTCTTCACAGGACTGACTAGGTGTATGAGTGCATATGATAGTGTTGTAATAATGAGTGACTGTATGTATGAGTGATTGTATGGGTGAATTAGTGAATGTGTGTGTAGACATAGGAATCAGTGAGTGCGTATGTAGTAACTGGTATTGGTGTGTCATGATGTCATCAGTGATGTCATTTGAGATGTCATCAGTGATGTCATTTGAGATGTCATCAGTGATGTCATCAGTGATGTCACTGAAGTATGGTGTTCTGTGTTTAACTGTATAGATGAGGAAATGGAAGTGTGATTGATTCTTTACAGGACTGACTAGGTGTGTGAGTAACTCCATGGATGAGTGGCAGTGTGTGAGTGTCTGCATAGGTGTATGAGTGCATATGATAGTGTTGTAATAATGAGTGACTGTATGTATGAGTGATTGTATGGGTGAATGAGTGAATGTGTGTGTAGACGTAGGAATCAGTGAGTGCGTATGTAGTAACTGGTATTGGTGTGTCATGATGTCATCAGTGATGTCATTTGAGATGTCATCAGTGATGTCATCAGTGATGTCATTTGAGATGTCATCAGTGATGTCATCAGCGATGTCACTGACCATGTCATGAATGATGTAATATGTGACATCATCAGCAGTGGATTGCGGGTACGCGATATATAGTTAGTGCAACTAACTATATATGGAATTTCATTGGTTTTATGTCAATAAAATGTCCAGCTAACTATATATGGTCTCTAACCTATGGTTTTTTCAGTGAATTTTCAAGGTTTTGTAAATGCAAATTCCTAACTATATATGGTCTATAACCTATGGTTTTTTCAGTGAATTTCATTGGTTTTTTAAAAGCTTATATCTATAGCTGTAAAATATATTCTTTATTACGTGACGTATCACGTAGCCACGTGAGACGCCTCATGACGCGTCGCATAACCGTGACGTATCGGCTCTGCAGCGCAAACAAAACCCGTAACGTAAGCGTGCCGGAGCACGCTTACAGATATATATATTTTTTTTAACCTTAATTAGACAAAATCCACACGTGCACATATCTTGAGGCCTTGCAAAGGCACATCAAACAAACAGTCCCTACAATTTTGCCAAGTTTGCTGGAAATCTATTCCCTTAATTTTTTTTTTACTGTTTCTCTTGGTTTTTCCCTTGTTACGCTTACCGGGACGCTACCCGGTACGCAAACCGGACGCTCCAAAAACACAAGATGGCAGACTCCCGTTACGCTGCCGGTTAGCTGCCCGGTTCGCGTACCGGGACGCGCCTCTACCGCGAAAAATCGCGGGGGACTTTATTATCCCCCTCATCAATCCTAGGGGGTCAGGAGGAGTTTACCTTGCCCCCTTTCCTTCATTTCCCCCTTCTTTTTTCACCACATCTTGTCTCTCGAACCTACCGAGAGACAAGATGGCGGCCGCTCCGGACTGTTTACAATGTTGACAGCTACGCTGCCGGTTAGCTGCCCGGTTAGCTGCCCGGTGAGCTGCCCGGTGAGCTGCCCGGTTCACGTACCGGGACGCGCCTCTATGGCGTAAAATCGTAAAAAAAAGAATTTTTTTATTTTTTGCCCCGCGGGGCACTTTAATATCCCCCTCATCAATCCTAGGGGGTCAGGAGTGGTCTACCTTGCCCCCTTTCCTTCATTTCCCCCTTCGTTTTTCACCACATCTTGTCTCTCGATCGTACCGAGAGACAAGATGGCGGCAGCTCCGGACTGTTTAGAATGTTGACAGACACCGGAGAGCCAATCAGCTTCGCTTCGCGAAGTTCCGTTACGCGTCAGGTACGCGAACCGGGGCGCTAACCGGAGCGCTGTCACAGATATATATATTTTTTTAAACGTTAATTTCTCAAAATCCACTGGAGCACATATATTGAGACATAGCAAAGGCACGTCGGGCAAACCATATCTACAATTTTGCCAAGTTTCATGTAAATCTATTCAGCCGTTCGAGCTAAAAGTGAGTCCAACCGCCCTATGGAAAAATGAATGGGAAAAACGCGTTTTGGGACCCCCTTTTTTTCTCGGCCCCCCCTTGACGAAACCCCCCCAAATTTTCAGGGGCTGCTCAGAAACAAAATGTGCCATTTTCCTGAAAATTTCAGCCAATTCCGTCCACAAACGCCAAAGTTATTAGACATAGAATTTTCAGAAATCCCATAGAGAAAAAATCCTAACTATATATACCCACTGGCTATCGCCAGTAGGTAATATACATATATAAACATATATAATCTGCATATCTATATAAATATAAATGCATGCATACATATACATATATGCATACATATGCATGTTATTTACATGAAAGTTTTAAAAACACTAATAAAAGCAAAGCTAAAAAGCCACCTCATTACAAACAGAATGGCTTTAACTTAAACGAGGGCGAGATCTATTGCATTTTCAATGCTTGTTTACTTTGGTTCTATCAAGAAGGCATTCAGATGTGTCACACATTTGCCATAAATTCTGAATGTTAGCACTCTAGTTGCTCATTAGATCACTGTAGTAAAGCTAGTGCTCACCAGGGAAGTCTGCTGCTAATCATGGTTTGCAGCCATTTTCCCGCATTTTTTATCCCGCAGACTTTCAGTCCGCATACCATTATGCCGCAAGGTCATTGACCTCGCATACCATTATCCTGCATTTTTTCAAAACGCATGTGCATTTATCGCGCATGCCTTTACAAAGAATTACGTTTTAAAGGCATGTATGGTAAATGCATTTGCGTTGTGAAAACCACGATGAGGAGAGAGGTAAGTGGGTTTGTGTTAATTTTTTCGTGGGTTAGTGATTGTGTAGTGTAGTGTAGTGTTGTGTAGTGTAGTGTTGTGTTAGTGTAGTGTAGAGTTGTAGTGGTTGTTTAGTGTAGGGTCATGCTGGGGGTAGTGTTTTAGGGTTTAGGGTTGTGTTGTAGTGTTTGCGTAGTGTAGGGTCATGCTGGGGGTAGTGTTTTAGGGTTTAGGGTAGTGTTGTAGTGTTTGCGTAGTGTAGGGTCATGCTGGGGGTAGTGTTTTAGGGTTTAGGGTTGTGTTGTAGTGTTTGCATAGTGTAGGGTCATGCTGGGGCTAGTGTTTTAGGGTTTAGGGTAGTGTTGTAGTGTTTGCGTAGTGTAGGGTCATGCTGGGCGTAGTGTTTTAGGGTTTAGGATAGTGTTGTAGTGTTTGCGTAGTGTAGGGTCATGCTGGGGGTAGTGTTTTAGGGTTTTGGGTAGTGTTGTAGTGTTTGCGTAGTGTAGGGTCATGCTGGGGTGTAGTATTTTAGGGTTTAGGGTAGTTTGCGTAGTGTAGGGTCATGCTGGGGGTAGTGTTTTAGGGTTTTGGGTAGTGTTGTAGTGTTTGCGTAGTGTAGGGTCATGCTGGGGGTAGTGTTTTAGGGTTTTGGGTAGTGTTGTAGTGTTTGCGTAGTGTAGGGTCATGCTGGGGTGTAGTGTTTTAGGGTTTTGGGTAGTGTTGTAGTGTTTGCGTAGTGTAGGGTCATGGTGGGGTGTAGTGTTTTAGGGTTTTGGGTAGTGTTGTAGTGTTTGCGTAGTGTAGGGTCATGCTGGGGGTAGTGTTTTAGGGTTTTGGGTAGTGTTGTAGTGTTTGCGTAGTGTAGGGTCATGCTGGGGGGTAGTGTTTTAGGGTTTTGGGTAGTGTTGTAGTGTTTGCGTAGTGTAGGGTCATGCTGGGGGTAGTGTTTTAGGGTTTTGGGTAGTGTTGTAGTGTTTGCGTAGTGTAGGGTCATGCTGGGGGTAGTGTTTTAGGGTTTAGGGTAGTGTTGTAGTGTTTGCGTAGTGTAGGGTCATGCTGGGGGTAGTGTTTTAGGGTTTAGGGTAGTGTTGTAGTGTTTGCGAAGTGTAGGTTCATGCTGGGGGAAGTGTTTTAGGGTTTAGGGTAGTGTTGTAGTGTTTGCGTAGTGTAGGTTCATGCTGGGGGTAGTGTTTTAGGGTTTAGGGTAGTGTTGTAGTGTTTGCGTAGTGTAGGGTCATGCTGGGGGTAGTGTTTTAGGGTTTAGGGTAGTGTTGTAGTGTTTGCGTAGTGTAGGGTCATGCTGGGGTGTAGTGTTTTAGGGTTTTGGGTAGTGTTGTAGTGTTTGCGTAGTGTAGGGTCATGCTGGGGGTAGTGTTTTAGGGTAGTGTTGTAGTGTTTGCGTAGTGTAGGGTCATGCTGGGGTGTAGTGTTTTAGGGTTTTGGGTAGTGTTGTAGTGTTTGTGTAGTGTAGGGTCATGCTGGGGGTAGTGTTTTAGGGTTTGGGTAGTGTTGTAGTGTTTGCGTAGTGTAGGGTCATGCTGGGGGTAGTGTTTTAGGGTTTAGGGTTGTGTTGTAGTGTTTGCGTAGTGTAGGGTCATGCTGGGGGTAGTGTTTTAGGGTTTAGGGTTGTGTTGTAGTGTTTGTGTAGTGTAGGGTCATGCTGGGGGTAGTGTTTTAGGGTTTAGGGTAGTGTTGTAGTGTTTGTGTAGTGTAGGGTCATGCTGGGGGTAGTGTTTTAGGGTTTAGGGTAGTGTTGTACTGTTTGTGTAGTGTAGGGTCATGCTGGGGGTAGTGTTTTAGGGTTTAGGGTAGTTTAGTTGTTCAGTGTATGCTAAAGGCATATTCGTTCTAAAAGTTTTCGTTATTTTAATTTGCGGCCTAATAGTACATGCGGGATTTTTTTTGCGGACTGATGGTATGCGGGATTTCATATATTCGCTAATCATACTTTCTATGGAAGATGAACCCCCTCATTTTGTTCCTTTTTAAATTAAATGTTTTAAGAGTTACCACTTTATTCCAATCAAGATGGCTTCAGGTGTGCCATACCTTTGTAATAAGTAGGACTGTTAGCACTCTAGTTGTTCTTTAGAACACTCTGGGACATTCTGTCATTGGGCTATAGTTGGGCTACATCTGGCTGATATTTGGGCTACATTTGTTTTTTTTGTCTCTGGTGGCCATCTTTGGGCTACATTGGGCTACATTGGGCTACATTTGGGCTCCAACATATATATAGCCCAATGTAGCCCAATATATATTTTTCAAAGTTAATTTTCGTAAAAACCACTGGAGCCTATATCTTGAGACATAGCAAAGGCACATCGGGCTACCAGTCCCTACAATCTTGCCAAGTTTGGTGTAAATCCATTCAGCCGTTCAGGCTAAAAGTGAGGCCAACCGCCCTATGGAAAATTGCATGGGAAAAACACGTTTTGGGACCCCCCTTTTTTCTCGGCCCCCCCTTGACGAAACCCCCCCAACTTTTCAGGGGCTGCTCAGAAACAAAATGTTCCATTTTCCTGAAAATTACAGCCAATTCTGTCCTCAAACGCCAAAGTTATTCGACATAGAATTTTCAAAATCCCATAGGAAAAAAATCCTAACTATATATACCTACTGGCTATCGCCAGTAGGTAATATATATATATATATATATATATATTCACTGAAAAAACCATAGGTTATAGACCATATATAGTTAGGAATTAGCATTTAAAAAACCTTATTTTACTCACACAAAACCATTGAAATTCCATATATAGTTAGTTGCACTAACTATATATCGCGCACCCGCAATCCACTGCTGATGATGTCACATATTACATCATTCATGACATGGTCAGTGACATCACTGATGACATCACTGATGACATCTCAAATGACATCACTGATGACATCACTGATGACATCATCCAGTGACTGTGTGTTTCTGTAAAGTTTAAATATGTTTTACATATTGAAGAATGAGTAGATGTAGAAGTGTCTGGATGAAGGATTTAGTAGGTGCGTGACTGACTGTATGAGTGAGTGATTAAATGTGTCTCACTGAGTGCATGGGTTAGTGACTAAACTGTCTTAATTTGTGCATCATTATGTCTGTTGTTCTGTAAACTGCTGCATGTGTTGATCAGTAGCTATATGAGTAACTATATGGGTTATTGATTGATTGCCCAAATATTTGTATGGGAGACTGAGTGTGTGTGTGGCTGGCTGGGAGGTGTGTGACTCTGTGCAGATCAATGTGTACTTGTATCAATGATTGTATAAGAGAGTAATTATGTGTTAGTATATGTTTCAAAATGTAAGGTGCTCTATGTTTAACTGTATAGATTAGAAAATGGAAGTGTGATTGATTCTTTACAGGACTGACTAGGTGTGTGAGTAACTCCATGGATGAGTGACAGAGTGTGAGAGTCTGTATAGGTGTATGAGTGCATATGATAGTGTTGTAAAGATGAGTGATTGTATGTATGAATGATTGTATGGGTAAATGAGTGAATGTGTGTGTAAACATAGGAATCACTGAGTGCGTATGTAGTAACTAGTATTGGTGTGTCAATGGTTTCAAAAATTATACTCTGTATTTAACACTGGGTGTAACAGAGGTTATATTAAAGTGTGAAGAGATGCATTGTATTGTCACATGAATGATATCATCAGTGATGTGGTCATTGATGTCAAATGAGATGTCATCAGTGATGTCATCAGTGATGTCATTTGAGATGTCATCAGTGATGTCATCAGTGATGTCACTGACCATGTCATGAATGATGTAATATGTGACATCATCAGCAGTGGATTGCGGGTGCGCGATATATAGTTAGTGCAACTAACTATATATGGAATTTCAATGGTTTTGTGTGAGTAAAATAAGGTTTTTTAAATGCTAATTCCTAACTATATATGGTCTATAACCTATGGTTTTTCAGTGAATTTTCAAGGTTTTGTAAATGCTAATTCCTAACTATATATGGTCTATAACCTATGGTTTTTTCAGTGAATTTTCAAGGTTTTGTAAATGCTAATTCCTAACTATATATGGTCTATAACCTATGGTTTTTTCAGTGAATTTCAATGGTTTTTTAATAGCAAATATCATAAGCTGTCGAATGTCAAGTACGTGGTAAGAATTTTTTTTTTCGTGTTTATGCACACTGATCTGCTTTGATTGCTGCCCCCCACCCCTCATTTCTATTAGGAGTACTCTCTCTTTGCAGATAGTGAAGGGTAGTTAACGCAGCCCTTTCCCCCTTTGTAATCCGTCGTGCCTGCTTCTCTCTCCATTTGATTGATTGTTCTCTTTGGTTCATTCTCTATTTACAAACAAGCACAGAGTCGCAATACTCTGTTTAGTCTTTGCAGATAGCGAAAAATCGTGTAAAAAAACAAAAGGAATCGAGCAAAATCAGTAGGCCACTAATGGGATCTCTTTTGACCTCGCTAAAATAGAAACATTAGGAACAACCTGTTGAAAATAGCAATGCGTATGTATATAAGCGGCGTTCATTTGTGTTCACAGTACCCCTTGTTGATTGTTTCAATCGAGCATTGAATTGTTCGAAGTTAATTCTCTTAACGATCTTCTCTACCTGCAAACGAGGAAGAATAGGAATATTCTATCTCCCTTTGCAGATAGTGAAGGGTAGGTAACGCAAGCCTTTAACACGTCGTACCTATTTCATTCCTCATTGATTGATTGATTGTCCGAACATTGACTGTTTGGGAATTAGTTCTTTTTGGAGGTATTCCCTGTTTGCAAATAAACGTAGGAAAATCTTTGCAAGTAGTGAAAGGGTACGTAATGCGGACCGTTCTCCCCCGTTGTAATCTGTCATGCCTATCTACTCCCCACTGATTGATGCACCTTTTTCACCCGGACCATTTACTAGAGATACGTCATCTGGCCCGACCAGAGAGCACCCCTAGTGAAAAGGACATATGCAATAATAACGAAGTGATCACTGTATCCTGTTAACAGAAACTTTACCATGAAACAACCTGGAAAGAAAAAAATAGGAAAACGAAAATCAGTAGGCCACTGATGAACATGAACTTTTATTAAACAACGAACAAAGAAACGATAACATAACGTAATGATAAAACCTATTAATGTCCTAGAAACAAGAAAACGTTAAAATATGCCAGTGGTGAGAGACCAGAAAAACAGTAAGAGAAACCAAATCACCCCTCGCTGTCCCACCGCCTGCCACGCCAAAAAAATCGATAGACTAGGGAAAATGCAAGTCAGTAGAACATCCACCCCCACTCTGGAAACTTCCAAGGTGGGGCAGGGTTCCGGCTACGCCCAGCCGGGAGCAGCCCATATAAGGCAGGTCCTGCTGCCACGCCTCGGCCAGGAGATCCTAACGTAGGGTGTAGCCGAAGGAGAGGCCGAGGCCAGCGGGACCCGGCCAGGGGATTGCCTTTACAACGCTGAACAGTTGCAGGGGGGGGGAATGTCTCCTCGACCCTCCCCTCTCTCTCCCAGTCCGGCCGCGGTGGCCCTTGAGAGTTGCAGGTAGTCCCGCCACATGCTCTTCCGGTCCGACCACCAACGGTCGGGGGGCCGAGGCCGACGGGATCCGGCTGCAGCCGATAAACCAAGAAACCCGTTCATGGGGCCAGAGCCAGGGGCGTCCGGCCGACATCCACCGGAAGCCCGGCCCGAAGACGGACGGGACACTTCTTTCTTTTATAATGGCTGCGACAACACTGGGGGGGGATGTCTTGCACATGCCTCCGACCCCCCCCTCGTCCTCATCGCCTGGTCCGGCCATAACAAATCTCAAGCGAGACGCCGTGGGGTGCACTGGGAGGGAGAGACGGTGCGAACAGGCCTCTCCCGCCTCCCCAGGTGGAGACTTCCCAGCTGCACCCTCAGCGCTCCAGGCGGTGGCATCCTAACAACTACAGTGCTGCACAGTTTCGGAACGACCTAGATAACGGTTCTTCCACTGTGGCCATGCTGCAACGTCTCGCCCGGCAGGGTGGAGCCCGTCCGCTCATGTGACCCCGCGATCGCCGGTAGCTGCCGAACTCTCAAAATGGCGGTCGACCTGGCAAGAGCGGGCCCAACATAAAGAAATGGCCCGGTCACTGGTTGACTCCACCACCGTAGTCCTCCACGACCTTGAAGATTCTAGAGGAGCCGCGGGAGTCTCCGACCCCCGATGGGGAATGACTGCCATGATCGCCCGTGGAGTGACGAAACTGTATCCGCGGGACGTCGGCGCTCCCATGCTGGCGCCAGCCTCACTTTGAATTACTACAATCCTGCAGACCTCACTTCCGGTGAAAGCACAGTGTGACCCGGTAGGAAAAATTATTGCACCCCCTCCCCTTTTTGACTGATAGTTCAAACCACCGATCCTTTCCTTTGCCCTTTTAACGGAACTTTGGACTGCCTCCCCCTCTTTTACATTTTCTAGAGAAAACAAAACATTAACCACTACATTAGCATAGCAGTTGACACCAGAACTGTTTTCAAATTGAAAACCAACAACATCTTCAACAGAATCCTTTTTGTTTCTGCTGTGACCCTGCTACAGCACAGGCATTGTCCCCAGCAGTAATTCTGCAATGCCGGTAAGAATAGCTGTGGTGCCTACTGGACTCACTCACCCCCGCGGCGCCCCACGCCGTTTTTTGCTGGGCGGCAACTTACTAGACATCACTTTCGTGCCATCTAGATTTCAGCGCGTTCTGCTGCCTTGGAACTATTCGCACAACAGACCGCTACTGACAAGAATATTTCATTATTGGTGCTGTCAATTTCAATAAATCTATTGGATAATTAAAAAGAAATTGCCACGGTCTCTTCGTTGTTTAAATGTTTTTACTGTTTTTGTTTTGTTGTATATATTTATATGTTATTAAAGTTTTATATTCCTACTACTTTGTTGGAGTGCTATATATTTTTAATGTGACACATAATTGTAAAAACTTTGATGTACAAAGAGTCATTCCTGGAATCTTCCGCTTCAGGCTCGGTCCCCTCCCCAATCACAATACAGGATGGTTTTCAGATAGTAGGAACACGTGTGGTGTGACGGATCTCATCGAGTGTGGGCCTTGATCTACTATAACTCCTTTGAAGAGGGGTGATTCTTTACAGCTGGGGCCATAAACTACATCTGCAGGGCTAGCTGATAGCCTGGACAATCGGACACAGAGAAAGAGGAGTGTCAGAGGGTGCGGTAGTGAATAGGGCGAAAGGGAGGTGTCGGGCGGGCACAGAGTGTGATTCTCAGGGAAGAGCAGCGCAGATGGGGGGAGGTTTATTGCCCATGCATAAGACAGAGAGCGGTGGTGACCAGTGCCTGGGGGAGATGCTTACGAGGGTGAGGAGCCATGCTACGAATCGACAGCGTGCAGAGAGTGGGTCTGGTCAAGACATCTAAAATGGCTGCCGTGCACGACAAAAGTGTGGCATTTCAAAAAAGGCAAGATGGCGCAGACAATGTTTTTCAACACTTCCTCATTTCCTTCGAATCGAACGTTAACAGACGTTGGGGCATATTACCAAAGTTAAGCGATATTTATCGCTAACGATGCTTACCAACCAATTTTTTACCACTAAGCATCGTCAGAAATTATCGAAGATAAACCTTACTATTATCAAGGTTTATCGCAAATGCGATAATAAACGGCCGCAATGCATGAATATCGCTAAAAACTCAGCGATATTCATGCATTACCGAGCTAATACTCTTAGCCATGTTATCCACCTCCCATTGGATAACATGGCTAAGAACTGCTCAGGGCAGGTGTTACTTTTTGGAGATATTCGCGCTTAGCGCGAATATCTCCAAAAGTTGGTAATAGGAGATAGATATCTTGCATGTTGTAATGCAAGTTATTGTGGTATATGGAACTCATACCATAATCTCTCAGGAAAGCAGAAACTGATCCTTTTGGGACCGCCTAAAAAGGCCTAGGGGGTGAGGAGTACTCTACTTTGCCCCCTTTTCACGTTCCGAACTATTTTATTTTACTCTCTTCTGTAATTACACAAAATACCAGCGATAAGATGCATCGGAGACACACAGTGAGAGAAAGGAGGCCGGAGATGAAGAAGACATGTCAAATACACATTGGAGATAATATAGTGGCAGAAGGGAAGTAAATATGAGTAAACTTACCATGTAACATAAAAATGTTGCACTCTATACTATAAGTCTCATTTTATACTACAATCACTTCGCTACAACCTCATAAATTAAAAATAAAAATGAATAATGTCTCAAACAATTTTTGATTTCTAAATATAAATGTATTCTTCAGAATTTTCTAAATTTGAAAGAACTAGTAACATGTCCTCATCAGCAATGTCCTCATTAAAAGTCTCCAATGATGATTCTTGTAACTCTATGGTCTCCAAACACTCGATAAATTCGCCATCAAGAGATTGATCAAAAAAATCATTCAAGTCATCTCCTCCTTGTGACAATATTTCATTATTGGTGCTGTCAATTTCAATCAATGTAGTGGAATCATTCAAGTCATCTCCTCGTGACAATATTTCATTATTGGTGCTCTCAATTTCAATCAATGTAGTGGAATCATTCAAGTCATCTCCTCCTTGTGACAATATTTCATTATTGGTGCTGTCCATTTCAATCAATCTAATGGAATCATACAAGCCATCTCCTCCTTGTGACAATATTTCATTATTGGTGCTCTCAATTTCAATCAATGTAGTGGAATCATTCAAGTCATCTCCTTGTGACAATATTTCATTCTTGGTGCTGTCCATTTCAATCAATCTAATGGAATCATACAAGTCATGTCCTCCTT
Organism: Lissotriton helveticus; assembly: GCF_964261635.1. Lineage (NCBI taxonomy): Eukaryota > Metazoa > Chordata > Amphibia > Caudata > Salamandridae > Lissotriton > Lissotriton helveticus. Next base: position 2,094,399,297 of record NC_136057.1, read on the forward strand.
GTGACAATATTTCATTATTGGTGCTCTCAATTTCAATCAATGTGTTGGACAATTCAAAAGAAATTGCCACGGTCTCTTCATTGTGAGCCATTTTATTTTGAAATTGCTTGCTGTAAATTGCAGAAAAAAATAATCACTTTCATTTATCGTCTTTAGTAATACATAATATAAAACTAACTTTATCAAGTATTTAGTATAACAGAAGGACTGCAAATAAATAACAGAAAACATTTTTCAAATTATCTTCAAGTGTACAACATAGTTCCCCATACAAATTAACAACTCACCTTTTTAAAAGTAGCAGAAGTGTTAGTACTGTGTAAATCAAACACCAGAAATTCACCACCAAAAATTCCTCACAAATGTACCTCAGACAGTAGTATCACAAAATGGCTGTGGTTTCCTCTCATTTGACATATATACATAACCAATTAACTTTCATCACACACAAATACAAAACCAAAGTAACATTTTAATTGGTTCTAAATTTCAACACTTTCAAATGTGTTTTCCCCATGCAATTTTCCATAGGACATTTACATACGTCTACAGCCTGAATGGCTGAACGGAATTACACCAAACTTGGCAAAATGGTACATCAAACCTAAGAGGTCAGGAAGGATCTACTATGCCCCCTTATGGTCATTTCCCCCTTCGCTTTGGCCTCCTCTTGTCTCTCAATCCTACCGAGGGACAAGATGGCGGCCGCTACGGACTGTTTGGAATGTTGACAGACGCCGGAGAACCAATCAGCTTCGCAAAGCTCCGTAACGCGAAAAGTACGCGAAGCGGAGCGCTGTTACAGATATATATCTTTTTTTCAACGTTAATTTCTCAAAATCCACTGGAGCACATATATTGAGACCTAGCAAAGGCACATCGGGCTACCAGTCCCTAATATTTTGCCAAGTTTCGTGCAAATCCATTCAGCCGTTCGATTATTATTATTTTGTTTTTTTTTTGCCCCGCGGGGCCCTTTTAAAACCTCCACATCAAACCTAGGGGGTCAGCGAGGATCTACTATGCCCCCTTATAGTTATTTCCCCCTTTGTTTTGACCTCCTCTTGTCTCTCGATCCTACCGAGAGACAAGATGGCGGCCGCTACGGACTGTTTGGAATGTTGACAGACGCCGGAGAACCAATCAGCTTCGCTTCACAAAGCTCCGTTGCGCGAAAAGTCCGCGAACCAGAGCGCTAACCGGTCCGCTGTTACAGATATATATCTTTTTTTAAACGTTAATTTCTCAAAATCCACTGGAGCACATATATTGAGACCTACAAAAGGCACATCGGGCTACCAGTCCCTACAATTTTGCCAAGTTTCGTGCAAATCCATTCAGCCGTTCGGGCTAAAAGTGAGGCCAACCGCCCTATGGAAAACTCAATGTTAAAAACACGTTTTGGGACCCCCCTTTTTTCTCGGCCCCCACTGGACGAACCCCCCCCAAATTTTCAAGGGCTGCTCAGAAACAAAATGTGCCATTTTCCTGAAAATTTCAGCCAATTCCGTCCACAAACGCCAAAGTTATTAGACATAGAATTTTCAAAAAACCCATAGAGAAAAAATCCTAACTATATATACCTACTGGCGACCGCCAGTAGGTAATATATATATATATATATATATATATATATATATATATATATATATATATATATATATATGTATTATATATATATATATATATATATATATATATATATATATATATATATATATATATATATATATATATATATATTACCTACTGGCGGTCGCCAGTAGGTATATATAGTTAGGATTTTTTCCCTATGGGATTTTTGAAAATTCTATGTCTAATAACTTTGGCGTTTGTGGACGGAATTGGCTGAAATTTTCAGGAAAATGGCACATTTTGTTTCTGAGCAGCCCCTGAAAACGCGTTTTTCCCATGTTAATTTCCATAGGGCGGTTGGCCTCACTTTTAGCCCGAACGGCTGAATGGATTTGCACGAAACTTGGCAAAATTGTAGGGACTGGTAGCCCGATGTGCCTTTTGTAGGTCTCAATATATGTGCTCCAGTGGATTTTGAGAAATTAACGTTTAAAAAAAGATATATATCTGTAACAGCGGACTGGGCAGCGGCCCAGGACGCGTACTTTTCGCGCAACGGAGCTTTGTGAAGCGAAGCTGATTGGTTCTCCGGCGTCTGTCAACATTCCAAACAGTCCGTAGCGGCCGCCATCTTGTCTCTCGGTAGGATCGAGAGACAAGAGGAGGTCAAAACAAAGGGGGAAATAACTATAAGGGGGCATAGTAGATCCTCGCTGACCCCCTAGGTTTGATGTGGAGGTTTTAAAAGGGCCCCGCGGGGCAAAAAAAAATAATAATAATAATAATCGAACGGCTGAATGGATTTGCACGAAACTTGGCAAAATATTAGGGACTGGTAGCCCGATGTGCCTTTGCTAGGTCTCAATATATGTGCTCCAGTGGATTTTAAGAAATTAACGTTCAAAAAAAGATATATATCTGTAACAGCGCTCCGCTTCGCGTAACGGAGGTTTGCGAAGCTGATTGGTCATTCTGTCACTGGGCTATAGTTGGGCTACATCTGGCTGATATTTGGGCTACATTTGTTTTTTTGTGTGTCTGGCGGCCATCTTTGGGCTACATTGGGCTACATTGGGCTACATTTGGGCTCCAACATATATATAGGCCAATGTAGCCCAATATATATTTTTCAAAGTTAATTTTCGTAAAAACCACTGGAGCATATATCTTGAGACATAGCAAAGGCACATCGGGCTACCAGTCCCTACAATTTTGCCAAGTTTCGTGGAAATCCATTCAGCCGTTCGAGCTAAAAGTGAGTCCAACCGCCCTATGGAAATGAAGGAAATGAATGGGTAATTTGTAATTAGCAAATAGCTCATCGCAAACTAGGAATGGTAAAGAATCGCTATTTATTCCTTAAAGTTCGCTATTTAGGAAATGCAAAAAACTTTGATGATACATATGGCGGTTCATCTCTAACAAGATAAGAATCATAGGGATACATTTATGATGACTGGCGCATCACCAGGGATGTGTTAGTCATTCTGTGCCGCTGTTCCGTCACCTATGGTGTGCTGCATTTACAATGCGGCGCATCATGGGGCAAAAACAGCACAGATGCGTGATGTATCTGTGCCGTAAAGGTGGCGCATTGCTGGAGTTGTATCGCAAGTGTGATGAAGCTCCAGCAAGGGTCGGGGGTGCCCCTGTCGCAGTGTTTCTGTTCTCACACAGAACTGTGGACAGAGGATTGGAACCTCGGCGAATTAGGGTGCCCCAAAACTCACGTTAGTAATCAAAAACTCCTTAGCAAGCTAGGTACAGTGTCACATTGGATATAACAAACTCTCAATGTTTAGACAATCCAGAATATGAACTTATAGTACCTCAGGATACGTGGAACTCATGAACAGTCGGTCGTTATATATTTCTTAGAAACCAGAACATGGAGTTAAGAAGAACACATGTGTATTTGAAATGTTTATTTACTAATGCCGTCTTCACAGGCGTAGTATCTTAGATAATACAAGTACACATATTATCAGTAGCAAAATTACCAGCATAGTTACTAGTACATAAAAAGCGAATGGTGATAGTATGTTAACATGCTGTAAATGAATAAGAGTTAGCAACACTTATAAGCAGCCGCGGGCCGTGGAGGGAGTTACGGTGGGGCAGGGAGGCGGGGAGGGGGAGGGGCAAGGTAGAGAGGGCTCCACCCTGCTTCTCCCCCTCCCCGCCTCCCTGCCTCACCGTAACTCCCTCCACGGCCCGCGGCTGCTTATATCTCACCCTCCCTAATACACATATTATATTATTTGCTAAGAAGGTCTCTTTGTGTTGGTTTAGGGCGTGCCCATACTTTAGTGTCTTAGATTTGAAGGAATCACATCAGCATACACCAGCTCTCTCTTCATGTGAGCCGCATCAACTGTTGTGTATGTGTGTTCGGCAAAGCAATATAAAACCCGCCTCATGCCCAGAATTGGCAGAAGTTGCACTTATGTTATGAGTATGAAGTCGTGGAGATCAGACCTCATAACAATTCTGTATCGTGTTGTTCTTGAAACTTTAGCACTCGCTGTACAGATATAGTTTAACAAGCAAAGCAGATAGTAGAGCAATAACATATTATTCTCATGTAAACCACGATGAACTACTAGGTGGAAAGCTAAAGCAACAACTAAGTGTCGTGTGCAGAAGTTGCAAAAAAGGAAAAATGGCGTTTAAACCGGTAATGAGCCCATGCTAACTTAACACGGTGTAAAGATATCCAGGACCTAGATGACACCTCCCCATGATCCGGAAACGAACTGAATAAGATAATAGAAGTGCCATCTCATGAGAGCAGATTGCAAGTTTATATGTGGACGGTCCGCAAGGTAAAGCATTAAAAACTAGGAAAATTTAATGCTAAAGAAAAATAAAACAGCCAAGTACTTTATCGAGTCTTAAGCCAATAGGCAAGGTAAATAATAAAAACTTGACAAATAAGTCAATGAATTGTCAATGAAATGCTAGTACTCAGCATATCAAACATGAAAAAGGTCTATGACATAACTGTGTATGCAAAATAAGCTGCAACAGCCTCCAATAGGAAGTCACCGTCTTCATCCGAAAACAGTTCAGCCATCCAATTTAAAAGCGGAAAAGAACATACGTGCTCTCCCAGCACCGGATCCTCTATCACCATCAGAGGACAGCTCGGTGGGTTTTCAAGAAAGCTCTGTTCCAAGAAAGACTGTGCTGCCGCCAGTAAATTCCAGGGACCAAGTAGTCCATGCATCAATGCCACAGCCATAATCCTTTCGCCAGGACAAACCAACTCGTGAGTAATGATAGGAGTCATCAGCTGATTAAAGTCGACGTCAGGAGAAACCGGTCCGCAGAGACACAAATCAATGGCCCAATCGAAATCACAAGTCAGGCAGTGAAATACAGGCTGGACACAGGTGAAGTAGGAGAATCGAAAAGATAATCCATATGCCGTGCTTAATATCGCCAACGGCATTGTGCCATAATATTCTAGCATGCGATTGCGGAACAGTGTCAGCAGCTGCAGGGTGGGAGGTTGCATAGGAGGGACATCCATATTTAAAAATGTAAAAAAGCACAAGAGCGTCCGCTGGTAATGCAAGTAAAAATGCCAATCCACGAACTAGAGTGGAGAAAATAGAATGAAAGGAAGCAGGGATGAGTCCAAAGATTTTCTCAAATGAAGTCACGAGACCACTGGTAACAACTTTAAAAAAGTGCGCCAGGGACTTTGCGGAGGATGCGTTAAAGATAGTCGGAACCATCTTGCTGAATTTGAAAGGCAAATCTGAATTGAAAAGTGTGTGCACCTCTGTACGGGTGTTCGCTATGTGAAGCACGAAAGTTTCACGGGCCGAACTCAAGGCCACCTCTCTCTGAGACAAAAGAGCTCTTATTCTTGCCATGCCGTTGAAATCTGTCCCAAGGTTGGTATTTGTGGCCAGATTGAAAACTCCCTATGTTCATGTGTGGGAGGAAATAGAACATTTCTGCAGCAAATAACCCGTTCACTTACTGTTACGATAAAAGGAATACTTTTAATTAACTCAGAACAATCTTCATTATTGAGCATCAAATAACTACCATTTTCCAACAACTTGAACGTGGGGATGATAGCAGGAACTGGCGTGCCTTGCAACACGCAAGCCATATTTGGTCGGTGTTTGTTGCATGAACCGTGTAACTGTATGTGCCTACACATTAGTGAATGATCTGGCGTCTCAGTGCATTCCTCTCCATTCAGATAAACTTCTTGATCATCTTTGAAACATCTGTATGTGTATGGAAGCGACCAGACCTCATGAAGAAAAGCACTACCTAAAGGTTCATAACGACCTATTGGTATATATTTCATACAATTTGAAAACTTATATAAAGCAAAAGGCAGCGTTATTAAACCGTGGATAAGGCACGTTGCCAAAAAACCCGCAATCCTCTGCTGATGATGTCACTGAGCATGTCATGAATGATGTAATATGTGACATCATCAGCAGTGGATTACGGGTAATAGTATCTCTAGTTTACTCCCCTATAGCTGTCTTTCTTTTAACATAAGTGTCTGTTTCCTTCCCTTATACTTACTGTTTTTGGTTTGCTTCCGGTTCGCGTACCGGGGAGCGAACTGGGAAGCGAACTAAGAGAAATAGAGGTTGGCACAGTTCCAAATATTGTACCAATTTTTTAATAACGGGGAGGTAGTTCTGAAAATAACTTTTTTTTTTATTTTTCAGAACATTTTTTTACTTTTTTTGAATTTTTCTGAACAGTTTTATATTTTTTTGGGTTTTTCTTGGAGGGGCAATGAAAACGATTCATTGTAAAGGGCTCAACAGGAGCAACAAAACAAAAAAAAGAAGTATTTATTATTTTGGGCGTTTCGGACAAACTTGCATATGATAGTCAATAGCTCTGTTGATCAGAGTGATGCTTTTTTCTCCGTAGGAAATGAATCCATCGCAAAATATGCAGATGTGTTTTACATCACCAAATCTCATTTGTATATTTGGCACCATCTCCCTGCCCTCTGGTCCCGTTACTTCCGGTACAACAGATCTTCTGGCCATAATAGGGAGATTATCTAGGTCGTTCCGAAACTGTGCAGCACTGTAGTTGTTAGGATGCCACCTAGTCATATGGCGATGCATTGTGTAGTTTCCGAAACTGTATTTTTTGTCGGTCCCTCTGGACAGTCTATCTTGACATATAAGGCAAGTTACGTATCTTGCATTTACTTTTTTCTGACCTTTGGGAATTTAAAAAAATTGCCAAATGAAGTTTTCTTTCCGGTGAGACGTCCTGGGCTGCTCAGGCAAAAACTGCCTCTCTTCGTGCTCGTCCTCCTGTTCCTCTTCTTCCTCTCCTTGTTGAATTATAACTTGAGCAGGTGGTCCACTCTTCCTTGGATGTGGTGGAGGTGGTGGGGAAGCACCAGCTGAAGCTACTAAAGAAGCCATTGCTCAGTGATCACAAAGGGTCTTTCTCTCACAATGATGAAAGTCAGAGTGAGGAAAGAAGGAGGGATTTTCATCATTTGGGAAAAACAAGAGTTCTCAACCAATCAAAAGTGTTCATTTTAGATTATATGACCTAGTCTTACATCATTAGGAAACCAAAAGTGAAATGAACCAATGAAAAGTGTTATTACCAAGTCACATGACTTGCTGTGTTTACGTTAAGCGCTTTGCAGGGCCTCCCGGTTTGCTTCCAGAAACCTGCGCTTTGCGACTCGCTTCGCGTACCAGTTCGCTAACGTTGTACGTCATATGACGTATCACGCGACAACGTGAAACGTCATGCGGACGGGAGGCGTCACGATGTTGTTTTCTAACGCGGCACTTGAGGTAAAGAAACGTTTACCGGCTCGCGGTCTATTTCGCGGCATCAAGGTCAGCTAACGGGAAGCTTCCCGATTCGCGAAGCGGGAACGAAGAAAAAAAAATATTTAAAAAAAAAATTATTCATAAACATATAAAATATATTTTTGGATTTAAAGAAGAATACATTTTACAGCTACAGATATTAGCTGTTAAAAAACCAATGAAATTCACAGAAAAAACCATAGGTTATAGACCATATATAGTTAGGAATTAGCATTTACAAAACCTTGAAAATTCACTGAAAAAACCATAGGTTATAGACCATATATAGTTAGGAATTAGCATTTAGAAAACCTTATTTTACTCACACAAAACCATTGAAATTCCATATATAGTTAGTTGCACTAACTATATATCGCGCACCCGCAATCCACTGCTGATGATGTCACATATTACATCATTCATGACATGGTCAGTGACATCACTGATGACATCACTGATGACATCTCAAATGACATCACTGATGACATCACTGATGACATCTCAAATGACATCACTGATGACATCATGACACACCAATACCAGTTACTACATAAGCACTCACTGATTCCTACGTCTACACACACATTCACTCATTCACCCATACAATCACTCATACATACAGTCACTTATTATTACAACACTATCATATGCACTCATACACCTATGCAGACAGTCACACACTGCCACTCATCCATGGAGTTACTCACACACCAAGCCAGTCCTGTAAAGAATCAATCACACTTCCATTTCTTCATCTATACAGTTAAACACAGAACACCATACTTCAGTGACATCACTGATGACATCACTAATGACATCTGAAATGACATCACTGATGACATCTCAAATGACATCACTGATGACATCATGACACACCAATACCAGTTACTACATACACACTCACTGATTCGTACGTCTACACACACATTCACTCATTCACCCATACAATTACTCATACATACAGTCACTTATTATTAGAACACTATCATATGCACTCATACACCTAGTCAGTCCTGTGAAGAATCAATCACACTTCGATTTCCTCATCTATAGTTAAACACAGAACACCATACTTTTCACACATATACTAACACATACTTACTCTCTTATACAATCACTGATACAAGTACACATTGATATGCACAGAGTCACACACCTCCCAGCCAGCCACACACACACTCAGTCTTCCATACATCCAGTCATTCTTCAATATGTAAAACGTATTTAAACTTTACAAAAACACACAGACACTAGATGATGTCATCAGTGATGTCATTTGAGATGTCATCAGTGATGTCATCAGTGATGTCACTGACCATGTCATGAATGATGTAATATGTGACATCATCAGCAGTGGATTGCGGGTGCGCGATATATAGTTAGTGCAACTAACTATATATGGAATTTCAATGGTTTTGTGTGAGTAAAATAAGGTTTTCTAAATGCTAATTCCTAACTATATATGGTCTATAACCTATGGTTTTTTCAGTGAATTTTCAAGGTTTTGTAAATGCTAATTCCTAACTATATATGGTCTATAACCTATGGTTTTTTCTGTGAATATATATATATATATATATGCCAGGTCACAACAACTTTTCATTCAAAAGAAGTCAGCTCGAGCCCAAATTCATTATCTTATCTTACTATCTTATCTTAATAGGAACTTATATAGCGCACAGCCACCCAGAGGTTTCATGGCGCTGCGTGAAGAATTTTTTTAAACAGGGATGTCGAAAATACCCGACGCGTTTCGGTGCAGCCGCACCTTGGTCACGGGTAACAACAGTTTTTTCATTCAAAGTTTATAAAGTTGAAAAAATCATAAATGTAAAAATACATTTTGTGCATTGTAAATCATGCCCAATATACGAAATATACAATAATTAAGTACGATACCGTGCAATCGTTGGGGTTAAATAAAGATGAAGAATTATCTGTCCCTCTAGGTTAAACCCTTAATGTGTAATCTATTACCCACTCTGGCAGGGAAGGCTGAACACTGTATCAATGAAGTTATGTATAGTTTATTAAAATATTGTTTGCACATTTTAGTGACTTCACTTTTCTATGATTTTATGTTTGTAGGAGACTCGTATGGCTATACACAGTAAGGATGTGAAACCATCGGCTGCCGAATGATATGGAATGTTATAAGCAATCAGTATCACAGTTGAAATAATTTTGTGCAAAAATACATTATGGGACTACTCTTCCAATCATCAGCCCACTGGGGCAGAATTGTGTTAAAAAAATGGGACATTTATATTTGTTGTGGAAATGGAATCTCAATCAAGAGTTACCTTAAGAGACGTTTCAAAGCCCACTGGGGCAGAATTGTATATTTCGTATATTGGGCATGATTTACAATGCACAAAATGTATTTTATAATGATAATTATAATCATTATTCAGAAATTTTGAAGGGGAATGTTAGGTTTTTCAGTTAAACCTCATATGCAGTTGGTAATACCCAAATGTGCTATTTGCAACAAACATAGGCATTGATTCGTGCTTTATTTTACAAGACATTCAAAGATGGCCGCCATATAGTGGTTCGATACTGATCTGTGAAAGCACAAGTAGTCCTACTTTTACATTTATGATTTGTTCACTTTATAAACTTTGAATGAAAACACAGTTGTTACCCGTGACCCAGGTGCGGCTGCACCGAAACGCGTCGGGTATTTTCGACATCCCTGTTTAAATAAATTCTTCACGCTAATGAATTTTGGCTCGAGCTGACTTCTTTTGAATGAAAAGTTGTTGTGACCAGGCATATTTGAGGATCGCCTCCTCGCTCGAGCCCGCCGCCATTAAAGAGGCTGGGTGACCGGCGAACCCTGTGCGGGAGGAACTCGTACACCACAACAGCTTTCCCCAACAGCCTTTAATGGATACAGAATGCTGCTTTCACCGGTAAGTGGGCTGCTTCGACCGGACGCGTTTCGGGCATCTCCCTTCCTCGGCGGCATACAGTCCCTGAAACACCATAAAGCTCCGCCTCCATATGAAGCCCTATCGCAAGCCAGGGATTGGCTGATCTGGATGATCAAATTGCGTTGCTTTGTGGGAGGCGTAGTCAGTTATTACATGGTGTTCAATTGCACTGATTCAAAGCTCCAATGAGCCCCAGCGTAGGCAGCGTGATAACGTCCTTGTTGCAGTGTCCCACAAGTGAAGCCACTGGATGTAGCTTAGTGGCCTCCTTCTCTTGAGTGGTGCCTTCCCAGCGGCAGGACGGCCGCTAATTTATTCACGCTCACGGGGAGTGACCAAAGCGGGAGGAACTCGTACACCACAACAGCTTTCCCCAACAGCCTTTGATGGATACAGAACGCTGCTTTCACCGGTAAGTGGGCTGCTTCGACCGGACGCGTTTCGGGCATCTCCCTTCCTCGGCGGCATACAGTCCCTGAAACACCATAAAGCTCCGCCTCCATATGAAGCCCTATGGCAAGCCAGGGATTGGCTGATCTGGATGATCAAATTGCGTTGCTTTGTGGGAGGCGTAGTCAGTTATTGCATGGTGTTCAATTGCACTGATTCAAAGCTCCAATGAGCCCCAGCGTAGGCAGCGTGATAACGTCCTTGTTGCAGTGTCCCACAAGTGAAGCCACTGGATGTAGCTTCGTGGCCTCCTTCTCTTGAGTGGTGCCTTCCCAGCGGCAGGACGGCCGCTAATTTATTCACGCTCACGGGGAGTGACCAAAGCGGGAGGAACTCGTACACCACAACAGCTTTCCCCAACAGCTTTTAATGGATACAGAACGCTGCTTTCACCGGTAAGTGGGCTGCTTCGACCGGACGCGTTTCGGGCATCTCCCTTCCTCGGCGGCATACAGTCCCTGAAACACCATAAAGCTCCGCCTCCATATGAAGCCCTATCGCAAGCCAGGGATTGGCTGATCTGGATGATCAAATTGCGTTGCTTTGTGGGAGGCGTAGTCAGTTATTGCATGGTGTTCAATTGCACTGATTCAAAGCTCCAATGAGCCCCAGCGTAGGCAGCGTGATAACGTCCTTGTTGCAGTGTCCCACAAGTGAAGCCACTGGATGTAGCTTCGTGGCCTCCTTCTCTTGAGTGGTGCCTTCCCAGCGGCAGGACGGCCGCTAATTTATTCACGCTCACGGGGAGTGACCAAAGCGGGAGGAACTCGTACACCACAACAGCTTTCCCCAACAGCCTTTAATGGATACAGAACGCTGCTTTCACCGGTAAGTGGGCTGCTTCGACCGGACACGTTTCGGGCATCTCCCTTCCTCGGCTGCATACAGTCCCTGAAACACCATAAAGCTCCGCCTCCATATGAAGCCCTATCGCAAGCCAGGGATTGGCTGATCTGGATGATCAAATTGCGTTGCTTTGTGGGAGGCGTAGTCAGTTATTGCATGGTGTTCAATTGCACTGATTCAAAGCTCCAATGAGCCCCAGCGTAGGCAGCGTGATAACGTCCTTGTTGCAGTGTCCCACAAGTGAAGCCACTGGATGTAGCTTCGTGGCCTCCTTCTCTTGAGTGGTGCCTTCCCAGCGGCAGGACGGCCGCTAATTTATTCACGCTCACGGGGAGTGACCAAAGCGGGAGGAACTCGTACACCACAACAGCTTTCCCCAACAGCCTTTAATGGATACAGAACGCTGCTTTCACCGGTAAGTGGGCTGCTTCGACCGGACGCGTTTCGGGCATCTCCCTTCCTCGGCGGCATACAGTCCCTGAAACACCATAAAGCTCCGCCTCCATATGAAGCCCTATCGCAAGCCAGGGATTGGCTGATCTGGATGATCAAATTGCGTTGCTTTGTGGGAGGCGTAGTCAGTTATTGCATGGTGTTCAATTGCACTGATTCAAAGCTCCAATGAGCCCCAGCGTAGGCAGCGTGATAACGTCCTTGTTGCAGTGTCCCACAAGTGAAGCCACTGGATGTAGCTTCGTGGCCTCCTTCTCTTGAGTGGTGCCTTCCCAGCGGCAGGACGGCCGCTAATTTATTCACGCTCACGGGGAGTGACCAAAGCGGGAGGAACTCGTACACCACAACAGCTTTCCCCAACAGCCTTTAATGGATACAGACTGCTGCTTTCACCGGTAAGTGGGCTGCTTCGACCGGACGCGTTTCGGGCATCTCCCTTCCTCGGCGGCATACAGTCCCTGAAACACCATAAAGCTCCGCCTCCATATGAAGCCCTATCGCAAGCCAGGGATTGGCTGATCTGGATGATCAAATTGCGTTGCTTTGTGGGAGGCGTAGTCAGTTATTGCATGGTGTTCAATTGCACTGATTCAAAGCTCCAATGAGCCCCAGCGTAGGCAGCGTGATAACGTCCTTGTTGCAGTGTCCCACAAGTGAAGCCACTGGATGTAGCTTCGTGGCCTCCTTCTCTTGAGTGGTGCCTTCCCAGCGGCAGGACGGCCGCTAATTTATTCACGCTCACGGGGAGTGACCAAAGCGGGAGGAACTCGTACACCACAACAGCTTTCCCCAACAGCCTTTAATGGATACAGAACGCTGCTTTCACCGGTAAGTGGGCTGCTTCGACCGGACGCGTTTCGGGCATCTCCCTTCCTCGGCGGCATACAGTCCCTGAAACACCATAAAGCTCCGCCTCCATATGAAGCCCTATCGCAAGCCAGGGATTGGCTGATCTGGATGATCAAATTGCGTTGCTTTGTGGGAGGCGTAGTCAGTTATTGCATGGTGTTCAATTGCACTGATTCAAAGCTCCAATGAGCCCCAGCGTAGGCAGCGTGATAACGTCCTTGTTGCAGTGTCCCACAAGTGAAGCCACTGGATGTAGCTTCGTGGCCTCCTTCTCTTGAGTGGTGCCTTCCCAGCGGCAGGACGGCCGCTAATTTATTCACGCTCACGGGGAGTGACCAAAGCGGGAGGAACTCGTACACCACAACAGCTTTCCCCAACAGCCTTTAATGGATACAGAACGCTGCTTTCACCGGTAAGTGGGACACTGCAACAAGGACGTTATCACGCTGCCTACGCTGGGGCTCATTGGAGCTTTGAATCAGTGCAATTGAACACCATGCAATAACTGACTACGCCTCCCACAAAGCAACGCAATTTGATCATCCAGATCAGCCAATCCCTGGCTTGCGATAGGGCTTCATATGGAGGCGGAGCTTTATGGTGTTTCAGGGACTGTATGCCGCCGAGGAAGGGAGATGCCCGAAACGCGTCCGGTCGAAGCAGCCCACTTACCGGTGAAAGCAGCGTTCTGTATCCATTAAAGGCTGTTGGGGAAAGCTGTTGTGGTGTACGAGTTCCTCCCACTTTGGTCACTCCCCGTGAGCGTGAATAAATTAGCGTCCGTCCTGCCGCTGGGAAGGCACCACTCAAGAGAAGGAGGCCACGAAGCTACATCCAGTGGCTTCACTTGTGGGACACTGCAACAAGGACGTTATCACGCTGCCTACGCTGGGGCTCATTGGAGCTTTGAATCAGTGCAATTGAACACCATGCAATAACTGACTACGCCTCCCACAAAGCAACGCAATTTGATCATCCAGATCAGCCAATCCCTGGCTTGCGATAGGGCTTCATATGGAGGCGGAGCTTTATGGTGTTTCAGGGACTGTATGCCGCCGAGGAAGGGAGATGCCCGAAATGCGTCCGGTCGAAGCAGCCCACTTACCGGTGAAAGCAGCGTTCTGTATCCATTAAAGGCTGTTGGGGAAAGCTGTTGTGGTGTACGAGTTCCTCCCGCTTTGGTCACTCCCCGTGAGCGTGAATAAATTAGCGGCCGTCCTGCCGCTGGGAAGGCACCACTCAAGAGAAGGAGGCCACGAAGCTACATCCAGTGGCAGCCCACTTACCGGTGAAAGCAGCGTTCTGTATCCATTAAAGGCTGTTGGGGAAAGCTGTTGTGGTGTACGAGTTCCTCCCGCTTTGGTCACTCCCCGTGAGCGTGAATATATATATATATCTGTGAATATCTGTGTATTTTAGAGTTTAAAACTTTACATTATTACTGAACTTTTCACCTAACTTTAACAAAACTTTAACCTTTGTGTTTTTCATTGATAATATATATATATATATAATCTTTGTGTTTTTCATTGATTTTATATATATATATATATATATATATATATATATATATATATATATATATGTATGTATATATATATATATATATGTTATCAATGAAAAACACAAAGGTTAAAGTTTTGTTAAAGTTAGGTGAAAAGTTCAGTAATAATGTAAAGTTTTAAACTCTAAAATACACAGATATTCACTAGTTATAGTTATCTCAAGTAACTATTACTTGAGCCCTAAGGTAACTATAACTCGTGCCCTAAGGTAACCATAACTCGTGACCCTGCTATGCACAGTTTACTCATCAATAATTTAATTGCAAATGTTGCAGTGATATTATCAAACGTGTTTTAAAAGATGTCTTGAGTGATGTAATATGTGCAGTAATTTGCAGTGAATGGCGAGGGTATGATTTAAAGTTACCTTAGGACACAAGTTATAGTTACTTGAGATAAATATAACTGGTGAATTTCTGACTTTCTTTGGTTTAAATTGTTACTTATTTACTGAACATTTCACCTAACTATAGCATTACTTTAGTTTAAGTGAATTTCAGGCTTTTTTTAACATAAAGTAATGACATATTACTTACCGGTAATCTATATTACTCCTGGCCCCTTTGTCCTTGTCCCATTCATTACAATGTGAGATATATATATATATTTTCCAACAATCGCCCGAGATCTTTAGAGGCGCACAGAACAGTAAACTAAAAGCAGCTGGTTTTTATTTTCAATAGAGGAAACTTGCATCACCATTCCTGGGTAACGTTGCCTCACCTGACGCGTTTTGAGGCTTCACCTCTTCCTCCTCTCAACTTCCAAATTGACAGCTGCAGCCGCGGGAGAGGCAACAAAGAAGCTGACCTAAGGGGAGAGGGGAAGCAGGGGATCACTCAAGGACCCTGAACAGCCAGAAGCTTGAGAGTGAAGAACCAAGGCCTCAGAGGCCCAAAGGGAACCCCTGCCTTCCTTTAATCCCCCACCAGACATGCAAGGAGCCTGGGAATCCGAGCCAAAGGTGGAAGGCATATGACAGGTGGCAACCAAGGAAGGATCAAGCATCTACGCCCCAAACCCCTCCTGATGAGAGCGAGCACAAAACCGGGGCAGCTGAGCATCTACTCTAAACCTTTTGCACACTTGCTTAAAGACCTCCCAGGTGAGAAACATCTCCTGACATTCCCAATCATTTTAATGAAATGTATATTTCAATAATGACCTAAAATATTTAATAAAGTTTTATTGACCTACATGTCTGTGGCTCTTTCTTTTTACATAGTTTTTATCATTACATTTCTGTGGTGAAAAATGCGAAAATAAATAGTCAGAGACATATTATTTTTTTTAAGAACAAAACAATACAAATTAGTGTTTGTTGTACCTTTTAACTTTTTACACCCCTAAACATGCAAATATAAAAATTATCGCATAAAGACCTTATATTTTTAGACCTTGTATTTTTTGTAATATATTTTCAACACATGAAATGCAACCATAGGACCCTAGGCAGCACTGCAATACCAGCTGTAGTGCAAAAGCTCCAGTCTGGGAAACAGCAGAGGCCCATGCTGGTAAGAGCGGTGGGGATGGGTTGGGGGGATTCAACAGACTACCATGAGGGAAAATTAAATAAATAATTAATTTGCACTCTTCGTCTTATGAACCCCCCCCCCCTCCCACCCGCTCTCACCTGCACTGCTGGGAAATACTTTTGAAAAGAAGGAGGAGTTCTCTGGGGGTCATGGTTTCAATGACCCCAGGAGTCTTTTGTTTCTTTTCCAGAGTTGCTGGAAGGCTGTAGAACTCCATACAGCCCCCCACAACACAAAAAACCAATTTGGGGGTGTTGTTCCTGCCCTTCTAGGGACACCAACAAAAACAAAATATATGTAAATAGCTCTCCCAGGGCCTTATGGGGTGCTCCTTGAATAAGCAGTGAATATTGAATGAGTGGCTACGACCACTCATTTATTATTCACTTTTTTCCCCTTTTTTTTCTGGGTGTCCTATCCCACAGGAAAATCCACATTTGTTTTATAAAAGGGGCAGAGGGGAGCCTTATGGCCCTGAGGGCCCCTGCAAGTGAGGCACAGAAGCAGGCCCCTTATCTTATATATGGGGTGCCCCGATGCCCAACCGGGACACCCCACAACATTATTATATTTGGGGGGAGCCCAGCACTTTTATTTATTTTTAATAATAGAGTGGTGTGCCCCGGTGCCCACCCATGGGACGCCACAACTAGCCCTGTTATTTTTGTTGTATGTGGGGTGCCCCAGTGCCCACCAAGGGGACCCCACAGTGCGTCCCTCATTGGAGGTTGCGGGGGTTGTCCAGCCGCCCCGCAACCCCACCGGCTCCCCTGCTTCCACCCATTACAGGTGCAGCTGGAACCGGCATTGCACCAAATCTAAGGAAGCAGTTTTCTTTTGTTTTCTAGGGGTGGAAGCACTTCAAAGCATTTCCCTAGCCGAGAGCGTGGGCGGGGAAATGTTTTATTCTCCCAACGGGTGGGAGCAGCTTTGACCACACCACCAGGCCTAGGGAGTCAAGGTATCTCTACCCTGCCTCATACGTCTTCTTTTGCATTTTTTTCTTAGGAATTGGGACAAATCCTAAAATGGCTGCCATTATTTTCTGGTTGATGTGGTGGCAACCAATCAGATCTCAGCAGGAGATATGTTGGCTCTGCAGCTTTTCTGGTGCCTGATGTACAATTCTTTTTACCTTCATTTTCCCAAAACCACTGAACTGATTTACACAGAAAGCACTCTTTCTGGACTAAGATGAACCTCTCTGCCAAGCAGTGCTTTCTGCCAAATTTGGTGCAACACACATATAAAAAGAAAGGAAAAAACAAATTACATACAATAAATTCAACATCCCTAACTTCTAAAAAGAAGATAACATATGTACTAATAGATTTAATGTCAATGAATCCATTACAAAACAATTCTAATAACAAATATCATAGCACAAATACATTTTCACAAACATTTACCATAGTATAAATAAAAATCAATAATTAGATTTTTTTATTACTAATTAAAATATTATATTAATATTATTAAAAAATGCATGTATTTTCTAATTCATCCAAAAAAGTAAAACACATTTAGTAAAACATGTGTGAACACATATAAATACTAAAATACATAGAAAAATTACTTAAACTGTAAAACATTAACACAAATATTAATAACTTAATTTACACAGTAGTCAAATAACATATGATGTAAAAAATCAACATTGAATTGAGTAACATTTTATTTAACTTTCTGTAACTTTCCACCCTATATCCCTAAAAACCCATCAGCCCGCACCAAAAATATAACTGAAATAAATCAGGATTCAATGACTGTTGGCTGTGTTTAGTGATGCATATAAACAAGTATGGTACTGTTCCTGGAATAGGCGCAGTGCGGCTGTTATATCTTCACAGCAGGTAGATGTGGAGTTCGGGCTGGACTGTTCCCATGAGGCACAGGGTCAAGGCTGATTTGCATATGGCCATGTCTGAACTGGGGTGGCTTGGTGAGCAAAATAACGATGGATTAAACCCAGATCTGTGACTGGGGTGAATGTTTTGCCATTGTGCAACATTCCGTCCATCATCTTGTGTGTTTTGCTGTTCATCAGATGTGGAGTTAAGAACAGTAAATCTATACTTACATATTTGCACTTACCTTCTAGATATTTTGGTACACAATATTCTGTTGACACACTATTTTATTCTGTCAGTGACCTATGATTAAGATCACCTTACACTTCAGACAAAGCCACTACAAGAAATTCTAGCAGAGACAATGAAATAATACTGACATGACACAAAAAGCCAGAGTCCACATAAGTGAATCACTGATAATCCCCCACTAGTTTGAAACAGTGATGCACTTTGGTGGGGCCAATCTCTCTTTTAAATTAGCATACAAAGAATTGTACTAAATTCTACAAGCTGAGTACCTACTTTACTGAAAACCTCTCACTCTCATTAGGTCCTCCTCAATGACAAACAACAAAACAAATGCACTGAGTTTACCTTCTGCTGAGCCACTGTGGGCTTTCACATGTCACACGCCCATTATTAAACAGCACCTCCAGAACGTCTCACCTTTATGAGCATGAATCCAGTTTGCCTCCAGAATTCGTCGTCAGTGATTACAGCAACAGGCCAGCAACATGCAGAAATTAGCTCAGCTCCAAGAGCAAACGTGGAAAAGGGTGTTTTGCCATATTTGCGCAAGACGGTACAAAGAGGTATCCTTCATAAAAATGTGAAATGGAGTGTGTGGGAAATCAACGGTCAAAGGCGATTATATTTTCCTTTAGTCAGTCACAGAGCAACAGGTGGACCATCATTAACAATGGTCATTTAGAATAAGAAATTATATCGAGGCTGATAGGAGGTGGGAGCAGGTTGAGGAACCCAATTATTCTGGATTTCAGTTAAACCCCTGTGAGAAAACTGAGGGTACAACGTAACATTGCTGACACAACAGGAGAGCAAGGGGTTTCAAATGATATTGATCGGACAGAGACCCGGATTATGAGATGTACAAGCACTTCACGGTACAGGAGAAGGTAGAACATGTATGTGCTCGTTGTGTAGCCAAGTGTGGATATAAAAGGGCGAAGTTGAACGTAGGACACCGCGTCACTGCATATCAACCCAGGGAGAGCTCCCCCTCAGGAGAATGCTGTGGGGTCGGGTAGTTTAGGGCGAGTTGCCGAGGAACTACAATTCACCGACAAGGTGGCAGGGGTGCACGTGCTGTCTGCAGTCCTTGCAGAAAGGGGAGATTTAGAGCTGGTAATGCGTGGGGAAAGAGCAGAGGGACAAATAATGCCGGAAGTAACAGGAGAGGTCGAAGTAATCCAAGAGCTATTTGTCTGATTTGTAACCTGCGACGAGGGTTCAGGTGGACCCTCGTGGGCACGGCGTTGGCGGACAGGTGCCTGCCTGGTAATACCCGGATCAATAGCAGCAGGGCGGATTATTCCCGAGTCCATGGACGGGCATTCGTTTTCAGAGGCGTCGGGGATAACCCAGCAGGAGTTATTGGAGAGTGAGATGGGTTTACAGCGAGATTTGCCAAGACAGGCATGGGATTCTGGGGCCAGAAACCCTGGAGAGACCGCGGGCGGTCGGATCACCCGTGCATTGGAGGCACGGCATTCCTCGGGGCGGCTGGCCACGTTGGGGTGGAGTTTAGAGCTGTGTTCATTGCGAGGGGAAGTCTGGGAGCAAGCAGAGGCGGGTAGGTCCCTTGGGCGGCTGTGAGGTATCATGCATGGAGAAAATGGAGTGCCAGTGACAAGTTAGGAGGCACGGGAATTAACACGTTGAAAGCGGCAGACAAGAAAGGAGTGTGAGCCGGGGCCCCACAGGCACCTGTCTGACTGCACATCAACTAACACCGCTCGGAACAAGAACATCTGTTACGTAAAGCGTGTGACCTAGCATGCACTGTGAGGTAACTAACGTGTGACATGACGGTAGCTTTCTGCGTCGCACAATCCAGTTTCATCCACTGGTCAGTTTAACACGCAGTATTAAATGTTACCGCTTAACCACGTCTACACACTGTCTCGGTGGTCGCTGCTTTTATTGCATTTGGGCTGTCATGTCCATTCACTTGTTTAAATAACAAAACACAGGCTATTTACAGTGCGCTTTTGAACCACCTCGGTACACTGGGCAGCTGTGCGGCCTCTGGCCGTCTTGTTCTCATTCTACACAGATAGGTTTTGGGTAACGGAATATGGGCAGTTTTACATTTAGGTTTAAAGTATTTTATTCAGCACAACATGTAAAGACCAACAAACATCTCAAGAGAGTATAGCAGGGCGGAAAAGCTAGTGTCCAAGAGAGCTACCAACAGTTGTCATTCCATGGGTCACGCCCGCTTAGTAGCAAAGGTCGCTTGTCGCCTCAACATGTTACGACATTTCCCGTATAACCCCCCCACCCAACATTCCCCCCCAACGTCCCACCACCCACCCCCCATTCCCACCCCACGTCCAGTGCACAGTCCCTAACCACGATACACATCAGAGTCACAATACCAAGGAGGAGAAGTCCAACGGGAGATTACAGGGCTGACTCCACCGGGGTCGGAAGCCGCAGGAGGCGGAGATATTTGGGGCAAGTAAGTTCTCTCAACTCAGTAAGCAATAAGGAATGAAATGGTTGCCAAAGCTCCCTAAACTGGTCTACATCCCCCGCCACAGTGAGGGAAAGCTTCTCCATACCCAACACATGCCACAACCTGTGGAGCCAGCCAGTGACCTATTGGTACTATACACCTGTACGAGTGCGTGAGTTTGATCGTAGTAAAGATGACACATGTTGGCGGGGATGTGGGCACAGGGGTACACTCACACATATACTATGGGACTGCCCGCTTCTAGAACCCTACTGGAAAGAAGTGTTGGATGAAATTGATTCTCATTTCGAAATTATTTAAACGATTTCCAGCCCCGTGACCTAAGAGTGTTTTTTGTGACCTTTATCTCTCAGGAAACACGTACGATAAAGAAGCGCCCATTGTCTGCTCAGACCGGTGTTGTTCTCCTGATAGATGAGAAAATGTGTCCCCTAAGGTAATAATCAAGACAGCATTTCAAATGACAGTCAATACGTAAACACTGACTCAAACAAGTATTATTAGTTTGCGATATATTTTTCCCATTCTGATGCAAGATCCTTATCGAAGTGCGGGAAATTCGTCAAAGTTCTCAGAGCTCACCTTTAATGTCCCCCATCAACTCTCACTGTGGTAACTCTCACAATAACTCATAACTGACCATTGCACTAGGAAACCCGGAAACACCTAGCTACAGGGCGCGGCCAATATCCCTCTTGTCTCATGCGGTCTCTGTCCAACTATTACTTATGCCTCAGTCTGTCAACCGGCACTATTGCACTTTTAATACCCTGCCCCCCTGTTTTAGCTTTTAGCATTTTAATGGATCTCTTCATAAACAATTTCAATTCTTGGGTGTCTGTCAAATACAAAAACAAAAATCATAACTAGCTATTGTACTAAGAAACTTGGAAACTTCCAGTTGCATGCAGGGCTAAGCCCACAAGTCTTACGCTGCTGTGACTAACTATTGCCCAAGCCTCAGACCAGCAAACTGCACCATTACACTTTTATCACCCTGCCGTAGATTATTAACTTTGCCTGTTTTAGCTCTCAGAACTTCAAAAGTTTTTTCTATAAACAATCTCATACGTGAGTGACTGACATGCTTCATGTGTTTTTCTGAATCATTTTACGGGAATTATGGATTGCATCAGTAAAATTGGACTTCGATAACTGCGATACCCATAATGATATATGAAAACACTTTTTGTTATGGTTTTTATTAACAGTAACATTTGGCATTGACATTCGCCTATGTGATTTTAATAACATTTGTTGTAAGTTTTAGCTTGGTGAGAATGTGTAAAACTGATATGGTAAACTCCTTTTTGAAGGGGGTTGGGACTGAGGAAGGAAGCAAGAAGATAAATGAGGATTTAAGAAGACAGAAAGAGAGGGTTAGCAAGCAAGTAAAACATCAAAGAGAAAATAAATTAGTGAAATCTGGTTAGTGCAAAAGAAAGAAAGGATATGTGGAGTTTTGTATAAATCAAATAAAGGTTTAGGATGTTGTGCTTTAAATGAGTAGGAACTAAGGGCCTACCTTTCTTTACATTTGGAGGAGGCACATCACCGGAAAGAATCACTATTATGGGCAGTGTGCCAGTGAAATAGAAGACAGGCCATGAGAGCCAAGGCACAGGACAATAACTCCTACCTTTAACATATGTGTGTTAATATTTTAGAAGTGGTAAACACTACACAGGGTTACTTGTTTCCACAGCCCGCATTTACTCAGTTACCTGTGATTCTTGTCACTACCTCACAGGAAAATGTATGCATGGCTAGTGGCTTCACGGCTCAACAGTGCCCCCCTCCCTCCCCCCCCCATAGTGTAGGGCTGTCCAAGTCTCTCAGAGAGAATAAATACGGCTTGGGAATCTCGCTGCAGAAAGAACTATTGTTAGACAGAATGCAGAACAATGTCATACATTCACCCCAGTACAGAGATCTGGGTCTAAATCCATCGTTTTTTTGCTCACCATGCCGTTCCAGTTTAAACCCAGTCATATTCAAATCAGTCTTGACCCTGCACCCAATGGGAACAGTCCAGCCCGTACTGCCAGGTCAGGTCCTCCCTGGACTGGAAACAAGCATCCTAGGACCGGTTTTGGGGTTTCATCCCTCTTCAGCCAGGATAGCTTGACTCCAGTGGCATGGAGAGCATGGGACACACGTCTTTGCATACCCGTCCCACACAGGGTGACAAAAGCAAAAAGAACTATTGATGGACATAATGCAGAACAATGTCATACATTCACCCCAGTACAGAGAACTGAGCCTAAATCCATCGTTTTTTAGCTCACCATGCCATTCCAGTTTGGACCCAGACATATGCAAATCAGTCTTGACCCTGCGCCCAATGGGAACAGTCGAGACCGAACTGCCAGGCCAGGTCCTTCCTGGAATAGAAACAAGCAATAGGACCGGTTTCGGGGTTTCACCCCTTTTCAGCCAGGATAGGTTGACTCCAGTGGCATGGAGAGCACGGGACTCACGTCTGAGCATACCCGTCCCACTCGGGGTGACAAATGCAAAAAGAACTATTGATGGACAGAATGCAGAACAATGTCATACATTCACCCCAGTACAGAGCTCTGGGCCTAAATCCATCGTCTTTTTGCTCACCATGCCATTCCAGTTTGGATCCTCCATATGAAAATCAGCCTTGACCCTGCTCCCAATGGGAACAGTCCAGCCCGAACTGCCAGGCCAGGTTCTCCCTGGATTGGAAACAAGCATCCTAGGACCGGTTTTGGGGTTTCACCCCTCTTCAGCTAGGATAGCTTGACTCCTGTGGCATGGAGAGCATGGGGCTCACGTCTGAGCATACCCGTCCCACTCGGGGTGACAAAAGCAAAAAGAACTATTAATGGACAGAACGCAGAACAATGTCATACATTCATCCCAGTAAAGAGATCTGGGCCTAAATCCATCGTTTTTTTGCTCACCATGCCATTCCAGTTTGGACCCTCCATATGAAAATCAGCCTTAACCCTGCGCCCAATGGGAACCGTCCAGCCCGAACTGCCAGGCCAGGTCCTCTCTGGATTGGAAACAAGCATCCTAGGACCGGTTTCGGGGTTTCACCCCTCTTCAGCCAGGATAGCTTGACTCCAGTGGCATGGAGAGCACGGGACTCACGTCTGAGCATACCCGTCCCACTCCGGGTGACAAATGCAACAAGCATTTACAATGCAATGGTCTCGGCATTATTAAAGGTAGAGCTATTGGCATTGCTCATGACATTTCTTTTTTTTTTTTTTAAATCATAAATAAATGGCATTATCATTTATATTGCCAATAGCTTGCATATGCGAGACCTATTGCATTAGTACCCACACACAGAGTAAGTAGTAGAGTGAGTAGTTGATAGTGAGTAGGAGAGTTATTAAAAAAGCGAGTATTAGAGAGCGAGTAGTACAACGTGAAAGAGTGAGTATTAAATAGTGAGAGAGTGAGTAGTAAATAGTCCTAGAGCCACACACATTTACATGCACAGCCACACCCTTACATATGCAAAGTGTATTTTTAGTTTCAGTAGTAAAGTGAGTAGTGTAGAGTGACTAATTATGAGTGAGTAATGTTGAGTAGTAGTGTGTGTGTGTGTGAGAGAGAAAGTGTGTGTGTGAGAGAGAGTGTGTGTGTGAGAGAGAGTGTGTGTGAGAGAGTGTGAGAGAGAGTGTGAGAGAGAGAGTGCGAGAGAGAGTGTGAGAGAGAGTGTGTGAGAGAGAGAGTGTGTGTGAGAGAGAGAGTGTGTGTGAGAGAGAGTGTGTGTTTGTGAGAGAGAGTGTGTGTGTGTGTGTGAGAGAGAGTGTGTGTGTGTGAGAGAGTGTGTGTGTGTGTGAGAGAGTGTGAGAGAGAGCGTGTGAGAGAGAGTGTGAGAGAGAGTGTGAGAGAGAGAGTGAGAGAGTGTGAGAGAGTGAGAGAGAGAGAGGGTGTGAGAGAGAGTGGGAGAGAGACAGGAAGGTGCACTGGCCTACAAAGGCCTGGCAAACTTGTAATGTTTTGAAAGTGTGATCCTATAGGGTTTGGGCATGAGCCATTAAGGTTGGGCGTGGCTTTTGAGAGTTGACTTTGTCAAAGCAGCTCAGGAACTACAGTTAACAACCCCAACAGAACCACCAAAAGTACCCGATGCTGCCTCCCATCAAAGCTGAAAACACCGCACTGAGTTACAACAGTGCAGAGCTACCACCCATGACCTGGAAAGCTACCTGTAAGGTGTTCCAAATCATATGGCTGTTCATCGTGCAAAAATGTCTCATCACCCGATGTGACCGTGTGAAGAGTGTCAATACCATGTAGTACACAACAGCACCGTCTGAGCAGGATGCTGTGTACACATCAGCTGAAAAACTGAATCTTCTAATATATAATTTTTTGGCCATTAACTCTGGTCCATAAATATATTCTCTAACATGTGGAAATGTCATGTTGTGTGCATGCCAACTAACCATTGTTAAAATGCAAAGGGTCTGCTTCCATTGTAATTGCAACATCGAACAATAACACATTTTGTGGTCAGAAAAACCACCTGCAAGCAAGTACAATGTGTAATGGTATACTGTGTCTCTAATGGAGCGTGCAGCATGGCAGGACAAACAAAGCACAAGTGCCCAGGACATTGAGCACCAAACACCCCATAAAATGTATATAGGAGAGTCAGACTCGCAAATTGTTTCATCGTGTCGCAAACCCTGGCCTGCACCTTAGCATATGGTACATGTGCTTCCCAGGTAAACAAACTCTCCACTGACTGGGTCCAACCCTGCGCAAGGCCTTGAACATTCCTTTTTCTACCAAACTGTAACTTTGTCCCAGAAGGCATAGCGGCAGCATAGCATGGCTAATGAACCCACGGCCCGCTGACGGAGAGATGAGGCTGGGTGTGTAAGGGTGACAGAGTGCCAGCTGGGAGAGGAGGGGCTGCAACAGCCCCTAAACCCAAGCGTGAACCTTAGCATTAAAGTTGCCAAGTAATAGTGTGAAGCATTCTGTCAGTCCTCGGATTTTAGTGAAAGTTATAAAATTACACATGTGGGCCCAGAAATCACTGCATACAACGTATTTGTGGTTAAAAAGACACACCTGGCTACAAGTCTCACCTATGACATGACGGCAATAGAGACATACCCCCCAGTCTTACACATCACCCAGGTCTTCTTATACCCATATACTTCGTGCAATGAGGTCATAAACCCTCAGGGTGTCTGCACCCTCACACTGCACCCAGACTCTGCACGTTCACACCACCCCAGGACCTGCACTGAGATAATCCGCCTCATACCGGCATCAAACACTAAACAGAGTCAGACCCTGTACACTCACAATGCACTGGAGCTCTGCACCCCTTATATCGCACCTTAGCTACACAAACCCCTACACGTGCCAGTCCCCAAACCCAGGATGGTCTCCTAAATCCACGCTGTCAGGAGGACGCCGTGCGTTCAGCTCTGCAGTGATCCATTGGAAATCATTGCTAACGGGAGGGACCAGACAAATTGGTGCGGTGTAAGTATCTCATGACTACAACTCCCAGATCACAAGTAGTTGTAAAGTGAAGGCCTAGGGCTAGCGAAATGGTCTCCTCACCTGACGGCACCGAGCTAAGTTACAACCCTTCCAAGGCTCTGGACACCACCGCCCTCACACCTAACACTTGCACTGTCAGCCCCCTCACTCGATGCCCCTCACAGATGCCAAGTGCTCTTGCACTTGCCATAACACCCCAAGGCCCTGCAACTTCTTCATTAAGGCCTACACTACTGCTAGGCACGACCCACAACACCACAGCTACGTTCAGCTACCCACTACTATCAAATACAGGCCCTGAATGGATCTGCATCTTCGCACCGCACTCACACAGCATCCCAGACAACCCCCCCTACACTGAGCACAGGCATCACAACATTTACCTTCTGCCAGGCCCTGAACCCCCACTTTGACCCCGCGCTTTCACAAACACCACCACACTGCACTCACTGCTGCCTGAGTGTCGTAAGCTATCACTCTGTCACAGGTCGACATGGTACACACCACCCCTTCACGGGGCACACAAAGGAGCTGTGCCCACACCCTAGACATATACCGACTGCACAAACCCCATGCCCTGGACCGCCCCTTTCCTATTACGAGTAAATGTAATGTCTCTGCTCAATCTCTTCCCCTAACAACCCCCCTGTCTCCTTCCAAACGACCCTACAATGCCAGCCCTTTACCCCCATCAATGCTCTCTTTGCTCTCCAACCTAACCCCTCCCTCCCTCTGGCTCCTTTCTGTCAATGCACCATCTCCAGGCTAATGGCTGCTGTCTGTTCCAGCTGCAGCCACTGCGGGTGCATAAACGGAGAAAGGACGCACGTGTATCCCCACCTCGCCCCCTTCTATACCAAACCCCCAAATGTATATGCAACCCCACCCAGGATCTCTGACTACACACCAAGTGGTGTGGGAGCTTCGCGCATGCTCCCCCCCCATGATAACACGCCACCCATCCCCGCCTGTCAAGCCCTTTGTGTCTCTCACCCACCGAAATCCCACTCCGTATCACGCCTACTCCAGGGATCTCCCCAAATACGTACCACCCCCGTTAATTCCCCTTAATAATGACATAACCAAGTGGTCTGAATTCCCCCAGCAAATCAACAACACCAACACAATAGAAGCTGAAAGAAGACACGGCGCAATCTGCAGAGAAATCTGAGCAGGTCTCCCCTCTAAGACAAAGACGTGCGGGGAAAGGAGGGGGTGGGGGGCGTGGAGTGACGGAGGAGAGGAAGGACACTGGGCCAGGGTAGGACCATGGGGAGGGTGGTGGGGAGAGTGGTACCGGTACCAGAAAGGGGTTGTCACATACTGGCAGGGCACAAACTAAAATGGGGGACTCCAGATAGAGGCAGAAGCCAGTAGGGTGAACAGCTACCATGAAGGAGGCGGTCGCTGGGTAAAGATGCGAAGCGCAGGCACGGGGCCGACAAGCGAGCATGGGGGGGGGGGGCACAGAACAGAGATGCCGGAAACATATTAGGGATGGTGGGCACAGACCAGAGCGACGAGGGGAACAAGCCTTAAATGGGCAAACATTTGTGCTGTCGGCCTTCCACCCATGGTCCATTCTTACACGCGGCAGGAATCAAATAATCAACAAGCGCCCCACACCGCAGCACTCAAGGAGGCAGTGTGAGGTGCTGGCTAAGGAGGCAGTGACAGAGGAGAGCTGCGGGCGGAGGGAGGGGGGGGAGCGGGACGGAGGAGAGCTGCGGGTGGAGGGAGGGGGGGAGCGGGACGGAGGAGAGCTGCGGGCGGAGGGAGGGGGGGTACTTCCGGGTCGCGGCTACGATTTTCGGGTGTCCTGGGCTGCGGCGGTAATGCGGGGCTGATGAGGGGTAGGCTCCCTCTTTAATTTAAATATACAGCGGGGTGAGCACCCGATGGGGGGATCCCCACGCCGGGACTTCTTTCGGCGGCGGCGGTGGTCGGGCTGAAATGGCTGCCTCAAAGCTTCCGAAATTTTTCGGATTTGGGGGCGTGTTTTGCTGTCCTGAGTGACGGACGACGTCACGAGCTAAAGAACAGCAAAACTTACGCCCCCAAATCCGAAAAAGACGGTGCTTGTTTGGAGTGACTCCCTTCTCTTCCAATGGCTGGCCTCCGTTTAGGAAGCCAGCCAATGGAAGCGAACGGAGCTGAGAGGCGGGTCTAAACTGCCCTACTATACAACATAAGATCTCCGGACCGGAAGCTGCTTCGCAGCTTATAGGTCCCTCGACCTAAAAAGTGTATGTATGCAACTAGATAACCCCAACTGTAATATGTGACGTAACAAACGTTATAACATACAAGACCGTACAGACATATATGTTTATACGTGAACAGCTTTCCGTATAATTGTGCAAGCAAAATAATTTCCATAGATCATGTGGAGTAGTCTTTGGTAAGTTTTACTTACCGGTCCTTTTACAAGTTCCGATTTCTGGCAGCTTCTCAGCGGCTGCCCCTCTGACTGCCCCCCTCCCGGCACCCCTAAATTTAAGGTTCACTCATAAAGGCGGCCTCGGCGTGCGGTCCTGAGCTCTAAAGTTTAGGTTTAAGGCCTTTTTGTTGACAGGTTGAGAAAGTTAATGATACAGAGGAAATTAAAAAAAGAAAAAGAAATTGGAACTGGAACGCACCTTTGCACAAAAATATGAACGCTATAGAGGAAAGACAAAGTCAGTGCCAATATGCTTTAAAATGATACTTTGCAGGCCGAGGCTTCAACGCGTCGCCTCGGATGACAGCTGGTTACCTCCTTGCAAGGATACACTTGTTTTTAATAGTTAACACAAGGCGTTCTCCAACAGGTCAGTTTGTTTGCTGAGTTTTTCACCACAGTCCGTGTATTTTTTTCTCTCTATTATGTTTATAAACTACTGAAGTAATTGGCTGTGTTTTTTTTCTGTTAATTGACAATCGGAGTTACAGCAGAATTATTTTAAAGCCTTGGCCTTAGGTGTTTTATTAACGTTATATTATCGTATCGTTCTCATTTAAAAAATAGCCACCACCACATAATCAGCCTTATTCATCAACGGGCCGTTTTGCGAGCCCCTAATAGCGATTCATAGCGAATCGCTATTAAGGACTCGCAAAACGGTATTCATGTAGGAATTGCTAAATAAATAGCGATTCCTACACATTCCTTATTTGCGAGTAGCAAATTGCTAATCGCAAATAAGGAATACTCCCCATTCATTCCTATGGGCCATCTCCAGGCTAATGGCTGCTGTCTGTTCCAGCTGCAGCCACTGCGGGTGCATAAACGGAGAAAGGACGCACGTGTATCCCCACCTCGCCCCCTTCTATACCAAACCCCCAAATGTATATGCAACCCCACCCAGGATCTCTGACTACACACCAAGTGGTGTGGGAGCTTCGCGCATGCTCCCCCCCCATGATAACACGCCACCCATCCCCGCCTGTCAAGCCCTTTGTGTCTCTCACCCACCGAAATCCCACTCCGTATCACGCCTACTCCAGGGATCTCCCCAAATACGTACCACCCCCGTTAATTCCCCTTAATAATGACATAACCAAGTGGTCTGAATTCCCCCAGCAAATCAACAACACCAACACAATAGAAGCTGAAAGAAGACACGGCGCAATCTGCAGAGAAATCTGAGCAGGTCTCCCCTCTAAGACAAAGACGTGCGGGGAAAGGAGGGGGTGGGGGGCGTGGAGTGACGGAGGAGAGGAAGGACACTGGGCCAGGGCAGGACCATGGGGAGGGTGGTGGGTAGAGTGGTACCGGTACCAGAAAGGGGTTGTCACATACTGGCAGGGCACAAACTAAAATGGGGGACTCCAGATAGAGGCAGAAGCCAGTAGGGTGAACAGCTACCATGAAGGAGGCGGTCGCTGGGTAAAGATGCGAAGCGCAGGCACGGGGCCGACAAGCGAGTATGGGGGGGGGGGGCACAGAACAGAGATGCCGGAAACATATTAGGGATGGTGGGCACAGACCAGAGCGACGAGGGGAACAAGCCTTAAATGGGCAAACATTTGTGCTGTCGGCCTTCCACCCATGGTCCATTCTTACACGCGGCAGGAATCAAATAATCAACAAGCGCCCCACACCGCAGCACTCAAGGAGGCAGTGTGAGGTGCTGGCTAAGGAGGCAGTGACAGAGGAGAGCTGCGGGCGGAGGGAGGGGGGGGAGCGGGACGGAGGAGAGCTGCGGGTGGAGGGAGGGGGGGAGCGGGACGGAGGAGAGCTGCGGGCGGAGGGAGGGGGGGTACTTCCGGGTCGCGGCTACGATTTTCGGGTGTCCTGGGCTGCGGCGGTAATGCGGGGCTGATGAGGGGTAGGCTCCCTCTTTAATTTAAATATACAGCGGGGTGAGCACCCGATGGGGGGATCCCCACGCCGGGACTTCTTCCGGCGGCGGCGGTGGTCGGGCTGAAATGGCTGCCTCAAAGCTTCCGAAATTTTACGGATTTCGGGGCGTGTTTTGCTGTCCTGAGTGACGGACGACGTCACGAGCTAAAGAACAGCAAAACTTACGCCCCCAAATCCGAAAAAGACGGTGCTTGTTTGGAGTGACTCCCTTCTCTTCCAATGGCTGGCCTCCGTTTAGGAAGCCAGCCAATGGAAGCGAACGGAGCTGAGAGGCGGGTCTAAACTGCCCTACTATACAACATAAGATCTCCGGACCGGAAGCTGCTTCGCAGCTTATAGGTCCCTCGACCTAAAAAGTGTATGTATGCAACTAGATAACCCCAACTGTAATATGTGACGTAACAAACGTTATAACATACAAGACCGTACAGACATATATGTTTATACGTGAACAGCTTTCCGTATAATTGTGCAAGCAAAATAATTTCCATAGATCATGTGGAGTAGTCTTTGGTAAGTTTTACTTACCGGTCCTTTTACAAGTTCCGATTTCTGGCAGCTTCTCAGCGGCTGCCCCTCTGACTGCCCCCCTCCCGGCACCCCTAAATTTAAGGTTCACTCATAAAGGCGGCCTCGGCGTGCGGTCCTGAGCTCTAAAGTTTAGGTTTAAGGCCTTTTTGTTGACAGGTTGAGAAAGTTAATGATACAGAGGAAATTAAAAAAAGAAAAAGAAATTGGAACTGGAACGCACCTTTGCACAAAAATATGAACGCTATAGAGGAAAGACAAAGTCAGTGCCAATATGCTTTAAAATGATACTTTGCAGGCCGAGGCTTCAACGCGTCGCCTCGGATGACAGCTGGTTACCTCCTTGCAAGGATACACTTGTTTTTAATAGTTAACACAAGGCGTTCTCCAACAGGTCAGTTTGTTTGCTGAGTTTTTCACCACAGTCCGTGTATTTTTTTCTCTCTATTATGTTTATAAACTACTGAAGTAATTGGCTGTGTTTTTTTTCTGTTAATTGACAATCGGAGTTACAGCAGAATTATTTTAAAGCCTTGGCCTTAGGTGTTTTATTAACGTTATATTATCGTATCGTTCTCATTTAAAAAATAGCCACCACCACATAATCAGCCTTATTCATCAACGGGCCGTTTTGCGAGCCCCTAATAGCGATTCATAGCGAATCGCTATTAAGGACTCGCAAAACGGTATTCATGTAGGAATTGCTAAATAAATAGCGATTCCTACACATTCCTTATTTGCGAGTAGCAAATTGCTAATCGCAAATAAGGAATACTCCCCATTCATTCCTATGGGCCATCTCCAGGCTAATGGCTGCTGTCTGTTCCAGCTGCAGCCACTGCGGGTGCATAAACGGAGAAAGGACGCACGTGTATCCCCACCTCGCCCCCTTCTATACCAAACCCCCAAATGTATATGCAACCCCACCCAGGATCTCTGACTACACACCAAGTGGTGTGGGAGCTTCGCGCATGCTCCCCCCCCATGATAACACGCCACCCATCCCCGCCTGTCAAGCCCTTTGTGTCTCTCACCCACCGAAATCCCACTCCGTATCACGCCTACTCCAGGGATCTCCCCAAATACGTACCACCCCCGTTAATTCCCCTTAATAATGACATAACCAAGTGGTCTGAATTCCCCCAGCAAATCAACAACACCAACACAATAGAAGCTGAAAGAAGACACGGCGCAATCTGCAGAGAAATCTGAGCAGGTCTCCCCTCTAAGACAAAGACGTGCGGGGAAAGGAGGGGGTGGGGGGCGTGGAGTGACGGAGGAGAGGAAGGACACTGGGCCAGGGCAGGACCATGGGGAGGGTGGTGGGTAGAGTGGTACCGGTACCAGAAAGGGGTTGTCACATACTGGCAGGGCACAAACTAAAATGGGGGACTCCAGATAGAGGCAGAAGCCAGTAGGGTGAACAGCTACCATGAAGGAGGCGGTCGCTGGGTAAAGATGCGAAGCGCAGGCACGGGGCCGACAAGCGAGTATGGGGGGGGGGGGCACAGAACAGAGATGCCGGAAACATATTAGGGATGGTGGGCACAGACCAGAGCGACGAGGGGAACAAGCCTTAAATGGGCAAACATTTGTGCTGTCGGCCTTCCACCCATGGTCCATTCTTACACGCGGCAGGAATCAAATAATCAACAAGCGCCCCACACCGCAGCACTCAAGGAGGCAGTGTGAGGTGCTGGCTAAGGAGGCAGTGACAGAGGAGAGCTGCGGGCGGAGGGAGGGGGGGGAGCGGGACGGAGGAGAGCTGCGGGTGGAGGGAGGGGGGGAGCGGGACGGAGGAGAGCTGCGGGCGGAGGGAGGGGGGTACTTCCGGGTCGCGGCTACGATTTTCGGGTGTCCTGGGCTGCGGCGGTAATGCGGGGCTGATGAGGGGTAGGCTCCCTCTTTAATTTAAATATACAGCGGGGTGAGCACCCGATGGGGGGATCCCCACGCCGGGACTTCTTCCGGCGGCGGCGGTGGTCGGGCTGAAATGGCTGCCTCAAAGCTTCCGAAATTTTACGGATTTCGGGGCGTGTTTTGCTGTCCTGAGTGACGGACGACGTCACGAGCTAAAGAACAGCAAAACTTACGCCCCCAAATCCGAAAAAGACGGTGCTTGTTTGGAGTGACTCCCTTCTCTTCCAATGGCTGGCCTCCGTTTAGGAAGCCAGCCAATGGAAGCGAACGGAGCTGAGAGGCGGGTCTAAACTGCCCTACTATACAACATAAGATCTCCGGACCGGAAGCTGCTTCGCAGCTTATAGGTCCCTCGACCTAAAAAGTGTATGTATGCAACTAGATAACCCCAACTGTAATATGTGACGTAACAAACGTTATAACATACAAGACCGTACAGACATATATGTTTATACGTGAACAGCTTTCCGTATAATTGTGCAAGCAAAATAATTTCCATAGATCATGTGGAGTAGTCTTTGGTAAGTTTTACTTACCGGTCCTTTTACAAGTTCCGATTTCTGGCAGCTTCTCAGCGGCTGCCCCTCTGACTGCCCCCCTCCCGGCACCCCTAAATTTAAGGTTCACTCATAAAGGCGGCCTCGGCGTGCGGTCCTGAGCTCTAAAGTTTAGGTTTAAGGCCTTTTTGTTGACAGGTTGAGAAAGTTAATGATACAGAGGAAATTAAAAAAAGAAAAAGAAATTGGAACTGGAACGCACCTTTGCACAAAAATATGAACGCTATAGAGGAAAGACAAAGTCAGTGCCAATATGCTTTAAAATGATACTTTGCAGGCCGAGGCTTCAACGCGTCGCCTCGGATGACAGCTGGTTACCTCCTTGCAAGGATACACTTGTTTTTAATAGTTAACACAAGGCGTTCTCCAACAGGTCAGTTTGTTTGCTGAGTTTTTCACCACAGTCCGTGTAATTTTTTCTCTCTATTATGTTTATAAACTACTGAAGTAATTGGCTGTGTTTTTTTTCTGTTAATTGACAATCGGAGTTACAGCAGAATTATTTTAAAGCCTTGGCCTTAGGTGTTTTATTAACGTTATATTATCGTATCGTTCTCATTTAAAAAATAGCCACCACCACATAATCAGCCTTATTCATCAACGGGCCGTTTTGCGAGCCCCTAATAGCGATTCATAGCGAATCGCTATTAAGGACTCGCAAAACGGTATTCATTTAGGAATTGCTAAATAAATAGCGATTCCTACACATTCCTTATTTGCGAGTAGCAAATTGCTAATCGCAAATAGGGAATACTCCCCATTCATTCCTATGGGCCAAAAGGCCCATAGGAATGAATGGGGAGTATTCCTTATTTGCGATTAGCAATTTGCTACTCGCAAATAAGATAGCGATTTAAAGGGTGCCAGGGGTGTCCAAAGGACACCCTGTAGCACCCCTTAAATGCAAATTGAAACTGGTGTTGCGCACACACATGTCCAAAGGACATGTGTGTGTGCAACATTCAACTTAGAAAAATGCTTTTAAAAGCATTTTTCTAAGTTTTTGCTATTTACCGAGAGGTCTGACCTCTCGGTAAATAGCGGCCCGAAATTGCGAATTAGCAATTTAAAAATGGTTGATGAATTGCATTTAAGGAATCTCAAATAGAGATTCCTTAAATGTAATTCCTCGCAATTTAGCGAATTAGCAATTACCGATTTTTGCATTTGGGATGATGAATCCCAAATGCAAAAATTGCGCTCGCAATGGGCCAGATTCTCAGAATCTGGCCCTTTGCGAGCGCAATTCGGCTTGATGAATCAGGCTGATATTTATTTCGATCTTCTAAATACGGTATTATCAGAAACACAGGACGGTTGTATTAATCTAATAATGTAGAAACAGCTTCCAGTGCATGAGCGTGTAAATACAAATTCACACACTCAGACACAAGATAGGCAGAAAGATAAATATACATTTCACACGTATTTGTAGTGAATTTCTCTCTCTCTCTCTCTCTCTATATATATATATATATATATGTATATATATACATATATATATATATATATATATATATATATATATATGAATATATGTACATACATGCGTGTAAGAATACAATATCTATAGACAAGTAAAAGATTAATAAAGTACTGGAAAACAAAATAACATATTTATCGATTAGTTAACTTAGTCGGCTGCTGTTTTTGTCTTCGAAAACTTGAAACATGATGTTATTTTTTTATACCAATCGACTCTGCGCGAGATATTTAAAACTATGTTTAGTTTATAACTGCCACGACACAGCAGTCATGATCATTAAAAAAGGCATTTGTAAATTAAAATATAAGCAGAACGCATAGGGAACGGGAGAGGCAGACCCAGCCATTACCGGGACGTCATTACAGGCTGCGCTCTACATTATTAAGATAATTCTTTAAAGGTGCACAATTAATGTAGAACAACAAGAATGAAACAGCAGCCGCTGCGGCGGTGTCTGCAAACACTGCGGCGAGCCCAGAGCCGCGGTTGAAAGGCTGGCACGGGAGGGAGGGCAGCGCTGCTTTCACCGCGGTCCTGGGAAACAAGGGTTCGTCCTGAAAGGGGCAAGAGAATAAAGTGTAATGACCCTTAACAGCGCTTCGGTTTGGGGCAGCGGTTCAAAGCGCACCGCATTCAAACTGAGGGGCAGGGAAGGCGCAGGAACAGATGCGCCAAAGGGGCTTTAAAGGCAGGTTTGGGGCACGGAACGCAGGACAATGCGCCTTGTACTATTTTTACATGTAAGCATAGAGCTTTGGGGGCACGGAGGGCACGGAGGGCACAGAGGGCAGGCCAGTGCGCCTTGTAGTATTTTTACATGTAAGCATAGAGCCTCACTCAACCACTTGAAATAAGCATGCATATACTTTCGCTGAGCCCTCTTCTCTCTCACTCATTCAAACGTGGGTGTGTGTTTGCAAAATTTCCACATACGTGTGAAGTTGGCATGTCGAGTTACACCCTTTTTAACTATGGATAATGAACACCTTTAAAATGGAAGCTCTGTTGGTGAGTGAAAGCAAAAAGCTGCAAGTCTATTTGAAGCATAAATGACTTTCTGTCATTTGTATCAGTACTTTTCTCATTTACCTGGTTACTATTTGTAGAATGCTTGGTTTACCACCACATAGGTAGGAATGCTTCTTAAAAGGGCCCCGCACCATTCTTTTTAACCAGTCCTACATCTCTAACAGTCGCCGCCAGCTGTCATTCTGGAGAGTTCTTTTGTTTAAAGATGTATGCTTGGGGTTTGAGAATCATCGTGACATCATTCACAGGAAGAAATCGACAACAGCTCTCCACCGCTCTGTTGATTTCTGTAGTGGGCTGCCTCGTTGTCTTTACGTGAAGCGCCCGCATCTGCGAGCAGCAGTCCTACCTTCCTTTCACTTAGTCACTGATAAATGTTTCA
Source organism: Lissotriton helveticus (assembly GCF_964261635.1). Classification (NCBI taxonomy): domain Eukaryota; kingdom Metazoa; phylum Chordata; class Amphibia; order Caudata; family Salamandridae; genus Lissotriton; species Lissotriton helveticus. The sequence continues at coordinate 2,094,435,688 of NC_136057.1, forward strand.
CGGTGAAAGGTATCAAATGAGGGCCCCGCTGATCGATCTGCGAGTCAAAGTTCCTCCCTTGCTCCCCACATGCGCTCCCCCCTCTTTGCTCTAGATTAATTCCCATTCACATTTTCTACGGCGCGGGAGCGTCTCTTGTTTTTTTTACAATTAAAAACTATAATTTTTTCAGAGGAGAGCTGCGGGCAGAGGGAGGGGGGAGCGGGACGGAGGAGAGCTGCGGGTGGAGGGAGGGGGGAGCGGGACGGAGGAGAGCTGCGGGCGGAGGGAGGGTCGCGGCTACGATTTTTGGGTGTCCTGGGCTGCGGCGGTAATGCGGGGCTGATGAGGGGTAGGCTCCCTCTTTAATTTAAATATACAGCGGGGTGAGCACCCGATGGGGGGATCCCCACGCCGGGACTTCTTCCGGCGGCGGCGGTGGTCGGGCTGAAATGGCTGCCTCAAAGCTTCCGAAATTTTTCGGATTTGGGGGCGTGTTTTGCTGTCCTGAGTGACGGACGACGTCACGAGCTAAAGAACAGCAAAACTTACGCCCCCAAATCCGAAAAAGACGGTGCTTGTTTGGAGTGACTCCCTTCTCTTCCAATGGCTGGCCTCCGTTTAGGAAGCCAGCCAATGGAAGCGAACGGAGCTGAGAGGCGGGTCTAAACTGCCCTACTATACAACATAAGATCTCCGCACCGGAAGCTGCTTTGCAGCTTATAGGTCCCTCGACCTAAAAAGAACTATTGATGGACAGAATGCAGAACAATGTCCTACATTCACCCCAGTACAGAGATATGGGCCTAAATCCATCGTTTTTTTGCTCACCATGCCATTCCAGTTTGGACCCAGCCATATGCAAATCAGTCCTGACCCTGCGCCCAATGGGAACAGTCCAGCCCGAACTGCCAGGCCAGGTCCTCCCAGGACTGGAAACAAGCATCCTAGGACCGGTTTCTGGGTTTCACCCCTCTACAGCCAGGATAGCTTGACTCCAGTGGCATGGAGAGCACAGGACTCACGTCTGAGCATACCCGCCCACTTGGGGTGACAAATGCAAAAATAACTATTGATGGACAAAATGCAGAACAATGTCATACATTGTTATGTTATGTTATGTTATGTTATGTTATGTTATGTTATGTTATGGTGTCTTATATAGCGCGACAGCTGCCCCCTGAAGAAAGGCATCACCAGTACAGAGATCTGAGCCTAAATCCACCGTTTTTTTGCTCACCATGACATTCCAGTTTGGACCCAGCCATATGCGAATCAATCTTGACCCTGCACCCAATGGGAACAGTCCAGCCCGAACTACCAGGCCAGGTCCTCCCTGGACTGGAAACAAGCATCCCAGGACCGGTTTCGGGGTTTCACCCCTCTTCAGCCAGGATAGCTTGACTCTCGCTGGCATGTGAACTTGTTTGTCCTCATGTTTGCACACTCTTCACAAGCCGGGTGACTTGAAGACCTCTGAGGCACTCAGGTTCTGAAAAGCAGCCAGTGATTGGCAGTGCACAGTGAATGCAACATCCATGTAAGCAAAACAAACTACCAAAATGGCTTCCATGTGACAGGGACAAAACTGGCTGCCGCAGTCCCCTTCCCCACACCCTATAACATGAGAATGAACGCTGCTGTGCCCAGAAGATGGTTATAGAATATTGAATCAGAATGTTGGACTGTTTGCAAAGTAGATGTTCACTGGTTGTGGTCCTAGTTATGGCTCACCAACTGAACTAAATGATGTGATCTTGGGCAAATTACTTTCTCTTAGTGTTTCAGTTCAGGCAAGAAAAATATTAGGGAGGAGGGGCCTGGTGAACCCTGAGCATTGTTGTACATATGACAATGAGAAAGAACCAAGAAAGAATAACTGAAAGTGTATAAGAAGAACAATAAAATGTGCAAGTCTCAATGCTCCCAGTTTGGAAAACATGTGAGGTTGTGTGGAATGAGGACAGAAAGGTCTGTCATGGGGGATGGGTAGAACCGGTGCTGCAGGAATAGATGAAAAAAAATTGGCCAGACATCTGGATCCATGCTTATGTTAAGGGAAGTAGAAAAGCTTCACAGGAACTTGAGACAAGCAAGACGGGTTGGAGAGGGCACGGTAATGGAATGCTAAAAAAATAAAAAATAGAACCTGCATTGCGTAGCGTCTTGCGGATGGGCACTGATTAAATTGAATCAATCTGTGTTTGGTCACTGCTCCACAGCAAGCAGCGGAAGCAACGTTTCGGCTGTACTGACACATTAAAATGGTTGCACAGAAGAGTGATACAAATGCAGACAAATGGTAAGCATGGGTGTGCTCCAAGCCCTTTACTGTATACAACAGTTTCTCACATGCGAGACGCACGTGCTAGCACATGCATTCGTATGCTCGCCCCTTAAATGTATCGCCTGAGAAAACAACAGTGGCTTTTCCTCTGCTATGGTGGAGGAGCGTTGCCCTACTGCTTTCTCGCAGTGTGAGAAGCAAAAACATAAAAAGGTAATAACTTGTAGTTATTACCATTTCATGTTTTTATTTTGCCTGCAGGCAGGTGGGTGGAGCTGCTATACTTACGGAGCAGGGCAGGGGAGGAGTGGTTTGCCAACTCTTGAATGTGCAATGACTGTTTGGTCGGCCCACTCGGGCCGCCCAAACCAATCAAGCACAATCTCCTGTTCTCCATGAAGGCTGCATGGAGAACATGCCCACCCCTCCAGCCCCTGGCGGCCGCAGCCCCCTCTCGGCTGCCCATCCCTAGCCATGCCGGAAGGAAGCCTACAGAAGCTGACAAATAAGAAGTACGCAAATGAGAGTGACAATGAAATCAATCAATGGTAAGAAATAGGTGGTCTCTAAGCCCCATGTCAGATAACAAAAGGTCTCGCAATAGACTGTTCATATGCTGTGTCAGGTAAGATCTGAAAAGAAGGCTATTTAACATTTTACACAATATTTGTTTAAAAAAAGTATCAGTCCAGTCATTTAGGAGGGTATCACACATTTTGTTTACTCAAGAATGTCTCATCACACAAAGTTTCAAAATCGCTGGGTTATTAGGAAGCCAAACCCTTCAATGGTCGTGACATTCACATGACCCTCGGAAATTCTCACTGGTGGCAACTATTCCAGGAAGTTGGCCCAGGCAAATAATGTAATTAGCAAAGGGAAAGTATAAACAATGTTAACCCATTCTACTTTTTAAGTTCTCGAAATTCTTCTGCAAGTGTAAAAAGGCTGCAAAATAAAACAGAGCACTTAATTTATAACCGTGCAAAAGTATATTGAATAGTAATTGAACTGTCTAAATTACTTCCCAAGAAAATAATGTGAAAATACTTTTTTCCCATCAAGGGGTTTTATATAAAATGTTGCAAATCAGTGTTTTAAACAACTATCATATAGCGCCGGAGGGTCTTGCCATTATTTACAGGATGTGAGCCTTGGGATTCGCCCCCATCCTTCATTCATTCTGGAATTACAAGCCCCTTCCGACCAGTAGGACTGCAACCAAGGAGACCGTGGTTCATATTTAATCTCTTAAAATGCCTTCCTTGTCTTTCTCTGAGCAACTGCCTGTGCCCTTTCATGCAGGTGTGTGAAAGGTTGGGGTGGGGTCAATGCTTTAATAGATGATAGACACAGGCGAGACACAAGCGTGGTCATTCTTACAACAGCGGGAAGAACAACTCACGACCAAATATAGTATTTTAGAGCAATGGCCAGTAGGGTGGAGCTGAGAAAATAAAGGTGGAGCACAGTTATCAAGGTTTTACAGGACAGAATGTAAGGAGAAAGAAGGCAACAGGCAAGAGAGTCCAGATGGAGAGAGAGAGAGACAGAGTAATATGATAGAAGTAAGGATGAAGTTAAATCTTGCAAATGTAAATGTATTTGAGCTTGTAAAGCGCACTGCGGCAGACCCGAGAGCAGAGGACGGCCCGGGACCAGGGTTCGATTCCCGGCGCGGCAGGTTTCTGGACCAGGGTCAGCGGACTCGATAATTCTCTCGCCTCGGTGCCCACTCTGATCAGTGTTCACACTCGGCAACTCTGGGCATTAGCTTGCCTCATCTTCACTAACGGCCCCACCAGACCGCCGGGGATGCCTGGTCTCACCCTGGAGATACCCATTAAGGGACCATCTCTCAGGGAAGCCAGGAAGGGTTTCGCAGCGGTCGAAGCGCCTTGGGACCCTACGGGTAAGTAGTGCGCTATATAAATGCCTATACATACATACATACATACATACATACTGCTACCCGTCCGTAGGTTTCCTGGCGCTGTATAACTCTGGGGAACCCGTCCTAGCTTTCCCTGTGGGATGGTCCCTGCTGGGAGTCCCCAAGGTGGAGCCAGGCATCCCCGGAATTGATGGGGATGTTGTGGAGATTAGGCAAGCTAATGCCCAGAGTTGCCAAGTGGAACCCCTGATTAGAGTAAGCACCGAAGCGAGAATTATCGAGTCTGCTGACCCAAGTCCACGACTCTGCCACGTCAGGAATTGAACCCTGGTCCCGGGCCGACTTCTGCTCCCGGGTCTGCCGCCTCTAACCAGTGAGCCACACTACTCCACTCCGCAAGATTACTCCATAGCATGGAAACTATTTTCAGTGCTGTGCATTAATTATTTACTTCTTAACTTCCACTACTTATTATTAACTAGTTAACTTAGGGCCATGTAGCTTGCCCTCCTTCTATTTGTACAGAAGTCTGTCTTGTTCTCACTTTATACAATCACTTAATGACTAAATAACCCTATTAAATTTCTTGACTTGTATCCCTGATTCACTTCAATGTAACCAGCTACACTGTCACTAGCATACCTGAAAATAAGGATTGTAAAATGGAAAGCACCAGGCTCGAACACAGCATCCAGATGATAATATGTCACTTGGTCACTTTAGATATGGGCAATAAGAAAGGGGCTGGAGATGAGGCAAAACGTAAAAGAAAATCAAATAAAGCACATGATTTTTCTTATTAAAAACTGCAAATGGTCACAAAACTGTAATAAATTCCCCAACACCAGAGCGACAGCCTCTCAAGTTGTGAAGTGCAACTCTAAAAACTGAGCTTGGGAAAAACATGGTGTATAAGGGCCTCAGAAAGAATTACGTAGAATGTAATACACCCATCTTCCACATTCCAAAATTCATTATGCCTCATTTTCCAATTTCTTAAGTGTGCGGAACGGATTGTCAGGATTTTCCTGTAAACAAGTAATCAATGAGAGCCAGACAGATAACAGGACATTTCACAGAAGAAAGCAAATTAACTTATTACTTTTTTTTGTCATAACAGACAAGTGTGGAAGAGTAACACAAGCGCATTCTGGTGCGGTTACGGAGAGAGAGCTAATGTAAACAAGAAAAACTAAAGTGGGTCCCTGCCTCAGCCCCGGGGTTACTGGTGAATGCTCTGCTCGAAAGGGAGCACTAGAGTAGGTGCTTGCTTCGGTCCTGGGGGTACTGGTGGGTGAGCGTGGGATCGGAACATTTGGCTGCTGATAAAGCCCACAGAGGTGCTTAAAGAAGTTCCACCAAAGCGGATGAAAGTAGTACTTGGGCCATGGGATACTGATAAGAGAAACACACGAGGAACAACAGGATATAGTATGCTACATACAAAAGAAACTGTGGAAAAGTAAGTGGCAAGCATACGAACCAATGAAAAGCAAAGACTGGATATAAGCCCCTTTTAAGATTTATGTTATCTACAATAGATTTCAGTAGCACAGCGCAGGCACTGTGCTGCGAAACCTAAAACAATAGGATAGAAATCAGGAATTTAGGAAAACCATGAAGGTTTATTAAAAATAAGTACAATACAGAAGGCAAAAATATAATTAGTCTCAATAAATCAGTCATAGTACTCAAAAATCAATTGCCCTGAAGGTTCCTAATTTTAAAATAGTTGCAGCAACAGGCATCCTAAAAAACAGACTAAAGGCCTGATTGGATCTGGGCAGGACTCCCGTTGCACCTCTGTGGCCGCTGTCCCAATACGCCGTTGAGCTGACGGAGTGCAGCCTGCCATATTTAGATGTGGGCTGGCTGATCCGCTGCCCGCATCAACAGACTGCTCTGCCACCTAACAGTTCTCTGTCACTGTCAGGCCGGCAGGTCTGCCCAAAACCTATTTAGATTTCCCTGTTGTGCTGGCATTGTCCTAGCAGATGATTCCTGATGGAGTGAGTCCCTGGTGGAGTGGAGAGTGGTAAGTGCTACTTATTAATGTGACACTAGACATATATGTTGTGTTTAAAAAATACTTGTAAGCTATGTGTTATGCCCCTTTTTTATATATATGGCACAGAAAAAACATACACACGCTATTGAATGTACACCCACAGGCACCACAATCACAACACTCACAACCACCACAACAAATAAATATTGTTTTATGTGCCAATACAGGTGTACTAATTCTGCCTTGATAAGTTGTAAACTGAACCCTACTGCATAACTCATAGGAAACAAATTGCATGTAAGAGCAATGCAAAAATACACAAGGCTAAAGCACATGTTAACACACGATTCTTAGTAAGACAAGTGAAAAAGAAGCTTATTGTAGTGGTTAGTCTTATGGAAACACGACACTCATTAGATTGAAGCGTGACCTCACAAGGTCTTGCATCTCCTCATAAATGCTTTGTTATTGCTTGATCTGGATTCCATGCTCGGGTAGTAGAACGACATTTGCGAAGCTCTTGGCAACGTTAATCAGTTGCAGGAGAGGCTTGTATGTACAGGATGCTCCTGATCGCAGGTGTGTAATGTTTTAGAGTAAAATCCACTTTATTGGATTGAGCTGTGAATGCCTCATCACTACATATTCGGTGACGAGCAGAACTTTGCGTACACCTACAGACCTGATTTTAGCTGCTTTCTGTTCCGGGCCCTGTTGACGTTCAAGACAGGCCATAGATTCGAGAGTAGTTTCTGGGAATTTGTGTCACAATTGAGAATTCCTGGCGTTTCACTTCGGGTGAGCCACAAGTATTTAATTAAGTTGTTTGTCAATGTGCCCTGTCATGCGCTTCCCATGAGGAATCCTGTTTTTCCTTGGAAGCGTGCGCATGCACGCACAGGAACACTTACGTGCATTTGGCCCTGCTCTGTGCTTCAGGGTAACTCAACGCTCCCCCGAGGATATCCGACTCCTTTGCAAAGCGCGCATGTGCATGTGCACAGACATATTTTGGCTTAGCTTTGTTTACACAGTTGAACTACTGCACATGATGCCTCTGTTTAGGGAATCAATGAACAGAAGAATGCCAGTGCTGTCACAACTAATTCTTTTTAAATCATCAGACCATAAGAATTGTGCACTATGGTCGAATAACACGCAGGTGTCTGAATGAATCTTTTATTTTATTTTTAAATTTTTGAGCAAGGATTATTGGTTATTATTTCACCAATTCATTATACATTACACGACCTCTTATCTATATACATATATTTACAGAATATTCACAAAAAACACAATATTCACAAAAAACTTTTTTACAATATCAACAATGTCATCATTATTATCCAAACCAATTAGAATTTTGAAACAATCATACCCTCACACATTCACATCCATACACAACGACAAATGTTATCACAAAACCTGGAATCAAAATATTCACAGTAAGCCATATACAATAAATTTTCAATGATAAAACTTTTCATGGAAGTTTTTATTATTACTCCTTTGTTTAGATGGCAAAAAAGTTGTCTACGCGTTTCGAACTCACACTGTTCGCGGAGTTCTCATCAGGACAAAATAGCTGTGAAAGAAAGGAGAACAAGAACCTTCCTTTAGGGTCATATCAAAAATGCTGGTAGCCTTACTCACAACCTCCATTACTCAAGCCGCCGTGTCTTACCTCTAAAGTCTAATAGAGCTGTCTAGGGTTACGTGGATCACCCGTCGAAGACACCAGTTATCCAAATCAAACCATCAATCTGTATTAAAAAGACAATCAATAACCAAACCATCTCAATGCCAGTCTTTCTTTCTAAACAGACAAAGTGTGGGTGAACTTACTTTTATTTAGGATGGAGGTCGTATGTGGAGCACGGAGTACGGCCGGTCCTGTAAGGGGATGTACAGAAGTGCATGTTTTGAGGATCATTTCTTGTTTAACCAGCCTTCTAGGCAAGCATATACATATTAATGCTTACTTGTCAGATGTATGACCGCTGTCCACAATGGCTAATCTCAGGACACGGGTACTCACTGGAAGGGAGAAGTTGGCGAACGGTTAGTTCTACCAAACGATTTCGTTGGGAGCACAAGTGTCAGTTTGTTACATTAGTTTGTCATACAAGGTTCCTACCTGGTTGACCAGACTTGTAAGTTTCCCCGCTGTGTTGGAAATCTCGGCGCTGTAATCAATGGCAGCGCTCTTCCGTGAGATGATTTTCCTATCACCGCTAACCTCGAAGGAAATCACGAGGGGCTTGTAGTCTCTGAAAGACGAGTGTACAAGCGATTAATACGACCGTCCATATTTTGTGCTCCCAGTAAGCATTAATATGTATATGCTTGCCTAGAAGGCTGGTTAAACAAGAAATGATCCTCAAAACATGCACTTCTGTACATCCCCTTACAGGACTGGCCGTACTCCGTGCTCCACATACGACCTCCATCCTAAATAAAAGTAAGTTCACCCACACTTTGTCTGTTTAGAAAGAAAGACTGGCATTGAGATAGTTTGGTGATTGATTGTCTTTTTAATACAGATTGATGGTTTGATTTGGATAACTGGTGTCTTCGACGGGTGATCCACGTAACCCTAGACAGCTCTATTAGACTTTAGAGGTAAGACACGGCGGCTTGAGTAATGGAGGTTGTGAGTAAGGCTACCAGCATTTTTGATATGACCCTAAAGGAAGGTTCTTGTTCTCCTTTCTTTCACAGCTATTTTGTCCTGATGAGAACTCCGCGAACAGTGTGAGTTCGAAACGCGTAGACAACTTTTTTGCCATCTAAACAAAGGAGTAATAATAACAAGCATTTACAATGCAACGGTTTCGCCTTTGGAGAAGTTACAGCTATTGGCATTGTAAATGACAAAATTTGTATTTATGTGTTGGTTTTGAAAACAGATAAATAAATGGCAGTCATTTACATTGCCAATAGCTTAATCTCTCGCAAATGTGAGAACTATTGTACCCTACGGATGAGCTCAGCAGACAGCAATTACTACCACCCACACACACACACAGAGCCACACACACACACTCAGAGCCAGCCACATACACCCAGAGCCAGCCACACACACCCAGAGCCAGCCACACCCAGAGCCCCCCACACACCCAGAGCCCCCCCCACACACACACAACCAGAGCAGTCACATACACACACCCACTGGAGCAGTCACCCACACACGCAAGCAGTCACATACACACACACACACTGGAGCAGTCGCATACACACACACACTGGAGCAGTCACAAACACACACATTCTGGAGCAGTCACAAACACACACACACATTCTGGAGCAGTCACATATACACACACACACACTCTGGAGCAGTCACATACACACACACACACACACTGGAGCAGTCACATACACACACACACACTGGAGCAGTCACATACACACACAATGGAGCAGTCACACACGCACACACTCGGGATCCCTCATGTGTAGACAGCGGGTGAGATCGTTGGTGTTTTCAAATATAGAAGAACAGGCAAGGAACATACAAGAACTAAGAATATTGTGTTCATTTGTCCAAGTTCTATTCCTATAAAAAATAACTGCCAAGAAAATAGTCAGAGGACTCAATATGGGAGATGGGCTTTAACAGCGAGGTTCTTCACGATCACCCTTCTTGAAATATGTATGATTAATTAGGTGGACCAAGAGGGAGACAGATGAAAAGTATTCAATCACACTGGATCACCAATAAAATGTAGCATGGAAAGAACCATGAACCTTCTTCCTGACGTACCTGAACTAACCAGCGCCTTAAGACAAATCACTTGTCTCGCTATTTAGGTTATTCTCTCATCATCTCTCCGTGTAGCCTACTGGACCAGGAGCAAACTAATCCAATTTGTATTTCTCTTACTAACAATTGGACCTATCCTGTTTTCACCTTGCTATCTGTGACCATGCCCTCCCTCAATCCTCCACATATCCCCTTCCATTACCTGGCTTCCCTCTTCCACCTGAACAGCATTTTCCCTTATCTGTCCTAAATTGTCCTTAATGCCTCATATACAGACCTTATATTGTGCTGGTACTCTCGTCACAGAAAGTGCAGGTTATGTCTCAGAAGTGGGGAAATGTTATTTGCAATAATCACGACTTGATACTTACACAGCACAAAGGTACCATTGCATCCAAGCAATGTGAAATGGGTGCGCGTGGGAAAGGGTATTTAGGTTACACAGCAAGTACACAAAGCTTGATTAAATGGAGAAAGGCACACAGTAAGAACTGGGGGGGGGGAGCAAACCTTGCACAGACAGATTTTCATATCAAGAACACTTTCAGAACAAGCAATAGTAAAGCCAAATGACATGGTCTTTTAAACTGGATTCTACTGGCGTTGTCAATGCTTGTTCGGTTCTTCCAATTTTTGTTCGAATACCTTAATTTCAGAACTCCCTGAAGAAAGTGTCACTGTATGCAAATAATTATATTAAAATGCATTCCTGCATGTAAAATATACTTTTTAAATTACTACATTCGAAGTTAATTATAATATTAACAATAAGGAACGCTGCTTGTCAAAACGGACTTATTTCACCATGCAACAAAATGCTGGCTGAAGGCTGGACCACAGCCACGACATTGTTAAGTGGAATCGTGTATTTTAACAACGTGTAACATATGTGGCTGCGACTATGTTATTTCAACTCGCATTCTTACTATAAATGTTCTGTCTAAATATCTCCCTACGGGAAAGCGATAAAAATGCAGCATTTTGACCGTATACAAATGGTCTGAGATACAAATCTGTTTTATTCCAGCCAACAATCTAGGCTTATAGACACAAAATAGGTAAATGTAATAAGCATGCAGAATTAAAGCTGCATACTCTTCACTGCTGGAGAATTCACTGTGTGCACTATACACAACGGGATTACACTGAGCAAGCGAGGACATACAGTTGGGAAAAGAGGGAGCACCCCCTCGACGGAAAAGAAATGTGGGTCGGATGATATATATCTCTACCCAGCAGAGACGCGGGGCGCTGAAATGAGCAGCTAACACACACCCTGGTTGCGGCGTGCTTCTTAAAAGTAAAACATGAATGAAAAAATTGTGAAAGAGCAGCACAAATCAATAATAAAAACCTACAGTAGGTTCGGGAAAGAGGTGGACAATGGGCAATTAAAGTCAGGAGTAAATACTAACATGATTAGGCGGCCTTTGACCGCAGAAGTCACAGGTGGAGTGCGTGCGTCAGAATGTCCCATGGCAAAAATGAAAGGAACTAATTTGGGAACCGCTAAAGTGGCATTAATAGTTTCAGACGAACACCATAAAAGTGAAGAATCAGCAGTTCTATCCTACCAGAAGGGTGTTTTGTGGTCCACACACTATGCAGATCAGGGCCTTCAACATACACTATAGCCCTAGGCAGAAGGCTAGAATAAAACCTTCTGCTATACTAGACCAGAACGCTCTCACTGTAAGACACTTTTCGCTCATTGTCCAGAACGCTCTCACTGTAAGACACTTTTCGCTCATTGTTTTGAAATCGCATATCTGTACTTTCTCATACAAAATATCCTCCTTTTTACAATACTCGTACATTCACTTGTTTGCCTCTCATCGCTCCCCTTTGTTTTACTCTCTCACGAACACACACCTATCACAATTATCTTCCTTCGGCGCTGTCAATATTTTACACCTGTGCACACCCCTTTCACAGGAAATTATTATAAAGATAACCGAATAAGCATGTAGGCTGAATACGCTCGTTTCTCTTGCACTCTGGGGAGTTCGCACTACCTTAAAACTGCAGAGATCTGTGTACCCCAGATATGAACACCCACAAGTTGAACTCACCCAGGGACCTACAGGTGACTCAGTTCATTGTATACCCTATATGTGCCATATATTGCACGAAAAAATACAAACATCTGGAACACACAAATTCTCTAGGATGAAGTAAAATATAAACGGGACCTGCAGCGTGGACTTAGGTGGCCATAAGGATTTTTAAAGTCATTTTTGGCGACTTAATCAGTATTGTACCTTGCAATTTTAAGGCGATAAATGGGCCCAGGTACAAAAATCAGTAATTATACCGTCCACGCGTCTAGAGTAGCTGCCCCCTCCCAATCAAACTTTCCATTCTAGTTCCAACCACCAGAGCTCACTCCTTATGTAAATGTATATAAAGTTGCATTAGAATTGATAGGGCTCATGCAGCTGCTGCCGAAAGGCGCCCAGAGACTCCACGAACCGTTCCCTTCATTCCCAGCAGCACTTACTCCCCCTGTTGATGATGTAGTGGGACACTCGTGAGTTTTCGAACACAGAGAGCACATAGTCCCCGGGGATTGTGGCCGAGTCGCGGACCAGGAACGTCCTGTGGCACTGGCCTTGCAAAAGGGCCACTGCCTCGACCCGGGTCTGTCGCCCCCAGTACCAAGCATTGCGGTCCTCTGCATCGAAGTGCCCGGACATGGCGCCACCGCCCCCTAGCGCAGCCCGAAATGGCGGCCGGAAACGCGGCCTCACCTACCGGAAGTGACGCCGAGATCCTAACCAATGAGTGTTAACGGAATATCGCTCAGACGTTGCAGCTTTTTAGTGCACTGCTAAGACAATGAAGCAGTGGTAGTTTCGGACTCTGGTGCCGAGACACGGGGAGCGGGAGGGGGGCGGGAGCCGAGACACGGGGAGCGGGAGCCAAGACACGGACAGCGGGAGGGGGGGCGGGAACAGACACACGGCACTTTCAGTGAAAGGGGAGGGAACGGGCACACAGGGACGGGGAGGAGGGGGCGGGAAGGCAAGATTTAAAAACAATCTGGTTAAAGTATCTCCTTGCACACGGTTAATTTGTTTGAATAGAAAACAATTTGGGCGCGTTTCCTTGTCACACTATGCCTGATAGTGCCTTATGAAATGAGTCCAAAATGTGATTTGAAAAATCACTGAAAGGGCGCGCTCATTTAACATGAAACTGAGTCCGTTTCTTCGGAAATTATTGTACTTGTACGAAAAAATTAATAAGATTGAATAATCCTTGGGTTCTTGATTAAGAATTTATTGTCATTCCAAAAGGATATTTCATCATCCAATCATAATTGAAAATTATATCCATCGTGAATATTCATAACATTACTTCATGTTTGCCCAATTCATTTCGGGTTAGTGGGAATAACCCTTCGTCAGGGGACTGAAATGTAAACATACAGGGCCTTAGCTGTCAGAAAAAGAACCATTAAATCTTATACAGCAAGAGTATGTCAATACATTAACGGTGGGTCATCATATGAAAATAATTACAAAAATAACATTGCAAACTTAGTATTGCATCAGTTTACTAAATAAGACCATCTGTAAGTCAGCTGAGACATTCTAATATATGCGTGGAATATGTTACAATCAAAGTGTATGGTGTGCATGTAACGCACTCGAGGGTAGAACAAGCGTAAATAACAAATATAACTGTGGAGGTAAAGATAATATGCTAAAGTATACGGCAGGGTTAAATGCAGCGGTTCTTTCGAGACTTACCGGAGAAGTAACGTGTAGTGAATTCCAGGTTCCAAACGCGGAGCCGGTCGGGTTTAGGGAAAGACCAATGTGAGAGCTTGTTATAGGTATGTGGGTGGGTCACGTGATCGGCAATAGCGGGTGTCAGATAAACGGAGTTCAAGTTAAGGTAAAATAATCACGAAAACGTAAAAACATTACTGGTTATGGAGAAAATATCAAGGATTAAGATGTGAATGTGATAGGTTGGAAAATAAATAAACTTAAATGCACGGAGAAAGACCCGTAGTGCGGATGCAACAAGTGATAGGATAGGTTCATGCAAGGTCACGTGAACGGACGTCTGGAAGTAAACAAAACTTTCGTGAAAGTTCATAATAGTGGTCGGGTCATGAGATAAGGCGTCTGTAGGTAAACAAACGCTCATGAAAAGTAAAAGGTTAATTCATGCGGTCATGGCTAAGAGCATGCGACACATATAGCTTGAGCAGAGGTGGGTGAATGTGCATTAATTATGTAAGACTGTGAATGGTACTTAATTTACGGCATAACGGTAATTAGTTGCACATTTCAAGTTTGACTATGAACGCTAATACATGATGAACGATGATCCATAATGTGATTAGTCAATTAAACATACTGCATAAACATAATTAAAAAATTAAAAAATTGTAATGCGAGTCCAGAAAAAAGTTCTAATATCCAGTATATCATAAGTAGAGGAATGAGAAGTCTCTCATGTTATTATTCAATCTTATTTATTTTTTCGTACAAGTACAATAATTTCCGAAGAAACTGACTCAGTTTCATGTTAAATGAGCGCGCCTTTCAGTGATTTTTCAAATCACATTTTGGACTCAAGATTTAAAAACAAGCCAACCGGAATTTTGAATAGGGTGGTGGCATTGGAAACAGGTGGGCGTGTCCCAATTAAAACCGGGGCAGGTGACACTCTACGTCAATCAAGGATGCAGCTACAGGGACAATCTTTGAACTCCCCACCCACAAGCAGACATATGTAAGGAATTCCATGCAGCCACAAGTGTGACACTCCTATGGCATGGGCAGGGAGGGCTGGACTCCGGGGATGGGTTTTTGGAGCTGGAATCTATTTTGTACGTGAACACCACGTTTAGTAATTACCTTTCAAGTGCTTGCCAATCGGGCCTTTACTTTATGCCACCCATATCAACCTAATTTCCCCTCTGTGCCCACAGCCTGACGCGGACATCCATTTCCTGTCCACATAAATCGCATTATTGCAGAAGAATTAGCAACGCGGCTTAAATGTAATGGTCAAACAGCTGTCACGCTATACGCACCCTGCCCCAAAACTGCAGACTTACCGCTCCGGGGTGGGCGCCTGTGGGGGGTGATGCGCAGGGGCTGTTGACATATTTTTCAAGGTTGAAGCCAGCCAGGGCCCCTCCAGACACCAAAATCCCGGGGCTGTGCGCGATCGGATTGAAAAACACAGATTTACGACTTGTTGGTGAGTCCGATCCGATGTAAACTGGAAACAATAATCTTATGAAAACAGCGACGGTTTCTGCCCTTCCAGTCGACCCTGTTAGCACGGGAAGCCCTCTCTTCCGGTGTCCTCTGCTGACCGCCTCAGAATACCGACACAAACATGCCCGGCTGCTGGCACATCTCTCCCACCCAGGGTTTTTGGGGGCCCGGCTGCACGTCCTCCTCCAGCGGCCGAAGCGCTTGGCTTGTTGCCTTCACGCGCACTAGTTACATATATTTACGCCTCTGCGACGCACAGGTTGGTTCAATTCCCAGGCCGGAGCCGGCAGTTCAGGAAACTCTGCTCAGCCGGTGCAGGCTGTTATGGGAACAAGTGCTTGCGAGTCGTCTCCAATTCCCAATTGTGCGTGTGTGCCACTGAAGGACGCTCGCCCGGGCTCAGCCGGATGTGTATCCCAGGGCTCGCCGGCACCAAGGCGGCCTCTGGCGGTGGCCGACGGGAACTGCCGCCTCCACTGACACGGGATGCCCTTCGCCTCCCATGTTATTAAAATATTAATTATTGAATGTTGCGAACGTGAATTATGGATATGTAAAACCAATAAACAGACTTCGTTTACGGTAACGTTAGAAGGAGGGATGTGCTTTTAAATGGGGGGCGGGGGGGATGTGTGGGAACGCGCGGTGCTGCTAATGCACTGGCGGGCTCTGATTGAGGAGGAAGTTTGCGGTTTTGCAGTGAAATCTTTAGAACTGTGGTAAGTTCTTGAAACTCCAGACAAACCATTCATGCCTCTGTCTCTCCGCAGCGAAACTTTATTTGCAGCAGTAGAACTTGGCTACATCTGATCAGCCCGAAAAATAGCTGACCAGTATTTCGTGTTTGATAAAGTCACACAGAGACTGATTGACAGCCTTATGGGGCAGCCCTGAACAGTAAAGTTCGAGAAGAGAAGAGATGCCAACACACAGTGGAAACGAGTCAGGTCCCGGGCCGCGCTGTGATTGGCTGACGTCACGGGGGTGTCCCGGCCGGCAGCCAATCACAGCGCGGCCCTGGAATGACGTCACGGGGGTGTCCCGGGCCGGCAGCCAATGGCAGCGCGGCCCGGGACAAAGGGGCGGGGCTTAAAAAAAGCACCAGAAACGCCCCCGAATCGCGTTTTCGAGAGAAAACGCGATTGACAGCCTCTGCCTCCCAATGGCTAGCCTCCATTTATGGAGCTAGCCAATTGGAAACAGAGGCTGTCCTAACCTCACTATTAAAAACAACAGATTTCGATCTGGGAGGGGCTTCGCCCCTCGCCAGGTTACGAAACCTAAAAAAGAATTCCCATCACATCATAAACCCCCACAACCGTTTCAAACAACTAATTCGCGAAGGCTGCAGCTGCTGCTTTTAAAGGCACAAAAAAATACAATCCTTCAGTGCAGGAAGTGATGACAGTGCAGGCCCAGCCAATGGAAGCACGAGAAAGAGTTCAAACTGGGCCTTTCAGAGTGACTCACCTGGCATTAATTATGCAAATGAGGCAGGTACATAGGTGGCGGCTCCGCTGCCCTCGGAATTGATCCCTCAGTAGCGCCTCGAGTGTGTCCGTGTTCATGTCAGGCTCAGCGCCCAGAAGCCCTGAACGAAGCCTCTCAGCGCCCAGAAGCCCTGAACGGAGTACTTTCATCGTAAGTAGCGCCTCTGATGGGGTCATCAGGCCAGGAGAGGGGGGACGCGGGGGTGGGGGGGGTGCACGCACAGTGGAAGATCAGCGCGCAAACTAGCGCCACGAATTGAACATTAAAGATAGAAAGGAAGTAAAGAAAAACACGGGATTCAGTTAAAGAATTAATGAAAAATCAACTTGCATTTAAAATGCAGTAAATAATGCCCGTGTCTTCGTGGGGGGGGGGGCTGCATTGTAAGGAGGGGTTCGAGCTCGGGACATGCTGATGACTGCACGTGTCAGCAGCGAGCGTTGAACCCGTGAGCGGCCTGTGCGAGGAGCGCTGCTCCGAGCGGCTGAATGTGAGATAGCTCAGGGGGTTGAGGCGCCTGCAGCAGAGATCTGTAGATGGCAGGGAGCACTGCTTGTGTCAGCAGCGAGTGTTGAACCCGTGAGCAGCTGAATGTGAGATAGCTCAGGGGGTTGAGGCGCCTGCAGCAGAGATCTGTAGATGGCGGGGAGCACTGCTCGTGTCAGCAGCGAGTGTTGAACCCGTGAGCAGCTGAATGTGAGATAGCTCAGGGGGTTGAGGCGCCTGCAGCAGAGATCTGTAGATGGCAGGGAGCACTGCTTGTGTCAGCAGCGAGTGTTGAACCCGTGAGCAGCTGAATGTGAGATAGCTCAGGGGGTTGAGGCGCCTGCAGCAGAGATCTGTAGATGGGGGGGAGCACTGCACGTGTCAGCAGCGAGCGTTGAACCCGTGAACGGCCTGTGCGAGGAGCGCTGCTCCGAGCGGCTGTATGTGAGATAGCTCAGGGGGTTCAGGCACCTGCGGCAGAGATCCGTAGATGCTGGAGGGAGCCCTCCGGGGTGTGACGCGGACAGTGATGGGGGGGCGGTGCTTTTGGGGTGGGATTATGATGCGCATTTGTAGGACGGTTTTCACTCTAAATATGTTTTGGATGCATTAAAAGCCACGCCCGCTTTGGGGAAATGAGGGGTTGTTTCAATGCTCGCCCCAGATTCTTTTTCGGTGACCTGCCTTCTTGGGGTTCGTTCCCTCAGCGAAGCACCGGCTTGAAATGAAAACAATCCCAACCCCCCAGGCCCGCAGCTCGCCAAGCAGAGGGCAGGGGGGCCGGGGGTGTACGTGAAATGGAAACACTGGGGGTCTCTGAGGGGCGCAGAAGATGGAATTCAGGGTTTTGCTTAAAAACGCGTCAACTCCTATGTTGCTGCTTCTGTCGTTGCATCAGATATAGAATAGAACCCGGAGCAGGACACTTACAACAAGCAAGGACTATTGGCTTTGGCAATGGTTGTTGGCTGCATAAGATACATAAGCCACAGCCACGGCTTTGTGTATCGCAGATTGAAAATGCGTCCGTTGTAAAACGAGGCGGAAAGAAAGGACTTGAGGCGAGCAGAGGCGACACCGGCTGAGGACGAGATCTCTTCACCCCCCCCCCCTCCTTTCATCGCCTCCGGAAATATTTTCTTGTAACTGATGCAATGTTGTAATATTGCGGATCCTCATGTAAAGCGCCCTGACACCCCCGGGTCCAGCCAGCGCCAGGGGAACTCAAAGAAAGAAAGAAAATGCCTGGGGGGGGGGGGGCGGGGATGTCTCCATGCCTGAAAGGGGGGAGGGGGCATCTTTGCTGCTCCAGGCCCCCTCCCCTCAGATCCTCTCCTTGACTCGTTGTTCAAGTCTCTTGTCGGCTGCTCAGGTGTTTTCTTTTCTCCTCCTCTCTAATTCTGGCCACAAACCCCTTCTTTCGCACCCGCGCTGTGGAAGAGAAACACCGGGACAAATAAATCACTCCGTTTTATTTTTTAAATAAATGGCTTTGGATTGTTTTATGAAGTGCCGATTCAGGGTCTGGGGGGCCAAGGGTCGGGGTCTGGGGGGCCAAGGGTCGGGGTCTGGGGGGCCAAGGGTCGGGAGCTGGGGGGCTAGGGGTCAGGGTCTGGGGGGCCAAGGGTCGGGGTCTGGGGGGCTGAAGGGTCGGGGTCTGGGGGGCCAGGGGTCGGGGTCTGGGGGGCCAAGGGTCGGGGTCTGGGGGGCCAGGGGTCGGGGGCTGGGGGGTCAGGGTCTGGGGGGCCAAGGGTCGGGGTCTGGGGGGGCCAAGGGTCGGGGTCTGGGGGGCCAAGGGTCAGGGTCTGGGGGGCCAAGGGTCGGGGTCTGGGGGTCTTGGCGGGCCAAGGGTCGGGGTCTGGGGGGCCAAGGGTCGGGGTCTGGGGGGCCAAGGTTCGGGAGCTGGGGGGCTAGGGGTCAGGGTCTGGGGGGCCAAGGGTCGGGGTCTGGGGGGCTGAAGGGTCGGGGTCTGGGGGGCCAGGGGTCGGGGTCTGGGAATTAGCAACGCGGCTTAAATGTAATGGTCAAACAGCTGTCACGCTATACGCACCCTGCCCCAAAACTGCAGACTTACCGCTCCGGGGTGGGCGCCTGTGGGGGGTGATGCGCAGGGGCTGTTGACATATTTTTCAAGGTTGAAGCCAGCCAGGGCCCCTCCAGACACCAAAATCCCGGGGCTGTGCGCGATCGGATTGAAAAACACAGATTTACGACTTGTTGGTGAGTCCGATCCGATGTAAACTGGAAACAATAATCTTATGAAAACAGCGACGGTTTCTGCCCTTCCAGTCGACCCTGTTAGCACGGGAAGCCCTCTCTTCCGGTGTCCTCTGCTGACCGCCTCAGAATACCGACACAAACATGCCCGGCTGCTGGCACATCTCTCCCACCCAGGGTTTTTGGGGGCCCGGCTGCACGTCCTCCTCCAGCGGCCGAAGCGCTTGGCTTGTTGCCTTCACGCGCACTAGTTACATATATTTACGCCTCTGCGACGCACAGGTTGGTTCAATTCCCAGGCCAGAGCCGGCAGTTCAGGAAACTCTGCTCAGCCGGTGCAGGCTGTTATGGGAACAAGTGCTTGCGAGTCGTCTCCAATTCCCAATTGTGCGTGTGTGCCACTGAAGGACGCTCGCCCGGGCTCAGCCGGATGTGTATCCCAGGGCTCGCCGGCACCAAGGCGGCCTCTGGCGGTGGCCGACGGGAACTGCCGCCTCCACTGACACGGGATGCCCTTCGCCTCCCATGTTATTAAAATATTAATTATTGAATGTTGCGAACGTGAATTATGGATATGTAAAACCAATAAACAGACTTCGTTTACGGTAACGTTAGAAGGAGGGATGTGCTTTTAAATGGGGGGCGGGGGGGATGTGTGGGAACGCGCGGTGCTGCTAATGCACTGGCGGGCTCTGATTGAGGAGGAAGTTTGCGGTTTTGCAGTGAAATCTTTAGAACTGTGGTAAGTTCTTGAAACTCCAGACAAACCATTCATGCCTCTGTCTCTCCGCAGCGAAACTTTATTTGCAGCAGTAGAACTTGGCTACATCTGATCAGCCCGAAAAATAGCTGACCAGTATTTCGTGTTTGATAAAGTCACACAGAGACTGATTGACAGCCTTATGGGGCAGCCCTGAACAGTAAAGTTCGAGAAGAGAAGAGATGCCAACACACAGTGGAAACGAGTCAGGTCCCGGGCCGCGCTGTGATTGGCTGACGTCACGGGGGTGTCCCGGCCGGCAGCCAATCACAGCGCGGCCCTGGAATGACGTCACGGGGGTGTCCCGGGCCGGCAGCCAATGGCAGCGCGGCCCGGGACAAAGGGGCGGGGCTTAAAAAAAGCACCAGAAACGCCCCCGAATCGCGTTTTTGAGAGAAAACGCGATTGACAGCCTCTGCCTCCCAATGGCTAGCCTCCATTTATGGAGCTAGCCAATTGGAAACAGAGGCTGTCCTAACCTCACTATTAAAAACAACAGATTTCGATCTGGGAGGGGCTTCGCCCCTCGCCAGGTTACGAAACCTAAAAACTTCCATGAAAAGTTTTATCATTGAAAATTTATTGTATATGGCTTACTGTGAATATTTTGATTCCAGGTTTTGTGATAACATTTGTTGCTGTGTATGGATGTGAATGTGTGAGGGTATGATTGTTTCAAAATTCTAATTGGTTTGGATAATAATGATGACATTGTTGATATAGTAAAAAAGTTTTTTGTGAATATTGTGTTTTTTGTGAATATTGTGTAAATATATGTATATAGATAAGAGGTCGTGTAATGTATAATGAATTGGTGAAATAATAACCAATAATCCTTGCTCAAAAATTTAAAAATAAAATAAAAGATTCATTCAGACACCTGCGTGTTATTCGACCATAGTGCACAATTCTTATGGTCTGATGATTTAAAAAGAATTAGCTGTGACAGCACTGGCATTCTTCTGTTCATTGATACTTTGTGGCTTAGCCTTGCTGTTGGGGGCCCAGACCCAGTGGTGGTTTTTGATTCTGTTTAGGGAATATCATGCTGCTTTCCAAAGTAAGGACTTACCGGACAGTTGGAGGACTTATTTACATACCACTTGCCTTTTGGATAGGAATAGCAGTTTGTCTTTAAATTAAGTAAGTGCTTTTCTGCTGTGCTGTTATGGATTTTCTTGCACTTTTATCCTCTCTCTTGCCATCATCAGTGCTGCGCAGTGCTCCTTTGACTATTGTAAATGTTTTTATCTTGCAGTTATATGGCTACTGCACAGCACATTACTCAGCCACCACCTTTCCTGCAATTACCTGGCAAACCTAACATCAAGTGGCGGCATTGGATAAGAATTTTAGAAATTCACCTTGTGGCTATTGATGTGAAATTTGCACCAGTGCGCAAAGTGGCAGATTTGTATAGTTGTATTGGTTTGGCAGCTCAACAAGTGTTTGACAATCTGCCGAAGTTTGCACTGCAAGGGTGCATTAGGAGATGATTGGGATCAATATAAGGAGGCACTAGCTCGCATGGGCAAGTAATAAAGCATTGAAACAACCAAAAAAGAGAACTGCTATGGTCTGCTTTAGGTTTGGGTCAAAACACACATTAGTTATAGTCCTAATTGCCCTGTTGTTGGCAAGAGATGCATGTCTTGCAAGAAGGTAGGCAATTTTCAGGCGATCTGTAAAGGTGGTAAGAAGTTCACTAAGATTAATAGCATTGAACTTGTTAAGGATACGGACGATTGCACTGAAATACCCAGTAACTAGGTATTGACTGTTGAATATAACCATGTATTAGGAGTGCGCAGTGTCAAAGGCCCATGGTGTGATGTGGCAATTGGTGATGTAATAATTCTAATCATGGCCAACTCTGGCTCACCAATCAGCATCTTGTCTGATATTACATTTTATGAAAATTGGAAGGGTAATGTGGTTCTCACACAGTGAGGTGTGAATCCCAAGGCATTTGGTGAAACTGAAACAGAAATGTTACTATATTTTAAATCTTGGGTAGACAATCGATTTACTAAGGTGTATGAGGTCAACAGATGCAGCAACATCATAGGCTGGCAGGATTTGGCCAAAATGGGGTTGCATTTAAAAACAGGAACAGAGGTTCCAGTGGCGGTTGGTGAAATTCCAGAGGGTTACATGGAGAATGACATGTGTGTTGTCAGTGTTGACAACAACGCTCTTTTCAGAGACATAGGCTTAGACATCAACAATATTCTGAGTCAGTTTCTCACAGTATTTTCTGACAAGGTGGGGACCATCACAGGCTTTGAAAGAAAATCTTCCTCAGGCCAGGGGCTCAACCAGTTGTTCATATAGTCCCCTCTTGCCCTTGAATGCCAGAGACGGGTTAAAAGGAGTTCTGAAGAATTTGTGCTCTGAGGGGATCATCATGCCAAGTTATTCCTCACAATGGGTTTCCCCCATTGTAATAGCCAGGAAGCGGTCTGGCTCTGTGCTGACGTGTGCTCCTGAAACAGGAATATACTTGTCCAGGGATGTGGAATTCCTATAGCCCAACGCTCGGGACATATTGTTTGGGGTAAAGGGCAAAAGGTTTTCGTGTGTATTTTGTCCTTTGGACAAGTAGGCCCAACCCCCTCCAGCTTTAACCCTTTGGCTGCCAGTTTGCAGTGCCACATTATGGATCAGGGAAGGGCATTGTCTGCAGCAAATTTAATATTTGTGTACCTGTATTAAAGCTGTACAAACTTGTATTCATGATTCATTATTACAAAACCTTTATTATTAGGGTGAGCATCAAAAGTAGATGTAAGCTAGGCCTGCACTACTGACAGTGATTCCAGTATAAATGGGTACACACAGTTTTAAAGTTACATAATAAGAGGCTATGTAAATTTTTCCCAGAATGCCCTCTGATTATATGCAAGTATTTGCAGAAGCTTTAAAGCAAGAGTGAGGATTCTTTGCTTTCAAAATAAAATGTTCACAAAAATATGCAAGTAAAAAAAAAACTTTTTGCTAAACTACTGTAAGATTTTAGGTACCATATCTTTGCAGCATCATTTAGTAACATGTTGATGTATGCTTGTATTTCCCAGAAATATTCATCGTGGAAAATCTGTGTAACCAGTTTAAATACGATTATGGGAAACAAAAATAAACAAGCACTGACAAAGCCAGTAGATCTGAAATTGGTGACCAGCCTTTCAGATTGTCAATGTGTGACTTGTTCAGGCATGGTTTTTGTAAAACCTTATTGGTGAGAAAGCTGCTGGGCCCTCACATTCTAACAAGCATTGGCAACAGCAAAAATAGTTTTTGATCCCAAAAGCATACATTGCCACAGCAGTTCTGGGCACTGAACAAAACTACTTTGTGTGCCAATATGCTCCTTATAAAAGAACAGAATTCTATCACTCACAGAGCAGCCAGCTGATAGACAAAGAGAGATAGAATTTTATTAAACACAAAAGGTAATGGATAACGCAAGGCCTAATTAGAGGCCCAATTATTAAAGAAAGTCTCAAAAGTGCATCCATGGTATACATCTTTGCATTAAGTGCATATATACAGTTTCCGTGAATTACCAATAATTTACAGAAGTAGGCCTAGAAATAGTACTCCAAGAAAATATTTATGAACTGCATTTTAGCATCAGCAAATGTGCATGTGTAGATTTGCTCCTGTGAAAATCTGAATGTTTCAAGTTCACTTTTCCTCTAAACACTTTGTTCCCAACCCTGGAAAAAGATTTAAGTCTGCCACTGTCCGGAGTCAATTTCCAACCTTTTTCAATATGGGAAAAGATTTGAAAAGAGCTGGTGAAAACCCTCAAAACATGCAAGTTAGTAGGTTTGCACAGACTCAAAAGCACATTCTTACCCTTGAACTATTGCTGACCACCAGCCCCAGTATGTAGACCTGCAGAAACGTAGCAACATAAGGGAATTGCTGGTATTCAAACCCTACTATGGTACGAGCCCTAGCATAATTAAAAAGGCTATATCAGAACTGTTTATATAATAAGACTGCTGCCGTAATTTGTCACTGCATTACATGGCACAAAAGGGACAAGTGGATTTTGTTACAGGACAAGTAGCTTTATGAAGCAACCTACCCAATGGACAAGTAAATTATTTATTAAATTCCACACTCCTGCTTGTCGTCTGCCATCTGCTCCCCAAAATACATGATTTGCTGGGCAGTTTCCAAATTCTTTTCCATCATAGACCTGCGTTCAGCGTACCTCCAAATTCCCCTTGCGGCTGATTAGCAGGAACTAGCACCTTTGTGACCCAATTTGGTGTGTACACGTACCTAAACTTACTTTTTTGGTTAGTCTCTGCTGCTAGCATTTTCCAGAAGTTAATGTAAATGTAAATGTGTTGTATTTGTAAAGCGCACGGCTGCCCACGTGACGGGGCGTCCCGGCGCTGCATTCATACCGCTGTGGAACCCTTCTTGGCTTTTTCATCTGAAATGTCCACTCCTGGGCACCCTCAAGGTGAAGCCAGGCATCCAAGCGCTGCTGGGGCCGTTGTGGAGATTAAGCAAGCTATTGGCCAGAGTGGGACCCATGATTAGACTAGGCACCGAGGCAAGAATGATCAGGTCTGGGGAGATTGAGTCCAAGAGCCGCCGAGGAGGGAATTGAACCCTGGTCCCGGGCCATACCTCTGCATCAGGGTCTGCCGCTCTAACCATTGAGCCACGCTTCTCCACATTAATGGACAATGATTTAGAAGACATACCTGGGGTTCAGGCTTACCAGGATGATATACTGGTATTCGCTAGCAGTTGGAAGGACCATAACCACACTTTGTACAAGGTTCTGTTCAAACTTCCCAGTGTTGGCATGACTATCAGAAGTGAAAAATTTATATTTGGTGTACAGGAGCTTGATTATTTTTGACACACTTTATCACCAAAAGGAATCAAACCGAAAGTTTCCTTAATCAAAGTGATTTGTGATGCTGCTCCACCCAAGGATAGAGAGGCTCTGCGCTCATTCTTGGGTTTAGCAGGATATTATGTTAACTGTGTACATCTCTATGCACAGACTGTTGAGCCTTTAAGGGCTTTATTGAGAAAAGGGACCAAATTCTCGTGGACAGACAAACTGCACAGTACATTTGACAGAGTCAAGAAACTCATTGAGGAGCACCTTGCACTACACTAATTTCAGGACAATGACGTGCTTTGTTATGTTGATGTTAGCTTGTCTGGTCTAGGTGAAGTTATTGGACAGTGTGTTGATGGCAAAAAGCACACAGTTGCCTTCGCGTCCAGGGCATTGCAAGCTGCTGAGAAACATTACAGCACCATTGAGCATGAAGCTTTTGCATGCATCTGGGCCATACAAGGAGTTTGAGGTGTATACCCACCACAAACCACTGATGCTTAGTTGTGGTGGGGCGAATCAAGCTTCAGCTAGACTGGTATGTTTGTTGTACAAGTTACAGGAATACAACTTTGTCATCAAGCATCTCCCGGGGGAAAGAACCTCAGAGCAAACTGCTTGCCGCAGATGGTTCTGGAAGATAAACAAGACAAAGTAGAAGATACTGAGTGTGTTGTGGCAGTCCTGGATGCAGTGTCGAAGTGTTTACCCATTACTGAAAGGAATTGGTGAGAAGCATGCTCCAAAGACTGTAATCTTGGCCAGGTCTAAGATCTCATAATTGGTGGGGGGCAGAAAGCAGGGCTCTGTCTGGAGAACTGAGGGGCTTTGCACAGATAGCTAAACTGTCAGTGGTGGATGTTATGGTAATGCGTCATGACCTGCTCGTTCCACCAGAGAGCTTGCAAAAGGATATAATTCAGAGAGCACACCAGGGACACTTAGGTCTTACTAAGACCTACCAATGCCTTAAGCAATATTATTAGTGGAAGTCTCTTGAGTCTCAGGGAGGGTCATGATTGTTGGGTGCACTGAATGTCTTTTATCTGTTAAAGATCGGAAGACTTTGAATACGCCACTCCATCCAGTACTATTTCCACAGGAATCCTCGGACAAATTTGGTCGGGACTTTTCTGGTCCTTACAAGCTGTTACCCAGTAGGAACAGGTACTTAGTTTTGTTGGTGGATTATCTCACCAAGTAGATGTGTTACCTATTTTGTGATGGTCCAGTGACTGAAAATGCCATTAAATTCCTTGAATATGTCTTTATGTTTCAGGGGTCACCCAAAACCATTGTCACCTATAATGGTACTCATTTCTTGCTGCATCGTATGCTTAGGGATCTCAAGCGTCATGACATTCACCATCTCAAAGTGGCTCTTTAATCTCCTTCTAACGGGCTAGTTGAGAGAGGAAACAGAATGATGAAGGAAGGTGGGCAAACAGCAATTTCCTCTGGCCAAAATGTTCAAGATTATGTGCGCATTCAAATATGGTCCTATAACACCAAAACTTGTAGCACTGCTGGTGTGGCACCATTCACACTAAACAGAGGTAGGAAGGTGCACACCAAGTTCTTTCCTAATTAATTGTGGTGTAAAAGCAATCAGGAGTTGGAAAATGCAAAATGTGTTAGGTCACGTGTACTTCAGAAACAAGAAGCCACACAGGCCCGGAATGATGCTGGGAAGCGATCCGAGAGTACAGCCTTGCAAGTAAGTGATTCAGTACTCATAAAAACCCAAGAAAGGTACAAAAAGGTACATCAAGGTTTTTGTCACCTGTTGTAGTCAAACAGTTGAATAAAGGGTCAGCCCCTTTGGAAGACAGGGGTTGGGGGAACAACAGGTGTTTGGTGGACCTTACCGGCTAACAAGGGGATATCATGAGGAAACAGCCTAACCTTGATACAGACCAGTGAGAGTTGTTTAATTGGTTACAATGAGGTTTGCCATTAGCCACTGGAGCAGCCACTTTGAGGGGTGACTCAGTCCTGGAGGATGACACTTATTTCTCTCACAACTTTAATTGGGATCAGTCTGAGGTCAGGTGTGGGGGCCACCAGAGAAGGTTGCCTAGCAAGTTTAAAGACTTAACAGCCTGATTCATCAAGCTGATTTGCGCTCGCAAAGGGCCAGATTCTGAGAATCTGGCCCTTTGCGAGTGCGATTTTTGCATTTGGGATTCATCATCCCAAATGCAAAAATCTCTATTACCGAAATCACATATTTGTGAGGAATTGGATTTGAGGAATCTCTAATAGAGATTCCTTAAATGCAATTCATCAACCAAATAGAAATAGCGAAATCGCAATATTTGGTCTCAATTTACCACCAGGTCTGACTTGGTGGTAAATTGCGTAAATAGTGTAAAAAGCACTTTAGTGCATTTTTTTCTTTTGCATGTTACACACACACATGTCCTTTGGACATGTGTGTGCGCAACACCTGTTCAAATGTGCATTTTAGGGGTGCTACAGGGTGTCCTTTGGACACCCCTGGCACCCTTAAAATCGCTATCTGATTTGCGAGTAGCAAATTGCTACTCGCAAATAAGGGATACTCCCCATTCATTCCTATGGGCCCTTTTGGCCCATAGGAATGAATGGGGAGGTATTCCTTTTTTTGCGAGTAGCAAATTGCTACTCGCAAATAGAGAACATGTAGGAATCGCTATTTATTTAGCAATTCCTACATGAATACCGTTTTGCGAGTCCTCAATAGCGAATCGCTATGATTCGCTATTAGGGGCTCGCAAAACGGCCCCTTGATGAATCAGGCTGTAAGTGACTTATTTACCAGCCCATTGTGCAGCTGGTGTGATACTTTTATTGATGCACCGGCAGCACAATGGGCTTCCTTATATTTACAAGGCCATGTAAAGTCACCCTGCATGAATTTTCAAAGCCTTCTAAATATGTTTCTCTTTCACACATAACTCTGCAAGACAGGGACGTTCCATGCGTGTTGCTGTGAGTGTTCCCACCCAACAGCCATTGAATTTGACGCATTTGCAGATTTACAGCGTTTTGTAAACCGGGGAATTCATCAGAATCCTACGCATCCCCAGGGGAGGCGTAAGGAGTTGCAACGTGGAGAAATACTTTTATTTCTCCTCTTTATTACTCTTTGTATGCGTTCTGCATTCTGCAGCACGCATAGAAATAGGAACATGCTTTTAATGATTGTTTTTGTGCAGGAAAGTTTCCCTTCCTGCACAAAAACAATCAACCCCTCAGTGCAGGCACTCTTGCAAAATGACGCAAGGGTGTCTGTGCTGGCGTACGGCTGCTGTTTGTGTGCCGGCGCAGGGGAGGAAAGGTATGCACTGTATCTTCTAGATACTGTGCATTCCTCCCCTTTTATTTTGACACAAGGCAGCGCAGCAGGAAGGCATGCTGCGCTCCTGTACATCAAAATATTGTAAATGAGGCCGTATGTGTTGAACTAAGTAAGTCTTTGCTTTTCAGGAATGTTTCTATTTGTTTCTGCGTGGATAGTGTATGTTATTAACTGTAATGCTGCTTAAATATTGTAATGTTTGTATTTGAACATTTGGTGATGATTAGCTGTGCATGTTATTACCTGCACAGTTGCTTTAAAGCTGTAATGTTTATTCCACCATTTTTAGCGATGATTACCTATAATTTCCGCTTATTTTATTAATTCTGTTTCATTTCGAGGGAGGAAATGTTGTAGTGGTTAGTCTTGAGGAAACACGAGACTCAGGATTGAAGCTTGGCCTCACGAGGCCTTGCATCTCCCCGTAAATGCTTTGTTATTGTTTGATATGGATTCCATGCTCGGGTAGTGGAATGGCATCTGCGAGGTTCATGGCAATGGTAATCAGTTGCAGGCTAGGCTCGTGTGCGTCAGACACTCCTTGTCACCGGTATGTAATGTTTTAGAATAAAACCCACTTTATTGGTTCCAGCTGTTTTTTAGCCTCATCACTTTACTTACCGTAGATCCTGGTGACAACGGAGTTGATTAGCATCATCATGAAGTAGTAGCAGCAAAGGAAGGACCTGGACAATGGGGTGCAAGACAGAACGGAAGTGGAAAACAGAAAAAAACTTACGTTCCTACCTCATTTCCTTCGATTCCGCCAACTCAAGTTTGGAGTTGTCCCAGCCAGTTTCCTCAGTGGAAAGGCACATCATGATTTGCCTGGCAGTAATCTTGGCTGTACTCCCTCTGACAGTCGCTTTTGCATATGATGCTGATGACAGTAGGAACATTCTGGTGGAGACAGCATCACTCGGACGGGCTATCATCCCTAGACCTGCCAACATCTAAATAGAGCGGGCGGACCACCAAGTAGGCAAGCGGTGAAACCATTAGAAAGGTGACTGCCGGACCAGATCCGCCAAGATCTAAAACAGGCCCTAAGTCTAGAGTGTCTAGCAAATCAAAAGAAAACTGGCCAGCATCCCTAGAAGCTCAGAAAATAGTTTGGCTCATACCCCAAAACATGTCTGTTGTGTTTACTTGTGAATACGATGTGTTGTTGAATCAGTACTTACCGTGTTCTAGCACGAATGTATTATGTGAAGAATATGGAATGTTATATGTTGTAGCAAGGTTCTGTCCTTTCTCTTCATGTAAGTTGGGGGAGATGTTATGTTATGTTATGTTATGTTATTTATTTCTTCTATAGCGCACGGCTACTCCAAAGGAGCATCCCGGCGCTTTAGCGAAGGATACTTATGCAGAGTAACAAACATAACAACTAAAAGCTGAAAGAAGAGAAGGAAACAAAAAAGAAAAAAAAAACACAAAAAAGAAAAACAACCGCTTGCGACTCTCAATACGGTCGCAAAACGTTTTGCGCATGCAAAATGGACCGTATGTGATGCACAGCAAGCAGTGCAAATCAGAAATTGCGATGTGACAGATTACTGAGCTGCAAAAATATGTGGGTCGAATTTGCGTGTCCCAAATAGCGACTCGCTATTTGCGAGTCGCAAATCTTCATGTACAGACATGTTGCAATTTGCGAGTAAGAGCAACATGACCCGTTTGCACATGCAATTTACAGTGAATCAAAAGGTGGTAACAGGGCCCAACCTATAAAAACAGGCCCAAAATGTATCACAAATCCTACTACAATGGCTGCCCAGTACGAGATAGTGAGGACGGTCCGGTTTTTGGCAGCTCAGCAGAGGAGGTGGTAACAGGAGGGGATTTTCAGGCTGGCCATGTTTGATCAGACAGAGGAAGAGATATGTGACCAGTACAGGCAAAATAACAATGTTATACTAGAGCTAGTAACCATCTTGAAGCCACAACTAGAAAGCAGAACTCAGCTCAGCCATGCAATCCCCACCCATGTCCAGGTGTTGTGCTCCCTCCACCTATTGGCCACTGGTTGTTACCAAGATGTCAATGCAGTGGCTGGAGGGGTGTCACAGAGAGCGCTTTCGCGTTTTTTTCGCACATTCCTTGACGCCATGACCCATCACATACACTAACACATCTACCTGCCCAGGGATGCAATTGAAATTCAGAATAAAATAACCCATTTATACAGGATAGCAAGATTTTCACAGGTAATTGGCTGCATAGACGGGAGCCATGTGCCCATATGTCCCCATCCCACCTGGAATACATATTTCGGAACTGCAAGAGCACACATTCACTAAACATTCAGGTAGTCTGCAATGCACAACACATCATCACAGACATTGTTGCAAAATTTCCAGGGAGCACCGATGACTCCTACATCTTTTGCCACAGTAGCATTCACCAGCAACTAGAAAGGGGGAAATTCGACGAAGGATACCTACTAGGTAATGCAATTTGATGTAAAAAGTGAAATGTATACGTGCAAACATTACTCTCTCTATGTTGTCCCACTCTCAAATTTGTCTCACCAGATGACAGTACGCATGCACTGTGGCCATGGATCCTCACGCCCTACCTGAATCCAAACTGCCTACATGAGAGATGGTACAACAGTCCCCACAAATGCACCAGGAGTGTGAAAGAGCTCACTTTCGCCATCCTTAAATCACGCTTCCGGTGCCTTCATAAAAGCGGTGGGGTCTTGTAGTATGAGCCTGTAACAGCTTACAAAATAGTTGCGACATGTGCAGTTCTTCACAACATTGCCAGCAAGAGGGGCCTACCAATGGAAGTGTCTGATTCCGACTCAAAGGAAGATGACCCTGGCCCACCTGCTCGACACCCACCCAAGCAAAGTAGCTCAGCAGAGGGAAGATGACGCTGGAACCAACTAGCCAGACACTTTTTTTCACAGTAAGAGGCATCCATTTACATTACATCCTCCACAAATGACGAGACTAGTAGTAGATTTCACAAACTGAGAAACCCTTTATTATCAGGCTATTCAGTAATAAAATGCAGAATAACATGTCCTTCATGGGAAACATAATCAAAATCAGTTTGACATGGGCGGTTACTTCAGCGCCAAGAATGGTCCATGGGGGCAATACCATGGTACACATGCAATGTACAGTCACTTCCTGCCTCTTCTGGTTGCTTGTTGTTTTTTACCCTGTGGGGATGTGGGCTGCCTGCTGCTGCTCCTACGCAGCATGTGTGTCTCCACAGTGGAGACGCTGCTGCGGCTAGATACTTTGCTGTCAGGAGCATCCCTCATAACCCTGTGACAACACTGGAGTTCTGTATGGCCTCAAGAGCAGCAGTCCTATTCTTCAGACCTCTGGACATATCTCCACTATAGTGGCCATTTCCACCTACAGGGCCAGTGTGCGTGTTCATTGGAGGATAGCTGCCTGGGCCAGGCTACCAATCGCCTGGGTCAATGACACCATTCTGCTTCCCCTGCTCCTCTCATTGTGCCTCTGCTGCCTCCTCTACTCTACCAGCTTGGTGCAGAGTTGTCCCATCACCCCAGTCAGTGCATCTAACTTGGCATCCAGCCGGGCCTGGCTGTCTGCCAATTGGAGGGATAGGTTTGTGGATCCATGGGCCAGCTTGCTGTTGATAACCCTCAACTGTCTCTGTTGCTGCAGCTGAATCTGGAGCATTGCCTGCTTGATTTTTCTGGAGTCCACCTGGTCGCCCATGCCTGGCTATATGTGTGCATAAGGCCTTGCCCATTACTGCCTCTGTAAGCGCTGCGTTGGATGCAGCTGCCAGACTCTGGTGACAGGAGTTGTTGCTGGTTCTGTTGCCTGCTGGGTTGTGTTGCTCTGGATATCTGATGTACCTGGCTACGACTCTGCCTGGACATCCAGTTCTGCCTCCATCAGATCAAGGTCCTGCTCCTTCCCTGCCTCCTCTGTGTGTCCTGGACTGGCACAGGTGCAAATATGTGGTACATGAAAAAAATGCACATATTAGATACTATCTCAGTGGTCGGACCATGTTCTTCAGCTCATGTTAGAGTTTCTTCACTGTTTGTGAACCTGACTACATATCCCATGATGCAACAGCTGTGACTTTTGGTGCCTGAAATGGAGTGTCTAGGGGAATCTATTTTGCATGCCTGTGGACTGCTAGGTTCTGGCAGGTATGTTGAAATAATAGGTATTTTGCACTTACCAGAGGTGGTTGCAGAGGTGTGGGCGGTCCCTGAGGCACACAGTGACACTGTATCCTATCTAGGATCCTGTTGTGGCTCCACAGATGAGGGGGAAGCATTAGATGGTTCCACTCTGGACTATTGGAATTGTCCCAACCGTGCTTCAATCGTTGCCTTTGCACAAGAGCGCAGGAGGTACCACCTTTTCTTGAGGCCATTGATAAACCTATCTGCAAGTCCCCTGGCATTAATCTGTAGCTGCAACTCCATCCAGATCTTGTGTTTTTCAGATTCAGGAAATGTCTGGGAGGCCCTCCCAAATGGCTGTTGCAACAATAATTTGTGAGAATTTTCGATTCTATTTTTAGAACATTTTATTTTTCTCTTGTGCTCCTTTGCTCCCATCTAGCTTGGCTGGCTGCCATTGCAGTCTTTGCCTGGTGCCTGGATAAAGTCTTGAGTTTGCTTCTGGCTCAAAAGTGTGTTCCTACAGCACTGCTGGAATCACAATGGACACTACTTCCTGGTTTGGGGTCCTTCTGCTGCTCCAGGAAGTGATCGGGCACTTTTAAAGCTACAGTCGCAAATTGCGACTCTGTCGCAATCAATTTGTGGCCCTCTCGCAATTAATTTACGACCCACTTGCAATTTATTTGCGACCATCTCGCAATTTGTGAACACATACAGACTTGCTAAATGCGAGCCCAGTAATTGCGATGTGACTCAATTGCAAGCCTCAAATTAAGGGCCAGAAGTGTTTGTACATTCCATTTAGTGGCTCGTAATTTGCGAGTACCTATTTCTCAATGTTGTACATCTGTCCCAGGATCTTTTCAAGATGTTTGGAAAGCTGGGGAGCAAGAGCTTCTCAGTAATTTTAGTGACTGCTGCAGAAAAAAAATATAGTTAGCTTGTGTCTTGGGGTCCAAGTCTGATTACCTTTAAAAGAGGTGTGATGATCCCTTTCTTCCATTCACTTGGGGCAGTGCTAGATGAAAAAAGCTGTTAAGGATGAAGGTAAAAAGAAGTGTAATAACTGCTGATAAAGAGTTTAGAGTCCTGACTGGACATATAACATATGCAGAACCTGCCTTTAGGAAGGCGAGGAACGAGGAAATCTCCTTTTCCTTAATCATTGGGAGAGCTGTGAGGGGAGTGACAAAAAGGGCGAAGGCTTGTAATCATTCTGCATGAGACAGGATAAAATTGGAAGCTGGGCAATACAGACCTGACATGGTCTTAATCTTATGGAAACAGCAGGCCAAATTATCTAAAACAATGTGGGTGGTGGCACAGCAATTTTGGCACAGGTGAGATTGGTGAAATTGGAGCCTGATTGGAAAAGAGCCATTCAGGGGTAGAAGGCCCGTAAAATAGAATTTAAAATAAAAGACGTTTTAGAAGCAGTAAGAGACTATGGGCCCGATTCACAAAATGAACTTAAGACTCAATCCTAAACTTACTAATATTTTGGTATTCACAGAATGTACTTACTACTTTTGGTATTCACAGAAGTTAGGATTTTGCCTTAAGTCTGTCTTAAGACAAACTTAAGACAAAATCCTAACATCTGTGAATACCAAAAGTAGTAAGTTCACTCTGTGAATACCAAAATAGTAGTACGTTTAGGATTGAGTCTTAAGTTCATTCTGTGAATCGGGCCCTATTTGTATTGTATGAGTTGTTGACATCTATGCAGTGCTCTCACAGTGTGATGTGTTTCCGTTATGGGTATATACAATTTTGTGTTTTGCTAAATGTAAATTGTATATCTTTTACATTCAAAGATGGAGTGGTTACAGCCATGTTTCTCATCCTCTGACCATAATCAGATATGCCCAAGCTACCTCCAGTCTGCCATTCTCTCTGAAGAATAATGTTTTGTTGCTTAGCGGGTCATTTTGGTGTCTTATTTAACATTATATAGTGCATGCTGGCAGTGTCAAGGCACCAGGGGCAAGGACAAAGGTGAAACTAAATACCTCATTTAGATTTTGGTGGAGCTTGAGCACAACCATCACTTTGGGGTGCTTCTCACATACCAAACTCACCGTACTCATGCTCTCTGTAGAATTGACCGGGAGGGGGCGTTTAACAATTGTGGAGACTCTGCTGGTTTAAACGTCTGACTGGGCGGTCCATCTGCTAAAAGTTGGCCAAGCCACAATGATGATTGCCCCACCCTATTGACTGCAGGTCTACCATCATTCATTTTCCTTTGCCTTAGACATGGTGGATACAGGGAGGGAAAATGCAGAATGGCCTCCACTTGCAGGGAAATCCTCCCTGCATATCAGCCTATCTGTGTTTTCTAATGAGAGAAAAAACTTCCACTTTCAGAGATTATTTTCTCAATGCAGAGAAGTTTGCAGGTTGGGCGCATTAAAAATTGTGCCCACTTAGCAAGCCTGCAGTACTTGGAAGGGGGTACAGCTGCCATGGCTGCCCTCTCACCACAGAAATCCCAGCCAGGTTGGTGGGGATCCCTAAATAGGTTGGCTGGTCCTTTGCCTGAGTGTCGAGGCCATAGGCTTATACCTCCTGGAAGATCTGCTGACTATCTAAATGATCCCTTATGAATGGCCAAAAGGTTATAGTAGGCAGCTCATTTGACATGCCAGGCAAGTATGTTGGTCTTTGTGTATCTATGCATATTGAGGCAAATATTTAACTATCCTCTATTAATATCATAGTGAGGAGCCAGGTCAGAGTTGGTGACTGTAGGAAAATGGATAGCATCTGTGGGTCCCCTCACTCTACCCCCTACACACACATACATCCTGCCCCACAGCCTCCATCTGTGTTTATGGCATTTACCTGTATGTCAGAGCAAAGGTAGAGGTGGAAATGTATTCAAGGCTATGAGATTACAGCAGTAAAATGGGCAAACTTGGTGAGCTCGGTGACCTCAAACTGAGCCTCTTAAACTTTACACCTGTATGGATGGCATCATGATTGAAGCACAAAGACATATTTGGAGACTAAGGCCATGGTTCCATTTTATGTAGAATTTGAGTGATAATTAGTGTACACATTAATTGCCGTTACCCTGATATATATTTCATGGGTAACAAAATGAACTTCTCCTGAATTTGCTGACTCAGAATGAAGACTAACATGTGGAATTTTTGGTTTTCACACAGATTACTGCATGTTTATGTCTTTACATTTTATTCTGATAGACTTCCTCATTTTTTTCCGATAAAATCTGTCAGCAGAATATTGCAGAATGTGGTGATTAATGCACCACTCAGAATTCTTATCTTTGTTCAAACATCCATTTGCGCATGGATCTTGAATTTAAAACACAACTTCCAATCAGGGTATATGTAAAGACTGTACATTTATGGAAGGCAGGGGTAAGTAATATCAATAGAGGCTAGCCTAGCTTTGTCTTGCCATTCATATGACCTCGTAGTGCTGTAGAGTTTGAGTATGTTGTAGTGCATTGTAGTTGTACTCAAACAGTGCTTCCTTCTCCTCCTAATGAGGTGCCAAAGGGGTAGATCTCTCCTCCTTGGAGTGCTATAGATGGAACAGTGCGCACTTGTTGTGCAGCCTATATGGAGAATTGTTTATGTCCTGCATCAGGAGGAGAGTTATCCTCTTAATCGTTTTTGTTGAGATGCCTCTGCATGAACTTGAAGAGAAAAGGAGTGAAAGAGAGTTTGTTTAAGCATTTGATTCTAGTTGATAGAGGTGGGAGTACCGTCTGGCCTATTGTTAAAGTGCTTTGGTATGTGGACATGGCTGAAACTGCTGAAATGTTATAAACAAGCATGTATCTGCACTTACTCATGAGTGTAAAAGAGAACTGTGAAGACAAATGCTGCCGCACAAGCAAATACTTGACATCTATTGAGTGGTCTGTGTATGTACAGTTCAACCAACAAAGATTACAGGGCAATGAAAGTTTTCTCACCGAGCTGCCTGCTACTCGAAAGAAATGTAAATATATGCAAATGATTAATCAACAAACTTAAAAGGCTGTTGGGGAGCCAATATATGGCTTTAATTGATAGAGAATGCACATGGAAGAAGCCGATGCACACCTTGTCTTATCCATTTACTCTTGGTAATCATTGTATTCCTTATTTGCGTGCATTCTGGGAACGCGCCTCGCCTCGTGGCGCAGAAAATGTAGAATAAACAACATGCAGCATAGTTGTGATGCAAACCCATTCGCACTGCTTCAGAAAAAATATGTTCTAGACTTTTCATCTTTTAGTTCAGTGTATTCAAGATATTCCTTTGTATTCTAACTTGACTTAATTAATCACGATGAAGTTATCCAGATGTCCCTAAGTTTCACACAGAATAGTTGTGCCCATCCAGGCCTCTTACTATATTGCGTCAGGACATTTAAGTTCATGGATAGCAGCAATACTCTTATTCCCAATGCATTTCGGGCATCTTTAAAAACCCTTCGTCAGGGGAAGCGGTTACAATAAAATAAAATAAAACTCGTAGTATTGCTGCTATCCATGAAGCAGTGCGAATGGGTTTGCAGCACAACTATGCTGCATGTTGTTTATTTTAATTGATAGAGTCATTTGAGGCTTCATGTTGCAAAGAGTTAGGGGGTAGATGTATCAAGCTTTTTTCTTGTCGCAAACGCTGCGATTCGCAAAATAGCAGCGTTTGCCACAAGAAAAACGGGAAATGAGATGTATCATGCAAAAAGTTTGCAATATTAAGGATTCGCAAATTTTGCGATTCCTTAACATTGCGCAAGCATTTAAGAAATCGCAAATTGCGACTTCTTAAATGCTATGTATGAAACATTTCATTTTAGCCAATTTTTGCTAAGAAATCGCACATTACCACCAACTTGTAGTTGGTGGTAATTTGCGAATTCTTTTACAAATGCACTTTATGCAATTTGTAAAGGTGCCATGTTGTAATGTTGTGATGCATTCTAGTAGTTGGGAGTGGGCGGAGCTAGGGGGCCAGAGGAAGAGGAGGAGCGGATACAGGAAAGGGGTAGTTAGGGTAGGGACAGGAACAAGTAAGGAAGCATATAATAAAGCTCCTTTAAAGATCTCATTTGTGTGTAGTTATTCTTGTCACGACATGACAACTGGCGACGAAGGTGGGATTTGCAGCCTGGCATCCCTGAACCCTGTAAAGAAGCGTCCTGTCCCTGAGCACCAAGAAAAAGAAAGTCGCCGTCGCGACGCGTGTGCCCCGTTGAAGCCGCCGCCAAGAACCTGAGGCCAGCGGTAATTTCCCCAGCTCCGAGAGTGCCAGTCGCGTAGAGCTCTGCAGGATCAGCGTGGTCGAGCGCTGAAGAGGACTTGAAAGGAGCGCTGTGTGGTGCCAAAACCGGGAGTTTACCCCGGGTCTATGTGATCAGCGGTGCGCTGCGGAGACAGCGATCGGGAGCCTACCCCGATCCTACCCTGCTGCTCCGGTCGTTGAGGAGCGTGTGAGGCATTGCGGAAGCTTCGAAGAAGTGCTGGGGAAAGAGCGCCGGTGTGCGCTGAAGCCAGAAACGTACCCCCGATGCGTGAGACACGGCACACGTGGAAAGAAACGAAGTCGGGAGCCTACTCCGACCTCACCGGTGTGTGCTGACGGCCCAGAAGCGTGTGAGGCATCGACAAAGCCCTGCTGCCTCCACGGATCGGCTGACAGTAAGTGCCGAGGGCATCTGCGTCTGAATCTCTGGGCTGGAAGTGTGAATCGTCTCAAATCTCGTGGAGACTGAGACTACAAGACTGGCGGCCATATTAGAGTCAGGCAGCCTGTAGAGACACCCCTGTTCAAATGCTCAAGCGGCCATCTTTAAGTCAGGCAAGCAGAGTTTGGAACTGAGCATTGACAAAGACAAGCAACAAGCATTGGCGCACATAATAAAACAAGCATTGGCAAACATAGGAAACAAGCATTGGCGCACATAATAAACAAGCACTGATAAATGCAAGTAACCAACAATGAACAAGCACTGGCAATAGCAAGGGACAGAATAAAGACAAACAAGCACGAGTACGAACAACAGTAAAGTAAACAAACACGAGCGACTGCAAGAGAGCAAACTCAATAAACCCGAGTAAATGCAAAAGGGAAGGAAGAAAACAAGCACAAGATAAGGCAAGAGATGAAACGAGTACACAAGCACAAGCAGATGCAAGAAATGCAGCAGAACAAGCATAAGCACATGCTTCAAGTATAAACAAGCCTGAGCAAATGCAAGCCTCGATGTAAACAAGCACAAGCCCACACAAATCTCGAATGAAGCTAATACAAGCAAATACAGATCCTGAACGTAACAAACACGAGCAAAGGCAAGTACCGAAGTAAACTTCCGGCACCACACAACGATAAATGATCAACAGTAGGAAGAACTAAGAAATCAAATGATCCAGAAGCATGAGTAAACGAACATCAAGGAAGCCTTCTCTCATCATTGAAACCACTGGATAACCTGTGCTAGGCCGAAAAGAAACGCAAGAACGTGATGTCAATGGCGTCGCATATCATCGCGGAAGAGCTCCAAAGCACCTGCAGCTAGCAGGCCACCCTAACGAAAATGGGAAGTTGCTGAGCCACGCATCACGTATGGAGCAGCTGAGTGGTGGCCATTTCGAAATCAGGAAATTCAACCCTAACTCAGTGAAACCTACCGAGACAGTCGTGCTAAGGGCGGACAGAATACAGTAGTCACCCAGAAGTGGCGAACCTTCCCAAAATCAAAGGAGACGACTAGACACAGGATCTCGGCCGAAGGTGGTCAGCAAATAAGACGGGAAGCAAAGTGAACAATCCTGCGACGGTAGCAGACGGAAACTTTCCTCCCTCATGGCGTTGGTAAAAGCAACCCATCGGTCCAATCCCTGCATTGAAGTACCACCCCCAGTGACACAGACTGACAGTCAGAGTTTAGGTCCCAAGTGGAACCGGTGGCTGGAATCACTGGACAATTTTCTTGACGCGATCGGTGAACGAAGAGATAGAAGATGTCTGATACTACTCCTCCAGCTAGTAGGTCATGAGGGCCGACGCTTAATCAGAACATTTCCCGAAAAGGACACAGAGACCTATGAAAGACTCCAGAAGAAGCTACGTGCCCATTTCCATGCACAGATAGACGTGGATCATGCTCGCATTGCCTTCACCACAGCAAGGCAGGAACCAGGAGAACCATTGCCAAAATTCATCGCCCGGTTGCAAAGTTTGGTACCATGCTGCTACCTCAATACATTTACGAATGAAGAAGCAGTTCGGCTCCGGATAATTGAAGGCTGTTCAAATGCAGACACGAAGCGCATGATTCTTCAGGGGAAGTGGTCGCTAAAGAGAATCATCAGAGGGGCCGAGGTTGGAGTGCGGGTCAAAGCAAGAGACATTTCAAAAGACGTGCACTCGAATGCAAGACACAAGGATGTCTGGAAAGAGACATCCCTCATGTCTGGGGGCAAGGCCCAGGAAACAAACAAAACCAGAAAGAGGGAGGGTGAAGGCAGATCAGAGCCAAGACAAAACAAGAGACAAAGCGTCATGAAATACTCCGAGTCAACACCACAAAAGACCAGGATGAGTCAGGATTGCGATAGCGGCACTGATACAACCTTAAGGAGTTATTCAACCTCAAGGAGTCAGTCAACAGATGGAGCAAACGGTTCTGAAGCAGATGAAGTGTCAAGTGGGACAGATCGCACCAATAGACCAGATGACAGTCTGCCCAACAAACGCGCAAGAAAGGCAATATATAGAAGACTGGACCAATCAAGTCAACACTGGAAATCGGTACACGACCACACACAAGCACCTCACTGTTCGAGAGACGAGTCCGAGGAGACATCAAACAGGAGAACACACCACACCGGTAACACAGATGTCAGTACACCAAACAAGTGTGAAGAAGAAGTGAACTGCATAAGATGGACTGATTCACCCAGACAACGAAAGGGGGAAGACAAACACGTTCATGACATCCAAAATAATGAAGAAACGGAGAGGAGGTCATTACCATCATGTGAAAGAGGCAGAAATGAAATACCTTGGGATCAAACTCAAGACACAAGTACATGGTTATCGAACAACCTCTCCAGTGAATTGACAACGAAGACACCTCGAGAAAGATACCTGGAGAAACACCTCAAAGACAACTCTGACGTGAAAAGCAACTCGTCACGGACTACCCATTTCAGAAGTCCACCCGTTAAGACATTCTCAAAGGAACGTTCTCAAAGGAAATTGACAGAGAACTCCTCTGATTCAGAAAGCATGTCGGTTCGATCCTTCGAGTCGACAGAGTCGTGGTCCCGACAATGGCCATGGCGTCAATCATCCGAACTCACCGGGAACCAAGGGACATTCTTCCCGTCAAGAGCAACACGTCTCACACCAATGTCCATAAACACTTAACCACTCCACCAGACAAACTGTCATGTCAGTCACAGGTGTATCAAGACATAAATACTACACCGTCACCCCGGATGGGGGCAGCGAGGCTGACTCAAAGGTCCTACAAAAGGAAAACAGATATAGTGGCCATCGTCAACCAGATGGAAACGGACCAGCCAGTCGATCTGCAAGGGAAGCCAGACGCGTCAATAGAGACAGGTCATCATCGGATGAGAAAGAAACATACAAATGCTCAGCCGGTCCCAGGGTTCACCAGTCCCAAACGCGAGCGGGAGTGGATGAGACAACCAGAGACAGCAAATCAGTCCCCAAGCCATACCAAGATGATCTCTTCAGATATTACCCTCCCGTCTGGTATGCAGGACTCGGAACAGGAAGACAGTGTTGTTTTCGGCCGGACAAGACAAAAAGAAGTATAAATACATGCGGGCGCTCGGAAGAGAACCAGAACAACATCCCCTCAGAAAAGAGGTCGAGCGTCACTTGAACAAGAGTCACAAAGGAGGACAGACTGCCGATATCAAGCTGAGCCCTTCACAGACACCTCAGACACTGAAAGTGAGTGGATCACCCAGAAGTTGAGTGAACACCACCATGAATCTGAGCTTACGCACACCACACGAGAATTCTTGCAAGTGCAAAGATGCACTCTTGTAAGAAAGGATGCTCTCGTCAAGGCGACAGAAAGCCACACAACGCAAGCTGAGATGCGTCTCCATAGCTCAAACGAACAGCCCGCGGACTCGTATGGCTGATCTAGGAACTCTAAATATGTTGGACGCTAATTTCATTTCGGTAACAAGGGGGGAGATGTAATGTTGTGATGCATTCTAGTAGTTGGGAGTGGGCGGAGCTAGGGGGCCGGAGGAAGAGGAGGAGCGGATACAGGAAAGGGGTAGTTAGGGTAGGGACAGGAACAAGTATGGAAGCATATAATAAAGCTCCTTTAAAGATCTCATTTGTGTGTAGTTATTCTTGTCACGATATGACACATGTGACACTCATACATGCCCTTAGGGCATG
Source organism: Lissotriton helveticus (assembly GCF_964261635.1). Lineage (NCBI taxonomy): Eukaryota > Metazoa > Chordata > Amphibia > Caudata > Salamandridae > Lissotriton > Lissotriton helveticus. Next base: position 2,094,477,608 of record NC_136057.1, read on the forward strand.
TATGTGTGCCATATGCGCACATATGTCGTTTTCAGGGGTGCAGCAGGGTGTCTTTGAGACACCCCTGCACCCTTGAAATTATTCTCAATTTGCGATTAGCAAATTGCAAATTGAGAATATTTTCACATTCATTCCTATGGGCCTCCTGGCCCATAGAAATGAATGGGAAATTATTCCTTATTTGCGATTAGCAATTTGCTAATCGCAAATAAGGAATTTTAAGAAATCGCTAAAAAATAGCTAATTTCTACATACATGCCATTTTGCAATTCCCAAATAGCGATTCCTTAAAAATCGCTATTTGGAAATCGAAAAAGGGTATGTTGATACATCTAGCCCTTATTCTTTTAAGAAAGGTAACATAAAAGTATTATCTTCTGAGTTTTTGAGTGTGCCCTCCTAATGAAAACGTATTAAAAATTGGGTTGCACTAAGTACAGTCCGATAGCATATAAGAAAAAATATATTTTTAACACACTTGTTTTATCTTAAACACTAAGGGCCTGACTTAGACTTTGGGGGATGGGTACTCCATCGCAAGCTTGATGGAAAGTCTGTCTGCTTTATTACAAGTACATCATATCCGTCACAATCTAAATCAGGAACTTAATCTCTGCACATTTTGCGATAGCCGATCTTGCACTGTGTGCAAGAGGTTTAAATAATGACTCACATATTCACAGTGCTTTTAGTCACAGGCCCTTTTAGCAGTATAAATACACACCACGTTTTCTATGTTCACCAACCAGAATTTAGTTCTATCACTAGTAGCACACATAGATGTTTGCAGAGATCATATTAACCAATTATATGTTCTTTCATAACATAATGCATTTCCCACGATTACTTTAACCTGCATTTATTTATTACCTAATATGCAGCAATGCATATTATATGTATTTAAAAAAGTGTTTAAATGACAGTGAAAGGTCAACAAAACAGTTGCAGAATAACTTGTTCTTTTTTAGGCACATCTCTGGCATTGTCCCCCTTGCACTCAGGATCACAGTCCCCATAACTTTTTATGATATTCAACTTCTGAAGGACCTGCAAAATAGTTTGTAAGAGTCATTGAGGCCCCATCTCCAGCACAGTCTAGGACACATCAGGCAAAGAATGATGTAAGTCCAGGGAGCCGCAGCAACACAGGCCAACACACCAAGATGGGAGAGGGGGACATTTTGTTGGGTGGCAAAGGGGTAGGGGAGGGGACTTTAGGGAGTGAAGTCCTTTGCCTAATGCTTGAGTGTCTGCTGAGTACAATGGTGTGAGAGTGAGTGAGTGTGGGTGCAGCGTCAGGTACGTAGCTAAAAAGAAATAAACATTCTGTGACTATTTTGTTGGTTTTTCATCTTCTGGTAACAGGGCTCAAAAATCCACCCACTCGCTTTGTCGATCAAGATTTATTCAGGACAAACTCATTTTAGGGAGTACTCGCCCTTTCCGGGGAGTTGAAAATCCTTTAACTTCCATCACATAAATAAAAGTAAATCTAGGAAGAGGAACTGGCTTTTAATGTTTGTCTCTGAAAGCAGAGCAAATGTGACAAGATAAGAAGATTTAAAAGCATGTTTATTGCTCACAAAGTGAAAGAGCAATAAAAATGACTTTAAATCTTATCTTGTCACATTTGCTGGCTTTCAGAGACAGAGGCCATAAGTCAGTTTGTCTGCCTACATTTATTTTTCTTTCTGTGACTTAAGTTAGAGGATTTTGTAAAGGGAACTGTGTGCCAATTGAATTTTGCAAAGCATGTTAAATAAAAGGCTGTAAGATGTCAGGCTTTTTTCTAACACAACACTGAAATAGCTGAGTGAACTGTTCTAACATTTCAAATATATTTCATTTGTTATGAAGACCCATTTTTGTAATTCTGCGGTGAAAAAAATATTTTGATAGGATCGAAACTTTACTTGGTGATGTGAAATTTTTAATATTTTTGCTGCACTCAATTTCCAAACATTGTTTATGCACTATTACAGTAAAACAACATTTAGTGGGAAAGTTTTGTGGCCATTTCAATGGAAAATATGCTATGTGTAAATGACAGTGCACTACCACATCATGCTTTGGTAATATATTTATGAAAAGTGATTTTTTAAAATGAAATGGGTAATATTACTGCTCATGCCCAAATGATAATCCTATTAGTGAACTAAGAGGCGAACCACGAATCATGTGTACCCTATATATAGGCTTGATTCTTATTATATCAGGAGCAAACATTTAGTCTAGTAAATAAAGAGGTTTTTATACAGCAGGAATAGTGAACTTGCATATTTGAAGGAGCTTTCTTATGTGATAATGAAGAAAAAAGCGGCTCCATAGGACAAAATATTTGCTTTGGATCACACAATTCGAAACCAGTTCACGAGTCAAGTACATTACAGTTAGGTCGAGTAGATTATTAAAGTTACTAGACCTGCTGGTCTAGTAAAATGTTTATGATTTTTCGAGCCCTGGGAATCTGCATATAAAATATAATGCATGCACATTCAATGAAAACTACATGGGGCATGGCTTGGTGGCCAAAGACAGTGGCTGTGTTTGATTTGAATTGAGCTCTGTGTCATCCCAAAAGCATCCTAAATAATCCTTCTCCCTAGCTGCAGCACTTCCTTCTAGCATGAATATACCAAAAAGATAATGCCTCGGGATAGATAACCAAACAAAAAGATACTTGGATTACCTCTCCTTAAGGATTAATCTTTAGATCAAATTTGACGATTTTGAAGGAACACTAACCAAAGGTTAGCTCAAAACAAATATCAAATGTTTTGGATCACAAAGTGTATATTTATTATCACTTTTCTTTCTTTCTTCTGTATATTTTTTGGGATAAAGACTCACATAAATGTAATACTTACATATATATATACAAACATTTACCACAATAGACATATATATACAAAATATTTATACAACAAGCATAAATAGAAACAAAAGATATACAGCTCACTTATTGTTTCTCGTAGCCCTATCATTCAAACAGGATGCTCTATAATCAAAATTCCCTACTGAACATTCCTTATACAAAAGATCACCCTGTCAATTGAGCATTCTAGCTTATCAACTACTGTCCTTATTTTTTCAAAAATGCTCCTGAACTTATTTCTTGTGTTTTTAAATTTTTTGAGTGTCTTCCATTATATTGTCGATGCGTTTCAGCCCATCAACTTGCGGGCCTCATCAGGACATTGGCTTCAGAGTAACCACTTTTTCAAAAATACCCTACAACATCAAAAACACCTTATTTGTCTTCCATTATTTACAAGTATACTTCTCACAAATGCAGTATGTTAATTTTGACCAATACACGTATACAAAGGGACCTATATACAAATATTTTATTGAAAACTGAAGTGGCGGCCAGACAGCCTAGACCTTACTGTGTCTGAAATTATTTTTATTGCAATGCGCAAGGAAATTGGCATATCAAAACGTGACCTGCATAAAGGCACCGTGCAAACAAATGAAAAGTGCACCCAGTGACACAAAAGGATCATGTAAAGAAAGATCTGAATCGGAAAACATTCCCTTCAGCATCTAAATTCGATACAATATAAACAAATACCTATGGAGGTCCATCCAGATTCCCACCAATACTACGTTTCTTTAGAGTAGCCAAATTCTTAAATCACATATTTTCGGTTTTCTTCAAAGTCAAGTAACTAAAGGAAAAAAATATATATACTGACTTAACAAGACTCGCGGTGTAATGTAGTAAATTGTCCATAAGGCGCTCAACCCAAACAGCACTATACTTACTGATATAAGGGGGAACAAACAGCGTGACTTGTTTTCAATAGTGTCTTCTGTTCTCTCTCTATCCCTGTTGTCTGCGTTTCTGAAAATAAAAGGAGATCGATGCCAAATAAGCCTACTACCAAATACAGGCCGACTTCTCTATCATAACCAACTGCAATGGTAGAGCGTGAGACCTCATATTTTTGTCATAAATGCGTCCTACCTTACAGTGCTTGTTTTCAGCTCGAAGGAATCAAACGTCCGCCATAGCCGCATCCATCGCGTGCATAAGGTCACGTGATGCAGAAGCGGCGATATATCCTACGATGTTAGAGACTGAAGAAATACTTAAAACTGACTCATTAAAAATGTATTCTAGTCGAAAAGTGAGAATATTATAAAACTATAGAAAGAATTACAAATTTTTAAACCAAGTGAGTAAAATAACAATGAAAAGGAATTTGGAGTTAGGCAGCTTGTATTAGGATGTGCTGTTGAACGCATCCAAATGTTCATGGTTGGTCACGTCTCATATTTTATTCACGGAGCCATAGAAAACATCGCACTTCACTCGTATGCCAAATGAGAACAAAGGGGAAATATTGTTTTTTAATTAGCAAACGGAGAACCGAAAATAAACCTTATATAATATACACCCAAACGGTCTCCTGTGACTCACAATGTATCTTAAGCACCAAAGTGCCAAAAAGCATCCTAATTATAAACTAAAACAAGCATTAGGAATGCATTAGGGCTCGGGTTTGTTTGAGTTTCATATAATGGCATTGTAAATGGTAATGTGTTTTAGCCATGTTTTTTGGAGTGCACTGACAGCTGTTGATGATTGTGCCAATTGAAAGAGTGGCTGGTGCACTGTCAGCTGTTGTTGTGTGTGTGTTTAGTGAAAGTTGCATTGACATTGTTTGTTGTGTGCGTGTGTGTTTAGCGGCACTGATGCATGGTCGTGTTTGTTTTTGGTGAAAGCGTACATTGATGGTTGTTGGTGTTTGTGCCTGGTGAAAGCATTCATTGACGGCTGGGGGTGTGTTGTTGTGTGTGTTGTTTTCTGTGTAGTTTTCTGCACTCTCAATCTGCACTCTCAAACTGCACTCTCAAACTGCACTCTCAATCTGCACTCTCAATCTGCACTCTCAATCTGCACTCTGAAACTGCACTCTCAATCTGCACTCTCAATCTGCACTCTGAAACTGCACTCTGAAACTGCACTCTGAATCTGCACTCTGAAACTGCACTCTGAATCTGCACTCTGATTCTGCACTCTGAATCTGCACTCTGAATTTGCACTCTGAATCTGCACTCTGAATCTGCACTCTGAATCTGCACTCTGAATCTGCACTCTGCACTCTCAATCTGCACTCTCAATCTGCACTCTCAATCTGCACTCTGAATCTGCACTCTGAATCTGCACTCTGAATCTGCACTCTGAATCTGCACTCTCAATCTGCACTCTGAATCTGCACTCTGAATTTGCACTCTGGATCTGCACTCTGAATCTGCACTCTGTATCTGCACTCTGCACTCTCAATCTGCACTCTCAATCTGCACTCTCAATCTGCACTCTGCACTCTCAATCTGCACTCTGAATCTGCACTCTGCACTCTCAATCTGCACTCTGAATCTGCACTCTGCATCTGCACTCTCAATCTGCACTCTCCACTCTCAATCTGCAATCTGCACTCTCAATCTGCACTCTGCACTCTCAATCTGCAATCTGCACTCTCAATCTGCACTCTGCACTCTCAATCTGCAATCTGCACTCTCAATCTGCACTCTCAATATGCAATCTGCACTCTCAATCTGCAATCTGCACTCTCAATCTGCAATCTGCACTCTCAAACTGCACTCTGAATCTGCACTCTGCACTCTGAATCTGCACTCTCAATCTGCAATCTGCACTCTCAAACTGCACTCTGAATCTGCACTCTGCTCTCTCAATCTGCACTCTGCACTCTCAATCTGCACTCTGCACTCTCAATCTGCACTCTGCACTCTCAATCTGCACTCTGCACTCTGCACTCTCAATCTGCACTCTGCACTCTCAATCTGCACTCTGCACCCTGCACCCTCAATCTGCACTCTGCACTCTCAATCTGCACTCTGCACTCTCAATCTGCACTCTGCACTCTCAATCTGCACTCTGCACTCTCAATCTGCACTCTGCACTCTCAATCTGCACTCTCAAACTGCACTCTGCACTCTCAATCTGCACTCTGCACTCTCAATCTGCACTCTGCACTCTCAATCTGCACTCTGCACTCCCAATCTGCACTCTGCACTCTCAATCTGCACTCTGCACTCTCAAACTGCACTCTCAAACTGCACTCTCAATCTGCACTCTCAAACTGCACTCTCAATCTGCACTCTCAAACTGCACTCTGAAACTGCTCAATCTGCACTCTCAAACTGCACTCTCAAACTGCACTCTCAATCTGCACTCTTCACTCTCAATCTGCACTCTGCACTCTCAATCTGCACTCTGCACTCTCAAACTGCACTCTCAATCTGCACTCTCAAACTGCACTCTCAATCTGCACAATCAAACTGCACTCACAATCTGCACTCTCAAACTGCACTCTCAAACTGCACTCTCAAACTGCACTCTCAAACTGCTCAAACTGCACTCTCAAACTACACTCTCAAACTGCACTCTCAAACTGCACTATCAAACTGCACTATCAAACTGCACTCTGAATCTGCACTCTGAATCTTGAAGACGTGGTTACGCGAGGGTGGTGCGTCTTTTCTGTTTGTCCCGAGAGTCCCTGCCTATATCTGTGCCTCGGGGTCCCTTTTTCTCTGCCATTGTTTGTTGAATCTTGTTCAGTAATGTGGCACACGGACCCAAACTAGCATACCAGTGCAAACGGGGAACTAACCCCTCGCTGGTAATCTGGGGCCCAGTCCTGCACTTTAGGCGTTTTATCTGTTACAAAAGATGTATTTGCAATAGTGCTAACATTTAACGCAGTGCTGTTGGGTCGTCTTTAAGCTCTGGTGTCGCCAGAAATCACTCTAACATTCCCTGTCCCAATTCCTTGACGGTCTATTATAATAGCGCGGTTATTCACGTCTGTCAATCTATAACGCTAAACTCTGATCCCCACTGTAGCAAAGGCAGCAAAATCATACGTGTGCGCCCCCTGCCCCCACCCACCCCTGCATAAGCTGCACTCCGCTCCGAGACATAACAGCAAATAATTGTTGTGTTCTGCTTACATATTTGGAAAAGGGCTTTCTGACAATAAGGTTCTCCAGTTAAGAGGGGTGAAAAGTCACACCTGCTATCATTAAATGTTGTGCTTCAAAAAGCATGTACACAAATGCGGGCCTACCAAAGGAATGCCGACGCGGTAACCAACACTGCGCAGCTGTTAGAACGAGGGCTTCATTATTCCGCCTAATGAGTAACGCTATCCCCCTGAAAACGGCTCCCAAAAATCCGTTTGTTATGCCCCTCGTGAAGCGCATCGAAGCCCGCCGGCTCTTCCCAGGCTCCCTCCATGTGAGCCCAGCCCTCGCCTGCCTTCCGTGCGCGATTCTTTACTGCAAACAGTATTTACCTGATGTGCCACTTAACTTTCAAGGAGCGGTTACAAGGAAAATACTCATCAATTCCCTCTTCGTGGGGCTGTAATTTCAGCATTGCCCCTTCCCTCGGCTCGAGTGCAAATATATTAGTCACACCAGCCCGCTCGACGGTGGGCGCGCAGGGACATTCCATGCCTGCGGGTGCTAAAACATTCAGCACTTCAAAGTCTAAAGTTGGGGGCGATTTATTGGAACAGTGATGGTAAAACATTTACCTGCTTACACCCCCTGGACAGTAAGATTTATTCTGCTTTAATTATATGGGAAACATTAAGACCAACGCTCGTGGCGGTGTGTTCTACGGACTACAGCGCCTCGTTTTTTGCCTCTTAAGCCTGACGTGAACGTAGTCACTGCCCAGCAAAACTAGAAACAGGGGGGAACAAGGCTTTATTGAAGTCTCAGGGTACTTTGCCAGGAGGCGGAGGGCTGCAAACAGCCTTATACAGTGACTGGCCTTGAAGCTACAGGAAACTTCTAGCTTTTTCATTTTTTTTTTTAAAGGTTTTACACTTTGCTTTGATGTGGACGCTTTCTTACACTGTGGCATGGAGTCATCCTGCTCAGCTCTCGGCCTCGCGCGCGCGCCACTGCAGGCATATGTTTTCAATTATCTCCGCCGTGATGGCTAGATAATTGAAGATATATGGCCTTCTGCTCTTAAGACCATGCCTTTCACGTCTGCCCTACACGGAAAGAAAACACAGGAAAAGCACAAACGCCGCCATTCACAGCAGACTGGTGAACGCGCCCACAACATCTGCATTACATTATCGCGGCACCCTGACAGCTCCTAATTGAAATGAATGGACTGCTGTGCGCGTAACCGCACAGAAAATGCCAAAATGGCGAGCGAAAATTACATATAGCCTATCGTGTCAAGGCTACTAAAAAGACAGCACAGCGAAGACGAATCACTATGCAGATGCCATAAAAAAAGCTCGCGCACTAAGGAATGTTTCTTTCCCGAGCCCTAAAGAAACCTTTTTTTTTTCTTTAACAATAGGAGCTCGGAGCTCCGCCCCACTTCGTGGTGACGTAGGCCGAGCCCTAAAAGGAGGAAAGAATGTTCTGAACCTAATCACCCAGTGCATGACCGCCACTCCTTACAATCTGTTTTTTTCAAAGTAACCCATATTGTATAATTCGCAACAGCAATATATACATAGTAGCTGGTATTGAGACCAGTAAACAACTCACATTCGCAACTTCTCCAATCCTTAATTAGACTAATCCCAGCTTCAGTTTAAGTTTGCAATAAAGCCCACATCTCATCTTTGTCATTGAGACCCTCTGTAGCCGTATGGTATTTCTCTATAAATCTGGCCTCTAATCTATTCAGTTTGTTTTGCAGTTCATCTCCAACAGAATTCGCAATCACACTTAGTACTGACTATTTAATGTCATTTTCTGAATGACCTCATGCAACAAAATGTTGTACCAAAGGAGCCCCTTGTACCTTACATTTTATCCTTGTTTTATGTTGTAACACTCGCTTCTTTACAGGTTGAGTAGTTTACCCTATATAGTTTTTTTCACACAGGCATTTTATGCAATATAATGTTTTCTTGGAATTGCAATTCGAAAATACCTTTTGATGATGTATATGTCCATTTATATTCAATTGTTTGGAATCATATGTAAGTCTACAGGCCATACAATTTTGGCAACGGTAATGACCGACCACGGGGGGTAAACAAAGCAAACCTCTCAGGTCTTTTTTTGGGGACTTAATCTGTCTATCTGCTCTCACCAGTTGTTGCCGGATGTTCTTTCCTTTTTTAAAAGCAAAAAGAGTTTTTTTAATTCCTAAAGGTCCAATCAGTTTCCAGTTTTTTTTAATGATTTTTTTGACGCGGTTCGCTTTAGGATCAAATGTAAGGACACATATCAAGGGGGTATTTTTGTCTGATTGTTTGGGTGTGAGCAGCGTCTCTCTTGGTGTATACCACGCTCTCTTGAGGGACGATTTAACTAACTTTTTTGGATAGCCTCGTGATATCAATTTATCTTTCAGATTATTGGCATTATGGAAATAATCTTCCTTATTGGTACAATTCCTCCTGACCCGGAGGAATTGTCCATATGGCAAATTTTCTTTCAAAGTGCGGGATGACTACTCGAAAAATGTAAAAGAGTATTTTGATCTGTGGATTTTGTGTATAAACTGACTGTCAACTGACCTTTTTCATGTTGGACATACACATCTAGAAAATTTTACTTTTTCTGATTCTTAGATATAGTAAAGTTGAATTCTACTGTGCTTTGATTTAACCAATTGTGGAAATCAGTTAATTCAGATTCTTCTCCGTCCCATATCATGAAGATGTCATCTATGTAATGACACCAAAACCCCACATTGGATTTGAAGGGGTTGGTGTCGTCATAGATCCATTTCTCCTCAAATTCAGACATGACCAGGTTCGCAATTTCAGGAGAGAATCTGCAGCCCATTGCCACTCCTGATACTTGCAAGTACAGAGTACCCTTAAAGTTAAAAAAATGTGTTTTTAAGCATAAATATGCTAGTGATATTATGAAGTTTGTAGGAACTTGATGGGTCCGTTCTCGTTTAGCTAAGGCGTATCTCATAACTGCCAATGCCTCATCTTGGGGTATATTGGTATATAACGATTCGATATCGAAAGATACCAACCACTGTTTTTCATTGTCATAAGGCAGGCCTTCCACTTGTAATAATAAACCCATAGTGTCAGGAGTACCATCCTGCTAGCCGCCATGGTGTTACTCCCGTGAGGCTCCATCACTCCTTTTCTACACTTTTTCTTCTCTTGTCCTACTCACCTTTCACTCTAGATAGTTCTTGGGGGATAGCAGAGTGAGAAGAGAGTCACAGAGAAAACAGCGCATCTTTTTAATTAATGCTCTAAAAAGGGTGACCCTGATCCAGGAACACAAGATGGCTAGATGTCGCAGCCGCTTGTCCAATTAAATAATATTATTGGTTGGCCATGATCAGGAAAAGTACACTCACCATCGGAACAGGTCCTGTGTTGTAAATGTTATGGTGAGAGGGGGACGACCTGTTCCTGATCCCCTTAGCTCCATGTTGTAAACACTAACAGAAATACTTCCATTGTGGTGGAGTGGGTCAGGGCTGTATGGCAGAATGAAATTCCTTGATTAATATTGTACCCCTTATTGGCTGTGGCTCAATTTGTAAACAAATTGTAAATTGCACTAAGGGGGAGGATGTAAATGTGGAAAATTAACTTTGCAGATCTTTCTTTCCTGCATAAGTGTGGTGAGGAAAAAATGAATATTTCAATAAACAGTTGAAAAAAAAAAGAAATACATTTCATGTTAATCTGTAGGAAATACATTGTTTTGGTCGGAAAGCTTCCTCGTTTCATGCATTCTGTGTTTGTGTGTGTGTATCTGTCTCTCCCTGGAGGCTCATTGATTAAGAATCACGGTTGTGCACTGGGAAATAGTGGCATGTGTATTTACAGTGTTATGAGGTCCAAGCCTGTGACAGAAAGCACCGTGAATATATAAACTATTAATTTAAACTTTTATTGCATACAGTAAAAATCGGCTGCCACAGTATAAAAAAATTGATTACACTCAGTTTAAGATAGGCTCCACAGGGGCGTGGCTAAGTAAAGCATGATGGCTGATACGTCTCTGTAACTGTGCTGTGACGCACCTAATATGCTGAATAATACTCCTGTAACACAGTGGTTCAGAGCTTGAAAAGCACTGCATATTGCTTGCACATTAGCGGCACCCTTTCACTGCTTCTCTTCTTGAAACAGCGGTGCAAAGGGATGGAAACCTGAGCCTCGACCTTGATGTACCGGTCATCACATTTTATTTGTAGTGGTGCTTTATAATCACACGTGTAGAGTGCACCCACATATAATCCTTTTTTGTATTAACATGAAGTGTTAGAATCTTAAATGTATTAACCTGAAATGTGATACGCTTAGGCCAATGGAAAGTAACATGGAGAATTAACGTAGAAAGTGAATGTAACTAGTAAAAAACATTGATGGGAAGAACTCATGTTGTGGAATTGACAATTATTCATGTGCTAAATGTGTTTATTAATTATGTAGTTTCATATGTAGGTAAATGCATTAATTGAATATGCCTTATTTTCTGTGAAATTGGTAAAAGCTCATATGCTGTTTTTCGTATGTTAGCTGAAACTTGTAGGCCTGAAATGCAGTGCCCTGGAAGCTCTTGCTTTAGAACTAACAAGTCAAATTTCATGTGTGCTGTGGAATTTGTTCTTTCTCACATTTTGTTTTGCAGGTGAAAGAAGCGCTCTTGTTAGCTAGAAAAATGTCTTTGTTTTACTAGTCAGGCAAAGGGCGATGAAATTACAATTGTGCAGCTTGAGTCGATAAAAGAAGGTCGTTGTGTTTCACACAGGAGAAGGCCTGTGAACCAAGGACAAATTGTTGCAAGAGAGGAACACTGTTATCCCATGGAATACTACTTTTAGGTCTGTACCCAGATCAGAGGGCGTGACCTGAAGTGAATCTTGGGAAAGTTACCTGCAATAATGTGATGTTGGGAGTAGGGAAAGTGACCACTTCTTTCTTTGCCTTCAGAGAGAGAGCATCCCAGGGCAAGCTCTGTCTCAATAGCTTTATGCTACATGACCCATGGATGGTGGAGAGACATCTTAGGAAGACTCCACATGCTGACACCTTTTTATCCTTCTTCCTGAAGATGCTTAAGCAGCGATGTCACATTAGTGTTAGTGTAAGGATAGATTAATGCTTTTCACTCATCAACCCGCGATGCAGGGCAACTTGGACTCATGCTTTCTGATACTCTCCATTCTGTTTCTTGAACTAATTGTTTTGTTTATGCTACATCATCTCAATTGGATACGCCAATTTGGCTTTATGCTAATTTCGATGTATTTCTACACTCTCATCTTGAGGTGTCTTTATGTCCAGTTATTTTTGGCTTCGTAGTAAATCAAACTAAGGCAATGTATGTGTCCAAGTGAATTCTTGCAGTTTGGTTGGCAATAATAACACATTTTATTCCCTCTACGCTTAAATGCTACTAAAAAGAACCATCAGATTGTGTCTGTAAAATAGGTGCAGAATTTATGGCCCCCCCTTTCAACCTTTAGGAGTGGGTGGCCATGGAAGAGATGGTGATCTGAGCATCATCTATATCCAGCACTCTGCCCGGACAGACTTAGAGGCTTTGCAGAGAGATCTGTGCTGACAGGGAGGATGGACAAAGGTGGCTCTGCTGGCTGGTGAATGTGTAGAGTATGGTAGGTAGTGGCCCAGAGCTGTATCACCCGTGGGGTTGTGCCCTGTGCAGTGTGTAAAACTGTGGTGGTGAAGAAAGTTGGTGCGGACTCCAGACCTTCATGGGAACCAGAGCTTTCATGTTGGTGTTAGTGCCTTCATCGGGCTGTATTGAAGCAACAGTCCTTTTGTCTGTGAAAGACCTGGCACATTTGGGTGGTTCTCATGCTGATAATTCAGAGCTGCAACTGAACTTCAAATACATTTTTACTAATATGATGATTGAAACGGCAGGCTTTACTGGGGGATTATTCTGCTTTGTGTACTCTTCAGTTCAGACAGGTTTTGCATGCATTAACAGACTAAGGGCCTGATTTAGATTTTTGTGGACTGATTACTCCATCAGAAGTGTGACGAATATTCTGTCTGCTGGCATTATATCCAATGATACTTGTAATATGGCGAACAGGATATCCATCACGTTTGTGCCTGAGTAACCCGTCCGCCAAACTCTAAATCAGCCCCTAAACTCCTTAGTATCTTAAACCACAGGATTAGATTGCCAGTTATCATTAAGCGTGGGATGGCCATTGGTATTACACAACATCAACAACATACTTAATGGTTCTTCAATGTTGTTCTGTTTTCTGACAGTGAGGATGTCAGTCAGGTTGGAAGCCTGTGTAAAAATGTCCCTATGAACTATTGCTAGCCATAGTTTCACAACTAACATTAGGCGAGAACCAACATATTAGTTAGAAACTGTAATCTGATTCTTCAATAACATTTGTATAAACTAATTTTCTAATTCCCATAGCTAAAGGTAAGTCTGCGGCAGTGACAAAGCAGGACAAGATGGATACGTTTACTAAAACCATAGCTGTGGTAGGGAATCCATTCAGGTGCCACAGTCACAACCAATGAGACCGGAGGAACATGTGATGGACCTTGCTTCATTCCATTGACACTATCCTGTCAGCCAGCTAAGCATCCACATAAGCATTGAAAATCAAATTTGGAGCGGTGGGGATGTTTGTCTCACTGCTGCTACATGATTTAAAAAAATGGCACTGATAGTCACAGGAGCGGAAGGGCAAATATCAGAGTTGGAGTACATTGTTAAAAATCTTGAGAGAACTGCATAGTTCAACACCAGGTCTCCCCACCCTCTGGCAACCAACTCACTGTTTTCCCTTTATTGTATCCCACATCACTGACACAACTAATAAATTGTATCAAGTCAGGTTCCCCTGCTGACGCCTGCCCCCCGAGTATCTTCCGAATGGCCGCCCCTGGCTTGGAAAACCAGTTTCTCTCACTATTGAACAACTCCCTGGTGATCGGCCACCTACCCAACTTGAATAAAGCCAGAGCAGTCCCCCTCCTAAAGAAACCAGGAGCTGATACGGCCAGTATCAAGAACTATAGGCCTATTTCCCAGATCCCCTTCTTAGAGAAATTGGTAGAGCAACATGTTCTTAAAACTCTCTCACTTTTCCTGGAGGAACACCAACTACTCCAAATACAACAAGCGGGCTTTAGAGCACACCATAGCACAGAACTGGTGATTCTTTCTGTCTTGGACGACCTCAGAACCATGGCTGATAAAAAACAACCAAGCGCCCTTATTCTATTAGATCTATCAGCGGCGTTTGACACGGTCAACCACACCCGGTTACTGGATCGATTAACAGCCTTAGGTATTCAGGGGTTGGCACACCGGTGGCTAGAATGCTTCCTAAAAGGGTGATCCCAGAGTATTCAGCTGGGGAAACGGGTATCGGACAGTGGCGCTCTCACCTGTGGCGTCCCCCAGGGCTCTGCACTATCCCTGCTCCTCCTTAACATCTACCTACAGCCCCTGGTGACAGCCCTTGCCCATATGGACTGTTGTGTCTTCAATTATTCAGATGACACCCAGGTCATTTTACGGATTGACAACTCCACCCATGCCCAGGAAGAGGCACAAAATATTCTTAGATTCACTGTAAACTGGATGACTGCAAACTCATTATGTTATGTTATGTAGCAAAATGTATAAAGCACATGGCTACCCCAGCACTGGGGCGTCCCAGCGCTAGCAGATCGCGCGGCAGAGGTAGAGAGGGAGCTAGGGAGACGGAAAGCCCGCAGACCAGTACAGGTGTAGCAGGGCTAGAGAACAGCCCAGCTAGATAAAAGCGAACAGCCAGGTTTTAATCTGTTTTCTGAAGGCCAGGTGGTCTTGGGTGCATCGGACCGCGATCGGGATAGAGTTCCACAGGAGAGGGGCTAGAGACCTAAAAGAGTGCCCTCCCGCTCTGCACCTGCTTTCTCTAGGAGTGCAGTCAGTGGAGCGCAGAGCCCCTGTGGGTACATACAATGAGCAAAGGCCCTGCAGAATCTGGGGGCCCTGGCTAGACAAGATCTTGTGAAGGATGCAGAGAGTTTTAAAGTGGATTCTCTGTTCGATCGGGAGCCAGTGTAAGCGTCGCAAGAGATGGGAGGTGTGACAATATTTAGGGAGGGCAAACAGAGTACGGGCAGCAGCATTCTGGGCTCGTTGTAATCTCTTCGTGACCATTTTGATGGTGCCCAGTAGAAGTCCGTTACAGTAGCCCAGACAAGACAAGAGTAATGCTTGTATGATCATCTGACGGATGGGGGCAGTAAAGAATCCTAGGATGGGTTTCAGCCCACGTAGGAGGCCAAAGCAAGTGCCTGCCACTTTTTTTAGCATGCAGTTCAAAGGACAGGGAATTGTCCATGAGGACCCCTACATTTTTTACTGCGTTCTTTGAACCTTGAGAAAACAGAAGTCCTTGTCATCCCTACAAAAGGTAATCCGTGGAGTCATTATTTCTGGCTCCAGGAGCTGGGTGCCACCCCCTCCCCAGCCACCGCCTTGAAAAGCCTAGACATTAAATTAGCTCAAGAGCTTTCCATGGCTAACCAAGTCACTATTGTGGTAGGCACCTGCATAGAGCTTCCAAGACAGTTACGGAAACTTGTCCCCCTCCTTTCAACTGCCTCCCTACAAACGATTGTGTCAGGCACAATTGTCTCCAGACTGGACTACGGAAATGCGTTGTATATAGGCCATCCCCAAAAGCTCATCAATAAACTTCAAGTAGTACTTAACGATGCAGCTAGGCTGATCGTTAGGTTACTTAGACGGGCCCAGGCCTCCCCTCTGCTGTGCAAACTCCACTGGCTCCCCATCAAGCAGAGAGTAAAGTTTAAAGGCCTCTGCATTGCCCATAAAGCAATCAATGACAAAGCTCTGGCCTATATTAAGGAACGCTTAAAGAACTATGTGCCGGGACGCATACTGTGGTCCTCCGAGGCCTGCCACCTTGCCACCCCTAGATGCAATACTGCATCTAAAGGGGGTAGAGCTTTTTGCGTACTGCTCCCACAACTCTGGAACCAGCTGCCCGACCACCTGCGTAAAGAACCGGCCGTCCTCCTATTCAGGAAACAACTCAAAACACTCCTGTTTAGGGAGGTACTGGACACTGTCTAAACTCACCATACTGTGGAGCCTTACATCTGCCCACGACCTCTGGCTATTCCCTCTAAAGCGCTTAGAGACCCGCCGGTGATTAGCGCTATATAAAAATCAATTACAATTACATCAATGCACCAGTTACAAGAAATGTCCAACCAATAGACCTCTAGAGCATAAGATATAGAGGGAGGTTGTGAGAAAGTGGATTATCAGTTGGGGTGGAGAGAAGCCCACTAAAAGTAATAATGTCACTATTCTAGTGAGGTCCAGTAATGGTTTAAATAATTAAAACCTGAGCTGAGCGCATGGTAGCTTTGGGGCAGACCAGACAGATTTAACTTAAGAAACCTTGTACAGCATTTAGAAGTACCAAAAAAGTTAAAAAAGTAAGAAAAAAGGGCATTTATAAAACTAGAAAATATTATAATGAGCAAAATTACACCCAAACGACAAAATAAATGAGGGGAACAAGTGATATGAATTTTTAGAGTTTGAATTACATTTTAACACCAACAAGTATGAATCTCCAACCAATGACAACTGGTCTCTATACCAGGACAAGGTTAAGGTTGAGGCTGACCGCAACTGAGTGCAGGTTAAATGTATGGCACACGTATGTCCCAATCAGAGAGATACTTTTAGGGAGCAAGGCAGGCCTCAAGCAGCAGGGCAGTACTTTGAAGTGTGGCAATTTTCTAGGCTACCCTCACATCTGTTCTTCCCATCTCCTGCCAGTGTTCTCAGAAGTCTGTGGTAACAAAAGATGAGTGCCAGGTTCCATGGTTTGTGCTGGAGGCAAGCCCTTTGAAATGTAAGTGGGGTAGGCAACACCTCCCCCATCCATCATGACAGGATTGCCGACCCTGTTCACATCTTGTCCCCTATTGTTCACTGTCTGGGCCCAATACACATCCTTAATGGGGGAGCCACTAACAGGCTCGGGCAGTTGAAAACTCCTAGAAGGCCTTTGAAGCTTTTGGGTAGGAAAATGCAATGTTTATCAAAGTGGTATTTTCAAACTTGTAATCTAAAATCCAACTTTATAATCAATGAGGATTTTAAATTACAATTCATTTGAGTTCCATCATGATATTTCTATCTACTCCCAATAAAAAGCTAGTGCTTATAAAATGCAATAAGGTTACCCACTGTTGTCCTATGAGCAGCCTTACAGTAATGAAAAATTAATTTAGGAGTTTTCACTACCAGGACATGTACAGAGTGAACACCTCCTACTTTTTAAATGTAATGAAACCTGAACAACGGGAGGCCTATGGCCTAGCTTATGGGTGACATATGTTTTAAACAAGAAGGTTTAGGCCTGGAAAAAGGTTTATTTTGCCAGGTTGAATTGGCAGTTTAAAACTGCACTACAAGCTCCAATAGCTGGCGTGAGTCATGTTTTAAAGTGCTACTTTATGGTTAAATATTTTTTATTTTTAGGATAAACACACATTATATATTCAACATGCTCACATTTGCTTTAAGCACTTCATATTTCTTCAAGGGCAATATCTATCTCTTACAATTCTGCCTCCAGCTTTCCATGTGAGTACCCTCTATCAAAAGCGGTGCCCAATATATTCAAACTGCCCCCCTTATTCTTTCTTCCATTAAGATTTCTCTAGGGACCCGCAAGCTTTCCATTCCAAGTTCCCCCAGTGGTTGGGAATGTTCAATCTGGCTCTGTCAGTCACAATAAGCAAAGGTATCTCGGGCATGTGATTTCATTAAACTCTGTCAACAGGAGGGTGAGAAATGGTTTCCTAAAGTACTATTTTAGTGGGGGACATAATGTACACTGCAGGCCCACTAAAGTATACAAAAAGCGATGGATGGAAAACTTAAATTAATCGTAGGCACTGGTGATTATTTGGGGCCGCAATCCACTCCATTGAAATTTTGCACACCATTTCACCTTAGATTGGACCCAGCTAAATGAAAATCAGTCTTGACCCGGCTTCTAAGGGAAAAGTCCAGCAAAAACTGCCAAGTCAGGTCCTTCATGAACTGAAAGACAAGCAATCCAGGACAGCCTTTGCCCTTGGTTTTAGTTCATCATCTAGGTATAGCTTGGTTCCAGTGACACAGTGTGCATGGGCCCCATGTCTGGGCATACTGGTCTCATTTAGGGTGACATACTAAAGGATATAAAAAGTGAGGGATGGAATGCTTGAATTAATCTCAGTCCTTGGTAATTACTCGGGCGGCACCCGATCCATCGTTATTCTGCACACCATGCCACATCAGCTTGGACCCACCTAAATGCAAATCAGTCTTGACCCTGCTGCAATAGAAACAGTTGAGCTTGAACTGCCAAGCCCAGTGCTCCTTGAACAGGAACTCAAGCAACCCAGAGCCAGTTTTGCCCTTGTTATGGGTTAATCAGCCGGTTACCGCTTGGTTCTATTGACTCAGTGTGCATGAGACCCACGTCTGGAGATACCCGTCCCACTTAGGGCACTACATTAATATATACAAAAAGTGAGGGATGAAATGCTTGAATAAATCCTAGCCACTGGTAATTACTCAGGCCAAATCCCAATTCATCATTACTTTGCACACCATGCCACCTCAGTTTGGAATCAACTATATGCAAATTAGTTTTGACAGTGCTCCAATGGGAACTATCCAGCCCGAACTGCCAAGCCAGGACATCCCTAAACTGGAACACAGGCAACCCATGACCAGTTTCATCTTTGTTATGCGCTCAACAGCTGGGTATAGCTTTGTTCCAGTGACACAGTATGCACGGGACCCACATCTGGGCTGACCTGTCCCACATAGGGCAACTTACTAAAGTATACAAAAAGTGATGGATGTATTTTGGCTGCATTTTTGCTCGAGGGTTTCTGAAGATTGGCACTAGGGCCTGGTTATTCGTAATTATGTCAAAATGTTTGCCAACCACAAAGATGTGAAAGTCCAGACTACAATTAGCTTTCCTTCTCTGCTTGTGAGTATTATCGCTTCACCTTGGACAGACTGCAACATGCCTTTCTTCATTTTTCTATGTTGAGCAAGAATTGTTTCCAGGCTGACTGGGCTGGCATCCACATGAGGCCCTTATGCCACGTTCGGTCAATGTAGGCCATGTTGATGGCACTGTTGACTCTCTTTTTTATTTCTTGAAATACTGTGTCTCACTCTGGGGTCCAGATGAATTTGTGGCTCTTCTTGGTAAAGTCTCTCAAAGCAGTGCTAATTCTTGCATAGTCTTCTACATATCAAGCACAATAGCTCGCCATCCCAAGGAATAACCTCATGTTACTTACATCCTTGGTAGATGGCTTTTCATTTCTTTTTCTTCTTTCTGTGTGTATTTTCTTCTTTCTTCACATGTCCTACCTCTGTAGGCATAGTTAGAAACTAGCATTTAAAAAAACTTTGAAATTCACTTAAAAAAACAATGGTTTCAGTTACGTTAAAGTTAGAAATTAGCATTTAAAAAACCTTTGAAATTCACTGAAAAAAAACATAGGTTTCAAGCACGTTATAGTTAGGAATTAGCATTTAAAAAACCTTAGAAATTCACTGAAAAAACCATAGGTTTCGGGGTGTTATAGTTAGTTGGACATGTCACTCGTACAAAACCATAGAAATTCCCCTGTTATAGTTAGTTCAGCTAACTATAACTCACGCGCCCGCAATGCACTGCTGATGACGTCACATATTACATCACTCATGACATGGTCAGTGACATCACTTATGACATCACTGATGACATCTCAAATGATATCACTGATGACATCATCCTTGTGATATAGTGGCAGACCTCCTCTCACCCTAATATAACCTTTGATACACACATTCAAAAATATAAACTAAAAATTTCAAAAAAAAGGACATACCAATACCAGTTACAAAAACCTATTCAGTAATTCCAAGATCTACATACACACCCACTCATTCACCAACAGTCCTATATAGTCACTCATACATGTACTCACTCATCATATGTACTCATACACCTATACATCCTGTTACACATCGCTACTCATTCATAGAGTTACTCACACACATAGTCACTCATGCTAATAAAGAATCAAATATCCATTTACTTGCATATACTGTTATACACACACCACTACACTTACTTCTACAGAAACGTAGACATACTTACTCTCTTAAACAATCACTCATAGAAACACATACTTATTTATACAGGAACTCTTTCATCCTCTCACTCTGACATATGCTTACTTATATACACCAATACTCACATATACTAGTTTAAAACATATGGAGTTACTCATAAAGACACTATTGAGACAGTGATTCACTCACTAACACACCCTTACACACACTCATCCACCCATACAGTCCTACACACATGCTGTCTTCAAAACACATACAAACAGTGAGTCACTCATTCATGCATCTATGCTCTAAGTAATACCCCCCACTGAACCATACAGACACTCAGACACTCATACTGATACTCAAAAAAACAACTAATAACACATATAGACACTCATGTAGCTACTCACCAACCCATGCAGACAATTATACAGAAAGTGAGACACTGATACAGATATTTACATATTTAAACATTACTCGCTAACCGATGTATTCACTAACATACACTTAATCACTCCGTTATACAATCAATTTTACAAAAACATCATCCATTTACACACTTATTTACCCATTTATTCTTCCATTGAGCTTGAGATATACATATATAACACATATTTAATTTTCAGAAAAACACACATGTACTGGATGATGTCATCAGTGATGTCATTTGAGATGTCATCAGTGATGTCATGAGTGATGTCTCTGACCATGTCATGAGTGATGTAATATGTGACGTCATCAGCAGTGCATTGGGGGCGCGCAAGTTATAGTTAGCTGAACTAAATTTAACAGGGAAATTTTGATGGTTTTATACGAGTGACATGTCCAGCTAGGTATAACACCCAGAAACCTATGTTTTTTTCAGTGAATTTCTAAGGTTTTTTAAATGCTAATTCCTAACTATAACGTGCCTGAAACCTATGGTTTTTTCAGTGAATGTATATATATATATATTTATATATCCACACGGAAAAGGTTGCCCATATGAAGCTGCCTGCCAAACGGTTTAAGTAATCAAATGCTGAGATCTGTGCGCAGTCTGTGACGGACACCCAATCCTTTATCAATGGCTCGACGCGTTTCGGACTCTGCCGCCCTTGTTCACAAGCCTGGAAAACACACGAGGCACTGTAAGCAGATTACCTGTTTTATTAAAGTATTTAACCGTCACGCCCCCCAAGTGGGCGACGTACAGCCTCAAGGAATTCTGGTATAGGTATTCCTGCTCGGTATTGCCACAGTGGGCGTGCCATCAGTGTGCTTAGATTGTCCAAAATTAAAATACCCAGTGGCGTGATTAAATGTCCGCACTCAACATGCTCCACAAAGTGAAACCCACCACAGTCCCATTTGTTCCTTCTGGTGACTCCTGTTCAGAAGTCTCCTGGATCCACTTTGCATGCGGCGGGCAAGCTTCGCGACCAGACTGGCCGCTATTTAATCCACACGAAAAAGGTTGCCCATATGAAGCTGCCTCCCAAACGGTTTAAGTAATCAAATGCTGAGATCTGTGCACAGTCTGTGACGGACTCCCAATCCTTTATCAATGGCTTGACGCGTTTCGGGCTCTGCCGCCCTTGTTCACAAGCCTGGAAAACACACGAGGCACTGTAAGCAGATCGCCTGTTTTATTAAAGTATTCAACCATCACGCCCTCAAGTAGGCATCGTACAGCCTCAAGGAATTCTGGTATAGGTAGTCCTGCTCGGTATTTCTACAGTGGGCATGCCATCAGTGTGCTTAGATTGTCCAAAATTAAAATACCCAGTGGCGTGATTAAATGTTCGCACCCAACATGCTCCACACAGTGAAACCCACCACAGTCCCGTTTGTTCCTTCTGGTGACTCCTATTCAGAAGTCTCCTGGATCTGCTTTGCATGCGGCGGGCAAGCTTCGCGACCAGACCGGCCGCTATTTAATCCACACTAAAAAGTTTGCCAATATGAAGCTGCCTCCCAAACGGTATAAGTAATCAAATGCTGAGATCTGTGCGCAGTCTGGGATGGACACCCAATCCTTTATCAATGGCTCGACGCGTTTTAGGCTCTGCTGCCCTTGTTCACAAGCCTGGAAAACACACAAGGCACTGTAAGCAGATCACCTGTTTTATTAAAGTATTCAACCGTCACGCCCCCAAGTGGGCGTCGTACACCCTCAAGGAATTCTTGTATAAGTAGTCCTGCTCGGTATTTCCACAGTGGGCATGCCATCAGTGTGCTTAGATTGTCCAAAATAAAATAGTCAGTGGCGTGATTAAATGTCCGCACCCAACATTCTCCATAAAGTAAAACCCACCACAGTCCCGTTTGTTCCTTCTGGTGACTCCTGTTCAGAAGTCTCCTGGAGCCGCTTTGCATGCGGAGGGCAAGCTTTGCGACCGGACCGGACGCTATTTAATCCACACAAAAAAGGTTGCCCATATGAAGATGCCTGCCAAACTGTTTAAGTAATCAAATGCTGAGATCTGTGCGCAGTTTGTGACGGACACCCAATCCTTTATCAATGGCTCGACGCGTTTCGGGCTCTGCCCCCCTTGTTCACAAGCCTGGAAAACACACGAGGCACTGTAATCAGATCACCTGTTTTATTAAAGTATTTAACCGTCACGCCCCCAAGTGGGCGTCGTACAGCCTCAAGGAATTCTGGTATAGGTAGTCCTGCTCGGTATTTCCACAGTGGGCGTGCCATCAGTGTGCTTAGATTGTCCAAAATTAAAATACCCAGTGGCATGATTAAATGTCCGCACCCAACATGCTCCACAAAGTGAAACCCACCACAGTCCCGTTTGTTCCTTCTGGTGACTCCTGTTTAGAAGTCTCCTGGATCCGTTTTGCATGCAGCGGGCAAGGTTCGCGCCCGAACCGGCCGCTATTTAATCCACACGAAAAAGGTTGCCCATATGAAGCTGCCTCCCAAACGGTTTAAGTAATCAAATGCTGAGATCTGTGCGCAGAGGCCACAACAGGGGAAAACCATGGAAGTCTTTTATTTTACAAAAGTGGTGAATGCATTTTGGCATGTGTTTGCCTTCTTCAGCGCCCAAATGTTCAAATGTTCAGGAGGCTTCCCTTCGCATTGTTGGTGTCCTGCCGCCTATTTGATAGTTCAAACATGCTCCGCCCCCAGGAATGTCAGGCCACCTGTTGCCAGTCCTCGGAGCTCCTATGGACTGCAGAACCCAGAATGCACTGTAATGCTTCCAGGTAGTTGATGCATGGGGGTAATTCTACCAAGTGGTTGCGCAGGGTGCAGGATATTGTGCGAAGATTAAACCATTTTCCTGCTTGTGTAAATATTAAAAGAGCCTCCTCGGGTCCCCAACCGCTTCAGCCTCTGAGTTCAGGAGTCCATTCAGCGGGGGCAGAATGACAGTGCATGCCGCCCTGTATGAGGTGAAATACCTCACAACCCTATATATATATATTTGAAACATCATTTGTCTAGCTCTTTACAGTGCACTGGTGAGGTTCTGCTAACCTATTTATTTCATTTCAACAGCAGCTTTGAATTTCCTCAACCGCTTGCCAGCCTTCGGCACCGTATCACACCACACACTGATGGAAAGACTCCACCACATTGACCTCCAAAGGGATGCACACAGATGGATAACCTCCTTCCTCACCAGAAGAAACCAGAAGAACCACCTCTCACCTTTCACCTCTGAAAACAAGGAGATCACCTGCGGTGTCTCCTAGGGCTTATCCTTTAGCCCCACACTCTTCAATGCATAAATGTCCCTTCTTGCCAACATCGTCAGATCACACGGTCTGAACATAATTCCCTATGCAGATGATACCTAACCCATCCTCTCACTCACCAACGACCCCACTACCACCAGGATCAACTTCCACAAATGCATATTAAATGTTGCTAACTGGATGAAGAGCAACTGCCTGCAGCTGAACACAGACAAGACGTTAGTACTGATCTTTGGCAACAGCAGCAACACATGGAAAGACTCCTGGTGGCCATCAGATCTAGGACCCACACCCATTCCCCCTGACTACGCCAGAACCCTTGGAATTATCATTGACAACAAGCTTACTATAATCACAGATTGATGCTGTCTCCTTAGCCTGCTTCCTCATTCTGTGCATGCTACGTAAGATCTTAAAGTGGCTACCCCTACACACATGAGATGCCCCTTGACACAGGTCCTCATCACTTGCCAATTGAACTACAGCAGTGACCTCTACTTAGGAATCGCTGCACACCTCCTACAGAGACTTCAGACCATACAGAACGCCACAGCCAGACTCATCCTCAGCCTTCCCCGGCAAACCCACATCACCCCACACCTCAGGCAACCCCACTGGCTCCCCTTACAGAAGAGATGCCAATTCAAGCTGTTGACCCATGTACACAAGGCTCTACACAACCACGGTCCCGCATATATTAACCTCCGCCTGAACTTCCACCAACCATCAAGAGGACTACACTTTGTCTCCCTTTCACTGCCCATACTCCCCACATATATCAAAGCAACAGTATAGGATGCTCCTTCTCCCACATCGCAGCAAAGACCTGGAACACGCATCTCCGGACCATCACCTCACTTTCGGAATTCCAAATGGCCCTCGAGACCTGGCTGATCGAATAAGTCTCTGGGGCTTGCATGAGTGATTAGCCGCTCTTTATAAATCCTGATTGAATGAATGTGTTTATTGAACAGAGTGCCATTTTACCTGTGCTATTTTTACCAGAGTCTGAGACTCCAAGAATGAATTGTCAACAATGGTGCAGATCTTTTGAGAGTTACTTATTAGCCTTTGATGGTATAAATGTTACTGCAGTAAGGAGAAAGGCAATGCAATATAACTGTGTGAGAGCAGAAGGTCAAATGTTTTTTGACCATCAACTTCCACTTTTTCCTCCCCCATCCGTGCATCAGGATGTTTTCACAGGAGTTGTGAAAAGATTGGAAAACCATTTTAAAGATGATCCCAGTGTGATTATTGAGTGGCATACATTTTTCACTCATAAGTAATATCAGCTTGAGTCTACTGAATTCAAGTAACTGCCTTGCATTAGGATAAACTTACTTGAAGTATAGAAAAAACAGGTCACTTAAAAGTTTGTAAGAATATGCAAATAGTTGTGTATGTGGAGGGGACAGTGTGATTCAAAATCACTCAAGAGACTATAGGACAATGATCGAAAGAACAAGCTGGTATCATCAACTTGTTAGCATCAGGAAAAAGGGAGGGAAGTAAGGGAGATCCTGCATGTGAGATAAAGATATGAAATGTAGAAATGATGG
This sequence comes from Lissotriton helveticus, assembly GCF_964261635.1. NCBI lineage: Eukaryota > Metazoa > Chordata > Amphibia > Caudata > Salamandridae > Lissotriton > Lissotriton helveticus. The sequence goes on from NC_136057.1 coordinate 2,094,503,041, forward strand.
TGTGAGAAATTGAGTTAGTGTTTGAAGGGGTGAAAGCCTACTCAAGCAGCATCTACAATCCATGTCAGGGTGAGGCACAAGCAAACCCATAATTAACCTGTACTCAACCCTTTGTAAGCTTTGGCAAAGAGCAGTCAGGCTTAACTTAGAGGCAATGTGTAATGTGTATATATATAGTACTTCAAACAGTAATAAAGTAAAAACACAGCACAAGAAAAATCCCACATCAATTTAGAAACATATAGCAACATTTTATAAATGAATCAAGACAAAAACAAGAAGGATCCAATCAGTAGAACCAGAGATATGCAATTTTGAAGATTTTAGTGAAAGTAGCACCAAAAAGCCCAAAGCGCCATTTGGGGATATCTACTCAAAGTAGCATGAAGAGCAGAGCAGGCCTGGCATTATGGACCTTCGTGGCTGTAGAGCGAAAATTCTGTTGTCATGAATGGTCAGGTCAGAACTGCACCTTGTCGCTCCCCGCGAGTGGTAGATGATGTACAATGAAAAGTCGGGTTGACAGAACTTTGCGTTGGCGGGCAGTGCAACCGACAAGGTTTTGGCATCAATTGTCACATTCCCAATCACGAACAGTCCAAACACTTCAATTCAGCTCCACTGAGGCCATGCCAAGGATGTAGGACCTAAGGGACACCACTTGGGGGCCAGGGGCTTACTGCAGTTTGGTCTGGGTGCTGGTTCAGGTGGTTGGAAGCCTGTTATGTCCCTGTGGCTCTGAACAGGAGGTACGCAAACCTCTGGGAGTCATGGGTTCAGGTGCAGATCTAATCCCTCTGTTTCAGGCAGGAGGGCAGCAATCCAGCAAGGCAGCAGTCAAGCAAGGCTGTCGTCTAGCAGGGCAGCAGTCCAGCAAAGTGGCAGTCCTTTCTGCAGCACAGCAGTCATTCCTCCTGGCAGAATCTCCACAGGTCCAGAAGTGTACTGAAGAGTTGGTGTATGAGGTCCCATATTTCTACCAGGTGCCTCCTTTGAAGTGGGAGAAGCTTCTAAAGCAGGGGTCTTCAACATTTTCTGTACTAAGGGCTACTTCTGATCAGTGAAAATCATTGTGAGCTACTGGAGGCTAAGCAACTTGTGCATTATCGGACAACTCCACACCCAGCTTCATTGGCTTTAAGACTAATTTCCATAGAGCCTTATACTATGGTTTGAAAAAAAATACTTTGACTCGGGGTACTATGATAGGGCTGCCATGTATGTCAGTGAGAGTGTAGTCTTTGGGGATGCATGAACATGTGTGCGTATGAATGGGATATATGTGTATGAGTGACTGAGACCCTGTGTCATATAAATTAGTATCACAGGAGATTCCTTTCACCATATGGGAACACCGTTACATTTGTGACACAAACATAGAACCATTTTTTATTTGGGAGCAATTTAAAGCGCAGAAGAATGTTCTGCAAAAATGTTCAAATATGGAACATATTTCTGTACTTTGAATTTTCTCATAAAAAGACTATTTTTCAGTTCTACATATGGCACAGTAGGAGAAATACACAAAGCCCAGCTGTCAGCTACACCCAGTCATGTGGCCCAGAGACAGACTGCAGGCACTAAATGTCTCAGGCAGGAAATTGCCAACTTTCTAAAAGTGGCATTTTCATAATTGTAATTTAAAGTCTGGCTTTACCATAGGAGAAGATTTTTCATCATAATTCCAAAGACATCAAACATGAACTGGTTACTTGTTCCCATTTGAAAATTACAACTTATTAAAGATAATAAGGTAACTCCAGTGTTATCCTATTTGAAAGGTATGCCTTTCAGTAGTGAAAAACACATGTAAGAGTCTTCTAAGATATGTAGAAATTAAAAATACAAGTCCAACTTTTTAAATACACTGCACCCTTCCATCTGGGCTGTCCAGGGCCTATCCTAGGGGTGACTTATACGTATTAAAAAAGGAAGGTTTGTGCCTGGCAAAAGTCACTTTTGCCAGGTTGAAATGGCAGGTTAGAGCTGCACACACAGTCTGCAATGGCAAACCTGAGACATGTTTAAAGGGTTAGGTATGTGGGTGGCACAAACTGTACTGCAGGCCCACTAGTCGCATTTAATTTGTAGGCCCATGGCTCATTTAGGGGTCCATTAGGATTGCGGGTGGACTTTTTCCACCCTCCACTGCAACAGCAAACGGGACCGCCTGCAATGGCAATTAGGATGCCACCGCTGTAAGCAGCACCCGCCACAATGCAATATATGCATGTTGTGCATTGGCATGCACAACGTAACAAACCCTGCGCGTTGCCTGCCACCTTGTCCATGCCAATGTTGGGGGGTACCAGAGGTACCCCCCCAAGTGCAGCCACCACCCCCCTGGGGGCCCACAACGGGCCCCCGAAGTAAAAAACATATGCCTTTCAATGGCGGAGTCTCCGCCATGGAAAGGTATTGAAAATGCCACATGCTAATATGGGTGGCAATTCCTGAAAGGCACCGCCACCATATTATAGGCCTTTTCCACCTGGTAGGCAATAGGGACGATTGCCTACCGGCAGATAAGCGGCGAGCGGTCTTCGCATCCACCGCGGTACCCCCGCCATGCTAATGTGGCAGGGGGTAAAAGGCTGTCCGGTGGGGTGTGTTGGCGGGTGGATCGCCACCGCCGGTCGGGCGGTGGCGATCCACCCGCCATGCTAATGAGCCCCTTAGTCTCACTTTACTAGGGTTTTACAAGTAAATTAAATATGCCAATTGGGTATACGTTAGTTCTACCATGCTTTAATGACAGACCAAAAAGATTTTAGCACTGGTTAGCAATGGTAAAGTGCACAGAGTCTTAAGGTCAGCAATAATGAGCCAGCAGAACAGGAAGTCTGAAGGCAAAAAGTTAGGGAAAAAATATGCCAAGGATTCTAGGCTTAACAGATGGTTACAGTGGATTTGGCTTCATCAATCACTATAGTGTCTGGCAAGTTGTATGTGCAGGAATGGGGGCCCATTAGTTTGTGACCAACGGATATATTTACAGTGGCCATTGGTCGACAAGAGATCAACATTATGAGATTTTTTTCTTGAAGATATCAGGTAGAGGGACAGACTGATTAACATGAAAGAATATGTTGCCACAAAACGTTCCAACATTCTGAGGTGGAGGGCTAAAGGTACTTTTGGGATGGTTTTGAGGACGGGAACTGAGCATCCTATTTTCCTGGTAGAGCTGAGTCAAGTGGAAGTGACTTAATCATTGGAGGTATTGAAAAGGCAAAAGACCATTTTGATGACAGACTGAAATGACTGAGATGAAATGAGAAAGATTTATATGGGCGTGAAAATGCCCCAAGATGTCACTGCACTATTGGCTAGTCCTGAGGTACAACTCGGCAGATGGCTGACTCATGGCTATACAGTTAATGATTGTCTCCTTACAGAGTAAAGAGCTAGGTTTTTAAGGCCTTTCTGAAGGGAGCATGAATCTTCAGGAAAGTATGGTGCAGAGGAAGGGCAGTTCCAGAGCTTAGCAGCAGCCACAGAAAAAGCGAGGGGTTGTGCCACTTTGCGTGTGGGCAAAATAGGGCACTCTGGGATAGCTGGATGTAAAACTATTCAGGAAGTTGCCATCAGGTGGAAAATGTCCTAATCAGTTGGCTGGCTTCTTGATACAGGGCCACAAAAGCTGAAGAAGCCCGTACTGGCTAGTCAGTAGCCCCAATTGCCTGATCGCCACTGACTGCTGATGTGCAGTCGGGGAGACGACGTCCTGGTGTTCAGAAGTTGCACCTCAGTCTGCCAAATCGGGTAGCGTCGTCGGAGTGCAGTTTGGTCACCAAAGATGGACACTAAAATTTACCAAAGGGAATCAATAGTTTCACTATGACCGGAGACCAATAGTCCAGTGACATCTGGACATTTGCTGCACCAAAGAGAACTACAAGGGGCACTGACCCCAGTGGCTAACATCACCACACCTACACGTGGACAAAGGAGTAGCCAAAGGATGTGCCCTTTTACAGCACAGCAGCCTCTGCATCTTACAGCATCTTCAGTATCCGGTATCCCTTGCATCAGGACAACTTAGTTAAAGTCTGTAGTCACTAGAGCCTGGAACCAGACTTGAGACTGCTTTGGTGACACTGTAACTGTCCTACAACATCTTATTGGTACCCTTGATCTACTTCCTCCTGGCGTTGGTTGCCCAAAGTGGTCTGGAACAGCTGAACATGACTTTATAAAAGTTTTACAGAGTTTCTTGTAAAGTTTCAAAACTTTACGCTTACCAATGCCTGTTGCAAACAAAGCACTGATTTATGATTCACTTAAAAATTTGTATCTCCGGAACCATCTGGTCAATTTTGTTCATTTTGGTGTGGTGATTTGTTCATGTAACTTGGTGTTGGATTTATTTTGTGTTGCATGACTTTCTTATTTTGTTCTTTTGGTGCTACTTACTGCTTTAAACTTCCTTCGTTTAAGCCTTACTCCTCGAAGCCAAAGCTGAAGACAAAGAGCTTAAGTTTAAAATGCAAACCTGACTGGACCCAAGTCAGTAACATGTTTTACATGGTAAGGTTGCTCAACCACACCATATAATAGACCACATTCCAGATCATCCACCCCTTTTATGCACTTTACCTTACCTGCCAGCATTGGTCGCCATATTTTGTCCCACTTTCTGTGGCATCCTCTACCTTCATATGTCTGCTTTTCGGCCAATGAACACCAATAAAAATCAGTTTCCATTTTTCCAGCTGTGGTCGTGGAGCGCTCCCCATTGCTAAATAACATTCTTTTGTGCAACCATGAGTCCCAGACTGAAAAGAATACTGGGGGATCTTTGCAGAGTGGTCTCACCCCATACTCCCAGCATTGCCAGCTTACCCAATAGGGGGGTTCAGGAATTTTGGGCCATATTATCAAGAAAGGGCAATACATTATTGCCGCTTTTATCGGCAGGAAACTGCTGCTAAAGCGGCGAGAATGGGCTTGATAATATGCCCTTGTGAATTCCCATAGAAGCCCAGGTTAACACCAGAACCTGGGCTTTTATGGGAATTCACAAGGGCATATTATCAAGCCCATTATCGCCGCTTTAGCGCCAGTTTCCTGCTGATAAAAGCGGCGATAGTGTTTATCGCCCTTTCTTGATAATATGGCCCTTTGTTCTATCAGCAAGACACTTTCTAACCCCTGCTAAAAATACTTCAATTGAGGGCATTCTTATATTGTGTGAAGAAAACTCCCCTTTTGTCCTCAGCCTTACAAGCAACAAGCCATAGTCACATCGCAAATCTTATACAGTAGTGGCACAGGGCAGCTGGTAAAACACGCAACTCCATGACATGCTTATCCACCCTCAGAGAGGGCGAGTTCAGGGGGCAAATGCCCAGTCGTTAATGGTCTCTAGTTGGAGGCTGAGTAATAAGCCTTCACATCTGGCAGGGCAAAGCCTTCTTCATAGACCCCCCTGGAAAGGTTTTCCTAGTGTAATCTACATTTTAAAAATCAGTTGGAATCCAATACAGTATGTTTTGGAGGGTGTGTATAAATCCTGATAGTGCTATAAAATAGTTGCCCTTCCCATAAGGGACATGCCAGTGTCTAACATCTCCTCAATTTGTCAAAGACAGTATGCAGATTGTTATATAGAAACACCTCACAGTTTCATGTAACATAAATGCCAGATTATTTAAAGTTGGTGGTATAGATGATGATAGAGGTTCGAGGCATACCTATGGGTGACCCCACCCCGAAAGGATAGTAGCACAGATGTACTTCAGATTATCTGGAAACCAGAGTACCTGCCAACGATCTCAAGCATCTGCAGCAGGCAAGAAAAATCAAGCCACACCAAGTGCCCTTTGAAATAATTTGATTGCAAATGGAGATCGTCCTTGCTGTCGGGTCATACAAAGTGTGAAATTTCAGTTTGCACAAGGTGGTTCTGCTGCCCATGGATTGATTGATTGACTGATTTATCGTTAACCGTTTGATTATTTAAAATCATTATGGTAAAAAAGCTAAAATTGAAACCCACACCCCATGCCCACCCACCCATGCCGCCCCCCTCCCCAGCCATCCGTTGAACTTTAAAACCCTATTTCCGATAGTCAATCTTGTATTGCAAAGTTCCTTTCACCATTAATCCGGGAATTTAATTCATGTTACGCCAATGTTCCAATCAAAGCACGTGGAGTGGCGGGTACGTTCTTCTTTGCCCATGGATGTTATGCCAGCACCTTGTTAGCCCATTAACCAGTCTCTGAGGTTCAAAAGCTTATGGAAAATCACTTATACACTTGCATCTAAAGCCTGTCCCATCTGGTGAATACATTTTGCCGCTCTTGCGAGGTAGTGGGTTTTTGTTTCCGAAAGGTACCAATTTAATGCCTCAGTTCTAAGGGCCGTAAGCCTCATAAAAAGGATTTTTCTGCGGACCTGGGCCCCTGATGCTTCCCTTAGATATTGTTGAGCTTTCTCCATGGTGTAAGATTCGTCCAATACCTTTGTGAGGATATTATGGTGAAGTGCAGTTAAATCCTTTTCATGCGAAATAGAGCGGACTTGCTGTTTCATGATATTTGACCAGGCCTTGTGCGGGATGTCTGGTAGAGACAAACTATTGGGTTCGATGTTTTTGGTCCCTATTGCTTTGCCCAGCTTGGTGTACCAGGGGGAGTCCTCTTCTATGAAGATTGTTACAAAGTGATGTTTGGGAGAGTTATACGGGGCATTAAGGACTCTAATATAATACTGTTGTAATAATTACTTTAAATGTGGAACCTTTCGCCACCCCTTTCCTTCTCTTCATAATGGAATCTTCTGGAGAAGCTTACCTTAGAATGTTGAGTGAGGTGAAGCGTAGTTGGAGAGTGGATGGTCAAATAAAGAAGTCTTCACAGTTACCTGGTGTCCTGTATTCTTCCCAACACTGGCGACGCACTTGCTGTGCAGGGGGAAGCGGTGACCATCTCCCCTTTCAGTTCTCACTCCATAGTGAGGAAGACTCTACAGTGCTGCAGTGTCGTTGGCATTTCTCCTTAACCAGAGATTCTGGTATCTCCAGAAGACGGTCATTGGTAGAATCCTGTACTGGTGTGGCGATAGCGTGGAGCCTTACCATCATTGCGGTTGGTGCCCGAGGATATTATCGTATCGATCCAGTCAGGTGTTCTTCACCTCTTATCTCCATTCTCATCCACTGTGGACCGGATGCTGCGTTGTTGAGGTGTGCCACTCTGTTTTCTGATCTAATATGGCGTTTCCGCTGTTCTGTCTTCATGGAGTAACAGACTGTGTGAGCCCGCGCAATGCTTCTGTTCTCCTCACTGAATGATAGTGCCTCTCGGAGTTCGCAGCGGTGGTCTGTCCTCCTGTCAGAGTTCTGATTCACCGGTGAGTGCAGTCTGCTTCCTGTTTCTGCGAAGATCATTGTGTTTCTAGAAGAGATTAGGGTCTTCTTCGTGTTTCTCTTCACGCCGAGTTTCCTGGATTTGATAGCCGTCGTCTGAAGAGCAATTTCTTGTGCTGGAGCGCCACCTGCCTTCCATTGATATTACTGAATATGCCTACTTTATAGATGCCCAGCATTTCAGATGAATTCTGAGCTAAGGGGCAGATTATGACTTGGGTGTGCCAATACAGTTTGTGGGTTTGGACAGTTGTGCAGGTTAGTGAATCTTCGCACTTAATCTTCTCTGTCAACTTATACCACAACATAGACTCATCTGGCACTTTAACAGCTCACATCAACGTCTACTCTGTTTGCTGTAATTGACTTTGCCTTTATTCCTTTGATTATTGTGCCTTCCTCCTCTAGTTGCTACTCACCACTGTAAAGATCCCCTTTTACCCCTAATGAGCACTCGGACAAGTAGGTAAGTTTACTGTCCTTTATTACCCGGAGCGCCGGGATTACGTGACTCTTCTCGGAGTCGGCTGGCGCCACACAAAATGGCCGCCTTCCGGTTCCGGTTTCTATCTTCCGGTTCCAGCGCTGGCTCCCCAACGACTAGACCGTCACCACATATCTCCCCCCTTTATGCAAACAACAACATAACATGGTAGAACACTCTTACTTATTGTCCATATCGAAATCTCGGAATCTCCTAGGAGCTCTCACGATTCTACCAGCTCTCGTTCTCACCACTCCCTCGACCTGTTCGCCTTCTCGTGCACCAGAAGCGGCGGTCGCGCCTCGCAGCCTCAGTTCCTTCTCCGTTTTCAAAAGGTCTCACTTCCTCACTCTCTTTCCTGCTCGCAACACCTCCTGTCCCATTCTCTCTGATGCTTCCTTCTAGATCATCCTCTGCCTCCTCCACTTGCTGTGCCAGTCTTTCTACTTGCTCTGGTCTTTCTTCTCGACTTTCCTCCTTTACTGTCTCCTCATTCCTTCCTCCGCATCCATCCGTTTCCGCTCCCCACTTCAGGATTTTGCTGCATTTCGCCATTCTATCCTGCGACCATACCTTGCCATCACTGAGTAATGCCGATCTGGTGTACGGCTCCAACACCTGTAGGAGCGGTGTGAACTTACTCTCTCCCTTCCTTCTCATGGTCGCTAATTTCACTCTCACCCAGTCACCCTTCTCCAGTGACACTTCTTGCACGTTGTGTCTCTTGTTGAAATGTTCAGTGTATGTTTCTTGTGCCTTCTCCAAATTCCTTCTTACTATTGCGGGCGACCACTTGCTCTGTACTACCATCTGCCTCCATGCGATGTTATCTTTTGTGAATGGCTCTCTACCCCTCAGTACCTTGAAGGGGCTGTACCCGGTGCTGCCTGGCGTGATGCGGTAGGCCCAGAACATCTTGGGTAACTCCTTTTCCCAATCTTGTCCATCATTTATGGCAGCTTGGATTGTCCCCATAATCACCCGATTAAAGCGTTCCACCTGTCCATTTCCAGCTGGGTTCTATATGGGAGTGTGCTTGACCTCTATCCCATTCCTGGAAGTAAAGGCTTCCCATTTGGTGGAGACGAACTGTGGCCCATTGTCGCAGGTTATAACCTTGGGGATACCTTCCTTTAGGAACACATTGTTCAAGAACGATATCACCGCCTCGGTGTCCACTGTGTCTCTCACAACAAATTCTGGCCACTTTGAGTACCTGTCAATTAAGACTATTGCATACTTCTGTATTCCTTCAATATTCAAGATGGGCCCTATGATGTCAATGGACACCATCTCCCACGGTCCTCCTGGTACTGGGAACTTCCCTAACTGAGGCTTCAGCATCGTCTGGGATTTGTCCGCTTTGGAGCAGGAGTCGCACTGTCTCACGTATCTTTCTACTTGTGCGTCGATCGCCGGCCACCAGTATGCCTGTCGAGACTGGGCCTTGGTTTTCGCGATCCCCTGGTGTCCCTCATGTAACAGTGCCATCAGGTGTTCTATAAGCCCTTGAGGGGGAACGATTTTGTTACCTCGGAGCAGGAACAGGGGTCTTCCCCAGTGACAGTTCGTCTCTCACTTCCCAGTACCTCCTCAAGGTCTCCTTCAGATGCCTCTTCTCCGGCCATCCATGCGTGACGTATCCTTTTACCACCTTCAAATCCTCATCCTGTTTGTAGGCTTCCGCCCACTCCTGCGCGCCGATCACCATCTCCCCGTCCTGCACAGTCGCTACCATGTAGCCTTCCCATCCCGGTGCCTCTTGTTCATGCACGCCTTCCTTGGCTGCTGCTCTACTCAGGAAGTCAGCCACTTTGTTCTGGGGCCCCGGAATGTACTCCACCTCGTACACAAAGTCGAGTAGTCTTAGTGTCATCTTTGCGATTCTTGGCGTGGCGTGAGCATGGCCATTGGATGTCAGCACTTTTATCAAGGGCTTATGGTCTGTGCGAACCAAAAATTTGGCTCCCCACAGGTATTGTCTGAAGCGTTCCATCGCCCATACCACGGCCAGCATCTCCTTCTCGATGACGCTGAACCGTTCTTCATTTGGCGCCAGGGCTCTGGAAGCGAAGCTGATCGTCGCCAATTCACCATTGTCTGACCTTTGCATTAACACGGCCCCCAGGCCTCGGTCGCTGGCGTCTGTGGTGAGGATGGATTCCGCAGCTGTGTCAAATCCTTTGAGTGGAATGGCTCTGCTCATCTCCTGTTTCAAAGCCTCGAACTCCTCCTGTTCCTCCTTACTCCACTTGAATCCGTTCCTCTCCTTCAACAATTGGCGTAGAGCATGTGTCTTGGTGGCAAAATTTGGGATGAATTTACTATAGAACTCGGCCATGCCCAAGAATGACCTAACGTCTTCCTTCTTGCCTGGGGAGGGCGCGTTCTGTATGGCTTCCATGTTCGCCCTCTTGGGCTCCATTCCTTTCTCGCTGACTTCATGACCCAGGTAGGTAACTGATGGAACACCAAATTTGCACTTCGACCACTCCGCCGTGAGTCCGTTTTCTCGCAGTGTGCGCAACACCACTTGCAGTGTCTCATCGTGTTCCTGTCTGTTCGTCCCCATTACGAGGATATCATCTTGGAAAAATTGGACTCCTTCCACTTTTTGAAAGAGTCTACGCATCAGCTTTTGGAACACGGCCGCCTCCGATGCCAGGCCAAACGGCATTCTGACAAATTTGTAACACCCAAACGGTGTTATGAAGGAGGTAAGGTGGCTGCTGGAAGGGTGGAGCTTTACCTGATGGTAGGCTGATGACAGGTCCACCGTCGAGAACCACTTAACCCCTTTGGTCTTGGCCAGCATCTCATTTATGCGCGGGAGTGGAAACTTGTCAACTATGATGTTTTTATTGAGTTCTCTGAGGTCCACGCACAGCCTCACCTTCCCGTTGGGCTTTTGAGCCACCACTAAAGGCGAAAGCCATTCCGCACTCTCTATGGCCTGTATCACTCCACTCTTCTCCAATCTGTCAAGTTCTTCTTGTACCGCGTTTCTGCAGTGGAAGGGAATGTTTCGGACTTTGTGAATGACTGGGTTCGCTCCTTCCTTCAGTCTTATCATGTGTTTGAACTTAGCCAGTTCTCCAATCTGTCTGCTGAACACTTCAGGATATTGTCTGCGCCAGGTTTCCTCCTCTTGTGCGTCTTCCATTTTCATCAGCAACACCTTCTCGATGCCTCCTGGATTCAACTGGATCCCTAGTGCACCCTGATCCTTCCAGCTGAGTACTGATGGCCCTTTTTCCGCTATATATAGTTTGCAGTGGGCTTAGCGCCCCTTGAATTCGAAGAGCAACGGGCAATATCCTAGCATGGGTATTCCTTGCCCAGTGTAGGTGACTGGTCTGACGTCCATGGGACGCAATTCCTCTTTTACTTTCGTCACAAATTTCTCTTCCCACACCTGCCGTTGGACAATCGTGATGGGGGCTCCAGAGTCCGCAATTATGTCGATCAGTACTCCTCCTATGTGCATTTTGAGCCTGGGTTTGTCTGATTCCTTGCATCCTACGTCCAGGACTTGGGCATCAATGTAGAGAATTTCCTCAAGGTCTTCTTCCTCCGCCCGTGTTTCTTCCTCTTCAAGTCCTCTTTGGTCAATGTATTTGACGGTTGTTCCCTTGGGTTTCCGACGGCAAACCTTCTCATAGTGGCCAAACACTCCACAGAACGCACATTTAGCTCTGAACGCTGGGCATGCCTTGTCGTTACCTAAATGCGACGCACTCCGACATCTGTAGAAATGTGGTCTTCCTCCCTTTACTGCCCTCGGGTTTCCCCCTCCTGGCTGTTGGCTCCTTCTGGTGTCTTGGCTCCTTGGGAGGTCCCGCTGCCTGGGATTGTCACCTTTGTTGTGTAGCATCACTCTGCATACCGTTTGTGTCCCTCCTGTGTCCTTCCTGGCAGCTTGCGCACATCGTTTGGACATCTCAGCTTTCTTCACCAAGGCTCATACCTCTTTCAGAGGAGCGTCGCCGTTGACCCAGAGTTTTTCCTGAATATGCGTGCTCGACGTGTGCATTATTATCTGATCCCTTACTAGCTCATCGTGGAGGGTGCCAAACTTGCAGGTCAATGCTAACTTTTGTAGAGCTGCCACATATTCATCGAACGTCTCTCCGCTTCCTTGTTTCCTCTGGAAGAAATTGTGTCTGTCGATAGCCACACATACCACTGGCCTGTAGTGGGCAACTAGGTCCTCTATGGCATGTCTGAACACGTCCGTGTCCGTCGCATCTCTCGGCTCCTTGACAATGGTGTCGAACACTCTAAGCCCCTCTGGACCCAGGTTATGTAACAGTATCTTCCTCCTCCTTTGGCTCGTGTATGTCACTTCACTTTCCTCTTCCAACGCCTCTAAATAATTTTGGAAGTAACGCTTCCAGTCTTCCCAAGGCATCGTGGGTTCTCCTCTTTTGGGAAGGAACGGCACCATGTGGTTGAGGGAAGCTGAAGGTGTCGCCATCTTACCCGTGCCCCTCGGGCCTGTTTGGGCGGGAGCTGCGTTGTTGGGCGGGCTGCCTGGTGCTTGTCTGGCGTCTCTGCCCTCCTCGCTCGCTTCTCTGCTATTTACTCCTCCTGTGGCTCCTTCTGTCGTGGTGGCCACACGTGGCCTGCCCCTCTCCACGTTGCTTGGCCCCTCACCCTTCTCCTGCTGATTTGCCAGCATGCCGTGGCGTGGGGTGTGCGTTTGGGGCCGTGCTACCTCTCTCGCTTTCTGTGCTGGTGGGCACTTCGAGCTGTCTCTGTTTGGCCTCTACGAGCTCTCTTCCCGCTCTTGCACTGTCTGCCGTGCACTCGGGTGGTTGCAGTCGCTGACTGCGTCTGGTGTCGCAGACTGCGCGGTCATGTGTTGCCCCTGTGATTAGGATCATTGTAAATACCGCCTTTGCGTGGGTCGCCGCTCTGTTCACGACCTCTGCCGCGCTCCGGGAATGGCGCCAACTTGGTCTCGTCGGTGTGTGGTTGCAATTCAGCACACACGTCGTGCCTTGGGGTGTGGTGCCTTATTTCCTTAATTTCTTTTTTTTTTGTCTTGAAATGCTCACGGCAGGTCCTGGTCCCGCCTTGTCGCCATTGTAAAGATCCCCTTTCACCCCCAATGAGCACTCGGACAAGTAGGCAGGTTTACTGTCCTTTATTACCCGGAGCGCCGGGATTACGTGACTCTTCTCGGAGTCGGCTGGCGCCACACAAAATGGCCACCTTCCGGTTCCGGTTTCTATCTTCCGGTTCCAGCGCTGGCTCCCCAACGACTAGACCGTCACCACAACCACTGGGACTGCGTTGGTGCACTACAACCTTTAAGATACTTTAGGAGACTTTATAGTTCTGCCATTGTTCTTACTGTATTTTGTGGTGTATGCTACCCACACTGTGCCAAACATTACGTTACAAGTCTACTGCATTCCTCAATCAGATTGTTCCTTAGGAATGCGTGCCTATGCTAATACTGATTGCAGATTTAGTTAAATCCTCCTTGGGTACTCTGCTTTACTTACCTTCCTTTATCATCTCTCTTACCTACGTTTTCTCATCTCTATCTCCTTCTCTTCTGTCCTCAGTTTATTTTTTCTTCTATTGTTACGTTATCTGCTACCAACATGATGGCTGCTGCAAGTATGAGCCAAGTGGAATCCACTCAAGGTGATGGTGATCCCTAAAGTGATGGGGAGACACACAGTGTTGTTTAAATGCCCCTCACACACCAACAGGCCCCTTGGTGTCATGCTTCATCATCGGGGCCTTCGCACCCCTCTACGGGATGCGGCGTGCTACGACTCGCGGGTACGCAGGAGCACTTTGAAGTGAACTATGTGTGGGGGTGTGTGTGTATATAACCAAGGTGTGAGTGAGGTGAGGTGAAAAAAGTGAAGAGTTAAAAAATACCTGGCACGTGGGAGAAAACAGGATTTTATTAATCCCCGGCTGGTATTGTTAAAAAGAAGTGCAGAGCGTGGTTAAGTAGATACGAGTTAAGGTATCGAAAACCACTGTGAAAGTGTCAACATGTTTCGGAGGTCACAGCCTCCTTCTTCAGGACAAGGGTTATGCACTTACCCTCCCCTTACTCACATGCAGAATGTAAAAGTGTTTCATTAAAAAAAAATGCTAAATTACCACAATGTGTAATATTCCTAACAATGTTATTTAATGTTAGTGAATGTCGTTGCGCCCAATTGGCGAGAGAACTTAGAGTTCTAAAATGTAAAACCTCATGAGCCTAAGCGTATATTGGGGATCCCTCCTTCCTGCTCAGAAAGACGGTTACTGCACTGGCCATTCGCCTGCCTTCCCTCAACGCCGCGTTGTGGTAATTTAGCATTTTTTTTTAATGAAACACTTTTACATTCTGCATGTGAGTAAGGGGAGGGTAAGTGCATAACCCTTGTCCTGAAGAAGGAGGCTGTGACCTCCGAAACATGTTGACACTTTCACAGTGGTTTTCGATACCTTAACTCGTATCTACTTAACCACGCTCTGCACTTCTTTTTAACAATACCAGCCGGGGATTAATAAAATCCTGTTTTCTCCCACGTGCCAGGTATTTTTTAACTCTTCACTTTTTTCACCTCACCTCACTCACACCTTGGTTATATACACACACACCCCCACACATAGTTCACTTCAAAGTGCTCCTGCGTACCCGCGAGTCGTAGCACGCCGCATCCCGTAGAGGGGTGCGAAGGCCCCGATGATGAAGCATGACACCAAGGGGCCTGTTGGTGTGTGAGGGGCATTTAAACAACACTGTGTGTCTCCCCATCACTTTAGGGATCACCATCACCTTGAGTGGATTCCACTTTGTTTATTTATACGTATAGGGAGACTGAATCCACTGACTCTCTCTCTCCCCCCTTCTGTTACAATTTGCAAGTATGAGCCAGCCACCATCCTTCTTGAACGAAATTGGGGAACCGACATTTGCTGGAAGGAATGGGTGAAATTATTTGAGTCCTACCTTATTGCTATAGGAGGGGAACGATTTACTGCTTTGTGCAAGCAACATATTCTCTTGCATAATTTGGGGGTGCACAGTAGAAAAATATATGAGACCTTACCTGACCCAGAAACGGTAGAGGGAGAGCCAATTGATGCCTTTGCTATCACCATGTTAAAATTAGAGACAAATTTTGGGGACAGAATAAATGTTGTTCTTGAGAGGCATACATTTTTTACCAAGGGGCATATGTAGGTAATCCAGATTTTGTGAATCGAAAAATGCGATTTTTCCCGAATTGCACTTTCTGAATCGCAAAATCGGATGTAGGTAAAAAAATCGCTCTTTTTTTGGATTCCCAAAAATTCGCAGATTTTTTTTGCGATTTCTGAAATAGCGATTCCTTATTAGCGAATTCGCTAATAAGCAATCGCAAAAACGGGAAAGAGCAATTCAGGTGCAGAAGGATGACATCACAACCAGGAAGTGTGAGTCTCCATGCTGCACCTAATTGCCTGCACCTGTCCCAGAGTCAGTTGCTGGCTGAGAGACAGAGTGGAGGGTGTGTGGATTTGGCTCTGAGCTCAAACAGTTCAAAATGGATTCACAGGCTGCTGAAAAGGAAGGTGGAGAGACGCAGGCAGAAGAACAACCCAGAAAAAGGAAGCAGACATTTTGTGAAAGGGAGTTGGAGGTTTTAACAGAGGAGGTGGTGAGGCACCATGATCTTCTTTTTGGAAAAGCCTCACTTCATGTGCCTGAAGCCAGAAAGAGGAAAATCTGGGGAGAAATCCAGGAAAAGTCAGTGCAATTGGCGTTACCCATCGAACCACCGATGTCCTCCGGAAGCGGTGGTATGACATGAGGCAAAGGTCCAAGGAGAGGGTGGCCATGAGATTGGCAGAAGCTAAAGCAACTGGAGGTGGGAGCTCCTCTACACCTGAGCCGACGCCCATGGAGGAGTTGGTGGAGACAACCCTAAGGCCAGAGGCAGTGATGGGCGTGGCTGACCTGGACTGCTCTGAAGCCAGAGACACAACTGAAGGTAAGATGCATGCCAAAACACACAATGCATTGCCATCCCACCCAAACTCCAAAACTCGCATGCATGAATAGGAATCCGGTCCATGTTTTTAGTAATACCTAGTGAAGCATTTTGGGAAATGTAGTCATATGTCATGTACATAGGGGCAGATACACATACAAAGGTTATGTAGGGAAAAGGTCCAAAGGCAAAATGTAAAATAGACAAAATAGACAAGCAGGCATGTAAATAGTGTTATCATAAATCTTTATATAAAAAAAGAAAAAAAAGTTACACACAACTCATGTGTGATTTTTTTTTACAGATGGACCAACAACACAGGACACTGTTGCACCAGTGGGAGTCAACTTCAGCAGAGGACCAGGCAGGGCAGGAGAGTCAGGGTGCCACACGTGACACACCTTCTGTACCAACAAAAAGGCGCAAAACTGTACCTGCATTAATCCAAATGCAATCAGGATCCACAGATGCTGAAGATGAGCCACAGGCTGATGTATCACCTAGCTCAGGGCACATCGCAAACAACCATTTCCAACATGACTGGCAGCGGAGCCAGACAGAGGGCACGGAACAACACCTGCAGTGCCACCACACGTTCTGAGTCTGTTTTTGCTGGGCTGGAGGGCCAAATGTTACAAGTGCAGCGCCTGCAAAGTAAAGGCATAGCGTCAATTCAACGTCAGCTGGCACAACACAATAGGCACATGTCTGAGGTGAGAGTCGGCATCAGACAAATTGCAACATCAACAGAGGCACATTTAAATGAAGCTAGAGTTTCTAGCCAGGCCCAGTGCAGGGAGCAACGACACCTAACAACATGGATAGACCAATTTGCCAGGGCTGGGAGCCGACAATCTACAGCCATAGCCATGCTTTGCAGAAGAACAGTGAGCATACAAAATGCAATGACATACTGCTGTCAGGATGTTGCCAGGAGCCTGGTGCAGGTGACACATTCACTTGATCAGCTGCGTGCTGCTGTAACTGGGGGCATTGTTTTGCCAGGTAGCATTGACACAGATGGGCAATCAAGCAGAAGCACACCTACACCACCAATACCAGCAGAAAGGCTTAGGATTGGCGGTCAGGGAAGAGGTGTGGAGCATAACACCGAAAATACAGACCAGGCTGACGGTGGTGCATCAGGGCGTTCACGCCGTAGGTGAAGGAGCTGAATGCACAATGGAATGTTGTGAAGCAACACATCCCATGAGGACTTAAGTTAATGACATATTGGCACTGTGTGGACATGAACACGTGCAATTTTCTGACTTACAGTCACATTGTGTGACATTACATATACTGCATTTAAGGAAGTAAAACATTTTTTGATTAACAACATTAAGCATTGTGGTGTATTCTCTTACCTAGAAGTAGTTTTGTGTGATGTCATCATGTTGCATGCGCCCAGCAGCTGCCCCAGCTCCTCCTGCAGGCCTGCGTTGGGGGGGTGGTTCCTCCTCATCGGATGTGTCAGAGTCAGTCAGATCCGCTGGGGTGCCCTTCTTGATGGCAATATTGTGTAGCATAGCGCAGGCCACCACTATCTTGCAACATGTCTCAGGGCTGTACTGTAGGGTGCCTCCACTCTTGTGGAGGCAGCGGAAACGGCTATTCAAGATTCCAAAAGTTCTCTCTATGGTGGCTCTTGTGGCTCTGTGGGCAGTGTTGTATCTCCGCTCAGCAGCAGTGGTTGGAGTCAGGTAGGGTGTGAGAATGTAGTCACGCACAGCATTTGCACTGTCTCCTGCATGGAAGAAGAATGGATGACTTTAGTGAGATGTTGACAATTGTAACATATCTAACTACTGGTTGTGTGTGCCATGTATTTACCTAGCAGGTATTCCTCTCCGAAATCACCATTTGTAAGTCTACAATGTAAAGCACAGTGTCTGAAAATGAAGGAATCATGAGTGCTCCCTGGGAATTTAGATATGATAACGGTGATGAGATCTTTTGCATTACAGACTACCTGGATGTTAAGTGAATGGTATGATTTTCTGTTTCTAAAAACATACTCATTGTGTGAGGGGGGGGGCAGTGCAATATGTGTTCCATCTACACAGCCAATTACGTGGGGAAATTGGGCAATTTGATAAAAATTCTGTTTGGTTTGGTCAAGTTCCTGCTGTGTGTCTGGGAATGTTATGTGGTTATGCATTCTGTGCATCATAGCATTAAGGAAAGCATGGAAGAAACGCGAAAGAGCGCTCTGGGACACCCCTCCAACTGCGGCAATTACCCCCTGGAAACTCCCTGAAGCTAAGAGGTGCAGTGAGCACAACACCTGTATGTGTGTGGGGATGGTGTGAGCCACGTATGTGGGGTGGTCAAGCATGGGTGTCAGCTCCTCTATCAGTTCAAGAATACTGTCTGGATGCAGCCTGTTGTGCACATGGATGTCCTCCTCAGTGCGTTGGAAGAGGGTGATGCGTGACCTGTAGATCCTCTCCTGGCGTCTCCTTCTCTGTTCTGCCGCTCGGATGCGCAGCCTCCTGGCTATTACGTAGAGCCCAGCCATTGTGAGAAACCACTGATGCATCATGGGCCACTTTATATAGGTTGCACCTGGTTACCACCTGGCCTGAGTTGGTGGTAATTGCGAGGTGCTAATTTGCGAATTTTGGAAATTCGCTATTTGCGATTTTTACCTACATTGGAAATTGCTAATTCGCTTTTTGCGTGACGGTATTTGCGATTTTCGCAATTACTCACTAGCAGCTTGTGAATTTGCATAAATATTCGCAGAATCCTATACTCGCTAAATTGATCATCGCAAAATTAGCGATTAGCAATTTTGCATGCCATATTTTTTACCTACATAGCATTTCACACTTTTGCGACTCGCAAACGCATAAATTCGCAGAATTTATGCATTTGCGATTCGCAAACGCGTACCTACATATGCCCCTAGAACACAAGGCAAGATGGAAACTGTATCTAATTATATAGCAGCTCTTAGGGGACTCAGTCAATTATGCGACTTTGGTAATTTGATTGACTCTCTCATTAGAGATCAGTTAGTGCATTGCACTAACAACACACACATTCAGGAGAAACTACTTGCTAAAACCCCTAATCTTAGAGAAGCGGCAGCCATTGTTAAATCGATAGAACATACGGCAAAGTGTATTAAAGAAATGAAAGCAGCCCCTGAATTAGTAGCTAATGTGCATGAATCAGAAGTAAAAGCTGAAGTGTGCAATGTTAAAAGTGGTGAAAATGTACAACAAAGTAATAGTTCTAATGTTAGTGAGAAACTTAGATGTTACAGGTGTGGAAGCAATAACCACCTAGCTAACTATGCTCAATGCCCGGCTAGGAACTTTTCTTGTAAAATAAATGCAATAGAAAGGGTAATTTCGCCAGGGTGTGCAAAGAAGGTGAAACTCATAGCAAAGAAGGAGCCAACAAGGATAATACCCAAACAAAAGAAATTAGTATTGATAATCCTGAAGAGAAGAAATATGTATTTCAAGTCAAAATATGGGTCTGGCTGTGTTAACATGGTATACCCTAAATGTGAAATACTGCTTGACCGCTCCGCTGTCTCTATGTTCGCTGACTCCTGTTCTCCTTTCACCCTGCTGAACCGCAATGATTTTGAAAGTATGAACAACAAGGAAGATTTATTTGTTATGAAGCCTGACATTTCACCAACTGGGTACACCAAGGAACCCATACCTCTAATTGGCATTAAAGAGATGCACATAGAATTTAAAGGGAGGTGCACTAAAGCAAAGGTGCACATTGTCGAATCTGGTTCTAATCTCTTAGGGTGGCAACGCCAGAGGGAGTTGGGTATTATCTTGGACCCCAACAACTCAGAACAAGTTCTTTTAACCAATGAAGATCCCAAAGGTAGTGACATATGTGAAGAATTTCCTAAGCTTTTTGAGAACAAACTTGGACTCCTCCATGACTTCCAGCACAAGATCAAAGTAAATGCTAAACCAATAGTACACAAATTGCGACCTGTTCCACATCTAATGAAGGAACCTACAGAGAAAGAAATCAGAAGGATATGTGAGTTAGACATAATTCAACCCATCACCACCTCGGAGTGGCTAGCCCCGATCGTTATTGCCTCAAAGGCCAATGGTGACGGTATTAGAGTTTGCATGGACTTATGTAGTTTGAATGAGAGCATCTGGGTGGAGAGGTACCCGTTACCCAACATAAATCACATGCTCAGTACCATGGGACGCGCCAATGTTTTTAGTGTCATCGACTTATCGCGGGCATACCGTCAAGTTGATCTCCACCGAGATTCGAGGCCTTTGACTGCATTCATAACCCCACAAGGTGCATTTAATTTAAGAGGTTACCCTTTGGACTGGCGTCAGCAGCCGCTGTATTCCCAAAAATTATGCATCATATCCTGGGGTAGGTGGAACACTGCCTGTGTTTCCAGGATGATATTTTGGTGTACGGAGACTCTCTGGAAGAGCATGACCACACCCTAAGGACGGTACTCACCAAACTCATGGATGCAGGACTAACAGTTCAGAAATCTAAGTGTAGGCTCCGAGTTCCGTCTGTGGACTATTTGGGACAATCTGTATCTGAGAAGGAGTTCCACCCCAAACTGAGTCTTCTTGCTGCTGTTTGTGATGCTCCTCAACCAAAGAACAAGGAAGAACTAAAGTCATTACTAGGGCTGCTAGAGTATATGCCCAAGTATGTCAGGAATTTTGCCACCAAATGGGACCCCTTGCGCAGCCTTCTTAAGAGGAATGCAGAATTTGTCTGGGAAGACAGTCACAGGAGAATTGTGGACGCATTGAAGGAAGAAATTCTGAAGTCACCAGCCCTGAGCACCTTTGATGATTGAATGAATGAATAGAGAATTTTTAAAGCGCAGACTTAGCTCAATGGCATCACGGTGCTGAATACACATCAATATGCAAGCAGACAGAAGCCCAGCCAGGTCTTTAAAGTCTTTTGAAAGATTGTGTGAGATCGTGGCCCCGAACGATCATGCGGGGGAGAGTTCCAAGCATTGGCAGCAGCAAATGAAATAGCTCTCCTGCACTATCTCATCCTTTTGAACCTAGGAACCGTAAGGAGATTCTTTTTTGCTGACCCAAGGTTCCTCGAGCATGCATACTGTTGGAATAAGGCCTTGATGCCCAACGGACCCAGGCCATAGTATGCGTTGTAGGTGAGGCAGAGGGTCTTAAACATAATTCTGCGATCCAACGGGAGCCAGTGCAGTGAAAGAAGGGAAGACGAGACTGAGTGATGTTTGGGTAGATCCATCACCAGCCTTGCAGCGGCATTCTGCACCAGCTGCAGGTGGCACAGCTGGCCGTTATTGGTGCCTAAATAAAGGGCGTTGCAATAGTCCAATCTGGACAATATTAATGCAACCACCACTTTTTTACGGGCATCAAATGAAAGGAACTGAGAAATGTTCCTTATGAGCCGGATGAGCCCAAAGCAGGTGGCCACTGTCCTAGAGAGCTGCAAATTCAGAGATAGGGAATCACAACTCCCAGGTTTTTACCATTGGAAACAGGAGTTGGGCAGGTACCTAAGGAATCAGGCCACCACTCCCAAGACCAGATGTCTGTCCTGTCCCCAAAAATCAGGACCTCAGTCTTCTCGCCATTCAATTTTAGATAGTTTTGTACCATCCATGACAAGACTGCTGGCATGCAATTTTTAAAACTCTGCGCGGAGTCAATGACATTTTACATGATCGACGCCATTATTTGGGTGTCGTCCGCATAAGACAACACCTCCAACCCAAACGATTTCACCACCCTTGCAAGAGGGGCAACATAGATAGTAAACAGAGTAGGGCTTAGGGAGTAGCCCTGAGGCACTCCACAAACAAGGGGGGTAGAATCCAAAGAAAAACCTCCCAGTTTAACTGTTTGAGACCGCTCATCAAGAAAGGAGGCAAGCAGGTCCAAGGCCGAGCCCCCAACACCTATCTCCCTGAGACGCTCCACCAATCTCAGGGGAGCCAGGGTATCGAATGCTGCGGTAAGATCAAGTAAAATCAAAAGGGTGGTATGCCCTGCATCTACCTGAACTCGTGTGTGATCAAGTACCGCAGTGAGGGCAGTCTCCGTGCTGTGACCTTCTGAATCCATGTTGAGAGCTATCCAAGAAATTATGCTCCCTCAAATAGGCACTCAAGTGAAAATTCAAATGGGATTCTAAAATCTTTGCTGGGACCGGCAGAAGGGAAATGGGACGGATTTTTTTTTAGATTTGACGGATCTAATGAGGCTTTTTTTTAAAGTGGCCTAACCACTGCCGCCTTCCAGGTCAGAGGATACTGGCTCAGGGAGATGGCTAAATTTAAGACCGTGGTGAAGTGCGGAATGAGTGCCACTTTCGCAATTTTAAGAACCTTTAAAGGACAATGATCCATGGGCGATCCCGACCTAACTACTTCAATTAGGTGCTCAACAGTTTCAGGTGTAAGCTTTGGAAAAGCACATAGAGTGGGAGATACCATATTACTGGAGCTATGCATAGGATAGATTTCAGGCAGGGCATCGCATGTCTGATTCAGATTTAAAATCTCCAACTGAGCATATATATCAGATATCTTAGAGCAGAAAAAAGAAGAAAGACTGTCGCAAAGCTCCTGAGACGGCTCCGCAGAGTCATAAGCTGTAGGCGCGACAAGGGAATTATAGATGTTAAAGAGCTCCTTAGGCAATTTAAGTTCCTCTGAGATCGTTGAGCAATAACTTCCCTTTTCCTCAATAATAGCTGTTCTATATGCATTCAGGGATTGTTTGTACAACTCTCTGCCCAAAGGAGCAAGATCCCTGCACCAGAGTCTTTCCTTCCTTCTGCACTCCTGTCTCAACTTACGCAATCGGTCAGAGAACCAGGGTGCAGAAGGCTTTTTTCTCACCGAATAATAAGGTTTTTTGGGGGGCTAGAGTGTCCATCACTGCTAATAACTTTTTAGAAAGCGTATCTGCTGCCGAGTCATGCACTTAGATGTTCTGAGAGCTGAAAATCCGTAAAAGCATTGGCGACCGATTCATTGCTGATCAGATTAAAATTTCGTTTGTCAGCAGCTTTCAGGTTTCCAGATTGAAGATTACCAGATGTTGAGACCCTTAATTCAAAAGGAATAGCAAAGTGGTCTGACCAAGCTAACGGAAGGGGCTGTCCCACCAATATCAGATGACCATTAGAGAAAATCCCATCTAGGTTGTGGCCTGCCACATGTTTGGGAGATTTAACTAATTGTGGAAATCCACAGCCGTTCATGCATTCAGTGAGAGTTTGTGTATCGTGGCTTGTGTTATTTTCTAAGTGAAAATTAAAGCGGCCCTAGGGCCTGGTTGCCTATAACAAAAGACCCCAAAAAACTTTCAGTGGGGGCCGAATTTATGGAAGGAAGAAAACTATTCTCATCACCGATGCCTCTGATAGAGGGTTGGGAGCTGAATTAATCCAAAAAGAAGAGGGAGAAGAAAAGATCATAGCCTTCGCCTCTCGTTGCCTTTCAGGAGCCGAAACAAACTAACCTGTGATAGAGAAAAAAGCATTGGCGTGCTTCTGGGCGGTGAGGCACTTCAAGTTTATCCTGTGGGGGCTAAAGTTTACCATAAGAACGGATCACAAACCGCTCATTTATGTGTTCTCTGTGAAAGGCATGGAAAACTGTACTCCCAGATTAGGAAAGTGGATATTGGGGCTGGAGAGTTATTGTTTCAAAGTTGAATACATGCCAGGAAACAAAAACCAAGTTGCAGGTTTTCTGTCCAGGTCACCTTTTGAAAGTGAATGCAAAGAAGCATTTTTTGGATAGTTCACTTTTAGCTGTGAATGGACCAGCTATCACTGAAGAAGAATAGGAAAAAGATATGCAACTAGACGAGCAGTCAATAAACTGAATAAAGTCATAGTTGAAGGCTGGCCAGACAAGCGTATGGAAGTTGATGACGACTTAAAAAGTTTCTGGGAAGTCCATTTAGAACTGAGCATTTTAGGAGGAAAAGTTCACCGGAAGGGTAAATTGGTTCCTCCTAGTGATGTAAGAAGAAGAATCGTGGAATTTGCCCACGAAGGACACCTAGGACGCAGCCTGACTAAGAGCACAATCAGAGCTAATTACTGGTTCCCAAGTATGGATACCATGGTCGAATGCCTAGTCATTGATTGTGTAAGCTGCGGCAGGAGTGATGAATCCACATCCATCTGCAGAGCACCTTTTCCCCCAGTTTCTGTTCCCAAGAAACCTTGGAGAAAATTGGCCATGGATGTGATTGGACCAATGGATCATCTAGGGGAAAACAAAAAGTTAATGCTGGTATTGGTGGACTATACATCCCACTGGATAACGCAGAGATTTGTACACAGTGCAAACACTAAATCGGTTGTCAAGTTCCTTAAAGAGACCTTCGCTACTGAGGGCATACCTACGTCCATTGTGACGGACAACGGTGTACAATTCACCTCTCAGGCCATGAGGGAATTCTCTGAGAACTATAACATCAAACATGAGAAAACTGCTTTGTATTGCCCTAAGGCCAATGGGTTGGTCGAGAGAGTGAACCGACTCATAAAGGAACATCTTCAGTTGGCTATAGCCAGTGGTTTCGAAGTAGAATCATCCTTGTGTGAATGTTTGTGGGCTTTTCACACCACCCCCAACACCATTACTGGAATCTCCCCTTTTATTTCTCCCAGGGGTAGGGAACCTGGTACTAAACTAAACCCTAATTGGCTAAAGGGGGGGTAAACCTGTTAATATTGACACTGAGGAGGTGGGAAGGAATATCTTACGCCACCAGGAATCTTACGAGAACTGGTATGATACCAGATATGGTGTCAAACACCACAAATATAAGGTAGGAGACTGGGTACAGGTCAAACGCAGTGTCAAGGATCACAACAATCAAAGCAGGTTTTGCCCACCATGTAAAGTGTCTAAAGTCTTCAACAATGTAGATCTGTTAGAAAATGGTCAACTGTGGAGTTGTGATAAAATTGTAAAATGTTGACTAAGTAAGGGAGGTGTGTTGTAATAATCACTTTATATATGGAACCTTCCGCCACCCCTTCCCTTCTTTTCATAATGAAATCTTCTGAAGAAGCTTACCTTAGAATGTTGAGTGAGGTGAAGTGTAGGTGGAGAGTGGATGGTCAAATAAAGAAATCTTCACAGTTACCTGGTGTCCGGTATTCTTCTCAACAAATACTTAATTAGGTTACCCTGAAGGGCCAGTTCAGGTCTGCAGAGCCCTAGTTCCAACCATAACCTGGTGTTCCATGCATGCCTGGGTACTTGCTGCACAGTCTTGTGGGTTCTCACCTGAGCTGCTGCTGTAAGTTTTTCTAAGGCTTCTGGAAATGCCAAATGACCATAGTTAATGTCCGGGATTAGTTTAGCCTTAAGGAACCTCAACATGGGGTCTGCTGTAGGGCTGGACAAGCGTTAGCGTAGGCGTCTCATTGTTAGAATTACACTGTCGGTTTTGGCAGTTCAGTGTTTATATGAGTTGCCGGTGTTGCACTCTCATGTAGCCAAACCCCAACATAATTGTAGGCTCTGGTGGTCCCAATTTGGTGATCTCTCAAATTCCAGACTGCTTGTTTTTTGTGGTGATATCTGCCGAATATCATTATCTTTGTTTTACTCTGGTTGACTGTCAAGTAATTTTCCTTATTATACTTCCCCAGCTCTTTTAATACTCTTTGGAGGCCCACCCTTGTGTGATCCATCACTACGGTATCATCTGCGTACTGAAAAATTTCCAGTCTCACCGTGCCCAGTATCGGTGGAACTATTCTTGCCTCTTTCAGAGCTCCTCCCATGTCTGCTGTATAGAGGTTAAATAATAGGGGGGCCAAGACATAGCCCTGCTTCACTCCGTTGTTGGTTTAGACTCTTGCTGATAGCGCTGTGGGGATTATCTTGACTTGTACCCAGGTCCCCCCATGAAGGGATATGATGGCTTTCAAGAGCTTTGATGGAGCCCCCCAGGCTGACAGTTTTCTCCAGAGTTTACCCCTATCAACTCTAGCAAAAGCTGTGCTGTAATCAATAAAACAGCAAAACAATGGCAGGTGCCTGTCTTTTACAGCTCGTTTTGAGAGGTAGGCCAGGGCCATGATGTTGTCCGTTGGTGCGCTGTTTGTCCTAAAGCCGGTCTGGTAGAACGGTAGTATTTTCGTTGTTATTAGCCCAGTCCTTTAGTTCTCTCAATAATAGTTTGGCATAGGCTTTGGCTTCTATGTCCAGCAGGGCCACCAGCCTATAGTTGGCGGGGATGGAGTGGCCACCTTTCTTATGAAGGGGAACAAGGATTGATCCTTTCCATGATTGTGGAATTATTGCCGTTGAGTAAGCAAAGTTGTATAAAAGGGTAAGGATTGAGGCAAAGAATGGTTGGACTAATTTCAATGCCGGGCCTGGAATGCCATTAGGGCCTGAATCCCCATCGTTCCTCATTTTCCTGATCTCCCATATTATTTCTACTTCTGTGAAGCCAGTACCCTCAAACCTCATTGATCCTACTTCAGATATGTGCTTGGGTAGAGTATCTATGTGAGTACCTATTTTCCTGGTGTTCTTAGGAAAGGCATACTCGGCAGCTGATATACCTCTAATGTATAAGCCCCTTACGTATGCTTCCCACTCATTGCTTGCAAAGTTATTCTCCTCGCTCCTAAGCTGGGAGCTCAGGCGGTTGATATACCTCCATAATTTGGCGTTGTTCTTTTCCTTTAACAGGGTGAATACTGTGAGCCATTTTTGTTCCATTTCTTTACTCTTGTGCTCGCCTACTTTCCTCCTATGGAGGCCCCTTCTGCCGATGTTCCTCTTTTCTTCCTTCTTCTGAGTGCCTTCATAAAAGCACCTTTACATTGACTCAAGCTCTTCGGTATCTGTGGGTTCTTTGAAATAGGGACCTTGTGGCCAAGTATTTTTCTACAATTTGTTTTGCCCAGCTTTCGCCACAGGTCTTCTGTCAGAGCTTCCCAGAGACCAGTCGCCTCTGAATGGATCTCCCGCAGTCCTCGAGATACCACGTTAGAGCCCTCGCCTGGATTTTTCCTTCGAGTTTGGTTGTCCATTTTATTCTTTTAATGGCTCTGAAACGTTCATCCCGTGTGGATTCTTCCATCATTTTCTGGGGGTCTGCTGATTCCATTCCTAGGTTGAATGTTGCGCATAGAGGCCTATGATCGCTTTCCCCTCTGTCGTCGACCTGAAAGTCTTTCAATTTACCGGCCGATTTCTCATTGATTAAAATATAGTCAATAGTGGATATGTTCCTGAATGATGGTTTAGGGCTCCACAAGGGTAATCGTAGTTTCTTCATGAAGTGAGTTGAGTAAAGTTTAAAAATTTTAAAAAGAGAGAGCAATGGGCCCACCTTGTGCCCCTTGTTTTGTTTGCCAGGGGCCCTTTCCAAACCTCTCAAATTAAAATCTCCTCCAATGATTACATTGTAATGCTCGTATTTAAGTAATATTTCTTCCAGCGTGTTGGTAAATGATTCCATGCTGGCTGGAGTCAGTGCCGAGTTGATATAGCAATTTATGAGCAGCAAATTAAACGTCTGGCGGCCCGCCCTTAACCCAGCGATTGTCATTACTTGCAGGTCTGGGGAGTTTTCTCTTATTTATGTAGATATTAGTTCATGCGCAAGGCTTATGAAAATTGAAAGACCCGCGGAGGGGTGTCCGAAGAATTTTTGTTGTTGTTGCATTTATCCGATGGTCCTGGAAGCCCGCTATGGGTGTTGATGTCATTGACCAGGTTTCTTGACAGCATATGATGTCCCTATTTGCGAGTTAGTCCTGTACTTACTTGTTCCCTGCCTTTTTGTTTAACCTTGCAATGTTCCATGATACGAGAGTTAGTTCTTGAGGGAGGTTGGAGTTTTGGCCTGGGTGTTGATCTTCCCGAACCGACATTTCCCTTCCTACTCTAATGGAAACTTGATTTTTGCTAGGGGTTCCGTTGCCAATTCTCGCCTCTTGTAGCCTGCTTAGTTTGACCCATTAGCACTCTTCGCATATTGTTTCTTTGAAAGATAGAAATATTTATTGGTGTACTAGGGCATTCATTGATATGTTCCCCTCGTTTTCTGTTGTGGTTAGTGCCTTTCAAGATTGATGTGGCCCCCGGCCGCTCTTTTTGAGGTATGAGGACGGAGGAATATTTAGGTTGAATGGGTTCTGTTACTTCTATGCCCCAGCTTGCAAATTGCTGAGCTTCTCCAAGAACTGCCCGTTGGAGAGAATGTTTGCTAAAGCCCAGGAGGGTTGAATCGTCATGGCTGTCTCCTTGTGACCTTTTAACTTTACCCACTCTATATTTTCTGAAGTGATCTGAGACAGGGACGTGACATGGCCAAAAAGTCGGAGTACTATTAGTTTTGTTTAGGATGTCATGAGGGCCTTCCATGTGGTACCTATGGGTGAGCACCACCTCATATAATGTGAGTGTTTCCACCGGATTTTTTGTTTGCGTAGCCCCCTCATTGCACTGGCTACGTGATCTCAAACTTTGGGTGGTTTGATTGAGGTTCGCCAGTGTTGTTCATCTTCCGCCCTATTGTTGTTTCCCAACCAGCTTTCTTTTTGCTTTTGCTCCATCAGGGGAGAGGTAGTGTGCTCCTTTGGGCCATAATGACCCTTCAGTTCCAGTAGGTTATAGAGCCTTATTTATGTGGAGGCATACTCCTTACCCAAGCTGACCCTGTCTGTTGTCACCTGGACAGCCATTGATGTTGACCCTGCTGGTTGTAGTAGGTCCACCTGGTCCGCCTGGTCCTCATGGTCCCTGCCTTGTTGCGTTACACCATCTCTCCCTCTTTCCTCATCCTTTTCTTTATCTGCTGGTATGCTCTGGCTCTTAATCTTCTGTTTGAAGTTAAAAATCGTGTAGGGTGGCAGTGAGTTACTTTTCTCCACGGTTTTGTGGCTGTTCAGCATTGCCGGCAGAATAGATCTTCTTTTCATTTTTGATCTCTTCAGCTGTTTCTTCAGCTTTTTCTT
Source organism: Lissotriton helveticus (assembly GCF_964261635.1). Lineage (NCBI taxonomy): Eukaryota > Metazoa > Chordata > Amphibia > Caudata > Salamandridae > Lissotriton > Lissotriton helveticus. The sequence goes on from NC_136057.1 coordinate 2,094,531,893, forward strand.
AGCCCTCCTTGTTAGGGTACTACTGAGCTGGCTCCTACTTCCCCCTCCACAGTCACTTTCTGCTCTCCGGCTTCTTTGTGACTGGGCTTGCCAGAGTTTCCTTGGTGTCGATCTTTGTCGGGGGTGCCAGTGTCTCTAGGCTGTTGTGCTCATTTTCTCTGGCTTTTGTTTCTATGTCCCTCGCTCGGCTGTGTTCTCCATTGGTCACCATTGTGTGATTTCCATTTGCCAGTGATTCAATTGTTTCAGGTTTCTTTGATGATTCACCTCTACTCTTGGTTAGTGCCACTATGTCCCCCAATATTTCCGGTAACTCAGACCACTTTTCTATTATGTCGGCACATGAACTTGTTCGAGCTATCATTGCCTGTTTGTAGTTGATTGTTGCCTCCGATTCTTCCAACTTGTGGCCCTGTTTCACTAGGGATTGGGCTATTGATTGAAGAAGGTCAACTTGGATCTCCATTTTGGTTGATTGCCATATCAGGGCCTTGGCTATTGACTTTTGTGCTTCTCTGATGGTTATCAAATGGGGGGTATCTTCTTGCTCAACAAGATCTTTCTGGCCTGGTGGTGGGGACATCCCTCCTTGATCTTTAGCCTGTTTTTTTTTACCATGTTCCCTCTCCCAATGAGGTTGGGGGTGAAGTTCAAAGTCCTTTCAGTTGTTTGCTCTAGTTTTGTAGAAAGGAGTCGGTGAAGACTCCTGTCTCTGACGAATCAAGCTGTCGGCATCCAGTTGATGGGGCCATTGTAATCAATAGCGAGATATCTCACGGGCTGGTGCGCACCAGATCTTTGCCCTCAATAGGCTCCGGCATGTCCGGTATGTCCTCCTCCTGATGCCAATGAATCAAGGCTTTGATCGGTAAAAGACTGTATGTCATATCAGTGGGCTTCCTAACAGTTCCTTCGACTGCTGTGTCCCTCCCGGGGTCAGTGTCACCGATCCTTTCATTATGTAGTTTACTGTTCTACCCTACATCTCCCACATTATGCCCGCTAGAAAGAGCCAGATTTGGACCTTCCTGTTCCCATTCTTTCTGCATCTGGTCCTGGTCCCGGTCCCCTTCATCGGGCTGCAGACGGCTTCCTTCCCCAGCAGGGGGATTTTTGCTGTGGAGTAGCTCATTAAGTGCCTGGCCGGGCCCCATTAGTTGTGGATTACTCGCTGTGGTCTCATCGGTTCCTCCGGGGGACATACCCTGGGGTGGTGAGCTGCCCGGTGCCTGAAAGTAATGGGTAATGAGCCCTTGTTGGGGGGCTGTAGAAGGGGGCTCGCTGTGTTCGACTCTTGTCTTAAATTCTGAGCTGTATTTCTTGTGACCCTTATTGTTTGATATTTGTGGGCATTTTTATCAGGATCCATCCTCTTTAAATTGGTCAGGTTTCCCTTGAGCATTTTCCTTCTGCATCAAAGAGAGGGTGTTTAGGGAATTGACGACGAATTGGGGAATTGACTCCCTTTTGCTTTTTAGTCTGTTCCTTTGCACACTTTTCTATGTGTGCTGCTTGGGCCATGCTCCTCGCCCCACAGTGCTGTGCCAAAAGATATGCGCATTAACTCGCCCCCCTGCAGCCGTCTTCCGTTGTCTCACTGCTTTTGCACTCACTGCTTGCACACTGAGCTCACTCCAGGAAAGCCCCAGGAAGGCAGACGACAGATCTCCTTTAGCAGGCTCCTATGACCCCCCGGCGAGGGTCTTTTCGGCGAGAGCCTGGCTCGCCAAAGTAGCCAAGTGAGAGTGTTGGTATTAATGTTTTGGCTGGGGATGGCGGGGTTTGATGGGGTTAAAAGGCCAAAACGGAGCAGAGAAGGAGCCGGGGCCGGAATGCGAGGGGAGGGTCGGTTAGCAGTTAGCGTTTATCAGTGTTGGCTCCGTAGGTTTTCTCCACTTTCTCTCATTCAGGTGCCGAGCACTGCGGCTCCCTCACCACTCATCTTGTTCTCTAGTCCGTCACTGTTCCATCACTATTCCGCGGCTGCTGCTCTCTATCACAACCACGTGACCATAAACTGCTGGTCCTCAACACATTTTCTGCAGAGTCCAAAACCCTGTCTGAAGTTTCAACACTTGTGTTGATTAAGAACGGAAAACAGGTTCGACATACACAAATTTGGAAAACCGGGATGGAATTTGAACTGGCAGAAAGGAATATACAGCTACATTCATCAAAGTGAAATCGGCTCGCAAAGGGCCAGATTCTGAGAATCTGGCCCTTTGCCAGTGCAATTTTTGCATTAGGGATTCATCATCCCAAATGCAAAAATCGCAATTATATAATTCGCAAATTATCGAGGAATTGCATTTATGGAACCTCTATTTGAGATTCCTTAAATGCAATTCATGAAACATTTAAAAATTGCGAATTCGCAAATTTAGGCCACTATTTACCGCGAAGTCAAACCTCGTGGTAAATAGAGGAAACTTAGAAAAATGCACTTAAGTGCATTTTTCTAAGTTGTATATTAGACACACACATGTCCCAAGGACATGTGTGTGCGTAACACCAGCATCCTATGTCATTTCAGGGGTGCAACAGGGTGTCCATTGGACACCCCTGCACCCTTGAAATCGCAAAATCAAAATGCGAATCGCTAATAGCGATTCGCACATTGATATGTCTTCCCATTCATTCCTATGGGCCTTTAGGCCCATAGGAATGAATGGGGAGTTATTCCTTATTTGCGATTAGCAATTAGCTAATCGCAAATAAGGAAGCTCTAGGAATCGCAATAAATATTGCGATTCCTACATGAATCCCGTTTTGCGAGTCTGTAATAGCGATTCCTTATTATTCGCTATTACAGACTCGCAAAACATGCCAATGATGAATCTGGCTGATAGATCGAAAAAGAGAGCCAGCCCTGAGGAAGTTGTGGGATTGACACCCTAGTCAACGAAACAAATGTTGGCTAAAAGCTAAAGATCTAGGAACCAATTAAAGAATACAAGATCAACAAGAAAATTTGGAGATTATGTCACTTTTTATGTTATGTTATGTTATGTTATGTTATGTCGAGCAGAGCACGCTAAAGGCAGGTGGTATATTGTGGTCTCATTATTCAGTGCCAGATAACGCAAGCATACTGCAAAATACCGTAAAATGTGAAATTACCAGTACTACTACAGCATATTTCCTACCACATTGATAGACTCGCATCACTTTATGCAGGAAATGGTAGTTGAGCTAGATTGATCTAAAAGCGGTGGGTTATAAACAAACCATATATTCTTTAATGTAAAACTCCCTAAAGTCACCAAAGGCACCCCGTTGTGCTTTATACAGCTTCCAATAAATACAACAACACCAGAAACAAATACTTACAGGGGTACAGCTTGACAAATTCGTCCTCTTTTGAAGGTTTTCGCACCAAGTGTTTGCAGGGAAAGAACAAAGAGCTGCCTCGCGGTGATCTCATAAGTTGCTTATAGATTTACTCGTTGTGCTGTGGACATGATGAAACACGTTCATGATCTTTTTTCCCCTCAATCACTAATAGTGCCAGTGCCGAACTACATTTACTGTAATTATTGCTTAGGTCTCCTGGTTATCTTGCGTTTCAGCAGTGGCTAGCGTTTTTTATCAACAGTTGTCCCCGATATGTTGCTTCTGTTAAATATTAAATATGGCTGTATGAATCACAGCCAAACTCAAACAAAATAAGAAAAGAGGGAAGTGCATCCCGTATGGTTATGGAAAGAGGGTTGGTGTGTGATTCGAATGGATAAGGCAGCTTCTATCTGATACAGCATTAGCCCTCTGCAATGTGACGTCCGCACGTTTTTCAGCCAGCTTTTCACAGCTATTCAAAGCCAGATTCTAGCTGCGAGACCAGCAGTCTGCAGCGGACCCAGCTAGGGAAGAACACCAAAACTGATGAGATAACATATGAGTGGCTCTGGTATCAGGTTGATGTGAGAGTGTCAGATGCTCTTATGCATGGGTAGAGAGTACTCTCTCATTCTCCTCAGTGGTTAGTACAGTGAAAGCCTTTTACGCCACAAGGAGTCCAATGAAGTTTAGTATATGTCCACTCTAGCAGTTTAACAATCACCAGCAAGATTGGCACACAGAATTCACAACCCGTGAACTTGACAGTTAAATGGACAGAAAAAAGAAACCCTGCACTCTGCAGCTGCCCACCCCTCCACTCACACTCAATCTGTCTCTGGTGTGAATGCTCAACTGCATGCAAACACAATTGTCCTCAGTCCATTCATACATACTGTCACACACCCCCTCAGGATACTACAACATCTCATGTATTCCGAAGGGCAAATTGCTTCTAGAGAAGAAGTTGCGTAATAGCCAGAGCTCCCGATTATGGGACTTCGAAACGATGTTTGAGTCTTGGCATCCGCTCATCTTACTGTGATTCTGGCCAAAACATTTTAATGTCCCTATGCTTAAAATAGAAAAGCATTGGCAAAGCCATTTGGTTTCAAATATGCAAAATCTATTGGCTTTGTCAATGTTTTTTACTTGTTGCACAGCAGATGAGCTGCTTTGCACCGTGGCTTAAAGGTAAAAAAAACAAGCACTAAGACGCGGTCAATGCTGGCTGCACTATAGCGCTTTTTAAATTTTACTTTAAGCCAAGTATAAAACATGCACAAAAACAATAATAACGCCAATAGATTTTGCATTGGCGAAACCTATTGGCTTTGCTAATGCTTGTTTGTTTTACTAATAAATTGGGTGCTGTTTGACAAATTTTCATGAAGTTTTCAAAACTAGTTTGCCACTCACTTCAGCTGCTTTTTGGAAAGTTTTGGGGTGATCAATCTAGTGAGGGCTGGGAAAAAGAGGGTCCCAAAATGCATTTTCCAATGCAATTTCGCATAAGATTTTAGACACGACTACAGCCTAAAAAGCTGAATTTGGGAGATAGTTAGATCATGGTCCAGAAAGATTGCTTTTTGTAACTTGGTAAAAATCTGTTCAGTAGTTTCGGAGGTTATAAACAAAAAAGTTATATATATATATATATATATATTCACTGAAAAAACCATAGGTTTCAAGCACGTTATAGTTAGGAATTAGCATTTAAAAAACCTTAGAAATTCACTGAAAAAAACATAGGTTTCACACATGTTATAGTTAGCTGGGCATTTCACTCATACAAAACCATTGAAATACCCCCATTATAGTTAGTTCAGCTAACTATAACTCGCGAGCCCGCAATGCACTGCTGATGACGTCACATATTACATCACTCATGACATGATCAGTGACATCACTCATGACATCACTGATGACATATATTTATTTATATATCTTTTATATAGCAGGCAATGATATCCTATGGAAGGAAATTCAAGTTACTGGTAAGTACAGTTACATTTAGTTTTCAGGAATAGTAGTAAAGTAAAGTAAAGTCCACATTTGTAAAGCGCACAATCACCTGTAAGGGTCTCTAGGCGCTGGGGGCCGTCGGGAAGATTAAGCGAGCTATTGCCCAGAGTCACATGGTGCTGGGCTAACCTGCCGCCGGAGCCGGGGATCGAACCGTGGTCCCCAGATTCCAGCATCAGTCGCCCTGGCCGCAGCGCCACACCTCTCCCCCAGTAGTGAGCTGAAAGATGCAGCACTGAGGTCTCTCCTGATAACAGGTGAGTAAATCGAAATTCGTAGTTTGGCTGATTTTTGAGAAATTTTTTAAAGTTCCAAAACTCCACACTTAGAAGAATATCCAAGTAAAACATGTCAATGTTAGGCTATAGAAGGAAATTCAAGTTACTGTAAGTATGGTTACATTTACTTTCAGGGTCCGTCCTGGGCTCAAAGATGCAGCACTGACGTCTCTCGTGATAACAGGTGAGTAAATTGGAATTCCTAGTTCGGTTGATTTTTTAGGAATTTTTTAAACTTCCAAAACTCCACATTTAGAAGAATTTCCAAGTGAAACCAGTCAATGTTAGCCTATGGAAGGAAATTCAAGATACTATAACTATGATTAGAATTACTTTTCAGGACCAGTAGTGGGCTGAAACATGCAGCAATGAGGTCTCTGCTGATAACAGGTGAGTAAACTTGACCTCCTGAGGCGGTAGCCGGGAGAGTCGCTCTCTGACTTTTTAATTTGATTGTAATACTGTGATTTTAGACAGCTTTTACATCCATTTTGAGTGTATTATTGTGATTTTACTACTAAATATACCTCACTTGCCTGGGCACACCCGCGCAGCGGTTGGAACGCTGCCGCGGGATATTTCCTCGTGTTGCCGCCACCCCCCCTGGGACACACAGGCCACGCCCAGCACCATTCAGGCCACGCCCCTTTTTTCGAGTATTTAAAGCGCGTCGCAGAACAGCGCGAGCCCGAACACTTTGACCTCCTGAGGCGGAAGCCAGGAGAGTCGCTCTCTGACTTTTTAATTTGATTGTAATACTGTGATTTTAGACAGCTTTTACATCCATTTTGAGTGTATTATTGTGATTTTACTACTAAATATACCCCACTTGCCTGGGCACTCCCGCACAGCGGTTGGAACGCTGCCGCGGGATATTTCCTCGTGTTGCCGCCACCCCCCCTGGGACACACAGGCCACGCCCACCACCATTCAGGCCACGCCCCTTTTTTCGAGTATTTAAAGCGCGTCGCAGAACAGCGCGAGCCCGAACACTTTGACCTCCTGAGGCGGATGCCGGGAGAGTCGCTCTCTGACTTTTTAATTTGATTGTAATACTGTGATTTTAGACAGCTTTTACATCCATTTTGAGTGTATTATTGTGATTTTACTACTAAATATACCTCACTTGCCTGGGCACTCCCGAGCAGCGGTTGGAACGCTGCCGCGGGATATTTCCTCGTGTTGCCGCCACCCCCCCTGGGACACACAGGCCACGCCCACCACCATTCAGGCCACGCCCCTTTTCCCGAGTATTTAAAGCGCGTCGCAGAACAGCGCGAGCCCGAACACTTTGACCTCCTGAGGCGGAAGCCGGGAGAGTCGCTCTCGGACTTTTTAATTTGATTGTAATACTGTGATTTTAGACAGCTTTTACATCCATTTTGAGAGTATTATTGTGATTTTACTACTAAATATACCTCACTTGCCTGGGCACTCCCGTGCAGCGGTTGGAACGCTGCCGCGGGATATTTCCTCGTGTTGCCGCCACCCCCCCCGGGACACACTGGCCACGCCCACCACCATTCAGGCCACTCCCCTTTTTCAAGTATTTAAAGCGCGTCGCAGAACAGCGCGAGCCCGAACAATTTGACCTCCTGAGGCGGTAGCCGGGAGAGTCGCTCTCTGACTTTTTAATTTGATTGTAATACTGTGATTTTAGACAGCTTTTACATCCATTTTGAGTGTATTATTGTGATTTTACTACTAAATATACCTCACTTGCCTGGGCACTCCCGCGCAGCGGTTGGAACGCTGCCGCGGGATATTTCCTCATTTTGCCGCCACCCCCCCTGGGACACACAGACCACGCCCACCACCATTCAGGGCATGCCCCTTTTTTCGAGTATTTAAAGCGTGTCGCAGAACAGCGTGAGCCCGAACACTTTGACCTCCTGAGGCTGATGCCGGGAGAGTCGCGCTCTGACTTTTTAATTTGATTGTAATACTGTGATTTTAGACAGCTTTTACATCCATTTTGAGTGTATTATTGTGATTTTACTACTAAATATACCTCACTTGCCTGGGCACTCCCGCGCAGTGGTTGGAACGCTGCCGCAGGATATTTCCTCGTGTTGCCGCCACCCCCTGGGACACACAGGCCACGCCCACCACCATTCAGGCCACGCCCCGGTTCCCACCCACTATTTAATATGTGCTTCCACAGGACGCGCAGCGGACGAGCGCAGCGGGGGCGCCTAAGGCAAGCCCGTCTGCGCCCGTCCGCGACCAGACCGCGGCCAGGGCCAGGCATGCTGAAGGTGAGCGGGCGTACGGAGGAAGGACTGTTTGGTCTAGGGATGACCTATGGGCCCTTAACACTTTATCTGAGTGCTGCACTCATACGATTGATCCTCAGACTCACGCTGTGCCTCAGATATGAGGGAGGTGCGGCCTATCACTGCCACCAAGACACACCGCGAGGCCTTCTAAATATCAGTAGCTGACTAATAAAGGCCTGAGAGCAGGCCTTCTGAATTGTAGATCCCTAGTTAAACACACAGACGATATCTGGCTATTACTAGAAGAACATGAGTGGGATGTTCTGTTTTTAACAGAAACATGGATCAATGAGGATAACATGACCGCCATAGCGCTGGCAGTTCCTCTGGGATACAAAATATGTTTCTCAAACCGCACAGGCGCGAAAAGAGGTGGAGGTGTTGCTGTTATATTTAAAGAACAGCTTGCACTAACTTCCTCGGCCCCTACTATAATTCGGGGAATTGAGGGACTTCACTTCTGTTTCCAGGTGAGTCCTCAACTATCGTTAGCGGGCCTAGTGATCTACCGCCCTCCGGGCAGTGAGGATCCCAATTTGTTAACCCTGCTGGAGACGATTGTCCAGAGCTCGCTTCTCCACCCTCAATTCATTGTAGTCGGAGATTTTAACATTCACATGGACAAGGCAAACTGCGCCCATGCAGAGCTGCTGAAATCCACACTAAATACAGCCAAGTTGAGATTGATTAATGACGGTCCGACGCACAGAGCGGGTCACACGCTCGATCTAATTTTCTCTAATATTAAGGATGTGACAGTGGAGAAACCTCTCACTGATCCCTTTTCAATTAAAGATTGCCACGTATAGCCCCTCCTCAAGTAAATGCTCTTTTTTAAAGAGACAATGGGAAAAATTAGTCCCTGATATCATGGGCCCTGTTTTGGCTCAAAATACCCCCTCTCTTACCTCAAATGCGAACATAGACGCTCAGCTACTCAATGATTGGATTGGGAATATGGTTTCCTCCATTGCTCCAGCCTCACGAGCAATATCTAAACGGTGCACCCCTTCCGCTCCCTGGTTCTCTCAGGACCTCAGGGCGGAGAAAACGGCCTGTAAGAGGCTGGAGAGACTGTGGAGGGTAAATTACGGCCCCCTAGAAAAAACCAAATATAAGGAAGCCTCTAAAAAATTTCAGAAGGCTATTAGAAAAGCAAAAAAACAGTTCTATGCGGATTCCATTGAACAAGCAGAGCAGTCGAGTAAACAGATCTTTAAGGTGGTACAGTCCTTTTTTAAACCACATTGCATTGAGAGGGAGGTTCCCCCTTCAACCACTCTCTGCGAAAATATTTCTGAGTTCTTTGACCAAAAAAAAATTAAACAAGTCTATGAGGCCTTTGGGCCAGAGAAAAACACGGTGAAATTAGACCGAGCCATTAAAGATGGGTTGGGTGAAACATTAACTCAATTCCAGGTTATACCGCTGAGTACGGTTAAGCAAGAACTAATCCGCTGCAAGTCGGGCTCATCGGACGATCCGTGTCCCTCCAAACTTTGGTCTGCCATAGCTGTTTTTGTAGCTCCTACATTACAACAGATCTGGAATTCGTCCATTGTTTCGGGGGTATTCCCGAATATCTGGAAGCATGCCACCCTTCTCCCGCTAAAAAAAAGCCTAATGGGGATCCAAAAGACCTCAGTAATCTACGCCCGATCTCTCTGCTAGCAGCACCGGGAAAAATGTTCGAGAAAATAATACAACGCCAGTTGAGCAAATTCATTGAGGATAACAATATACTACATGAGACACAGTCAGGCTTTCGTCCTGGCTTTAGCACAGAGACAACTCTTATTGAGGTGGCAGAGTCAGTAAGGTGGTCGATGGATTCAGGAAGCTCAGCTATGCTGGTGCTCCTGGATCTGTCGGCCGCCTTCGACACGGTCGATCATGCTAGACTCCTGACGCGACTGGCTGAGATAGGCATCTGTGACCAGGCTCTGGGGTGGCTACATTCCTATCTGTCCCAGAGGACACAAAAAGTGGCACTGGGGACTGTATCTTCTACCCCTAAAGTCCTCAGTTATGGCGTCCCGCAAGGGTTGGCACTCAGCCCCCTCTTGTTCAACATCTACCTCGCCCCACTCTTCACGCTGATTGCCAACTGGGGTGTCAAGGCAATTTCATACGCCGATGACACCCAATTGGTATTTCCGTATTCACAGGTGTCTCAGGAATCTTTCTCGAACTTTAAAGGCTGTCTCCAAGATGTGGCCTGTTGGATGAATACGAATACATTAAAACTGAATGCCAATAAAACAGAAGTGATCTTCTTTGGTAAAGGCCCCCCCACCATCAGAGCTTTGGTGGCCAGCGGAGATGGGACAAGCCCCCTTACCCAGCCTAACGGCAAAAAACTTGGGAGTGCGATGGGATGACAGTATGGCCTTTACCTCGCATATTCACCAAGTAGTTGGTTGCTGCTTGAGTAAACTGAGGAATCTGCGCAAGATTTTGAGACTTCTCCCGGAGGGTTGCCGGAAAACTGTAATCCATGCCACAGTGACTTCTCGACTGGATTACGCTAACGGCCTCTATCTGGGATTACCTCAATATCTAATTCAAAAACTACAGTTGGTCCAAAATACGGCTGCGAGACTGTTAATGCGAATTCCTTTTAAGCATTCGGTCTCTCCGTATCTTCGATCACTGCACTGGCTGCCAGTTGCCAGCAGAATCAAATTTAAGGCACTTACCTTGGCCTTTAGATCTCTGTTCGGCACCTGCCCCAAATATCTGAAAACCCGGCTCCCAAGATACTCCAAGGCACGGGCGCTTCGTTCCAATTGTCGCATTCGACTTGCCGTTCCACGGGTAAAAAGGGCCCGGCTGGGAGGTCGAACCTTTTTGGCAAATGTCGCGACATTGTGGAACACCTTGCCTCCAGAAATTCAGCAGGCCCCCTCTGAAAACTGCTTTAAGCGATTGCTAAAGACTTGGCTCTTTACCCAACCACGCTAAGCGCCCCTTCCCTAGTCCTCTGGGTTAACTGTGTTCTTCTTAGCGCCGGGACACCTCCTTGTGAGGTAGCTGTTCGCGCTTTATAAAATTCCGTATTATTATTATTATTATAAATCGGAATTTGTAGTTTGGCTGATTTTTGAGGAATTTTTTAAACTTCCAAAACTCCACACTTAGAAAAATTTCTATGTGAAACCAGTCAATGTTAGCCTATGAAGGAAATTCAAGTTACTGTAAGTATGGTTACATTTACTTTTCAGGGTAGGTACTGGGCTCAAAGATGCAGCACTGACGTCTCTCGTGATAACAGGTGAGTAAATCGGAATTCGTACTTCGGCTGATTTTAGAGGAATATTTCGGTCAATAGTGAAGGAAGGGGGCGGGGCCTGAGGTGACATGTGTGCAAGCACGTCCTGTGGCACGTTTTACGTTGGGGAAAATATTCCTATTCAATCCTGAGGTCGCCTGTGAGCCAACTAGCCCATCAGGTACCTCCAGTATGCACCCGGGAGCTGCGTTGCAGAGAGGTGTTCAGAGGGCACGCCCCCTTTTTAAAACACTCTGCAACGCAGCTCCGTGGCGCTTACTAGAGGTACCCGTTGGACTAGTTGGCCCCTAGGGGACCTCTGGATTGAAGAGGAATATATTCCCCAACCTAAAACGCGCCACAACGCGTGTTTGCACACATGTCACCTCAAGCTCCGCCCCCTACCTTCACCACTGTGCAGTCTCCTTGCATACTGGAGGTCCCTCGGGGCCAACTAGCCCACCAGGAACCTCCAGTATGCACCAGGGGCTGCATTGCAGAGAGGTGTAATGAAGCCACGCCCCTTTTTACACCTCTCTGCAACACAGACCCCTGGCGCGTTTGCAGAGGGGTAACTAATGCCCCTTGCATACTGGGGGTCCCTAGGGGCCAACTAGCCCACCAGGAACCTCCAGTATGCGCCAAGGGGCTGCATTGCAGAGAGGTGTAATGAAGCCACGCCCCTTTTTACACCTCTCTGCAACACAGACCCCTGGCGCGTTTGCAGAGGGGGAACTAATTCCCCTTGCATATTGGGGGTCCCTGGGGGCCAACTAGCCCACCAGGAACCTCCAGTATGCGCCAGGGGGCTGCGTTGCAGAGAGGTGTAATGAGGCCACGCCCCTTTTTACACCTCTGTGCAACGCAGCCCCCTTGCACTTTTTCAGAGGGGGAACTAATTCCCCTTGCATACTGGGTGTCCCTGGAGGCCAACTAGCCCACCAGGAAACCACCAGTATGCGCCAGGGGGCTGCGTTGCAGAGAGGTGTAAAAAGGGGCATGGCCTCATTACACCTCTCTGCAAGGGAGCCCCCTGGCCCATACTGGAGGCTCCTGGTGGGCTAGTTGGCCCCCAGGGACCCCCAGAATGCAAATGGAATTAGTTCCACCTCTGCAAATGTGCCAGGGGGCGTGTTTGCAGAGAGGTGCAGGGAGGGGGCATGGCCTCCTCCCGATCCCAATTTTGTTTTAAAAAAAAATACTTTTAAGAAGGGGGGCTTTTTTTGGCACTGCGGATCTTATCCCCCAGGGTCTACCCCTAATTCTTTTTTTAATACATTTTTTTATGGGAAGGGGGCCGCGTTTCCCCCCTCCCGTGGCCAATTCCCGCCCCGGAGACCCCATCCCCCGGGGCATGGCCGACTATTCATTTTTTTTTGTGGAGGGAGGCTGCATAACCCCCCTTCTATGCCCTCTTAAGGCCCCGGGACCCCATCCCCCGGGGCCTGCCCTTTTTTTATGATGGAGGGGGCCGTGTGGCCCCCCTCCTGGGCAACTTATGGCCCCGGGGACCCCATCCCCCGGTGCCTGCCCTCTCCGTTGGGAACCATGGGGGGTCCCCAAGGCCCCCATGGTCCCTGCCGGCTACCTGCATCCTGCGGGAGCCGGAATTGCTTTTCTGCTTGGGGAGTAGCTAACATGCTGCTCCCCATGCAGAAAAGCAATACGCTTTGATTTTTGAAAGACTCTCTTTCAAAAATCAAAGCAGTTTGCTGTGGTAGGGTGGGAGCGGCGAGGCTCCCGCCCTACCATAGCAAACAGCAGTGTCCCGGGGGTAGGCACCCCGTAACACTGCAGGAGCCTGCCCTGGGGGGTGGCGGTCCCCAGGGCCATCAAGGGCTCCAGGAGGGGGGCAGCGCAGCCCCCCTCCCACCAGTTGAAACCTCCGGGGGGTGGTGGTCCCCGGAGCTGGGGGGGTCCATCACGCATCCCCCTATTTTACATATTAGAGCCCTGGGGAGGTGGCGGTCCCCGGGGCGTGTGGGTACACAGGCTTTTTTTAATGAAGCCCCTGGAGTGGCGGTCCCTGGGGCTGTGGGGGGGCCATGAGCCCCTCGCATACTACATAATAAAGCCCCGGGGGTGGCGGTCCCCGGTGCTGCGGGGGGGCTGTATGCCCCCGCTATCGTAATTACTTTGCACCGGGGGGTGGTGGTCCCCGGGGCAGTGTGGGGGGGATTGTGCCCCCCACTCTTTTTTTTTCAGTATGCCCCCGGGATTTGGTCCCCCGGAGGCTAATTTGCAAAAAATCAGACCGGGTTTTTTTTTTCATGTGATTTTGTGGGCCTTGGGGGTCCTTGTGGGACCCCCTGAGCAGGCCTAGGGGGTCAGGGTGTGTCTACCCTGCCCCTTTGCATGTTTTGCGCGTTTGTTTTCTGCTTTCTTGTGTGCCTCGGTTCTACCGAGGCACAAGATGGCTGCCAACTCTTCCTGGTTTGAAGTGTTGACAGCCAATTAGCATAAAGCTCGGGCTCGGGAAGGTACGCATACTGTACAGAGTACAGTACAGAGTACAGAGTGCGGTACTTCACATATAGATGTACCTATGATTTTACTTTTGAATTTCTCAGGAACTACTGAACGGATTTACACCATTCAACAAAAAGCGTGATCTGCCAACAGAACTCTACCTTTTTGCCAAATTTGGTGTAATTCCGTTCAGCCGTTCGGGCTGTAGCCCTGGCTAAAGGTCCTATGGAAAATTGTATGTCATTTGAGATGTCATCAGTGATGTCATCAGTGATGTCACTGACCATGTCATGAATGATGTAATATGTGACATCATCAGCAGTGGATTGTGGGCGATCGAGTTATAGTGAGTACAACTAACTATAACGGGGGAATTTCAATGGTTTTGTATGAGTAAAATGTCCAGCTAACTATAACTGGTGTGAAACCTATGGTTTTTTTCAGTGAATTTCAAAGGTTTTTTAAATGCTAATTCCTAACTATAACGAGTGTGAAACCTATGGGGCCTTATTTACGAGCCCCTTGTGCCTCCGGAACGTCACAAAGACTGACTTTGAGGATGCTATAAATTATTCGAGTCTGCCCGAATTGTGTGGGTAAAATTGATACCTAGTCACTTTGAATAAGAATGTACTTACGACTCGTCTAACATTTGGAAGAAATATCTAGTTATATGACAACAGGATACCGACATAACTTGAAGGAAATAAGAACGCCCTGAAGAAGTTCTGTTGTACAGAACGAAATGCGGCGGGTGGCTGCGGTACATAAACTTAAGGAAAATAAAAGCATTTGAATATACACCAAGATTCAGCGCTTCAATAAGGACTCTAAGTGATATGATTTGATTGGACTTGTTGTGCAAGTGGTGCTGTGCCAAACTTTGGAATATTCTCCGCTACTCTCTACTACTCACTCTCTACTCCTCCACTGCTCTCTAATACTCACTCTCTACTACTCATTCTCTACTACTCTACTATTCTCTACTAATCACTCCCTACTACTCACTATCTACTACTCTCCACTACTCACTCTCTACTACTCTCTACTACTCACTCTCTACTACTCTCTCTCTACTACTCACTCTTTACTACTCACTCTCTACTACTCTCTACTACTCACTCTCTACTTCTCACTCTCTACTTCTCACTCTCTACTACTCTCTACTGTTCACTCACCACTACTCTCTCTACTACTCTCTACTACTTACTCTACTACTCACTCTACTACTCACTCTCTACTATTCACTCTCTACTACTCTCTACTACTCACTCTCTACTACTCTCTCTCTACTACTCTCTACTACTCACTCTACTACTCACTCTATACTACTCTCTACTATTCTCTCTCTCTGCTACTCACTCTCTACTACTCCCTCTCTACTACTCACTCTCTAATACTCACTCTCTACTACTCTCTACTACTCACTCTTTACTACTCTCTACTACTCACTCTCTACTGCTCTCTACTACTCACTCTACTACTTACTCTCTACTACTCTCTACTACTCACTCTCTACTACTCACTCTCTACTACTCACTCTACTATTCACTCTACTACTCTCTACTACTCACTCTCTGCTACTCTCTCTACTGCTCTCTACTACTCTCCACTACTCACTCTCTACTCTCTATTACTCACTCTCTACTCTCTACTTCTCTCTACTTCTCTCTCTACTAGTCTCTACCTCTCTACCTCTCTACCTCTACACCTCTACCCCTACACCTCTACCTCTCTATCTCTCTCTACACGCACACATATACACATATATATATATATGCATATATATATATGCATATGCATTTATATATATGTATGTGTATATATATATACATACATATATAAGCATATATAATCTGCATATCTATATAAATACAAATATAAATGCATGCATACATATGCATGTTATTTACATGAAAGTTTGAAAAACACTAATATAAGCAAAGCTAAAAAGCCACCTCATTACAAACAGAATGGCTTTAACTTAAACGAGGGCGAGAGCTATTGCATTTTCAATGCTTGTTTACTTTGGTTCCATCAAGAAGGCATTCAGATGTGTCACACATTTGCCATAAATTCTAAATGTTAGCACTCTAGTTGCTCATTAGATCACTGTAGTAAAGCTACTGCTCACCAGGGAAGTCTGCTGCTGGTATTCAAAGTGCATGTTTCAGTCTGCATGTCAGAATTTTTTTAATGAAAAAGAAGAGGATTTGAGAAGTCAAAATGTGCCCTAATTTTTCGTTCTTCAGCACTAATCATAATTTCTATGGCAAAATGAACCCCCTCATTTTGTTCCTTTGCAAATTAAATGTTTTAAGTGTTACCACTTTATTCCAATCAAGATGACTTCAGGTGTGCCATACTTTTGTCATAAGTAAGACTGTTGGCGCTCTAGTTGTTCTTTAGAACACTCTGGGACATTCTGTCATTGGGCTATATTTGGGCTACATCTGGGGGATATTTGTGCTACATTTGGGCTCTTTTGTCCCTGGTGGCCATCTTGGGAGACTTATTTGTTGTGAAGATTCCTAATTTCCTCATTTACTACAGTCTCCTCAGTAGGAAATACTTTCAGTGTTCTACTTTGATTCCATCAAGAAGGCATTCAGATGTGACACACATTTGCCATAAATTCAGAATGTTAGCACGCTAGTTGCTTATTAGATCATTGTAGTAAAGCTACTTCTCACCAGGGAAGTCTGCTGCTGGTATTGAAAGTGCATGTTTCAGTCTGCATGTCAGAATGTTTTAATGAAATAGAAGAGGATTTGAGAAGTCACTCAAAATGTGCCCTAATTTTTCTTTCTGAAGCACTAATCATACTTTCTATGGCAAAATGAACCCCCTCATTTTGTTCCTTTTTAAATTAAATGTTTTCAGACTTACCACTTCATTCCAATCAAGATGGCTTCTGGTGTGCCATACGTTTGTCATAAGTAAGACTGTTAGCGCTCTAGTTGTTCTTTAGAACACTCTGGGACATTCTGTCATTGGGCTATACTTGGGCTACATCTGGGTGATATTTGGGCTACAATTGGGCTCTTTTGTCTCTGGTGGCCCTCTTGGGAGACTGCATGTCAGTATGTTTTAATGAAATAGAAGAGGATTTGAGAAGTCACTCAAAATGTGCCCTAATTTTTCTTTCTGCAGCACTAATCATACTTTCTATGGCAAAATATACCCCCTCATTTTGCTTCTTTTTAAATTAAATGTTTTAAGAGTTACCACTTTATTCCAATCAAGATGGCTTCAGGTGTGCCCTACCTTTGTAATAAGTAGGACTGTTAGCGCTCTAGTTGTTCTTTAGAACACTCTGGGAAGCTGCAGTAGAACACAAAGGAATCAACTGACAGTCTCTGTCCTTGTTGGATGTACATGTTTTACTGAGAACGTCAGACTTCATTCTCACATGACAGAGAAAGATAATGTGAATTTACAGAAAATATGCTTTCAGTTTAGCTTATAGATCCCCTTCCAAACCACTGTGGGAAAAGCATGAGATAATAGTTTTCTTTCAAACATGATTCATGATATCCCAGCAGAAGGCTTTTTCACATGGTAAAATCACCTTAGAACACACCACAATTCCTAAAATGAGTATGGTACCATCAACAAATGATTTATAATGTAACTAAAGTCCTAAAACCTTCTATTTACTGCAATGCTTTTTAATGAGGTGCTATCATGTATATTGGTCCCTAGATGGCTGCCAACGCTTCTTGGATGAAGTGCTGACAGCCAATCAGATCTCACGATGAGATGTGTGGTTAGGCTCTGCCCAGATATATATATATTTTTTCTTTTGATTTTGTCAGGAACTACTGGAGGGATATACACCATTTAACCAAAAGGCTGATCTGCATACCAGACCCTACCATTTTCCCAAATGTGGTGTAATTCCGTTCAGCGGTTCGGGCTGTAGCCGTGTCTAATCGTCCTATGGAAATGAACATGGGGAAAACAAGTTTTGGGACCCCCCTTTTTTCTCGGCCCCCGCTTGATGAATCTTCCCAAGACTTTCAGGGAAGGAGCGGAGCGGAGCGAGCCATCTTCTTTGAGAAATTCGCGAAGATTCAACAACCGGCGCCAAAGTTATTCCCAATAGAATGTTGCGGATTTCCTATGGAAACTAGGTCCTAACTATAACTACCTACTGGCGACTGCCAGTAGGTAATATGTATATATATATATATATATATATATATATATATATATATATATATATATATATATATATATGTATATATATTCACATCAGTGATGTCATTTGAGATGTAATGTTATGTTATTTTACTTTTATAAGGCGCACAGCTACCCAAGGGTTTCCCGGCTGTAATATGTGACATCATCACCAGCGGATAGCGGGCGCGAGAGTTACAGTTAGTACAACTAATTATAGCGGAGGAATTTCAATGGTGTTTGAGTGAAATGTCCAGCTAACTATAACACCCCTGAAACCTATGGTTTTTTCTATGGATTTCTAAGGTTATTTAAAGGATAATTCCTAACTATAACCTGCTTGAAACCTATGGTTTTTTCAGTGAATTTCAAAGGTTTTTTAAAGGATAATTCCTAACTATAACCTGCCTGAAACCTATGGTTTTTTCATTGAATTTCAAAGGTTCTTTAAATGACAATTCCTAATTATATAATTGACCACTTCCCCATATTTTCAACAAGAAACAAAATCTGCAATGCTACCTAAAAAAACAGGCAATAGTTCCACTTACCATTAAGAAATTAACTTCAACGTTTAACAAGTATAAGGACGTCGACTAAGTACTACATGAATTACATCCAACTCACACCCATATTTAAAGAGCAATATATGATAGACGTACTAATTATACACTTCCGACACCAAACAAAATCACAATACCCAGCGCCACCACCACTACAACCACCCCTTCTAACCCCTCCCCCTCTAGTACCTCAGAGGCAGCGCAAAACAGGACTACCGACCTTCCAAAAAAAATATATCCCCTCAACAGCACACTAGCTCAATGTTCAGAGATGTGGCAACCAACTAAGTATAAGGGAAGGAACTCGCACATCAACAATAATTTACACAATGCCAAGACTACCGGTGAAATGCTATACACAACTCACTTTAGAAACCAAAAACGTTTCCGTGTGTAGATATACTATTGATACGTGTACTGTACTGCATAGTGGACGCAACCACATTATCTCAGACACTGGGGAATATTTTGTCATGTAGCTGTGTTCCCCTACTTGAAGCAGAAGCAGAGTGGGCTGGTCCAACATACTCAACGTCAGCATAAGACTATAAATAATTAGGTTACACCTTGGGCGTGGTTCACTTCTGCAAAGGGAAGAGACTGCGCCACAGCGAAGGTCCGCACCCTGCCACGTGGCCGCCGCCATGACCACATGCCTCCTCGATACAGGCCCATTGCGAACTCAGCGCCACAGCACCGCAGACTTATGTTTGTATCGACTACTGCCTTCGATCCACAGTGCGGACAGCAGGGTTCACAACTTAAATTCAGCTTTGGACCTACACTACGGACAGCATTGAAGTTAGCCTTGATTTATGTAAGGCAGAAACAATTGTACGCTGTGTCCTCAGACTTTCTTAAAATAAGTGACAACAATTCTTCGTCAATATCTGTGCTGACTACTGCCTTCGATCTACAGTGCGGTCAGTAGAGTTTACAACTTGATACCAGTTGTGGATATGCACTACAGACAACATTGATTTCAGTCTCGATTTATTTAAGGCAGAGATAATTGTGCTATGTTGTCAGATTTTGTTAAAGTATGTGACAAAAAAGCATTTCTCGATATCCGTGTCAACTACTGCCTTCGATCTACACTCAGCAGGGTTCACAACTTGAATTCAGCTCTCCATGTACACTACAGACTGCATTGACGTTAGCCTTGATTTATGTAAGGCAGAGACAATTTTGTTAAATTATGCAACAAAAAATATTCTTCAATGTCTGTACTGAGTACTGCCTTCAAATGTACACTGCCATCAACAGAGTTCACTACTTGATACCAGAAGCGCATCAGCTCTACAGACAATAGTAAATTCATTCTCGATTTATTTAAGGCAGAGACAATTGTACTGTGTCCTCAGATTTTGTTAACTGTGACAAAAAAGCATTGATGTTTGTGTTGACTACTGCCTTCGATGTACACTGCGGACAGCAGGTTTCACAACTTGAATTCAGCTTTGCATCTACACTACGAACAGTAGGGAATTCACCCTTCATTTATTTAATGCAGAAACAATTGTACTGTATGTGTTCAGCTTTTGTTAAAATAAGAGACTAAAATCATTCATCCATATCTGTGCTCAGTACTGCCTTTAATCTACAGTGCGGACAGCAGGGTTCACAACATCAATTCAGCTTTAAATCTATACTACAGATAGCATGAAATGTAGCCTTGATTTATTTAAGGTAGAGATAATTGTACTTTATGTCTTCAGATTTTGTTGGAGGATATGAGAAAAATAATTTCTTGATGTCTGTGCTGATTACTGCCTTCGATCTACATTATGAGGTCTCACAATTCAGGTGGAATGGCGATTGAACATGACGCATTCCAGTAGGCAAGAGACATTGTACCAGTGCGACCCGCCCGAACCACAAATCATCGCAGGGTGCGCACACGCTGAGTTTTTCAGGTACCACTAACCACAAGTCATCTCCCCATAGCCATATTAAGGCAGAATTCACTAAGCAAAAAACATTGCTCCTAGTGCGGCCTGCCCAGACCACGCATCATCACAGGTTATGTACACGCTCAGTGCCAAAGTTACTACTAACTCAGTGCACCACAATTCATTGCCACGTGACTGTATTGAGTCATATGTCTTATTTTGAAGAAAACATAACATAGTGTTTGCACATCTACTGCAACTTACTCCCGTAAAAGGACAACCAGTATTTATAAGAAAACTTGATCTTAAAAGGTTTGCTACCAGTGCGTCCTGCTCGGACCACGCATCATCGCACACTCCACAGAACTTTGTTGCTTCAGGTGCCACTAACTCTGTGCACCACTTATCATCGCTGGCTGCACACACACACTAAATCACCAATACTATGCAGCTTTACTCGACGCCACATGGCCGTGAGCTCTTGCTAACCGCTGCCTCCTGCCTACATTGCGGTCATCAGAGCTCACAATTAATTAGCCTGTTGATTCATTATTTGTAGAGTACAATATCAAACTAAGTATAACATTTATCAAACCCTATACAATATCCCTTTAGTATGCTTCCTTTAAGAATTTCTTTTATATCACTTATAGATTTCGCACTGCAAGTGCAAAGGCACACTTATTGAACCTCACTTTTTCTTCATTGGATACCTGAATTTCTTTTTTTTGGAGACAAAAATGGCTACACCACTGGAAGAATCATCTGATTCTGATCATTTTGTTGCTGAAAAATTGATAACCATCCATGGTATTTTTTTTTCCTTTCAAAGTACATGCAGTGCAGTATGCAACAGTCAATACTTTGAGTGCAGCCCGTTCAGACCATGCATCATCGCAGGGTGAGCACACACTAAACACCAACGTACCACTAACTCAGTACACCATAAATAATCACCACAAGGCTTTATTAAGGCAAGATTCAGTAGTCAAAACACAATATCCCCAGTACGGCCAGCCTGGACCATGCATCATCACAGGTTATGTACACGCTCAGTCCCAAAGTTAATACTAACTTAGTGCACCATAATTCATCACCACATGGCCGTATTCAGTCAGAATTCAACTGATTCTTCATTCATTATTTATAGAGTGCAGTACTAAACAAAGTATAACATCCCTCAAACTTACACAATATCCCTTTAGTAGCCTTCCTTTAAAAACTTCTTTTATATCAGTTCTAGGTTTAGTTGAAAAACGAAATTCACGCTGCAAGTGCAAAGGCACACTCAATGGTAGTCTACACTGCGGACACCACAGGTCACAACTTGAACTATAATATCTCTAAACATACATATTTCGACAATGTATTCCATACATGTTTCATCTTTTATTTCAATCGTGATTACAGATCATGCAGTCTAGTAGGCAACACGCTGACTACCATACGTACCACTAACTCAGCGCATCATAAATAAAGACGTTCTTACAAGCGCGGTCTGCCTGAACCACGCATCATCGCAGGTTCCACACAAACCGACCCTACCTTAGTGCACCACAACTCATGAACCCTTTACGATAGAATCTTCTGTGTATTATTTCACATGTAGTGCTCCTACCTTTGTACAGCAGAAGTCATAAACCGTTTACGATTGAATATCTATGTATGATATCATGATTACTATTCTACTTGTTACCAACAGCAAGAAAATAAAATGGAGTCGAGCACACGTGCCTGTACTCACTTCAAATATCTATCTGTGTCTATGTATTTATTATGTTTATAAAATGCTGCTCCGGCGCCCTACCACATTATATTGTACTATAAATAGCGTATACAATCATCTGACAGTAAGTGTGGACTATTCCTCCTTTTTTTTTATTAGCATATTTATATAGCGCAAAGTCAACCCAAAACTATATCAGCAATTTACATGAGCACCGTATTTACAGTGTATTTCAGGCACGCGAAGATTACTCTACAATAACAGGATATGAACGCAACTCCGAGCCTCAAACACTGATTTCCAGCACCAAGTTCGACAGTATACCTGAATGACCACATACGCATACATATTATCTGCCTTTCACGTGCCAAAAACTGCAACTTAAACCTTTCACAGCCATGTATTACTACAGCTACAATACTTCACTGAATGTACAACAAACATTCATATTCGCAGAAATGCGTCATGTCCACCATCTTTTATGTGTGCATTTATGAATGAATATAGGGTTAGTGATACCCTGTACCTTCCATGTTAGCCATATTGTGGGACTTTACAGACATAATGACACATTTGCGTGTAAGACCCGGGTGAAGGCAGCACTACAACACAGACACCCGAATCAGTAGATTTTTCATATAGCTCACAACAGAACCATGCCCATGGCTAGACCCTCGCTTCTACCGAGGCACAAAATGGCTGCCAACACTTCCTGGTTTTGAATGTTAGCATTCAGCGTCTGATCGGGATGGTGCGCGCAAGATGGGCGGATCCACCGAGGCCATATATATATGCACTTTTAATTATAATTTTCTCAGAAACTACTGAACGGATTTACACCACTTTGGCAAAAGGCACGAGTCTGAACAGAGGACTACCTTTTTGCCAATTTTGGTGTAATTCCGTTCAGCAGTGATGAACGGATCCTATGGAAAATTGCATGGGGAAAACATGTTTTGAGACCCCCCTTTTTTCTCGGCCCCCGCTTCAAACACAATATTTTAGACCCTGGGATTCCTCCTTCCCATGTAGCTAATTTTTAAACAAGCACAGGAGCCTGCGCTTCATTTTCAAATTTTTTTACGGCGGATCCATGCACCCACCGCACATTTCTCAGTTTTTTCAAAAAAACAAATAATTTTTTGGGCCCTAGGGGTTCTTGTGGGACCCCTTAAGCAGGTCTAGAGGGTCAGAATATTTCTTGCCTGCCCCCTTTATATGTTTTTAACACTTGTTCCACTAATTTCTAGATCCTCGCTTCTACCGAGGCACAAAATGGCTACCAACACTTCCTGGTTTCGAATGTTGACAACCACTTGACAGCCAATCAGCATTGTGCGTGTGATCGGGACGGTGCGCCTATAATCCATGCATCCACCGAGTCCATAGGTATATATGTACTTTTAATTGTAATTTTCTCAGCAACTACTGAACAGGTTTACACCATATAAGCAAAAGGCACGAGTCTGAACCAAGGACTACAACTTTACCAAATTTGGTGTAATTCCGATCAACCATTCGGGCTGTAGCTCCGATGAACGATACCTATGGAAAATTGCATGGGAAAAACATGTTTTGGGACCCCCCTTTTTTCTCAGCCCCCGCTTCACGAATCACCCCAAGACTTTCAGGATAGTAGCAGAACGGAGCGCCCCACTAGTTTCAAAAAGTTCGCGAAGTTTCGTCAACCGGCGCCAAAGTTATTCCAAACAGAATGTTGTGGATTTCCTATGGGAAATAGGTCCTAACTATATCGCCAGTAGGTAATAAATATGTCCACTAAAAAAAAACATAGGTTTCAGGAACGTTATAGTTAGTTGAACATTTGACTCATATAAAACCAGGGAAATTCGCCTAACTATAACTCGTGTGCCTGCAATGCACTGCTGATGATGTCACATATTACATCACTCATGAGATGGTCAGTGACATCACTGATGACATCTCAAATGACATCACTGAGGACATAACTCATGACATCATCCTGTAAATGTGTGTTTCTGTAAAGTTTAAATTTGTTTTATAGATATAAATATATATATTACCTACTGGCGGTCGCCAGTAGGTATATATAGTTAGGACCTAGTTACCATAGGAAATTCCGAACATTCTATTGGGAATAACTTTGGCGCCGATTGAGGGATCTGCCTGCAATTTTCCCTTAAATTTGCCTCGCTGCGCTCCGCTCCTTCCCTGAAAGTTTCGGGAGGATTCGTCAAGCGGGGGCCGAGAAAAATGGGGGTTCCCAAAACGTGTTTTCCCCATGTTAATTTCCATAGGGACATTCTGACAAGGCTACAGCTCGAACGGCTAAACGGAATTATACCAGATTTGGCAAAATGGTAGGGACTGGTATGCAGCAGTGCCTTTTGTATGTTTGGTGTAAATCCCTCCAGTAGTTCTTGAGAAAATTGAATTTGAAATTTTTCAAATGGCATTTTCTATGGGACCTTTAGACATGGCTACAGCCCGAACGGCTGAACGGATTTACACCAAACTTGGCAAAATGGTAGGGACAGGTATGCAGTAGTGCCTTTTCTATATTTGGTGAAAATCCCTCCAGTAGTTGTTGAGAAAATGAATTTGAGCAAATTATATATCTATATGCGCTCAACATTCTATTGGGAATAACTTTAGCGGCGATTGAGGAATCTGTGTGTAATTTTCCAGAATTTAGGCCAGCTCCGCTCCGCTCCTTCCCTGAACGTTTCGGGGGGATTCGTCAAGCGGGGGACGAAAGGGGGGTCCCAAAACGTGTTTTCCCTATGTTAATTTCCATAGGGACCTTTAGACACGGCTACAGCCCGAACGGCTGAATGGAATTACACCAAACTTGGCAAAATGGTAGGGCCTGGTATGCAGATGTGCCTTTGCTATGTTTGGTGAAAATCCCTCAAGTAGTTCTTGAGAAAATTGAATTTGAAAATTTTCAAATGGCATTTTCTATGGGACCTTTAGACGCGGCTACAGCCCGAACGGCTGAACGGAATTACCCCAAACTTGGCAAAATGGTAGGAACAGGTATGCAGTAGTGCCTTTTCTATATTTGGTGAAAATCCCTCCAGTAGTTGTTGAGAAAATTGAATTTGATCAAATTATATATCTATATGCGCTCACCGTACGCGCACCGTACGCATACGGTACGCGTACCGTACGCGTACATGCGCTTACCCTTACGTGCGCGAGCGAGTTTCTGATTGGCTGGCAGTCGACTGTCAACATTCCAAACTGTCCAAACCAGGAAGTGTTGGCGCCACCATCTTGTTTTTCAGGAGAACTGAGGCACAAGAGAGCCCAAAACAAGAGTGGAAAACACGAAAAGGGGGCAGGGTAGAGATCCCCCAACCCTCTAGCCCTTCTCAGGAGGTCCCAAAAGGACCGGATCTGGCGGCGAGGGGTAGGTCTCATGCACGAGACACGGGTTTTGCAACCTGAAAAATTGAGGTGCACCCGTTGCTCTACCCGCCGGGTGCTGTTGCTGTAGCTTACCATCAATAGATAGGTACACAAAGCGCAACACAGGTACACCATTCCTTAACATTTGTCTACTTATATGTAATAGAGAGGCAAAGATTCCTTGTAGATAGTTTCGCACTAACCCACTTAAATAGACACTGGTCCTGAAGAATCGTGTGTCGACATTAGGCGAGAAACATGTCGACCCAGTCTTCAACTAGGATAGTCTTGCATTAGGATATTTAACTTCCCTATAAGTCTATTCTTTATCCAATTTTAATTGGAGCCAAGGGCCCTCTAGAATAAACTTGATCCTGGCACCCTTGACATCATTAACCACCTCCCCATCTACAGTTACCTGGCCCCACACCCGCACTTCACCATTACGGCAGTTGGAAAAAGATCTCCGCCAAAGAGCCCCTCTATGAGGTGTTGCCCGTTGGGTATTGCACCGCCGACCCAACGAGGAGCATTAAGCATGACATCCGCAAGGGTGTGTGAGGCCATTACATCCAACAAAATGGATGCCCCTCGGAAGGCTCCTCCGATGTCCTACTGCATTTATAACCTGTCACTACCCAAATAGCACGCACCCAAGAACGGCCTGGTACCCCTTTGTTTTTGACAAGCAATCAATAACCCATAAAGCCACTCATATAGCTACTGATCAACAAATGCAGCAGCTTACACAAAAACAGACATACTGATGCACACATTCAGACAGTTTAGTCACTAACCCATGCATTTAGTAAGACACATTTAATCACTCACTCATACAGTCAGTCATGCACCTACTAAATCCTTCATCCAGACACTTATACATCCACTCATTCTTCAATATGTAAAACATATTTAAACTTTACAGAAACACAGTCACTGGATGATGTCATCAGTGATGTCATCAGTGATGTCAAACGAGATGTCATCAGTGATGTCATCAGTGATGTCATTTGAGATGTCATCAGTGATGTCATCAATGATGTCACTGACCATGTCATGAATGATGTAATATGTGACATCATCAGCAGTGGATTGCGGGTGCGCGAAATATAGTTAGTACAACTAACTATATAGGAGCAATATCAATGGTTTTTTTAAATGCTAATTCCTAACTATATAAGGCCTGAAACCCATGGTTTTTTAAGTGAATATATATATATATATATATATATATATATATATATATATATATTCACTGAAAAAACCATAGGTTATAGACCATATATAGTTAGAAATTAGCATTTACAAAACCTTGAAAATTCACTGAAAAAACCATAGGTTATAGACCATATATAGTTAGGAATTAGCATTTACAAAACCTTATTTTACCCACACAAAACCATTGAAATTCGCATATATAGTTAGTTGTACTAACTATATATCGCGCACCCGCAATCCACTGCTGATCATGTCACATATTACATCATCATGACATGGTCAGTGACATCACTGATGACATCACTGATGACATCACTGATGACATCTCAAATGACATCACTGATGACATCACTGATGACAACATCCAGTGACTGTGTATTTCTGTAAAGTTAAAATATGTCTTACATATTGAAGAATGAGTGGATGTATAAGTGTCTGGATGAAGGATTTAGTAGGTGCATGACTGACTGTATGAGTGAGTGATTAAATGTGTCTCACTGAGTGCATGGGTTAGTGACTAAACTGTCTTAATTTGTCCATCATTATGTCTGTTGTTCTGTAAACTGCTGCATGTGTTGATCAGTAGGTATATGAGTAACTATATGGGTTATTGATTGGTTGCCCAAGTATTTGTATGGGAGACTGAGTGTGTGTGTGGGTGGCTGGGAGGTGTATGACTCTGTGCATAGATGTGTGAGCAGTTGATTCACTAGATGTATGGGTTCAAAAGTGCATGTGGAAACAGCTGTATGGGCGGTTGACTGTGTGCATGAGTGTATTGGTGAGTGAATGGATATCTCAGTGCTACATGTCAAAGTAAGTACATATGTAAAACACAGTACATGTGAGAGTTGACATATATAAATAACTGTGCATAAGAGCCAGTGAATGTGTGAGTGGCTGTATGGATCATTCTGAAATTGTATCAGGGATTGTATAAGAGAGTAAATATGTGTTAGTATCTGTTTGAATAAGTAAGGTGTGTATAACTGTATAGTTGAGAAAATGGAGATGTGATTGATTCTTTGCATGACTGAGTAGGTGTGTGAGTAACTCCATGGATGAGTGACAGTCTGTGAGTGTCTGTTTACACTGAGTGTATCTAAGGTTATATTAGAGTCTGAAGAGGTTCATCGTATTATCACATGAATGATGTCATCAGTGATGTGATCAGTCATGTTATCAGTGAGGTCATCAGTGATGTCATTTGAGATGTCATCAGTGATGTCATCAGTGATGTCATTTGAGATGTCATCAGTGATGTCATCAGTGATGTCACTGACCATGTCATGAATGATGTAATATGTGACATGATCAGCAGTGGATTGCGGGTGCGCGATATATAGTTAGTACAACAACTATATATGCGAATTTCAATGGTTTTGTGTGAGTAAAATAAGGTTTTGTAAATGCTAATTCCTAACTATATATGGTCTATAACCTATGGTTTTTTCAGTGAATTTTCAAGGTTTTGTAAATGCTAATTCCTAACTATATATGGTCTATAACCTATGGTTTTTTCAGTGAATTTCATAGGTTTTTTAATAGCAAATATCTATATGTATGAAAGTAATAATTTTTATTAGAAATTTTAAAATGTGTAAATATTTTTTTTTAATTATTTGCCCCGGTACGCGCCCCGGGGCGCTCCCGGGGCACGTACCGGTGAACGTACGGGTGAGCGCCCCGGGGCGCGTACCGGGGAGCGTCCCGTGAGCGCTTTTCCCACGAACGAAAACAACATCATGACGTTTCGCGTAGTCGCGTGATGCGCCGCGTAAACGTGACGCATCGCGTAACCGCGTGATGCATTTCTTCGGCGCGCTCCGTAAACGTACCCGGAAGCGCTCCGTGGCGCGACCCGGAGCGTGCAACGTTAGCGCTCCTGTGCGCGTAGCGTAAGCGCGTCGGGACATGTGACCTGAAAATAACACTTTTCATTGGTTCTCAACTTTTTTTTTCTACAAATGATGAAAGCCCCCTCCTTTTTTCCTCATTCTTACTTTTTTCTTTGAGAAAGCAAGAGCTATTTGTGAGACATGGCTTCAGTAGTAGCTGCAGCTGGTGCACCCCCACCACCACCACCACCACCCAGAAAGGAAGGTCCACCACCCCAGATCCTTCCAGGAGTTGAAGAAGAGGAGGAAGAAGATGATGAGGACCAACAAACCAGAACATACTTGCCTGAAGAACCAAGACAAAGCCATGTCAAAGTTCATTATATATGGCAGTATTTTTCCATCCCTGCTGGGCAAAAAAAAGTGAATGCCCCGAAGGTGACATGCTTAATTTGCAACGAGGTCATGTCCAGGGGCAACCCAAATAAAAAATATTCATTTGGGAACTACACAATAATCCGCCACATGCAGAGGTGGCACCCTAACAATCTGGCACAAACTGAGGTACGGGATCTGGCTCAGAAAAAAAGAGACCATCAGGCCAGCACCTCCTCAGGTGAATCTTCATTTGCAGCACCAAAAGGGCGCGAAACAGTACCAAATATACAAAAAAAATTTGGTTTAATAAAAATGGTCTGCCTTTTTTGCGGAAAGACCCTCTGCTACGGGGAACTAAGCATTCACCTTATTAATGATTCCATCGACAACCACAACTGCAGCAAGAGAAGAAAGCAGTAGTTTTTTTTTTTTTTTGCTCCTCTCGAGCCACTGTTAATTCCCAGTTTTTTGTTTCTTGTTTTTTGTTGAGCCCTTTATAATGGCTGTTTTTCGTTGTTTCCCCCCAAAAAAACAAAAAAAAACATAAAATTGTTAAAAAAAAAAAAAAAAAATGTTCAGAAAAATTAAAAAAAATATAAAACAACAAAAACATTAAAAAAAAGTTCTTTTCAGAACTCCCTCCCATTTTTAAAAAATTACTAAAATTTTTAGCACTCTTGACTTCATTTTTCTCATTGGTGCGCTTCCTGGTACGCGCACCGGAAGCGAACCAAAAATTAAAAAAAAAAAAAAAGAAGAGTTAGTATAAGGGAAGGAAACAGAGAGTAATGTTAAAAGAAAGACAGCTAGAGGGAGTAACAGAGAGATACTGTTTAATAGATCTATTTACCGAAGAAAAGATGGAAGAGGGTATAATTGTGAAAAACAAAATAGATAAGGAAGTGAAAGAAAAAAAGGAGAGTAGAAGAATAATAAACAAGAGTTTCTTAGAGAATGTGAGTGAATGTTCAAAATAAGAAGAAAAATAGTAAAGGATGTGGAATGAGAGGTGGGGATAGAACCGGACTAAAAGAACAATCCTGAGGGAAAGTGTTAAGAAAACAGTGAGCAAGAGTAAATAGGAATAAAACAAGATGTATGATAGTGACTAAGGTTAAAACATGTGGAATAACAGAGAGAAAAAACAGAAAGCAGAAAAGAAGAAGTGACAGAAAAGGAATGATTGAAACAGCAAAGAAATGTAAATAACATGGGGGCATATTATCAACACAGGCGATAAAATTTTCGCTGCTTTTATCGGCAGAAAACTGCCGCTAAAGCCGCTTTTGCGGCAGAAAACTGCCGCTAAAGCCGCTTTTGCGGCAGTTTTCTGCCAATAAAAACAGCGATAATTTTATCGCCTGTGTTGATAATATGCCCCTTAGTGTGCTTGAACTACAGGGAGAAAGCATAATGAACAAGTAGTGAAAGAGTGATCAGTCAGAGACTGTGAGAGTAATAGAACAGGAGTGAGGAACTATGAGAACAGAGGGACTGAGAAAAGGAGTGGAAGGAGTAGAGTAAGTAAGTAATAGAGAAAGGAATGAGGGAAGTAGCAAAGGCAGGAAACTGAGGGTTAAAGAAATGAAGCAGTGGAACTAATAGAAGTTAAATGTGATAGAAATGTAACGAAAAGAGTACAAAACATTTACCTTATAATTGTCGTTAACTTAGTCACTTGTTATTTTTATACTTTCAATCTGTGAAAGAAAGAACAAAAATTTGAAAAAGATTAAAACATGTATTTAAAAATTAGAAAAGACAAGGGAAAAGATTGACAATCATCCAATTTTACAAAAAATAAAGTTAGAGATAAACATGCAGAAAAAAAGAGAAAGAAACGGTGATAGACAGTCAGACACAAAAAGAAATTGAAATAGAGTAAATTACTAAGAGAAAAAAAAAAGAAGATACTTTCTGTGACAGAAAAGAAGGATAGAAGAGAAAACTAAATTGAAGTTGTGTAAGCTACTAAAAGAAAGTGAGTAAGGTAAACTATATAAGGAAAGGGTGAATAAGGAAAAGAGAGTGAGGGAGAGAGGAGACAGAGGAAGTGAAGGAAAGAGTGTCAGATACAGACTGAGTGAGGCATCTACACAATGTGATTCATAATGTTAGGAAACACAGGTAATGTAATTGAAAAACATTCAATTTTTTTTGCTCATTCCACAATCACATCACCTGTGTTTCCTCAGCTTAGGTATCTCATTGTGCAGATGTAGTCTAGCATATCCAAGAGTACGCAGAAGATGAGGACTGTATGCAACAGAGCAATGTACATTACTCACAAAAAAGCATTTCTTTTTTTTAAAAAACGATTTTCTGGTCATAATTTGAAAACACAACACAGCTCCTATGTAGAAGCACACCCTGTCAGTACTTAAATTTGCCAAGCACACATGGGGGCGTATTTACAAGGACCTTGCACCACGGGGAAATGACTTAAATTAAAATGGGGAAAATAACGTCAAAGTGACTCAAAGGCCTTGTAAATATGCCCCAAGCAGCCTATGAAACTCTAGCAGTACATTTCAAGAAACCTAATTGACTTCAAGAAACGTTTTTAAACACATGAAGTAAACTATTTATTCACCCACATTCATGGGGAAGTGACTTAAAATGCCCTAACACACATGAAAGCGTATTTTTAAGGCCCTTGCACCATTTTTGCGTCACTTTTAACATGGCTATGTAACTCAAAGAAACAAAGTCTAAATTTGCCAAGCACACATGGGGGCGTATTTACAAGGACTTTGCACTCCGGGGAAATGTCTTAAATTAAAATGTGGAAAATAACATCAAAGTGACTCAAAGGCCTTGTAAATATGCGTCAAGCAGCCTATGAAACTCTAGCAGTACATATCAAGAAACCTAATTAATTTCAAAAAACGTTTTTAAACACATCAAAAAAACAAATTATTTTCCCACATTCATGAGGAAGTGACTTAAAATGCCCTAACACACATGAAAGCGTATTTTTAAGGCCCTTCCACCACTTTTGCGTCACTTTTAACATGGCTATGTAACTCAAAGAAACAAAGTCTAAATTTGCCAAGCACACATGGCGGCGTATTTACAAAGACTTTGCAGCATGGGGAAATGTCTTAAATTAAAAGGGGGAAAATAGCATCAAAGTGACTCAAAGGCCTTGTAAATATGCTTCAAGCAGCCTTTGAAACTCTAGCAGTACATATCAAGAAACCTAATTGATTTCAAAAAACGTTTTTCAACACTTCAAGTAAATCACTTATTTACCCACATTCATGGGGAAGTGACTTAAAATGCCCTAACACACATGAAAGCGTATTTTTAAAGCCCTTCCACCACTTTTGCGTCACTTTTAACATGGCTATGTAACTCAAAGAAACTAAATCTATTTGTAAAACACTTGACACAAAGCAACATTTTAAATACACAACTTTCTTCATAAATTTATCCCTAAAGCGTAATATTCTCTATCTAAATTAAATGAATCTTTTCTCACCTTAGCAAATACTTTTTGAGTTTCAAAACAGTCTCAGACACACACCAATTTTTCTTTAGCAGAGCAAAGGGTATGCACTCCAGAGGCTGCAACCATCAATGGCACAGAAATGCTGTAATTCATAACACATATCTCTCATGTCACCCTATCAAAACTCTTCCCTCATTTTTTTCAAATCAACACCCTTCCCCCCTCTGCCCTTTCTGCCTTTTTTCCATAGCAACCACCTCCTGAAAGACCTGTCATGTTTACAAGTTCACACAACAATGTTTCAATTGAACTCTGAACTCTCAGTACACCTGCGTATCCAGTGCAATCTTTCATAAAATGATTTTTTCTTGACCATTCAAATTACATCTTTCAAAGAACTCATCCATGCACCCTAACTTTCTGTTTTCAGCAATCAAAATCCACCAATCACTGCTACTGAATCATTAGCACAGAAACTCCACACTTTTTTTCATTACATACTCCTACTATTTCAACTGCCATTTCATTCCCACACTTCATCTGACTGCAGCAGAACCTCCTCTCACCATGTTTTCTGTCTGGATTGTTGGACATAGTTACATCCACTGGGCTCAAAGGTATGCTGATAACAGAAATTTACACAACCTCAATTTACAAAATGTGGAAATCAACTGGATTGGTCACAGAGGATTAAGATGTCACCAATTGATAGCATTGGTGAAAACCTTTTTGCATTTGCCAAACCCTGACCTGTTAATTGTGCACTGTGGAGGAAATGACTTGGGTACTTTGACTGGGGTAGGTCTGGAAATGCTTTTAAAGGACACCTTTGAGCAATTGATAGCACTTTTTCCTCAAACTGCCTTGGTATATTCAAATATATGCCAAAGACAGAAATGGAAGTGGTCCAACCAATTTTGTCCACAAATTGAGAAATCGAGGAAGCATGTAAATAAGTCTGTTTCAGCTTACATGAGAGACCATGGAATGGGCTCCATCTACAACAATAACTTGCGTTACTACATGCAAGATATCTACAGAGGAGATGGAGTTCACTTCTCAGATGAGGGGAACAGAGTTTTCATCCTGAATTTAAGGATATGTATTGGTACCTACTTATAAGTACCTAAATCTACCACATACCCAAAAGCTCTTCTCAGAGCTACCCTAACTATGATCACTCTAAACAAATTTTAAATGTAACTTTTTTTTTACTAATTTTCACGATTTACGCTTTCCGGAGCGCTACCCAGTACACGCACCGGACGCTAACCGCGCAAAAATTTGAAAAAAATAAATGGGTTTTTTCGCACATATGGGCCTCCTCAGCCACCCTCAGAAAACCTAGGGGGTCAGGATACGTCTACCGTGCCCCCTTCTACCAATTCTGAACATTATTTGCCCTCCATCTTGTATCTCAATTCTACCGAAACACAAAATGGAGGACTCCCGTTGTGGTAAATAAATAATTAAATACCTGTTCTATTTTTGACTAGATATACAATAACAGATAGCTCAATAAATAAGAGTCAAGATTCGAGGTAGCTGGAGTTTGCAGGTTTTAATCAGGCATAAAGGACAGGAACAGGACAACCTGCATGGGAATGGGATGGCAGCTGCCGGGGGGCAGGATCTGGGAGCATAAGGGGTAACTTTTAATAACAGTGAACAATATTTATAGTTAAACAATTGCATTACATTCAGTATAGTAGGCGTAGCAGTGGGTGGAGTTCATAGCAGTCGCGAAAGATAAGGCATAAAGTGGGTGGAACAAGAGGCGTATACATAGACATGTGATGTAAACGTAACAGAATATGTCATAAACGGGGCGGAAACATGGAGGGGGCTACCTAAGGAGCCGGGACCTCTGACCTAGTGGTGCGCGCAAGCTGGCAATGACGTGTTACTAGGAGGAACTGGGGGCTATGACTTCTGCGCTAGAAGAGGAGACGAAAGTCTGGAGAGTCAGAGCGACATGTACCTAAACACTATCTAGTATCTGATGTTTAGAGAACATATTGATAGAATCCAAAAGTTATCAGGGCAAAGGCTAACAGACTCTAAGACTGGTGCATGCATCATTCTATATGTAGTGCGTGTTGAGGAATATTAAATGACCATTAATACAGTATTTCTCTTACATGGAGACGTAAAGGCTAGACTGTGACGGAAACTATTGATGCGATTCAGTAACTTAGGAATGCAGAGAAGGAGGGCTGGACTGATAACTAGAATCATAACATACTCTTGGCAGACTGGCAGGCAGAGCCAGGCCGAGCCGGGCACTGTGAGGCAGGAAGTAAGTGAAGGGTCAGGGATACAGGTGGGGGCTGTATCGCTCCTCAGCGAGGGTTCAGGAGACAGGAGCTGAATCTGGTGTCCGGGCCCTTTTGAGGCCTAGAAACGGAGACTTTTCAATGAATTAACGTGCACACTGTAAAACGTGGCAACATAACTTTACATAGGCCTAATACTCGTAGCTTTAACGAGAACTGAAAACTGGCATACTAGAGATGGACACAACTGTAATTGCGTCTTTAATCGATCATGGGGAATACATATTGCATATTAATCATGCACATATAGCATAAGATGGGGAACACGTAGGGACACAGAACACGGCAAAATTTACTTTTACACATTCCCTCCTTGTCACTACGTTTCCATCAGGAAACATCAATATTCATGATACCATCTATCATTTCATACAGTATCATTTGCTCGTCTCGAATTGTCTTGGAACGGGACTTAGGACTAGGACTTGGAATACAGGATGTAGCACAAATGCCGCAAATCGCAGGGCCACATTGTAAACAGAGGCAGCAACTGAATATGATCGCTACTGCAATACCTAGAAATGACAATACTTTCCATCCCCAGGCAGAAATTATACTCCAGAGCCAACCGGACCATGTCCAGGTGCCTGGATTCTGGTGTAACTGATGGGCAATTTTATGAAGTCTGGTTATAGCTGAATAAACAGACGGCGCGTTATTAGGAATGAAAATGCAGCAACTAGATCCGATGACTCTACATGCTCCTCCTCTATCGGCCAGTATGACGTCAAGAACAAGACGATTTTGGAGCACGACAAATCCCATAGCAGATTGCTCTTCGGTTAAGTTACCTAGAGCAGAGGCAGTCTCATTCACTACTGCTTCAAGGGTTCTGGTTAACCTACGGATTAACTTACTATTCTGGATAGGTCCTATAAAGAAGAAGAAACCTCTATTGAAGTCTGTATACTGTTCTAGAGCAGTTTCAGTTTGATCGACAATCGGGGACTCAATCTCCCTTCTATGTCTAATGTGTACTAGATGTGTGTTTCTGTGATAATCGGATGGGGCTAGGAAAACTGGTGGCAGTAGGAAGGCAATGTAACATGTTCCATCCCAATCGAGGGGCAGACGAACATATGCGGTCTGACCACAAACAAAATAAGAATGACGTGAGGCTTTGAAAATAGATTTCCCACTGTCACTATACTTGACAATAGTAGTACAATCACTATGTCCTACATGTGCGGAACCATTTTTTCGGACACATAATTCGCCTTTGACTGGTAGTACTGAAATAGCAGGTAAATCTGGAGTAGTATCAGACTGAACATTCAGGACCATAAAATTTGAAGAATAATTACCTAAATTATAAACTTCATTTTCTAGGTCTAACCCGGTTCTATGGGTGAGACCTTGCTTGTCTGGAAAACATGTACTATTCAGAAGGGACATATCAGTTGAGGATGACGTTAACGTGGACCACGCTCCACACGAACCATTATGTGAAAACGGATAAGGAAAGAGTGGCAGAACTCCCTTCGGTGTCTGGAAAGGGGGGAGTCGACCACACACCCAACAATTAGTGGCATTGCTGGTCTGGTGTGAATAGTGTAACATACGGATAAATGTGTTATTGCGCATAGCAAGACGATAGGATAGCTCGTGAGGAGGCAGATCACTAAATGTGTGTTCTACTGTAGCATTAGAAAACTTATTTACATGAGAAATTGAAAAACATAAATGCAATGCATAACTTGTGCAGGTAACCATCAAACTCAAAAATAGAAGAAAACATAAAATAACAATACATCTGATGGAGTTTTGACTAACTCTCTCACTATGGGGGTCTATCTCATACATGTCAGAAACCTGTCTAACCGTTTCACCCGAGGGGGACTTAGACAATTAAACTGGCTGACTTATTTTACTAGACCGGCGCTTCTGTTTATACTCCTGCTGCGGAGTTTCCTCTAACAGGGAGGGCTTTGAATCAAAGTCAATAGCGGGACAGTCCTTGAGAATAGGGCTGTTTTTAGACTCGGAAGTGTCTGCAGAAATGTTATTTAAAGTCTTGTTTGTTAGTCCATGAAATTTCTTGACGTGAGACAGGTGCACCCAGCCTTTTCTGCCTTCCAACTTCACGGCCGTGCGGGTGGTCAGAAGGACTAACTTCGGCTCCTTCCAGCGAGGCTCCAGCGGACTCGAACGATCAAAATTCCTCACAAGGACAAAACATCTTGGAACGATTTCATGCGGTTTCACCTCGGTATTGTCTGGAAATGCAGCGGCAACCTGTGAACGACAAGAGTGTAGGGCAGACATCAAGGAAGCTAGGTAATCTGTCAGCATATTACTGGAAACATCTGTAATACTTCGGGGTCTAGGTGTACCCCACATGTTCGGGGGGCGGCCGAATACGACCTCATAAGGGGACAGACCTGATCTGGAATGTGCGACCATGCGCATATAAAATAGGGCGACTGGCAGAGCTACTAGCCAGTCTACACCTTTCTCTTTACAGACTTTGGCAAGACGGATTTTTAATGTCTGGTTATGTCTCTCTACGAGACCTGCTGCTTCAGGATGGC
The DNA here is from genome assembly GCF_964261635.1 of Lissotriton helveticus. NCBI lineage: Eukaryota > Metazoa > Chordata > Amphibia > Caudata > Salamandridae > Lissotriton > Lissotriton helveticus. The sequence continues at coordinate 2,094,569,065 of NC_136057.1, forward strand.
GTACACAATGAAACTTCCACTGGTACCCTAACAAAAGGGAAACATGCTTCATCAACTCTGATGAGAATGGCTGGCCGTTATCAGAATACACGACCCTAGGGAGTCCATAACGGGGGAAGAATTCACGAACCAGCTGCTTGGCAGTGGTCGCGGCTGTGTAATCTGGGACTGGATATGCCTCTGTCCACCTGGACAAAGCGCATACAACTACAAGGACATACTTAAAACCTCGACATCGCTCCATCTGAATGTAATCCATTTGGAGGACCTCAAAAGGGTGGTCAGGAGGCTGGAATCCCCCTTGTTCCACCGGGACACTTTTACCTGGATTGAACTGACAACATATCATACAGGTACGGACTTTCTGCTTGGCTGCAGCTCGTAAATGCTTGTTGAACCAAATGTTCTGGATACTGTCTAACATGGTTTTTTCTCCTAAATGTGCAGGACTATGTGCGGTATTAATAATGACTTGAACCATTGAGTCGGGGAGAAACCATGTGGCTTTTCCCTTCGTCAACCATCCCTGATCTGTCTGGACCCCTCCTTGTTCGGACCATTTCTTGATTTCCTCGGGAGTAGCATGTGACTGGATATCTATGACATCTTGAGTAGGGTCCTTAACTGTCATACATGTAGTCTGTTCTAGAGTGGATGTCGGTGTCTTGTTAACTGGAATGTCTGGTGTCTGTGCTGTAAGCTTGGCTGTTCGATCTGCTAGATCATTTCCTTGAGAAATAATGTCAGTGACTTTCGTATGTGCTTTGCACTTCATGATAGCGATAGCTGTCGGTAAATGTATTGCATCTAACAGAGCTTGAATAAGGAAACCATGCTGAATCTTGGTTCCATGAGAAGTCATAAAACCTCTTTCTTGCCAGAGCACTCCAAAGTCGTGTACGACTCCGAATGCGTAGCGTGAATCTGTGTAAATGTTAACTTTCAGGTTCTTGGCACGTATGCAGGCTTGGGTCAGAGCGACTAGCTCTGCTGCTTGAGCGGACAGAGTGTCAATACGGTGTGTCTCTATAACTTCAGTCTCAGTAGTCACTGCATACGCGGCTACTAGTTCTCCTGTACTTGTTCTCATACATGAACCATCCACATAAAGTGTCAGGTCGGGATTAGGTAATGGAATATCCGTCAGGTCTTGTCTTGGCTTAGTCATAGTGTTAACTACTTCCACACAGTCATGTGTGGCAGGATTTGAAGTAACTGACGGTAACAGAGTAGCAGGATTTAGAACGTTGCAGCGTCTGATTTCTATGTGTGGCTGGAACAGTGTCAATTCATAACCTGTTAAACGTGCAATGGTCAAGTGCTGAGTCTGGGTTCGGTTTAAAAGAACTTCCACGGAGTGTGGAACTTGTACTGTCAGGGAGTGTCCTAATACTATAGAATCACTTTGTCTGATAGCTAGTGCTGTGGCTGCAACTGACTTGAGGCACGCAGGCAGAGCCTGGGCTACTGGATCTAATGTGTTCGAAAAATAAGCACAGGGCTTGTATTGTCCTGCTTGATCTTGTGTGAGAACAGATAATGCTGTACCATTACGTTCTGTGACAAAAAGTGTAAAAGGCTTACTGTAGTTCGGAGTAGCTAGAACAGGAGCTTGGCATAAAGCTTTCTTTAACTCATTAAAAGCAAGTGTATGTTCCTGGGTCCAAGGGAGGACAGTCGATACGGCTGCCTCCTGTGTCGTTAACTGTATCAGTGGCTTGGCTAGAAATGCATACTGAGGAATCCATTGTCGGCAATAAGAAGTGAGGCCGATAAAAGCTCGTACCTCCTTCTGGGTCTTGGGCTGAGGAAGACTCGCTATTAACTGGATACGGTCAGGTGTCAACTGCCTACCCCTCTTGGACAGTAAGTGGCCTAAGTAGATCACTTGCTGGACACAGAATTGAAGCTTCGAAGGGGACACCTTGTGCCCCATCTCGGCTAGGAAATACAGAACTGTAAGTGACGCACGCTCGCAGGCACGTTCAGAACGGGCTGTGATCAGTAGATCATCGACATACTGGAGCAGGGCAGTGTCAGTTGGCATGTGAATATTGTCTAGTTGTCTCTTAAGTGCTTGACTGTAAATACTAGGACTTTCTGTGAAACCTTGAGGAGCTCGTGTGAATTTATAGCTCCTTCCATTTAAACAGAATCCGAAAAGAAACTGGCTGTCTGGATGAATGGGGACACTAAAAAATGCGTTTTGAGGTCTATGACTGTGAAAAATGTAGCCTCAGAATCAATGGCTGTCAATAGGGAAGAAATATCTGGGACAACTGGGTACTGGGGAATGATACATTTATTAAGTTCTCGAAGGTCAATCACTAATCGATATACTGGAGGTGCATTTGGATCAGTACGTTTCATGACTGGAATGATAGGAGAATTACATACATTGGAGTCAGTTTCTACAACTACTCCTTGAGCAATGAGCTCGTCAATAATTTTGGATAAGGCTGCTACAGCCTCAGGTGGCAATCTGTACTGTCTGATTCGTGGTAACACTACACCTGGTTTGAGAGTCACACGATGGGGTGTGATTTGCATAAAACCAACATCAGTTGGACCTTGCGCCCATAGATGCTGGGGGACATTCAGTAATCTTGGATCAAAATCTCGTAATACATAGTGACCCTTAAAGTCACGTAAAAACAAACGTATTCCTTCTGGGGAGCAGCAAATAACTGCACCTAATTCTTTTAATGTCTTAATGCCTAACAAATTTTCTGGACATGATTTCGTGAGTAGCAGGTCAGTAGTTCGGGACAATGGACCTACTTCTAGAGTAACTGGTTTGGAAATCTCGTTAACAATTGGCTTTCCTGAAAATCCAAGGGAAACATTTCTAGAGCCTGAGAGCGGAGCCCCTGGAACCTCGTCATGACTGATAGTAGTCCTACTTGCCCCTGTATCAATCAGAAACTTTCTGTCTTTCCCTAATACTTGACTGTGAACATAGGGACCCTCTTGATCTACAGGAATCTCGATGAGAGGCAAGCCTACCTCCCTCTCTAGGCTGTTTCATGAATACGGCTGGTACTCTGGATACTCGGACTATGCATACTGGTACATCTGCTGTGTAACATGCTGTGTTGCAGCTATAGGCTGCGGTGCTGTAACTGTCTGTGGTGTATTCTGTGGTAACTGGGAAGTCTGTGAAACTTGTTCTTGTCTAGGCGGACGTGGTCTTTCTTTAGTCTTACCAGTGGCTATGTTATGTTTCAGAACTGCACACTCGTTTATAAAATGACCTGGCTGTTTACAATAATTGCAGGTCCCTTTAACAGGAACTGCAGGATGACTGGCTTGATTTGGACCCCTCTTCTGACTGTCCTGTGGAACAGATTGTGCAACTAATACTTTCATTTTCGTGTCTTTCATACGTTTCCTTTCATGATCTTGCTCTTCTCTGATTCTATTCTGGTGATACTGGAGCATCTGGAGCATTTGGGACGGAGTATTAGCTTACCATGTACTTTCGACTTTCAAAACTCGATTCTTAACTTGTGGACTTGAATTCTCGACTAGTTTAGTAACAAAAAGATGAGGGTATGACTCACTACTCGTCTTCAAACCACTGTTGATACTAAAACATTTCTCGAATCTGGAATAAAAATCACTAGTATCTTCGTCTGGTTTCTGTTTACAGGCTGAGATTGCATCCCAGTCTTCCTTTTTCGTGGCTAGTAATCTTGGCAAAACTTGTATTAACAGTTCAGGTAATTCTTTACATTTATCTCCTTGACCGGTACCTGGTACACGTGTATTTTCTTCAGCTTCTAGAGCTGCCCAATCTATCTTTTTCTCTCCCACCTCCCATTCTTTCTCCTTGAGTTTTTCATATATGCCCGCGGGCAACAGGACCTTTAACATTTTAATTATATCTGGATACGTGTATTCTCCCATACGGAGCATGTCTTTTAATTCACGGTGGAACCCTGCTGGATCTTTATCGTGACAGGGAATTAACTTTTTCATCTCTAAGAGTTCCATCTTTGTAATCGGGGTGTAAACAAATACTCGTTGCATTTCACCACCCGCTGTCCTAACTGGGTGTACTTCTCGTAACGGATGCTGTCTGTCTATGTAAAAGGGTTTACTTTCTGGGGGTGAGACGTGAACAAAATGCGGGTTCAGAAACGTTCTATATTTGTGGCGCTGTTCTAGAATGATACTAATTAAGTCGGTACCTAGACCTCTCCATTTATACTGGAGTAACTCGTTCAGAACATCATGTAACAGACCTGGATCGGAATGCTGACCCTCATACAATGTAATGAGGTGCTGGATCATATACATACCCACCAGTCGCTGCTCGGCTGGGGGCAGTTTCAGAAACATTTGTGCCACTATTTCGTCTGAAAAAGTGGTAGAATCAGTAGCCCATCGGACTGCTGATCGGGCTAGTTCTTGTTCATGCATGGTACTAAGTTCACTATAACCGATTCGTGATTTCAGAATGTGATCGGTAGCTTGAAATACTTGCTCTAGAGAACCTTGTTCTGGTGCTGGAAGAGGAACAGTTTTCTTGTGTTCTAGACGTGAATGTCGGTCGGGAAGTCTAGCTTTACCTACATACGCTATTCTGGCAGTATTCTCGTCGTCTACCTCTTCAGTAGAAGAGTCGTTTTCCTTCTCGCTTACTTGTGCTGCTTTGCGTTTCTCGTGTAACCTTATTATTTCCTTACGAATTTTCTTGTACATACTCTCTATACAACTGAGCGTCCTGTGTCTTCCCTCGGCTATATTATCACTCCACCTTGTCAGGACTTTCATTTCGGTCGGATCTTTAGTCGGATAATCTTGTTCCCTTATTAAACAATTAATTAGAAACTTTAATAGCATGAGCTGAATCTCAGCTTTTCTTAGAAACATGACTTCGCCAATACTTTCTGGGTCTGTTCCTGTACGAATGAAACAATATATTCTGTCTAGATCTTCTTTCATATTTGGTAGGGTGTCCAAATACTCGGTCACCCGTCTTACACGTAATGAATATATAACCATACTATCATCACCTGGGACCGGATCATAACGGCATTCGGTAAGAGTTCGTCTGATATCTGCAACAGACTGATGTTTGGGCGTGCGCTGTAACGCACGTTCATGTAACTCGACTGACGTTACACGTTTGTGTGGCGGCGGGGTTCCCGGAGGACCTCCTCCCGCGGCCCCTAAACTGGAATCGTCGACTGATACTCTTCGTGCTGGCAGAGTGACCAGTGTAGCGGGTACTTGTAATGTAGGCTGGACCGGGGGTACCGTAACAGGTGCTGTAACAGGTGCCCCGGTGACTGGAGGAGCAGGATTTACATTATTTACAGGAGCTGGCGGAACAGGATTTGCATATTCTGGGACTGTGTCGTCCAAATAGGACGAGAGAAAAATATCAGCTGCGGTCGGTTTGTGACGTAGCTTGGTCGGAACTAAGGGTGGCGGAAAATTACTGGATGCCTCCGGGGTTGCTTTTGGCAAGCCCTCGGCAAGAAGAGGGTACATACCCTTAATAAGGGCATTCCTCTGTCTGTCTGACTGTTCGGTTTTAACTCGTTCACCTATTTCGATTAATTCCCTTTCTTGGGCTCTTTCTGAGGATTCTCTACTTAATTCTGACTTTCTGATTTCTTTTTCGGTTCTTTTATGAGATTCTTTGCGCCATAACTCGATGGCATCTTTCTGTGACTGTCTGGCTTTCTTTTTCCATAATACTTCTTCTACTCGCATGATGCACTCGGCATCCCATGTGCCTGATACAGGCCATCTATATTTCTCTTCTAATTCCTTAGTGTACTCGACCCATAAGTCTAGATATAATATGGCACTTATGCCATGCTTATGATACATAAAATGACCTGGACTGTCCCTAGGTGGGACAGGAACTGCTTCCTCGAGCAGACCTTTTCTAGTTCTTAACTGACGTAACTTGGAGAACAGAGGCATGGCTGAACTGGAGTCTAGACACAATACAATACACAATGAACACAATAATGACTTGAGACTGATCACTCATACCATGACATTAAAAACACATTGAAATGACATTTAAAATAACAGTTCGAACAGAAACATTACCTGGAATACTTGAGAACAGAAACACATAAATTTCTCGAAACTAGAACTTACTAGAGTTACTAGATGCACTGCTGAAACAGTACGAAACATACCGGTCTCATAAAGAGACACGTCAGGACCCGCATCCACCTAGGTGGATACTTCGTGTTGGATTTGCGTACCCAAACCCACGGACCAGAGACAAATTAATTGACCCTGTCTAGATACTACCCCAGCAACGGTACTCACCGGGCAGCAAGAACGGAAGGCCTCGGACTGGACTGGACTGCTACGACGACGGACTACGAACTTCGGACTTCAGTTACGGGTGGGCCTCCGGATACCTCGGACCTTGGACTCTCGGCTTGGGCTCTGGTCGGGACTCGCCGCGTTCCTCCACCGCCTCGTCTGGATGCTGGACCGCAACCTCCGTCTCCTCCGTGGGCCTGAGGGATACTTGAAGCAGAAATATCTGCACGTGCACGGTATGGTTCCGTCACGGCTGCAGAGGGTCAGGGGGCTGGCGTGGCTTCTCCGGCGCGTGGGGAAAGGGCAAGTCCCTGTTCGGGCGCCATTATGTGGTAAATAAATAATTAAATACCTGTTCTATTTTTGACTAGATATACAATAACAGATAGCTCAATAAATAAGAGTCAAGATTCGAGGTAGCTGGAGTTTGCAGGTTTTAATCAGGCATAAAGGACAGGAACAGGACAACCTGCATGGGAATGGGATGGCAGCTGTCGGGGGGCAGGATCTGGGAGCATAAGGGGTAACTTTTAATAACAGTGCACAATATTTATAGTTAAACAATTGCATTACATTCAGTATAGTAGGCGTAGCAGTGGGTGGAGTTCATAGCAGTCGCGAAAGATAAGGCATAAAGTGGGTGGAACAAGAGGCGTATACATAGACATGTGATGTAAACGTAACAGAATATGTCATAAACGGGGCGGAAACATGGAGGGGGCTACCTAAGGAGCCGGGACCTCTGACCTAGTGGTGCGCGCAAGCTGGCAATGACGTGTTACTAGGAGGAACTGGGGGCTATGACTTCTGCGCTAGAAGAGGAGACGAAAGTCTGGAGAGTCAGAGCGACATGTACCTAAACACTATCTAGTATCTGATGTTTAGAGAACATATTGATAGAATCCAAAAATTATCAGGGCAAAGGCTAACAGACTCTAAGACTGGTGCATGCATCATTCTATATGTAGTGCGTGTTGAGGAATATTAAATGACCATTAATACAGTATTTCTCTTACATTGAGACGTAAAGGCTAGACTGTGACGGAAACTATTGATGCGATTCAGTAACTTAGGAATGCAGAGAAGGAGGGCTGGACTGATAACTAGAATCATAACATACTCTTGGCAGACTGGCAGGCAGAGCCAGGCCGAGCCGGGCACTGTGAGGCAGGAAGTAAGTGAAGGGTCAGGGATACAGGTGGGGGCTGTATCGCTCCTCAGCGAGGGTTCAGGAGACAGGAGCTGAATCTGGTGTCCGGGCCCTTTTGAGGCCTAGAAACGGAGACTTTTCAATGAATTAACGTGCACACTGTAAAACGTGGCAACATAACTTTACATAGGCCTAATACTCGTAGCTTTAACGAGAACTGAAAACTGGCATACTAGAGATGGACACAACTGTAATTGCGTCTTTAATCGATCATGGGGAATACATATTGCATATTAATCATGCACATATAGCATAAGATGGGGAACACGTAGGGACACAGAACACGGCAAAATTTACTTTTCCACACCGTAACGCTGCCGGTTCGCGTACCGGAGCGCGCACCGGGAAGCGCTCGCTTAAAAAAGGTGGGAAAGTAATTCACAGAAAAACCACTGGAGACACTTTCACCAGATTAGCTCATACTACATACCAATCCATATCATTTTCACAAATTTGATTGGAATTCCATTTAGCCATTTAGCCTGTAGACCTCTCTAAATACCCTGAGGTAAATTACTTCACAAAACACATCTGAAGTGTTGGAATTGACAACCAATTAAAATGTTACTTTCATTTTCTACTTTTTTACCTGACATTTGATTGGTTATGTACCTGAATATATATAAAGAAAGAGAGAGAAACACAGCCATTTTGACTACTACTTCCTGAAGTACATTGCAAGAGCATTTTCACTGACAACTTAAACTTGTTTTTAAAAGGTAAGATGTTATTTTGAAAACTGAAGTATATTGTGCACTTTAAGTTAATATGGAAAACTTTTTCTGATAGCTATATACTATCCCTCTGTAATAGGTATAGATTTAGATAGACTTCTCTGTTATAGTTATGGATGGATTTAGGCTTGTCTTGTATAATTATGAATTTACTAAGGTTTCATCACATACACATTTTTATATTTCTACTACCAGTCTGATACCATACACTGCCCAAAGATAAATTCACTGTTAAATTAATCCCAACAGTGCCCTATCTCTACTGATATATATATATTTTTTTATGCAAATTTCAGGCAAAATGGAAGGAGAACAAAAAGTGTCATTTGAAATTGTCCTTGAAGAGACCAATCAAGAAAACATTGAACCAAATGACATTGAATTCATGGATGAATCACAGGAGCATGAACTACTACAATGTGTACAATCTGTAGATTTCCTCCTTCAAAATGAGGAAATTTCAGACACTCAAATGTTGCAAGTTATGTTCACTGAAAATGACGACATTTCGGACAGTCAAATGTTAGACGTTCTATTGAATTTTGAAAAAAATCACAAAAATAAAAAAAACAACAAAACGAACAATCAATAAACATACAATATTTGAAAAGTCTATCATTCTTTTTTCCTCATAGTACGCTTCCCGGACCGCTTCCCGGTGCGCGTACCGGGCGCTCCCCACGCAAAAAAAACATTTTTTTTTTTTTTGCCCCGCGGGGCCCTTTTAAAGCCTCCACATCAAACCTAGGGGGTCAGGGAGGATCTACTATGCCCCCTTATGGTCATTTCCCCCTTTGTTTTGGCCTCCTCTTGTCTCTCGATCCTACCGAGAGACAAGATGGCGGCCGCTCCGGACTGTTTAGAATGTTGACAGACACCGGAAAGCCAATCAGCTTCGCTTCGCGAAGTTCCGTTACGCGTCAGGTACGTGAACCGGGGCGCTAACCGGGGCGCGCCTACAGATATATATATTTTTTTTAACGTTAATTTCTCAAAATCCACTGGAGCACATATATTGAGACCTAGCAAAGGCACATCGGGCAAACAATATCTACAATTTTGCCAAGTTTCATGTAAATCCATTCAGCCGTTTGAGCTAAAAGTGAGTCCAACTGCCCTATGGAAAAATGAATGGGAAAAACGCGTTTTGGGACCCCCCTTTTTTCTCGGCCCCCCCTTGACGAAACCTCCCCAAATTTTTAGGGGCTGCTCAAAAACAAAATGTGCCATTTTCCTGATAATATATATATATATATATATATATATATATATATATAATTTTTTTTTTTCACAGAAAAAACTATAGGTTTTACACATGTTATAGTTAGCTGGACACTCATAAAGCCATTGAAATCCCCTCGTTATAGTTAGTTCAGCTAACTATAACTCGTGCATCCGCAATCCACTGCTGATGACATCACATATTACATCACTCATGACATGGTCAGTGACATCACTCATGACATCACTGATGACATCTCAAATGACATCACTGATGACATCACTGATGACATCATCCAGTAAATGTATGTCTTTCTGAAAAATAAATATTTTTTATATATATATATCTAAAGGTCAGTGGAAGAATAAATGGGTAAATAAGTATCTAAATGGATGTTTTTTTGTACGATTGTATAACTGACTTATTAAGTGTATCTTAGTGAATACATGTATTAGCGAGTAATGTTTAAATATTTAAATATCTGTATCAGTGTCTCACTTTGTGTATAAATGGCTTCGTGGGTTGGTGAGTAGCTAGATGAGTGTGTATATGGGTTATTAGTTGTTTTTTTGAGTATCAGTATGAGTGTCTGTATGGTTGGGTGGGGGATATTATTTAGCGCATAGATGCATGAATGAGTGACTCACTGTTTGTATGTGTTTTGAAGACAGCATGTGTGCAGGACTGTATGGATGAGTGTGTGTATGGGTGTGTTAGTGAGTGAATGACTGTCTCAATAGTGTCTTTATGAGTAAGTACATATATTTTAAACTAGAATATGCGAATATTAATGTATTTAAGTGAGTATATAGGAGAGTGAGAGATTGTAAGAGTTCCTTTATAAACAAGTATGTGTTTCTATAAGTGATTGTTTAAGAGAGTTAGTATGTGTACGTTTCTGTAGAAGTGTAGTTGTGTGTGTATAGCTGTATATGCAAGTAAATAAATGTTTGATAGTTTATTTGCATGTGTGACTATGTGTGTGAGTAACTATGTATGAGTGTAGGTGTGTAACAGGATGTATAGGAGTATGAGTACATATGATGAGTGAGTACATGTATGAGTGACTATATAAAACTGTTGGTGAATGAGTGGATGTGTATGTAGATTTTGGAATTACTGAATAGGTTGTTCTAACTGGTATTGGTATCTCCATTGTTTTTGAAAATTTTAGTTTCTATTTTTCAATGTGTGTATTAAAGGTCATATTAGGGTGAGAGGAGGTCTGCCACTCATTCACAAGTATGATGTCATCAGTGATGTGTAGTGAAAGAGCCACTTTTGTAGTCTGGCACACTATGATGACCTCCAACTATCACCATTTTTATTGATTTTAGTGTGTTATTTTACCCTAGCCTTAATGTAGGATGGTCCTGCATTTGCCTGCTTCTCTTCTGTTCTGTAATCTTTCTGTCTTTCAGTGGGAGCTGTTACTGAGTGGAACAGTCTTGCCAAGAGCAGAGAATGTGGGATGTGTATTTGAAGGTGTGCAGTGGTGCAGGAATGTGTATTGTATTGTGCATGGTGAGAATTATGAGTTCTTACTATTGGCTTTGACCATTCTGTTTTCTGACTCTATCTTGCTTAATGGCAGGTCTTGCCTATTGGCTTTGGGATAATCTTGTGCCATCTTACATTAGTAGTCTATGCTTAAGCGACTCCATCTTCTGAGCCTTTCTAGGTGAGAAGTGATGTTTTGCTTTCACTTGTTTTCTGCACTCTGTGTGCTAGTAGAAATCAGTTCTTATCAGAGGAATGTACAGGCTCCTTCTCGAAGTCATAGGAAAGGCCTGATCAACCAATGCTGTGTCCTGGGCACGGAGTGGTACGGAATCTAATGGGAAAAGGAGGCGAGGCTTGCTAGAAGCTTTGACCAATGTTTTCACTTGTATTAAAAGGGGGAGCCTCCACTGGTCTGGTGGAAGTTGGAAGTGGAAGTTTGGGAGTTTGGATTCCGAGTGAGGGCAGACGTGTGTATCTTCGATTGAACCCTGATTGCTGAGCTCTGATCCCCGCCTGTGTGAAGACTTCCCCCGGCCAGAAGTGGGCAGTACATGCATCAGGTGATGTATTGAGTTTTGTGATTATTGCCATTGTGATGTGAGCCAGTGGCTGTGATCGTTTGAGGTGTTTTCTTTGTGGTGTGGGAGGTGCACATCCAGAGTGATCCTCTTCTCTGTACATATATATTTCTGATCTCTTGCAGGATTATTGCCATTGTGATGTGAGCCAGTGGCTGTGATCGTTGGAGGTGTTTCTTTGTGGTGTGGGAGGTGCACATCCAGAGTGATCCTCTACTCTGTAGATATATCTTTCTGATCTCTTGCAGGACGTCCAGTGTATCTTACCTTATATCAGTTATTGCTTGTTTATTAATCAGTATAATTATTGATTCATGCCATTTAGAATATAAGTTTGCTCAGTTATTGATTCATGCCTTTAGATTATAGGTTTGCTACATATATTTGAATATAATGCATTTGGTATCTGAGACAGCCTTTGTTTAGAGAGTATTATGTAATAAACCCCAAGCCTTATTCTAAAGTGATAGTCTTTGCATTTTGTTAAATAAAACTCCTTTTCAAAAGGTGCTGTTTGTTTTGTGTTGCAGTCTTGCTGTGCCAGGGGTGGTAAGACATGCTTAAAAGTGTAGATTATTCAAAGGTGTAATGATATATTTGCCTCCCAGGTGGGAGTGCAGTGATTGGGTGTGGCTTATTGGTGAGAAGCCACATTCAAAACATTTTGTCATCAGTGATGTCATTTGAGATGTCATCAGTGATGTAATGAGTGATGTCACTGACCATGTCATGAGTGATGTAATATGTGACATCATCAGCAGTGGATTGCGGGCGCGCGAGTTATAGTTAGCTGAACTAACTATAATGAGGGAATTTCAATGCTTTTGTATGAGTGAAATGTCCAGCTAACTATAACATGTGTGAAACCTATGGTTTTATTCAGTGAATTTCTAAGGTTTTTTAAATGCTAATTCCTAACTATAACATGTGTGAAACCTATAGTTTTTTCAGTGAATTTCTAAGGTTTTTTAAATGCTAATTCCTAACTATAACGTGTGTGAAACCTATGGTTTTTTCTGTGAATTTCAAAGGTTTTTTAAATACTAATTCCTAACTATAACGTGCCTAAAACCCATTTTTTTTAGTGAATTTCATAGGTTTTGTAAATGCCAATTTTTAAATGTATTAATTGTTATTTTTTTTATACTGATCTACTACATTGTTTTGAACTTTTTATTTTTAGATATTTTATTTTTTAAATTACATTACATATTTTTAATATAAATTGAAAAACAAGTTTTTAAAAATATTGAAATTTTAATATTTGTTTTTTTATTTTATATATTTTTTAATTTATATATATATATATTTTATATAGCAGGCAATGATATCCTATGGAAGGAAATTCAAGTCACTGGTAAGAACGGTTAAAATTACTTTTCAGGATCAGTACTGGGCTAAAAGATGCAGCACTGAGGTCTCTCCTGATAACAGGTGAGTAAATCGGAATTCGTAGTTTCGGCTGATTTTAGAGGAATATTTTAAAGTTCCAAAACTCCACACTTAGAAGAATTTCCAAGTGAAACCAGTCAATGTTAGCCTTTTTATTTTTAGATATTTTTTTTTTTAATTACATTACATATTTTTAATATAAATTGAAAAAAAGTTTTAACAAATATTGAAATTGTAATATTTGTTTTTTTATTGTATATTTTTTTAATTTATATATATATATTATATAGCAGGCAATGATATCCTATGGAAGGAAATTCAAGTTAATGTAAGTACGGTTAGAATTACTTTTCAGGATCAGTAGTGGCCTGAAAGATGCAGCACTGAGGTCTCTCCTGATAACAGGTGAGTAAATCGGAATTCGTAGTTCGCCTAATTTTAGAGGAATATTTTAAAATTCCAAAAATCCACACTTCAAAGAACTTCCAAGTGAAACCAGTCAATGTTAGCCTATAGAAGGAAATTCAAGTTACTGTAAGTACGGTTAGAATTACTTTTCAGGATCAGTAGTGGGTTGAAAGTTGCAGCACTGAGGTCTCTCCTGATAACTGGTGAGTAAATCGGAATTCGTAGTACGGCTGATTTTAGAGGAATATTTTAAAATTCCAAAACTCCACACTTCGAAGAATTTCCAAGTGAAATCAGTCAATGTCAGCCTATAGAAGGAAATTCAAGTTACTGTAAGTAGGGTTAGAATTACTTTTTAGGATTAGTAGTGGGCTGAGAGATGCAGCACTAAGGTCTTTCCTGATAACAGGTGAGTAAATTGGAATTCGTAGTTCGGCTGATTTTATAGGAATATTTTAAAGTTCAAAAACTCCACACTTAGAAGAATTTTGAAGTGAAACCAGTCAATGTTAGCCTATTGAAGGAAATTCAAGATACTGTAAGTACGGTTAGAATTACTTTTCAGGATCAGTACTGGGCTATTTGGCCCTCAGGGACCATCAGTATTGAAAGAAAATTAATTCCCCAACTTAAAACACGCCACGGGGTGCGTTTGCACAGTGGTGAAGGAAAGGGGCGTGGCCTGAAGTGACATGTCTGCAAACACGCCCTGTGGCGCGTTTTAAGTTGGGGAATTAATTCTTACTCAATCCTGAGGGTCACTGGTGGCCAACTAGCCCACTAGCTACCTCCAGTATGCGCCAGGGGGCTGTGTTGCAGAGAGGTGTTCAGAGGTCACAACCCTTTTTACAACACTCTGCAACGCAGCTCTGTGGTGCTAACTGGAGGTACCTGGTGGGCTAGTTGGCCCCCAGGGAAACTCAGGATTGACAAGGAACTTAAACCACGCCACAGGGTGTGTTTGCACACATGTGAACTCAGGCCCCGCTCTCTCCCTTCACCACTGTGCAAGCACGCCCGTGGCGTGTTTTAAGTTGGGGGATTGACTCCCCTTTAATCCTGAGGGTGCCTGGGGCGCACTAGCCCACCAGCTACCTCTAGTAAGTGCCACAGAGCTGTGTTGCAGAGAGGTATAAAAAGGGGTGTGGCCTCAGAACACCACTCTGCAACACAGCCACCTGGCGCATACTGGAGGTACCTGCTGGGCTAGTTGGCCCCCAGGGACCCCCAGTATTCAAGGGGAATTCATTCCCCTTCTGCAAACCCGCCAGGGGGCGCGTTTGCAGAGTGCTGCATGAAGGGGGCATGGCCTCCGACACGATGCTGGTGTTTTTCTTTTCGGGGCTGTGTAGCCCCCCCTTCTTTTTCTATTTTTTTTTGCCCTGGGGACCCCATCCCCCAGGGCTTGCCCCCTAATTTATTTATTTTTAATAAAAAATGGGGAGGGGGTTGTGTGGCCCCCCTCCTGAGGCTTCTTTAAGCCCAGCGACCCCATCCCCTGCCTCGTTTTTTTATAAACATTTGTTGTGGAGGGGTGCCATCTGCCCCCCTCCCGGGCCACTTCTGGCCCCGGGGACCCCATCCCCCCGGGCCTGGCCTCTTGTTGGGGACCGTGGGGGGATCCCTAAGCTAACATGCTGCTCCCCATGTAGAAAAGCAATAGTCTTTGACTTCCAAAAACCAAAGCAGTTTTCTATGGTAGGGCGGGAGGATTTACCCCCAGGATTTGGCTCCCCCGGGGGCTAATTACAAATAAAGCAGGCTTCCTAGGTCCTAACAATAACTACCTACTGGCGGCCGCCAGTAGGTAATATATATATATATATATATATTACCTACTGGCGGTCGCCAGTAGGTATATATAGTTAGGATTTTTTCTCTATGGGTTTTTTGAAAATTCTATGTCTAATAACTTTGGCGTTTGTGGACGGAATTGGCTGAAATTTTCAGGAAAATGGCACATTTTGTTTCTGAGCAGCCCTTGAAAATTTGGGGGGGGTTCGTCCAGTGGGGGCCGAGAAAAAAGGGGGGTCCCAAAACGTGTTTTTAACATTGAGTTTTCCATAGGGCGGTTGGCCTCACTTTTAGCCCGAACGGCTGAATGGATTTGCACGAAACTTGGCAAAATTGTAGGGACTGGTAGCCCGATGTGCCTTTTGTAGGTCTCAATATATGTGCTCCAGTGGATTTTGAGAAATTAACGTTTAAAAAAAGATATATATCTGTAACAGCGGACCGGTTAGCGCTCTGGTTCGCGGACTTTTCGCGCAACGGAGCTTTGTGAAGCGAAGCTGATTGGTTCTCCGGCGTCTGTCAACATTCCAAACAGTCCGTAGCGGCCGCCATCTTGTCTCTCGGTAGGATCGAGAGACAAGAGGAGGTCAAAACAAAGGGGGAAATAACTATAAGGGGGCATAGTAGATCCTCGCTGACCCCCTAGGTTTGATGTGGAGGTTTTAAAAGGGCCCCGCGGGGAAAAAAAAAATAATAAAAATAATAATTGAACGGCTGAATGGATTTGCACGAAACTTGGCAAAATATTAGGGACTGGTAGCCCGATGTGCCTTTGCTAGGTCTCAATATATGTGCTCCAGTGGATTTTGAGAAATTAACGTTCAAAAAAAGATATATATCTGTAACAGCGCTCCGCTTCGCGTAACGGAGGTTTGCGAAGCTGATTGGTCATTCTGTCACTGGGCTATAGTTGGGCTACATCTGGCTGATATTTGGGCTACATTTGTTTTTTTGTGTGTCTGGCGGCCATCTTTGGGCTACATTGGGCTACATTGGGCTTCATTGGGCTACATTCGGCTAATTAGCAAATAGCTCATCGCAAACTAGGAATGGTAAAGAATCGCTATTTATTCCTTAAAGTTCGCTATTTAGGAAATGCAAATAACTTTGATGATACATATGGCGGTTCATCTCTAACAAGATAAGAAGCATAGGGATAGATTTATGATGACTGGCGCATCACCAGGGATGTGTTAGTCATTCTGTGCCGCTGTTCCGTCACCTATGGTGTGCTGCATTTACAATGCGGCGCATCACGGGGCAAAAACAGCACAGATGCGTGATGTATCTGTGCCGTAAAGGTGGCGCATTGCTGGAGTTGTATCGCAAGTGTGATGAAGGTCCAGCAAGGGTCGGGGGTGCCCCTGTCGCAGGGTTTCTGTTCTCACACAGAACTGTGGACAGAGGATTGGAACCTCGGCGAATTAGGGTGTCCCAAAACTCACGTTAGTAATCAAAAACTATTTAGCAAGCTAGGTACAGTGTCACATTGGATATAACAAACTCTCAATGTTTAGACAATCCAGAATATGAACTTATAGTACCTCAGGATACGTGGAACTCATGAACAGTCGGTCGTTATATATTTCTTAGAAACCAGAACATGGAGTTAAGAAGAACACATGTGTATTTGAAATGTTTATTTACTAATGCCGTCTTCTCAGGCGTAGTACCTTAGATAATAAAAGTACACATATTATCAGTAGCAAAATTACCAGCATAGTTACTAGTACATAAAAAGTGAATGGTGATAGTATGTTAACATGCCTGTAAATGAATAAGAGTTAGCAACACTTATAAGCAGCCGCGGGCCGTGGAGGGAGTTACGGTGAGGCAGGGAGGCGGGGAGGGGGAGAAGCAGGGTGGAGAATACAAGTACACATATTATCAGTAGCAAAATTACCAGCATAGTTACTAGTACATAAAAAGCGAATGGTGACAGTATGTTAACATGCTGTAAATGAATAAGAGTTAGCAACACTTATAAGCAGCCGCGGGCCGTGGAGGGAGTTACGGTGGGGCAGGGAGGCGGGGAGGGGGAGGGGCAAGGTAGAGAGGGCTCCACCCTGCTTCTCCCCCTCCCCGCCTCCCTGCCCCATCGTAACTCCCTCCACGGCCCGCGGCTGCTTATATCTCACCCTCCCTAATACACATATTATATTATTTGCTAAGAAGGTCTCTTTGTGTTGGTTTAGGGCGTGCCCATACTTTAGTGTCTTAGATTTGAAGGAATCACATCAGCATACACCAGCTCTCTCTTCATGTGAACCGCATCAACTGTTGTGTATGTGTGTTCGGCAAAGCAATATAAAACCCGCCTCATGCCCAGAATTGGCAGAAGTTGCACTTATGTTATGAGTATGAAGTCGTGGAGATCAGACCTCATAACAATTCTGTACCGTGTTGTTCTTGAAACTTTAGCACTCGCTGTACAGATATAGTTTAACAAGTAAAGCAGATAGTAGACCAATAACATATTATTCTCATGTAAACCACGATGAACTACTAGGTGGAAAGCTAAAGCAACAACTAAATGTCGTGTGCAGAAGTTGCAAAAAAGGAAAAATGGCGTTTAAACCGGTAATGAGCCCATGCTAACTTAACACGGTGTAAAGATATCCAGGACCTAGATGACACCTCCTCATGATCCGGAAACGAACTGAATAAGATAATAGAAGTGCCATCTCATGAGAGCAGATTGCAAGTTTATATGTGGACGGTCCGCAAGGTAAAGCATTAAAAACTAGGAAAATTCAATGCTAAAGAAAAATAAAACAGCCAAGTACTTTATCGAGTCTTAAGCCAATAGGCAAGGTAAATAATAAAAACTTGACAATTAAGTCAATGAATTGTCAATGAAATGCTAGTACTCAGCATATGAAACATGAAAAAGGTCTATGACATAACTGTGTATGCAAAATAAGCTGCAACAGCCTCCAACAGGAAGTCACCGTCTTCATCCGAAAACAGTTCAGCCATCCAATTTAAAAGCGGAAAAGAACATACGTGCTCTCCCAGCACCGGATCCTCTATCACCATCAGAGGACAGCTCGGTGGGTTTTCAAGAAAGCTGTGTTCCAAGAAAGACTGTGCTGCCGCCAGTAATTCCAGGGACCAAGTAGTCCATGCATCAATGCCACAGCCATAATCCTTTCGCCAGGACAAATCAACTCGTGAGTAATGATAGGAGTCATCAGCTGATTAAAGTCGACGTCAGGAGAAACCGGTCTGCAGAGACACAAATCAATGGCCCAATCGAAATCACAGGTCAGGCAGTGAAATACAGGCTGGACACAGGTGAAGTAGGAGAACCGAAAAGATAATCCATATGCCGTGCTTAATATCGCCAACGGCATTGTGCCATAATATTCTAGCATGCGATTGCGGAACAGTGTCAGCAGCTGCAGGGTCGGAGGTTGCATAGGAGGGACATCCATATTTAAAAATGTAAAAAAGCACAAGAGCGTCCGCTGGTAATGCAAGTAAAAATGCAATCCACGAACCAGAGTGGAGAAAATGGAATGAAAGGGAGCAGGGATGACTCCAAAGATTTTCTCAAATGAAGTCACGAGACCACTGGTAACAACTTTAAAAAAGTGTGCCAGGGATTTTGTGGAGGATGCGTTAAAGATAGTCGGAAACATGTTGCTGAAATTGAAAGGCAAACCTGTGTACGGGTGTTCGCTATGTGAAGTACGAAAGTTTCACGGGCCGAACTCAAGGCCACCTCTCTCTGAGACAAAAGAGCTCTTATTCTTGTCATGCCGTTGAAACGTGTCCCAAGGTTGGTATTTGTGGCCAGATTGAAAACTCCCTATGTTCATGTGTGGGAGGAAATAGAACATTTCTGCAGCAAATAACCCGTTCACTTACTGTTACGATAAAAGGAATACTTTTAATTAACTCAGAACAATCTTCATTATTGAGCATCAAATAACTACCATTTTCCAACAACTTGAACGTGGGGATGATAGCAGGAACTGGCGTGCCTTGCATCACGCAAGCCATATTTGGTCGGTGTTTGTTGCATGAATCGTGTAACTGTATGTGCCTACACATTAGTGAATGATCTGGCGTCTCAGTGCATTCCTCTCCATTCAGATAAACTTCTTGATCATCTTTGAAACATCTGTATGTGTATGGAAGCGACCAGACCTCATGAACAAAAGCACTACCTAAAGGTTCATAAAGACCTATTGGTATATATTTCATACAATTTGAAAACTTATATAAAGCAAAAGGCAGCGTTATTAAACCGTCGATAAGGCATGTTGCCAAAAAACCCGCAATCCTCTGCTGATGATGTCACTGAGCATGTCATGAATGATGTAATATGTGACATCATCAGTAGTGGATTATGGGTAATAGTATCTCTAGTTTACTCCCCTATAGCTGTCTTTCTTTTAACATAAGTGTGTGTTTCCTTCCCTTATACTTACTGTTTTTGGTTCGCTTCCAGTTCGCGTACCAGCGAGCGAACTAGGAAGCGAACTAAGAGAAATAGAGGTTGGCACAGTTCCAAATATTGTACCAATTTTTTAATAACGGGGAGGTAGTTCTGAAAAGAACTTTTTTTTTTATTTTTCTGAACATTTTTTTACTGTAAGGTTCCCGATTCGCGAAGCGGGAACGAAGAAAAAAAAATATTTAAAAAAATAATTATTCATAAACATATAAAATATATTTTTGGATTTAAAGAAGAATAAATTTTACAGCTACAGATATTAGCTGTTAAAAAACCAATGAAATTCACTGAAAAAACCATAGGTTATAGACCATATATAGTTAGGAATTAGCATTTACAAAACCTTGAAAATTCACTGAAAAAACCATAGGTTATAGACCATATATAGTTAGGAATTAGCATTTACTAAACCTTATTTTACTCACACAAAACCATTGAAATTCCATATATAGTTAGTTGCACTAACTATATATCGCGCACCCGCAATCCACTGCTGATGATGTCACATATTACATCATTCATGACATGGTCAGTGACATCACTGATGACATCACTGATGACATCTCAAATGACATCACTGATGACATCACTGATGACATCTCATTTGACATCAATGACCACATCACTGATGATATCATTCATGTGACAATACAATGCATCTCCTCACATTTTAATATAACCTCTGTTTCACCCAGTGTTAAAAAGAGAGTATAATTTTTGAAACCATTGACACACCAATACTAGTTACTACATACGCACTCACTGATTGCTACGTCTACACACACCTTCACTCATTCACCCATACAATCATTCATACATACAATCACTCATCTTTACAACACTATCATATGCACTCATACACCTATACAGACACTCACAGTCTGCCACGCATCCATGGAGTTACTCACACACCTAGTCAGTCCTGTAAAGAATCAATGACACTTCCATTTTCTTGTCTATACAGTTAAACATAGAGCACCTTACATTTTCAAACATATACTAACACATACTTACCTTCTTATACAATCATTGATACAAGTACAGATTGATCTGCACAGAGTCACACACCTCCCAGCTAGCCACACACACACTCAGTCTCCCATACAAATACTTGGGCAATCAATCAATAACCCATATAGTTACTCATATAGCTACTGATCAACACATGCAGCAGTTTACAGAACAACAGACATAATGATGCACAAATTAAGACAGTTTAGTCACTAACCCATGCAGTCAGTGAGACACATTTAATCACTCACTCATACAGTCAGTCATGCACCTACTAAATCCTTCGTCCAGACACTTACACATCCACTCATTCTTCAATATGTAAGACATATTTAAACTTTATAGAAACAAAAAATCACTGGATGTTGTTATCAGTGATGTCATCAGTGATGTCATTTGAGATGTCATCAGTGATGTCATCAGTGATGTCACTGACCATGTCATGAATGATGTAATATGTGACATCATCAGCAGTGGATTGCGGGTGCGCGATATATAGTTAGTGCAACTAACTATATATGGAATTTCAATGGTTTTGTGTGAGTAAAATAAGGTTTAGTAAATGCTAATTCCTAACTATATATGGTCTATAACCTATGGTTTTTTCAGTGAATTTTCAAGGTTTTGTAAATGCTAATTCCTAACTATATATGGTCTATAACCTATGGTTTTTTCAGTGAATATATATATATATATATATATATATATATATATATATATATATATATATATATATATATATATATATATATATATGTGTGTATATATATACATAGATATATATATACACACACACACATATATATATATGTATGTATATATATATATATATATCTATATCTATATTCACTGAAAAAACCATAGGTTATAGACCATATATAGTTAGGAATTAGCATTTAAAAAACCTTATTTTACTCACACAAAACCATTGAAATTCCATATATAGTTAGTTGCACTAACTATATATCGCGCACCCGCAATCCACTGCTGATCATGTCACATATTACATCATTCATGACATGGTCAGTGACATCACTGATGACATCACTGATGACATCTCAAATGACATCACTGATGAGATCACTGATGACGTCATCCAGTGACTGTATAATTCTGTAAAGTTAAAATATGTCTTACATATTGAAGAATGAATGGATGTATAAGTGTCTTGATGAAGGATTTAGTAGGGGCATGGCTGACTGTATGAGTGACTGATTAAATGTGTCTCACTGAGTGCATGGGTTAGTGACTAAACTGTCTTAATTTGTGCATCATTATGTCTGTTGTTCTGTAAACTGCTGCATGTGTTGATCATTAGCTATATGATTAACTGTATGGGTTATTGATTGGTTGCCCAAGCATTTGTATGGGAGACTGAGTGTGTGTGTGGGTGGCTGGGAGGTGTATCACTCTCTGCATAGATGTGTGAGCAGTTGATTGACTGGATGTATGGGTTCAAAAGTGCATGTGGAAACAGCTGTATGGGCGGTTGACTGTGTGCATGAGTGTATTGGTGAGTGAATGGATATCTCAGTGCTACATGTCAAAGTAAGTACATATGTAAAACACAGTACATGTGAGAGCTACCATATATAAATAACTGTGCATAAGAGCCAGTGAATGTGTGAGTGGCTGTATGGATCATTGTGAACTTGTATCCAGGATTGTATAAGTGAGTAAATATGTTTTAGTATATGTTTGAATAAGTAAGGTGTGTATAACTGTATAGTTGAGGAAATGGAGGTGTGATTGATTCTTTGCATGACTGACTAAGTGTCTGAGTAACTCCATGGATGAGTGACAGTCTATGAGTGTCTGTTTACACTGAGTGTATCTAAGGTTATATTAGAGTCTGAAGAGGTTTATCGTATTATCATATGAATGATGTCATCAGTGATGTGATCAGTAATGTCAAATGAGATGTCATCAGTGATGTCATCAGTGATGTCATTTGAGATGTCATCAGTGATGTCATCAGTGATGTCATTTGAGATGTCATCAGTGATGTCATTGGTGATGTCATTTGAGATGTCATCAGTGATGTCATCAGTGATGTCACTGACCATGTCATGAATGATGTAATATGTGACATGATCAGCAGTGGATTGCGGGTGCGCGATATATAGTTAGTGCAACTAACTATATATGGAATTTCAATGGTTTTGTGTGAGTAAAATAAGGTTTTTTAAATGCTAATTCCTAACTATATATGGTCTATAACCTATGGTTTTTTCAGTGAATTTTCAAGGTTTTGTAAATGCTAATTCCTAACTATATATGGTCTATAACCTATGGTTTTTTCAGTGAATTTTCAAGGTTTTGTAAATGCTAATTCCTAACTATATATGGTCCATAACCTATGGTTTTTTCTGTGAATTTCATTGGTTTTTTAACAGCTAATATCTGTAGCTGTAAAATGTATTCTTCTTTAAATCCAAAAATATATTTTATATGTTTATGAATAATTTTTTTTTTTAATATTTTTTTTTCTTCGTTCTTGCTTCGCAAATCGGGAAGCTTCCCGTTAGCTGACCTTGATGCCGCGAAATAGACCGCGAGCCGGTAAACGTTTCTTTACCGCAAGTGCCGCGTTACAAAACAACATCGTGACGCCTCCCGTCCGCATGACGTTTCACGTTGTCGCGTGATACGTCATATGACGTACTACGTTAGCGAACTGGTACGCGAAGCGAGTCGCAAAGCGCAGGTTTCTGGAAGCAAACCGGGAGGCCCTGCAAAGCGCTTAACGTAAACACAGCAAGTCATGTGACTTGGTAATAACACTTTTCATTGGTTCATTTCACTTTTGGTTTCCTAATGATGTAAGACTAGGTCATATAATCTAAAATGAACACTTTTGATTGGTTGAGAACTCTTGTTTTTCCCAAATGATGAAAATCCCTCCTTCTTTCCTCACTCTGACTTTCATCATTGTGAGAGAAAGACCCTTTGTGATCACTGAGCAATGGCTTCTTTAGTAGCTTCAGCTGGTGCTTCCCCACCACCTCCACCACATCCAAGGAAGAGTGGACCACCTGCTCAAGTTATAATTCAACAAGAAGAAGAAGAAGAGGAACAGGAGGACGAGCACGAAGAGAGGCAGTTTTTGCCTGAGCAGCCCAGGACGTCTCACCGGAAAGAAAACTTCATTTGGCAATTTTTTAAAATTCCCAAAGGTCAGAAAAAAGTAAATGCAAGATACGTAACTTGCCTTATATGTCAAGATAGACTGTCCAGAGGGACCGACAAAAAATACAGTTTCGGAAACTACACAATGCATCGCCATATGACTAGGTGGCATCCTAACAACTACAGTGCTGCACAGTTTCGGAACGACCTAGATAATCTCCCTATTATGGCCAGAAGATCTGTTGTACCGGAAGTAACGGGACCAGAGGGCAGGGAGATGGTGCCAAATATACAAATGAGATTTGGTGATGTAAAACACATCTGCGTATTTTGCGATGGATTCATTTCCTACGGAGAAAAAAGCATCACTCTGATCAACAGAGCTATTGACTATCATATGCAAGTTTGTACGAAACGCCCAAAATAATAAATACTTCTTTTTTTTGTTTTGTTGCTCCTGTTGAGCCCTTTACAATGAATCGTTTTCATTGCCCCCTCCAAGAAAAACCCCAAAAAATATAAAACTGTTCCGAAAAATTCAAAAACAGTAAAAAAATGTTCAGAAAAATAAAATAAAAAGTTCTTTTCAGAACTACCTCCCCGTTATTAAAAAATTGGTACAATATTTGGAACTGTGCCAACCTCTATTTCTCTTAGTTCGCTTCGCAGTTCGCTCGCCGGTACGCGAACCGGAAGCGAACCAAAAACAGTAAGTATAAGGGAAGGAAACAGACACTTATGTTAAAAGAAAGACAGCTATAGGGGAGTAAACTAGAGATACTATTACCCGTAATCCACTGCTGATGATGTCACATATTACATCATTCATGACATGCTCAGTGACATCATCAGCAGAGGATTGCGGGTTTTTTGGCAACATGCCTTATCCACGGTTTAATAACGCTGCCTTTTGCTTTATATAAGTTTTCAAATTGTATGAAATATATACCAATAGGTCGTTATGAACCTTTAGGTAGTGCTTTTCTTCATGAGGTCTGGTCGCTTCCATACACATACAGATGTTTCAAAGATGATCAAGAAGTTTATCTGAATGGAGAGGAATGCACTGAGACGCCAGATCATTCACTAATGTGTAGGCACATACAGTTACACGGTTCATGCAACAAACACCGACCAAATATGGCTTGCGTGTTGCAAGGCACGCCAGTTCCTGCTATCATCCCCACGTTCAAGTTGTTGGAAAATGGTAGTTATTTGATGCTCAATAATGAAGATTGTTCTGAGTTAATTAAAAGTATTCCTTTTATCGTAACAGTAAGTGAACGGGTTATTTGCTGCAGAAATGTTCTATTTCCTCCCACACATGAACATAGGGAGTTTTCAATCTGGCCACAAATACCAACCTTGGGACACGTTTCAACGGCATGGCAAGAATAAGAGCTCTTTTGTCTCAGAGAGAGGTGGCCTTGAGTTCGGCCCGTGAAACTTTCGTACTTCACATAGCGAACACCCGTACAGAGGTGCACACCCTTTTCAATTAAGATTTGCCTTTCAATTTCAGCAACATGTTTCCGACTATCTTTAACGCATCCTCCACAAAGTCCCTGGCGCACTTTTTTAAAGTTGTTACCAGTGGTCTCGTGACTTCATTTGAGAAAATCTTTGGAGTCATCCCTGCTTCCTTTCATTCTATTTTCTCCACTCTGGTTCGTGGATTGGCATTTTTACTTGCATTACCAGCGGACGCTCTTGTGCTTTTTTACATTTTTAAATATGGATGTCCCTCCTATGCAACCTCCCACCCTGCAGCTGCTGACACTGTTCCGCAATCGCATGCTAGAATATTATGGCACAATGCCGTTGGCGATATTAAGCACGGCATATGGATTATCTTTTCGATTCTCCTACTTCACCTGTGTCCAGCCTGTATTTCACTGCCTGACCTGTGATTTCGATTGGGCCATTGATTTGTGTCTCTGCGGACCGGTTTCTCCTGACGTCGACTTTAATCAGCTGATGACTCCTATCATTACTCACGAGTTGGTTTGTCCTGGCGAAAGGATTATGGCTGTGGCATTGATGCATGGACTACTTGGTCCCTGGAATTTACTGGCGGCAGCACAGTCTTTCTTGGAACAGAGCTTTCTTGAAAACCCACCGAGCTGTCCTCTGATGGTGATAGAGGATCCGGTGCTGGGAGAGCACGTATGTTCTTTTCCGCTTTTAAATTGGATGGCTGAACTGTTTTCGGATGAAGACGGTGACTTCCTATTGGAGGCTGTTGCAGCTTATTTTGCATACACAGTTATGTCATAGACCTTTTTCATGTTTGATATGCTGAGTACTAGCATTTCATTGACAATTCATTGACTTATTTGTCAAGTTTTTATTATTTACCTTGCCTATTGGCTTAAGACTCGATAAAGTACTTGGCTGTTTTATTTTTCTTTAGCATTAAATTTTCCTAGTTTTTAATGCTTTACCTTGCGGACCGTCCACATATAAACTTGCAATCTGCTCTCATGAGATGGCACTTCTATTATCTTATTCAGTTCGTTTCCGGATCATGGGGAGGTGTCATCTAGGTCCTGGATATCTTTACACCGTGTTAAGTTAGCATGGGCTCATTACCGGTTTAAACGCCATTTTTCCTTTTTTGCAACTTCTGCACACGACACTTAGTTGTTGCTTTAGCTTTCCACCTAGTAGTTCATCGTGGTTTACATGAGAATAATATGTTATTGCTCTACTATCTGCTTTGCTTGTTAAACTATATCTGTACAGCGAGTGCTAAAGTTTCAAGAACAACACGATACAGAATTGTTATGAGGTCTGATCTCCACGACTTCATACTCATAACATAAGTGCAACTTCTGCCAATTCTGGGCATGAGGCGGGTTTTATATTGCTTTGCCGAACACACATACACAACAGTTGATGCGGTTCACATGAAGAGAGAGCTGGTGTATGCTGATGAGATTCCTTCAAATCTAAGACACTAAAGTATGGGCACGCCCTAAACCAACACAAAGAGACCTTCTTAGCAAATAATATAATATGTGTATTAGGGAGGGTGAGATATAAGCAGCCGCGGGCCGTGGAGGGAGTTACGATGGTGCAGGGAGGCGGGGAGGGGGAGAAGCAGGGTGGAGCCCTCTCTACCTTGCCCCTCCCCCTCCCCGCCTCCCTGCCCCACCGTAACTCCCTCCACGGCCCGCGGCTGCTTATAAGTGTTGCTAACTCTTATTCATTTACAGCATGTTAACATACTGTCACCATTCGCTTTTTATGTACTAGTAACTATGCTGGTAATTTTGCTACTGATAATATGTGTACTTGTATTCTCCACCCTGCCCCTCCCCCTCCCCGCCTCCCTGCCTCACCGTAACTCCCTCCACGGCCCGCGGCTGCTTATAAGTGTTGCTAACTCTTATTCATTTACAGCATGTTAACATACTATCACCATTCACTTTTTATGTACTAGTAACTATGCTGGTAATTTTGCTACTGATAATATGTGTACTTTTATTATCTAAGGTACTACGCCTGAGAAGACGGCATTAGTAAATAAACATTTCAAATACACATCTGTTCTTCTTAACTCCATGTTCTGGTTTCTAAGAAATCTATAACGACCGACTGTTCATGAGTTCCACGTATCCTGAGGTACTATAAGTTCATATTCTGGATTGTCTAAACATTGAGAGTTTGTTATATCCAATGTGACACTGTACCTAGCTTGCTAAGGAGTTTTTCATTACTAACGTGAGTTTTGGGACACCCTAATTCGCCGAGGTTCCAATCCTCTGTCCACAGTTCTGTGTGAGAACAGAAACCCTGCGACAGGGGCACCCCCAACCCTTGCTGGAGCTTCATCACACTTGCGATACAACTCCAGCAATGCATTCGCCGAGGTTCCAATCCTCTGTCCACAGTTCTGTGTGAGAACAGAAACCCTGCGACAGGGGCACCCCCGACCCTTGCTGGAGCTTCATCACACTTGCGATACAACTCCAGCAATGCGCCACCTTTACGGCACAGATACATCACGCATCTGTGCTGTTTTTGCCCCATGATGCGCCGCATTGTAAATGCAGCACACCATAGGTGACGGAACAGCGGCACAGAATGACTAACACATCCCTGGTGATGCACCAGTCATCATAAATGTATCCCTATGCTTCTTATCTTGTTAGAGATGAACCGCCATATGTATCATCAAAGTTTTTTGCATTTCCTAAATAGCGAACTTTAAGGAATAAATAGCGATTCTTTACCATTCCTAGTTTGCGATGAGCTATTTGCTAATTAGCCGAATGTAGCCCAATGAAGCCCAATGTAGCCCAATGTAGCCCAAAGATGGCCGCCAGACACACAAAAAAACAAATGTAGCCCAAATATCAGCCAGATGTAGCCCAACTATAGCCCAGTGACAGAATGACCAATCAGCTTCGCAAACCTCCGTTAAGCGAAGCGGAGCGCTGTTACAGATATATATCTTTTTTTGAACGTTAATTTCTCAAAATCCACTGGAGCACATATATTGAGACCTAGCAAAGGCACATCGGGCTACCAGTCCCTAATATTTTGCCAAGTTTCGTGCAAATCCATTCAGCCGTTCGATTATTATTATTATTTTTTTTTTTTGCCCCGCGGGGCCCTTTTAAAACCTCCACATCAAACCTAGGGGGTCAGCGAGGATCTACTATGCCCCCTTATAGTTATTTCCCCCTTTGTTTTGACCTCCTCTTGTCTCTCGATCCTACCGAGAGACAAGATGGCGGCCGCTACGGACTGTTTGGAATGTTGACAGACGCCGGAGAACCAATCAGCTTCGCTTCACAAAGCTCCGTTGCGCGACAAGTACGCGTCCTGGGCCGCTGCCCAGTCCGCTGTTACAGATATATATCTTTTTTTAAACGTTAATTTCTCAAAATCCACTGGAGCACATATATTGAGACCTACAAAAGGCACATCGGGCTACCAGTCCCTACAATTTTGCCAAGTTTCGTGCAAATCCATTCAGCCGTTCGGGCTAAAAGTGAGGCCAACCGCCCTATGGAAATTAACATGGGAAAAACGCGTTTTGGGACCCCCCTTTTTTCTCGGCCCCCCCTTGACGAACCCCCCCAAAATTTTCAGGGGCTGCTCAGAAACAAAATGTGCCATTTTCCTGAAAATTTCAGCCAATTCCGTCCACAAACGCCAAAGTTATTAGACATAGAATTTTCAAAAAACCCATAGAGAAAAAATCCTAACTATATATACCTACTGGCGACCGCCAGTAGGTAATATATATATATATATATATATATATATATATATATAAGAAACCACTTTGGAGTGCCGCATCCTTTGTACAAAATTCCTAATTGGACCTGGATCCGGTCCCTATGCAGAGCAGCGGCTGTTGAGCGCCCTGGAACAGAGGGTCACTTTGGAAGCAATATATATTGAACGGCCGCATTGTATGTCATTTATGTCTACTAATTTTCTGTAGTATCATCTGACTATTGCAACCAATCACGGATTAATTTATCCTGCACTTGCACTTTTAATTTTGCCTTCCCTCCCCCATGCGTCATGTGACCAAGGCCTCTGTGTAGGCCGAAACGTTATGCTGAGGTGGGCCTTCCACGCCATTAAATAAAACCACTGCTCACCTGTACTTTGGGTCTTCCTTTCTTCTTCTGCGCAGCAGGTATCCAGATATTGGGCTCCTGGTGAGAGAATGCTGAGAATGTGCTTATCTCTATAACTGGTTACGAGCTTCTCCGGTTCTGGATGACCCCTTCCTTCTCAAGCGGCGGAGCAGCAGGAAGCCAAGACCTCTGGTGACCCGGAAGTCGATTAGTGCCTCCCGGGGAGAAACTGTTCCAGCACCCGGGCGCTGTTGACTGTGACGGTAACCCGAGTCAGACGAGGAGCGCTAGGACGGCTGTTTCTAGCTGCACCCGAAGCCTGGTTTCGAGAAGCCTTCATGATTAAGGATAGAGCCGGTGAGGAAGTTTGTGCCAAGTCGGAAAGCGGAAAGTATGTCACCAAACCGCTTTCAGGGCTGTGAGTACGCATTGTGCGTGTTAAACACCTGGGAAGCGCCATGTCGGCAGACGCGATACGTGGGAGGGAATTGGCAGCCCTCAACGCATTTGATGATTCCCCGGCCGGGGATGTGACTGTGTCCACACTGCAGAATACGCCGGAAAATGAAAACGCCAGCATTCGAGATAAATTTAAGAAACTGGAAAAATTTATGAGGCGGGAACAATCGAAGTGGTGGGAGCATCGCTCCCTGAGCCGGTATCTGAAGGTCAACAGAATACCAAGGGGGCTGCGAGTGATGCTAGCCCCCAGCTATGAAGATCCGTACCCAGATATGCTCAGGGAGTGGGCAGAGTGTAACCTTGATTCCACCGACGTTTGGTGCAGATATTGGTGCGCTATGCGGACAGTGACCGGGTAAAAACTCAAGTTAAAATCGCGGAATTAAATACAGAGATTGAAGCTTTGGGCGTTAAAGAAACAGCTGAGTGCACTAAACTAAGAAGCGAAATGGTGGCAAGACTACATGCCTGTTTTATACCTGATCCCAAAAATTCATAAGAATCCAGCGAAACCTCCTGGTAGGCCCATTATTGCAGCTTGCGGGGGACTATTGGAAAATGCAACCATCTATGTAGACTCATTCCTGCAAGAACATGTACAAAATCTACCATCCTTTGTTCAAGATTCCAATGACTTCCTCCGAAAAATCAAGGACATTGATTGGGACCCTAACTGGTGGTAGATAACATTAGATGTAACATCATTGTACAC
Organism: Lissotriton helveticus; assembly: GCF_964261635.1. NCBI lineage: Eukaryota > Metazoa > Chordata > Amphibia > Caudata > Salamandridae > Lissotriton > Lissotriton helveticus. The sequence continues at coordinate 2,094,599,591 of NC_136057.1, forward strand.
CAGCATTGTCCACCAGGATGGCATCAGAGCGAGTGAATTTAACTTGGGACAGAGACCTTTAATCATGTCTGAACACAATCGCATGGTTTTATCCATGATTACTTTTCGTTTGAATCATAATTTCTTCATGTTTAACAACCGGTACTATCAGCAAGTCAGGGGGGTAGCCATGGGGTCCTGTTTCTCTCCCAGCTATGCCTGTTTGCATATGGGCTATCGGGAGAGACAGGTCCTCTATGGTGAGCACTCAGACATCGCTGCAAGATCTATTGTTCGTTGGTATCGCTATATCGACGATGTGTTTTTAATCTGGTGTGGTACACGTACCGAAGCTGAGCAATTTATTGATACTCTCAATTGGAACAATTATAATCTGGCGTTTACATCAGATATTAACCAATTGCTGGTACACTTTCTTGATATCACCATTGAGATTAGCCAGGGGAAACTACAGACCAAACTTTACAGGAAGCCCACGGCAGGGAACACTGTGCTTCATGCCAGCAGCCATCACCCTGCCCACCTTATTCGAAGCATCCCCTATGGGGAGATGCTCCGGATTAGGCGTTTATGCAGTACTGATGCACAATGTAGCCTAGCTCAGGAGGCCAGCAAAATGAGATTCTTGGCCAGGGGTTACAAGATGGGCGAAATCGAAAAGGCCATGCGCAAGGCAAATGCTTTGCCTCGCAACCTGACCCTGGAACCTAAGCCAAAACCCAAACCTGCAGAACAATCAGTGAGACTGATTTGGGCTTACAATAGGCAACATGGCGCACTCAGAAAAACTATCATGAAGCATTGGGACCTAATCAGATGTGACCCCATTATTGAAGGAAAAATGCCGGCCAAGCCCTCAATCACCTTTAAGAAAGCATATTCCATGCAAGATGCTCTGGTTAAATCCAGTCCTGAGGTGGTTACACTTAAAAACTGTCTGGACAAAAGCAAGGGCTTTAGAAAATGCTCCAGCTGTAAGGCCTGCCTCCATGGGGTCAGTAAATCAGAATACACGGTTCCTTTCTCTGATACCCCACGCAAGAGTAATAAACAGCTAACTTGCAAAAGTGAATATGTGGTATATGTGCTGGAGTGTCCTTGTAACTTGCGGTATATTGGTAGTACCAAGCTGCAGGTTCATAAAAGGATACTCCAGCACATACGTGCCATCAATACCAACGACGCCGCATACCCGGTAGCACGTCGCTTCAAAGAGTGCCATAACAACAACAGTGCACTTTTGCAGCACTATGCTATTGATTCTGTGGGTGCCCTTAGAAGAGGAGGAGATAGAGAGGGTACATTGAGAAAGCTGGAGACCAGATACATCTTGGAGATGGACAGCAAAGCCCCAGGAGGTCTCAATTCTACAGAGGACTTTTACACCTGCCTCTGATCCTCTCTCTCCTGTCATTAGGTCAATATATATACATATATCAAATTCTGGGGTTTCATTTCATGACAGATTCAAGAAAGATGTATATAGAGGTAAAATACTGTTATAATCTGATGAGTAGTGTGGATATTACAGTCGAACATCATAGCCTAGGATTAGGCTATGCTCTAAAAATGAAAGATTATGTCAAGAAAACATAATAGTGTGACACCCATCACTTTGCACTTTCACTTAGGTTGCAATATCATATGGTTTAGGTGAAGGCTCGTCAATGAAAGGATGTTACTATCTTATTGTTTACATTGGAGGCTGCGATGAAGTATTCAAACAGATATTATCTCCTTCATATTGTAAACATAATATCATTAACTGAACACCACCAATGTGCAATATATAAATATGTATATTAGGGTGTTGTTCTATCATTAGTTTAATTGCAATTTTGCATTTTAACTTTTGTATGGCTTTTATCAAGGTTTTGTATATTGACGATCTCTAACTAAATATATATTTATTATTAATATATGGTGTATATCTCTGAATGAAATTTATTTATTTATTTTCTTCAGGCATATATATACTCTTTGGATTGTATATAAAACCTTTGTTGTTGGATATTACAGTCTACACCCTAATTTTGCACATGTGCAGCTATTGAAACTGGGATTATCCCGCAATTCCTTGAACGGCCGCATTGTATGTCATTTATGTCTACTAATTTTTTGTAGTATCATCTGACTATTGCAACCAATCACGGATTAAATTATCCTGCACTTGCACTTTAAATTTTGCCTTCCCTCCCCCATGCGTCATGTGACCAAGGCCTCTGTGTAGGCCGAAACGTTATGCTGAGGTGGGCCTTCCACGCCATTAAATAAAACCACTGCTCACCTGTACTTTGGGTCTTCCTCTCTTCTTCTGCGCCGCAGGTATCCAGATATTGGGCTCCTGGTGAGAGAATGCTGAGAATGTGCTTATATATATATATATATATATATATATATATATATATATATATATATATATATATATATATATATATATATATATATATATATATATATATATATATATATATATATATATATATATATATATATTACCTACTGGCGGTCGCCAGTAGGTAATTATAGTTAGGACCTAGTTTCCATAGGAAATCCGCACCATTCTATTGGGAATAACTTTATCGCCGGTGGACGGATCTTTGCGAATTTCTCAAAGAAGATGGCCCGCTCCGCTCCTTCCCTGAAAGTTTGGGGGGGATTCTTCAAGTGGGGACTGAGATAAAAGGGGGGTCCCAAACGTGTTTTTCCCATGGTATTTTCCATAGGACGATTAGACATGGCTACAGCCCGAACGGCTGAATGGAATTATAAGAAATTTGGCAAAAAGGTACGCTTTTCTTTAAATGGTGTAAATCCCTCCAGTAGTTGCTGAGAAAATTAAAGTTGAAATCAATTATATATCTATAATCACGCACGGGTGCGTGCACCCCTGTGCGCGAGCGGAATTCTGATTTGCTGTTTGACGTCTGTCAACATTCGATTCGGAGGAAATCAGGAATGTTGACCGCCATTTTGTCAGTGCGTGTCAACATATTGTAGAGAACAAAGGGGCAGAACATGGAAAGGGGACAAGGTAGAGACTCCCTGACCCCTAGGTTTTCTCAGGGGGTCCATTAAGGACCCCCAAAGCTAATAAGAAACATTTTTTATTTTCTAAAAACGTTGCGGGGTGCGTGCACCCGATCGCGCACCACTATTTACAAGACTGTGAAAAACTATAGCTGAGATCGTTGAAAGGTTGCAGGGTGGAGACTCCCTGACCCCCTAGGTTTTCTCAGGGGGTCCATTAAGGACCCCCAAAGCTAAAAAGAAACATTTTTCATTTTCTAACAAAGTTGCGGGTTGTGCGCACCCGATCGCGCACCACTATTTACAAGACTGTGAAAAACTATAGCGGAGATCATGGAAAGGGGGCAGGGTGGAGACTCCCTGACCCCCTAGGTTTTATCAGGGGGTCCATTAAGGACCCCCAAAGCTAATAAGAAACATTTTTTATTTTCTAAAAAAGTTGCGGGGTGCGTGCACCCGATCGCGCACCACTATTTACAAGACTGTGAAAACTATAGCTGAGATCGTTGAAAGGTTGCAGGGTGGAGACTCCCTGACCCCCTAGGTTTTCTCAGGGGGTCCATTAAGGACCCCCAAAGCTAAAAACATTTTCTAAAAACGTTGCGGGGTGCGCACACCCGATCGCGCACCACTATTTACAAGACTGTGAAAAACTATAGCGGAGATCGTGGAAAGGGGGCAGGGTGGAGACTCCCTGACCCCCTAGGTTTTCTCAGGGGGTCCATTAAGGACCCCCAAAGCTAAAAAGAAACATTTTTCATTTTCTAAAATAGTTGCGGGGTGCGCGCACCCGTGCGCGTACCACTATTTACAAGACTTTGAAAAACTATAGCGGAGATCGTGGAAAGGGGGCAGGGTGGAGACTCCCTGAACCCCTAGTGTTTCTCAGGGGGTCCATTAAGGACCCCCAAGGCCAAAAAGAAAAAAAAAAATTTTTCTCCTCGCAAAAAAGTTGCACGGTGCGCGCACGGCGACAAAAAAAGATTAAAAAAATTGAGTTAAATTACAAGTTTGAGTGTTTAGATGTTAGTTGTCTCTAAAAAGAGCCGTTGTGTTAATTGGGTGTTTTTTGTACCTACAAGTAAGTACCGATGCAGAGTCTTATGTTACAGAGGAAGACTCTATTCCCCTCATCTGTAAAGGAATGAAGGGACTTAGGAAAGCGTAGAGAGGGAATGGAACAGAGGGACAGATTTATGTTACCCAACACATCTCTGCAAAATATGGTTAGGACCTAGTTTCCATAGGAAATCCGCAACATTCTATTGAATGGGTGTTTTTCTGAAAATTAAATATGTTTTATATATGTATATCTGAAGGTTGATGGAAGAAGAAATGGGTATATAAGTGTATAATTGGCTGCTTTTTTGGTGAAAAATAGATTGTATAACTGACTGATTAAGTGTATCTTAATGAATACATGGGTTAGTCAGTAATGTTTAAATTTATACATTTCTGTATCAGTCTCTCACTTTCTGTATAAGTGGCTGCATGTGTTAGTGAGTAGCTATATGAGTGATACATGGGTGTCTATATAGGTTATTGTTTGTTTGATTATCAGTAGGAGTGTCTGAGTTTTTGAGTGTCTGTATGCTTCGTTGGGAGGTCTTACGTAGTGCATAGATGCATGAATGAGTGACTTACTGCTTGTATGTGTTGAAGGCAGCATATGTGCAGGACTGTATAGGTGGATGAGTGTGTGTGGTGAGTAGATAGGTATTTTTTTTTTCTGTGTGGGTGGATGAGTGTATATATGGGTGTGTTAGTCAATGAATGACTGTTTTAATAGTGTATTTGTGAGTAAGTACATATGTTTTAAACTAGTACATATGAGTTATGTGTGAGTAACTCTATGGATGAGTGTCCATGTGTAACAGGATGATCAGGATGTATCAGTGTATGAGTACATATGATGAGTGAGTACATGTATGAGTGACTGTATATGTCTGTTCATGAATGAGTGGATGTGTGTATAGATCTTGGAATTACTAAATAGGTGTGTTGTGAGTGGCATTGGTATGTCTATTGTATTGAAATGTTATTTTCTATTTTTGAATGTGTGTAATAAAGGTTATATTAGGGTGAGAGAAGGTCTGCCACTCTTCCACAAGGATGATGTAATCAGTGATGTCATCAGTGATGTTATTTGGGGTGTCATCAGTGATGTCATGAGTGATGTCACTGACCATGTCATGAGTGATGTAATATGTGACATCATCAGCAGTGCCTTGCAGGCGCGCGAGTTATAGTTAGCTGAACTAACTATTACGGGGGAATTTCAAAGGTTTTGTATGAGTGGAATGCCCAGCTAACTATAACATGTGTGAAACCTATGGTTTTTTCAGTGAATTTCTAAGTTTTTTTTAATGTTAATTCTTTACTATAACGTGCCTGAAACCTATGGTTTTTCAGTGAATATATATATATATATATATATATACATATGTATATATATATATATATATATATATATATATATATATATTCACTGAAAAAACCATAGTTTTCACATCAGTTATAGTTAGGAATTAGTATTTAAAAAACCTATCAAATTCACTGAAAAAACCATAGGTTTGACACCAGTTATAGTTAGCTGGAAATTTTACTCGCATAAAACCAATGAAATTCCCACGTTATAGTTAGTTGGACTCACTATAACTTGCACGTGCAATGCACTGCTGATGACGTCACATATTACATCACTCATGACATGGTCAGTGACATCACTCATGACATGACTGATGACACCATCCAGTGAATGTGTGTCTTTTAAAAAAAAAAAATATGTGTTATATATGTATATGTAAAAGTTGATGGAAAAATAAATGTTTAAATAAGTGTTTACTTGGATGTTTAAAAAAAAATGGATTGGTTAACTGGTTTATTAAGTGTATCTTAGTGAATACATATATAAGAGAGTAATGTTTAAATATTTAAATATATGTATTAGTGTTTCACTTTGTTTATAAGTGGTTGCATAGGTTGGTGAGTAGCTACATGTGTATGTTTATGGGTTATTAGATGTTTTTCTTAGTATCAGTATGAGTGTTTGTATGGTTTGGTGGGGGTATTACTTAACACATAGATGCATGAATGACTGACTCTCTCTTTGTATGTGTTTTGAAGACAGCATATGTGCAGGACTGTATGGGTGGAAGAGTGTGTATATGTGTGTGTTAGTGAGTGAATGACTGTCTCACTAGTGTCTTTATCAGTAACTACATATGTTTTAATCTAGTATATGTGAGTATTGATGTATATAAGTGAGTATATGTGAGAGTGAGGGATCGTAAGAGTTCCTGTTTAAATTAGTATGTGTTTCTATAAGTGATTGTTTAAGAGAGTAAGTATGTGTAAGTTTCCTTAAAAGTAAAGTGGTAGTGTGTGTATAGCTGTATATGCAAATAAATGGATGTTCAATAGTTTATTTGCATGTGTGAGTATGTGTGAGAGTATCTTTTGGATGACTGTCGGTGTGTAAGAGGATGTATAGGTGTATCACTACATATGATGAGTGAGTATATGTATGAGTGACTATATAGAACTGTTGGTGAATGAGTGGATGTGTATATAGATGGTGGAATTATTGAATTGGTTGTTGTAACTGGTATGGATATCTCAATTTTTTTGAAAACTTTAGTTTCTATTTTTGAATTTGTGTTTCAAGGGTTACATTACAGTGAAAAGAGGTCTGTCACTCTGTCACAAGGATGGTGTCATCAGTGATGTCATGAGTGATGTCACTGACCATGTCATGAGTGATGTAATATGTGACGTCATCAGCAGTGCATTGCACGCGCAAGTTATAGTGAGTCCAACTAACTATAACGTGGGAATTTCATTGGTTTTATGCGAGTAAAATTTCCAGCTAACTATAACTGGTGTCAAACCTATGGTTTTTTCATTGAATTTGATAGGTTTTTTAAATACTAATTCCTAACTATAACTGATGTGAAACCTATGGTTTTTTCAGTGAATTTCATAGGTTTTTTAATAGCAAATCTCTATAGGTATGAAATGTAATATTTTTTATAATGAAGTTATACTATTTTTTTTAAGTTTATTTTTATTTTTTAATTTTTGTGCCCCGGAGCGATCCCGGTGCGCGTACCGATGCGCTCACCGGTAAGCGCAGTGCTACGGCGTGCCCCGGGGCGCGTACCAGTGAGCGTCCCGTTAGCGCTATTCCCGCAAACGAAAACAACATCGTGACGTATCGCGTAGCCGCGTGATGCGTTATATGACGCACAGCGTAAGCGCACCCGGAAGCACGCGAGCGCATACGATCGCGCAACGTCCTGACGCGCTTACGCAACGCGCCCCCGGGCGCACCCCGGGGCGCGACTACGGGCGCACCCCGGGGCGCGGAGCGTAAGCGTGTCGGGTCATGTGACCTGAAAATAACACTTTTCATTGGTGCAGATCAGTTTTGGTTTCCAAATGATGAGAAAGCCCAGGTCATGAGACCTGAAAATAACACTTTTGAGTGGTTCACAACAGTTTTGTTTTCCAAATGATGAAAGACCCCACCTTTTTTCCTCATTCTCACTTTGTTGTTTGAGTGAAGAAGACCTGCATTCATTCTGTGAGAAATTGCTTCACTAGTAGCAGCTGCAGGTGCATCTGCACCACCACCACCTCCACCACCACCACAAGGACCACCACAAGACCACATTGGTGTTCAAGAAGAAGAGGAGGACGAAGAGGAGGAGGAGGAGAGGCACTTTCTGCCTGAGGACAATCCCCCATACAGACCCAAGGAACATTTTATTTGGAACTTTTTCAAGATACCAAGGGGTGCAAAAAAAATGAATGCAGCTAAGGTGACTTGCCTCATCTGCAGCGAACAATTGTCAAGAGGGAACCCAAATAAGAAGTATTCTTTTGGGAACCACACTATGATTCGACATATGCAGAGGAAGCACCCGAGCAATTATTCGGCAGCAGAGGTCAGGGAACTGACCAAGAACCCTCCCCGTCCTTTTTCTTCAAGTGCCTCCAATCAACCCACTCTATCGGATGCAGAGGCTAGGGAGATGGTCCCTAATGTACAAACCAGGTTTGCAAATTTTAAATTTGTTTGCAAATATTGCAACAAAACAATTTCATATGGTGAGCAAAGCATCACTTTACTCAATCGAGCTGCAGACAACCATCACTGCAGCAAGCAACCTTAATTTTTGTTCTATTTTTTTTGCTCCAGTTGAGCTGTTTGCAATTCCCTGTGTTTTGTTTGACCCCAGAAAAACTACAAAAAAAATATAAAATTGTTCAGAAAAGCCAAAAAAAGTAAAACATTTTCAACAAAAAAAATAAAAAAAATATAAAACAACAAAAAGAATAAAAAAAACAGTTCTTTTCAGAACTACCTCCAATTTATATAAAAATACTACATTTAAAAAAAACTCTGTCTTTCTTTTTTTCTCCAGGGTACGCGTACCGGTATGTGTACCGGGCGCGCACCTCCTAAAAAAAAAAAAATAATGAGTGTGTGTGTGGGGGGGGGGGGGGGTGTGGGGTGTGTGTGTGGTGGGTATGTGTGTGGGGTGTGTGTGTGTAGGATGTGTGGGTGTGTGGGTGGGGTGTGTGTGTGTGGGTGTGTGTGTGTGTGGGGGGGGTGTGTGGGTGTGTGTGTGTGAGGAGTGTGTGTTTGGGTGTGTGTGTGTGAGGTGTGTGTGTGTGGTGTGTGTGTGTGTGTGGGGGTGTGTGTGTGTCAGAGGTGTGTGTGTGTGGGGAGGGGGGTTGAGGTGTGTGTGGGGGGTGTGTGGGGTGTGTCTGTGAGGTGTGTGTGTGTGTGGGGGGTGAGGTGTGTGTGGGTGGGGATGTGTGGGGTGTGTGGGTGTAGGTGGGGGCGTGGGTGTGTAAGGTGTGTGTGTGGGTGTGTGGGGTGTTTGGGTGTCGGTGGAGGTGCGGGTGTGTGAGGTATGTGCAGGGGGTGTGTGGGTGTGGGGGGTATGTGTGTCGGGTGTGTGTGTGTGTGGGCTGTGTGGGTGTGTGTGTGTGAGGAGTGTGTGTGTGGGTATGTGTGTGTGTGTGTGTGTGAGGTGTGTGTGTGTGGTGTGTGTGTAGGGTGTGTGTCAGAGGTGTGTGTGTGTGGCGGGGGGTGAGGTGTGTGTGTAGGAGTGAAGTAAATGATTAAGGGAAAGGGAATGAGTAAGGGAGCAAAGGAAGGGAACAGAGGGTAAGGGAAGTAAAGCAGGGGGACTGAAAGAAGTTGAATGTGGGAGGGGAGTTAGGGAAAGGGGAGTAAACATGGAAGATAAGAATAACTGAGGGAAGCAGAGTAAAGAAACAGGAGTGAGGTGGGGTGAGAAAATAGTAGTGAAGTTAAAGCAAAGGGTGATGACAAACTACATTTTTTTAGTCACACTTACCATATAATTAATGTAACTTTAATTACATTTTTTACACCACTTTGTATCTGTTAAAGAGAGAAGAAAAAATAAGTTATAATTAGTAAAATATATATTTTAAAATAAAAGATACAAATGAAGAGGTTAAAAATCATAACAGTGTATTAAGAAATAAAGTAAGAGTGAAGGACACAGAAAGGGAAATAAAGTAAGGTAGAAGGACAAAAAAGGGAAAAAGAAATAGAAGGAGATCAAATTACTAAGAGTAAGGCATATAGATTCACTGACAGAGAGGAAGAGAAGAAGAGAGAAATGAACTAAAGGTAAGAAAGATACTAAAAGAATGTAAGTTAGCAAAACTAAATCCGGAAACAGGAGTAATTAAAAAGATAATGACTGAGAGGGAAAGGAGTCTAATTAAGGATGCATTTAGAAGAATGAGGAATGGAAGATAACTGAGAGTAAGTGAAGCAGAGGGAGAGTGGGTTAGTTATAGTGATAAAGTGCAACAATACTGGTGAGTGAGTAAAGAGGAATTACTAAAAGAGCAAAAGAGGAAAAGACGGAAAAGGGAAGTAAAACAGAGAGACTGAAAGCTGAAAAGTAATGCAAGGGAGAGAGGGGATGCAGACACTTGAAATGGAAATGAGGGGTTGTGAAAGAAGTGCAGTAAACGAATGGATTTGAAATAAAGTGAGAGAAAGGCAGTGTGAGTGAGTAAAGAGAGCTGAAACAGAGAGGAAAAAGGAAAGTGAGTGTGAGACAATGGGAATACAATATATATTACACAATACAAACTATAGAATAATTTATACAACATGTTAGATAGTTTATTTTTGCTGTTCTCAGAACATATTCAATTTCACTAAAATCAGTGAGTTCAAACTATTCATCATATTACAGCGGGAAAATAAAACACAATCAAAAAGATTGTGTTTAAAAAAAAACATATAAACTTACAAATCACATATATACACTAATCTTTGATTCACTTACTTTTCCTTTAGGCCAAATAGTACATCATGAAGGTCCTTTTCATTGGAAGGTACTCTGCTGTTCTCTAAAAAATCCATTTCATCGACTCTCTAGAAAAAAAGCTCCAAGAACATCTGTTATAATTTTCAATGTTTGCATATACTTCTTCTGTTCAGTCATGTCTCTTTCCTCATTCCTTCACCTTTCCTTAAGGCCAAATAGTGTATCAGTATATTTTCAAATTACTTAAAACAAACTCTAAAATTACCGTTTTCCAGACGTTCTGAAAGAAAGGCTCAAACAACATTTTCACAATATTTAAATATTCATAATTCCAGCTCTGGCTCTCTCATGTTGAACATTTCCTATAATACTGATATCACTTACTATGCGATCCACTTACCGTACCTTTATGAGAACTATAATTTTTATATTATCTTCATCACTTTTACTCACAATATAATTTTAAATAGCAAACTAACTTTTATTAACTGCTCCCGTCTTCATAGGGCAATGACCTTTACTTAAATTTTGGTTCTAAAAACACTAGGTATGAATTTTTTAAGTCAAAAGGCAAACGTTGTTTGAAAGTCAAATGAGTGTCATTACACATAGTCCAACCTTTTCGACATTTTAAATAGCATGTGTAATGCCCTGATGTTGTTGAAGGACCGTCATGATAAATAATAGCTACAGTTGCAAAAGTTCTTCCTGATATTGATAACTGAGAAGCCACGAAATTTTTAATAGAAGTTGCCAATTTACTTCCATCAGGTCTACATCGTTGAAACATTAAAATGACATACTGACCATAGTTTTGTATAAATAATGTGGACAGCATTGCAGACTTACATTGGGTACACACCATATTGTGATCAGCTGCTTTAACTAGATTATTAAAAGACACTGATTTACAGTCTGGTAAAGTCAAATATATAAATCTTTCAGTGTCTATTGTAGTACTACTTGATAAACTACAGTTGTCGCAGTCATGCTGCCATTGATAAGAAAGGCTAAACAGATTTTTTATATCTACACCTTCATCTTCCAATACATCAAACATATACATTAAAAATTCCTGACAATCCTGTTGAATATTCTGTGAAAATTGATTTTGACCAGAACATATGTCTAGAAGATTTCGAATTTCTGAAACACTTTCTATTTTTGCTCTATCACTGCTACATTTCTCAAACACAGAATTAAAAAAACAGCAGAATGTTTGATCCCGATTTTCAACAATCTGTTCTTGTAAATTTTGAAGAAAAAAAACAACATTAACCACTACATTAGCATAGCAGTTGACACCAGAACTGTTTTCAAACTGAAATCCAACAACATCTTCAACAGAATCCTTTTTCCTTCTGCTTATAATTACAGTTTCAACTACTTTTTGTCTTTTTGCTACTACCTCACTGCAATTATTCTCATTTCTTCTTTTTCGGCCTACAATACGTTTTTCAAACAGAGGATATTGAGGCAAATGTGGAGCATACTCTCTTGTTAACCTATTGTATTCTTTAACACAATCTAGATCTGCACAAATTTTTGTTTCATCACACTCAATCAAGTACAATCCTGATAAAGTTCTGACTCGTGATAATGCCACATATGCCATACCCTCTTTAAACACAGAACTTCCAATGTTCACCAAAGCACTATCTACACTTAAACCTTGAGATTTATGGATTGTCACCACATATGCCAAACAAACAGGAAACTGTTTTCTGCGAACATATAAGTCTTTCACAAGCAAAAATCTAGCTCAACAACGACAAATGTGTTCTATTTCGTCAATGCCATCAAATTTTATTATTAAAATTTCAATTCCATCTCTATTTTTGTAATTCACAAAATCAACAACATGACCCATTGCTCCATTTACCAGACCTCTTTCAACATTTAAATTCCTTCTCAAAATGATACGACAATTTAAACACACATTCAGAGTCTTTTCAAAACCAGCAGTTTTAGATATAGTCTTTTCCAATGAATCCAATTTTGATTTCAAATTTTCAGACAAAATAATTGTTGCTCCCATATGCTCTATTTTATCTATAGCTTCCAGTTTCACTATCTCTTCATTTTCTAACTTTAACATTTTGTTGTTGAACATGGAACATTCTTTCAGAGTTTGCATCAAACATATGCCAGATTTCTTCTCGTTAATTTTCTTAAAAATATTGTCTGGAAGAATGTTTTCATTTGGGTACAAATTTGAAATTAATCGTCCATGTAATGCTTCTTTCCCATGCTGACTTACTTTTCCGATTCTTACATCTTGTAGAATATTTTTATATTCTTCATCCTTTGCCTGCCGCATATTTTGGAGTAGTTCTGCATATTTGAAATTTAACCATATATTAACGTTTCCAATGCTTCCTAGGCACTTCCTGGTATCTTCATGCGTGACCATTTTAAACACTGGTTGTCCTTTCACTGGAGTCAACTGCAGTAGATCTCCAAAAACAATAATGTGTTTCCCTCCAAATAACACATCATACTCTGTTCTAAGAATTTCTTGCATTCTCAAATGCACAAAAGCAAGCATTAGATTTGAGACCATGCTTACTTCATCAATGATAAGAAGTTTCATTTTCTTCAGGACTCTCGAAACTTCGGAACACGCATCTCCAGATAGCTTGTGGTATTGCAATTTGTTATCATGCTCCACTGGCAGCATCAGTAAACGATGTAAAGTAATCCCTTTAATATTATGTGCTGCCAGCCCAGTTGGAGCGGTAACAACACAAGATAGCGGTGATTCAGTCCTTTTCTGCAGATAAGTTGCAATTGCTTTAATCAGAAAACTTTTTCCAGTTCCCGCTTCTCCACTCACGTACAGTTGGACAGGCTTAAATGATGTACATGAATCAATCAATCAATCAATCATATCACTTGTATAGCGCGCTACTCACCCGGAAGGGTCTCAAGGCGCTTGGGGGAAGGGGGCCGCTACTGCTCGAACAGCCAGGTCTTGAGTTGTCTTCTGAAGGCGAGGTGATCCTGGGTCAGCCGAAGGTGGATGGGGAGGGAGTTCCATGTCTTGGCCGCTAGGTAGGAGAAGGCTCTCTTTTTTCTCATGACTGAATCCATGTTCAATCTGTTCTGTGACTTCGTCATATATCTGCTTCTGCTCAAGGTTTAGTTGTTTCACCAAATCTTCTAAGTTAACTACATCATCTTGAGCTTGTTCCATAGCTCTTTCCACCTCATCCATGGCTGTGGCAGCTTCATTTTGGATATGGTTCTCCTAGTGGATCCTGACTCAATGAAGTAGAACTCTGACTGTCTTGAGAACTGTCTCTAGCAATCTCTACAGCAATTGTGGCTTCTTGCTCTATCTCTTCTTTCAACATTTGCAGATAATTTGTAAAAACAGGACATTCTATGGTATCCTTGGTTGCATTAAAAGAATCTTCGTAACGGAGAAAATCTCCAAGTAGTTGCTCTTCTGTACGCCATGGCTTAAAGAGTTGCAAAAGAGCTAAATAGTAAAATTCCCTTTTCTCTGGATTTTCGCAACTCAATTTTCAATGATTAATCAAATGGCCTTTTCTCTGCTTCACTAGACATCCTTCACACCCAATGACAGCATATATTCCATTATTGATATCTTCTCTGATGTTCCTCTTATAAATATATCTTTGCAGAACTTCATAGAGACAAGCGTTCTCAAGGTAAGGACTTCTATTTGGATAGTATGTATCCAACATGTTTGTCTTCAAAATATCTGTACTTTCTGGTTCTTTCTCCGCCAAATACTCTATTTCTTGTACAGATTTCATAACTCAGTTTCGTGTTGCAGCAAGACCTAGACTCACCCAAATGATGGTTCTAGATTTGGCATATAGACTTGCTGATGACAATCGATCAGAACATTCATATGCTCCAATTTCTTGATGTGACAACATCTTCAGACTGTAACTGTATAATTTCTTGCTTAGACTCTTTTCATGTGAAATGTCCTCCCACATTTCCTTCAGTTCTGTCTTTTCTTTTTTGTGATGTAAGACGTCACATATCTAGCCACAGCAATAGAGTTGTCAGCAACAAACTGAATATCCACGTTAGCATTCCACATGGACAAAATCACTGGGTTGTAGTCGTTGATGTACTTGGACTCTTCATTTCTTTTTAAATTGTATGTATTTTTTGGTGATTTCCTCGTCACAGTATGTCGCAGAGAAGACATCAAATTATTTACTCTTCCTTTAGAAATCACTGGTCCTGGAAACACGAAATGACATTTTGTATGGAACTTGTCCTTGTTTCTGAATTTTCGACGACAGTACTTTCCACAACGATGGGATTGAAAGCGTAAAACTTGTTGCCTTAAACTGTTTTCTTCGGTAGTTTTCGGAACAGCACATGTTGAATACTCTTCAATGAAGCTCATCACTGTCTCATCCGAATCTGTTCCAAATTTGGGTGCATCTTTAATCCACAACAACATATGTATATGGGGAGCACCTCTCGCTTGATACTCCTTTCTCCAAAAGAAATCCAAAACCTCTCCAAGGGGAGGATTTTTTCTGTTGGTAATAAAAGACATCATAGCTTCAAATCTAGGATTGAAATATCTGCATACATTCACTGGATCCAAAGAACACATATCTCCAGCAGTTTTGAATTCTATATTTTGTATATTTGCATTTGCCTCTCGTAGAAATTGAAGTAAGTCGTCCCATGCATACTCAGCACAGCTAAGAGTGAGGAACAATGTAGGAGTTCCTAAGTTTCTTAGCATACATTTCAATTCCCCATGACGACGGTACCAATACTCATTTGTACCACGCTGACATGCCATGAGATTGATTAGATGAGATTCCAAAATATTATCTTGCAGATTGACTTTCTCCATAAAGTCCCTCGCCGAAACAATTTGCAGATGTGCTCCACTTTTCAGTATATGGTTTACTGCATAAGAAAGCCCAGACAAGTCACTTTCATACAGTAGATGAAACAAATATGGAATGCATTGACGAAACCTTGGATCTTCAGCATATAATCTTAAAGTTTGATATTCAGATGCAGGAATTTGAAGTGGTCGATCGTCATATCGTCCACCTCGATCTTTTGGAAATAAATGTGGAAAACAACGAGCTTCCAAACTTTCTTCCCATACACTAATGGGACTTCCTTTTGCTGCTTTCATTTAAAACAAGTCAATTGCATTCGCCATCACTTCTTTGGAATGCAAAGGATGAACAGTATAATGTTCATATATTTCTTCCCTTCTAGACACATCAACTTTTTCAATTTGGCCAGCTGAACAATCACTGTCTTCATCTGCAGCTGTTTCCTCTGCTCCAACACATACATGTTTGTAGAACTCATTGTTTTTGACCAAATACAACGTTGCCTTTTTGACTTTCCTAACATCCACTAAATCTTGCCAGATTTTCTTACTCTTTGTCGGAACCCCATTAGCTAGAATAACCAGAGGTTCCTCTTCCACTTTCTCTACACCAATTGTATCAATATTTTTCTTGAAATCTAGAGGCAAATAAACAACTCTGCCCTTTAATCCTCTCTGTAAATCTGAAGGAGGCATTTTCCCTATCTTAGGCTCCATGCGAACAATTGCCTGAAAAGGATGGACACATTGAATCAAAATAGACTCATATGTATTTAAATCCATCAATTCAGGAAGAATGTCTACCAACTCCAAATTATTATGAACAGCTCTAGCAGGCATTCTGTTTTGATTTAATTTATCATAACAATATTTACAAATACGCTGATCAGAACTCAAATCAAAAAATTCTCCACCCACAAATAAGTGGCAAAATCCTTCCACTCATAATTATTTATCTTTTTACTTTTTACGTATAAATCAACTAATCTAGTTTGATGCTTATAATGAGTTTGTCGACAACACACACAAGTAAAATTCGGCCTTTCACTTGATTTCACCTTAAACCTGGTAATTTCCTGGTCAAACTTTTCTGTACTTGAAATCTGTACATTGTCTTCTACATTACCTTGAATTTCTGTGTCAATTTCTACACTGTCCTCTTTATCACCAAAATAACAAATCTCAATTTCTTCACAAATCTTCTTCACATCTAATTCAGTTCCATGCAAAAGAGCACTGTTTAATTGTTTAAGTTTAAGTGCTGGACTTTTTGCATAATACAACCTTCTCACTAATTTCCTCATTTTGTTATGATGCACTGCTAACATCCTAAAATGATGACAAACACTCTGACAGACTTTTCTAGAAAGACAAGCCAGTGAATGCCCTTGCAAACCTGTGTTTTCTCTCACTCTACAAGGATCTAAGTCTTGCAACATCTTCATTTTCTGTTTTAGACTTTTCTTACTATATGTACATGAGAAATTACAAAACAAATCGATTGATTCCTGTCGCACACTACAAATACTACTCCACTTCCAAGGGTACACTGGACCCTTAGTACGTCTCCATAAAACTTCATCAGTTAACACCTCTTCTGGTTCTCTAGGCACAAGTTTCTCTTTTTCAATCGGACAACCGTCTTTCACCTCATATGCTCGACCACTGGTGTCAACTGCATGCACTAAATCATTCTCCTGGAAGTAACTCTCCTCATTGAAAACTGGCTCACAACTTGAACTGTGCATTCATTCTCCAGAAAAAACTTTACAAAAATTAGTCCGATTAATTACTCTTTTCCATCTACTGTTTGATTTGAAAACATCAATTGTCTTGTTAAGTGTCCTAATTCTATTGATTATTAAAATAAATAATTTTTTCTTAACTTCAAAAGCCTGATCAACAATCTTCTTTACACTTTTCTTTTTCTTATAAAAAGCAGATCTCTGTTTACGTTTTTTAATATTTTTTAACAAATTTAAAACCACCCTATTGCGAAACATTCGTTTACGAATGTCCCTAAATTGGTTTTGCCTTCTATTCCTATACTTATTATTCTCTCCTGCTCCAGTACTAACATTTTTGGGGGCCTCTCCTTCCTTTTCAAATTTGCTCTCTCCTTCTCTTTTTCTACATTCTGGCCAACATTTTTTTTTATCTACATATGTTCCGTAAGAAAGACTTAGTTGTCTTACCAGGAGCTTTTTTCCTGTTTTTTGAAGTATTTGTTGTAGAGGAGGACTGTAATTCCGTTGCTGTTTTTGATTTTTTCCGCTTCGCATCTTTTCTTCTCCTCTGCCTTGAGGGCATATTTCCTTACTACTGAAATCTTGATTTCAATCTGTGGTAAAGAAAAAAATAACACATTATAGACCACTATTACCAAACAACAAAGCAATGACAATAAGCAAACGGTCTATTCAGGGGTACACATGAGGTGAGGATTGTCCAGGGGTGCCGAGGAGGTGAGGTCTGTATTGAAAAGTGTAGTGCAAGAGAGACCTGTCTAGGGGTACAAAGGAGGTGAGACCTGTGTCTAAGAGTGCAGTGGGGGATAGGCTTCATGAAGTCTAGTCCACTGCACTCTTAGACACAGGCCTCACCACCTATGCTCCCCAGGAAAGGCCTCTCTCCCACTACAGTCTTGAACACAGGCCTCACCTCCTCTGTACCTCTGGACATGCCTCACCTCATCTGCACAATCTACTTCCTAATCTGACATAACACAGGTGACATCATTGTGAAAGGTTGAAATATATTGATTTAATCATGCAGACACTATTTATTCCTTCTCAAAAATCTAAAAGCCATTGATTTGCCCCCAAATCGTTTTTCAAATAACATTTTAGACACAGAGCGCAAGTCCTATGTACAAGCATTCAGTGTCCATGAGTACAGTGGAGAGGACTAACCTCCTCTGACCGTTGGACAAGCCTTACCTCATCTGTGCCCTCTGGACAGGCCTCAATGTATTGAGTATAGTTCATGGTAACTGGGTGCAGATAAGGTGACGCATGTCCAGGGGTGTAAATAAGCTGAGGCCTGTTTACGGATGCAGATCAGTTGAGGTCTATTCAGGGTTGCAGATGAGGTGACGATTGTCCAGGGGTGCAGAGGAGGTGAGGCCTGTATTGAAGAGTGTAGTGGAAGAGAAGTCTGTCCAGAGGTACAAAGAAGGTGAGGCCTGTGTCTAAGAGTGCAGTGGGGGATAGGCTTCATGAAGTCTAGTCCACTGCACTCTTAGACACAGGCCTCACCACCTATGCTCCCCAGGAAAGGCCTCTTTCCCACTACAGTCTTGAACACAGGCCTCACCTCCTCTGTACCTCTGGACATGCCTCACCTCATCTGCACAATCTACTTCCTAATCTGAGGTAACACAGGTGACATCATTGTGAAAGGTTGAAATATATTTATTTAATCATGCAGACAATATTTATTCCTTCTCAAAAATCTAAAAGCCATTGATTTTCCTCAAAATCGTTTTTTAAATAACATTTTAGACACAGAGCGCAGGTCCTATGTACAAGCATTCAGAATCCATGAGTGCAGTGGAGAGGACTGACCTCCTCTGACCCTTGGACAAGCCTTACCTCATCTGTGTCATCTGCACAGGCCTCAATGTATTGGGTATAATTGATGGTAACTGGGTGCAGATGAGGTGATGCGTGTCCAGGGGTGTAAATAAGCTGAGGCCTGTCTAAGGATGTAGATGAGTTGAGGTCTATTCAGGGTTGCAGATGAGGTGAGGATTGTCCAGGGGTGCAAAGGAGGTGAGGCCTGTATTGAAGAGTGTAGTGGAAGAGATGTTTGTCCAGGGGTACAAAGGAGGTGAGGCCTGTGTCTAAGACTACAGTGGGGGATAGGCTTCATGAAGTCTAGTCCACTACACTCTTAGACACAGTCCTCACCACCTATGCTCCCCAGGAAAGGCCTCTCTCCCACTACAGTCTTGAACACAGGCCTCAAGTACTCTGTACCTCTGGACATGCCTCACCTCATCTGCACAATCTACTTCCTAATCTGACATAACACAGGTGACATCATTGTGAAAGGTTCAAATATATTTATTTAATCATGCAGACACTATTTATTCCTTCTCAAAAATCTAAAAGCCATTGATTTTCCTCAAAATCGTTTTTCAAATCAAATTTAAGAAACACAGCACAGGTCCTATGTACAAGCATTCAATTTCACTACTGAAACCTCACTATTTCACAAAATACAAATCCTCATCTTGCAAATGTTGATACCAGGCATTATCTAAAAAAATGACACAAACCAACAGCAAAGATGCGCAATGTGCTTCCTAGTATGAGGTAACATATGTGACATCATTGTAAAAGATTCAAATGTATTTCTTTAATCATGCAGACACTATTTATTCCTTCTCAAAAATGTAAAAGCCATTGATTTGCCCCAAAATCGTTTTTTCAATAACATTTTAGAAACAGAGCGCAGTTCCTATGTACAAGCATTCCATTTCACTACTGAAAACTCACTATTTTATAAAATACATTTCCTCTCTCTTGCAAACATTCCTACCAAGCATTACCCAAAAAATGACACAAACCATCAGCAAAGAAGCTCAGTCTGCTTCCTAATCTGAGGTGACTAAGCATGGGCGTAAAATCCGTTCCGCTCGCGGATTTTGCGGATTTTCGACAAATTCGCAATCCGTGAACTCTCGCGAATTTGCCGAAAATCCGCAAATCCGCACGCAGCGGATTTTTTTGCTTGGTGATACAATATTGCGGCGCGCGGCGTGGCGCGCGACGTTCACTTTCCGTCATTCAGCGTTTGCCGAGTTGTTTTTCTCGATATTTTGCGAGTGCTGCGCCATTTTGGATCTTGCTGCGGAATCCCACGGGAATTTGGCGCCCGCGAATACGTAATCGCGGCTTGCCACCACCTTGCACAGCACGCATCGCGAGAGTTCGCAATTGCGAACATGTAGGTGCGGCGGGCAGGAACAATCTCGCACTCGCGAAATAGAGATTTTGCAATTCTGCACAAGAAATCCATCAGCAAACAGCATAAACCTTCAGAAAATGATGATTTTTATCAGAATCACTCCTCAGGTTGACATTTGCCTGCACTTTTTTTTGCAAGGAGTCCATTATTTGGGGGGGGAGGAAGGAAGTGCCCCACAGTCTCCAGCTTCCTGTTTGTGTCCAGCAGGCACCTCCCAGTGCTTTCTTCATGTGCTGGTCACTTTCATTTGGACCTTGACCTGGAAGGATTACTTTTTGTGGGTGCTGCTGGATATTTGGATTTGAGGCCTTTTAGACTTTCTTTGGATCACATTTGGATTAGAAATCAACTTTCACAAGTAAGTTTGTTTAGGGCATTACAGTTGCTGCAACTACAATTTTGGAACTTTTTCAGAACATTAAATAAAATATATTGTGGGTAGCCACAGTATCCAGTAGGACCAGGGTTGGTTATGGGTGCATGATACAACTGTTTTGTTGAATTTAAACATCATTGAGGCCATGGATGGGCTGGGATTGTGCTGATTTTTGTGTTTTTTGTTGATTTCTGGGGCTGCTGTTGGGGCCTTTTGCCCAGGGGTAGTGGTGCATGGACTGAGTCTGCCTGTGGGGTCTCACTCTCTTTAATGTAAACATCCTGGATGACATTGGATTGTGGTGATTTTGTGTGTTTTTCGTTTTTTTTTGGGGTGTACTGTTGATGTGGACTGGACATGTGGGTGGTGGTGGTGGCCATCTTGAGTGCTGGTACAGGCAACTTGTGCTTGGGGTTCAAGGGGCCATTTTGAAGAGAGGCAGTGTCTGTGGCCTGCAACCATTTTGCCTAGCTTTCATCCATTATGCCCAGGGGTAGTGAGTGGTGCATGGGCCTAGTCTTTCTGTGGGGTGTCTTCTTGAATGTAAACACCATTGAGGCCATGGATGGGCTGGGATTGTGCAGAATTATGTGTGTTTTTTGTCGTGTTTTTGGGGCTGCTGGTGGGGCCTTTTGCCCAGGGGTAGTGAGTGGTGCATGGGCCTAGTCTTTCTGTGGGGTGTCTTCTTGAATTTAAACACCATTGAGGCATGGATGGGCTGGGATTGTGCACAATTTTGTGTTTTTGGTCATTTTTTTGGGGCTGCTGGTTGGGCCTTTTGCCCAGGGGTAGTGAGTGGTGCATGGGCCTAGTCTTTCTGTGGGGTGTCTTCTTGAATTTAAACACCATTGAGGCCATGGATGGGGTGGGATTGTGCAGAATTTTGTGTTTGTTGTCGTTTTTTTGGGGCTGCTGGTGGGGCCTTTTGCCCAGGGGTAGTGAGTGGTGCATGGGCCTAGTCTTTCTGTGGGGTGTCTTCTTGATTTTAAACACCATTGAGGCCATGGATGGGCTGGGAGTGTCCTGAATTTTGTGGTTTTTGTCGAATTTTTTTGGGCTGCTGGTGGGGCCTTTTGCCCAGGGGTAGTGGTGCATGGACTGAGTCTGCCTGTGGGGTCTCACTCTCTTTAATGTAAACATCCTGGATGGCATTGGATTGTGGTGATTGTTGTGTGTTTTTCATTTTTTTTTTTGGGGTGTACTGTTGATGTGGACTGGCCACGTGGGTGGTGGTGGTGGCCATCTTGAGTGCTGGTACAGGCAACATGTGCTTGGAGTTCAAGGGGCCATTTTGAAGAGAGGCAGTGTCTGAGGCGTGCACCCATTTTGCCTAGCTTTCATCCATTATACCCAGGGGTAGTGAGTGGTGCATGGGCCTAGTCTTTCTGAGGGGTGTCTTCTTGAATTTAAACACCATTGAGGCCATGGATGGGCTGGGATTGTGCAGAATTTTGTGTGTTTTTTGTTGTTTTTTTGGGGCTGCTGGTGGGGCCTTTTGCCCAGGGGTAGTGAGTGGTGCATGGGCCTAGTCTTTCTGTGGGGTGTCTTCTTGATTTTAAACACCATTGAGGCCATGGATGGGCTGGGATTGTCCTCAATTTTGTGGTTTTTGTCGATTTTTTTGGGGCTGCTGGTGGGGCCTTTTGCCCAGGGGTAGTGGTGCATGGACTGAGTCTGCCTGTGGGGTCTCACTCTCTTTAATGTAAACATCCTGGATGGCATTGGATTGTGGTGATTTTTGTGTGTTTTTCGTTTTTTTTTTTGGGGTGTACTGTTGATGTGGACTTGCCACGTGGGTGGTGGTGGTGGCCATCTTGAGTGCTGGTACAGGCAACATGTGCTTGGAGTTCAAGGGGCCATTTTGAAGAGAGGCAGTGTCTGAGGCGTGCACCCATTTTGCCTAGCTTTCATCGATTATGCCCAGGGGTAGTGAGTGGTGCATGGGCCTAGTCTTTCTGTGGGGTGTCTTCTTGAATTTAAACACCATTGAGGCCATGGATGGGCTGGGATTGTGCAGAATTTTGTGTGTTTTTTGTCGTTTTTTTGGGGCTGCTGGTGGGGCCTTTTGCCCAGGGGTAGTGAGTGGTGCATGGGCCTAGTCTTTCTGTGGGGTGTCTTCTTGATTTTAAACACCATTGAGGCCATGGATGGGCTGGGATTGTGCTGAATTTTGTGATTTTTGTCGATTTTTTTGGGGCTGCTGGTGGGGCCTTTTGCCCAGGGTTAGTGAGTGGTGCATGGGCCTAGTCTTTCTGTGGGGTGTCTTCTTGAATTTAAACACCATTGAGGCCATGGATGGGCTGGGATTGTGCAGAATTTTGTGTTTTTTTTTGACTTTTTGGGGTGTATAACTGATGTTCCTCTGTCTTCCATTGCTTGTAGGTGCACAAGAGAACCACCAGTGCCAGGAAGAAGTCCTGCTGTGGTGTGTGCAGCACAACGTCACGTGTGGCCACAGACAACTCTGCAACTTGTGCAACTGCGGCCTGCTGTTCAGAGTGACATCTGAAGAAGATGGCCCCAAAAAAAGTTCCCCGTAGCTCCTCTAGCAAGAAAGATGCCAGAAAGGAGCAGAAGAAGCAAGTTACCAAGCAGACTGGTGTGCCGCCCGCCACATTTTTTGGGAATAAAAAAAAAAGTACACCTGCAGCAGCAGCAGGATCTGCTGGGGACCAAGCTGGGAGCAGCACCCCCGCTCCATTGGGCTCAGTGCCACCACCACCACGCCAACTTAGGTCCAAGCCCTTGAGTGCTGCAGAGGCCGCCAGTATAGTTGTTCAATCACCATCGACCAGTGATGTTGGCTCATCGCAAGAAAGTAGCAGCAATGTCCCTCAATCAACACAGGTTGTTGTAACTCATCTGACGAGTGTTGAACAACCACAGCCGCAACAACAATCACATGTGCAAGTACAAGCCCAAGTACATGTGGAAGGAGAGGCGGCGCAAGGAGAAGAGCAAGCAGAGGTGCATGGAGGGGCACAACAAGTGGCCACAATAGTTGTTCCTCCAGAAGTAGGGGACATCTGGAAATCGACAATCAAGCCGAGGTATCATTCGAGGAAGCCACTCCTCCTGATGATCATTCATTGTCTTCCACATCCCGAGCAAGGAAAAGATCAAGGGTGTTGGTGTCTACATCTTCTTCAAGCCCACCTCCTTCTGATGATATGGATCTTACTTGGGAACCAGCACCACTGCCGTCTGAGAGTGAGGTTGAGGAGGCACACCATGATCTGACAAAGGTAGCTAAGCGTAAAAGGAAGGTCGTCGAAACTCTCATAGTTATGGAGTGTGATGACGCTCAACAAGAAGTGGCGTATACTCCTGCTGCTGAAGACTCTCACGACGACGACGCAGTCATCATCACTAACGTCACTGAAGCCCCAGCGGGCATGCAGGAAACAGACATTTTGACCCTAGCCCGACAACCTGCTGAGCATGATGATGAAGTCGACGAGGAGGCAATGGGAACACCACAATCATTGATGTTAACTAGTACACCACAACCTACCGCTTCCATATTTCTTACTCGCCAGAAGGGACCTCCATCCACCTCGACCTCAATTAGTGGTGGTGAAAGTGCACAACGTAGTAAAGTTCAGCAATACACATCCTCCACTTCATCTGGCATTAGCAGCACGACCACCACCAGTATCGCCTCCTCCGGCCCCCACAGACATTTGAAGTCCGCAGTTTGGGACTTCTTTAGTGTTTGCCCAAAAAGGGAAAACATAGCCATTTGTAGCATTTGTAAGCTTGCAGTTAGTCGTGGTAAGCTTGGTACCAACTATGGGACTGGAATGCCAGAGAGGTCATCTTAAGAGACAGCACACTGTCCAATGGTTGGCGCACCTAAAGGAGATCAAGGAAGCCCGAATTGCAAGTCGAGAAAACGTTGATGTTCCATCTGATGATGACGAGGAGGAAGAAGTGTCACACACTTCACTTACACCCAGCACCCCTGTCAGCACACCCCCTGTGAGCCACACTAAGAGTGTGGGACAGAGTGAGACACCAATGCGAAAAAGTTCATCAGCGAGCGTAACTGGGTCGAAGAAGTCATCATCATCATCCCGTAAAATGGTCCAGGGCAACATTAAAACAATGTTGTTTTCAGACGCGCCATATGACCGCAACCACCCAATGGTGCGTCTGTATAACACTAAGCTGGCTAAAATGCTAGCGCTGGATCTTCTCCCTTTTTCTTTTGTAGAAGGGGTTGGTTTTCTAGAATTAGTGGCAGCGCTCTGCCCTAAATGGAAGGTTCCTAGCCGCTACTATTTTGCCCGAGTTGCGGTTCCAGCACTACATGAAGATGTGCTGGAGGTGATTGGGGCAGCTTTGCAGAAGAGTGCTGTTCACACTATACATCTGACAACAGACATGTGGACCAGTGGCGCAGACACTGATTACATGTGCATCACTGCACACTGGGTCTCTTTTTCAGGGGTTAAAGCAAAGCTAAACGCAGGTGCTGACCTGGACCAAGTTTTTAAAGCTGCTCGGAAACATGCAACACTAGCCATGTTTGGCTTGGAGAAACGTCATACAGCACAAAACATTTTGAATGAGTTCAACACAAAGGTCTTTCACTGGCTGTCTCCAAAATAACGCGGCATTGGTTATGTTTCCACTGATAATGGCGCCAATGTAGTTAAGGCCATGGAACTGGGTGACTATTTCAGAGTGCCGTGTTTGGCGCACTGTATAAACTTGGTTGTTAAAAAATTCTTGGATAAAGACAGTCCAGCATGCCAGTTAGTGGTCACCTGCCGAAAAATGTGCAACCATTTCAGCCATTCTTTTAAGGCCCGGAAGCATCTGAGGCGCCTGCTACATGAACGTCGAATGCCAGTGAAAGCACTCATCCAGGAGGTGCCAACACGTTGGAACTCAACCTTCTACATGCTTGAGCGTCTGTATGAGCAGTTTACGGTACTCGATCAGTATTTCTTAACACTGGGTACAGCTTTGAAGGAGGACCTGAGGTTAAATGCGGCGGAATGGGAGCTAGTTAAAAGCCTGACAGACATGCTTCGTCCTTTTGAGGTCTTCACGCGTGCAGTCAGCAGGGAGGACTGTAATTTGGGAAAAGCTATCCCATTGTTGCGCATGCTGGAGCACAAACTGAAGGCGGTGTCTTCAAAGTTTCAAAAAGATGATCAAAAGCAAGAAGCTTTTGTTTTGGCGGAGAAATTATTAGAGCGCCTACTTGGCGATGAACGTCTTCAAAAGATCCACTCAGAACAGCATTACATTTGTGCTACTATTCTGCATCCACGCTACAAAAAGGCGCTGGCAGGCTGTGCATCATTTCCTTTTAGTGATGAAGATGTTACAAAGTACAAACGTTGGCTAGCCTTGTCAGCCATCAGGTTTGAAAGAGAACGGAAGCAAATTGAAGGAAAAGGCAGTACATCAGCATCAGCAGGCCATCCCCAGTCAAAAGACTCCACTTCTGCACCTGTGGCTGTGGCAGAAGTGACCTCTCAGCCGTTAAAGACACCGGCAACCGCATCATCTGCACCAGACACAACAGAAATATCGGGTGATGAAGAGGATTGGCTAGCTGAGATTGGTTATGGTTCTCAAAAGGTCAGAGCAAAAATTAAGCAAAGTGGAGGAACCGTGGAGAACTTTGAGTCGATGGTGCAGGACTCTCTGAATGACTCAACAGAGGTCTATGTTAATGCTGACCCATTGGCGTATTGGCATGGGAAAAAAGAATTGTGGCCAGAGATCACCCGCCTGGCTATACATTACTTGTCTTGCCCACTCGCAAGCGTGTCTTCTGAACGTGTTTTCAGTGCTGCTGGTGGCATTGTAACTTGCAAACGGACCCGCCTCTCGCCCAAAAATGTGAAGATATTGACAATGATCAAGATGAATGAGCACCTCATACCACCAGATTTCAAAGCACCAGATTGCACGACGGAAGAAGACGAGGAGGACAGCAACTTAGATGAGGGAATTTCTTCTGTGTTAGGTGACACTGACCTACTCCTGTCTGAATTTGCAGAGTATGAGGACGAACTCTTCTTCCCTGACACCGAGCCCTGAAAATGAGCCAATGAATTCAGAAATTTTCTTTTTCGTACTTATTCACTTTTATTCCTGTGTTTCTGTCTTTCTTTGTTTTGCACAAGTTAATATAATTAAAAGTTTAATCACCTGTACTTTTGCTTTTTGGCTGTTTGGGGGTCTTCTACTTGTTTTCGCCTGGGTTGACGGCTCTGGGGCCATTGCTGGGAAGGTCTAATACTGGATAAAACTGGTTTAAACAACATTCATGTGGAAAAAGGTTTTGCATTTTCTGACTTTTCGCTCAATGTAGCGTTTTCGGATGGGTTTCGGGGTTTGGGAGCACTACTGGGTATGGATAGTTTAGATAGCAAGAGGTTTGAAGGAAATCCATGGAGGCAGAGGGGAGTTAGGGCCTAGCTGCAGAGCGCGCGCTGAGTGATTTTGCAAATTTTCAGAAAAGTGACTAAGTCCACATTTTTGTACTTTTGCTTTTTGGCTGTTTGGGGGTCTTCTACTTGTTTTCGCCTGGGTTGACGGCTCTGGGGCCATTGCTGGGAAGGTCTAATACCGGATAAAACTGGTTTAAACAACATCCATGAGGAAAAAGGTTTTGGCACTTTTTGTAACTTAGGGTTCGTTAGGGTTAGCCCTAGCAGCAGGATTGCATGTGTTTCGGGGTGTTCTTGATTTTTGCAACTGAGTTCTGGGGTTTTAGAGCACTCGTGGGAATGTGTAATATTTGTTGCAAGTGATTTGAAGAAAATCCATGGTGGGAAAGGGGGGATCACTTACTCTGTGAGAGGCACTTAGTGTTGAAAACATTTAGCCATTTACACTTAAAGGAAGAACATGACACAGACTTAAGTTTCAGGAAAACAAACTTACTGTTAAACCACCACCCACCAGACTCAAAAGCAGTAAAAAACAGGTATGCTCAGATAAAGTTTCAAAAAGTATATTTGTATAGCCCTAACAAAATAATCTCCCTCAAGACCCTCCCTAACCCCAACGATTGTCTTTCAAAAGTCCCAAAAAGAACCCAACTCCCAAATCCCACCCCCCAAAAGTCTCTAAAAAAGGGGCAAGGGACACTACGGCAGGATGCTGTTCACTGTAGCGGCCAGGGCATCATACTCCTTGCGGAGGGTGGCATGGTCGAAGCGGAGGCCCTCCGCCAAGTTCTTATAGGTTAAGACCTCCTGCTCCAGGTAGGACACTCTGAGGGATAAGCGGCGCTGGCGTGCCTTGCAACTCCTGTGGGGGGCAGCTGATGTCTTTGCTGCTCGGCGGTGGCGGTTGGCTTTGGTAGCCCGGCTCCGTACCGCTGGAGCACTGGCTGGCTGCCCGTGTGGGCCCGGAGGAGGATGCAGCTGTCGCAGTAGATGTACTAGTAGACTGCGTGTCCTCCTCCTCCAGGGCCAGCAGCCGCCGATATTCTGCAACAGTGGCAACCAGCCTCCGTTGCCGGGCCATTCGAGCCTGCTCCTTTCTTGATGTTTTGTTGGATTTGGAAGGAGCGACTATATAAAGAAAGAAAGACATAGTCTGTAACCAATGCTCTTAAGATTAACACAAAATGATTGAGCAGAAAGTTGTGTCACAGTACAAGTAGCAACTTGAAAGCACAGTACATAACTATTGAGGCCAGTATCTATCTAACCTCCCACTTCTTCATCCTTGGCTTGCTCTAACAATAGTGTGAGTTTAAGGAACAAATTCTACGAGCACTATGGACTTCCATTACAGTCGACTATGACAGTAGTACACCAGTCTTATTCTTCTTCTTCTCTCTTGTTTATAAAAATTGGTACGTTATCTTCTGCAAGCCGGCATAATGCCTGCACAGTGAACTTGCACCCGAGAAAAACAGACGCACACCATGATGAGTGAGACAGACTTGCGTTACTGTACCGGTACAGTACATGCAGGTGGTGAAGCTCATATTTTTCCATTACAGGTGGCACTGAGAATACTCTGTTAAAAGGGCTACTGCTTAATTAATTTAACTTTCACCCTACAGTGCAAATGTGTACTAGAGAAGGAAAAAGAAGAAAGTAAATAATCTGATTATCTATCACTTCACATGGGATGTATTTGATTACATATGGGATGACTTTAGGTGCTTTGCTTTTTTGAGTGAACAGTGATGCACCCACACATTAATGACGTACTACTACTAAACTAAAATTATTAAGAGAGGTAGGGAGGGTCCACCGTAATAACCGGATATATGCTGTGCTTGCAGTTGCATACAAACTAGTGCTACTATTCATGGTAGTATTTGGACAAAATTACAACTTCTTTTCCTTGCCTTTCCTACACTGGAACGGACGTGCGGGTGCGGTGTTACATGCTCTTCAAAGTAACACTTAGTTCCGGGGTCTCCAAACCGGTCCTGAAGGGCCGGATCCATGCCAGATTTTTGGGATATCCCCATTGAGATACATGTAGTTATTTTAAAAATCTGGCATGTATCCGGCCCTCCAGGACCGGTTTGGAGACCCCTGACTTAGTTCATCCAGTGACCGTCTACTCTCTCTAGATACACATATGCTATCTAAGAGTCAGATAGTACCATGATCCAGGCATCCATCCATTCAAAGTATATGCACACATACAGTTTCTGTTTCACCCACCAAGGCTGTTCTCCTTCCACCCATTCTTGCTTCATCATTCAAGCAGCCATGCACCATACCATATTCTTCTCAGCCACCTTGGGGACCAAGCAAACACATATCATTCTTCTTTGCCAGTCATCATTAAATTTCTCGTCCTTCCACACTTACTTACACCCTTCTTTCGCTTTTCGTTTTTTTATGTGCACACTAACAAAAGAATCTCTGTGACAAAAGCAGTAACTTACCACATGTGTCTCTAATGAACCATTAAAGGCATCCCTATGTGCACCCAAAATTTCCTCAGTGTGAAATGAGGATTCCAAAACGACAATTCCTTTACAGATTAGTTTATTCTTCTTTCATATGGTTTCTTTTCAATGTTGTTTTCACATTTTGTTATAAAGTCTCCACATTTGATCAATATTTATACAGGCGAAAAAAATCCTTTTTACTCCAATGCATTTCGGGCGTGATCCCCAACGCCCTTCATCAGGGAATGAACACTACAAACAGAAAAAATGTAATGAGCAAAAGTACTGTGTATGTTTGTGTTACATGATAGCTGATGCTTTAAAAATCCGTGACGTGTCTAGTGACCAGTAAAACCAAAACATTCACAACGTGTCTTGTGTAGTATGTATTCAATGTCACCAACTATGCCTTATAAACCCGTGACTACGTGTCAAATTCCAAAAACGTCTGAACCACTTACGTGTCGCGTCTATAATGAGGTTCGGTTTCCTATTTAGACAAACTGATAGAAGAAAAAACGATCAGATATCAAACTATTACAATCAAATAGCGAGCTTGCTTCTCTATCTCTAGTTGTCATCTACATGTTTTCTGCAACATACCTGATGTGCAATCTACATCTTAAGTACGATCCACCTCTCTCCTCCTAGCTTCCCGCCGAACTTCTGATTGTGACCCGCTATTCTCCGCCATTAAATCTGAAACCAAATCAGACCTTCCGGATGTCTTCCGGTCATGTGATACATCGAAATAGAAATAATACTACGTATGGTATCTACCCTCGAAAAGTTTAAAAGATGATGTTCCAGACTGCTAATTACGTTCTACTGGAGTGACCTCTCTTTATCTGGTTACCCAGAATTTAATTATGAAAAAAATGAAAAATATAGCCGACCGGACCTAAAAGTGACGGTAGTGTGATTCGAACCCTACAGTGCAAGATTCACAAAATTCCATGCAACGCGGTGACTGCGTTGTGCTGTCTGAGATGTGTGTGATGTCAAGTGTGGCTATTGGCTTCATCAAATGAAACATACATAAAACATTAGTGAACATAAAAGAAAACGTTAATGCACAACATTGGTACAAAACAATACGTGTTACACGCAAGGTCCTCCTTTCAGATCAAGGAATTTACTGATATTACTTTATAGGCAACAGGAGTCAAGTCAAGTCAAGTCATAAAATTTGTATAGCGCACTACATACCCAGAGGGTTTCAAGGCGCTTAGGAAGGGGAGGAGGATTATTTGTCAAATATCCACGTTTTAAGCTGCTTTCTGAACGCTAGGTGATTCTGGGTGAGGCGAAGGTAAGCGGGGAGTGAGTTCCATGTTTTGGCAGCCAGGTATGAAAAGGATCTGCCTCCCATGGTGGTCTTGTTGATGCGAGGTACAGTGGCGAAGGCTTGGCTGGAAGAGCGAAGTTGGCGGGAGGGGGTGTAGAAGGACAGTCGAGAGTTGAGGCAATCTGGTCCGATGTCGTAGAGTGATTTGTGTGCGTGGGTAAGCAGTCGGAAAGTGATCCTCTTATTGACGGGTAGCCAGTGGAGGTCTTTAAGGTGACCAGAGATGTGTTCGTTGCGTGGGATGTCTAATATGAGTCTGGCTGAGGCGTTTTGGATTCGTTGTAGTTTCTTCTGGAGTTTAGCGGTGGTACCTGCGTAGAGGGTGTTTCCGTAGTCCAGTCGGCTCGTGACTAGAGCGTGGGTGACTGTTTTCCTTGTTTCGGAGGGGATCCAGCGAAATGTTTTTCTGAGCATGCGAAGAATGTTAAAGCAGGAAGAGGATACGGCGCTGGCTTGTCTGTTCATTGAGAGTGAAGAATCCAGGATGACGCCAAGGTTCCGTGCGTGGTTTGTCGGGATGGGTGCTTTTCCGAGGGCTTCCGGCCACCAGGAGTCGTCCCATGCAGAGGGGGATGTACCTAAGATGAGGACTTCTGTTTTGTCTGAGTTCAGTTTCAGACGGCTTTGTTTCATCCATTCGGCGACTTCTTTCATTCCTTCGTGTAGGTTAGTTTTGGCGGTGCTGGGGTCCTTGGTGAGAGAAAGGATCAGTTGAGTGTCGTCCGCGTAAGAGATGATGTTGAGGTTGTGTTGGCGGGCGATGGCCGCGAGGGGGCTCATGTATACGTTGAAGAGGGTGGGACTGAGTGAGGATCCTTGAGGTACGCCGCAGATGATTTCAGAGGCCTCGGACTTGAATGGTGGGAGGCGGACTCTCTGTGTTCTTCCGGTGAGGAAAGAGGTGATCCATTCCAGTGCTTTTCCTGACAAGATTTTCCAAAAGAGGTTACCCAAAACAAATCATAGAGGATGCAAATAAAAGAGTACAAGTTACAGATCGAAGGGATCTACTAAAATCAACCCCTAAAAGTGAAGAGAATCGGATCGTAGCAGTATCAAAATTTTCTACACAAAGCAAAAGTTTCAGGAAAATCATCACGAAGCATTGGACTATTCTTAAGTTGGAGCCAGATTTTCAAAAATCTTTTGAACACACTCCATTATTCACATACACCAGAGCTCAAAATATGGGTGAAATATTGAAACATCAACCATCAGAGACCAAAGCATATAAAGGTACCACACCATGCTACAATTGTGGAAATTGCAACAGCATTATTAAAGGGAACAAAATAAACCATCCCATGAAAGGCTATGAGGTCAAAATAAGGGTCAATGCGACATGTGATACGACAAATGTAATATATGCTCTGAAATGCCCGTTTGGCAAACTCTACATAGGGAAAACGGAAAGACGCATTAAAACGAGACTGACAGAGCATAAGTCCAACATTCGTATGAAGAATCCAAAATCATCAATAGCCACACACTTCATGGAAGCTCAACATAACATTTCTCAGCTTAAGTTCATGATATTGGAGAAAGTTGAAAAAATTGAAGGTAAAGATAATACTAAACACATGCTACAACGAGAGAATTTCTGGATTTATAAACTTGCAACACAAAGTCCGCATGGGCTTAATGAATGGTTAGAACTGTCCTGTTACCTATAAAGTAATATCAGTAAATTCCTTGATCTGAAAGGAGGACCTTGCGTGTAACACGTATTGTTTTGTACCAATGTTGTGCATTAACGTTTTCTTTTTTGTTCACTAATGTTTTATGTATGTTTCATTTGATGAAGCCAATAGCCACACTTGACATCACACACATCTCAGACAGCACAACGCAGTCACTGCGTTGCATGGAATTTTGTGAATCTTGCACTGTAGGGTTCGAATCACACTACCGTCACTTTTAGGTCCGGTCGGCTATATTTTACATTTTTTTCATAATTAAATTCTGGGTAACCAGATAAAGAGAGGTCACTCCAGTAGAACGTAATTAACAGTCTGGAACATCATCTTTTAAACTTTTCGAGGGTAGATACCATACGTAGTATTTTTTCTATTTCGATGTATCACATGACCGGAAGACATCCGGAAGGTCTGATTTGGTTTCAGATTTAATGGCGGAGAATAGCGGGTCACAATCAGAAGTTCGGCGGGAAGCTAGGAGGAGAGAGGTGGATCGTACTTAAGATGTAGATTGCACATCAGGTATGTTGCAGAAAACATGTAGATGACAACTAGAGAGAGAGAAGCTAGCTCGCTATTCGATTGTAATAGTTTGATATCTGATCGTTTTTTCTTCTATCAGTTTGTCTAAATAGGAAACCGAACCTCATTATAGACGCGACACGTAAGTGGTTCAGACGTTTTTGGAATTTGACACGTAGTCACGGGTTTATAAGGCATAGTTGGTGACATTGAATACATACTACACAAGACACGTTTTGAATGTTTTGGTTTTACTGGTCACTAGACACGTCACGGATTTTTAAAGCATCAACTATCATGTAACACAAACATACACAGTACTTTTGCTCATTACATTTTTTCTGTTTGTAGTATTCATTCCCTGATGAAGGGCGTTGGGGATCACGCCCGAAATGCATTGGAGTAAAAAGGAATTTTGTCGCCTGTATAAATATTGATCAAATGTGGAGACTTTATAACAAAATGTGAAAACAACATTGAAAAGAAACCATATGAAAGAAGAATAAACTAATCTGTAAAGGAATTGTCGTTTTGGAATCCTCATTTCACACTGAGGAAATTTTGTGTGCACATAGGGATGCCTTTAATGGTTCATTAGAGACACATGTGGTAAATTATCAGTAGGCGTCCAGGGACGTGGCCGCCACCTATGGAGCACCTTTAACATTCAGAAAGTTTTGGATAAACATTGAAGCTGTGCCCTTGCCCAACAATACAGTTCACAAAAGCAGTAACCACAGACATATGCACATAAAATACTGCTTTTCGTTCATCCCATCCATCAAGTTCATCTCAGATCTGATTGGGATTCTTCTCGCCAAAAACTTCACAGCTAAGTCGAAGTACATTTAGAGGAGGCTACTACCTAGTTGATACACCCGTGCAGAAAGCACACTCTGCAGTCTTCAATCTCAATAAGTAAGGAATATATAGCTTACCTCTGCCCGCCACCAGCGTGTGAACCCTCACAGGCACATTGGTGTAGTCCGGCACTTGCACCGCCTCCTCCCCAGAAATGTCCTCCGAGTCCTCATCCACCACCACCACCACCTCCGCGCTGGCCCCGCCACCCGATGTTCCACCTACAAAGTACATTTAAGAATGTTAGAATACACCACTCACTGCTATATAATATTTGGTCTAGGAATAAAGAAATGTGAAAAAAAACAGAAAACAATGTAATAATTTGTGACTGTCTAATCTAAAGTAAAAATTTTCCTTTTTCCAGGGAAGGCTCAGTGCATAGAGCTATTGCTGACTAGAATGGGAGTCCAATGGAATTGCCAAATGTGCAATCTTAGTTAGCTACACAGACAGACTAATGAGAATAATCTAGTAATACCACAGGGAGTCATAGTCGAGGCAGGATAAAAATTTAGATACAGTCTAGAAGAAGATCAAAGACGATTTATAAAAAATCGAATGAGGAACGCTAGGAAAAAATAGGTACTCTATATTAAAATGAAAACTTACTGGGGCCAGCAAAGGAGCCCTCGCCTGGCCGATCCTGGCCTTCTACAGCAGCAGCAACCACCTCCTCCTCTGTCCTCTTGCCCCTGGGGGGAGCTGATGTACAACATTAAAGTAAGAAAGACCCGAAAACATGGATGATTGTTGTCAACCAAATCAAACATTTCAAAAGAACAATAACAAAATATTTTGGCAAAATAGCAAATAGACAACTATTCCACGGGATATATTGACCGATCTCATGTGGTCTACTACGTTATTAGTATTGCTTGATTGATTTGCGGACCGTCGACTTGGAAAGTTCTTATGTAACTCACTATACAAACTACTAAAAAGGTTCGCCTAGGACTGGCAGGCAGCAGTCCGCAGCACGCGAAGTCACAGACAAAGTCCATCATGATTGCAGATCAGTGAATACTCAAACTATCAATCCACCACCACTATTTCTTCTTATCGCCATGTGTACAAAGGAAGGACTGGACTTGAGTCTGTAGGGGCTGATTTAGAAGCCCCTTGCGGCTCTTTTGCTCCATTGTTGCGTGACTTTTGTGACGCAGCGGCAGAACAAAAGAGGCGCCATGGTGCGGCGTATATTAACAACGTGACGCATATGGGAGATGCATCATGTTGTAAAGCCCTGCGCCATCAGGGGGCGTTGCGGTGCAATTTATTGCTCTTGGTAAAAAACAAAAATTTGCAATATAATAACACGCAGAGTGGGAGAAAACAGAGTAGTGATGAAATAGCTAGAAATAGCTACTACTACTCACCAAGCCTGGGGATCTCTACGCCGAGCACGTCCAGCAAGTCGTGTTCCCGGTCCGTGAGATCCGTCCAGCGGTGGGTGGCCTGGTTATAGATGCGCCAGACCCCAGAGTGTTGAAACATGGCCCGGCACACCTTCTCCCACCGCTTCCGGCGCTCCCGGATCCCGTAGCCGGTAGCGATCTTGCCGCCTCCCATGATGGTCTTGGGGAGGCGGCGCTGGACGTGAAAGACTAGTGCGGCCACCTCCTCCGCACTAAAAATCTCCCGAGCTATAACTGTCTCCCCCCTCAAACGCCCGCACGGGAGCCGGGCACGGGGTGCGGGACCCTTCCCCTTCGCGGGCTTCTTCCCGGCTCCCTTTGCCATGGTCTGGGCAGAAAGGAAGCAAAATAATAAAGAAGAAATAGAACAGGGAAGAAGAAAAGAAAAGCGTTTAAAAAAGTAGTTTAAAATTAACAAAAAGTAGCAGAAAACACAAAAATATAGAGCTAGAAAAATAGAGGGATAGATAATAAGTAAAATAGATTAAAAAAAACTTCAAACAAGCAAAGGATGGCAGAGATTCGGAGAGGATACAGAGAGCATGCCCAGAACCATAGCAATGAATGAGAAACAAGATGGCCGCGCCCGTTCACGACCGCGTGGGTAAGTTCGTGCGAGATTTTCCTCGCGATCACATGCGAAATTGTACTAGCGAGCCGCACACTTTGCGAGATTACACATAGCGCCCGCAAACGGAATTACGTCACGTAAACAAGATGGCCGCGCCCATGTACGACTGCTAGGGTAACTTTGCAAACGTTGCGCTACAAGCGGCTTGCGAACACGCAAAAAATCACGCGAACAAACACGCCGCAAAAAAACCAAATCGTGTATTCGCACGAATTTGCGGCTTCTGAAATCGATCTCGCACGGATTTGCGCCCCGCAAATCGTGCGAAATTGCAGAAAAACGATTTTTGCAAAACTGAAAGCAGGTGCAAAAGTTCAATCATAACATTAGTAACCATTCACTCTAGTGCTTCCTGAGGGGCCCCTCCAGAGTTCAGTTGCCTATTTGCAACTATTCTATGACCCTGCTCTGACCCTCACAGCAGGCTCATAGAATAGCTACAAGTAGGCCATAAAGGTCCTGTGAAAAAAAATCGCACTGCAACAGAAAGCAAATTACAGATAAGGAAGAAAGCAGGTGCCAGCCAGACTGGAAGTTTAAAAATCAGTGACACATTAATCAACCCCAAATTAATTCATGGCAGTTGAAGCAGGGCAGGTGTGCTTGCTTTTTTTCACCCCCATAATCTACAGTGATAAACCAACCAGAGGGTGGCAGTGATGTACCAGAGGGTGGCATGGGTGTACCAGAGGGTGGCAGTGGTGAAACAGAGGGTGCTGTGAACCTGTGATGATGAACCGCTTAGAGACCCCTGGGTGATAAGGCGCTCTACAAATCAAAAATACAAATACAAATACAACCAGACGTAGAAACAACATAGTCGCGGCCGTTGCGAGCTGACAATTAAGTTTGCAATTGCGAACTGGTACACAAACCTCGCGAACTGGCAGAAACCCTTGCGAACACACAAAAAACACAAAAATCCGCAAATTCGCGAGAGTTCGCGGATTTTGCGGATTGCGAATCCGTAAATACGCAAGTTCGCGTACGCCAGATTCGCAAAATCCGCCCATACATAGAGGTGACACAGGTGACATTATCCTCTCTCTTGCAAACATTCCTACCAAGCATTACCAAAAAAATGACACAAACCAACAGCAACGAAGCTCAGTCTGCTTCCTAATCTGAGGTAACACAGGTGACATGATTGTGAAAGGTTCAAATATTTTTATGTAATCATGCACACACTATTTATTCCTTCTCAAAAATGTAAAAGCCATTGATTTGCCCCAAAATCGTTTTTTGAGTAACATTTTAGAAACAGAATGCAGGTCCTATTTACAAGCATTCCATTTCAGTACTAAAAACTCACTATTTTACAAAATACATTTCCTCTCTCTTGCAAACATTCCTACCAAGCATTACCAAAAAAATGACACAAACCAACAGCAAAGAAGCTCATTCTGCTTCCTAATCTGAGGTGACACAGGTGACATGATTGTGAAAGGTTCAAATATTTTTACGTAATCATGCACACACTATTTATTCCTTCTCAAAAATGTAAAAGCCATTGATTTGCCCCAAAATCGTTTTTTGAATAACATTTTAGAAACAGAACACAGGTCCTATGTACAAGCATTCCATTTCAGTATTGAAAACTCACTATTTTACAAAATACATTTCCTCTCTCTTGCAAACATTCCTACCAAGCATTACCAAAAAAATTACACAAACCAACAGCAAAGAAGCTCAGTCTGCTTCCTAATCTGAGGTAACACAGGTGACATGATTGTGAAAGGTTCAAATATGTTTATGTAATCATGCACACACTATTTATTCCTTCTCAAAAACTGTAAAAGCCATTGATTTGCCCCAAAATCGCTTTTTGAATAACATTTTAGAAACAGAACGCAGGTCCTATTTACAAGCATTCCATTTCAGTACTAAAAACTCACTATTTTACAAAATACATTTCCTCTCTCTTGCAAACATTCCTACCAAGCATTACCAAAAAAATGACACAAGCCAACAGCAAAGAAGCTCAGTCTGCTTCCTAATCTGAGGTAACACAGGTGACATGATTGTGAAAGGTTCAAATATTGTATTGCAAAAAGCATCACACAAACCAACAGCAAAGAAGCTCAATGTGCTTCCTAATCTAAACTCTGTATCTATATTGAATGAATCATAACTCACCTTTACAAATGCTTTGGGAGATTGAGAACAGTGTCCAATACACACACCAATATTTCTTTAGCAGAGCAAAAGGTATGTACTGCAGGCACTGCAACCATGAATGGCACAGAAAACCTCTAATTCTACACACATATTCCTCATGGTAACCAATCAAAACTCTTCCCTCTCTATTTTCAAACCAACACCCTTCCCCCCCCTCAGCCCTTTCTACCTGTTACCATAGCAACTCCCTCCTCACTGAGCTCTCAGGGTTAAAAGTTTATTCTACAATGTTGCAAATGAACTCAGCAAGGATGTTTGACCTCTCAATACACCAGCTTATCAGGTGCAATCTTTCTTTTAAATACTTTTTCTTAACCATTCAAATTACTTCTTTTACAGAACAGAAACATGCACCCTAACTTTCTGTTTTCAACTATCTGAATCCACCAATCATTGCTTGTGATTCAACAGCACTGAAACTCCACATTTTTTTTTTACAAACTCCTACTGTTCCAGCTGCCATTTTATTCCTACACTTCATCTGACTGCACCAGAACCTCCTCTCACCATGTATTCTGTCTGGATTATTGGACATAGCTACATCCACTGGGCTCAAAGGTATGCAGCTCTCAGAAATGTTCACAACCTTGATTTACCAAATGTGCACATCAAATGGATTGGCCAAAGAGGATTGAGATGTCATCAATTGATACCATTGGTGAAAACCTTTCACCATCTGCCACACCCTGACCTTATAATTTTGCACTGTGGTGGAAATGACCTAGGTACTTTGACTGGGGTAGGTCTGGAAATGGTTTTAAAGGACACCTTTGGGCAATTGATGACACTTTTTCCACAAACTGCCTTGGTATATTCCAATATATGCCAAAGACAGAAATGGAAGTGGTCCAACCAATTTTGTCCACAATTTGAGAAAGCAAGGAAACATGTGAATAAATCTGTTTCTGCTTACATGAGAGACTATGGAATGGGTTCAATATACAACAATAAATTGCGTTACAACATGCAAGATATCTACAGAGGAGATGGTGTGCACTTCTCAGATGAGGGGAATAGAATATTCCTTCTGAATTTAAGACTGTGCATTGGAACCTACTTGTAGGTATCTAAATCATCCACAGAACCCAAAAGCTCTTTTCAGGGCTACCCTACCTCTCATCACTCAAAATGATTACTTTTCTCTAACTTTTTTCACTGTTTTTTGCCAAAGTACGCTCCCCAGTACGCTCCCCGGTACGCGTACCGGGCGCTTCCCCCGCAAATATTTTTTTTTTTGGGCCTATATGGGCCTCCTAAGCCCCCCTCAGAAAACCTAGGGGGTCAGGGGGTGTCTACCGTGCCCCCTTTTACCCATTCCCAACATTGTTTGTCCTCCATCTTGTGTCTCAAATCTACCGAAACACAAGATGGAGGATTCCCGTTGTGCTGCCGGTACGCGTACCGGGGCGCGCACCGGTAAGCGCTCCCAAAAAATTTCAAAAGTTAATTTACATAAAAACCACTGGAGAGGCTTTCACCAAATATAGAATAGGCCCTACTACATACCAGTCCCTACCATTTTCCCAAATTTTGTGGAATTCCATTGAGCCATTTGAGCTGTAGCCCTGTCTAAATATCCTGAGGTAAATTACATGACAAAAACACATATGAAGTGTTAGGATTTACAACCAATTAAAATGTTACTTTCATTTTCTACTTTTTTTTTCCTGACATTTGATTGGTTATGTACATGAATATAAATGAAAAATGAGAGGGAAACACAGCCATTTTGACTACACCTACCTGAGGTACATCTTGAAATTTTTTTCTCCATTTATCTTCATCACCTTTTAATAAGGTAAGTTGTTAATTTGTAAGCGGCACTTTAAGTTAATTTGTAAAAACATTTTCTGATAGTTATTTACTGTCCCTCTGTTATAGTTATAGATTGAGATAGGCTTCTCTGTTATAGTTATGGATTGAGTTAGGCTTCTCTGGTATAATTATCAAATTACTTAGGCTTCTTCACATACACTTTTTTGATATTTCTACTTCCTACCTGATACCATACACTGCCCAAAGATAACTTCACTGTTAAAAACTCAGAAGTACCAGTCTAAACTTAAACCCAACACTGCCCTAACTCTACTGATATATTTATTTTTAATGCAATTTACAGCAAGAAAATGGAAGGAGAAGCAAATGTTTCTTTCGAAATAGTTCTTCAAAACAATCCTGAGGAAGACTTTGACTTTATGGATCAGTCTCTAAACGAAGAATTAGTTAATTGTGTGGAAGAAATGGAATCATGGACTGAAAATGAGGACATTCCTGACGATATAATGTTAGAAGTGTTATTAAATTTTGAAAAATCAGAGCAATAGATTTTTATTTAATAATTAAAAATTGTTCGAGACATTATTCATTTTTATATGTAATTCATGAAATAGTACCAAAATGAATATAATATAACGTGAGACTTACAGTATACTGTCCAACTTTTTTGTGTTACATAGTAATTTTGCT
This sequence comes from Lissotriton helveticus, assembly GCF_964261635.1. Classification (NCBI taxonomy): domain Eukaryota; kingdom Metazoa; phylum Chordata; class Amphibia; order Caudata; family Salamandridae; genus Lissotriton; species Lissotriton helveticus. Next base: position 2,094,640,177 of record NC_136057.1, read on the forward strand.
CATAGTTACTTCCTTTCTCCCACTATATTATCTCCAATGTGTATTTGACATCTCTTTTTCATCTCCTGCCTCCATGTTGTTTCTGCTTTCCTGACAGACTATGCTATGGATTCCATATACCACAATAACTTCTGTAACAACATGCAAGATATCTACAGAGGAGACGGTGTACATTGAATTTAAGACTCTGTATTGGTACCTACATGCTGGTACTTAACTCACACACACAACACAACAACTCTATGCAAAGCTACCCTACCTCTAAGCACTTTAAATTATTATTTTCATGCTTCACTGGGTTTTCCCTTTGGTACGCTCCCCGGTATGCTCCCCGGTGTGCGTACCGGGTGCTCCCCCCCCCCCCCCTGCGAAAATTGGAATATTTTTTTATTTTTTTTTGCCCCACTGGGCCCTTTTATGGCCCCCACATCAAACCTAGGGTGTCAGGGGGGCTCTACCCTGCCCCCTTTTGGTCATTTCCCCCTTTGTTTTTGCCACCTCTTGTGTCTCGATCCTACTGAGACACAAGATGGCGGCCGCTCCGGACTGGTTGGAATGTTGAAAAAAAACCCGAAAGCCAATCAGCTTTCCGCGCGCGAACTCGCGATGCGCGCCCGGTGCGCTCCCCGGTGCGCGTACCGGGGCGCACTTATAGATATATATATATTTTTTAACCTAAATTACTCAAAATCCACTGGAGCACATATCTTGAGACATAGCAAAGGCACATCGGGCTACCAGTCCCTACAATTTTGCCAAGTTTGGTGGAAATCCATTCAGCCGTTTGGGCTAAAAGTGAGTCCAACCGCCCTATGGAAATTAACATTGGGAAAACATGTTTTGGGACCCCCCTTTTATCTCGGCCCCCGCTTGACGAATCCCCCCCAAACTTTCAGGAAAGGAGCGGAGCGCAGCGAGGCAAATGTGAGGAGAATTACAGGCAGATCCCTCAATCTGCGCCAAAGTTATTCCCAATAGAATGTTGCGGATTTCCTATGGAAAACAATCCTAACTATAACTACCTACTGGCGACCGCCAGTAGGTAATATATGTATATGTATATATATATATATATATATGTATATATATGTGTATATATATATATATATATATATGCCAAGGTGTATTGAAGAATGAATGCATTTACAAATGACTAAAGGAATTATTTCGTAGTTGTGTGACTGACTGTATAAGTGAGTGACTGTACATGTCTTACTGAATGCATGGGTTAGTGACTAAACTGTGTGAAAGTCTATATTAGCCTCTCCACTGGTGTGTAAGCAACTGCATGGGTTGCTAAATAGCTACATAAGTGTCTATATAGGTTTTTTATTTGTTGTCTGAGTTTCTGTATGGGTCCCTGAGTGTCTGTGTGGGTGGATGGGTGGATGGGTGTATGACTCTGTGCATAGATGTCTGAGTGGGTGATTCAGTGATTGTATGGATTAAAAAGTGTTTCTAGGAAGGGCTGTATGGGTGAGTTAGTGTGTCTATGGATATGTTGGCGAGTGAATAAGTGTCTCAGTGGTATATCTGTGACTAACTACTTATGTTTAGGGCACTATATGAGCTGACCCCACAATGATACCCTGGGCATTCTGACACCTTCCGTCATGGTATCAAGACACCGTCCCTGACCAGAGACCTGGTCTCCCGTACAAACGTACCCCGGACTCGGAGCTTGCTCCAACACGTCGTGGGACACACCGGTGGTGGCAGGTGAGCAGTGAAGCCTCAGTGTGCAAGACCTACAATTGAGCACAGTGCGGGGGAAGGGGCTGGGGTGCAGCACCCTGGGTGCACAGGTGCATGCAAGCGATTTTTCTGTAGCTAAAAATGTAGGACTATATTATCAAAGAACGGCGATAACATTATCACCACTTTAGCGGCAGGAAACTGCAGCTAAATCGGCTATAATGGGCTTGATAATATGCCCTTGTGAATTCCCATAGAAGCCTAGGTTCACACCAGAACCTGGGCTTCTATGGGAATTCACAAGGGCTGTAGAAGGGGGCTCCCTGTGTTCGGGGTGCAGTAGTCCGATGCTCTGTCTCCTCCTCCCTCTCCTTTTGGCTCTCCCTCCCCTTCTACCTTCCAGCCACTCCCCCTTCCTTCCATTCTCACTATTGTCCTTTCATTAGCACTACCTTTCTTTACTTCTTCCACATAGCACATATATTTATGTTTCATTTTTGTCTTGCAGGTTTCCTACGCTGCTTCCACTGGAGCCCAACCCACATTTTTTTTATTACACTGTTTCATCTATTAAAGTTACGTTTCTATATATTTGTATTATAATAAAGGTTACTTTTTTTTCAAATAAAAAAGTGTAAAGATATTCTTTTTCTGACAACACTTGTCTATTATTTAATGTGAAAATCATCTGTTTATAGGAGATTTTAAGGACAAACTTATCTAAAATTAGAGTGCACCTACCAAACATAATCTAACTGACTATTAGACAAAGGAAGCCTGGGTAATTGTACAACTGCAAGAGTTCTATGAGTGTGTCACTTTATAACACCATAAGTGCTGCCCGTGTGATTCCCAAACAAATAAGCCACTGGCTAGGACCACCGAGGCTGCAGGGACTGCTGAGGCCCACCCTACATATTTAAATAAAGCCCCGGTATGTGGCGATCCCTGGACTTCAGTTGGCCTCGAACCCCCCCAAACAATTAGTAAACAATACCCGGGAAAGTGGCGGTCCCCTAGGCTGCAAAACGTTTCTGTGCCCTTCCTCCCCTAATTTACATGTGACATTAAGATCCCCAGTCCTACAAAGACCCCGCAATATAATCATTGGATTGGCCACGGAACATTACCCACCAGGGGCCTTATTTAAAAGAAAGGGTGACACCCCGCTTTTTTTGTTTCTTTTTATCTCTCTATTTTTACCATCTGCAATCCCCTCTATTAAAGCGATACTAAGTTTTCCTCCTCTCGCTTTAAGTAGTCAAACAAATATTTGCTATCACAGGGTGAAAGCCATGCACCAGCCCTCTAATAGCAAAAACAAATTTCCTGCGAATGCACACCCCAGGACGATGTATGCCCTGTGCCTGACATGTCGCCCTCCCTAAGACCATGATGCATTTGTTAGTATAAACTAATACTACCACTACTTACACACGTGTAGTACAGCGACCAGAATGTAGTGAAGAAGCAGAGGAAGCGCAAAATATAAATCCTACCAGAAGTCGGATGACAGTTCAATGAACCGAAGACCCTGGCATGAGTAGAAACAGCTACACGAAAAAAACGGGTGTTATGCACGACAAAATCACCCTCTAAATATTGGTGAGTGCTGCCTTCTTTTTACCTTCTCCCGCTTGTCACCAAATGTATGTACTGAAGAAACAGACTGTAGTGGATCCGATAAGTAGATTTATAGCAGGAAAACATGACAGCTTAAACAACCACCAACAGGAGCAGACAGCAAGGCAAACGTCTTCTCCAGCACCGTGTTCAAACTCCGCAAGGTTCCACTCATGACAGCCCAACATTCTAACATTACATACTTGGATTCTAATAGAATTACATACTAACATTCTACTATGACATATATTGGAATACTACACTGAGCACATGACTTTAGAGCAATGACCTCATGCTTTCATCCACGAGTCTTGAGACCGGTAGTGGTATTTCGCTTTCCACTCCCTATATTGTATAAACGTAAACTAACACTTTTTCCACAGGTATGCTACAGCGCCCAGAGCACATCACTTTACAGCAATGAGCTCACAATTTACGCTCACGGTTTAATCCCTGAGTCTTCACACCAGTAGAGGTGAGTAGTTCACTTCCCACTCCCTATATACTATAAATGCATACTAACACTACTTACACACTTATACTACAGCGGCTAATATCCTACAGCACCCAGAGCCCAGCACTCTACAACAATCAGCTCGGTTTGATCCCTGAGTTTTCACACCAGTAGGCGTGAGTACTTCGCTTCCCACTTCCAGTATAGTATAAACGCACAGTACCGGTCAGTAGTTCGGTTCCCACTCCCTGTATGGTATAAACGCCTACTAACACTACTTACACACATATACTACAGTGCCCAGAGCCCATCCTTTTACAGCAATAACCTCTATTTCATCCCCATGTCTTCACACCGGTAGGCGTAACTACTTCGCTTCACGCTTCCGGTTTACTATCAACACACAGTAGCGGTCAGTAGTTCGCTTCCCACTCCCTGTATTGTATAAATACCTACTAACACTACAAATGGGGGTGGGGTCGCACACTACTCACACACCGGCGGTATCGCCCCTAAGGACTATGGTTAATGTAGTTACGTGTTCCGCGATGCATCTTCTTTCCATTCTCTGCTATAGTCCTTAGGGGCGATACCTTGAACTTGAACATTTCACAGATCAGGGAAACCACGTTTTCCTGAATAACTTGAAGCTGTCCATACGCACTTATATGTAGCTCCACCTAATGAACAGAAGGGTTCTTTTTAGAGCCACCCTATAACTGACAACTTAGGCCTGCTATTTTAGAGCCAAATAATGGCAACTCCCGGACCCTCGCCAAAATTTATTCTCCACACAACTGTGGCGCAGTGACCAGACCATCTCACTTTGCAGCACAGAGCTCTCGCTTGGATCCCTGGCACCACTTTACAAATAACGTATTGATTCATCTTCGCACTCCCTATACAACATCACCTAAGCACCATAAACAAGTTGGACAGGTGAGGGACAGTGCCAAGAGCACATGACTTCACAGCATAGGACACACAGTTTGGGCTCACGGTTTCATCTCCGAGTCCAGCAGCAGCTCAATTTAGCAGCATGACACTCCAGGCAATACCTCACTTAATTTCCGTACCCCACACTTTCAGACAGGTAGGGGTCAGTAGTTCAGCGACTTTACCCCGAGCCGGTCAGCATCTCAGCTTACGCCCCCAGCGCCATCACACCCGTAGGAGTGAGTAGTTGGCACTTCACAAATACCGAATTGATTTAATACGTGCAAATTTACCTTCGCACTCCCTCTATAACGCTCTCTAAGCACCATACACAAACTACAATTTTCTAAACAAAAGTTCATCCAAATAGCTATAACTACGTGCTCACACTACTTAGACAGGTATGGCACAGTGGCCAGAGCACATGACTTCACAGCATATGACACACAGTTTGGGCTCACGCTTTCATCCCCGAGTTGACAGCAGCTCAGTTCAGCAGCATGAGACGCTCGACAGTACCTCACATATTTTCCATACCCAGGACTTTCAGACCAGTACGGGTCAGTAGTTCATCCTAGTAGGTATAAACACATGCTGACACTACTTCCACCGCTGTAGTGTAGCGGCTATGGCACATGACTTCACAGCATAAAACACACACTTTGAGATCACGCTTTAATCCCTGAGTCCCGCACCACCTCACCATACCAGCATCACACTCTAAGCAATACCTCATTTAATTTCCGTAGCCCAGCACTTTCCCACCGGTAGGGGTGATGACTTCGCATCCCATCTATAGCACACTCTAAACACCCCACAGAGGCTACAGTGCCCCTACCCTTCTCTTTCCCACTTTTTTCACCCTTTGTCCCCTTACTCGCTTCAACAGAATCACAAAATGGCGGCCAACACTTCCTAGTTGCAACCGCTCGCAGCCAATCAGCAGCAAGTGTTTTTATCGTCATTTTAAATGGGTGACTATTTGCACATTATGTTTACATCATATTGGCCATATTGTGCACATTAAGTATATATTATGCTGCTATAAATATTTGCTGCTAGGAAGAAAATTGTTATTATTGTTTAACAAATTCTGAACTGATTCAAGCTTATTTTGCACATTTCCATTGCACTATGCTGTATATAGTAACTTTTTACTGTTTATGATGGATTGGGCAAGGCGTCATTTCCTGTGTATGCACTTTAAGTAGCCTCCCCTTCTATGACAATGTGTCATGTGATCAAGACCCGATTGAGGGCCGAAACACGTCATGGCGGACAGGCTGGTCGATTAAATAAAGAAATTCTGATTGGCACAGACTTCTGGGTCCACTTCTCGGCTTTTTGCCTACCAAACGGCATTTCAAAGTGGCAAATTCGGAAATATACATATATATATATATATATATATAAAATGTGATCTGATTGGCTGCTACCACTTCGGCGAGGAAGAGGTGACTACCATCTTAATAGTCAGGACTGGGCCCGAATACTAAAAAAATAGCCCAGAAAAAAACACAAAGGGGCAGGGTAGGATTACCCTGACTGCCTAGGCCTGGTGGTGGGGTCCCTAGGCCTGGTGGTGGGGTCCCACAGGACCTGGAGCCACAAACATTTAATTTTTTAATTTTGCCACAAATTTGTGGAAGATCCACATTAAAATATTCTACTGCGCTTGTGTTTACTATGCCCCCGGGATGGGCCACATCCTGGGGGACAATATAGATACTTGGAGGAGGGGGGATCCCCAGGGCCTGGCTGGATTAAAAAAGGGAGGGTGGTAGGCAGTCTTCCACTCCCTGGGCCAATTTTGACCCTGGTGACCACCTCCCCCAGGGCTTTGCCAAAACTACAAAGGGGAGGGAGGGTCACACTACACCCCTCCCTGAGCCATTATTGGCCCTGGGGACCACACTATTCTCTAGGGCCGGCTTAGGATTTGTCCCAGGGAGCCCACCCCTGGGACATAGTGGTTTCCCTGCCCGCACTGGCAGGGAAACACATAAAAACATTGCTCCAGCCCACAAGGGGCAGCATTTTTATCTTCTCCCTGTGGGTGGGGGCAATGTTGACTCCCGCTGGAGATGGTTATTTTACTGGGGCCAAAGGGGACTTGGTGTTCTCCCCAAAGCCACCAACCGTAGCATGGTGGGTACCCTGGATGAGCACCAGGTCTCCCACCCTTTGTTGGCTGGGCCCTGAGGGATGGAGTCCCCAAATCCAAATCGGCCCAGGGAAAGGGTCGCCAGTAGGTAGTTATAGTTAGGTCTGCTTTTCCATTGACGGAGCATTTTTTAATTTGATAATAACTTTGGCTCCATATAACGAATCGTCACAAAGTTTTGGGATGATTTGTTGAGCGGGGGCCAAGAAAAAGGAGGGACTCAAAATCTCCATCCATTTTCCATGGACTTCGTTAAGACAGTTTTTTGCAAAAACTGCCCAACAGAATTACAACAAATTCTGTGGAAACTAGATCTTGGTTCAGAGATTATGCTTTTTGGAATTTGGAGTACATCTGTTCATTAGTTTTTGAGATATTAAGACTCGCGAGCGCTCTGATTGGCTGGCTGGATGTTTGATGTTAGAAACGAAATCGCCATCATTGCTATTTACTGTGAAAAATTGTAGGTGTTGTGGAAATGAAGTAAAAAAGCTATATAAGGGGTAGCAGAAAGGCATGCTGTCCCTCTAGGTTTAGAGTGGAGGTGTCTAAGGGATAAGTACTATGAAGATATACATGTATATTGTTTTAAAATCATTTTAACAATCTCACTGGACTCTCACAGGATCGGGAATAGCAAAATGAAGTAGATGAGTTCTCAATACACTGTATCAGTAGTAATGCATATTTTGGTTATTGTTTTTGAGAAGAAGTGTGTAAGAGATAAGTGCTGTGATTATTAGAAGGTTACATAATTGTTTTTAAATGTTACTATCTCGTGAGACTCTCACCAGATCATAAAAAGTAGGTGATGTGTGAATGTACTCTGCTATGTACACTTATTACTGTAGGACTCTTACTGGAGATGGTTGAAGAAATACTGTGATGTGATTGGGTGCAGAACGAGAGTAAGTAAACATTGTTCATGGCTATTTTGAGGAGAAGGAAGCCTGCAGGAGTTGTGCTCAACAGAAAGGACTACATTTAGAACTGAGACAGACTGGTGTCTCCAGCTGTATAAAAAAAGGGCTCTACATTCAGGAAATTAAAAACATACTTTATGAACTTTGTTAAGAAGTGTTAGTAAGTGCACTACTGTTGGTAAATGTATTCCATACATGGTTTAGTGAGTCAAAAGCTGTTTGTAGAGGTACATGTTTTTTAATATAGGTTTTGAGAAGTAGAGTTTAGAATGTAAAGAGATATCACCAGGTATTGGGTGTTATGTTAAACATTGAAATGTTCAATCTGTATGAAGTTGTAAGTAAAAGAGGCAGCTTTTCTGAAATTATAAAGCAAATAATCTGCAACCTTTTAATGCAAGGTCTAGTGTTTTTATAACCTTATTATATACATATTTTACCCCTTTAAGATGTTTGAGTGGAGATATTGCTATTTCACTATGCTCATTGTTAGGAAAGGTGTATCTAGAGGAATGTGTTACTTCATAAATGGTTATGGAACCATGTTTAATGCATGTTATAATTTAATTGTGAAAAGATGCACTGGTTATGGGTGTTGAATTCTTCAAGGGAAAAGAATATAAAATAGTGGTACAGTACATATAGCTAATAACTATGTGATTGTGGGTGACACATGTAAAAATACTTTAGAGTATATAGTGATGTATCAGTATAACTGTTATCAGTTATTGATAAGTATCTAACTTTGCATTTTTTGGTCATCTTGTATTTTTATTAGGTGGAAACTTGAAAAAAGAAGTTTTGAACAGAAGTATCATGTTACAGAATATATGGCGGAGGAAAAAAATGTTTACTTTAGAAGAAAGAGGGAAGAGTAACTAGGTGGAAAGTAAAGAAAATAAAGTATTGCACAACTGATGGTGTTACTGCCTATGGCAACATTTGTACCCTTGGAGAAGCTTGTTGTTTGTAGCTCAACTTGTTTTTGATAGCAAAATGATCTGCTTAATTAAACAGCAAAAAAGTGCTTTATTTACAAAGGAAGGTTGGCATCTGCTTGAACAGTAAGTACCTGGAGAGAGGTTGTATCTGCAAGTTGAAAGAATGTGCAGCAGATGAAGATTGGTGTACTTTAGCTGCATGAGCTAAGTTTGTCTTAGCTATGCTTTCAGAATGACTGCATCTCCATTCCTGTAATGGATGTAACACGCTAGTTGTTTCTAATTTCCCAGCTCAAATCCTTTTTGCAAATGCTATTAGCTGCTGTGCATACTCTATCATGTATGGGTGTTGCCATTGGGTGGTGTTTGAAACATGGGTATGTATATCTCCAAAATGAAATCTGAACACAAGCTATCTAAGACACCGTTTTGATCAGAAATGGTATTCCATTTTATACTCTACTATAGACGTTCATCTGTATGAAAAAAGCAATGTGCAGAGAGAACAGTTTCTAATCACAGCCTACTTTGCATATGATATTATGGGGAGATGTCTCACCTGAAAGGGCAGTTTTCATATCACAGTCTCTATAGATGTTATATAAGACATACTTTTGAGCATAAAGATTATCTCAATTCCATATTTCATCTAAGCTGTCCTTCAGATAGGTGTTAGTGCAGAAGACACAATTTCCCTGCATATTACTGTACATACATGTGATTCTGGGGAGAGCTGTGAGTGGGCATGGCAATCCATTCCCCCACACTAATATGGCTATTTTCTGAGAAGAGGTTTCAGTGGGGAGGGTAGTACTTGTTATACTTAGGGGTCCATTATGAAGTCGGGCTGGCGGTGGCCACCGCCGGCCTGGTGGAGGCAATCCGCCCGACATCACAAGCCCAAATGCCCCCTGCTATATTAGGATGGCGGCGGTGAAAAACACCGCCCGCCTGTTTTCCGCCCTGGTTGCCTTGCGACCGTGGCAGAAAGGGAATAATATGGTGGCGGTGTCCAATGGACACCGCCACCCATATTACGATGCTGAGGTATAGGTGCCTTTCCGCGGCGGCAATGCCGCCATGGAAAGGCAGGCGGTGTTTGCTGCGGGAGCCCCCTGGTGTAGGCAGAGGTGGGGGAGGACAGGGGGGGCACCTATGGTACCCCCCCACATTTGCATATGCATAGTGGCAGGCACCGCGCGGTGCCTGCCGCTTTGCATATGCAAATGCGAAAAAGCAATTTTTGCATTGTGGCGGGCGGTGCCGAGTGCACCGCCCGCCACAATGCTAAAACTACAGGCACATCCTAATTCCCCCCAAGGAACCCCCGCCCTTATGGCGGACGGTCCCGGTCTCGGATAGGGTGGTGGGCGGACAATGTCCGCCCGTCATCCTAATGGGGCCCTTAGTGTTGAACAGTGAGGTCTTACATGCGAGGTGAGTATCATTCCAACCCAACTATGCATACTACTATTCTCAGGTAAGGTGTGAATGGAGAGGCAGCGTCTCTTTACAACTAAACACACTAGTTACCTTCATGTAAGTTCTCAGTGGAGAGGCCAGTCTCTCTCCATAGTCTAGAAGTGGGGATTGTAAGAGGTAAATATTGTAATGAAGGAAAATGTAAATTCTTCCTCTAAAGTATTTTTTATAATCTCACAAGAGTCTTGTGGGATTGTATAGAAAAGGGGGTAGTGAAAATCCGTTGAATATAAATGATATGTTCAATATGAATGCAAATTTATTATAAATGTATGCTCTTGCGAGAGGCCCTCAAGAGTCAACCACGATATGTATGAGAGCATCATGGCTCTCAAGAGTGTCTCGCAAGAGTCATCAAGAAGTAAATAAAAGAGTAACCTTACAAACATCATATATAATGAAAGTACAGGGCAGCTCTGAAAAGAGATTTTTTTATTTAGCATTTTTTAACAACTGTATTTTTTCAGTTTTGTAATTATTTAACTTTTTTGTCTTTTTTTCAAAAGTTTACAACAAAAACAAGAAATTGGGAGTAAACAAAAAACAACAACTTCAGAACAAAGAGAAGAAAAAAATAGGAGAAAATGTAAAAAAAATAAAACACTGGCAGGCAGATTTACAAGTCCCTTGCGCCTCTTTTACGCCGCCGTTGCGTCACTTTTGTGACTCAGCGGTGGGGCAAAGCCAGCGCAATGCTGCGGGGTATTTAAAACGTGATGCATCTGGGAGATGCGTCACGTTGTAAAGCCCTGCGCCACATGTAGGCGTTCCGGCACAGGAACGCCTCCTAAAAGTGGCTGAGTGAAATCTACAAGATTTCACTCAATCACTTTTAAGGCCATGCTGCGTCAAAACCCTGTGCCTGCTTGAAGCAGGCGTAAGGATTGACGCAGCATGTTAGGGATAGGGCACCCCCAAGCCTTGCTGGAGCTGTGTCGTGCTTGCGATGCAACTCCAGCAATGCGCCACCTTTCCGACGGGGGATGCAACATGCATCTGCCCATCCGTGCACCACGGTGCCCCACATTGTAAATATGGCGCATCAGTGGTGGTGCACGGGTGGGCAGATGCATCACAACTCGTCTGCCGCATCCCGGCTGATTAGCAGAGATGCGCCAGAAGTAATAAATCTGCCCCTTACTGCCTAGGTGGGCATTGATGACAAGCCTGTCCTGTGCAGCCTTACCTGTCTCGGAAGGACAAAAAAATTATCTCCTTGCATAAGCAGCAAGAAAGGGCTTTGTTCAGATAACCAGAGTTGTTATCTGATTGAGTGGTGAGTACCTGGGCAGGCACAGTGTCACCAGGTTAAAAAGATGTGGATGCCCCTCATGAGTTATCAAGCTCCGCAGCATGGGTTCACTCCCCTCAAGCAAGGCGGTGAGGGTGCATAGCCACCAAATGTCACCACATTCCAGTGGTACTCATGCTGTACTGCTTGTTCTGGCTGCCCCTACTGAACTCCATTTTGGCATATTTTACAAATCACATATTTCTCAGATACATTTTTCCTACCTGGTCTCATTTGAAATAATTCTCACACCAAGGACAGCTGCGATTCAAGAACAGCAGTAGGGCTCTCATCTGAATCTGAGGATGATATTCTGGTGAAAGTAAATCAGCAATGTCACAGAGCTAGTCAAAAAGATCTAACCACATCAAACCCCAAAAAGTAAATGAATCAACAATGATGGAATCTTTCTTTGCTATCCTTGGGATATCTTTCCTCTCATGGGTATTGCGTGGGTGTTTCACGAGAGGCCTCCGAGATTGTAAAAGCAGGGAACTTTCTTAATATAGAAATGAGAAATGATGGGTGCACAGTCCTGGCTGGAAAATATTGTGGTGTTTTTAGAAAACAAGGGGAGGGTGCTCTCACAGGAGGCGTTTCCGTCAAGCGCCTATATAAATGAGTCAAGTAGTGTGCGCGCAAGCATGCGTGAACATCCCTGAATGAGGCACTCCGGGTGGGTCAATGAGTTGATTCCAAAGATGTTTCAATTTTTTATTAGTTCGTCATCAATGATTTCAGTAATGATATTCAATTCATATCAAATAAAGTTCACAATCCAATCAGCACATAAGTATTCCATTAGGACTCCGATGCATTTCGGGCGCAAGGCCCTTTGTCAAGGAGAGCTGGAAAGAAGAGACGAGCCTGCGTAAGTATAACTAAAAGTGACGAAATAATGAGTGAAAAAGTATTAAATAAAGTGCCTTCGCAAACGTGAACATGCTGGGTGTGGTTTATTTTAATAATGGGGTGTGACGGTGAGTGGTAAAGTGATTGGGGCTAAGAAGGTAGATCCGGATGAAAAAAGGTAAAGATAGTTTCATAGAGTGAAAGAAAACGTAAAACGGGTGGGTTGGAAGTGGCTAGGTTAAAGTGACTAGCTTTAACGTGGGTGACGTAGTCTCTGGGTGGGGGTAAGTGAGGGGAGAGCAAATCTTACTTCAGAGTGCTGGCGTGCATTCGCGTTGGTTAAGGTCAGCCGGCGTGGACGTTCCCGGTTGAATAGGTCCGCGTTGAGTGAGAGGGTGCAAAGAAAGTATAAAAGGAAACGAAGATAGAAAGAGGACCAGCGAGAAAAGTCTGGGAGATAGGGGTGAAACGTGGTGGCCATATTGGAAGGTCTAGAGGGTGGATATAGGAACAGGTTAAACTTCAATTCACTGTATTGGAAATGATTACAAAATCTGAGGGCATTGACAATCGCAAACTTCTTCTCAGAAGAGAACTTGAATGGATATACCGTCTCCAGTCTCTCAAGCCACACGGTCTCAATGATCGTGTTGAATACAGTTGTTACCTATAAGTACATCAGCATGTTTTATCGTTCTCAACATTGCTCTTTATGCTCTTTATACTTTTTACTTTTTAAGTTTTCCACTTTCCACGTTCTCCACACCCACGTTTTATGCTTTAACCTGTTCCTATATCCACCCTCTAGACCTTCCAATATGGCCACCACGTTTCACCCCCATCTCCCAGACTTTTCTCGCTAGTCCTCTTTCTATCTTCGTTTCCTTTTATACTTTCTTTGCACCCTCTCACTCAACGCGGACCTATTCAACCGGGAACGTCCACGTCGGCTGACCTTAACCAACGCGAATGCACGCCAGCACTCTGAAGTAAGATTTGCTCTCCCCTCACTTATCCCCACCCAGGGACAACGTCACCCACGTTAAAGCTAGTCACTTTAACTTCGCCACTTACAACCCACCCGTTTTACGTTTTCTTTCACTCTATGAAACTATCTTTACCTTTTTTCATCCGGATCTACCTTCTTAGCCCCAATCACTTTACCACTCACCGTCACACCCCATTATTAAAATAAACCACACCCAGCATGTTCACGTTTGCAAAGGCACTTTATTTAATACTTTTTCACTCATTATTTCGTCACTTTTAGTTCTGTAGTAGGGGATCTCTGTGTATAGTCATAATCTAGTGAATAGTCCCGCCCATGTGCGTGGACCCCGTAGCAATCAAAAATAATCTCTTATAGTGTCAAAAAATGCAGAAAAGCATAGACACTTAAGAGAGAATTTAAAGACAGATAATGCAGCCTGAAAAGGCTACACTGTCCAGTACTTCAACTAGAAATTCCACCATAAAATCCACAAAACAGCAAAAGCCTGTACAGATTTCCCTTGCTTCACCAGCAAAATCCCTCAGGAATGATAGAGAGAAGAACCTGGACAGACAAGCCCCATAGGCTGCCATTATGTGGCTCAAAACAGGATACTGTGCCTTTAAGAGAATCTTCCAGAACCTTCTCCCAGTATCCCAGAATGCATAGCAGGTCCAACTTAGTTTCAGTTCTTTTTTCCGGCTCCTGCAAGCAGGACCCTGGAGCATTGAGCTCTCCGTTTTCAAGGGTTTTGTTGGTGTTTTTTCACTAAATTCGATTTTGAGTACTTTTAAAGTACTTTGGTGCCTTTCTTCTTGGTGTTCTGCACTCTTTTGTTGTCAATAATGCCTCCATTATTTGACAAATGCCCGGAGTGCTCCAGGAAGAAGGCCAAGTCAGACCCCCATGAGGTTTGTATCCTCTGCCTTCCCTCTTCCCACATCCCAGAGGAGTGTGTGATCTGTAGAGGCTTCTCTGGCAGGACCCTGAAGGACAGGAGGAAGATCAGACTTCAGGGACTTGAAGAAAGAAGACTGAAGGCTCAAGGTGGGTCTGGAGGGGCTTCTACTGCCCATGCTGAGGCCTCTGGGGGGCTCCCCAGGGGCAGGAAGTCCAGCAAGCGTCCAAGGTCTCCGTCTGGGTCGGTTGCTATGACCACGACGTCGAGAGGAAGGTCCACGGCCAGTTCCCGGTCTCCCCAGGGCTCTGGGTTGAGAAAACGTCGCCCGTCGACGTCGAGGGACTTACACAGGCCGCCGTCGAACCCGGTGTCGATTTCCTCGTCGTCGCCGTCGGCGTCGAGTGGACGGCATCGGAGGGCCCGGCGTCGGCGCTCGCCGTCGAGGCGACACCGCCGTTCGCCGTCGAGGGCAGGGACATCATCATCGTCGAGGGGCTCCTCGTCGTCGAGGCCGCCGTCGAGGACGGCCAGGTCGCCGTCGAGGCGTAAGAGGTCTCCGGCGCTGAAGAAGTCAACGTCAAGGCGATCGAAGAGGTCGACGTCGAGACGATCGAAGAGGTCGATGTCGAGGCGATCGAAGAGGTCGTCGTCGAAGTGGTCGAGGTCGCCGTCGAGGCGCCAACGCCCGTCGTCGAGGTTTAGAGGTTCGTCCATCTGGTTGGGGTCGACGTCGAGGCATAGAAGCCGGTCGACGCCGAGGAGTGCGAAACGGTCAACGCCAAAGGGCCGCTCGACGTCGAAGGAACCACGGTCGACGTCTGACCACCGGTCTTCGGCGTCAGGGGGTCGTAAGGACAGGCCGAGGACTGTGGGGGGCTCCCCTCAGTCAGAACAGGATGGTGGCTCGCCGGTAACGGCGTATTCAGAGGTGTATACACCAAAAAAGACTGTTATACAGCCTCCTCCTCCTCCTTTGCCTAGAGGGCTTCCTCCGAGGGCTTCGACCCCTCCTCCATTGCCTCCTCTACCTGCTCTTCCGTCAGGACTGCAGGCCCCGGTGCCGGGTGCTCCTCCTCCGGTTCCACCGAGATCGATGTCGATGCCCAGACTTCCGACACCTCCGAAGAAGACTCCTAAGTCGAAAGTTCCTCCTAAGCCCAGGACGTCCGACCCGGGGAAGCCGGCGGAGCGTCCCAGACCCAGGAGATCAAGGTCGCGCTCAGGGAGAAGGGACAGATCTAGGAGTGGACACGGATCCTCCTCTAGATCCAGACATCGCCATAGGAGGCATCGGTCCAGGTCCCGTTTGGCCTCTGGGACCCGTTCATATTCGCCTACATTGTCGGATTCACCGGAGACGAGAGTGTCTCCGATAGATGACATTGGCACGTTCCAGGAGGTTCTCCCGAGAGGGGCGGCGAAGTTGGGGATCAAGGTGACGGCCCCTACGCCCACAACTTCTGTGATCTTCGAGACTTTGCACACGAAGCACCTGTCTCGCCCCCTTCTGCCTTTGGTGCCGGGACTGGTCGAGCCGGCTGAACAGCTCTTCCTTACGCCGGCGGTGGTGAAAGCTGCTCCCTCCAGGCTTGTCAAGAAGTACAGGGCTCCAGAGTCGGACCCGGCCTTCTTGCGGAAGGACCCAGTGCCTGATTCGGTGATTGTGACGGAGGCGCGGAAACTACATGCTACCTCCCCGTCCTCCACTGTGCCTCCGGATAAGGAGAGCCGCTGGATTGACTCAGCTGGACGGAAGGCGTGTGGGACGTCTTCCACGACGATGAAGGCCTCCAGTGACTCGGCGTTGTTGGGACGATACGACCGTGCACTGTGGGATTCCATGGAACAGTTTGCGGACCTTGTCCCGCGAGACAGGAAAGAGGACTTCATGGAGATCGTCCAGGAAGGGATGCTGGTTTCGAACCAGGCCATCAGTGCCGCGGCGGATATCTCCCTGCTGGCCGCGCATGGATACTGCCACGGTATCAATCAGAGACGCCATGCTTGGCTCCGGCTGACGTCGCTCAAGCCTGAAGCGCAACAACGAGTGGCAAATCTGCCGTTTTCCGGCGAAACCCTCTTCGGGAAACACGCAGATGACGAAATGGCCAGGATGAAGGCCGAGGCTGAAAACCTGACGGCTGTGGGCTTGGAGAAGCCGAAAGAAAAGAAACCCTACCGCCAGTTCCAACGGCGGTTCAGGTCGCAGGGTAGAGGAAGGGGACAGTCTTCTGGGCAACAACAGCAGCAGCAGCAGCAATACAGAAGACCCTTCCAGAAACGTCAGAGGGGTAGAGGTGGACAGCAGTCCTCTACCGCGAACAAGGGCCCGGCTGGGTCTCGCCCCTGAGCGGTTACTTCCCCTTCATCCGTTACCCGCTCCGGTGGGGGGAAGCGTTCAATTTTTTCTGGCAGAGTGGAGAAAAATTACTCAGGACAAGTGGGTGCTGAATATTGTTTGCAATGGATACAGTCTTCGGTTCATCAGCCCTCCTCCATCGATCCCTCCGGTCAGCTCGCAGTATCAACTGCGCGAGCTCCAGGTGGAGGCCGACATCCTTCTAAGGAAAAGGGCGATAGAAGATGTACCTCTGTCTCAAAGAGGAAGAGGTCTGTACTCCCGGTTCTTTCTGGTCCGAAAAAAGGACAAGAACGAGTTCAGGCCCATTCTGGACTTGCGACAGGCAAACAAATGCATTCGCACAGAAAAGTTTCGCATGCTGTCGTTGCATCAGATTTATCCTCAGCTGCAACGGGGAGACTGGCTTTGCGCCATAGACCTGCAGGATGCGTACTTCCATGTGCCCATTGCACACAAACACCGGAAGTTCCTGCGATTTCAAGTCGGCACCAATCACTATCAGTACACGGTACTTCCGTTCGGGCTGAAGTCGGCGCCCCGGACGTTCTCGAAGTGCATGGCAGTGGTAGCAGCACACCTGCGGAAGAACAAGGTGTTTGTCTACCCATACCTGGACGATTGGTTGATCAAGGCCTCCTCCTTCTCGGCAGCTCAAGCGCACTTCCGGAAGACGTGCGTTCTCTTGAACAAGCTGGGGTTGCACATCAACATGTCCAAGTCTGTCCCGACTCCGGTCCAGTGCATCCAGTACTTGGGAGCCTCCATCGATACGCTGTCGGCAAGCGTGTCTCCTTCAGAAGAGCGACGTTTATCACTCCTTCGGAAGGCTCAGGCTCTCCTGTCCGCTCCATCAACGACAGTGAGGACGGTGTCTTCTCTGCTGGGATCGATGGCTTCTTGCATCTTCCTGACGCCACATGCACGGCTGCATATGAGACCGCTGCAGGAGTGCTTGGAAGATCAGTGGGACCAGAGGAGAGGCTCTTGGGACAACAAGATACGACTGTCTCTGCATGCTCTTCAGTCTCTGAAGTGGTGGTGTTCAGCGGAGAATCTCCTCAGAGGGGTTCCCTTCCACAAGGACATTCCCACTCAGACTATCGTGACGGATGCTTCTCTCCTGGGATGGGGAGCGCACTCCGGAGATCTGCAGATTCAAGGGACGTGGTCCCCGTCGGAGTCCACGTACCACATCAATTTCCTGGAACTCAGGGCTGTTCACTTGGCGCTGAAGGCCTTTCAACCGTCCTTCCGGACCAACTCTCTGCTTGTACAGACGGACAATACGACCACGATGTATTACCTCAACAAGCAGGGGGGCTCGAGATCACGCACTCTGTCTCAGGAGGCGCAGGCGATCTGGCATTGGCTGCTGGCTCGAGGACTCTCGATAACGGCCACTCATCTGCCAGGTGTGCAGAATGTTCAGGCAGACGAGCTGAGCAGACTGATTCAGGAAAATCACGAGTGGGTCATAAACGACGAAGTACTAGGAGAAGTCTTCGCAAGGTGGGGCACTCCAGAGGTAGATCTGTTCGCCACCGCCGAAAACAGCAAATGCAGAGGCTTCGCATCCAGGTACTACCAGCCGGGGACGCTGGGGAACGCGTTATGGATCAACTGGTCGAACAGCTTTCTGTACGCTTTTCCACCCATTCCCCTGATCCCAGCGGTTCTCATCAAGCTCTCCCAATCCAGGGCGAAGATGATTCTGATTGCCCAGGAATGGCCCAGACAGTGGTGGTTCACGGACCTGCTTCACCGGTCTCTCCTTCCTCACATGAAGCTGCCGTGCAGGCCAGACCTTCTCACGAAGTTCGGGGGGCGGATGGTGCACCCCAACCTCTCGTCTTTGAGTTTGGCGGCATGGCTCCTGAAATAGTGCAATATGGCCATTTGAATCTCCCAGCGGATTGTATGGACATACTGAAGGAGGCTAAGCGACCTTCCACTCGGACTTCTTATGCTTACAAGTGGAAGAGGTTTTGCATCTGGTGCAAGTCTAAGAACTATCAGCCTGATTCATCAAGGTACCGTTTTGCGAGTCTCTAATAGAGATTCATAAGGAATCGCTATTAGAGACTCGCAAAACGGTATTCATGTAGGAATTGCTAAATAAATAGCGATTCCTACACATTCCTTATTTGCGAGTAGCAAATTGCTACTCGCAAATAAGGAATAACTCCCCATTCATTCCTATGGGCCAAAAGGCCCATAGGAATGAATGGGGAGTATTCCTTATTTGCGAGTAGCAATTTGCTACTCGCAAATAAGATAGCGATTTAAAGGGTGCCAGGGGTGTCCAAAGGACACCCTGTAGCACCCCTTAAATGCAAATTGGAACAGGTGTTGCGCACACACATGTCCAAAGGACATGTGTGTGTGCAACATGCAACTTAGAAAAATGCTTTTAAAAGCATTTTTCTAAGTTTTTGCTATTTACCGAGAGGTCTGACCTCTCGGTAAATAGCGGCCCGAAATTGCGAATTAGCAATTTAAAATTGGTTGATGAATTGCATTTAAGGAATCTCTAATAGAGATTCCTTAAATGCAATTCCTCGCACAATAGCGAATTCTGTAATAGCGATTATTGCATTTGGGATGATGAATCCCAAATGCAATAATTGCGCTCGCAAAGGGCCAGATTCTCAGAATCTGGCCCTTTGCGAGCCGATTTTCGTTTCATGAATCAGGCTGTATGACCCTACGACATGCAAGGAAGATGTCATCCTTCCATATCTGCTACATCTGGCGCAGTCTGGCCTTAATGTTCATTCCATTAAGGTTCATCTGGCTGCTTTGACTGCCTACAGGAAATGCCCTTCACAGACTTCCTTCTTTCAGATCCCTGTGATCAAAGACTTTTTGGAAGGCTTGAAGAACGTGTTCCCTCCTGTCAGGCTTCCTTCGCCTTCATGGGACTTGAATGTGGTGCTGTCCAGATTGATGAAGGAGCCTTTTGAACCTATTCATAAGGCTTCATTGCAGCACCTGTCCTGGAAGGCGGCGTTCCTCGTGGCCATTACATCGGCCCGCAGGGTGAGTGAAATTCAGGCGTTGTGTTGCCAAGAACCTTATACTGTATTTCATGCTGCTAAGGTTGTTATGCGTACTCACCCTAAGTTTCTTCCCAAGGTTGTTTCTGATTTTCATATCAATCAGACTATATCTTTACCTACGTTCTTTCAGAATCCTTCATCTCCAGCGGAAAGGTCTTTGCATTCCCTGGATGTTAGGAGGGTGCTGAAATTTTATCTGGATAAAACCGGGAGATTCGTAGGTCAGACCAATTGTTCGTCAATTATGGATCTGTCAGGACGGGTCTTGCGACCTCTAAGCAGTCTATCTCTAGGTGGATTGTGTCCTGCATACAGCTGTGTTACCAAAAAGCTAATAAGACCTTAGGAGGTAAGCCTAAGGCTCATTCCACCAGGGGCAAGGCTGACACGACAGCATTGCTCCGTAATGTTCCGATTGCAGAAATCTGCAAGGCGGCCACTTGGAAGTCGGTTCATACCTTTGCCAAGCATTACTGCCTGGACACTGATGCCAGGGCAGACGCTCAGGTTGGGCAGGCTTCGCTGCGAAATCTGTTCGCACAATAGTGGCGTTAATTCTCTTTTCTCCACCGCCGCTTTGGTGTGGGGATGGGCTTTCCATTCTATTCACTAGATTATGACTATACACAGAGATCCCCTACTACAGAAGGAGTAGTTTCTGTCCTGTAACTCCAGTTCTGTAGTAGGGGTATCTCTGTAATAGTCATAAGCGCCCTCCCTCCTCCCCGGTGGAGAGAGACATATTCCTTTATGGAATGCTACAGGTCTGGCGTGTTACGCCTTCAAAAAGAACTGAAACTAAGTTGGACCTGCTATGCATTCTGGGATACTGGGAGACGGTTCTGGAAGATTCTCTTAAAGGCACAGTATCCTGTTTTGAGCCACATAATGGCAGCCTATGGGGCTTGTCTGTCCAGGTTCTTCTCTCTATCATTCCTGAGGGATTTTGCTGGTGAAGCAAAGGAAATCTGTACAGGCTTTTGCTGTTTTGTGGATTTTATGGTGGAATTTCTAGTTGAAGTACTGGACAGTGTAGCCTTTTTAGGCTGCATTATCTGTCTTTAAATTCTCTCTTAAGTGTCTATGCTTTTCTGCATTTTTTGACACTATAAGAGATTATTTTTGATTGCTCCGGGGTCCACGCACATGGGCGGGACTATTCACTAGATTATGACTATAACAGAGATACCCCTACTACAGAACTGGAGTTACAGGACAGAAACTACTCCTTATACTTACGCAGGCTCGTCTCTTCTTTCCAGCTCTCCTTGACAAAGGGCGTTGCGCCCGAAATGCATCGGAGTCCTAATGGAATACTTATGTGCTGAATGGATTGTGAACTTTATTTGATATGAATTGAATATCATTACTGAAATCATTGATGACGAACTAATAAAAAATTGAAACATCTTTGGAATCAACTCATTGACCCACCCGGAGTGCCTCATTCAGGGATGTTCACGCATGCTTGCGCGCACACTACTTGACTAACTTTCTTAATATCTCACTTGCAACAATACATCAACAGGTTTTTTACTTTAAGCAACACTTCTCATGTGTAACTATCTTCAAAACAACAAAAATACACTGTTATGAACTTAATTCAAAATGTACAATCAGGTGAGCAGATTGTGAGAGCCGGACAGGAAGTACATCCCCCTCATAGTCCACACAGGGGATTGTAGGTTCTACTCCTGTGATTATCTTGCAAGAGCCCTAAGTTTCTAAATGAAATAATTAATACAATTTACATACTGTAATTACTTTATTGTTAAAGAATATTATTCAATAATAACTGACCACATGAAAAAGATCTTTGTACAATAGATTAGAATGAAATTTATAACTGTACATTCTCGCGAGTCTCCCATGTGCCACCTGCAAGAGTGATCACACACCTTAACAAGCATTTGTAATGCAATAGGTCTCGCATTTGCGAGAGTTTCAGCTATTGGCATTGTAAATGACAATGCCTTTAATGTATCTGTTTTAAAAACCAATACATAAATAAAAGGCATTGCCATTTCCAATGCCAATAGCTAAATTCCTCACAAATGCTAGACCTATTGTTGTGTATTTGTGACATTTGTGGGTTCTCGGATTACTTTCTTGTATTGAGTGCAAGGTAAATATATATATATAGGTAGGTAAAATAGGAAAATCACGTATAATGAATCCACACAATTTTGTACTGAATTGTCTCAAATTATCATGAATTATGGTGTATACATGAAAGCACATAATGAGCCAACAATGATTTTGCCCACTGGGGCTTAATTCTATTTCAACAATTCCATTGTTATTTGAATTAATTGTCAGAATTATTGATGAATTAGATGGTGGTAATTTGTAAGGCATTTAACGTTGAATAACTGAGACATACTCAAAGTGTGGTTTGACTATTCTGTATTAATGTAATTAGTCACAGTTGGTGTTTATTTTTCAGCACCCCTTTTTTTAAAATTATTATTTTGGCTGTCGGTCGCGCATGTATATGCATCTACATCGGCACATGCATTTGTCAATGAGTTCATCATCATTGGTTTGGGCATAGAGTATTTAGAAACATGAGATTTGCGATACATTGTTTTTGAGAAAGTTGAATTAATTTACAATTATGTATAACAATCGCAAACTGCACTTGCAGTAGATTTCATTCATCAAGTAATGCCCAAACATGATACAATCTAGCATTAGAATCATGTGTAAACAGATTTCTTCTATGTCTATTTAACAGCCGATGTAAACAATGAACGTCATCAAACTGCTCAGACGATCGAGTTGTGCATATGTATATAAACTGTCGTTTAACAAATGGGAAGTTGTTGTGACCAAGGCGGTTTGTCCGCCGAAACGCGTTAAGCCATCTGCATAGGGTAAATAAAATTCCCTTTTCGTGAAGCTCACGGATTCAGCGCCTTTTCTTTTTATCTCAACGTTAAAGGTCTGGATGTTATATATATATATATATATATATATATATAGTTGTATTAACGCTAATATAATCCAGGGGCATCGGAGAGTATAACGAGTAAAACAGAAAGCATTTGCTTCCCAGTCCTAAGGTGTGTTGACCACCCCCTGTCATGCCCGGACAAGGTGTAGTCACAGCTGCAGGTGGCACTCTGTCCAGTCTAGGAAATGAGGTCACAGTGGAGTGAAAAGCAGGGAGTAGGGAGTATGAACAAAACAAAAGTTCACCAGGTAACATAGCAGAGACTTCATGGCTATATTTGACCTGGAGGTGGAAATAGAAACTCGAGGTCTACTCAGCACAAAGTGGAGCTCATGAGGCAGGACTCATGGGCAGCAACACTCAATGGGCATTCAGCTCTGAGTAACAGCAAATCGGGGTTGGGGACGGTGAGTTGTCTTCCCCTCCATGTGCAGCATGGAGGCAAGAGGGAGGATTGTATTTTATAAAGCAATCGCTCCAGCAGTTTTGCAGTTTCGTCATGCAGCATGTTCCTTATTAATGCACCTCAGAAATATGAAAGGCTGAATTGGCCCCATAGAGGTCCAAACTTGTAATATGTACCTAACACAGAAAGATGTAAAAAAAAAAAAAAAATTCTACCTTACAGGGCTTCGTCATCGACTAGCCCATGTTCATCTGTAACAGTGCAACATAAAACCTACGTACTGTACAAGAAACATAAAAGAACCCTCATAGCAAGCTGAGTGGTGTTTCCAGGAATCTCTCTAATTTAAACATCCATTGACGACTAGGTAGAGAAGGCAAAAGGCTGGTGAATATTCAGAACAAACAGGCGTGACTGTCTCTGGCCCCACCCTTCAAACCACTAAAGGCGCCAACAACTGGAGAAATATTCTGCTTCAATTAAAACAGTATGCCTCTCATTAAGTGAGGATGTCAAGTAGCAAAATTGGCCTTGGATGACCTTGGTTCAACCCTGTTTCCCACAATTGCTACACCATATAATCCTCAACCAGTTTCCCTTATCTGCCAGCTTTGGGAAGCTTAAAAAAGGCATAACTGCAGTCATGGACGTCTAAAGAAGGCAAGCAATGAACAGCTTACCAGGCTCAAGTTCTGGACATGGAAGGGCTTCCCTTACAAAAAATATCTGCCCGCTTGCAGGCAGTTTCAAACAGATCACAGCATGAGAATGCCATGGTACAGTTTTGATGTTGGGAGACAGAGGCAGGAAGCAAAAAACTTAACAAAAGAAGTGGACGAAAACTAAGGCACGGTTCACAGCTTGATTGTTTGTGTCAGCGGGTGTATTAAGGGAGATGCTGGAAGCATCGACAGTGGAAAGAAACCTTTCTTTTAAAAAAGAGTTTTCTTCAACAACAGATACAGAGAGTAAGCGTAAGTAGACTTGCTTGGCCAGTGCTCCTTAGCTATGACCGGAAGTAATGTATCCCCTACGTAAACGATTTAGGAGTCAGCAAAGAAGAGCGACACAGCAGTGACCCAATGGTCAGTAGCAGGTGGGATTAAAGTCGTTTTTTTTACCAAAACAGGTCTTGCAGAAAATGCATGCCCTGGAGGTTCAACTTAAAAATGGATATCCACAGTGAAAACACGCAGTTTACAGTACAGGAAAAATGTATGTATTTTTTAAATATAAATATGAAATTCATGTAAAGATACAGAGTATGAAAACTATGCTGGGAATGTTTCTGTATATGTGAGTTACAAAAAAGATGTTGAAGACTTAGAGCAAACATTTTTGGAATAGTTAGTTAAAAAAATATCTTTATGCAGTTTTATTTTTTTTTAAACTTAGAGATTTTCTGAAAAAAAAGGTTAACTTTTTCCCCCACCGTGCATATGACATCACTCATGACATGTTCTGTGACATCATTTATGACATCACTGATGACATCTCAAATGACATCATAGATGATATCACTGATTACATCATCCAAGCTTCGTTTTCACACATATTGCTGCATAAATTGCTATGGCTTTACATGTAGTAAAACATAAATGTAAAGCGCATGTTCACCCAGATGGGCATCCTGGTGCTGATGTTTATTGTAAATGCCAATTCCAAAACAAATGCCCTACTATGAACAGCTTTTACCTGTATGAAAACCCTGACACACACCAGCCTATATTAAAAAATGAAGTTGATATCAGTAGAGAATTGAATATAAACAGTGTTTACTCTATGGAGAGAGTTCATTCTAAACCGCACTGTTTGCAAACAGTGAATCTCCCATGAGGAATACACCAGATTTAAAAAAATCTACAAAAACAGTGTACATTCTATGCAACAGTGGTTAACTATTTGCTCAAAATAAACAAGATCTGAAAGTACTGAAGATCATGTTACCTGCACCATTCATACTGTGGTAAAAACCTTACAGATAGCCCTTCTTCTGAAGCAAAAGAAGCATACTTACATAGGTTAGTACCTGGTGCACACACACTTTCATGTTAATTAGAAATCATTATGGTGACACAAGTCTCTCTAATAACTCAAGGCTGCTTACAAAGGTTTATATATACTACGTAGAATCTTTTTACTGTTGTAAACTCTTTCTGCAGAACCAAAACGTTATACGGAGTTTAATGAATGTAAGTCAACTTTCGCTTGCACACAGATTTACACTTCAATGCAAACATTTAGAACGTGTTCAATACCGCTAAATTGCTAAGGTGCATTAGGAGCCCACACATTTTATAAAGCCTTACCCCCATTAGCTGCACCCAAGCTGTACAAAATTATGTAGAATTAATATGACCACTAATAATAAATCACTACTATGTAAACTATAAAACAAATTTACACACATTGAATGATGTCATCAGTGTTGTCATCAATGACGTCATTTGGGCTGTAATCAATGATGTCATTAATGAAGCCATAGAACATGTCATATGTGAACTCATCAGCAGTGCATGGCGGGGGCACAAGTTATAGTTAGTGCTTCTAACTATAACTGGTGAAGGTTTGTGTTTTTTTAAAGTTCAAAACCTTAACGTTGTCACTGAGAAACTGAGAAATTCACCTAACTATCACATTACTTTAACCTTTGTTTATTTTAGTGAATTTCTTCAGTTTTTGTTTAATTAAAACATATTTTTAATTCACCTGACTATAACGTTACTGTAAGCTTTATTTTTTCAGTATATATATATATATACATATTACCTACTGGCGGTCGCCAGTAGGTATATATAGTTAGGATTTTTTCTCTGTGGGTTTTTTGAAAATTCTATGTCTAATAACTTTGGCGTTTGTGGACGGAATTGGCTGAAATTTTCAGGAAAATGGCACATTTTGTTTCTGAGCAGCCCTTGAAAATTTGGGGGGGGTTCGTCCAGTGGGGGCCGAGAAAAAAGGGGGGTCCCAAAACGTGTTTTTAACATTGAGTTTTCCATAGGGCGGTTGGCCTCACTTTTAGCCCGAACGGCTGAATGGATTTGCACGAAACTTGGCAAAATTGTAGGGACTGGTAGCCCGATGTGCCTTTTGTAGGTCTCAATATATGTGCTCCAGTGGATTTTGAGAAATTAACGTTTAAAAAAAGATATATATCTGTAACAGCGGACCGGGCAGCGCACTGGTTCGCGGACTTTTCGCGCAACGGAGCTTTGTGAAGCGAAGCTGATTGGTTCTCCGGCGTCTGTCAACATTCCAAACAGTCCGTAGCGGCCGCCATCTTGTCTCTCGGTAGGATCGAGAGACAAGAGGAGGTCAAAACAAAGGGGGAAATAACTATAAGGGGGCATAGTAGATCCTCGCTGACCCCCTAGGTTTGATGTGGAGGTTTTAAAAGGGCCCCGCGGGGCAAAAAAAAATAATAATAATAATAATTGAACGGCTGAATGGATTTGCACGAAACTTGGCAAAATATTAGGGACTGGTAGCCCGATGTGCCTTTGCTAGGTCTCAATATATGTGCTCCAGTGGATTTTGAGAAATTAACGTTCAAAAAAAGATATATATCTGTAACAGCGCTCCGCTTCGCGTAACGGAGGTTTGCGAAGCTGATTGGTCATTCTGTCACTGGGCTATAGTTGGGCTACATCTGGCTGATATTTGGGCTACATTTGTTTTTTTGTGTGTCTGGCGGCCATCTTTGGGCTACATTGGGCTACATTGGGCTTCATTGGGCTACATTCGGCTAATTAGCAAATAGCTCATCGCAAACTAGGAATGGTAAAGAATCGCTATTTATTCCTTAAAGTTCGCTATTTAGGAAATGCAAATAACTTTGATGATACATATGGCGGTTCATCTCTAACAAGATAAGAAGCATAGGGATACATTTATGATGACTGGCGCATGACCAGGGATGTGTTAGTCATTTTGTGCCGCTGTTCCGTCACCTATGGTGTGCTGCATTTACAATGCGGCGCATCATGGGGCAAAAACAGCACAGATGCGTGATGTATCTGTGCCGTAAAGGTGGCGCATTGCTGGAGTTGTATCGCAAGTGTGATGAAGCTCCAGCAAGGGTCGGGGGTGCCCCTGTCGCAGGGTTTCTGTTCTCACACAGAACTGTGGACAGAGGATTGGAACCTCGGCGAATGCATTGCTGGAGTTGTATCGCAAGTGTGATGAAGCTCCAGCAAGGGTCGGGGGTGCCCCTGTCGCAGGGTTTCTGTTCTCACACAGAACTGTGGACAGAGGATTGGAACCTCGGCGAATTAGGGTGTCCCAAAACTCACGTTAGTAATCAAAAACTCCTTAGCAAGCTAGGTACAGTGTCACATTGGATATAACAAACTCTCAATGTTTAGACAATCCAGAATATGAACTTATAGTACCTCAGGATACGTGGAACTCATGAACAGTCGGTCGTTATAGATTTCTTAGAAACCAGAACATGGAGTTAAGAAGAACAGATGTGTATTTGAAATGTTTATTTACTAATGCCGTCTTCTCAGGCGTAGTACCTTAGATAATAAAAGTACACATATTATCAGTAGCAAAATTACCAGCATAGTTACTAGTACATAAAAAGTGAATGGTGATAGTATGTTAACATGCTGTAAATGAATAAGAGTTAGCAACACTTATAAGCAGCCGCGGGCCGTGGAGGGAGTTACGGTGAGGCAGGGAGGCGGGGAGGGGGAGAAGCAGGGTGGAGAATACAAGTACACATATTATCAGTAGCAAAATTACCAGCATAGTTACTAGTACATAAAAAGCGAATGGTGACAGTATGTTAACATGCTGTAAATGAATAAGAGTTAGCAACACTTATAAGCAGCCGCGGGCCGTGGAGGGAGTTACGGTGGGGCAGGGAGGCGGGGAGGGGGAGGGGCAAGGTAGAGAGGGCTCCACCCTGCTTCTCCCCCTCCCCGCCTCCCTGCCCCATCGTAACTCCCTCCACGGCCCGCGGCTGCTTATATCTCACCCTCCCTAATACACATATTATATTATTTGCTAAGAAGGTCTCTTTGTGTTGGTTTAGGGCGTGCCCATACTTTAGTGTCTTAGATTTGAAGGAATCACATCAGCATACACCAGCTCTCTCTTCATGTGAACCGCATCAACTGTTGTGTATGTGTGTTCGGCAAAGCAATATAAAACCCGCCTCATGCCCAGAATTGGCAGAAGTTGCACTTATGTTATGAGTATGAAGTCGTGGAGATCAGACCTCATAACAATTCTGTATCGTGTTGTTCTTGAAACTTTAGCACTCGCTGTACAGATATAGTTTAACAAGTAAAGCAGATAGTAGACCAATAACATATTATTCTCATGTAAACCACGATGAACTACTAGGTGGAAAGCTAAAGCAACAACTAAGTGTCGTGTGCAGAAGTTGCAAAAAAGGAAAAATGGCGTTTAAACCGGTAATGAGCCCATGCTAACTTAACACGGTGTAAAGATATCCAGGACCTAGATGACACCTCCTCATGATCCGGAAACGAACTGAATAAGATAATAGAAGTGCCATCTCATGAGAGCAGATTGCAAGTTTATATGTGGACGGTCCGCAAGGTAAAGCATTAAAAACTAGGAAAATTTAATGCTAAAGAAAAATAAAACAGCCAAGTACTTTATCGAGTCTTAAGCCAATAGGCAAGGTAAATAATAAAAACTTGACAAATAAGTCAATGAATTGTCAATGAAATGCTAGTACTCAGCATATCAAACATGAAAAAGGTCTATGACATAACTGTGTATGCAAAATAAGCTGCAACAGCCTCCAATAGGAAGTCACCGTCTTCATCCGAAAACAGTTCAGCCATCCAATTTAAAAGCGGAAAAGAACATACGTGCTCTCCCAGCACCGGATCCTCTATCACCATCAGAGGACAGCTCGGTGGGTTTTCAAGAAAGCTCTGTTCCAAGAAAGACTGTGCTGCCGCCATTAAATTCCAGGGACCAAGTAGTCCATGCATCAATGCCACAGCCATAATCCTTTCGCCAGGACAAACCAACTCGTGAGTAATGATAGGAGTCATCAGCTGATTAAAGTCGACGTCAGGAGAAACCGGTCCGCAGAGACACAAATCAATGGCCCAATCGAAATCACAGGTCAGGCAGTGAAATACAGGCTGGACACAGGTGAAGTAGGAGAACCGAAAAGATAATCCATATGCCGTGCTTAATATCGCCAACGGCATTGTGCCATAATATTCTAGCATGCGATTGCGGAACAGTGTCAGCAGCTGCAGGGTCGGAGGTTGCATAGGAGGGACATCCATATTTAAAAATGTAAAAAAGCACAAGAGCGTCCGCTGGTAATGCAAGTAAAAATGCCAATCTACGAACCAGAGTGCAGAAAATACAATGAAAGGAAGCAGGGATGACTCCAAAGATTTTCTCAAATGAAGTCACGAGACCACTGGTAACAACTTTAAAAAAGTGTGCCAGGGACTTTGTGGAGGATGCGTTAAAGATAGTCGGAAACATGTTGCTGAAATTGAAAGGCAAATCTTAATTGAAAAGGGTGTGCACCTCTGTATGGGTGTTCGCTATGTGAAGTACGAAAGTTTCACGGGCCGAACTCAAGGCCACCTCTCTCTGAGACAAAAGAGCTCTTATTCTTGCCATGCCGTTGAAACGTGTCCCAAGGTTGGTATTTGTGGCCAGATTGAAAACTCCCTATGTTCATGTGTGGGAGGAAATAGAACATTTCTGCAGCAAATAACCCGTTCACTTACTGTTACGATAAAAGGAATACTTTTAATTAACTCAGAACAATCTTCATTATTGAGCATCAAATAACTACCATTTTCCAACAACTTGAACGTGGGGATGATAGCAGGAACTGGCGTGCCTTGCAACACGCAAGCCATATTTGGTCGGTGTTTGTTGCATGAACCGTGTAACTGTATGTGCCTACACATTAGTGAATGATCTGGCGTCTCAGTGCATTCCTCTCCATTCAGATAAACTTCTTGATCATCTTTGAAACATCTGTATGTGTATGGAAGCGACCAGACCTCATGAAGAAAAGCACTACCTAAAGGTTCATAACGACCTATTGGTATATATTTCATACAATTTGAAAACTTATATAAAGCAAAAGGCAGCGTTATTAAACCGTGGATAAGGCATGTTGCCAAAAAACCCGCAATCCTCTGCTGATGATGTCACTGAGCATGTCATGAATGATGTAATATGTGACATCATCAGCAGTGGATTACGGGTAATGGTATCTCTAGTTTACTCCCTTATAGCTGTGTTTCTTTTAACATAAGTGTCTGTTTCCTTCCCTTATACTTACTGTTTTTGGTTCGCTTCCGGTTCGCGTACCAGCGAGCGAACTAGGAAGCGAACTAAGAGAAATAGAGGTTGGCACAATTCCAAATATTGTACCAATTTTTTAATAACGGGGAGGTAGTTCTGAAAAGAACTTTTTTTTTTATTTTTCTGAACATTTTTTTACTGTTTTTGAATTTTTCGGAACAGTTTTATATTTTTGGGGGTTTTTCTTGGAGGGGGCAATGAAAACGATTCATTGTAAAGGGCTCAACAGGAGCAACAAAACAAAAAAAAGAAGTATTTATTATTTTGGGCGTTTCGGACAAACTTGCATATGATAGTCAATAGCTCTGTTGATCAGAGTGATGCTTTTTTCTCCGTAGGAAATGAATCCATCGCAAAATGCGCAGATGTGTTTTACATCACCAAATCTCATTTGTATATTTGGCACCATCTCCCTGCCCTCTGGTCCCGTTACTTCCGGTACAACAGATCTTCTGGCCATAATAGGGAGATTATCTAGGTCGTTCCGAAACTGTGCAGCACTGTAGTTGTTAGGATGCCACCTAGTCATATGGCGATGCATTGTGTAGTTTCCGAAACTGTATTTTTTGTCGGTCCCTCTGGACAGTCTATCTTGACATATAAGGCAAGTTACGTATCTTGCATTTACTTTTTTCTGACCTTTGGGAATTTTAAAAAATTGCCAAATGAAGTTTTCTTTCCGGTGAGACGTCCTGGGCTGCTCA
Source organism: Lissotriton helveticus (assembly GCF_964261635.1). Taxonomy (NCBI): domain Eukaryota; kingdom Metazoa; phylum Chordata; class Amphibia; order Caudata; family Salamandridae; genus Lissotriton; species Lissotriton helveticus. The sequence continues at coordinate 2,094,671,249 of NC_136057.1, forward strand.
GGCAAAAACTGCCTCTCTTCGTGCTCGTCCTCCTGTTCCTCTTCTTCTTCTTCTTGTTGAATTAGAACTTGAGCAGGTGGTCCACTCTTCCTTGGATGTGGTGGAGGTGGTGGGGAAGCACCAGCTGAAGCTACTAAAGAAGCCATTGCTCAGTGATCACAAAGGGTCTTTCTCTCACAATGATGAAAGTCAGAGTGAGGAAAGAAGGAGGGATTTTCATCATTTGGGAAAAACAAGAGTTCTCAACCAATCAAAAGTGTTCATTTTAGATTATATGACCTAGTCTTACATCATTAGGAAACCAAAAGTGAAATGAACCAATGAAAAGTGTTATTACCAAGTCACATGACTTGCTGTGTTTACGTTAAGCGCTTTGCAGGGCCTCCCGGTTTGCTTCCAGAAACCTGCGCTTTGCGACTCGCTTCGCGTACCAGTTCGCTAACGTAGCACGTCATATGACGTATCACGCGACAACGTGAAACGTCATGCGGACGGGAGGCGTCACGATGTTGTTTTCTAACGCGGCACTTGCGGTAAAGAAACGTTTACCGGCTCGCGGTCTATTTCGCGGCATCAAGGTCAGCTAACGGGAAGCTTCCCGATTCGCGAAGCGGGAACGAAGAAAAAAAAATATTTAAAAAAAAAATTATTCATAAACATATAAAATATATTTTTGGATTTAAAGAAGAATACATTTTACAGCTACAGATATTAGCTGTTAAAAAACCAATGAAATTCACAGAAAAAACCATAGGTTATAGACCATATATAGTTAGGAATTAGCATTTACAAAACCTTGAAAATTCACTGAAAAAACCATAGGTTATAGACCATATATAGTTAGGAATTAGCATTTAGAAAACCTTATTTTACTCACACAAAACCATTGAAATTCCATATATAGTTAGTTGCACTAACTATATATCGCGCACCCGCAATCCACTGCTGATGATGTCACATATTACATCATTCATGACATGGTCAGTGACATCACTGATGACATCACTGATGACATCTCAAATGACATCACTGATGACATCACTGATGACGTCTCATTTGGCATCATTCTTGTGCTAATACGATAAACTTCTTCAGACTCTAATATAACCTTAGATACACTCAGTGTATACAGACACTCACACACTGCCACTCATCCATGGAGTTACTCACACACCCAGTCAGTCATGCAAAGAAACAATCTCACCTCCATTTCTTCAACTATACAGTTATACACACCTTACTTATTGAAACATATACTAACACATATTTACTCTCTTATACAATCCCTGATACAAGTTCACAATGATCGATACAACCACTCACTCAGTGGCTCTCATGCACAGTTATTTATATATGCCAACTCTCACATGTACTGTGTTTTACATATGTACTTACTATGACATGTAGCATTGAGATATCCATTCACTCATCAATACACTCATGCACACAGTCAACTGCCCATGTAGCTGTTTCCACATGCACTCTTGAACTCATACACCTAGTGAATAAACTGCTCACACATCTATGCACAGAGTCACACACCTTCCAGCCACCCCCACACAAACTCAATCTCCCATAGAAATACTTGGGCAACCAATTAATAACACATATAGCCTCTCGTATAGCTAATGATCAACACATGCAGCAGTTTACATCACAACAGACATAATGATGCACAAATTAAGACAGTTTAGTCACTAACCCGTGCATTCAGTAAGACGCATTTAATCACTCACTCATACAGTCAATCACGCACCTACTAAAACCTTCATTCAGACACTTATACATCCACTCATTCTTCAATATGTAAAACATATTTAAACTTTACAGAAACACATAATCGCTGGATGTTGTCATCAGTGATGTCATCAGTGATGTCACTGACCATGTCATGAATGATGTAATATGTGACATCATCAGCAGTGGATTGCGGGTGCGCGATATATAGTTAGTGCAACTAACTATATATGGAATTTCAATGGTTTTGTGTGAGTAAAATAAGGTTTTCTAAATGCTAATTCCTAACTATATATGGTCTATAACCTATGGTTTTTTCAGTGAATTTTCAAGGTTTTGTAAATGCTAATTCCTAACTATATATGGTCTATAACCTATGGTTTTTTCTGTGAATATATATATATATATATATATATATATATATATATATATATATATATATATATATATATATATTACCTACTGGCGGTCGCCAGTAGGTATATATAGTTAGGATTTTTTCTCTATGGGTTTTTTGAAAATTCTATGTCTAATAACTTTGGCGTTTGTGGACGGAATTGGCTGAAATTTTCAGGAAAATGGCACATTTTGTTTCTGAGCAGCCCCCGAAAATTGGGGGGGGTTTCGTCCAGGGGGGGTCGAGAAAAAAGGGGGGTCCCAAAACGTGTTTTTAACATTGAGTTTTCCATAGGGCGGTTGGCCTCACTTTTAGCCCGAACGGCTGAATGGATTTGCACGAAACTTGGCAAAATTGTAGGGACTGGTAGCCCGATGTGCCTTTTGTAGGTCTCAATATATGTGCTCCAGTGGATTTTGAGAAATTAACGTTTAAAAAAAGATATATATCTGTAACAGCGGACTGGGCAGCGGCCCAGGACGCGTACTTTTCGCGCAACGGAGCTTTGTGAAGCGAAGCTGATTGGTTCTCCGGCGTCTGTCAACATTCCAAACAGTCCGTAGCGGCCGCCATCTTGTCTCTCGGTAGGATCGAGAGACAAGAGGAGGTCAAAACAAAGGGGGAAATAACTATAAGGGGGCATAGTAGATCCTCGCTGACCCCCTAGGTTTGATGTGGAGGTTTTAAAAGGGCCCCGCGGGGCAAAAAAAAATAATAATAATAATAATCGAACGGCTGAATGGATTTGCACGAAACTTGGCAAAATTGTAGGGACTGGTAGCCCGATGTGCCTTTGCTAGGTCTCAATATATGTGCTTCAGTGGATTTTGAGAAATTAACGTTCAAAAAAAGATTTATATCTGTAACAGCGCACCGCTTCGCGTACTTTTCGCGTTACGGAGCTTTGCGAAGCGAAGCTGATTGGCTCTCCGGTGTCTGTAAACATTCCAAACAGTACGTAGCGGCCGCCATCTTGTCTCTCGGTAGGATCGAGAGACAAGAGGAGGCCAAAGCGAAGGGGCAAATGACCATAAGGGGGCATAGTAGATCCTCGCTGACCCCCTAGGTTTGATGTGGAGGTTTTAAAAGGGCCCCGCGGGGCAAAAAAAAAAATAATAATAATAATCGAACGGCTGATGACCATAAGGGGGCATAGTAGATCCTCGCTGACCCCCTAGGTTTGATGTGGAGGTTTTAAAAGGGCCCCGCGGGGCAAAAAAAAATAATAATAATAATAATCGAACGGCTGAATGGATTTGCACGAAACTTGGTAAAATATTAGGGACTGGTAGCCCGATGTGCCTTTGCTATGTCTCAATATATGTGCTTCAGTGCATTTTGAGAAATTAACGTTCAAAAACAAGATATATATCTGTAACAGCGCTCCGCTTCGCGGAGATAAAATTATATGTGTATTACCTAGCTGTTGCTAACACCAGTTAGCGACGGCTAGTAGGAGATAGCGACCATCTTGGGTCCCACTTTGCATGTGAGTGATATTTATCACTAATGACATGCAAAGTGGGCATGCCAAGATGTTAGCGACTGGAAACAGTCGCTAACATCGCTATCTCCTATTATCAACTTTTGGAAATATTCGAGATAAGCGCGAATATCTCCAAAAAGTAACAGCTGCCCTGAGCAGTTCTTAGCCATGTTATCCAATGGGAGGTGGATAACATGGCTAAGAGCATTAGCTCGGTAATGCATGAATATCGCGGAGTTTTCAGCGACATTAATGCATTGCGCTCGTTTTTTATCGTATTTGCGATAAACCTTGATAATAGCAAGGTTTATCTGCGATAATTTCTGACGGTAAAAAAATCTTTGCAATGCATCGTTAGGGATAAATATCGCTTAACTTTGGTAATATGCCCCAACGTCTGTTAACGTTCGATTCGAAGGAAATCAGGAATTGTTGAAAAACATTGTGTGCGCCATCTTGTCTTTTTTCAAATGCCACACTTTTGTCGTGCACGGCAGCCATTTTAGATGCCTTGACCAGATCCACTCTGTGAACGCTGTCGATCCTTACCATGGCTCCCCACCCTCGCAAGCATCTCCCCCAGGCAGTGGTCACCCCCGCTCTCTGTTTTATGCATGGGTAATAAACCTCCCCCCATCTGCGCTGTTCTTCCCTGAGAATCACACCCTGTGCCCGCCCGACACCTCCCTTTCGCCCTATTCACTACCGCACCCTCTGACACTCCTTTTCCTCTGTGTCCGATTGTCCAGGCCGGTCCTAGGCTATCAGCTAGCCCTGCAGATGTAGTTTATGGCCACAGCTGTAAAGAATCACCCGTCTTCAAAGGAGTTATAGTAGATCAAGGCCCACACTCGATGAGATCCGTCACAGCAGAAGCGTTGCTATTATCTGAAAACCATCCTGTATTGTGATTGGGGAGGGGACCGAGCGTGAAGCGGAAGATTCCAGGGATGACTCTTTGTACATCAAAGTTTTTACAATTATGTGTCACATTAAAAATATATAGCACTCCGACAAAGTAGTAAGATTATAAAACTTTAATAATTTATAAATATATACAAGAAAACAAAAATAGTAATAACATATAAACATTTTTAGAGAAAAACAACGAAGTAGCGGTCGGCTGTGCGAATAGTCCCAACGCAGCACAACGTCCAGATTTCCGGCGTGGGGCGTCGCGGGGGGTGGGTGATCAGTAGCAAACTGTTGTGCGAATAGTTCCAAGGCAGCAGAACGCGCCGAAATCTAGATGACACAAAAGTGATGTCTAGTAAGTTGCCACCCAGCAAATAACGGCGTGGGGCGTCGCGGGGGGTGGGTCATCAGTAGCAAACTGTTGTGCGAATAGTTCCAAGGCAGCAGAACGATGGCACCAAGGTGATGTCCAGTAAGTTGCCGCACTGGTTTTGGTATCCTACAATGCTGCTCCGAATAACGGCGTGGGGCGCCCCGGGGGAGGCGGCGTGAACGGGCCTCTCCAGGTGGAGTGTCATCTGTTGTAGTGGGGCGCCCCTTTACCGTTTCAGTTGCCATTCCGTCCGCTTTTGGTCCACTGTGTCAAAATCCGCCATTCAGCTGAGTTGCGCCCACTCTTGCGGTGCAGCGATAGGCGGCTGCCACAGGACTCTCAAAATGGCGGCAGGCTGTTTCCTTTTTGGGCCTGGTCCACTGAAATGGCCCTGGGACACCTTGGAAATCGGACGCTTGTCTGCTAGGTCTTGGACCCCATTCTCGAAAGCGTCCCCTCCGCCTTGAGAATTCATCAAAAGTTTTGGGGGCCCCGACTCCTGCAGGCTTCTGGTGGGGAGCGGCTGCCATGATTGCTCGCGGAATGACCACGACGGAGCTACGAGATGGTGGTGCTCTCATGGTGACGCCAGCTTCAGTCTGAAACATCCAGAAACAAGGTGGGGCTTTCATCGTTTGGGGGGAAAAAAAAGTTTTCATCCAATGAAAAGTGTTGTTTTTAGGTCATATGATCAAGCCTTCCATCATTAGGAAACCAAAAGTAAAATGAACCAATGAAAAGTTTTATAAAGAAGTCACATGACCTGTTATGCGGCATAGGGTATAAAATGTGGAGAAAATACGTTGGCACGTGAGGCGGTGTCAGTAGCGGACCGATGTGCGAATAGGCCGAAGGCAACACAACGCGCCAAGATCCGGATGGCATCGAGGTGGTGTCATAGTTGAGAGTTCTGAGCAGCGGTTGTAACACTGTCTGAAGCTTATTTGCAGCTGCTGCAGCTTCACTACGCGCGAAGATCCGGATGGCACCGAGGTGGTGTGTAGGAAGTTGCCGCACTGGTGTGGCCATCCTACAATGCTGAAAGTCGGCGTGGGGCGCCCCGTTGGCCTGTGAGTTTGCGTCAGTAGCGGACCGATGTGCGAATAGGCCGAAGGCAGCACAACGCGCCAAGATCCGGATGGCACCGAGGTGGTGTCTAGTAAGTTGTCGCACTTCTGTGGCCATCCTACAATGTTGAAAGTCGGCGTGGGGCGCCCCGTTGGCCTGTGAGATGGTGTCAGTAGCGGACTGATGTGTGAATGGGGCTAAAGGCAGCGCAACAATATTTTCTACTATATTTCCGGTGTAGAAGAGACCACAAGGCGCTGAGATGCCAAGATCCGGATGGCACCGAGGTGGTGTCTTGCAAGTTGTGGTACTGGTGTGGCCATCCTACAATGCTGAAAGTCGGCGTGGGGCGCCCCGTTGGCCTGTGAGATGGCGTCAGTAGCGGACCGATGTGCGAATAGGCCGAAGGCAGCACAACAATATTTTCTGACTGACACCACAAGGCGCTGAGATGCCAAGATCCGGATGGCACCGAGGTGATGTCTAAGTTGCGGACTGGTGTGCGAATGGGGCCAAAGGCAGCGTAACAATATTTTTTGTATGGAAGATACCACTAGGCGTTGAGATGCCAAGATTCGGATGGCACTGAGGTGATGTCTAGCAAGTTGGTGTGGTCATCCTACAATGCTGAAACTCGGCGTGGGTCACCCCATTAGCCTGTGAGATGGCGTCAGTAGCGGACCGATGTGCGAATAGGCCGAAGGCAGCACAACGCGCCAAGATCCGGATGTCACCGTGGTGGTTTCATAGTTGAGAGGCACTTCATCTGCAGTGGGGCGCCGAGATCCGGATGGCACCGAGGTGATGTCTAGCAAGTTGCTGTACTTGTGTGGTCATCCTACAATGCTGAAACTCGGCGTGGGTCGCCCCATTAGCCTGTGAGATAGCAGTTCTTTGGATTTGCGAATAGGCCGAAGGCAGCACAACAATATTTTCTGACTGACACCACAAGGCGCTGAGATGCCAAGATCCGGATGGCACCGAGGTGATGTCTAAGTTGCGGACTGGTGTGCGAATGGGGCCAAAGGCAGCGTAACAATATTTTTTGTATGGAAGATACCACTAGGCGTTGAGATGCCAAGATTCGGATGGCACTGAGGTGATGTCTAGCAAGTTGGTGTGGTCATCCTACAATGCTGAAACTCGGCGTGGGTCACCCCATTAGCCTGTGAGATGGCGTCAGTAGCGGACCGATGTGCGAATAGGCCGAAGGCAGCACAACGCGCCAAGATCCGGATGTCACCGTGGTGGTTTCATAGTTGAGAGGCACTTCATCTGCAGTGGGGCGCCGAGATCCGGATGGCACCGAGGTGATGTCTAGCAAGTTGCTGTACTTGTGTGGTCATCCTACAATGCTGAAACTCGGCGTGGGTCGCCCCATTAGCCTGTGAGATAGCAGTTCTTTGGATTTGCGAATAGGCCGAAGGCAGCACAACAATATTTTCTGACTGACACCACAAGGCGCTGAGATGCCAAGATCCGGATGGCACCGAGGTGATGTCTAAGTTGCGGACTGGTGTGCGAATGGGGCCAAAGGCAGCGTAACAATATTTTTTGTATGGAAGATACCACTAGGCGTTGAGATGCCAAGATTCGGATGGTACTGAGGTGATGTCTAGCAAGTTGCTGTGGTCATCCTACAATGCTGAAACTCGGCGTGGGTCACCCCATTAGCCTGTGAGATGGCGTCAGTAGCGGACCGATGTGCGAATAGGCCGAAGGCAGCACAACGCGCCAAGATCCGGATGTCACCGTGGTGGTTTCATAGTTGAGAGGCACTTCATCTGCAGTGGGGCGCCGAGATCCGGATGGCACCGAGGTGATGTCTAGCAAGTTGCTGTACTTGTGTGGTCATCCTACAATGCTGAAACTCGGCGTGGGTCGCCCCATTAGCCTGTGAGATAGCAGTTCTTTGGATTTGGGCCTGGCTCGTCTGCTGTAGTGGGGCGCCCCTTTACCGTTTCAGTTGCCATTCAGCTGAGTTTCGGCTGCTCTTGATGCTACAGCGACAGGCGGCTGCAACAGGACTCTCAAAATGGCGGCCTGTTCTTTGGATTTGGGCCTGGTCCACTAAAATGGCCCTGGGACACCTTAGAACTCGGACGTTCGATTTTTTTTTCCTTTCCTGTACATGCAAAAAAAGGTAAATGCCCGGTACGTTACACGCTTCATCTGCCACGATGAACTCTCTAGAGGAACCGAAAAAAAATATAGTTGTGGTAACTATACCATGCATCGTCATATGGAGAGGTGGCAACAATTAATTATAGTGCTGCATAAAAGAGAGATTTGGAGGAGAACCCCTGACCTGCTAGTACATTCATCAAAGAAGTGGCACTGAGAGCTTCAGAGGCAAGGGAAACGGTCCCAAATATTTAGAAGAACTTTGGAAAGATTAAAATGACATGTTTAGATTGTGGCAAATTTATTTCATGTGGACATCTGAGTGTTACTCTAATAAATACAGCATATGAACATCATCATAGTCGATGGTTGGTAGAGACATTTTGACTATATCCTGGACCTGCCCGTCCTCGCCCAAAATGGCGCCAGAATAAATGGGACTCGTAACTCCTTGTTGTGTACTGGTTGCAGAACCTTGAAATCACGAGATACGTATGCAGTTTTGAAGCACATGGCGGGCGGGGACGAGAATTGATTGAATATTTCGACATCCCTATTGATATTAAGTTCTGATGTGTTATTGATTACTGTACTGTTGAAAGTTCGAATTAACGTCACCCATGGTACTTGCCCGCAAATGTATATCTAGATAATTTTATTGTAACTGGCCCTGTCGTATTTTAATTATAAAATGTACGTCCACCGATTCCGTAACTGTTAGACACCTTAGTTCTTGCAACCTAATGGCCCGCCCGTTACGTTCCTCTACAGTGTAAATGTCTATTCATCATATACGATTACAGTTTGCTCCGTGGCCGGCCCACGTGGTTATAGGCTCGTATTTGTATAATGAAATTTTCACAATAAAGGTTTTTAAAAGAAAACATGGTAGTAGTATATACATTGGTAAAGTTTTTAATAATAGTCACTGTTTTAGAATCATTAAAAGGCAAGTGAAATAAAGCAGACCAATTACATGAAGGGTAAAAGGTATAATACGAAGGAACGCAGTAAAGATAAATGGTCAAGGGCTGTTGTGTTTTCTATTCCTGCAATATAAAGTGATCGATAAGAATCTCATATTCAGGCGTATCGGCGACTAAGACAGCAGGTCGACCCTCTTTTGCTCAACGGCTCCGTCATGGGACGAAGAAACGCTCTTTTTCTCGAAAAAAGAATATATTTTACTTGCAGGACAGTTGTAAAATTTCCGGGAAAGTACATTAGCCTGGAACATTATAACATATATTTAAGAAAAAATAATGTTCGGAAGTAATGAAAAGCGTAATTTTTAGGTCATATGATCAAGCCTTTCATCATTACAATAAGAAAAGTAAAATGAACCAATGAAAAGTTTTATTAACAAGTCACATGACTTGTTATGCTTACGTTACGCGCTGCGCGCCCCGGATGACTTCCGGATGCGCTAACGCGGCGCGTCATATGACGCATTACGCGACAACGCAGGTACAGAATATAGTCAAAATGTCTCCACCAACCAGCGGTCGGAACACAACCCCTTTCAGCAGGCTAAATAGTTCTGTTAAATGACAACAGAAGGGACAGGCAACAAGAACCATCAGTCAAAGAGGGGAGGGCTAGTTCTTCTCTACCGGGTTACATTGGGGCGCTACCGGAACTGATCGAATTGGTAGTCTACAGTGTTTCTGGATGTTTCAGACTGAAGCTGGGGTTAGCATGAGAGCAGCACCATTTCGTAGCTCCGTCGTGGTCATTCCGCAACCAATCATGGCAGCCGTTCTTTATCGTTATTTTGGGCGGGGTGGGTGGCGGAGCCGAGCTGTTTTGCAGCCATCATTGTGTGGAGTTCAGTTCATCTCACTAGTTTTGTATTTGTCATGAGGGGTTGTTCCTAATGTTTCTATTTTTGCGAGGTCAAAAAGAGATCCCATTAGTGGCCTACTGATTTTGCTCGATTCTTTTTCTTTTTTTTTACACGATTTTTCGTTATCTGCAAAGACTAAACAGAGTATTGCGACTCTGTGTTTGTTTGTAAATAGAGAATGAACCAAAGAGAACTAATTCTAAAACAGTAAATACTTGGATAACAATGAATCAAATGGAGAGAGAAGCAGGCACGACGGATTACAATGGGGGCAAAGACCTGCGTTAACTACCTTTCACTATCTGCAAAGAGAGAGTACTCCTAATAGAAATGAGGGGGGGGGGCACCATTCAAAGCAGATCAGTGTGCATAAACACGAAAATGTTTTCACTTACCACGTACTTGACATTCGACAGCTTATGATATTTGCTATTAAAAAACCATTGAAATTCACTGAAAAAACCATAGGTTATAGACCATATATAGTTAGGAATTAGCATTTACAAAACCTTGAAAATTCACTGAAAAAACCATAGGTTATAGACCATATATAGTTAGGAATTAGCATTTAAAAAACCTTATTTTACTCACACAAAACCATTGAAATTCCATATATAGTTAGTTGCACTAACTATATATCGCGCACCTGCAATCCACTGCTGATGATGTCACATATTACATCATTCATGACATGGTCAGTGACATCACTGATGACATCACTGATGACATCTCAAATGACATCACTGATGACATCACTGATGACAACATCCAGTGACTGTATGTTTCTGTAAAGTTAAAATATGTCTTACATATTGAAGAATGAGTGGATGTATAAGTGTCTGGATGAAGGATTTAGTAGGTGCGTGACTGACTGTATGAGTGAGTGATTAAATGTGTCTCACTGAATGCATGGGTTAGTGACTAAACTGTCTTAATTTGTGCATCATTATGTCTGTTGTGATGTAAACTGCTGCATGTGTTGATCATTAGCTATACGAGAGGCTATATGTGTTATTGATTGGTTGCCCAAGTATTTGTATGGGAGATTGAGTTTGTGTGGGGGTGGCTGGGAGGTGTGTGACTCTGTGCATAGATGTGTGAGCAGTTGATTCACTAGGTGTATGAGTTCAAGAGTGCATGTGGAAACAGCTACATGGGCAGTTGACTGTGTGCATGAGTGTATTGATGAGTGAATGGATATCTCAATGCTACATGTCATAGTAAGTACATATGTAAAACACAGTACATGTGAGAGTTGGCATATATAAATAACTGTGCATGAGAGCCACTGAATGTGTGAGTGGTTGTATGGATCATTGTGAACTTGTATCAGGGATTGTATAAGAGAGTAAATATGTGTTAGTATATGTTTGAATAAGTAAGGTGTGTATAACTGTATAGTTGAAGAAATGGAGGTGAGATTGTTTCTTTGCATGACTGACTAGGTGTGTGAGTAACTCCATGGATGAGTGACAGTGTGTGAGTGTCTGTATACACTGAGTGCATCTAAGGTTATATTAGAGTCTGAAGAGGTTTATCGTATTAGCACAAGAATGATGTCAAATGAGATGTCATCAGTGATGTCATCAGTGATGTCATTTGAGATGTCATCAGTGATGTCATCAGTGATGTCACTGACCATGTCATGAATGATGTAATATGTGACATCATCAGCAGTGGATTGCAGGTGCGCGATATATAGTTAGTGCAACTAACTATATATGGAATTTCAATGGTTTTGTGTGAGTAAAATAAGGTTTTTTAAATGCTAATTCCTAACTATATATGGTCTATAACCTATGGTTTTTTCAGTGAATTTTCAAGGTTTTGTAAATGCTAATTCCTAACTATATATGGTCTATAACCTATGGTTTTTTCAGTGAATATATATATATATATATATATATATATATATATATATATATATATATATTCACTGAAAACCATAGGTTATAGACCATATATAGTTAGGAATTTGCATTTACAAAACCTTGAAAATTCACTGAAAATACCATAGGTTAGAGACCATATATAGTAAGCTGTTCATTTTATTGACATAAAACCAATGAAATTCCATGTATAGTTAGTTGCACTAACTATATATCGCGCACCCGCAATCCACTGCTGATGATGTCACATATTACATCATTCATGACATGGTCAGTGACATCACTGATGACATCACTGATGACATCTCAAATGACATCACTGATGACATTACTGATGACATCTCAAATGACATCACTGATGACATCATGACACACCAATACCAGTTACTACATACGCACTCACTGATTCCTACGTCTACACACACATTCACTCATTCACCCATACAATCACTCATACATACAGTCACTCATTATTACAACACTATCATATGCACTCATACACCTATGCAGACACTCACACACTGCCACTCATCCATGGAGTTACTCACACACCTAGTCAGTCCTGTAAAGAATCAATCACACTTCGATTTCCTCATCTATACAGTTAAACACAGAGCACCATACTTCAGTGACATCACTATGACATCACTGATGACATCTCAAATGACATCACTGATGACATCACTGATGACATCTCAAATGACATCACTGATGACATCATGACACACCAATACCAGTTACTACGTACGCACTCACTGATTCCTACGTCTACACACACATTCACTCATTCACCCATACAATCACTCATACATACAGTCACTCATTATTACAACACTATCATATGCACTCATACACCTATGCAGACACTCACACACTGCCACTCATCCATGGAGTTACTCACACACCTAGTCAGTCCTGTAAAGAATCAATCACACTTCGATTTCCTCATCTATACAGTTAAACACCGAACACCATACTTTTTCACACATATACTAACACATACTTACTCTCTTATACAATCACTGATACAAGTACACATTGATATGCACAGAGTCACACACCTCCCAGCCAGCCACACACACACTCAGTCTTCCATACATCCACTCATTCTTCAATATGTAAAACATATTTAAACTTTACAAAAACACACAGACACTAGATGATGTCATCAGTGATGTCATCAGTGATGTCATTTGAGATGTCATCAGTGATGTCATCAGTGATGTCACTGACCATGTCATGAATGATGTAATATGTGACATCATCAGCAGTGGATTGCGGGTGCGCGATATATAGTTAGTGCAACTAACTATATATGGAATTTCATTGGTTTTATGTCAATAAAATGTCCAGCTTACTATATATGGTCTCTAACCTATGGTATTTTCAGTGAATTTTCAAGGTTTTGTAAATGCAAATTCCTAACTATATATGGTCTATAACCTATGGTTTTTTCAGTGAATTTCATTGGTTTTTTAAAAGCTAATATCTATAGCTGTAAAATATATTCTTTATTACGTGACGTATCACGTAGCCACGTGAGACGCCTCATGACGCGTCGCATAACCGTGACGTATCGGCTCTGCAGCGCAAACAAAACCCGTAACGTAAGCGCGCCGGAGCACGCTTACAGATATATATATTTTTTTAACCTTAATTAGACAAAATCCTCACGTGCACATATCTTGAGGCCTTGCAAAGGCACATCAAACAAACAGTCCCTACAATTTTGCCAAGTTTGCTGGAAATCTACTCCCTTAATTTTTTTTTTACTGTTTCTCTTGGTGTTCCCCTTGTTACGCTTACTAATCACTCACAATTATTATTTTACTCTAACTTTTTTCACTAATTTTCAACAAAGTACGCTCCCCGGAGCGCTACCCGGTACGCGAACCGGAAGCTAACCGCGCGAAATTTTTTTTTTAATTTTTTTTTTTCGCACATATGGGCCTCCTCAGCCACCCTCAGAAAACCTAGGGGGTCAAGATACGTCTACCGTGCCCCCTTCTACCCATTCTGAACATTATTTGCCCTCCATCTTGTATTTTAATTCGACCGAAACACAAAATGGTGGACTCCCGTAACGCTGCCGGTTCGCGTACCGGGGCGCTCACCGGGAAGCGCTCCATTAAAAAAGGTGGGAAAGTAATTTACAGAAGAAACCCTGGAGACACTTTCACCAAATATAGATTAGCTCATACTACATACCAATCCCTACCATTTTCACAAATTTGGTTGGAATTCCATTTAGCCATTTAGCCTGTAGACCTCTCTAAATACCCTGAGGTAAATTCCTTCACAAAACACATCTGAAGTGTTGGAATTGACAACCAATTAAAATGTTACTTTCATTTTCTACTTTTTTTACCTGACATTTGATTGGTTATGTACCTGAATATATATAAAAAAAGAGAGAGAAACACAGCCATTTTGACTACTACTTCCTGAACTACATTGCAAGATAATTTTCACTCACAACTTAAACTTGTTTTTAAAAGGTAAGATATTATTTTATAAATTTGAAAACCTTTTCAGATAGTTATATACTATCCCTCTGTAAGAGTTAGACATTTAGAAACGCTTGTTTATTATAATTATGGATTGATTTAGGTTTCTGTGGTATAATTATGAATTTACATAGGCTTTTTCACAGGCACTTTTTAATAGTACTACTTCATGCCTCAAAAGTACCTGTCAGAACTTAAACCCAACAGTGCCCTATCTCTACTGATATATTTATTTTTTATTCAAATTTCAGCACAAAAATGCAAGGAGAACAGAACGTTTCCTTTGAAATTGTCCTAGACATGAACAATGAGGAAATAATTGAACCCATTGACTTGGAATTCATGGATGAATCACGAGACCATGAACTTCTACAATGTGTAGAATCTGTGGATTATTTACTTCATTATGATGACGGTCAAATGTGGGAAGTTATGTTCACTCATCAAGAGGACATATCGGACAGTCAAATGTTAGACGTTCTATTAAATTTTGAAAAAGAATCAGAAAAATAAAATTATATTTAATATTAAAAAATTGTTTGAGTCTTTAATCATTTTTATATGTAATTCATAAACTAGTACCAAATTGATTATAATGTAAAGTCAGACTTATAGTATACTGTGCACAATTCCAAAAATAAATTTATATTTAATAATCATTAATACTGCTACTTAAATAAAAAAAATAAAAAAAAACAACAAAAAGAACAATCAATAAACATACAATATTTCAAAATATCATAGTCTATCATTCTTTTTTCCTTATAGTACGCTCCCCGGACCGCTTCCCGGTGCGCGAACCGGGCGCCACCCACGCAAAAAAAACAAAAAATTATTTATTTATTTTTGCCCCGCGGGGCCCTTTTAAAGCCTCCACATCAAACCTAGGGGGTCAGGGAGGATCTACTATGCCCCCTTATGGTCATTTCCCCCTTTGTTTTGGCCTCCTCTTGTCTCTCGATCCTACCGAGAGACAAGATGGCGGCTGCTCCGGACTGTTTAGAATGTTGACAGACACCGGAGAGCCAATCAGCTTCGCTTTGCGAAGTTCCGTTACGCGTCAAGTACGCGAACCGGGGCGCTGCCCGGAGCGCGCTTACAGATATATATATTTTTTTGAACGTTAATTTCTCAAAATTTACTGGAGCACATATATTGAGACCTAGCAAAGGCACATTGGGCTAACAGTCCCTACAATTTTGCCAAGTTTGGTGGAAATCCATTCAGCCGTTCGGGCTAAAAGTGAGGCCAACCGCCCTATGGAAATTAACATGGGAAAAACGCGTTTTGGGACCCCCCTTTTTCTCGGCCCCCCCTTGACGAAACCCCTCCAAATTTTCAGGGGCTGCTCAGAAACAAAATGTTCAATTGTCCTGAAAATTTCAGCCAATTCCGTCCACAAACGCCAAAGTTATTAGACATAGAATTTTCAAAAATCCCATAGAGAAAAAATCCTAACTATATATACCTACTGGCGACCGCCAGTAGGTAATATATATATATATATATATATATATATATATATATATATATATATATATATATAGTCCTTGTTTCCCGTTCCAAGATTAAACTGCTTTAACCGACTGAGTGGGCTTGTGTGGATTCTTTCGTGAAGACCCCATTGATGTGGAATTCAGGTACAGACCACAAACAGTTGAATAGAGTTTGAGTGCAGTTTATTGCCATAATCTCAGCAGCATTTTGTGATGGCGAGTGCCCGGCATGGCGCGTTTCGACAGTGGAACATTGTCTTGATCACATGGCATGCCCCGGGCCAGTTAGCAATAAATACAAGTGTAAATGATGAAAAAAACACACACAATGTCCGCTTTTTTTCTCCTCCTTCCTCTCATCCTATCCCAGCACAGTAAAAATAGAAGAAATACTTCCAACAGTGCCTACAATTAGTATTGATTGTATGTCGGGCTTTACATTGTGCAATGTTGCAAATACATACGTGAAAAATACAGTGGAAGTGCAAGAAATCATAAGAGACAATCTTAGATCATCACCAATAATAATACACCATAACTAATTATAAAATAATATATTAGAGAAGCCTATTTGATGCTTAATATTCATAATAACTTCTAATAGTATATTTCGCTAGTGCGAAATTAAATATGTATAAAGTGCAGTCCAGCAGGAGACAGACAAATGTATTTATCACAACAATTAATATATATATATATATATATATTCACTGAAAAAACCATAGGTTATAGACCATATATAGTTAGGAATTAGCATTTAAAAAACCTTATTTTACTCACACAAAACCATTGAAATTCCATATATAGTTAGTTGCACTAACTATATATCGCGCACCTGCAATCCACTGCTGATGATGTCACATATTACATCATTCATGACATGGTCAGTGACATCACTGATGACATCACTGATGACATCTCAAATGACATCACTGATGACATCACTGATGACAACATCCAGTGACTGTATGTTTCTGTAAAGTTAAAATGTGTCTTACATATTGAAGAATGAGTGGAAGTATAAGTGTCTGGACAAAGGATTTAGTAGGTGCATGACTGAATGTATGAGTGAGTGATTAAATGTGTCTCACTGAGTGCATGGGTTAGTGACTAAAGTGTCTTAATTTGTGCATCATTATGTCTGTTGTTCTGTAAACTGCTGCATGTGTTGATCAGTAGCTATATGATTAACTATATGGGTTACTGATTGATTGTCCAAGTATTTGTATGGGAGACTGAGTGTGTGTGTGGCTGGCTGGGAGGTGTGTGACTCTGTGCAGATCAATGTGTACTTATATCAATGATTGTATAACAAGGTAAGTATGTGTTAGTATATGTTTGAAAATGTAAGGTGCTCTATGTTTAACTGTATAGACAAGAAAATGGAAGTGTGATTGATTCTTTACAGGACTGACTAGGTGTGTGAGTAACTCCATGGATGAGTGGCAGAGTGTGAGTGTCTGTATAGGTGTATGAGTGCATATGATAGTGTTGTAAAGATGAGTGATTGTATGTATGAATGATTGTATGGGTGAATGAGTGAATGTGTGTGTAGACGTAGGAATCAGTGAGTACATATGTAGTAACTAGTATTGGTGTGTCAATGGTTTCAAAAATTATACTCTGTATTTAACACTGGGTGAAACAGAGGTTATATTAAAATGTGAGGAGATGCATTGTATTGTCACATGAATGATATCATCAGTGATGTGGTCATTGATGTCAAATGAGATGTCATCAGTGATGTCATCAGTGATGTCATTTGAGATGTCATCAGTGATGTCATCAGTGATGTCACTGACCATGTCATGAATGATGTAATATGTGACATCATCAGCAGTGGATTGCAGGTGCGCGATATATAGTTAGTGCAACTAACTATATATGGAATTTCAATGGTTTTGTGTGAATAAAATAAGGTTTTTTAAATGCTAATTCCTAACTATATATGGTCTATAACCTATGGTTTTTTCAGTGAATTTTCAAGGTTTTGTAAATGCTAATTCCTAACTATATATGGTCTATAACCTATGGTTTTTTCAGTGAATTTCAATGGTTTTTTAATAGCAAATATCATAAGCTGTCGAATGTCAAGTACGTGGTAAGTGAAAACATTTTCGTGTTTATGCACACTGATCTGCTTTGAATGGTGCCCCCCCCCCTCATTTCTATTAGGAGTACTCTCTCTTTGCACATAGTGAAGGGTAGTTAACGCAGGCCTTTGCCCCCGTTGTAATACGTCGTGCCTGCTTCTCTCTCCATTTGATTGATTGTTATCCAAGTATTTACTGTTTTAGAATTGGTTCTCTTTGGTTCATTCTCTATTTACAAACAAACACAGAGCCGCAATACTCTGTTTAGTCTTTGCAGATAACGAAAAATCGTGTAAAAAAAAAAGAAAAGGAATCGAGCAAAATCAGTAGGCCACTAACGGGATCTCTTTTTGACCTCGCTAAAATAGAAACATTAGGAACAACCCCTCATGACAAATACAAAACTAGTGAAATGAACTGAACTCCACACAATGATGGCTGCAAAACAGCTCGGCTCCGCCACCCACCCCGCCCAAAATAACGATAAAGAGCGGCTGCCATGATTGGTTGCGGAATGGCCACGACGGAGCTACGAAATGTTACTGCTCTCATGCTAACCCCAGCTTCAGTCTGAAACATCCAGAAACACTGTAGACTACCAATTCGATCAGTTCCGGTAGCGCCCCAATGTAACCCGGTAGAGAAGAACTAGCCCTCCCCTCTTTGACTGATGTTTCTTGTTGCCTGTCCCTTCTGTTGTCATTTAACAGAACTATTTAGCCTGCTGAAAGGGGTTGTGTTCCGACCGCTGGTTGGTGGAGACATTTTGACTATATTCTGGACCTGCGTTGTCGCGTAATGCGTCATATGACGCGCCGCGTTAGCGCATCCGGAAGTCATCCGGGGCGCGCAGCGCGTAACGTAAGCATAACAAGTCATGTGACTTGTTAATAAAACTTTTCATTGGTTCATTTTACTTTTCTTATTCTAATGATGAAAGGCTTGGTCATATGACCTAAAAATTACGCTTTTTATTACTTCCGAACATTATTTTTTCTTAAATATATGTTATAATGTTCCAGGCTAATGTACTTTCCCGGAAAATTTACAACTGTCCTGCAAGTAAAATATATTCTTTTTTCGAGAAAAAGAGCGTTTCTTCGTCCCATGACGGAGCCGTTGAGCAAAAGAGGGTCGACCTGCTGTCTTAGTCGCCGATACGCCTGAATATGAGATTCTTATCGATCACTTTATGTTGCAGGAATAGAAAACACAACAGCCCTTGACCATTTATCTTTACTGCGTTCCTTCGTATTATACCTTTTACCCTTCATGTAATTGGTCTGCTTTATTTCACTTGCCTTTTAATGATTCTAAAACAGTGACTATTATTAAAAACTTTACCAATGTATATACTACTACCATGTTTTCTTTTAAAAACCTTTATTGTGAAAATTTCATTATACAAATACGAGCCTATAACCACGTGGGCCGGCCATGGAGCAAACTGTAATCGTATATGATGAGTAGACATTTACACTGTAGAGGAACGTAACGGGCGGGCCATTAGGTTGCAAGAACTAAGGTGTCTAACAGTTACGGAATTGGTGGACGTACATTTTATAATTAAAATACGACAGGGCCAGTTACAATAAAATTATCTAGATATACATTTGCGGGCAAGTACCATGGGTGACGTTAATTCGAACTTTCAATAGTACAGTAATCAATAACACATCAGAACTTAATATCAATAGGGATGTCGAAATATTCAATCAATTCTCGTCCCCGCCCGCCATGTGCTTCAAAACTGCATACGTATCTCGTGATTTCAAGGTTCTGCAACCAGTACACAACAAGGAGTTACGAGTCCCATTTATTCCGGCGCCATTTTGGGCGAGGACGGGCAGGTCCAGGATATAGTCAAAATGTCTCTACCAACCATCGACTATGATGATGTTCATATGCTGTATTTATTAGAGTAACACTCATCTGTCCACATGAAATTAATTTGCCACAATCTAAACATGTCATTTTAATCTTTCCAAAGTTCTTCTAAATATTTGGGACCGTTTCCCTTGCCTCTGATGCTGTCAGTGCCACTTCTTTGATGAATGTACTAGCAGGTCAGGGGTTCTCCTCCAAATCTCTCTTTTATGCAGCACTATAATTAATTGGTGCCACCTCTCCATATGACGATGCATGGTATAGTTACCATAACTATATTTTTTTTCGGTTCCTCTGGAGAGTTCATCGTGGCAGATAAAGCGGGTAACGTACCGGGCATTTACCTTTTTTTGCATGTACAGGAAAGGAAAAAAAAATCGAGCGTCCGAGTTCTAAGGTGTCCAAGGGCCATTTTAGTGGACCAGGCCCAAATCCAAAGAACAGGCCGCCATTTTGAGAGTCCTGTTGCAGCCGCCTGTCGCTGTAGCGTCAAGAGCAGCCAAAACTCAGCTGAATGGCAACTAAAACGGTAAAGGGGCGCCCCACTACAGCAGACGAGCCTCCACCTAGGAAGGCCCATTCACGCCGCCTCCCCCCCCCCCTTCGGGCACCCCACGCCATTATTCGGAGCAGTATTGTAGGATGGCCACACCAGTGCGGCAACTTGCTAGACATCACCTCGGTGGTAACCGAATCTCAACGCCTTGTGGTGTCTTCTATTCAGAAAACATTGTTATGCTGCCTTCGACCTATTCGCCGCAAGTGCGCACACAACTCAACTGCATAGCTTGCTAGACACCACCTCGGTGCCATCCGGATCTTGGAATCTCAGCGCCTTTTGGTGTCTTCTCTTCAGAAAATATTGTTGCGCTGCCTTTGGCCCCATTCGCACATCGGTCCGCTACTGACGCCATCTCACAGGCTAATGGGGCGCCCCACGCCGAGTTTCAGCATTGTAGGATGACCACACCAGTACAGCAACTTGCTAGACATCACCTCGGTGCCATCAGGATCTCGGCGCCCCACTGCAGATGAAGTGCCTCTCAACTATGAAACCACCACGGTGACATCCGGATCTTGGCGCGTTGTGCTGCCTTCGGCCTATTCGCACATCGGTCCGCTACTGACGCCATCTCACAGGCTAATGGGGCGCCCCACGCCGAGTTTCAGCATTGTAGGATGACCACACCAGTACAGCAACTTGCTAGACATCACCTCGGTGCCATCCGGATCTCGGCGCCCCACTGCAGATGAAGTGCCTCTCAACTATGAAACCACCACGGTGACATCCGGATCTTGGCGCGTTGTGCTGCCTTCGACCTATTCGCACATCGGTCCGCTACTGACGCCATCTCACAGGCTAATGGGGCGCCCCACGCCGAGTTTCAGCATTGTAGGATGACCACACCAGTACAGCAACTTGCTAGACATCACCTCGGTGCCATCCGGATCTCGGCGCCCCACTGCAGATGAAGTGCCTCTCAACTATGAAACCACCACGGTGACATCCGGATCTTGGCGCGTTGTGCTGCCTTCGGCCTATTCGCACATCGGTCCGCTACTTACGCCATCTCACAGACTAATGGGGCGCCCCACGCCGAGTTTCAGCATTGTAGGATGACCACACCAGTGCACCTTACTAGACACCACCTCGGTGCCATCCGGATCTTGGCATCTCAGCGCCTTGTGGTGTCTTCTATTCAGAAAATATTCTTGCGCTACCTTTGCCCCATTCACACATCGGTCCGCTACTGACGCCATCTCACAGGCTAATAGGGCGCCCCACGCCGAGTTTCAGCATTGTAGGATGACCACACCAGTACAGCAACTTGCTAGACATCACCTCGGTGCCATCCGGATCTTGGCATCTCAACGCCTAGTGGCATCTTCCATACAGAAAATATTGTTGCGCTGCCTTTGGCCCCATTCGCACATCGGTCTGCAACTGACACCATCTCACAAGCCAACAGGGCGCCCCACGCCGACTTTTACCATTGTAGGATGGCCACACCAGTACAGCAACTTGCTAGACATCACCTCGGTGCCATCCGGATCTTGGCATCTCAACGCCTAGTGGTATCTTCCATACAGAAAATATTGTTGCGCTGCCTTTGACCCCATTCGCACATCGGTCCGCAACTTAGACATCACCTCGGTGCCATCCGGATCTTGGCATCTCAGCGCCTTGTGGTGTCAGTCAGAAAATATTGTTGCGCTGCCTTTGGCCCCATTCGCACATCAGTCCGCTACTGACACCATCTCACAGGCCAACAGGGCGCCCCACGCCGACTTTTACCATTGTAGGATGGCCACACCAGTGCCACAACTTGCTAGACACCACCTCGGTGCCATCCGGATCTTGGCATCTCAGCGCCTTGTGGTGTCTTCTATTCCGAACATATTGTTGCGCTGCCTTTGGCCCCATTCGCACATCGGTCCGCTACTGCCGCCATCTCACAGGCCAACGGGGCGCCCCACGCCGACTTTCAACATTGTAGGATGGCCACACCAGTGCGGCAACTTACTAGACACCACCTCGGTGCCATCCGGATCTTGGCACGTTGTGCTGCCTTCGGCCTATTCGCACATCGGTCCGCTACTGACGCAAACTCACAAGCCAACGGGGCGCCCCACGCCGACTTTCAGCATTGTAGGATGGCCACACCAGTGCTGCAACTTGCTGGACACCACCTCGGTGCCATCCGGATCTTGGCGCGTTGTATTGCCTTCGGCCTATTCGCACATCGGTCCGCTACTGACGCCGCCTCACGTGCCAACGTATTTTCTCCGCATTTTATACCCTATGTCGCATAACAGGTCATGTGACTTGTTTATAAAACTTTTCATTGGTTCATTTTACTTTTGGTTTCCTAATGATGGAAGGCTTGATCATATGACCTAAAAACAACACTTTTCATTGGATGAAAACTTTTTTTTTCCCAAACGATGAAAGCCCCTCCTTGTTTCTGGATGTTTCAGACTGAAGCTGGCTTCAGCATGAGAGCACCACCATCTCGTAGCTCCGTCGTGGTCATTCCGCGAGCAATCATGGCAACCGCTCCCCACCAGAAGCCTACAGGAGTCGGGGGCCCCCAAAACTTTTGATAAATCCTCAAGGCGGAGGGGACGCTTTCGAGAATGGGGTCCAAGACCTAGCAGACAAGCGTCCGATTTCCAAGGTGTCCCAGGGCCATTTCAGTGGACCAGGCCCAAAAAGGAAAGAGCCTGCCGCCATTTTGAGAGTCCTGTGACAGCCGCCTATCGCTGCACCGCAAGAGTGGGCGCAACTCAGCTGAATTGCGGCTTTTGACACAGTGGACCAAAAACGGACGGAATGGCAACTGAAACGGTAAAGGGGCGCCCCAGTACAACAGATGACACTCCACCTGGAGAGGCCCGTTCACGCCGCCTCCCCCGGGGCGCCCCACGCCGTTATTCGGAGCAGCATTGTAGGATACCAAAACCAGTGCGGCAACTTACTGGACATCACCTTGGTGCCATCGTTCTGCTGCCTTGGAACTATTCGCACAACAGTTTGCTACTGATGACCCACCCCCCGCGACGGCCCACGCCAGAAATCTGGACGTTGTGCTGCGTTGGGACTATTCGCACAGCCGACCGCTACTTCGTTGTTTTTCCCTAAAAATGTTTATATGTTATTACTGTTTTTGTTTTCTTGTATATATTTATAAGTTATTAAAGTTTTATAATCTTACTACTTTGTTGGAGTGCTATATATTTTTAATGTGACACATAATTGTAAAAACTTTGATGTACAAAGAGTCATCCCTGGAATCTTCCGCTTCAGGCTCGGTCCCCTCCCCAATCACAATACAGGATGGTTTTCAGATAATAGGAACGCGTCTGCTGTGACGGATCTCATCGAGTGTGGGCCTTGATCTACTATAACTCCTTTGAAGAGGGGTGATTCTTTACAGCTGGGGCCATAAACTACATCTGCAGGGCTAGCTGATACCCTAGGACCGGCCTGGACAATCGGACACAGAGGAAAAGGAGTGTCAGAGGGTGCGGTAGTGAATAGGGCGAAAGGGAGGTGTCGGGCGGGCACAGGGTGTGATTCTCAGGGAAGAGCAGCGCAGATGGGGGGTGGTTTATTACCCATGCATAAGACAGAGAGCGGGGGTGACCACTGCCTGGGGGAGATGCTTGCGAGGGTGGGGAGTCATGCTAAGGATCGACAGCGTGAACAGAGTGGGTCTGGTCAAGGCATCTAAATTGACTGCCGTGCACGACAAAAGTGTGGCATTTGAAAAAAGGCAAGATGGCGCAGACAATGTTTTTCAACACTTCCTGATTTCCTTCGAATCGAACGTTAACAGACGTTGGGGCATATTACCAAAGTTAAGCGATATTTATCCCTAACGATGCTTAGCAACGATTTTTTTACCGCTAAGCATCGTCAGAAATTATCGCAGATAAACCTTGCTATTATCAAGGTTTATCGCAAATACGATAAAAAACGACCGCAATGCATTAATATCGCTGAAAACTCAGCGATATTCATGCATTACCGAGCTAATGCTCTTAGCCATGTTATCCACCTCCCATTGGATAACATGCCTTAGAACTGCTCAGGGCAGGTGCTAGCTTTTGGAGATATTCGCGCTTATCGCGAATATTTCCAAAAGTTGATAATAGGAGATAGCGATGTTAGCGACTGTTTCCAGTCGCTAACATCTTGGCATGCCCACTTTGCATGTCATTAGTGATAAATATCACTCACATGCAAAGTGGGGCCCAAGATGGTCGCTATCTCCTACTAGCCGTCGCTAACTGGTGTTAGCAACAGCTAGGTAATACAGATATAATTTTATCTCCGCGAAGCGGAGCGCTGTTACAGATATATATCTTTTTTTGAACGTTAATTTCTCAAAATCCACTGGAGCACATATATTGAGACCTAGCAAAGGCACATCGGGCTACCAGTCCCTACAATTTTGCCAAGATTCGTGGAAATCCATTCAGCCGTTCGAGCTAAAAGTGAGTCCAACCGCCCTATGGAAATGAAGGAAATGAATGGGTAATTTGTAATTAGCAAATAGCTAATCGCAAACTAGGAATGGTAAAGAATCGCTATTTATTCCTTAAAGTTCGCTATTTAGGAAATGCAAAAAACTTTGATGATACATATGGCGGTTCATCTCGAACAAGATAAGAAGCATAGGGATAGATTTATGATGACTGGCGCATCACCAGGGATGTGTTAGTCATTCTGTGCCGCTGTTCCGTCACCTATGGTGTGCTGCATTTACAATGCGGCGCATCATGGGGCAAAAACAGCACAGATGCGTGATGTAACTGTGCCGTAAAGGTGGGGCATTGCTGGAGTTGTATCGCAAGTGTGATGAAGCTCCAGGAAGGGTCGGGGGTGCCTCTGTTGCAGGGTTTCTGTTCTCACACAGAACTGTGGACAGAGGATTGGAACCTCGGCGAATTAGGGTGCCCCAAAACTCACCTTAGTACTCAAAAACCCCTTAGCAAGCTAGGTACAGTGTCACATTGGATATAACAAACTCTCAATGTTTAGACAATCCAGAATATGAACTTATAGTACCTCAGGATACGTGGAACTCATGAACAGTCGGTCGTTATATATTTCTTAGAAACCAGAACATGGAGTTAAGAAGAACACATGTGTATTTGAAATGTTTATTTACTAATGCCGTCTTCTCAGGCGTAGTATCTTAGATAATACAAGTACACATATTATCAGTAGCAAAATTACCAGCATAGTTACTAGTACATAAAAAGCGAATGGTGACAGTATGCTAACATGCTGTAAATGAATAAGAGTTATCAACACTTATAAGCAGCCACGGGCCGTGGAGGGAGTTACGGTGGGGCAGGGAGGCGGGGAGGGGGAGGGGCAGGGTGGAGAGGGCTCCACCCTGCCCCTCCCCCTCCCCGCCTCCCTGCCCCATCGTAACTCCCTCCACGGCCCGCGGCTGCTTATATCTCACCCTCCCTAATACACATATTATATTATTTGCTAAGAAGGTCTCTTTGTGTTGGTTTAGGGCGTGCCCATACTTTAGTGTCTTAGATTTGAAGGAATCACATCAGCATACACCAGCTCTCTCTTCATGTGAACCGCATCAAGTGTTGTGTATGTGTGTTCGGCAAAGCAATATAAAACCCGCCTCATGCCCAGAATTGGCAGAAGCTGCACTTATGTTTTTTTGTTTTTTTTTTTTGAGTAAAGACTTTTATTTGTCAAAGTACAAGAACACAGCCATAGGCCTACAACCCAACCGTGGGCCGGCCGCTAATATCATCTGTTTCCCAACACCTATCGGGTGTATCTTCCCTGTATACAGTACATATGTGAATGACAATAGGTGACAATACAGAATGTAGGTCTTGTAAGGAGTACAATTCAATTATCCAGCAGTCTTGGTTTTAAAGCAACCCAACAATTCTCAACCATAGAACAGCCCCCCCGTCTAACATCCCAGGTTTCAGATCAATCTACATCACATACCGTATTGAATTGTGGTGCCAGTGAGGTTCTGAGCGTAAATCAAAGGGGTCATCACACTACTCCACCATAATATGCAATAGCAATGAACTGTCCGCGACAATCCACTTACAGTCCCTGCGAGGGTAAAACAGTCTCCTATCACTCTCCATCATTCGATGCCCACCTCTCCACCGGTCCCGGCTTCCTCTGTCGCCGTCCTGGATAACATGTACATTGTGTACGGACCCCACACATCCCTAGGCCGAGAGGCCTCCGGCAATTCCTCATAGTAGCAGGTTAATTGATCACGACAATATGCCATGTCTCGCAACCACATTTGAATAGTAGGCGCCCGCCTCCCGCCCCATGTCACAGCCACTCTGCGTTTGGCTACTTGCAAAGCCAACACTATCAGCCGCCTGGCTCCAACAAATACTCCAGAAGCAATACCCAACAAGCACAGCCGTGGTTCCGCAGTCACTTCCACGGAAGTCATCTCAGTTAGTGCTTTCGTCACTGCAATCCAAAACTCGCACACCTTAGCACAGCTCCACGCCAAGTGTAAAAAATCAGCATTATCTGCACCACAGCGCGCACATCTAGAGTTGTCCCGCAGCCCATATCGTAACAGTTGCGCTGGTGTGTAGTACCACTGCTGTAAATATTTATAGTGAATGAGACGAAAATTCCCATTGGCGGCAAATCCACCCGTCCCAGAGCAACATTCATTCCATTCCTCATCCGTCAGCGGGTCTAGCAAACACGCGTCCCATCTTGCTTTCGCCAAAGTTCCTCCCCCGCCCTCGTCTGCCTGTGAGGCCCTATACAAGCGCGAGATCAGTTTCACTCGATTCGTAGAGGTATATAGCAATTGTAATGCTCCCAGCACTTGGGGTTCATCCGGGAAAGAGGGATACAAGTCATGCAGCGCAGCGCGTAGTCTGACATAGAGGAACGTGGCCATAGTGGGATTATTGGTTTTGTCCAAAAGATTCTGTAATGGAAAGAATTTGGCGTTATGAAACACCTGCCCCATGTTATGTATGCCGGCACCGTGAAAAAGCTGGAGTGCTCCAACTTCGCTAGAGATCGAAATTTCATCGTGGTATAGTAGCGGCATATCCGGAGCGTACAATGGCAGTCTGTCCGACCTTCTGCCCAATTCTTGCCAGGCACAGTGTGTGCTACGCACCGTGTCTACCTCTCCCCTCTCAAACACAGAGTGCCGATTCACTATCATGGCTTTCAACGGACGCGGAGTGACTGCTCCAGCTTCAAGCGCCACATGGGGGGTATATGGTGGTGCCGACATCCAATAAGAAGCAAAATGGGCCTGCGCACAAAGATAGTACAGCTTCATATCCGGCACTGCAAATCCCCCAAGTGCGTACGGCTTAGTTAGAACATCCCATCTCACCCGTGCCTTCTTACCAGCCCAGGCCAGCATGATGAGTAACGACTGCAGTTGCGAAAAAAAATGTGTGGTTAACTTAATGGGCACATTAACAAAATAATACAGGAATTTTGGTAGCACCACCATTTTGATGATGGATACCCTGTCCGCAAACGAGAGTGGCAGCCTGATCCACTTTTGCACCTGATCTTCTAATTTCGATATCGCCACACCGTAGTTGGCTCGAATGACTTCAGCACTATCCCTGTGCACCCAAATCCCTAAATATCGCACCGGTTCCACCGCCCATTCCAATGGAAATTCCAGCGGGAAAGGCGTAGTGGCATCTGTGAGGGGCAGCAATATTGATTTGTCCCAATTTATCGAGAGGCCAGAAAACCGCTCAAACCTTATGAATTCCCTCAATACTCTCTCCAGATGCTGAGCCGGATCCCTAATATACAGCACCATGTCGTCTGCGTACATGGAGATGGCAAATGACCTCAGCGGGAACCACAACGCCGTGTCAGCATACCGCTGTCTCAAGATGCAGGCCAGTGGCTCCAGCATAAGGGCAAAAAGCAAGGGCGAGAGCGGACACCCTTGTCGAGTGCCTCTCTGAATACTGAATGCCGCAGACACATGACCGTTAATCCGCACCCTCGCCATTGGCTTTGTATACAACAACGTGATTAAGGAAGTGAAAAAATACGGCACCCCCATCCGGTGCAGCACCGCCAGCATATATCTCCAGGCTACAGAGTCAAATGCCTTGGCTGCATCCAGTAATACCGCTACCGCAGGCAACTCTGGTTTAAGAAGGTGCAAAACCGCAAACAGAGCCCTCAAATTGTGAGCAGTGGAGCGGAGTGGAACAAATCCCGACTGATCAGGTAACACCATCACCGGGAGTATAAGTCTCATGCGGGTCGCCAGCACCTTGGCTACAATCTTGACATCTGTGTTGATTAGAGACAGCGGTCTGTACGACTCGCATAAATTAGATGGTTTGCCCGGTTTGGGCAGCGCCACCAACAGTGCCTCCCTCATGGTGGGTGGAAGCTGTCCCTGATCTAGCGAGTCCTCCAATACCTCTGCCAGACGCGGCAGCAACAAATCCGCGTATTCTTTATAGAATTCTGATGGCAGGCCATCCGTGCCAGGCGCCTTGCCATTAGGCAGAGCCATAGTTGCATCCATAAATTCCTCCCTTGTGATGCGATGCATTAAAAAATCTTGCTGCCCCTTGGATAGCCAAACTAGAGCAATGTCATCCAGGTACTGCACCAATTCCTCCTCACCAGCAGTGTCCCTGTATCTATACATCCGTTCGTAATATTGCGCAAAACAGTCCAGGTTACCCGCAGCACTTGTGACAGTGTCTCCCTCATGTGATATTTCTTGAATTCCACAGTGCTTCGCCCATGGTTCTCTAATCCTATCAGCTAGCCCCCGGCCTGTCCTCCCCCCTTCACTATAATATCGCGCCCTAGAACGCTTGGACAAATAATTAATCTCCTGGTCAGCCAATTCGTTATAGGCTGTGACTTTCTCGCGTATCTCTGCTAGCCGTGCATCCGTAGGGGAACGTTCCTGCTGACGTTCCAGCAATATTAGTTCGTCCTCCAGTTTACCCATAGCATTTCTCAGCGTCTTAAGCACCCCGGATTGCATCCCAATACACGCACCTCTAATCGTAACTTTGAACGCCTCCCACACTGTGCTCATACTCTCCACAGATCCCACATTCTTGTCAAAAAATTCTGTAATACAAGTTCGCAAGTCCTCCCGCATTACCAGATCATGCAGCATCCCGGTTTGAAATCGCCATGAAAACGGTGCAGGGGTATGCGATGGCCACTCCAGCTCCATCAGCACTGGCGCATGATCAGACAAGGTTCTGGGCAAATGCCTGCTACACCCTACCCAGCCACTAATATCGCGGGTAACCAGCCAGTAGTCCAGTCGCGACCACGTGTCATGGGCAGAGGTATAACAAGTACCCTCACGCACTCCCGGATGTCCCAACCGCCATACATCCACCAGTCCAAAGTCATTCATCCCATCACACACTGCTTCCGCCGCCTTCCTATGCACTGCCAGCCGTTCATCTTTTTTATCTAGCATCTTGTCCAACGTCACATTCCAGTCTCCCCCACACACAATAGCCGATGGCGGAAGAGCATAAACCTTATTCCACAGTTCTACAAAAAAATCTGGATCGTCCACATTTGGACCGTAGACATTTACCAATGTTACCAGCGTGCCATAGAGTTTCCCCTGTAGTATAATGTACCTGCCCTCCTTGTCAACATCTTTATATAGCAGCTCAAACTGCACATTTTTCTTAATGAGAATCATGACCCCCCGTGCATAGGTCGAATATTCTGTTGCCACTCGCACTCCGGCCCATTGCTTAGCCACACTTTCAATCGCATTACCCCGGAGATGCGTCTCCTGAAGAAAGACTATCTGCGCCCCATGCTTAATAAGGAAGGCCAGCATCTGACGTGATTTCTGCGGTCTATTCAGGCCCCGCACATTCCATGTTATCCAGCATAGTTTCCCACTTCTAGCCATAAATGTCCCACTTTCCATATACCAGAGACCGAATCACAAAATCCACCTCCCAACAGTAACCCTCAATCCATATGCAGATCAGCAGACAGTTAAGCATTTTCCTCAACCAGAGAACATTATGGTGCATTAACCCTCAGCATGCTATCACCGCCCTCCCCACCATACTCACCCGCATGTAGTAACGCAGTCATCCGAAACCTTTGAGTCATTCCCATCCACCCCCCTCCCACTTTAGCTCCCCCAACTAGCCAAAGCCGTCCCCTTCCCCCCAACCCCCCAACCAAAACCTTTACTCGAAACGCATCGTGGGGAACTCCCATAAGCGGGGACGTAGAGGAGCCCAACTTCCACTAACCAGTGTAGTAGAAGAAGCTCGGATTTAACAGTTTTCCCTTCGCCCCAGTGGACCGAATCCTAGGCCCATAGTACCAATTGGGTGACAGCCACTATAAATCCGGAAATTGACCCCATATGCAATCACAACCACCCGACAATGTGCAAACCTACATATTATCAAACAGTAACCTAGCCTCTGTTCCAGCCTTCCAACACTGGAGTCATGTTAACACAAACCCACATATAATGCAGCAGGTCACCATCACGAAACGCTGCAAGCAGGCACATTATTGAGTCTCACAAATTACATTTCTCTTCACCCAGCGTTCATGGTCACTGTCCAATATTGTCTGTTGGGCCGGTCTCTGCCTATAACTAGTGGTTACGCCGTTTGCAACCACCCGATGAAAGAATAGTGGTCATGTGCATGTTCGTCCGCACCATAACATATCATTCACAGTCCTCAGCCCTTCAGACCAGAGGCATCCACTCATTCAGCCTCCTCCATAATATCCTCTTCTCCGCGTTGCGCCGCATTTGCATCTCTTTTCCTTTTCCTCTGTTTTTTCGCATACTCCATAGCTGCCTTGGAGGAGGTGAAGATTTTGTTGTCAGACGGTGGCCCAATCCGAAGTCTGGCAGGATATAGCATTGCGTACTGTACATCTTCGGATCTGAGAAGTTGTTTCACAGCTTGGAATTCTTTTCTCGCCGTTTGCACCGCCACAGTGAAATCAGGATAAAATTCTAATTTACTGCCTTGCCAGTCTATGGTGCCTTTCTCGCGTGCCAATCGTAGGATCACGTCCCTGTCTTTGTAATTCAGAATGCGAGCAATAATTGGTCGCGGCGGCGCCCCAGACACCGGTCTCTTGGCAAGCGCACGGTGAGCTCGTTCTACTATAAACACACGGGATAGTTGGTCAGTTCCGAAGATTTCGGTGATCAGCCGCTCCATGAATTCTTCCATGCGTCCTACATTTGTGGACTCGGGCAGGCCCGTGACGCGGATGTTGTTGCGTCTGGACCTCCCTTCCAACTCCTCGTTCTTGGCTTGTATTACTGCCAGGATGCGCTCCATGTTAAAAACTTTCGTGGTGACCGTGGTCAGGCCGTCCTCCGTGGCAGACACCCTCTGTTCAACCTCCCCCATACGCTCATTTTGTCTGTCGAATTGGGTAGCCATATGGTCCAATCGGTGGTTAACAGCTTCCATGGTGCCCTCAATAGATTGCAGCGTTTTTTGCACAGCCACTAGAACCCCTTCCAAATTGGACGCGCCACCCGTGGCACCAGCAGCCTCGGGGGGAGGCGATTCCTGCGCAGTGGACATGGGTGTTTTTTTTGCCTCAAACATCAATTTAGATTGATTCCTTTCAGTTCTACCCATGTCGTCGTCTCCACTATACTGCCCTCCGCAGAGATTGTGCGACTCCAATCAGTGCTTCCGAGTTCAACACACTGTTCGTAGTGCTGTTCCAATCCTGTGCCCCTCGTAGGCTGTGTTAGGCCCAGTTCTCCCTCCTAGACTGCTGATCTTAAAATGCTCAGGCCTCTGCGTGATTGACACTCTCTGGGCTCACTCGGCTCTCAAACAAGTGCACCACTGTTGAACCTCAACTGGACAGCCACGTGGCCCCGTCTATCACCACTCGGTCATTTGTCACCGCTTGTAAATAGGCCCAGGAACTGGCTATATCATTGCCCACCGCCCAGGTCCGGGATCTGTCGAGGGAGCCGCCGCACTCCTCAGTTTAATTAACCCTCAGTCAGGCGGTTCCACTTAGTGCTGTTTACCACGCTGCCGCCGGCGACCATCAGAAGCCCGCCCCGCCCCCACCAGCCACAGCCAGCACGGCGCGGCCTAGTGCGGCCCGGTGCCACCTCCGCAGCCGCGGGCTTTCCCTGGCCGGCACCCCACTCACCGCAACCGGCGGAAGCCGGACCGAGCTCCGCTCTGCACCACCGTCTCCAGCCTCGCGTTCTTCTCCAGCCGCTCCTCACTCCGAGTCGACAGTCGGCTCGCGGGTAGGCACCGCAGTCACCTCAGCCGAGGGTCTGGTCCGACGCGATTCCCCCAGGAAGCCTCCTCTCTTCTGCCGCTGTTGGCGGGCTGTCAGCCGGCAGCGCACACGCCACTCACATCCCCGGGGACAGGTTGTTAAAGAAGTTACCGGCAGCAATCCGCTCCAAGTGTCATACAACCACACGGCACAGGTCCGATCACCACACCAAGGCGAATTCTAAGGATTTTATGCAGGATATTGATCCGAGGCGGCGGAGACTCACAGATGTGCGGCCATCTTGCCTGGCGCCCTCTAGCGCCCCCCCAAGCTGCACTTATGTTATGAGTATGAAGTCGTGGAGATCAGACCTCATAACAATTCTGTATCGTGTTGTTCTTGAAACTTCAGCACTCGCTGTACAGATATAGTTTAACAAGTAAAGCAGATAGTAGAGCAATAACATATTATTCTCATGTAAATCACGATGAACTATTAGGTTGAAAGCTAAAGCAACAACTAAGTGTCGTGTGCAGAAGTTGCAAAAAAGGAAAAATGGCGTTTAAACCGGTAATGAGCCCATGCTAACTTAACACGGTGTAAAGATATCCAGGACCTAGATGACACCTCCCCATGATCCGGAAACGAACTGAATAAGATAATAGAAGTGCCATCTCATGAGAGCAGATTGCAACTTTATATGTGGACGGTCCGCAAGGTAAAATATTAAAAACTAGGAAAATTTAATGCTAAAGAAAAATAAAACAGCCAAGTACTTTATCGAGTCTTAAGCCAATAGGCAAGCTAAATAATAAAAACTTGACAAATAAGTCAATGAATTGTCAATGAAATGCTAGTACTCAGCATATCAAAAATGAAAAAGGTCTATGACATAACTGTGTATGCAAAATAAGCTGCAACAGCCTCCAATAGGAAGTCACCGTCTTCATCCGAAAAGAGTTCAACCATCCAATTTAAAAGCGGAAAAGAACATACGTGCTCTCCCAGCACCGGATCCTCTATCACCATCAGAGGACAGCTCGGTGGGTTTTCAAGAAAGCTCTGTTCCAAGAAAGACTGTGTTGCCGCCAGTAAATTCCAGGGACCAATTAGTCCATGCATCAATGCCACAGCCATAATCCTTTCACCAGGACAAACCAACTCGTGAGTAATGATAGGAGTCATCAGCTGATTAAAGTCGACGTCAGGAAAAACCGGTCCGCAGAGACACAAATCAATGGCCCAATCGAAATCACAGGTCAGGCAGTGAAATACAGGCTGGACACAGGTGAAGTAGGAGAATCGAAAAGATAATCCATATGCCGTGCTTAATATCGCCAACGGCATTGTGCCATAATATTCTAGCATGCGATTGCGGAACAGTGTCAGCAGCTGCAGGGCGGGAGGTTGCATAGGAGGGACATCCATATTTAAAAATGTAAAAAAGCACAAGAGCGTCCGCTGGTAATGCAAGTAAAAATGGCAATCCACGAAGCAGAGTGGAAAAAATAGAATGAAAGAAAGCAGGGATGACTCCAAAGATTTTCTCAAATGAAGTCACGAGACCACTGGTAACAACTTTAAAAAAGTGCGCCAGGGCCTTTGTGGAGGATGCGTTAAAGATAGTCCGAACCATCTTGCTGAAATGGAAAGGCAAATCTGAATTGAAAAGGGTCTGCACCTCTGTACGGGTGTTCGCTATGTGAAGCACGAAAGTTTCACGGGCCGAACTCAAGGCCACCTCTCTCTGAGACAAAAGAGCTCTTATTCTTGCCATGCCGTTGAAATCTGCTCCCAAGGTTGGTATTTGTGGCGAGATTGAAAACTCCCTATGTTCATGTGTGGGAGGAAATAGAACATTTCTGCAGCAAATAACCCGTTCACTTACTGTTACGATAAAAGGAATACTTTTAATTAACCCAGAACAATCTTCATTATTGAGCATCAAATAACTACCATTTTCCAACAACTTGAACGTGGGGATGATAGCAGGAACTGGCGTGCCTTGCAACACGCAAGCCATATTTGGTCGGTGTTTGTTGCATGAACCGTGTAACTGTATGTGCCTACACATTAGTGAATGATCTGGCGTCTCAGTGCATTCCTCTCCATTCAGATAAACTTCTTGATCATCTTTGAAACATCTGTATGTGTATGGAAGCGACCAGACCTCATGAAGAAAAGCACTACCTAAAGGTTCATAACGACCTATTGGTATATATTTCATACAATTTGAAAACTTATATAAAGCAAAAGGCAGCGTTATTAAACCGTGGATAAGGCACGTTGCCAAAAAACCCGCAATCCTCTGCTGATGATGTCACTGAGCATGTCATGAATGATGTAATATGTGACATCATCAGCAGTGGATTACGGGTAATAGTATCTCTAGTTTACTCCCCTATAGCTGTCTTTCTTTTAACATAAGTGTCTGTTTCCTTCCCTTATACTTACTGTTTTTGGTTCGCTTCCGGTTCGCGTACCGGCGAGCGAACTGGGAAGCGAACTAAGAGAAATAGAGGTTGGCACAGTTCCAAATATTGTACCAATTTTTTAATAACGGGGAGGTAGTTCTGAAAAGAACTTTTTTTTAATTGTTTTTGTTGTTTTATATTTTTTTTATTATTTTTCGGAACATTTTTTTAATTTTTTTGAATTTTTCTGAACAGTTTTATATTTTTTTGGGTTTTTCTTGGAGGGGGCAATGAAAACGATTCATTGTAAAGGGCTCAACAGGAGCAACAAAACAAAAAAAAAGTATTTATTATTTTGGGCGTTTCGTACAAACTTGCATATGATAGTCAATAGCTCTGTTGATCAGAGTGATGCTTCTTTCTCCGTAGCAAATGAATCCATCGCAATATACGCAGATGTGTTTTACTTCACCAAATCTCATTTGTATATTTGGCACCATCTCCCTGCCCTCTGGTCCCGTTACTTCCGGTACAACAGATCTTCTGGCCATAATAGGGAGATTATCTAGGTCGTTCCGAAACTGTGCAGCACTGTAGTTGTTAGGATGCCACCTAGTCATATGGCGATGCATTGTGTAGTTTCCGAAACTGTATTTTTTCTCGGTTCCTCTGGACAGTCTATCTTGACATATAAGGCAAGTTACGTATCTTGCATTTACTTTTTTCTGACCTTTGGGAATTTTAAAAAATTGCCAAATGAAGTTGTCTTTCCGGTGAGACGTCCTGGGCTCCTCAGGCAAAAACTGCCTCTCTTCGTGCTCGTCGTTCTGTTCCTCTTCTTCCTCTTCTTGTTGAATTATAACTTGAGCAGGTGGTCCACTCTTCCTTGGATGTGGTGGAGGTGGTGGGGAAGCACCAGCTGAAGCTACTAAAGAAGCCATTGCTCAGTGATCACAAAGGGTCTTTCTCTCACAATGATGAAAGTCAGAGTGAGGAAAGAAGGAGGGATTTTCATCATTTGGGAAAAACAAGAGTTCTCAACCAATGAAAAGTGTTCATTTTAGATTATATGACCTAGTCTTACATCATTAGGAAACCAAAAGTGAAATGAACCAATGAAAAGTGTTATTACCAAGTCACATGACCTGCTGTGTTTACGTTAAGCGCTTTGCAGGGCCTCCCGGTTTGCTTCCAGAAACCTGCGCTTTGCGACTCGCTTCGCGTACCAGTTCGCTAACGTAGCACGTCATATGACGTATCACGCGACAACGTGAAACGTCATGCGGACGGGAGGCGTCACGATGTTGTTTTCTAACGCGGCAGTTGCGGTAAAGAAACGTTTACCGGCTCGCGGTCTATTTCGCGGCATCAAGGTCAGCTAACGGGAAGCTTCCCGCTTCGCGAAGCGGGAACGAAGAAAAAAAAATATTTAAAAAAAAATTATTCATAAACATATAAAATATATTTTTGGATTTAAAGAAGAATACATTTTACAGCTACAGATATTAGCTGTTAAAAAACCAATGAAATTCACTGAAAAAACCATAGGTTATAGACCATATATAGTTAGGAATTAGCATTTACAAAACCTTGAAAATTCACTGAAAAAACCATAGGTTATAGACCATATATAGTTAGGAATTAGCATTTACAAAACCTTATTTTACTCACACAAAACCATTGAAATTCCATATATAGTTAGTTGCACTAACTATATATCGCGCACCCGCAATCCACTGCTGATGATGTCACATATTACATCATTCATGACATGGTCAGTGACATCACTGATGACATCACTGATGACATCTCAAATGACATCACTGATGACATCACTGATGACATCTGATTTGACATCAATGACCACATCACTGATGATATCATTCATGTGACAATACAATGCATCTCCTCACATTTTAATATAACCTCTGTTTCACCCAGTGTTAAATACAGAGTATAATTTTTGAAACCATTGACACACCAATACTAGTTACTACATACGCACTCACTGATTGCTATGTCTACACACACATTCACTCATTCACCCATA
Source organism: Lissotriton helveticus (assembly GCF_964261635.1). NCBI lineage: Eukaryota > Metazoa > Chordata > Amphibia > Caudata > Salamandridae > Lissotriton > Lissotriton helveticus. Next base: position 2,094,708,324 of record NC_136057.1, read on the forward strand.
CAATCATTCATACATACAATCACTCATCTTTACAACACTATCATATGCACTCATACACCTATACAGACACTCACAGTCTGCCACTCATCCATGGAGTTACTCACACACGTAGTCAGTCCTGTTAAAGAATCAATGACACTTCCATTTTCTTGTCTATACAGTTAAACATAGAGCACCTTACATTTTCAAACATATACTAACACATACTTACCTTCTTATAGAATCATTGATACAAGTACACATTGATCTGCACAGAGTCACACATCTCCCAGCCAGCCAGCCACACACACACTCAGTCTCCCATACAAATACTTGGACAATCAATCAGTAACCCATATAGTTAATCATATAGCTACTGATCAACACATGCAGCAGTTTACAGAACAACAGACATAATGATGCACAAATTAAGACAGTTTAGTCACTAACCCATGCACTCAGTGAGACACATTTAATCACTCACTCATACATTCAGTCATGCACCTACTAAATCCTTTGTCCAGACACTTATACTTCCACTCATTCTTCAATATGTAAGACACATTTTAACTTTACAGAAACACACAGTCACTGGATGATGTCATCAGTGATGTCATCAGTGATGTCATTTGAGATGTCATCAGTGATGTCATCAGTGATGTCATTTGAGATGTTATCAGTGATGTCATTTGAGATGTCGTCAGTGATGTCATCAGTGATGTCATTTGAGATGTCATCAGTGATGTCATCAGTGATGTCACTGACCATGTCATGAATGATGTAATATGTGACATCATCAGCAGTGGATTGCGGGTGCGCGATATATAGTTAGTGCAACTAACTATATATGGAATTTCAATGGTTTTGTGTGAGTAAAATAAGGTTTTGTAAATGCTAATTCCTAACTATATATGGTCTATAACCTATGGTTTTTTCAGTGAATTTTCAAGGTTTTGTAAATGCTAATTCCTAACTATATATGGTCTATAACCTATGGTTTTTTCAGTGAATATATATATATATATATACATATATATATATATATATATATATGTATATATATATATATATATACTGTGTGTGGAAAAGTACAGAATTTATCAGTAATCTGTTGAAACTTTTATGAAAGCACTTGCTGCAGCATTCTAACTCTATTAGGGGCCTGATTAGAAGGCCCTGTTGGATGCAATAATTATCACACCCAATGAAATCAGAAACCAAGGTGTAAGAAATTATTTTATAGGATACAATAATTATCTCCAATTCCAACTTTTTGGGATATAACACAGATTTTGGTGCATAATGCACCAAAACCTGCATGTTCTGGTAAATAGTTGTGCGTCTTTTTCCTCTTAAATTCTATTAGGTTTGACATGCTGAAATTTTAACAAAGAGTGGAAACCTATCACATTGGTTCATTGGAGGGTACCATAAACATAGCACTACTTGTAATTGCATTCCCTTGGCAAGCAGTTATTTGTGCAGAGGTTGCATTTTCAAGGCACACATAAAATATCAGTGACGGATGGCTTATACTGCATAGATGTTAAAGAAAATATTGTTTTTGCATTTGGCTTTTTGTTTAACACAAAACAAAGTTTGATAAAATGGTCTTACTGCAAGGTTCTACACAGCCATTTTTTCTATGACACACTACATTTACTTTAGCTCTGAGAATACACACTCACCCATAATTCTTGTCTTGATAATGTCCAGGCACACTCTGAGGTCTGTTCAAAAACACAGATTCTCTCAGAACACTGCAACAGATAATACCAAGAGTTTGTTAATATCAAAGCCCATTCAGAGCTCTTGCTCTTGATAATCCTTACTCGCTCAAAGCTCATTATAAAACTACTACTCACTCAGAGCACAAACTCTTAAAATACACATAGCCACTCAGAGAATGCATCTCCTAATTGGGCTTAATCATAGTCAGATTATGTTTATGGTAATGCAACTGCCCACTCAAAGCACTTTATGAAACCCAGACTCTCTGAAAATTAACTCCACATACTACCAAAAACACACACAGAGGTCTGGTGATACCTGTGGGTTGATAATAACAGATTTATGCCACTCTGAGCTCTGGTTTTGCTAACTGCTCAATATATGATTTACATAAACTATATTGACTGGACCATGATGAGAGATAAGGGCTCTCTTGTTATGGACAAATGCTAATTGATTCTTTCCCTCAATTTGGTTCCGTTGAAGTCTAAATACAACAACTGCTAAAGTCTAGGCAGCTACATTCCAGTGAGATATGTACTTTACATATCTGCCAAGTTGTTAGATTGTGTGACATTTCTGTGGTTTCTGTGGTACTTATTAGTGGTATGCAACTCCCAAATGTGTGACACTTAGTGACACTTTTCTCGCCAGTAAAATCAAGCAATGAAGGGCACTGAAAGAGCTAAATATCAGAAATGATAATATTTTAAGCAACGGGAAATAACATTTTTATTATGTTTTACATCATACAACAATGACATTGAACAGTTCCCACCCATCCCCTCCCTCTTTCCATGATTCTATGGGAGCGTATTGTACAGATAATTCACAAATGCAGAATGGTATCCAATTGCATTATTCTGAGTGCAGATATCAAAATACAACAATAACAGAAGAGGTGTAATGGAGCAGGGTATAATCAGTATAATCTCAAAGTTCAAAGTTCAATTCATACATCTTCAGCCATCTGTGTTGAAGCATCAGTTAATTGCTGGAGATGAATCTCCGCTTGTTCCCAAATCATCCTACAATCTTGGCTTTGCTCAATCCGAAATAATTTATACCTGACCCCATACTCAGCCAGTAACCACCTTATATACTCTTGCAACCAATATTTATTTTTGGGGAGTTTAGATTTGATCCAGCATTTAGCTATACATTTCTCTGTTGTTACTATCCCCAGTTCAGCACGTTTAATAGCATGTTTAGTCATCTTAGTAGTATTAAGCCCAACAGGCATATCTAGATAGAGCATTGTAAAGGTAACTCCGTCAAAGCCTGTAGAGTTTTAATTACATCTTCCCAAAACTCCTGTATCCCCTGGCATTCTCACCACATATGTATATAAGTTCCAACATTATGTCTACATTTAGGGCAGGCATCCGATTTAACAGTTTATGTATCCAGATAGGGGTAACATAGTTCCTTTCTACAAATTTATAATGGATCAATTAATGTCTCACATTACGGGACACTCTCCTGCAATAAATATAGCCTAGTGATAAGCTTGTCCCCCCCATATCTGGCTAGGCCCAGTTAAGGACATGTGTATCTGGTTCCTGCTGTAACCCTTCCAAGACATTAGGAATGGCTTCTGCTAATCCCGCATGAGCCAAAAACTGCCTCCAGCCAGTTTCCATTTGGGACAAAAGTTAGCATCACTCATTAAACAGGCAATTTCATATAATTCTCCTATTGTACCTGGAAAGTTATTCCCCCTCCTATGTTATGAGAGCACCCATGGCAAAGGGCTAATGTCTGTTAACCACAGCATCAACTGTTGTGGGTATATATAAGTGTAATTTTGTAAAGGGAGTGTCTTTGTGTTTTTTTCTATAGACAAATGGAAAGGCCAGCAATTCACATAGTCTAACCAACCTAGTCAATATGCCAGTCACAGGATCACTATATGGGTTCATAAACCACTTGCAACATATTGAAGGGAGGCCTGATGATAACTCCGAAAATGTGGGCCCAGCAATCCTCCACTGTCCCAATGTAGCTTCAATACCTGTAAGATAAAGCATGCTCTTCCTGTACCCCAGTATAGTAAGCGGAGTAACTCAACTAATCATCTAAAACATGCTTCTGGAATTCGCATCAGCATATACTGCAGATCCTACAACACTCGGGGAAGAATCATCTTACTAATCGCTATTCACCCCATTAGAGACATAGGAAACTTTAACCATCTTCAAACACTACGTTCTGCAGTTTCCAATAAATTCCCAACATTAGCTTCATATATTTGTATAATACTATAGCACAGGTACAGCTCTAAGTACTCAATAGGTGTTCTCTGTAATCTAATGTCACCGACAGCTTCATCTTCTAATTATGGTGACCATACTGGATGAATAACTGTTTTGTCTGTATTAAGTAAAAAATCGTAATCATACGCTCTTGTATAGCGCCTTATCACCGTTAGGTCTCAAGGCGCCTGCTTTGGGAACCCGTCCTGGTCTTTCCCTGCTAGATTACCCCTACTGGGCATCCCCAAGGTGAAGACCAGGCATCCCATCGTGGTGGGGCCGTAGTGGAGATTAAGCAAGCTATTGCCCAGAGTTGCAGAGTGTGAACCCACGATTCGAGTAGGCACCGAGGCGAGAATTATCGAGTCCGTGGACATTATGAGCTCAAGACCCTGCCGCGTCGGGAATTGAACCCTGGTCCCGGGTCTGACCTCTGCATCAGGGTCTGCCTCCTCTAACCGGTGAGTCACACTTCTCCACTATGTATGAATTCAGAGTGGGCCCCTACTTCCTTAATAGTGTAATATACTATGGGCCACGTTCATGCAGGGTCCCGCAAAGTCAACAAATAACGTGAGCATGTTAAGAAAGAATTTTTCTTTGTGTTCTTACCATTACCCCTTCTCTCTCATGTCGAACCCTGAAAAAATTGTCATCCTTTACACTTTCAGAACTAAAGTCCCCCGATGAAGGGCTTCCGCCCGAAATGCATTGGGCATAACAGTATGGAATGAAACAAGTTTCTTAAAATGTAATATGAATGAAATAGTATGAACAAAAAAGAATAAAATCAATCTATGGATAAACCAGCAATAAGACTTTCATGAAACTTTTTTGAACTTTTCAATCAAGGTGTGCCGGTTTGGGGACGTTACTTCTACGGAAGGAAACGCTTGTTTTGATTCATTAATCACCCTCATGCCCAGGAGGGTTTACCAACATGGCACCCACCACCTGGAGTAAATCTAATTAAAATATACAAACATGGAGTGCGATAGTCCTCAGTCCATTTGGATTCCAGTACCTACTCAATAAGCACATCATATACTGCCAATCCACAGTATTGAACGCTTTATGTCCATCCAAACGCACAAGTGCGCAACGTTCATCCCCTTTTTGAACTTGTTCTAGTATAAGAAACACTTTCCGAATATTAGTAGTGGTGGTGCGTTCTCCAACAAAACCTGCTTGATCAGGGTGACTAGGTGCCCAGGCAACTTTAGCCAAGCAATCAGCCAAAATCTTCCCTAACAGCTTAGCGTCCCCATTAATCACGGACAACGAGTGATATGATCCACATTCAGTCGTGTCACGTCCTGACTTTGGCAAAATCACAATATATGCCTCTCTCAATGTATCAGGTAGAACCCCTTTTTCAAATGCCTTCTGATACATGTTCAAATGTGACCCACATAACAAATCAACATATTCCTTATATCATCATTCCCTGGTGTTTTTCCAATACTCATTTGTGCAATCGCCCACCTTACATCAGTTTCATCTATCTGGGCACTTCACACCTCTCGCATCTCAGCATCTGCTTCTGGCAGTCGAGCTGCATTTAAGAGTGCTGTCATACCTGCCTCATCATATGCTACCTGTTAAGTGTAGAATTTTGAGTAGAATTCTGCAAATCGCTTTACTCTACCATCATGAGCTGTGATTGTGTGTCATTGATTGTGCTTTATCACAGTCAATGCATTCCCAACCCATTATCTATTAACCAACCATGCTAGTAGATCGCCTGGAGTATCCCCTTGTTCATGCTGTAACTTTATATTTTATAATCATGATAGCTTAGAGTTTCACACGCTTCATTTAAGTCCCCCTGCAGTTTGCATTGCTATTTCCAAATCTCATCTGTGTGGGGAGCCTGCCTGTCGATTTCTCCAATTTGGCACTCCAAGGTTGTCACTGTATGTGTTAATGATAGTGTTAGACCTGTCTGGCCTTTTGCGTAGTCCCTCTAATTTATTATTTATTTTGTCCCCTTTTAGCCCCTCATGCCTTTATTTATTTTTGTGTCCACTAGATTTTTCAAGATGTTGTTCTAGGGGATAGGTGTTCTTTCGCCCTCATAGTTTTTCACCTCAGGCCTAGAGGCCTTTCCTGACAGGAATTTCTTTGGAGTCACAAAATGGTGGCTACCAACTGTCACCACTGACAAACCTAGAACCTGTCCCATAGGATAGAGTAGGGCATTCCAGAACCTTCTGGCCCCTTCTGGACCTCTGAGGGTCAGCCTATAAAAGGCGGAATGTTGGTCAGCCATTTTGTCTTGCCAGTGAGGAACAGCTAGAGTGAAGGCTGAGGTCTGGTGGGGGTAGGGTCCTTAAGGGTGGACTGCTCTACAAGGGTTGCCCTCTGTCTGGGTTCACCACCCCCCGTTCCTGTTGTCCTAGCCAAGTTAGTTCTGTCCTGCTGACCCTGGTCAGAGAGGTGCCCAAGTTAGGTGAAGGGGTTAATCCCAGTGATCTGTGGAGCGGAGGAGGTCCCTGCAGTGGGAATCAAACTAGGAGTTCGCCTGTGCACCTATATCTGTCCAGTAAGGAGGGTTAGGGGATTGTTGCTGAAACCGGAGATCTGGGGTCTCTAACGTGAAGGATTTCCCCCTTTTCACCCCCTCTCTCTGGTGAGAAGTAAGCTCCTGCCCTGCATGACACTGAGACTCACTTATTGGCGCCTGGACCTGCAGCGCGTGACAAACCTCCCCACTCGTGAGGAAGAGGAGTGAGGAGTTAGGGTCTATTGGGCCTGAGCATTTTCCTCTGTTTCTGCTGTGAGCGGGACCCCTGGGGCGCCGAACGCGCTTCTGTGTCAGCGCCACCGAAGGATAGAGAAAAGGGGGCAAGTTGTGTGGTAGTCAGCGCCACTGCGCATATTCCCAACTGAGCTGGGTAGTCGCCACAGGAGGGGCCTAGGACCGAGCAGGCCCGCTGCGGAGTCACTACCCCGTGGGAAGTAGACGGAGCAATCTCTTTGGCCGGACCACTCATTTCCCGCGCATGCGCGAATGCACCAACGAGGAGGAACCGCCGACAGCCACTGGTGAGGAGAGGGAGCGGCTCCGTCAAGTGGCTGGCCTTCCGCCGAAGCCCCCGAAGAGGAGATCCTAGGAGGGAAGCGGCTCCGTCGAGCGGCTGGCTCCCCGCCTAAGTGCCGAGATTACGCCTAGAAGGGCCTCCGCTCCTCTGTGAGGAGAGGGAGCGGGGAGGCCCGATTTTGGTAGGAGAATGCCCCTTAAGCGAGGGGGTGTGTCGGAAGATCACGCTTGCAAGCACACATCTTCAAGTAAGCCGGGAGCCTAAGGGGGTGGAGAAGGAGAGCCGGTTAGGCTCCGGATCATCTGACTTCCTTTACACCAAGTAGTGCAGCCCTGGTTGACTCCTGTATAGGACAAGGGGTAGAGGGACTGTTAACTAACCTCACATTGTTAAGCCTACAGCTTAAATGATCCTATAGTCCTCTTGAAGGGTGAAATGTAACAGAGGTCCTAACCAGTCTATAGGTACATTCTTTCCTAGCCTCTAGTGCCTAAAAATTGAGACAGCTTGTCCTTAGAAAGGGTGGGGCTGGTGAGGGGATCGATAACCTGGGCTGGGGAATGTTAACCTGTGCCTGGCAATAGAGCAATTGGGGGAAGTGGTGGTTACCTGTTTAAGCCTTGATTACAAAAGAAGATTCAGAAAGGGGTTAAACAGAGTACAGTAAATGTTCATCTGGACTGTTGAAGTATGTAAATGTTTACCTGCTAGACGTGGTTAAGTGAAGAGCTTAAAGATGCTGGAATGTATTGAACTGTACATTTTAAGACAAGAGAGCAAAGATTATTTTTATAAACAAGCTCATATTTTTCCAAACATTGGTGTAGCGTCCTTTTTGAGTGAAATGGCATTGATTTACTGCTGGGTGGTTTGCAACCTTTACACATGTGCCTCTAAGTGATAGTGTCATTCCCTAGGCCAGGCTACCCTAGGTGACCTGACATATTTAGGTTCCAACAAGTTGGTGTCTAGCGGTGGGATCCTGACTGTGGTTGCAACTACTCTGTAGTAATTGAGCGTAATTCACTAGCCTACACCAGGAGTTTTCTCCTAGCGGCCCTCCTAATTCTTATTTTTGTTTTTTTCAAATTTGTTCCTGGTGGTGGGGTGGAGGTAGCTTCAGGTTGCCTTGCAACTCTATTCTTCTTGTGTGTGTAGCTTTGAATTGCCTGTGGTAAAATGGAGTTTGCACTAGAAAAACTAGACAACTATTCGGTGGCTCAGCTAAAAGATTTCTGTCAACAATTGGGAGTGTTCTTCAAGCGTGGTGCCAAGAAGGGGAAACTCCAGACCAGTTTGAGGGCTTGGGTGGAAGCACGCAATGAGGAGGGAACGGTGGAAGAGGAGGAATCGGACAGAGGTACTGTCATTGATAGGACTGCGGAATGTTCCCCGGGGGTGGGTGAGATGTCAATCAGCCCCAAGGCAACCTCACGGGAGGGCAGCAGTGTGTCATCGAGAGGGTTGTCAGAAACCGAGTTAGCTGACAGGAGAGAGGATAGACTGTTAAGGTGGGAAATAGCAAAAATGGAGTTAGAAGAAAAGAGGGAGGGGAGGAGGTTAGAACAGGAGAAGGAAGAGCGGAGAATGGCTCATGAATTCAAACTAAAAGAGTTAGAACTCCAGGCCCTGCAACGGGGACCCTTTCCAACTCCAAATGGTGGCAGCGAAACCAGAGAACCAACCAGGGAGTCCAGACCCTACCTGCCTAAGGATATAATTGCCAGCTATAGTCAGGGGGATGACATAGCCAAGTGGCTGGCAGCCTATGAGGTCTCCTTAAGAGCCCATGGGATCCAGGAGAAGCACTGGGGGGGTGGGTTGTATAAGTACATGCCTCCTACTGGTCGGGACACCTTGCTGGCCTTGGAATCAGAGGAGCAGACCAACTACCCCACCATGAAGCTAGCATTGGTCAGGAAGTTTGGGCTTACCCCGGAAAGGTATCGCCAGAAGTTCAGGGGGAGCCACAAGTTAAGCACCCAGAACTGGGTGGACTTCCTTGATTATGCAAGAAAGGCATTGGAGGGCTGGGTAAAGGGCAGTGAGGTAAGGGATTATGAGGGGTTGTATGATCTATTTTTGAAAGAGCACCTCCTCGAGAAATGCTTTCCCGAGCTGCGCCAACACCTGGTGGACAGCAAGCTGACCAATCCCCGGAAGCTTGCAGAGGAGGCGGACATCTGGGCAAGTACCCAGGTGTCCTCAAAGGGGACTGGAGGGGATTCCCAAAAGGCCGGACAGGGCGCCCCCCAGAAGAAGGAGGGGGGAGATAAAAAGAGGGAGTTCTCTAAAGGTCCCCAAAACAATTTCCAGGGAAAGGGAACAGGTTTCACCCCTAATGCAAACCCGCCCAGGAACCCTAATCCTGGCCAAAGCCAGCAGCCAAGGGTTCTCCACTGCTTCGAATGTGGTGGTGTTGGACATTATAAGGGAGATGTCAGATGCCCAAAAAGACCACCCCCTCCCACCGGAGGAAAACCACCGGGAGTAGCTAGTGTAGCGCTCGGGGAGGAGTTGCCCTTAGATAAGGGAGGTGAGTGGGCGGGTGTCACCTTAGTGTCCCTGGGAGAACGGGAGATGGTTCCAAAGATCCAGGTGCCCCCAAATACTGTTAAGTATGGGCAATGGATCACCATCAATGGCCAGAGAGGGGAGGCTCTGAGAGATACAGGAGCCAGTATGACTATGGTGAGAAGTCAACTGGTGTCTCCAGAGCAGGTGGTTCCCAATGTACTCCACCCCGCCGCGATGGCTGATGGCAGAATGGGCCACTATCCCGTGGCTGAGGTTCCCTTTGAGTGGGAAGGGGTTGCAGGTTCACTTCGAGTTGCCGTAAGCCCTGCCGTGCCAGTTGATTGTCTGCTGGGGAATGATATGGAGCACAACGCTTGGAGAGAGGTGGAATACCGGACGCATTCTGCGATGCTGGGTACACCTGACTGGGCCTGTGTGAGCACAAGGTCTGCGACTACCCGGAGAGGGAGTTCGCTTGGGTTGGAGCCTGGAACAATGGCCCAACCCGCTGCCAAAAAGGGACAGACCCGAAGACAGGAAGAGCCTGCTTCGGCTTCCGCACCCCATGTGACAGATCGGCCACCTGCGGTGGTGGACCAGGAGTCCGTGGAGGGGGAAGTAGACTCTCTGGAGGATTTACCCATCCCTGCTGAGTGGCATGTGGAGGGAGGGCCTACCAGAGAGGAATTCTGTAAGGGGCAGAGGGAGTGCCCTACCCTTGAGGGACTGAGGCGTCAGGCTGAAGCCCAGGCAGCAGGTGATGTTACGGGACACTACCATATTTACTGGGAGGATGGACTCCTCTACAGTGAACCCAAGGTACCCTTACCTGGTTCATCAAGGGCCTTGGTAGTCCCGCAACAATACCAAGCCTTTCTGCTGGAATTGGCTCATGCTATACCCTTGGCAGGGCACTTAGGTCAGGACAAGACCTTTGCTCGGCTTGTCCTCCACTTTTACTGGCCTCAGATGAAAGTGGCGTCCAATACCTACTGTCGGACATGTGTATCCTGCCAGGCCAGTGGGAAAACAGGGGTGAAGCTGAAAGCTCCTCTGGAACCACTTCCCGTCGTTAGCACCCCCTTTGAAAGGGTGGGCATCGACATTGTAGGGCCATTGGATCCACCAACAACAGCTGGTCACAGGTTCATCCTGGTTCTGGTGGATCATGCCACACGGTATCCAGAGGCAATTGCCCTAAGGACTGTCACTGCACCTGTGGTGGCTAGGGCCCTAATGGGGATCTTTACCCGAGTGGGTTTCCCCAAAGAAGTTGTGTCTGACAGGGGGACCAACTTTATGTCAGCTTACATGCGGGCAATGTGGAAGGAGTGTGGAGTGACCTACCGGTTCACCACTCCTTATCACCCCCAGTCGAATGGACTGGTTGAGAGGTTCAACAAAACCTTGAAGGGCATGATCAGAAGTCTGCCCGAAAGCCTGCGGAGGAAATGGGACGTCCTCTTACCCTGTTTGCTATTCTCCTACAGGGAAGTGCCACAGAAGGGAGTGGGCTTCAGCCCCTTTGAACTTCTGTATGGGCACCCTCTACGTGGTCCTCTCAGCCTGGTGAAGGATGGTTGGGAGAAGTCTCCCAGGAAACCCCCCCAGGATGTGGTGAGCTACATGCTGGCCTTCAGGAGCCAAATGGCGAAGTTGTGGAAGCAAGCTTCTGACAACTTGGAGGCCAGACAGGCAGTCATGAAAGAGTGGTATGACCACAACGCTCACCAGGTGGAATTGGAGCCTGGCCAGAAAGTGTGGGTGATGGAACCTGGAGAGCTTAGTGCCCTCCAGGATCGCTGGACAGGCCCATTTGAAGTGTTGGAAAAGAAGGGTAAGGCCACATACCTGGTGGACCTTAAGACCCCTCGACAGCCCCTACGGGTGCTGCATGCCAACCGACTCAAACCCCACCATGAGAGACCCGAGGTCATCTTAATGATGGTGACTGATGGGGGAGAGGAAGCGGAAAGCGAACCTCTCCCAGACTTGTTCTCGTCTCAAGAGAAGGATGGGTCAGTGGAGGGAGTGATTCTCTCTCCCACTCTAACTCCTAAACAGCGGGAGGACTGCCGCCAGATACTGGAGCAGTACTCTACGTTGTTCTCCCTTGTCCCGGGAAGGACTCACCTGTGTACCCATGATGTGGACACAGGGGACAGCCCACCAGTGAAGTCAAAGACCTACCGGCTGTCCGACAAGGTGAAGGCTAGCATTCATGGAGAGGTTGCCAAAATGCTAGAGCTAGGAGTTATAGAACCTTCCAGCAGCCCTTGGTCCAGCCCGGTGGTGCTAGTGCCAAAAGCCGCTCCACCAGGCACCACACCCGAACTGAGGTTCTGTGTGGATTACCGGGGACTGAACTCAGTTACAAAGACTGATGCTCATCCGATCCCTAGGGCGGATGAATTAATTGACCGGCTAGGAGCTGCCCAATACCTAAGTACCTTTGACCTCACTTCAGGGTAGTGGCAGATCTCCTTGACAGATGGAGCAAAGGAAAGGTCAGCCTTCTCCACGCCTCAGGGACACTTCCAATTTTGTGTGATGCCCTTTGGGCTCAAAAATGCCCCTGCCACATTTCAGCGGCTGGTGAATCAGGTCCTCTCTGGAATGGAGAGTTTCTCCGCTGCCTACCTGGATGACATTGCTGTCTTCAGTAGCAGTTGGGAGGACCATTTGCAACATTTGCAAGCAGTTCTCCAGGCCCTGAAACAAGCTGGATTGACAATCAAGGCCAGCAAATGCCAGATTGGGCAGCGGTCGGTTGTGTACCTTGGACACTTGGTGGGTAGGGGGACAGTGCAGCCCCTGCAGGCAAAGATTGAGGCAATCATGGCCTGGGAACCCCCCAAGACACAGACTGAGGTCTGAGCTTTCCTGGGCCTCACAGGCTACTACCGTCGCTTTGTGAAGGGGTATGGCACTATTGTAGCGCCCCTCACAGAGCTCACCTCCAAGAAACAATCTCGACGGGTAGTTTGGACGAAAGCTTGTCAGCAAGCTTTTGAAAAACTGAAGCAGGCAATGTGTGCAGCACCGGTCCAGAGGGCCCCAGACTTTTCCAAGGAGTTCATTGTCCAGACAGATGCATCAGAACATGGCATTGGGGCAGTGTTATCGCAACTGAATGAAGAGGGCCTGGATCAGCCTGTGGTCTTCTTATCCAGGAGACTGTTCCCCGGGAACAGAAGTGGAGTGCAATTGAGAGGGAAGCTTTCGCGGTGGTGTGGGCTCTGAAGAAGCTGCGGCCATACCTGTTTGGCTCGCACTTCCTGGTTCAGACTGACCACCGACACCTTCGTTGGCTAATGCAGATGAAGGGGGAGAATCCCAAGCTGTTGAGGTGGTCCATCTCCCTACAGGGAATGGACTTCCGGGTGGAACATCGACCTGGAGTGGACCACGCCAATGCAGACGGTCTTTCCAGGTATTTCCGCCTTAGTGATGAGGACTCCCAAGGGGTTGGGTAGCTCTCCCCACTTTCAGCTGGGGGGGACGCGTGTTAGACCTGTCTGGCCTTTTGCGTAGTCCCTCTAATTTATTATTTATTTTGTCCCCTTTTAGCCCCTCATGCCATTATTTATTTTTGTGTCCACTAGATATTTCAAGGTGTTGGTCTAGGGGATAGGTGTTCTTTCGCCCTCATAGTTTTTCACCTCAGGCCTAGAGGCCTTTCCTGACAGGAATTTCTTTGGAGTCACAAAATGGTGGCTACCAACTGTCACCACTGACAAACCTAGAACCTGTCCCATAGGATAGAGTAGGGCATTCCATAACCTTCTGGCCCCTTCTGGACCTCTGAGGGTCAGCCTATAAAAGGCGGAATGTTGGTCAGCCATTTTGTCTTGCCAGTGAGGAACAGCTAGAGTGAAGGCTGAGGTCTGGTGGGGGTAGGGTCCTTAAGGGTGGACTGCTCTACAAGGGTTGCCCTCTGTCTGGGTTCACCACCCCCCCGTTCCTGTTGTCCTAGCCAAGTTAGTTCTGTCCTGCTGACCCTGGTCAGAGAGGTGCCCAAGTTAGGTGAAGGGGTTAATGCCAGTGATCTGTGGAGCGGAGGAGGTCCCTGCAGTGGGAATCAAACTAGGAGTTTGCCTGTGCACCTATATCTGTCCAGTAAGGAGGGTTAGGGGATTGTTGCTGAAACCGGAGATCTGGGGTCTCTAATGTGAAAGATTCCCCCCTTTTCACCCCCTCTCTCTGGTGAGAAGTAAGCTCCTGCCCTGCATGACACTGAGACTCACTTATTGGCGCCTGGACCTGCAGCGCGTGACAAACCTCACGACTCGTGAGGAAGAGGAGTGAGGAGTTAGGGTCTATTGGGCCTGAGCATTTTCCTCTGTTTCTGCTGTGAGAGGGACCCCTGGGGCGCCGAACGCGCTTCTGTGTCAGCGCCACCGAAGGATAGAGAAAAGGGGGCAAGTTGTGTGGTACTCAGCGCCACTGCGCATATTCCCAACTGAGCTGGGTAGTCGCCACAGGAGGGGCCTAGGACCGATCAGGCCCGCTGCGGAGTCACTACCCCGTGGGAAGTAGACGGAGCAATCTCTTTGGCCGGACCACTCATTTCCTGCGCATGCGCGAATGCGCCAACGAGGAGGAACCGCCGACAGCCACTGGTGAGGAGAGGGAGCGGCTCCGTCAAGTGGCTGGCCTTCCGCCGAAGCGCCGAAGAGGAGATCCTAGGAGGGAAGCGGCTCCGTCGAGCGGCTGGCTCCCCGCCTAAGTGCCGAGATTACGCCTAGAAGGGCCTCCGCTCCTCTGTGAGGAGAGGGAGCAGGGAGGCCCGATTTTGGTAGGAGAACGCCCCTTAGGCGAGGGGGTGTGTCGGAAGATCACGCTTGCAAGCACACATCTTCAAGTAAGCCGGGAGCCTAAGGGGGTGGAGAAGGAGAGCCGGTTAGGCTCCGGATCATCTGACTTCCTTTACACGAAGTGGTGCAGCCCTGGTTGAATCCTGTATAGGACAAGGGGTAGAGGGACTGTTAACTAACCTCACATTGTTAAGCCTACAGCTTAAATGATCCTATAGTCCTCTTGAAGAGTGAAAGGTAACAGAGGTCCTAACCAGTCTATAGGTACATTCTTTCCTAGCCTCTAGTTCCTAAAAATTGAGACAGCTTGTCCTTAGAAAGGGTGGGGCTGGTGAGGGGATCGATAACCTGGGCTGGGGAATGTTAACCTGTGCCTTGCAATAGAGCAATTGGGGGAAGTGGTGGTTACCTGTTTAAGCCTTGATTACAAAAGAAGATTCAGAAAGGGGTTAAACAGAGTACAGTAAATGTTCATCTGGACTGTTGAAGTATGTAAATGTTTACCTGCTAGACGTGGTTAAGTGAAGAGCTTAAAGATGCTGGAATGTATTGAACTGTAAATTTTAAGACAAGAGAGCAAAGATTATTTTTATAAACAAGCTAATATTTTTCCAAACATTGGTGTAGCGTCCTTTTTGAGTGAAATGGCGTTGATTTACTGCTGGGTGGTTTGCAACCTTTACACATGTGCCTCTAAGTGATAGTGTCTTACCCTAGGCCAGGCTACCCTAGGTGACCTGACATATTTAGGTTCCAACAGATAGCCTCACCCCATATGTGGTCGCCATACATTTAGCTCTTATAGTTACATTAAAATCCTCCTGTTGGAACCTAAATATGTCAGGTCACCTAGGGTAGCCTGGCCTAGGGTAAGACAAAATCACTAGAGGCACATGTGTAAAGGTTGCAGACCACCCAGCAGTAATTCAATGCAATAACACGCAAAAATGACACTACACCAACATTTGTGTAAAAATACGAGCTTGTTTATAAAAATATTCTCTGCTCTCTTGTCTTCAGATATCACAGTTCAGTACATTACATTTATTCATGAAATTATGAAGATTTTCAAAGTTGCCAAATTATGTCATTAATCAGCATTAACAGCACATTACATTAGTCTCCAAACTTTGCTAGACTTGACTCCTCTGAAGGGTTTTATACCTTTACCCCCTCTCCACCTTTGACTCCAGAAGAATGGGCTAGCCTCGCTCACTTTAGTTTCTCTAAGCAAGGGGAGGTTGGAATATAGTTATTTAATCACAAAACGGGGAACATCCTACATTCAAAGTTAAGTTTCAGAAGATCCTTTCAAGAACCTAGATGGGCATTACCCAGTACTAGCCCAATCCTAATATAGCCAACCGGAAGTCTTTGCTCCTTTAAGAGAGATGCTAAAGCCTCCAAGTTCCCCCTCACGACCTCTCCTTACTTTGTTTTATGTTGGGCCCACCGGCCGGTGTCTCCGTCTGCTGGGGTGAAAAAGACAAAAGGACCCAGACTCCTCCGGCCAAAGTTGCGGCCCCTCGTCCCTCCTCCTCGTTAGCACGGAGTCAGGGAAAGAGGACACACCAGTCGCACCTCTCCGCTTGAAGTGCGCTCTCCTTTGGAAACCGGGCCGCCCCGCTCCCTCTCTTCTCAGAGAAGCAGGGGCTCGCCTTGATGTAGCTCCCAGCGCTTAAACGGGAAGCCCGGTGCTCGGCGGCTGCTCCCCCAAGATCTCCTCACCGGCTGCTGACAGGTTTTCCCCCGCGAGGATGCAATCGCGCATGCGCGGGGAGTAAGCGGATCAGCCAACAGAGTCTGCTCCGCAGCGGCCTGCTCGGTCCTAGGCCCCTCCTGTGATGGATCACCAGTTCAACTTGGAATATGCGCAGTGGCGCCGGGCACTATACCGCTAGTCCCCTTTTTCTCTTTCTTAAAGCAGCGCTGTCACGGAAGCGCGATCAGCGCCCCAGGGGTCCCGCTCACGGCGGAATCAGGGAAGACGGCTCAGCCCCAATAACCCTGTCACCCCACTCTTTCTCCTCACGAGTGGGGAGGTTTGCTCACACGCTGCAGGACCAAACACCGGTAAGGGGGTCTCGGCGTCACGCAGGGCAGGAACCTGCTTCACACCATGGAGAGAGGGGGTTAGAGGTGGAATCCCTCACATTTGGGCCCCCAGATCTCCAGTTACAGCAGTAATCCACTAACCCTCCATACTGGACAGGAACAGGTGCACAGGAGAACTCCTTGTTTGGTTCCCACAGCAGGGATCTCCGCAGCTCCACAGTCCACTGGGATTGACCCCTTCACCTAACTTGGGCACCTCCCTGACCAGGGTCAGCAGGACAAAACTAACTCGGCTAGGACAACAGGAATGGGGGGCAGGGAACCCAGACAGAGGGCAACCCTTGTAGAGCAGTCCACCCTTAAGGACCCTACCCCTTCCAGACCTCAGCCTTCACTCTAGCTGTTCCTCACTGGCAAGACAAAATGGTTGCCCAGCATTCCGCCTTTTATAGGCTGACCCTCAGAGGTCCAGAAGGGACCAGAAGGTTCTGGAATGCCCTATTCTATCCTATGGGACAGGTTCTAGGTATGTCAGTTATGTCAGTTTGTCATGTCTTCCTATAGGTTCTGAATCGATCCCCCTATTCCTGACCCTATTCTGGTTAAACTAACTATCAAGTTAACTAACAGTCAGCCCATGAGGCAAGAAAAGCCCCCATGATGCAGATACCGTTATCTGACGCAGTCACACTACGGCACAGGAACGTGTTATCTGATTAGGTCATAACGCTTGAGATCTAATTAGACAAGCGACATTCCTCCAGCCCCTGATAAGGCATACGACGTTCTCATAACAAATCAAACCTATGACAACCTGGAAAATCCGTGCGGCCATTGTTTTGATTTCACAGAGAACTTCAGTAAAAGAATGTGCTAACGAGCAAGTCGTATGACATCTTTATTGACGTATCTATGTCCATCCTTACGTCAATCTCGGCACCTTTAAGGTATAAATATTGCCGATCTTGCCCTATGCAAACACACGCGTGGTGACGAGACGGAGCAGCCATACTTGCCGAAGCCCAGAAGCAGAGCAGACCCCGCTGGCAGCAGCCCCGCCTTCCTGACGCGCTGAGAGACGCGCTGCTTTCTCCTGCCGAGAATCCAGCACCGGCGTTTCTGGGCAGCCCTCGCAGGCAGCCTGGAATATCGAGAGCAGAGAAAGAGATACCATTCCTCATTCATCCTAACTCCCAGGTACAGAACTGAATAACCCCTCACAGAGAATTCTTTAGTTATTCACTTGGCAAAAACAAACTTAACTTAAACTGTAACTTTCTATTCCCGCCCACGCATTAGACTTAGGTCAGGTACACGGGGTAGGCGTATTTAGAAACACCAGTTGAGTACGTTTAGTCAAATGTATATGTGTATGTAAATATATTTTAATCATTTTAAACATCATATGGCTCAGAAACCATATCAATGTTTTTACAGTATTACTTTATACTATTGCTTTTAATGTATGCAATTTACTTAACTATAAGTATTGCAATAATATCGATCCATTTCTCTTGTACGAGAAAAGAGACTGATCAATAAATAACACCTTTTATTGAACACGCCCGTCTCTTCCTTTTCTCTACAATCTGATGAGACTAAGAATGCACGTACTGACTGAGTAAAATAATTGCCTTGTGCTCACACGACTCTGGAGATACACTCTTGATTAGGGGAGAGCAAAGTTGTCATGTTCTATGGTTGTCAGAAACTAAATCCCTTCTTGTCTAATCAGGGGAGTTAATTCTTTCCTGAACATTCGAGAAAGTTTCTAGCGAACTCTGAGCTACGCTGGCAAACCCAAAACTTAAGTCTAGTATCGACAGTAGTAGACCTAGTTAACGTCTGGCCTAGGCCTTTACTGCTGTAGGTATTATTCCAATGCGCAGAGCCTATTGGGAAGATAGGAACTACACTACATGGCGCCCAACGTGTTTGGAAAGGGCGATAAAACTAACGTAAGACATTTAGAGTAACTCAGTCGTGCTTTCTCACTCAGACCCCTTTTCCCAAATACTCCAAAGACGTCTGGAGTGGGTGAAAGGTAATATCCTCCAAAACCTCGCAGGAGGGAACTCCTATGTAAGGTTCTTGGTTTAGTCAACGTTGAAGGATAAACAGTTCCAAAATATTGTGCAACTAATCTTTGTTCCATAAGAAACCTGATCTGCAAACAAACATAATACCATCCTGTCGGTAAAATGGGAGACAGTGATGAAGAAACAGAGGCAGTTAGATTAGCAGCTGAAATAGTAGCAGCTGATACTGCAGCACTAGATGCGGACGGGGATATAATACTCATCCCGGTCGCCAAAAGGAAATCTATAACCTTAAAACTTATAGAAAATGGACTGACACCTAGAGGTGGCACAGTCATATTCGTAATTGAGGCACACGAATATCGGCAGACAGAGGTATACTATACATGGATACATTTTCCAGCAGCAAATGCTGTAACAAAGTACTTCCACTATTACAAAATAGAGGTTCCACCCGACATTTACACTCCTTTCGAGGAGGTGGAAGTACCACTCAAATTCCAAGAGCATTTGCTCTTATTTGATGGCGCCCTAATACATAATAATCACATCACCAGGCTCGGTCCTTTAGGTAGACCAGGAGCAACGTGGCCGGTCTTAGCCGGATACACACCACACCCAGACATCGAAGGAATGTCTACAGGAGAGCTGTTAATACAGCTAAAACAATTACTAAAAATTCATAGACAATTAGTCCAGTATGTAATGCGGACTTCAACAATTCAGCCAGCGATTAAACTTCCACAGCTGACCCCTCACCAGGGGAACACAAATAAAATCACACCACAGAACATCCAATCCTGCCTAGGTAAAGTTCCGGCTAAACGGGAACAGATACCATTCTGGTTGGCACAGAAAATCACCCAAATAGAGGCGGTGTTTCCTGACACCACCCAGCTAGAAAAACACAGGATTCTGACTATATGTCTCCCAATGGGAATCGCACCACACATAGAGGACTGTGACACTTGGGGTACAGTCTTTGCTTCAATCTACACAAAAACGCACGGTGTTCCATCCATTTCGGTAATACCAGATGTGCTAAAACAAATTCAAGATGAATACGGTCCAGAACCAGCTTTAACTCTTGGTATGAAATTACTGAAAGACTTCAAGCAGGTCTCGGCTATATTATTAGCCAATATAAAAGGTGAAGCAGCAAACGTGGCGATCCGCCAGAGGTTAAAAGAGACAGATATAGCAGACCAACCAGCTGAAATTGCCAGAATCATAGAAAAATCCTATGAAGAACTAGGTAGAGATAGTTTAGGTGGAATACCAGTAAAACCGCAACTGACTGAAAGTTCAGAAAAAATATTTTTTAATAATAATTCACCAAAAAAGAACTGGGATGGAAACAAACAATCCAATCCAAAAGAAAAGAAATTCCAGTCCCGAGGAAGGTCTCCTAGGCGAAGGGAGAAATCTCCAAACCAGAGACACGGGTCACCCCAGAGTGACCCCTCTGGGAAAAGATATAACCTTAGAAATAGGGATAATATTAAAAAACCTGATAGATATCAAGACATTGATACACGTCCCTCTCAATCTTTTCAGACTTCCTCGCAGAAATCGGAAAGTAGAGGACGATCAGAACAAAGAGAAGAGCACGCCAAGTCCAAAGACAAGGAACCTGCTCAACAAAAAAAGAAATTACAATTTCCAAAAAAGAAGGTAGCCAGTATCAAGGTAGTTAACAATGCCGAGAATACTGAGGACACAACTGAAAAACGGAGAGTGGGCTCAGACAATGCTAGACAGCGCAGCAGAAGTGAGCATAGCTCGCAAAGTCCTTATGAATCATCTGGAGACAGTGGACACGAATGAATATCTTCAAGTGGAAACTGCAGACACCAGAGTTAGCAAACCCCACAAGATATACGAGATAACATTACGTATAGAGGGAGATAAGACTAGGAAAATAAGGGGACTATTTTGGGATAACCTCTCCAAGGGTTATGACATCCTTCTAGCTGAAAAAGACTGGCCACCAGAGTTTGTCAGGGAGTGCCCTCATGGCGAAGAAGTAATTATGCCTGCCTTCTCGAATCAAATCCCGATTCATAAAAAATACACACTTGCTAGAAAGTGGGCAGTGGCCTTAGCACCTGCTTTATATAAAAATCATGTAGGATGGGATGAGGATTCTCCTCCTCACAAAATCCAGTTAAAATCACAACCTACTGCACAAAGGCAGTACCCAATTAAGCAAGAAGCTAAAAAACAGGTAAATGAAATACTAGATCAGCTAGAATACCAGGGGGTGATTTAAACTTGCAACTCACAAATGAACAATCCTTTGTTTCCGGTCTCCAAACCAGACAATTCATATCGTCTAGTTTTGGATTACCGACACCTTAACACATGTTGCAAAACCTTTGCAGTGCAAAACTCACACAGTGCTGCACTAATGAATAACATAGTGCGCAAAAAATACAAAACAACCTTGGACATCTCCAATGGATTCTTTTGTCAAAACATAGCACCAGAGAGCAGATATTTAACTGCATTCTCAGTAAATGGCACTCAAAAGCAATTCTGTCGGTTAGCCCAGGGGTACAAGAACAGCCCGGGGGTATTCTCAGCGAGAGTAACAGAATTACTGCAACTATATGATGATGAAGCATTATCTTATGTCGATGACATTTACTTAACAGACGATGACTTGGATACTCACTTAAAAAGAGTGAACACCATAATACTTGGGTTCGCAGCAGAGGGTTACAAATTCAACTTTAAAAAATCCAGAATTGCCCATCTGACAGTCCTATTCTTAGGATATGAGTTATCAAGTGAAGGCAAAAGCCTGGCTGACAATTTCCTAGAGAAATGTGCCGTAATCCAAGCTCCTAAAACACTAAAAAACCTACAGTCAATTCTAGGCTTCCTAAATTTCGGAAGAACATACATTGCAAATTACGCAGAAAGGGTCAAACCCCTTTATGATCTAATTAAACCAGACTTTAAAAGATCCAATTGGACTCAAACACACACAGAAATTTTGAGATCCTTACAAACAGACATGCTAATTAAAACAAAATTAGAAACACGTGATAACACACGCAATCTTGTGATTCGAGTCATCCCAGGGAGATGCGGATTCACATACCTAACCTCTAATGAGGGAGAAAAGGTACCAATTGCATTCAAATCACACTTGTACACTAAGGCTGAAATGAAATTTAGCCCAACGGAAAAAATTCTTACGGCAACACAGACAGCTATAGCAAAAGAACGAGCCCTGGCACAAGGTAAACGAATAGTAATCGTGACACCAATACCAGCCTTAGAGGCGGTAACAAAGGCAAGCATTCCAAATGCTAAAGCACTCCATCCAAGATGGATACAATGGGCTAACTCTCTTGCTGCAACAGACGTGGTGTACGAATTTGATCCTTACTTAAAAACACAAGAATTTCTCCAATATGAATTCGAATGTCCTCCGCCAACCGAAATTCTGCCTCTAGATCACTACGGCTGTATAATATATACAGACGGATCAGCACAACCCGCAGTAGGGGGTAAACAAGCTTACAGTGCTGCGTGCACGATTGTTAAAGGTCGTTGGCACGAAGGGAAATTTAAACCAACCCTCACTAAAACACAATCCCTAGGAGATTGTACAGCTCAGCGAGCTGAACTACTAGCATTCAAGATGGCGCTTGAAAATACCGATCGAGAATTCCCCACACTCATAGTGTGCGATTCGTATTATTGCGTTCAGTCTTATAATGAATACTTGCAGATCTGGCTTCAGAACGGTTTCAAGGATGCGAAAGGTGGCACAATCAAGCATAAAATGCTCTGGGAACAAGTAGCTCTTTTACAAAAAGAACTACCAAAGACTCACGTGATACATACACTGAGTCATCAACGTGATGGCGTTCACGTTGCAGGGAATTCATTGGCTGATGAGGCCGCGAAGGCAGCTGTGCAAACGGCTTCCGTAGCTGCCGTCACCCGGTCAAAAACAAAAATAGACAGCGAAATATTACAAGCTGTCAGCGCTTCAGAAAAGGATTCGATAGAACCACTCCCTAAAGGCTTTCCAGTAAAATACTCATACATAACTGATGCAAACAATTTTCCTTTTGCTCGAATCCCTGGAGTGGGGGATAGGGCAATTCCAAACATGGAACATAGGTTAGGACTAATAATAGCGGCACACGAAGGGCTTGCTTCTATCCATGCTGGCGTCTCAGCCACAGTATCATTATTAAAACAGAGATACTGGTGGCCACAAATGAGAAGACAAACGAGGAACTATGTTCTAGCATGTGAAATATGTCAAAAAATGAAAGTATCAACGGTGAGAAGTCCAGCGCAGACGCCCCTTCTAATCTCGGATAAACCATTAGCCTGTGTTTATCTAGACCACTGCGGTCCCTTACAAAGGGATGGTAACTATAAATATATCTTGGTCGCAGTGGATTCATGCACGAGATTCATATGGATGTGGCCCCAGCGAACGGCTGACGCCAGAACTGTTATAAAAGATTTGCGAGTCTTTATCGGCACATACGCAATTGGCATGCTGTATTCGGACAATGGTCCTGCTTTTAGCTCTCGGGCTTATAAGGAGGCCATGGTCAGCATGGGCGTGCAATTGCGGTACTCTTGTCCATTTCACCCTGAGGGGAACGGAATTGTTGAAAGAAAAAACCGTGACATAAAGCAATCTATAACGGCAAAGGTATTAGGTTCGGGAGCTGGGTGGGTCAAACATCTAATAAGTGTCCAACGTAGTCTAAATAACTTGCCAAGAAATTCTCTGAAGGGATTCAGTCCGTACGAATTATTATTCGGAACTAGAATGATTATCTCTGACCTCGACAGTCAGACTTCAGTGGTTAAAGAAAAAAGCTTTGATGTCAAAGACCGTTTGGCTATTTTGCAGGACTTAAACAAAACAAGAAAAGACCTGAGCAACATACAGTTGAAACAACAGCCAACTACCACTGAAGAATCACCACCTGTCCCAGCAAGACCTGTCTGGATTCCAAAAGTCGGGGATCTAGTCAGGGAGAAGATCGCGGTAAAGAAGGAATTTGGGCCTTCTTACAGAAAAGCAGTTCCTGTCTTGTCTGTCAACGGGACAAGATCAGTTGTACTACCGCCACTTGCTGGTAAAAAGGAGAACCGAGTTGTATCCATCGACCTGGTAAAACCACAACATGTGGCCGATAACAAACAGTAGGCCAAGTGGACTCCCAATAAGTAGCAGAACACCAAGGCTTGCTACCAGTACAGAGGTCCTAACAAAGAGGCTCATCACATTCGAAACGCCTACAGAAGAACAACAAGGACTATGCAACGAGTCAATAGAACTCAGACCTCTGAAAACCCAAATAAAAACATTTAGCAGAGACACACCAATCTACAATGAAGTACCAAGTGAAAATGCAAGAAACAAAAATCCTGAACCAATTGGAACAATTGACAGAACTGCATCCGGCTACTTCATCAACTTCGATGATTCCTCTGAAAGCCTCAGTGAATCTAAAAAAACAGCCATCATCAAAATCCTTTAAAGACAAAGCTAAGGAACTTTTGAACCAACTGAAAGAAACATATCTGATTTCTCCATGGATTGAATTTTGGGTGGGTTTTGATGCATTTATCCTCATACTTTGGCTCATCATGGTATTAACTTTGGGACGCTTCATTGAGGGAAAATATGCTAAAATGGACACAGCAAGTCAGAACATCAACTTGGTCCTCAAACCACACACATCTTCACACGTCGAGAAAAGAGAACTTTCTTCAGCCAACTTCACAGCCAATCCTATACCTGGTGGGGTAGCCTGGGACAACACTGACTATGAAATTTATGGTCCGGTCGAGATCCTGAATTATCCACACCAAATCAAGATCTCCTTGAGTGACTTTGCAAAACCAAACTCATTTGCTGATGATTGGGACTTCGAAAGCATTAATAACATGATGTCTGACTTAGTAATGTCTGCTAAATTTACAAAACATGATTATTTGCAAGGTTCTACAAATTATGATAGTATGTATTGCTATAACCACTATGGTAACCATTTTTTACATAAATCTGCACAACCTAGAAATGTTTTAAATTATAATCAATGGGAACATTGTGCAACACCTCCAAAAGGGAGCTCAAGAACCGTTTACGACAAATATTCATATTTTTCAGGTTTTAACACAAGTAATGCTGAAACATTTTATTTTAAATTGTCAAACAAGACAGGGATGAAAACCATGATAACCAACACAAAGTTGATATATTCAGATTCATTCTTCGAAGAAATGAATACTTTTGGATTTGATTATTGGGACAAAAATGTTGATTTGAAAAGTGTTTGGGGTACAAAAGAATGGCAAGTACAGGGTTTAGAAGCTTTGTTTAGAGCTTGCATGATCCCAGAACAAATGATATTTTTAAATGACACTGTTCAACAAACCACCTGTCTTGGCCTAGCCAAAATCAAAGATTTAAATAAACCGTCTATTCCAAAGCCAACAATGTTTAGCAATAGCTCTGATACGGATGAAGAGATAGACGTAAACCATATATTAAACCGAAACAGAACACATCCTGATTGGAAACAATGGTTGATCTGGCCCACAGATACAAATAACTGTCAAGACAGATTCCTGAATAAAACACAGGGGTTCAAAATGACCAGGCCAGACCCTAGATATCCCCAAAGACATCACCCAGGGATAATAACAACCTACAGTGTGGGCAAATTATGCCTTCAGTGGCTACAAACTTCTACACTGCCTAAAATTAAGCAACACCTAACTTTACTTACTGATGGTGCTGACGTGCGTGATTTCATAATGGGACCACGCAAACAGCGTCAAAAGCGCTTCATAGCAGCCTCTGTATATGCAGCATACAATGAGGCCTGGAAGGTTAATCAAATTGAAACAGCAGAGAGAATACGGGAAATTGACCGTATTAATTTGGAAAAATCACTTTCTGTAGTGGACAATGGGTTAATGACTCTGTCCTCCAGAATTTTTTCATTGGACAGCATTGTGTCTTCAGCAATCGATATATTATCGCAAGACTTACTGTTATTACAACATGGTCAGTCACAATTGCGTTCTATTGTACAGCTTGGCTGGACGTTACAAAATCTGCGTTCAGGCTATGTGCCTTGGCGTTTAATCAACACAACGTCACTATTCCAAATCTTTAACCTTACTGATAGACAAATCGGTATGGCGCAAAAGGGTGCTGATTATACAATCTTGAGCATTGAAAAACTAGAAAGATTACCAATGACAATGTCAGAACGACCTGTCAGTGAATGGATAATCCACGGAATCATAAATATTCCAATCTCAACCTTCAGGTTTCAATACTGCCAAAAATATATACAGGCTGGCATGTACGAGAAATTGGGGAAGGGGTACCTTAAAACAACTTGGAACCTTCCCTATTCACATGCATGTGTCAGTAATAAAGGACAGAAAGTGTTTCTTAGTGGCAACAATTGTGCCATGTCACTAAGCGGCACGCTTCTGTGTAACGGAATTAGTTTGCATGGAGCCTGTGAAGGGAATTCATACAACCTTTCATGTCACCAGCAAGGCGCACCTGCAACTGAAATAGAACCATTCTTTCAAAGACTCTATAATGGGAGTTACATTCTTATTGTAGACCGCAAATGTTGTAGTCTTATGCCCGGGACTCCTTATCTAGTCACTACGACTGCGAAGGTCAAGTGCTGTGGACGTTCTTTGTTCCCCAGCTCCTTTCCAGACAGGGAGGCAAGGGCATGGCCCAATTTGAAAATTACTTCTATTCGAATAGATACTTTAAGCAGAATGAAAACAGTGCTTCTTCAGACGCCTACCAGGCTCTCGTCATCAAAAGAAACGTATGATCTACAAGTCGCAAGGACGACTGCAGAGATACATACATTATTATCAACTAATTCCCCCGTACATTTCGCGGAAATCCTGAGCGAAATCTTAAATATTTCTGATACCACTGGGGTCTCAAAGGTATTTAAGACAGTATTTTCGATGGCATTAACACCATTCAAAGCCATACTGGGTATTTTTCCAGATTTCGTCCATTCGATTTTTGGCGGACTTCCCCTGATCCTGGGACTAATTGCAGGAATCCTATTCTTAGTCCTTATTTTTCGTTATGGCAACCCATGTCACAGATCAAACTCTCGCGACAATGGAAGAAACAATCCTAGCCATTGGATACCGGGACCGGATATCAAAAATCCTGGGACTCTCCCGGCTTAGAGACCTGAACATGACTTGGTTTCTATCATTTCGACCAATGTGGCAAAGATGTGTTTTACCTGTATTGAGATGTCTGCTATGCGGAGAAGAATGCGTGTTAGACACCTGTCTGACGCTACAATCGGATGCGCCAGTGGATGCAGATACATTGTTGGTTCCTACCAAGGTTCACGCTTTGTGCTGCCCTCAAAGGCTGCCAATCCTGATGACGGCATTCGTGGAATCTTCACCACTACGATTGAAGAGTAGTGAAGTTCAAGATGAAAGCAGCATTGATCAGGTACGACCTTCTGTCAGCAATGCAAATCAGAATGTCAATGGAGACAATCATGCGCACGAATGCATGGTTACACCTATTTACGACTTAGTGGAACTTTCCCATGAAGCTGTTGACAGTTTTTTCGAAAGCCTTAATGATATGATGTTCTCTCCAGAACAGAAATAGAGACTTTTGAGCAAGCTCGCACACGGCGTTCCCTGAATTCGGCCTTCAACTTTAAAAATAAAGTCACATGAACAATTTTTCCCACCAGTTCACGGACAGCGATTTTTTAGCAGCCCCAAATTATTTTTTACAAAATTTTCGGGACACTTATCTTCTGCTTAAAGTAAGAAACTATTCCTAGAGAACTAAGATTTCTATTTTTTAGATACTTTATAAACTTTAGTTGCCCGATGGTATGTTCACAAATATTTTATTATGTGATGAAATGGTCTCGAACTTTCATTCTGTATAGCCATATTAAGAGCCATTTCATGTGTATTTCTCATATACCAAATAAGCAATAATGTCTACAAATGCGTGTTTACTTTAGCGTTTAATTCATAGCTTAAGTGCATACAATATATATGACTGCAATTTTTCAGTATATTTGAAAATTTCAAAATGCATTTATGTATTTTGGGGTGGTGAGGTATACACTATACTCTATAGTATGTTGTACTATGTTATACTATGCATAGATTAGTAAATATGACCATAGTTAGCGTGGAGTGGGTGTCATGTATTCCTATAGGTTCTGAATCGATCCCCCTATTCCTGACCCTATTCTGGTTAAACTAACTATCAAGTTAACTAACAGTCAGCCCATGAGGCAAGAAAAGCCCCCATGATGCAGATACCGTTATCTGACGCAGTCACACTACGGCACAGGAACGTGTTATCTGATTAGGTCATAACGCTTGAGATCTAATTAGACAAGCGACATTCCTCCAGCCCCTGATAAGGCATACGACGTTCTCATAACAAATCAAACCTATGACAACCTGGTAAATCCGTGCGGCCATTGTTTTGATTTCACAGAGAACTTCAGTAAAAGAATGGGCTAACGAGCAAGTCGTATGACATCTTTATTGACGTATCTATGTCCATCCTTACGTCAATCTCGGCACCTTTAAGGTATAAATATTGCCGATCTTGCCCTATGCAAACACACGCGTGGTGACGAGACAGAGCAGCCATACTTGCCGAAGCCCAGAAGCAGAGCAGACCCCGCTGGCAGCAGCCCCGCCTTCCTGACGCGCTGAGAGACGCGCTGCTTTCTCCTGCCGAGAATCCAGCACCGGCGTTTCTGGGCAGCCCTCGCAGGCAGCCTGGAATATCGAGAGCAGAGAAAGAGATACCATTCCTCATTCATCCTAACTCCCAGGTACAGAACTGAATAACCCCTCACAGAGAATTCTTTAGTTATTCACTTGGCAAAAACAAACTTAACTTAAACTGTAACTTTCTATTCCCGCCCACGCATTAGACTTAGGTCAGGTACACGGGGTAGGCGTATTTAGAAACACCAGTTGAGTACGTTTAGTCAAATGTATATGTGTATGTAAATATATTTTAATCATTTTAAACATCATATGGCTCAGAAACCATATCAATGTTTTTACAGTATTACTTTATACTATTGCTTTTAATGTATGCAATTTACTTAACTATAAGTATTGCAATAATATCGATCCATTTCTCTTGTACGAGAAAAGAGACTGATCAATAAATAACACCTTTTATTGAACACGCCCGTCTCTTCCTTTTCTCTACAATCTGATGAGACTAAGAATGCACGTACTGACTGAGTAAAATAATTGCCTTGTGCTCACACGACTCTGGAGATACACTCTTGATTAGGGGAGAGCAAAGTTGTCATGTTCTATGGTTGTCAGAAACTAAATCCCTTCTTGTCTAATCAGGGGAGTTAATTCTTTCCTGAACATTCGAGAAAGTTTCTAGCGAACTCTGAGCTACGCTGGCAAACCCAAAACTTAAGTCTAGTATCGACAGTAGTAGACCTAGTTAACGTCTGGCCTAGGCCTTTACTGCTGTAGGTATTATTCCAATGCGCAGAGCCTATTGGGAAGATAGGAACTACACTACAAGTTGGTAGCCACCATTTTGTGACTCCAAAGAAATTCCTGTCAGGAAAAGCCTCTAGGCCTGAGGTGAAAAACTATAAGGGCGAAAGAGCACCTATCCCCTAGACCAACACCTTGAAAAATCTAGTGGACACAAAAATGAATAAGGTTATGAGGGGCAAAAAGGGAACAAAATAAATAATAAATTGGAGGGACTACGCAAAGTGCCAGACAGGTCTAACACGCGTCCCCCCCAGCTGAAAGTGGGGAGAGCTACCCAACCCCTTGGGAGTCCTCATCACTAAGGCGGAAATACCTGGAGAGACCGTCTGCATTGGCGTGGTCCACTCCAGGCCGATGTTCCACCCGGAAGTCCATTCCCTGTAGGGAGATGGACCATCTCAGCAACTTGGGATTCTCCCCCTTCATCTGCATTAGCCAACGAAGGGGTCGGTGGTCAGTCTGAACCAGGAAGTGTGAGCCAAACAGGTATGGCCGCAGCTTCTTCAGAGCCCACACCACCGCAAAAGCTTCCCTTTCAATGGCACTCCACTTCTGTTCCCGGGGAAGCAGTCTCCTAGATAGGAAGACTACAGGCTGATCCAGGCCCTCTTCATTCAGTTGCGATATCACTGCCCCAATGCCATGTTCTGATGCATCTGTCTGGACAATGAACTCCTTGGAGAAGTCTGGGGCCCTCAGGACCGGTGCTGCACACATTGCCTGCTTCAACTTTTCAAAGGCTTGCTGACAAGCCTCCGTCCAAACTACCCGTCGAGGTTGTTTCTTTGAGGTGAGCTCTGTGAGGGGCGCTACAATAGTGCCATACCCCTTCACAAAGCGACGGTAGTAGCCTGTGAGACCCAGGAAAGCTCGGACCTCAGTCTGTGTCTTGGGGGGTTCCCAGGCCATGATTGCCTCAATCTTTGCCTGCAGGGGCTGCACTGTCCCCCTACCCACCAAGTGTCCAAGGTACACAACCGACCCCTGCCCAATCTGACATTTGGTGGCCTTGATTGTCAATCCAGCTTGTTTCAGGGCCTGGAGAACTGCTTGCAAATGTTGCAAATGGTCCTCCCAACTGCTACTGAAGACAGCAATGTCATCCAGATAGGCAGCGGAGAAACCCTCCATTCCGGAGAGGACCTGATTCACCAGCTGCTGAAAAGTGGC
The DNA here is from genome assembly GCF_964261635.1 of Lissotriton helveticus. Classification (NCBI taxonomy): domain Eukaryota; kingdom Metazoa; phylum Chordata; class Amphibia; order Caudata; family Salamandridae; genus Lissotriton; species Lissotriton helveticus. The sequence continues at coordinate 2,094,738,527 of NC_136057.1, forward strand.
AGGGGCGTTTTTGAGCCCAAAGGGCATCACACAAAATTGGAAGTGTCCCTCAGGCGTGGAGAAGGCTGACATTTCCTTTGCTCCATCTGTCAAGGAGATCTGCCAGTACCCTGAAGTGAGGTCAAAGGTACTTAGGTATTGGGCAGCTCCTAGCCGGTCAATTAACTCATCCGCCCTAGGGATCGGATGGGCATCAGTTTTTGTAACTGAGTTCAGTCCCCGGTAATCCACACAGAATCTCAATTCTGGCGTGGTGCCTGGTGGAGCGGCTTTTGGCACTAGCACCACCGGGCTGGACCAAGGGCTGTTGGAAGGTTCTATCACTCCTAGCTCTAGCATCTTGGCAACCTCTCCATGGATGCTAGCATTCACCTTGTCGGACAGCAGGTAGGTCTTTGACTTCACTGGTGGGCTGTCCCCTGTGTCCACATCATGGGTACACAGGTGAGTCCTTCCCGGGACAAGGGAGAACAACGTAGAGTACTGCTCCAGTATCTGGCGACAGTCTTCCCGCTGTTCAGGAGTTAGGGTGGGAGAGAGAATCACTCCCTCCACTGACCCATCCTTTTCTTGAGACGAGAACATGTCTGGGAGAGGTTCACTTTCCGCTTCCTCTCCCCCATCAGTCACCATCATTAAGATGACCTCGGGCCTCTCATGGTGGGGTTTGAGTTGGTTGGCATGAAGCACCCGTAGGGGCTGTCGTGGGGTCTTAAGGTCCACCAGGTATGTGGCCTTACCCTTCTTCTCCAACACCTCAAAGGGGCCTGTCCAGCGATCCTGGAGGGCACTAAGCTCTCCAGGCTCCATCACCCACACTTGTTGGCCAGGCTCCAATTCCACCTGATGAGCATTGTGGTCACACCACTATTTCATGACTGCCTGGCTGGCCTCCAAGTTGTCAGAAGCTTGCTTCCACAACTTCGCCATTTGGCTCCTGAAGGCCAGCATGTAGCTCACCACATCCTGGGGGGGTTTCCTGGGAGACTTTTCCCAACCATCCTTCACCAGGCTGAGAGGACCGCGTACAGGGTGCCCATACAGAAGTTCGAAGGGGATGAAGCCCACTCCCTTCTGTGGCACTTCCCTGTAGGAGAATAGCAAACAGGGTAGGAGGACGTCCCATTTCCTCCGCAGACTTTCAGGCAGACTTCTGATCATGCCCTTCAAGGTCTTGTTGAACCTCTCGACCAGTCCATTGGACTGGGGTGATAGGGAGTGGTGAACCGGTAGGTCACTCCACACTCCTTCCACATTGCCCGCATGTATGCTGACATAAAGTTGGTCCCCCTGTCGGACACAACTTCCTTGGGGAATCCCACTCGGGTAAAGATCCCCATCAGTGCCCTAGCCACCACAGGTGCAGTGACAGTCCTCAGAGGAATTGCCTCTGGGTACCGTGTGGCATGATCCACCAGAACCAAGATAAACCTGTGACCAGCTGTTGTTGGTGGATCCAATGGCCCTACAATGTCGATGCCCACCCTTTCAAAGGGGGTGCTAACGACTGGAAGTGGTTCCAGGGGAGCTTTCAGCTTCACCCCTGTTTTCCCACTGGCCTGGCAGGATACACATGTCCGACAGTAAGTGTTGGACGCCACTTTCATCTGAGGCCAGTAAAAGTGGGGGACAAGCCGAGCAAGAAGCACTCCACTTCTGTTCCCGGGGAAGCAGTCTCCTAGATAGGAAGACTACAGGCTGATCCAGGCCCTCTTCATTCAGTTGCGATATCACTGCCCCAATGCCATGTTCTGATGCATCTGTCTGGACAATGAACTCCTTGGAGAAGTCTGGGGCCCTCAGGCCCGGTGCTGCACACATTGCCTGCTTCAACTTTTCAAAGGCTTGCTGACAAGCCTCCGTCCAAACTACCCGTCGAGGTTGTTTCTTTGAGGTGAGCTCTGTGAGGGGCGCTACAATAGTGCCATACCCCTTCACAAAGCGACGGTAGTAGCCTGTGAGACCCAGGAAAGCTCGGACCTCAGTCTGTGTCTTGGGGGGTTCCCAGGCCATGATTGCCTCAATCTTTGCCTGCAGGGGCTGCACTGTCCCCCTACCCACCAAGTGTCCAAGGTACACAACCGACCCCTGCCCAATCTGACATTTGGTGGCCTTGATTGTCAATCCAGCTTGTTTCAGGGCCTGGAGAACTGCTTGCAAATGTTGCAAATGGTCCTCCCAACTGCTACTGAAGACAGCAATGTCATCCAGATAGGCAGCGGAGAAACCCTCCATTCCGGAGAGGACCTGATTCACCAGCTGCTGAAAAGTGGCAGGGGCGTTTTTGAGCCCAAAGGGCATCACACAAAATTGGAAGTGTCCCTCAGGCGTGGAGAAGGCTGACCTTTCCTTTGCTCCATCTGTCAAGGAGATCTGCCAGTACCCTGAAGTGAGGTCAAAGGTACTTAGGTATTGGGCAGCTCCTAGCCGGTCAATTAACTCATCCGCCCTAGGGATCGGATGGGCATCAGTTTTTGTAACTGAGTTCAGTCCCCGGTAATCCACACAGAACCTCAATTCTGGCGTGGTGCCTGGTGGAGCGGCTTTTGGCACTAGCACCACCGGGCTGGACCAAGGGCCGTTGGAAGGTTCTATCACTCCTAGCTCTAGCATCTTGGCAACCTCTCCATGGATGCTAGCCTTCACCTTGTCGGACAGCAGGTAGGTCTTTGACTTCACTGGTGGGCTGTCCCCTGTGTCCACATCATGGGTACACAGGTGAGTCCTTCCCGGGACAAGGGAGAACAACGTAGAGTACTGCTCCAGTATCTGGCGACAGTCTTCCCGCTGTTCAGGAGTTAGGGTGGGAGAGAGAATCACTCCCTCCACTGACCCATCCTTTTCTTGAGACGAGAACATGTCTGGGAGAGGTTCACTTTCCGCTTCCTCTCCCCCATCAGTCACCATCATTAAGATGACCTCGGGCCTCTCATGGTGGGGTTTGAGTTGGTTGGCATGAAGCACCCGTAGGGGCTGTCGTGGGGTCTTAAGGTCCACCAGGTATGTGGCCTTACCCTTCTTCTCCAACACCTCAAAGGGGCCTGTCCAGCGATCCTGGAGGGCACTAAGCTCTCCAGGCTCCATCACCCACACTTGTTGGCCAGGCTCCAATTCCACCTGATGAGCATTGTGGTCATACCACTATTTCATGACTGCCTGGCTGGCCTCCAAGTTGTCAGAAGCTTGCTTCCACAACTTCGCCATTTGGCTCCTGAAGGCCAGCATGTAGCTCACCACATCCTGGGGGGGTTTCCTGGGAGACTTTTCCCAACCATCCTTCACCAGGCTGAGAGGACCGCGTACAGGGTGCCCATACAGAAGTTCGAAGGGGATGAAGCCCACTCCCTTCTGTGGCACTTCCCTGTAGGAGAATAGCAAACAGGGTAGGAGGACGTCCCATTTCCTCCGCAGACTTTCAGGCAGACTTCTGATCATGCCCTTCAAGGTCTTGTTGAACCTCTCGACCAGTCCATTGGACTGGGGTGATAGGGAGTGGTGAACCGGTAGGTCACTCCACACTCCTTCCACATTGCCCGCATGTATGCTGACATAAAGTTGGTCCCCCTGTCGGACACAACTTCCTTGGGGAATCCCACTCGGGTAAAGATCCCCATCAGGGCCCTAGCCACCACAGGTGCAGTGACAGTCCTCAGAGGAATTGCCTCTGGGTACCGTGTGGCATGATCCACCAGAACCAAGATAAACCTGTGACCAGCTGTTGTTGGTGGATCCAATGGCCCTACAATGTCGATGCCCACCCTTTCAAAGGGGGTGCTAACGACTGGAAGTGGTTCCAGGGGAGCGTTCAGCTTCACCCCTGTTTTCCCACTGGCCTGGTAGGATACACATGTCCGACAGTAAGTGTTGGACGCCACTTTCATCTGAGGCCAGTAAAAGTGGGGGACAAGCCGAGCAAGAAGCACTCCACTTCTGTTCCCGGGGAAGCAGTCTCCTAGATAGGAAGACTACAGGCTGATCCAGGCCCTCTTCATTCAGTTGCGATATCACTGCCCCAATGCCATGTTCTGATGCATCTGTCTGGACAATGAACTCCTTGGAGAAGTCTGGGGCCCTCAGGCCCGGTGCTGCACACATTGCCTGCTTCAACTTTTCAAAGGCTTGCTGACAAGCCTCCGTCCAAACTACCCGTCGAGGTTGTTTCTTTGAGGTGAGCTCTGTGAGGGGCGCTACAATAGTGCCATACCCCTTCACAAAGCGACGGTAGTAGCCTGTGAGACCCAGGAAAGCTCGGACCTCAGTCTGTGTCTTGGGGGGTTCCCAGGCCATGATTGCCTCAATCTTTGCCTGCAGGGGCTGCACTGTCCCCCTACCCACCAAGTGTCCAAGGTACACAACCGACCCCTGCCCAATCTGACATTTGGTGGCCTTGATTGTCAATCCAGCTTGTTTCAGGGCCTGGAGAACTGCTTGCAAATGTTGCAAATGGTCCTCCCAACTGCTACTGAAGACAGCAATGTCATCCAGATAGGCAGCGGAGAAACCCTCCATTCCGGAGAGGACCTGATTCACCAGCTGCTGAAAAGTGGCAGGGGCGTTTTTGAGCCCAAAGGGCATCACACAAAATTGGAAGTGTCCCTCAGGCGTGGAGAAGGCTGACCTTTCCTTTGCTCCATCTGTCAAGGAGATCTGCCAGTACCCTGAAGTGAGGTCAAAGGTACTTAGGTATTGGGCAGCTCCTAGCCGGTCAATTAACTCATCCGCCCTAGGGATCGGATGGGCATCAGTTTTTGTAACTGAGTTCAGTCCCCGGTAATCCACACAGAACCTCAATTCTGGCGTGGTGCCTGGTGGAGCGGCTTTTGGCACTAGCACCACCGGGCTGGACCAAGGGCCGTTGGAAGGTTCTATCACTCCTAGCTCTAGCATCTTGGCAACCTCTCCATGGATGCTAGCCTTCACCTTGTCGGACAGCAGGTAGGTCTTTGACTTCACTGGTGGGCTGTCCCCTGTGTCCACATCATGGGTACACAGGTGAGTCCTTCCCGGGACAAGGGAGAACAACGTAGAGTACTGCTCCAGTATCTGGCGACAGTCTTCCCGCTGTTCAGGAGTTAGGGTGGGAGAGAGAATCACTCCCTCCACTGACCCATCCTTTTCTTGAGACGAGAACATGTCTGGGAGAGGTTCACTTTCCGCTTCCTCTCCCCCATCAGTCACCATCATTAAGATGACCTCGGGCCTCTCATGGTGGGGTTTGAGTTGGTTGGCATGAAGCACCCGTAGGGGCTGTCGTGGGGTCTTAAGGTCCACCAGGTATGTGGCCTTACCCTTCTTCTCCAGCACCTCAAAGGGGCCTGTCCAGCGATCCTGGAGGGCACTAAGCTCTCCAGGCTCCATCACCCACACTTGTTGGCCAGGCTCCAATTCCACCTGGTGAGCATTGTGGTCATACCACTATTTCATGACTGCCTGGCTGGCCTCCAAGTTGTCAGAAGCTTGCTTCCACAACTTCGCCATTTGGCTCCTGAAGGCCAGCATGTAGCTCACCACATCCTGGGGGGGTTTCCTGGGAGACTTTTCCCAACCATCCTTCACCAGGCTGAGAGGACCGCGTACAGGGTGCCCATACAGAAGTTCGAAGGGGCTGAAGCCCACTCCCTTCTGTGGCACTTCCCTGTAGGAGAATAGCAAACAGGGTAGGAGGACGTCCCATTTCCTCCGCAGACTTTCAGGCAGACTTCTGATCATGCCCTTCAAGGTCTTGTTGAACCTCTCGACCAGTTCATTGGACTGGGGGTGATAGGGAGTGGTGAACCGGTGGGTCACTCCACACTCCTTCCACATTGCCCGCATGTATGCTGACATAAAGTTGGTCCCCCTGTCGGACACAACTTCCTTGGGGAATCCCACTCGGGTAAAGATCCCCATCAGGGCCCTAGCCACCACAGGTGCAGTGACAGTCCTCAGAGGAATTGCCTCTGGGTACCGTGTGGCATGATCCACCAGAACCAAGATAAACCTGTGACCAGCTGTTGTTGGTGGATCCAATGGCCCTACAATGTCGATGCCCACCCTTTCAAAGGGGGTGCTAACGACTGGAAGTGGTTCCAGGGGAGCTTTCAGCTTCACCCCTGTTTTCCCACTGGCCTGGCAGGATACACATGTCCGACAGTAAGTGTTGGACGCCACTTTCATCTGAGGCCAGTAAAAGTGGGGGACAAGCCGAGCAAAGGTCTTGTCCTGACCTAAGTGTCCTGCCAAGGGTATTGCATGAGCCAATTCCAGCAGAAAGGCTTGGTATTGTTGCGGGACTACCAAGGCCCTTGATGAACCAGGTAAGGGTACCTTGGGTTCACTGTAGAGGAGTCCATCCTCCCAGTAAATATGGTAGTGTCCCGTAACATCACCTGCTGCCTGGGCTTCAGCCTGTCGCCTCCGTCCCTCCAGGGTAGGGCACTCCCTCTGCCCCTTACAGAATTCCTCTCTAGTAGGCCCCCCTCCACATGCCACTCAGCAGGGATGGGTAGGTCCTCCAGAGAGACTACTTCCCCCTCCACGGACTCCTGGTCCACCACCGCAGGTGGCCGATCTGTCACATGGGGTGTGGAAGTCGAAGCAGGCTCTTCCTGTCTTCGGGTCTGTCACTTTTTGGCAGCGGGTTGGGCCTTTGTTCCAGGCTCCAACCCAAGCGAACTCCCTCTCCGGGCAGTTGCAGACCTTGTGCTCACACAGGCCCAGTCAGGTGTACCCAGCATCGCAGAGTGCGTCCGGTATTCCACCTCTCTCCAAGCGTTGTGCTCCATATCATTCCCCAGCAGACAATCAACTGGCACGGCAGGGCTTACGGCAACTCGAAGTGAACCTGCAACCCCTTCCCACTCAAAGGGAACCTCAGCCACGGGATAGTGGCCCATTCTGCCGTCAGCCATCGCGGCGGGGTGGAGCACATTGGGAATCACCTGCTCTGGAGACACCAGTTGACTTCTCACCATAGTCATACTGGCTCCTGTATCTCTCAGAGCCTCCCCTCTCTGGCTATTGATGGTGATCCATTGCCCATACTTAACAGTATTTGGGGGCACCTGGATCTTAGGAACCATCTCCCTTTCCCCCAGGGACACTAAGGTGACACCCGCCCACTCACCCCCCTTATCTAAGGGCAACTCCTCCGCGAGCGCTACACTAGCTACTCCCGGTGGTTTTCCTCCGGTGGGAGGGGGTGGTCTCTTTGGGCATCTGACATCTCCCTTATAATGTCCAACACCACCACACTCGAAGCAGTGGAGAACCCTTGGCTGCTGGCTTTGGCCAGGATTAGGGTTCCTGGGCGGGTTTGCCTTAGGGGTGAAACCTGTTCCCTTTCCCTGGAAATTGTTTTGGGGACCTTTAGGGAACTCCCGCTTTTTATCTCCCCCCTCCTTCTTCTGAGGGGCGCCCTGTCCGGCCTTTTGGGAATCTCCTCCAGTCCCCTTTGAGGATACCCGGGTACTTGCCCAGATGTCCGCCTCCTCTGCAAGCTTCCGGGGATTGGTCAGCTTGCTGTCCACCAGGTGTTGGCGCAGCTCTGGAAAGCATTTCTCGAGGAGGTGCTCTTTCAAAAATAGATCATACAACCCCTCATAATCCTTCACCTCACTGCCCTTGACCCAGCCCTCTAATGCCTTTCTTGCATAATCAAGGAAGTCCACCCAGTTCTGGGTGCTTAACTTGTGACTCCCCCTGAACTTCTGGCGATACCTTTCCGGGGTAAGCCCAAACTTCCTGACCAATGCTAGCTTCATGGTGGGGTAGTTGATCTGCTCCTCTGATTCCAAGGCCAGCAAGGTGTCCCGACCAGTAGGAGGCATGTACTTATACAACCCACCCCCCAGTGCTTCTCCTGGATCCCATGGGCTCTTAAGGAGACCTCATAGGCTGCCAGCCACTTGGCTATGTCATCCCCCTGACTATAGCTGGCAATTATATCCTTAGGCAGGTAGGGTCTGGACTCCCTGGTTTGTTCTCTGGTTTCGCTGCCACCATTTGGAGTTGGAAAGGGTCCCCGTTGCAGGGCCTGGAGTTCTAACTCTTTTAGTTTGAATTCATGAGCCATTCTCAGCTCTTCCTTCTCCTGTTCTAACCTCCTCCCCTCCCTCCTTTCTTCCAACTCCATTTTTGCTATTTCCCACCTTAACAGTCTATCCTCTCTCCTGTCAGCTAACTCGGTTTCTGACAACCCTCTCGATGACACACTGCTGCCCTCCCGTGAGGTTGCCTTGGGGCTGATTGACATCTCACCCACCCCCGGGGGACATTCCGCAGTCTTATCAATGACAGTACCTCTGTCCGATTCCTCCTCTTCCACCGTTCCCTCCTCATTGCGCGCTTCCACCCAAGCCCTCAAACTGGTATGGAGTTCCCCCTTCTTGGCACCACGCTTAAAGAACACTCCCAATTGTTGACAGAAATCTTTTAGCTGGGCCAATGAATAAGTGTCCAGTTTTTCCAGTGCAAATTCCATTTTGCAAAAGGCAACACAAGGTTAAGCACACAAAAAGAATAGAGTGGCAAGGGCAACCTGAAGCTACCTCCACCCCACCACCAGGAACAAATTTGGAAAAACAAAAGTAAGAATTAGGAGGGCCGCTAGGAGAAAACTCCAGGTGTAGGCTAGTGGATTACACTAAATTACTACAGAGTAGTTGCAACCACAGTCAAGATCCCACCGCTAGACACCAACATGTTGGAACCTAAATATGTCAGGTCACCTAGGGTAGCCTGGCCTAGGGTAAGACAAAATCACTAGAGGCACATGTGTAAAGGTTGCAGACCACCCAGCAGTAATTCAATGCAATAACACGCAAAAATGACACTACACCAAAATTTGTGTAAAAATACGAGCTTGTTTATAAAAATATTCTCTGCTCTCTTGTCTTCAGATATCACAGTTCAGTACATTACATTTATCCATGAAATTATGAAGATTTTCAAAGTTGCCAAATTATGTCATTAATCAGCATTAACAGCACATTACATTAGTCTCCAAACTTTGCTAGACTTGACTCCTCTGAAGGGTTTTATACCTTTACCCCCTCTCCACCTTTGACTCCAGAAGAATGGGCTAGCCTCGCTCACTTTAGTTTCTCTAAGCAAGGGGAGGTTGGAATATAGTTATTTAATCACAAAACGGGGAACATCCTACATTCAAAGTTAAGTTTCAGAAGATCCTTTCAAGAACCTAGATGGGCATTACCCAGTACTAGCCCAATCCTAATATAGCCAACCGGAAGTCTTTGCTCCTTTAAGAGAGACGCTAAAGCCTCCAAGTTCCCCCTCACGACCTCTCCTTACTTTGTTTTATGTTGGCCCACCGGCCGGTGTCTCCGTCTGCTGGGGGGGAAAAGACAAAAGGACTCAGACTCCTCCGGCCGAAGTTGCGGCCCCTCGTCCCTCCTCCTCGTTAGCGCGGAGTCAGGGAAAGAGGACACACCAGTCACACCTCTCCGCTTGAAGTGCGCTCTCCTGTAGAAACCGGGCTGCCCCGCTCCCTCTCTTCTCAGAGAAGCAGGGGCCCGCCTTGATGTAGCTCCCAGCGCTTAAACGGGAAGCCCGGTGCTCGGCGGCTGCTCCCCCAAGATCTCCTCACCGGCTGCTGACAGGTTTTCCCCCGCGAGGACGCAATCGCGCATGCGCGGGGAGTAAGCGGATCAGCCAACAGAGTCTGCTCCGCAGTGGCCTGCTCGGTCCTAGGCCCCTCCTGTGATGGATCACCAGTTCAACTTGGAATATGCGCAGTGGCGCCGGGCACTATACCGCTAGTCCCCTTTTTCTCTTTCTTAAAGCAGCGCTGTCACGGAAGCGCGATCAGCGCCCCAGGGGTCCCGCTCACGGCGGAATCAGGGAAGACGGCTCAGCCCCAATAACCCTGTCACCCCACTCTTTCTCCTCACGAGTGGGGAGGTTTGCTCACACACTGCAGGACCAAACACCGGTAAGGGGGTCTCGGCGTCACGCAGGGCAGGAACCTGCTTCACACCATGGAGAGAGGGGGTTAGAGGTGGAATCCCTCACATTTGGGCCCCCAGATCTCCAGTTACAGCAGTAATCCACTAACCCTCCATACTGGACAGGAACAGGTGCACAGGAGAACTCCTTGTTTGGTTCCCACAGCAGGGATCTCCGCAGCTCCACAGTCCACTGGGATTGACCCCTTCACCTAACTTGGGCACCTCCCTGACCAGGGTCAGCAGGACGAAACTAACTCGGCTAGGACAACAGGAATGGGGGGCGGGGAACCCAGACAGAGGGCAACCCTTGTAGAGCAGTCCACCCTTAAGGACCCTACCCCTTCCAGACCTCAGCCTTCACTCTAGCTGTTCCTCACTGGCAAGACAAAATGGTTGCCCAGCATTCCGCCTTTTATAGGCTGACCCTCAGAGGTCCAGAAGGGACCAGAAGGTTCTGGAATGCCCTATTCTATCCTATGGGACAGGTTCTAGGTATGTCAGTTATGTCAGTTGGTAGCCACCATTTTGTGACTCCAAAGAAATTCCTGTCAGGAAAGGCCTCTAGGCCTGAGGTGAAAAACTATAAGGGCGAAAGAACACCTATCCCCTAGACCAACACCTTGAAAAATCTAGTGGACACAAAAATGAATAAGGTTATGAGGGGCAAAAAGGGAACAAAATAAATAATAAATTGGGGGGACTACGCAAAGGGCCAGACAGGTCTAACACCTCCTATAACATTCCGCTTGAGGTATCAGTATTAATGTCAAAGCACTCTCTCACAGCTCTGTCTCTTTGTATGCCTGATCATGTAATGCATGGTTTGGCAATCTACATAGCTGAAACAGAATGACCGAAGCTAGAGAATGAATCATTGCAGATAGGGCAGCATTATCCGGTATTGGGAGATCAAGGTGCTGTATCTTGTCAAACTCAATTACTTGATCAGGGTGCATCATCAAGTAGGTAATCCTGGAGAATGTACCGTGGGGTAGAGAGTAGAAAGAACCATGAACTGTCCTCCAAAGTTCCAGTAAATGTAACATATCCATAGTTTCCAATAGTGCCCTAAAGGCAGTCTCACCTGCCTAGAACTATCCAGCTCCCCATCAAATATACAATTATAATCCCCCATCCAAATAATATCATAGTGGGCATGGGGGGGTAGAACAGTTGTCAGACCTTCAAATAAACCAGGAGTGTCCAATTTAGGTGCATATGAAGTGAATAGTACTGCAGGTCTTCCCCTAGCTCCCCTACCACCTCCACATACCATCCATCAGAGGCCTTCAATTCAGTATCAACCAGTAGTGGAACACCATTATTCACCCATAGTAGTCCCCCCATTTTGAGGAAGTAAAACACAGGTACCACAACCTCCCCCCCTATTTAGCGCGTAGTTTCTCAGCTTCCTTGGGGTAATAAATGCGTCTCTTGTAACATAATTATTTTAGCTTGCTGCCTGTGGGCATAAGACCATATTCTCTGCCACTTAACATGGTTTTGAAGCTCTTTTGCTTCGCAAGATAAATCCGATATCACACTACCTAGTTGTAGAAGTCAATTCACATATCTGCATCATCTATTGCTCCAAATAATTAGTACTAAATTGTAAGCAGTCCTCTTCATCATAGATAGTAATAGGGTAATTTTCCCTTCCCCCTCCCGGGCGGCCTACCCCAATGTGGCCTCCACATTCATCATCAAGAGCATCACCCTCCCCCTAGTAGAACAACATTAAAATTCCCCTTTAACAGCTTGATGTTCCCAGAGATTCCTGATATAGGATCTCCTGGAAAAAGCAATGCCATTTACTTTAAGCATTCCAATGACAGAACACTTAACTCACCAATTTCAGAACCAGTCAAAAATCACCCTGGTCATATTCGGATGTAATGTACCCCCCTCAGTAATCTCATGGAGTATCAACCCTTCTCCCCATGCCCAGTCTAACTTACTTGCAAAACTTTTGTATCAACCAACTATGGACGATCAGTGGTTTTCTAGAAACTGCATGGCATCCTCCGGCTGTTCAAAAAACATATTTTCCCCTACCGATCAATTGGTAATCACGCCGGAGGAAGAAAAAGCATATTCCCACCCTTTATCTCTCAATTTTCTTTTGACTTATAGCAATGATTTGCGTTTTTTCGGATTGGCTATACCATAATCTGGGTAAAATAAAAGTATGTTGCTATTATACTCTATTTTCCCCTGTGTGCACACCACTGCCAAATTCTGAATCTTATCTCCATACCGCAAGAGACAGGTAATCAATATACGAGGAGGTGCACCAGGTTTAGGTCTACTGTCAGGAGTCTTGTGAGCTCTATCCACATGTAGGGCTCCCTCCACATGTACTCCTAGAAGCACCTTAGGAAGCCAGTTCTCCAAGAACAATTCCACCGGTGTCGTCTCTGTTCCCTCTGGCAGTCCAAAAATACGCATGTTATTTCTTCTTGATCGGTCTTCCAAATCCACAGTCTTACCTTTATGTTATATGCGTCAATCCTGATCTCTCATTGACCCGTATGTGTGCTTAACAACTCCTCTGCAGTGTCAAGCCTGGATCCCAAGTCCTTTATGCGCTCATGGAGTTTATCCATATCTTGACGCAGTAAAGTCAACCGCCACTCCATCTATCTTTTCAGTAATAGTTTTCTTACCTTTAAATTCTTTATGTTGAGAATAGATAGTGGAGCAGGTTCTCCTTACATGTCAGTATCATGTGCGGTTCAAACCTGTGCCATCTTAACAATGGTCTTGTCAATTGTATTACAATTTTTGGAGGTCGGGTCTGCACATCCCTTAAGTTTGGGCGGCATGTAGGCAAAGGTGGGCTACCTTCTCAATTCACTTACAACTCAGTTCAGAACTCAATTTTGTGTGTTCTGATGTTCACAAGGAACAAAGAAGGTGACTAACTCCCCCTCTATTCAATCTGTTATGTATATTTAATCCTCTTATGGCCCCCTCTCCCCAGACAACGCCAGTACCAGGGCAGGTCAATTGCACAATGGAGAGAGGAGTTTGTGATGCAGGATCGCTGTTTAACATCCACTTTGTGTTATTGAGAAACTCCGATGGCAGGGGCCTCCATTTCTAAGAGCTATCGCTAATGCCTTGTGATGACAATATTAACAGCTCTAACCAAGTATGCTGCCTACCGGTGTAGAAGGCCAAAGCACTCCTACTGCACCACCTCTGTGCTGTCTCTGGGCTGTGCTATGACGCTTTCGATTCACTGGCGCCATCCAACACCGCTGCAGCCTCACCCCGATCCACTCAGGCTATACGTCAACACAGAGCTGGCCACACCGGCTCTCACACACTCCTGCTCAGTGCAGCCCCTATCTCTACTCCACTGTGTTGGCAAAACATACGCCGATTGTGGCCCCCGGGGGAAGTGGGGTCAGCAGACCAGTCTTCCCCCCGGGTGTTCGCGCGAGACCAGAGGGCAGGGCTGAGTGTTGGGTTAGTGGGTTGGGTTAGTGGTGAGGTTAGGTGTAGGGTTTAAAGAGGGCAGGGGAGGAGTTTTCGGCCTCTTCCTGCCCTCAGCGCCGCTAGGGAAGGGGCACTAACAAATTATTGATCATAGTTAGGGGAGATCGGTGATTAGGCCAAACTTATCGGTTGAGGCAGTTTTTGGCACTTGTAGTTGGTGTCTGAGCATGACTGAGGAGGTGTGTCTGGATTGTGTCCACAGGGTAGTGATGCTTTGCCAGGAGACAATGGCAGTGCCGCACATGGAGGCGGTCCGCGCTGCATTACAGATTCTGGGCGAGCTTGGAGCGTGGACCTCCTGCAGCTGGGATGACCCGTACACCTTGATATGCATCTGCCAGGGTTGCTGCGGCGGTGGTGGCATGACAGGACGAGCCGCAACCACCGCGTCAAGGTATGTCTGGATGGGGCTGGGGCCTGGTAACAGCAGAGATGGGGAAACGTGGGGGCAGTGTAAGAGCATGCCCCGCGTTTGCAAGGAGACGCGGATGGTCTCCTCGCGCCTCCGTGACCTGGGGGGGGGGGCAGGAGTGTGCCCACACAGCAGCGTGCAGAGGAGGCAGCGCCTCCGTCGCTGCACATGGGGATTTTCCTTCTCAGGGCGAGTAGAGCAGGGGGGTGGAAGTCGGTACATCATTCGAAAAGCACAGATGCATTTCGAGAGGTTTGCTTGGCATAGTTACGATGAGAAATTTAGGGCTAAGACCAGTGCCAACCTTGATAAGCTGTGGGGGGAGGTTGATCAAGAGCTCTGGATGCAGTGGATGTCCTCCACTCAGTCGTCACCGTCCACCACACGGCCAGTGGCTTGCCAGTCACTCATCGGCCTTTTCAATCGCGTCCCGCCCAGACTGGAGTGGGAAGGCAGAGCTTGTACACCGGAGCGGATGGGCAGAGCAGTTACTCTGGGTCTACAGGCCAGTTCCCCAAGCCCACGGGAGGTAGTACAGGTGTACGTTGGAACTGTAACAAGGGTTTCTGCATGCGGCATCCTCTCACACAATGTTTCACTCTGGCCACGCCCTCAGAGCAGTGGCGAATCACCAAAGGAAGGGGACAAACTGGGCCGAAGCGCTCCTACACTGGTTAGGGTGGTGGCCATGGGTCCGTGGCTCTCATGATATCCTGACAGGGAAGCCGCGCTGAGGATCCATTAGGGTTTCACTGAGGGTTTTTGGGTGGGTTATCAGGTCCCCCTGGAACAGAGATGGGCGGAGAGTTTGAGGTCTGCAAAGGAATTCCCAGGTGTTGTGGCAGCGAACTTGTGAAAGGAGGTGGGGGATCGCAGGATAGTTGGCACTTTAGACCATTGGCCTGTTCCTGACCTGATCATATCACCGTTGGAAGTGGTGCCCAAGAAAGAGCCGGGGGAGTTCAAGCTGATCCATCATTTTTCCTGGCGGTATGGGAGGTCTGTGAATGATTTCATTCCCAAAGAAGATTCCAGGATTTTGTATGCTTCTGTGGACAATGTGATCAGTTTGGTGCAGGTGTGTGGGCAGGGTGCAGAATTGGCCAAGTGTGACATTAAGTTGACTTTTCGCCTCCTTCCCATACACCCAGCGGACCTCTCGTTGTTGGGAATGCAGTTTGAGGGTGCCATCTTTATCGTCAAGGTTTTGCCCATGGTTTGTGCCAGTTCTTGTGCATTATTTGAAGCTTTCAGCTCTTTTTTGCAGTGGGTGTTCACAGACAGGAGTGTTCATCGGGCGGTCTCTTATTACTTGGACGATTTTCTGTTTGTCGGGAGAGCGCAGTCTGGTGGGTGTGAGAGAGCTCTCGGTAATTTCCAGGTTCTGGCGCAGGATTTTGGGGTTCCATAGGCTCCAGAGAAAACAGCTGGGCCCAGCTGCAGTTTGACATTCTTGGACATTGAGTTGGATTCGGTTGTGTGGGTGGCCAGGTTACCGGAACAGAAGGTGACAGACATGCAGGCTTTCCTGCTGCATGTGATTGGTGAGAAGAAGATTGATTTGTGGTTGGTGTTGCGACTCCTGGGTTCTCTGAACTTTGCGTCCTGGGTGGCGCGTGCTTGGAGGACTTTCTGCAGACGCCTCAGCATGGCCATGTCGGTTGCGGTGCTCCCACATCACAGGGTCCGGATCTCGTTGGGGGTCAGGGCGGACCTTCGGGTATGGCAGACGTTTCTGTCAGATTTTAATGTTGTGTCACTGGACTTTGTGGATGACAAGATGGTCTGGCAGGTGCAACTTTTCTCTGATGCCGCAGGGGCTTCCGGTTTTGGGATCTCTCGGGCGGGAGGTGGTGCGCAGAATGGTGGCCGGCTAGAACAGGGCAGGAGTATTGCTTTCCTAGAATTTTAGAACACCTCTGATCAGCCAGTCACGCCCTCGCCGCCGTCCCCCGCATCCGAAGAACGACAACAGGAGGAAGGTCCTTCTCCTACCTGGCCGCCAAGACCTGGAACTCCCTCCCTCCCGACCTGCGCCTGACCCAAGACCACCTCTCCTTCAGGAAGAAGCTCAAGACCTGGCTGTTCGAGCAGTAGCAGCACCCCCCCCCCCGCCCCCCCCCAGCGCCTTGAGACCCTCCGGGTGAGTAGTGCACTCTATAAATGTCCTTGATTGATTGATTGATTGATTGCTCTGTTGGTCGCCATAGAGGTGTGGGGCACAGATTTCAGGGACAGGTCAGTATTGTTCCATGTGGACAACAGGACGGTAGTGTACTTGGAGAATAACCAGAAAACAAGACACCTGCGAGTGCTGCGCCTGCTGCGAAGTTTTATGTTGCAATGCTTGCGACTGAATGTGATGTTTTGCGCGCAGCATGTACCAGGTGCAAGCAATTCCATTGCAGATGCATTGTCTCATTTGCAGCGGCAGCATTTCAGGTGCCTGGCACCAGGAGCGGATGCTTGCAAGACCAAGGTGCCGGACGGCATCTGGGCTTGGGGGGAGTGAGAGTGGGGAACCTCGTCGAGAAATCCGTTGCTGAATCTACAAGGCGTACTTACAGATTGGCGTGGTCTGAATTCGGAGCGTTTCTGGGATGGACCAGTGAGACGTGGCCCATGTCACAGCAGGACTGTGAACAGGGAGTTATTTGTCTCAGAGGACGATTGGGGGAAAACTGGCGGGAATTTCTTTTTACAGCACGTTGTACATAGGTTATGATCCAGTCAAGAGCGAGTTGTTGAGCAGAATGTTGAAAGGTTGGGGTCAGGAGTGAAGTGAGGGGGGGCGAGGCACCGAGGGAGGCAATTACTTTTGATCTTTTGCAGAGGCTGTTGGCGGAGCTGCCACACTGTTTTTATGATAAGCACGAGGGTGCGTTGTTCCAACATGTATGCATGTTTTTTGGGTGTCAGAGTTATTGGGTGCACGAGGGAGAGAGGGGAGAATTTACAATGACGTACGACTGGATGGGACTCATTTGGGTATTTTGTTGGGTCGTTCTTAAACAGACCAAGTGGTAGAGGTAAGTGGGTCTGGCTGAACGAAACGGGTTGCGAGGAGGCGTGCCCGGCGATGGAGTGGAAAGGGTTCGGTCAGCAGGTACTGAGTGTATCTGGTGAGACTTTCTGTCATGATTCCCAGTAGCACGTGACGGCGTATCAGTTGCTGGCAGTACTGCGAATGGCGTTGAGGCGTTTGGGCAAGGATCCAGCTAGGTATGGTATGCATTTCTTTCGCATTAGCCTGGCAACGACGGCAGCACGCTTGGGATGGTCCTGGGATAGGATACGACAGATTGGGAGGTGGAGATCTCGCTGCTGCGAGCTCTATGTGCCACAATGAGTACAGTTCGAAAAGGGGAGGTACCAGTGACAGTTGTTGGTGTATTTTGTGGGGGCAGTTTGTATTAACACTTGTTTTCCTTCGTGGTTGCGTTGGGGGCCCAGGAGTCAAGACGGTTACCTGGATTGTCGGGCACTTGTTTGTACATTGGACATTGAAGCACGCGGACAGGCAGGTATACGGCCGTAGCCTGAGCCTGCGCAGCAGCCACCATGAGGTTCATTGGTGGGGGAAGAGCGGGATGTGCTGGGGAGCGTTGTTGCCCTGGCTTACAAAGAAAGTGGAACAAAGAGACTGCCCGGACATGTTGGTAATTCATCTGGGTGATGAAAATGACTTGATAAAGCAGTCTGGTGTGTCCCTGTTACATTTGATGCAATGTGATTTGGATGCCATGAAGGGCAATCTTGCAGGCGCATGTATTGTTTGGACAGAGTTTGTGCCGAGGAAAATCTGGAGGTAAGCGCTAAAGCCAACTGCGCTTGAGAAAGTGCAAAGGAAATTGGACTACGCAATGAGAGTTTTTTGTTGGAAGGCAGGTATCAAAGTGATTGCACATGTGGGGTTGCGGCTGGAAGAGCCACTTCTTTTCCGCGAAGATGGAGTGCACCTTTCGCACATTGGCAATGCATTACATGATGGAAATGAGGGATGGTATCAGTAAACAATGGAATGAGTCCATTTGGTGCCGCCAGGTTTGAGGGCAATAGGTGCACTTAACATTGGGGTGGGGCAGGTAACCGCCCAACGGGGGTTCCCTAGTTGGCAGACTGTGGAGGGGTGGGGAGTCTATGATGGGCATACTCACCCCCCGGGGAGGGGGATACAGGTGCGTGATGGGGGTGCGAGATGCAAGAGTGCGATGGCTGGAGATGCTGGAGGAGGTTGAAAGATAAGTGTGGAAGTGAATGGAAGAAGGGAGGAGATCGCTGAGTGAAGCGGGAGAGAATAATTTGAGTGTGGGAATGGATGATAGATGAAAGACATGACGTTTGGGGTTGTTGATAAGTTATTGATGTTTTGGTTTATTTGTTGTTGTCAACCCTGTCCTAATAAATGGCCTTTTACGCTAACATCCGCGTTGGAGATGTTATTGCGCCAAGCGGCCCACCGGGGAAGTGGGGTAGAAAGACCAGCCTTCCCCCGGGGGGTTCGCGCAAGCCCAGAGGACAGGGCTGAGTGTAGGGCTAGGGGGTTGGGTTAGGGGTGGGGTTAAGTGTAGGGTTTAAAGAGGGAAGGGGAGGAGTGTTCAGCCTCTTTCTACCCTCAGCTAGGGAAGGGTCATTAACAAATAATTGATCTGCCTGCCCACCCTACATGTTACAGGAGAGGAGAACGTGTTAAGTACCCGGCAGAGCGTGCCAGTTTAGGAAGGGTTGATGTTTGGGTTATGCAGGACTGTGGAAGGGTTGGGAGTCGATGACGGGCATACTCACCCCCCCGGGAAGGGGGATACAGGTGCATGATGGGGGTGCAGGATGAAAGAGTGCGATGGCTGGAGATGCTGGAGGACGTTTAAATATAATTGTGGAAGCGAAGGGAAGAAGGGAGGAGATCGCTGAGTGAAGTGTGAGAGAATAACTGGAGTGTGGGAATGGATGATGGATGAAAGACATGACTTTTGGGGTTGTTGATAAGTTACTGATGTTTTGGTTATTTTTTTGCTGTCAACCCTGTACTAATAAATGGCCTTTTATGCTAACATCAGCTTTGGAGTGGTTACTGCGCGAGCAGGTGTGCCGGTATCTGCACTCAAAGTCCGGGCTCATCAGGTTGCCACCTTCCTCCACTGCCACGGTACACACGCTTCCACAGCGTTTGCAGCAAGTGCACTCAAGCCCTACACAGTAGAGCGCCCAATGGGGGGTTATGGCAGAGCAGCCTCGTCAACAGCGGGGGGAACCAATAACAACAAGGGGGGCCCTCTAAATGTGTGCTGCTGGAGGTCTGATCGAGCACATCCGCTCAGTCGGTCATCTCGGCTCCGCCAGCAGCTCCAAAAATATCTTAAAACTAATAAAACACTCTGAAATTAAAGGTTACTAACCTACATCCTCTTTCTAAGATTCTCATACTGTAAAACAGTTGTGGCGCCATCATTCATCACAATCAAGATACTCCATGAAGTATTCCACGGGTTGCCTGTTGAGCTACATTTAGCCTGACAAAATATCAATCATGGATTGACACTATTAAAAAGAAACCAAGTAAGTTTTAGAGGCTAGTGTGTCTGAAAATATAATAGCAAAACACACAAGATGATGGACGGAATGTTGCACAATGGCAAAACATTCACCCTTGGTTACGGATCTGGGTTTAATCCATCGTTATTTTGCTCACCAAGCCACCCCAGTTCAGACATGGCCATATGCAAATCAGTATTGACCCTGTGCCTCACGGGAACAGTCCAGCCCAAACTGTCAAGCCATGTCTTCCCTGGACCAGCATCAAGCATCCTAGGACCAGTTTCTGGCTATCAGCCGTCTGTAGCCAGGATAGCTTGACTCCAATGGCCTAGTGAGGAAGGGAACCATGTCTGGGCATACCCTCCCCACATAGGGTGAACAGCACCCACATAGGGTGAACAGCAAAACACACAAGATGATGGACGGAATATTGCACAATGGCAAAACATTCACCCCCAGTCACAGATCTGGGTTTAATCCATTGTTATTTTGCTCACCAAGCCACCCCAGTTCAGACATGGCCATATGCAAATCAGTCTTGACCCTCTGCCTCATGGGAACAGTCCAGCCCGAACTACCAAGCCATGTCTTCCCTGGACCGGAATTAAGCATCCTAGGACCGGTTTCTGGCTATCAGCCGTCTTCAGCCAGGATAGCTTGACTCCAGTGACGTAGTGAGGACGGGACCCACGTCTGGCCATACCCTTCCCACATAGGGTGAATAGCAAAACACACAAGATGATGGACGGAATGTTGCACAATGGCAAAACATTCACCCCCAGTCACAGATATGGGTTTAATTCATTGTTATTTTGCTCACCAAGTCACCCCAGTTCAGATGTGGCCATTTGAAAATCAGGCTTGACCCTGTACTTCATGGGAACAGTCCAGCCCAAACTGCCAAGCCATGTCTTCCCTGGACCGGAATCAAGCATCCTAGGAACGGTTTCTGGCTATCAGCTGTCTTCAGCTAGGATAGCTTGACTCCAGTGGCTTAATGAGCACGGGACCCACATCTGGGCATACCCTTCCCACATAGGGTGAATAGCAAAACACACAAGATGATGGACGGAATGTTGCACAATGGCAAACCATTCACCCCAGTTACAGATCAATCCATCGTTATTTTGCTCACCAAGCCACCCCAGCTCAGACATGGCCATATGCAAATCAGTCTTGACCCTGTTCCTCATGGGAACAGTCCAGCCCGAACTGCCAAGCCATGTCTTCCCTGGACCAGAATCAAGCATCCTAGGACCAGTTTCTAGTGATCAGCCGTCTTCAGCCAGGATAGCTTGACTCCAGTGGCGTGGTGAGCACGGGACCCACGTCTGGGCATACCCTTCCCACATAGGGTGAATAGCAAAACACACAAGATGATGGACGGAATGTTGCACAATGGCAAAACATTCACCCCCAGTCACAGATCTGGGTTTAATCCATTGTTATTTTGCTCACCAAGCCACCCCAGTTCAGACATGGCCATATGCAAATCAGTCTTGACCATGTGCCTCATGGGAACAGTCCAGCCCGAACTGCCAAGCCATGTCTTCCCTGGACCGGAATCAAGCATCCTAGGACCGGTTTCTAGTGATCAGCCATCTTCAGCCAGGATAGCTTGACTCCAGTGACGTAGTGAGAACGGGACCCACGTCTGGGCATACCCTTCCCACATAGGGTGAATAGCAAAACACACAAGATGATTGACGGAATGTTACACAATGGCAAAACATTCACCGCCAGTCACAGATCTGATATGGGTGTAATCCATTGTTATTTTTCTCACCAAGCCACCCCAGTTCACACATGGCCATATGCAAATCAGTCTTGATCCTGTGCCTCATGGGAACAGTCCAGCCCGAACTGCCAAGCCATGTCTTCCCTGGACCGGAATCAAGCATCCTAGGAACGGTTTCTGGCTATCAGCCGTCTTCAGCCAGGATAGCTTGACTCCAGTGGTGTAGTGAGATATAATGAAATTAAGAAAAACATGCCACTGGTTGGCAGTATAATATAACTAAAATGGAAGAGTAGCCTACTAGGCTAATGGATATGCTGCAGAGATGACTGAAATTCAGTGGAAAGTGTGTAACATACTCATGTGACTAGTCTGTCCCAACATAAGGGCCAAGGGAGTATCTGCCAGGTAGAGCACCTGCCTTCAGTGTCTTCCATGTTTATTAGCTGGGATAGGCAGGGAGACCACAAGGATTAAGCCGCAGGCAGTGCCGATCAATCTAGGTTGCAGTATCAAAGTGCACATAATATTACAATTGTATGCCAATAGTACACTATTTATGCTGGTGATGACACAAAATGGCCTTGCTGGATAAATACCCCATCTGCATATCACAATGTACCACCTATGAAAGGTCACTGAATGCTTAAACGATGAAATACTGCAAAGGCCTCAGTAGTGCAGACTGTTCTGAACCTCTTCCAAAGTCATTTTGGTGTGTTAATAATACAGTGGGAATTATGTACTTGATAGTGGGGTTTTAATGAGTAGACTAACCATGCCAGCACAATAATTATCAGTGGGATAAGGTCCCTGTTGTATTCTTCCAATTGGTACATTCCTTTCCCCCCTTTTTACCCTTCCATGTTGGTATGTTCCGCCAGAGCTTGCCTTAGAATGTTGGCATCTCTCAGGCTGTTCTGGAGAGTGGGTGACAGAATAAAGTCTGCTCTTACCTTCTTCTGCTTCAAGGATCTTCTTTATAACACTGGCGACGATACCGGTGTAGGGAGCCGTGCTGTCACCTCCCCTTTCAGTACTCTCTCCATTTGCTTCGGTTTGAGCGTGAATTTTTGTACTTCGGAGGAGAAGATTTTCCACTGATGTTGTTGAGGTGACGGTTGCTTAGTCCTCGGTGCCCGGTACTGTGTTGATGGTCGTGCGGTTATGCTGCAGAGGTGAAGGTCAGGTGGAGAACACCTGTCCCCACATCAGCTGCCCAGGAGTCCAGGGAAGTGTGAGTACGGCTGTGGGGTCGTGGTTTCGCCACACTGGAAGAGTCATCTTCGTCTAATCAACAGCGGTCCGTTGGAGGTTGACTCTAGCAAGTTCCTGTGGTGCTAGTAAAATTGTCACTGCGGAGGGACCTTAGTTCTGGTCCCTGTTTTGCCTACAGTGCCCAAAGCGGTACAAAAGGGGGTGGTGAAGGACGGAGCATCTGAACCAATCAAACACTCACACCCAGTCAACAGATCTGGGTTTAATCCATCACCGTTCTTTAGCCCACTCTGCCACCCCAGGTCCGACATGGCCATATGCAAATCAGTCTGACCCTGTGCCTCATGGGAACAGTCCGGCCCAAACTGCCAAGCCATGCCTTCCCTGGACCGGGATCAAGCTTCCTAGGACCGGTTTCTGGCATTACAGCGGTCTTCAGCCAGGCTTGCTTGAATCCAGTGGCAAAGTGAGCAAGGGACTCACGTCTGAGCATACCCTGCCAACTTATGGCGAACAAAGCGGTACAAAAGGGGGTGGTGATGGACGGAGTATCTGAACCAATCAAACACTCACACCCAGTCAACAGATCTGGGTTTAATCCATCACCATTCTTTAGCCCACTCTGCCACCCCAGTTCAGACATGGCCATATGCAAATCAGTCTGATCCTGTGCCTCATGGGAACAGTCCAGCCCGAACTGCCAAGCCATGCCTTCCCCGTGCCCGGCGATGGAGTGGAAAGGGTTCGGTCAGCAGGTACTGAGTGTATCTGGTGAGACTTTCTGTCATGATTCCCAGTAGCATGTGACGGCGTATCAGTTGCTGGCAGTACTGCGAATGGCGTTGAGGCGTTTGGGCAAGGATCCAGCTAGGTATGGTATGCATTTTTTTCGCATTAGCCTGGCAACGGCGGCAGCACGCTTGGGATGGTCCTGGGATAGGATACGACAGATTGGGAGGTGGAGATCTCGCTGCTGCGAGCTCTATGTGCCACAATGAGTACAGTTCGAAAAGGGGAGGTACCAGTGACGGTTGTTGGTGTATTTTGTGGGGGCAGTTTGTATTAACACTTGTTTTCCTTCGTGGTTGCGTTGGGGGCCCAGGAGTCAAGACGGTTACCTGGATTGTAGGGCACTTGTTTGTACATTGGACATTGAAGCACGCGGACAGGCAGGTATACGGCCGTAGCCTGAGCCTGCGCAGCAGCCACCATGAGGTTCATTGGTGGGGGAAGAGCGGGATGCGCTGGGGAGCGTTGTTGCCCTGGCTTACAAAGAAAGTGGAACAAAGAGACTGCCCGGACATGTTGGTAATTCATCTGGGTGATGAAAATGACTTGATAAAGCAGTCTGGTGTGTCCCTGTTACATTTGATGCAATGTGATTTGGATGCCATGAAGGGCAATCTTGCAGGCGCATGTATTGTTTGGACAGAGTTTGTGCCGAGGAAAATCTGGAGGTAAGCGCTAAAGCCAACTGCGCTTGAGAAAGTGCAAAGGAAATTGGACTTCGCAATGAGAGTTTTTTGTTGGAAGGCAGGTATCAAAGTGATTGCACATGTGGGGTTGCGGCTGGAAGAGCCACTTCTTTTCCGCGAAGATGGAGTGCACCTTTCGCACATTGGCAATGCATTACATGATGGAAATGAGGGATGGTATCAGTAAACAATGGAATGAGTCCATTTGGTGCCGCCAGGTTTGAGGGCAATAGGTGCACTTAACATTGGGGTGGGGCAGGTAACCGCCCAACGGGGGTTCCCTAGTTGGCAGACTGTGGAGGGGTGGGGAGTCTATGATGGGCATACTCACCCCCAGGGGAGGGGGATACAGGTGCGTGATGGGGGTGCGGGATGCAAGAGTGCGATGGCTGGAGATGCTGGAGGAGGTTGAAAGATAAGTATGGAAGTGAATGGAAGAAGGGAGGAGATCGCTGAGTGAAGCGGGAGAGAATAATTTGAGTGTGGGAATGGATGATAGATGAAAGACATGACGTTTGGGGTTGTTGATAAGTTATTGATGTTTTGGTTTATTTGTTGTTGTCAACCCTGTCCTAATAAATGGCCTTTTACGCTAACATCAGCGTTGGAGATGTTATTGCGCCATGCGGCCCACCGGGGAAGTGGGGTAGAAAGACCAGCCTTCCCCCGGGGGTTCGCGCAAGCCCAGAGGACAGGGCTGAGTGTAGGGCTAGGGGGTTGGGTTAGGGGTGGGGTTAAGTGTAGGGTTTAAAGAGGGAAGGGGAGGAGTGTTCAGCCTCTTTCTACCCTCAGCTAGGGAAGGGTCATTAACAAATAATTGATCTGCCTGCCCACCCTACATGTTACAGGAGAGGAGAACGTGTTAAGTACCCGGCAGAGCGTGCCAGTTTAGGAAGGGTTGATGTTTGGGTTATGCAGGACTGTTGAAGGGATGGGAGTCGATGACGGGCATACTCACCCCCCCGGGAAGGGGGATACAGGTGCATGATGGGGGTGCAGGATGAAAGAGTGCGATGGCTGGAGATGCTGGAGGACGTTTAAATATAATTGTGGAAGCGAATGGAAGAAGGGAGGAGATCGCTGAGTGAAGTGTGAGAGAATAACTGGAGTGTGGGAATGGATGATGGATGAAAGACATGACTTTTGGGGTTGTTGATAAGTTACTGATGTTTTGGTTAATTTTTTGCTGTCAACCCTGTACTAATAAATGGCCTTTTATGCTAACATCAGCTTTGGAGTGGTTACTGCGCGAGCAGGTGTGCCGGTATCTGCACTCAAAGTCCCGGCTCAGCAGGTTGCCACCTTCCTCCACTGCCACGGTACACACGCTTCCACAGCGTTTGCAGCAAGTGCACTCAAGCCCTACACAGTAGAGCGCCCAATGGGGGGTTATGGCAGAGCAGCCTCGTCAACAGCGGGGGGAACCAATAACAACGAGGGGGGCCCTCTAAATGTGTGCTGCTGGAGGTCTGATCGAGCACATCCGCTCAGTCGGTCATCTCGGCTCCGCCAGCAGCTCCAAAAATATCTTAAAACTAATAAAACACTCTGAAATTAAAGGTTACTAACCTACATCCTCTTTCTAAGATTCTCATACTGTAAAACATTTGTGGTGCCATCATTCATCACAATCAAGATACTCCATGAAGTAGTCCACGGGTTGCCTGTTGAGCTACATTTAGCCTGACAAAATATCAATCATGGATTGACACTATTAAAAAGAAACCAAGTAAGTTTTAGAGGCTAGTGTGTCTGAAAATATAATAGCAAAACACACAAGATGATGGACGGAATGTTGCACAATGGCAAAACATTCACCCTTGGTTACAGATCTGGGTTTAATCCATCGTTATTTTGCTCACCAAGCCACCCCAGTTCAGACATGGCCATATGCAAATCAGTATTGACCCTGTGCCTCATGGGAACAGTCCTGCCCGAACTACCAAGCCATGTCTTCCCTGGACCGGAATTAAGCATCCTATGACCGGTTTCTGGCTATCAGCCGTCTTCAGCCAGGATAGCTTGACTCCAGTGACGTAGTGAGGACGGGACCCACGTCTGGCCATACCCTTCCCACATAGGGTGAATAGCAAAACACACAAGATGATGGACGGAATGTTGCACAATGGCAAAACATTCACCCCCAGTCACAGATCTGGGTTTAATTCATTGTTATTTTGCTCACCAAGTCACCCCAGTTCAGATGTGGCCATTTGAAAATCAGGCTTGACCCTGTACTTCATGGGAACAGTCCAGCCCGAACTGCCAAGCCATGTCTTCCCTGGACCGGAATCAAGCATCCTAGGAACGGTTTCTGGCTATCAGCTGTCTTCAGCTAGGATAGCTTGACTCCAGTGGCTTAATGAGCACGGGACCCACATCTGGGCATACCCTTCCCACATAGGGTGAATAGCAAAACACACAAGATGATGGACGGAATGTTGCACAATGGCAAACCATTCACCCCCAGTTACAGATCAATCCATCGTTATTTTGCTCACCAAGCCACCCCAGCTCAGACATGGCCATATGCAAATCAGTCTTGACCCTGTTCCTCATGGGAACAGTCCAGCCCGAACTGCCAAGCCATGTCTTCCCTGGACCAGAATCAAGCATCCTAGGACCAGTTTCTGGCTATCAGCCGTCTTCAGCCAGGATAGCTTTACTCCAGTGGCGTGGTGAGCACGGGACCCACGTCTGGGCATACCCTTCCCACATAGGGTGAATAGCAAAACACACAAGATGATGGACGGAATGTTGCACAATGGCAAAACATTCACCCCCAGTCACAGATCTGGGTTTAATCCATTGTTATTTTGCTCACCAAGCCACCCCAGTTCAGACATGGCCATATGCAAATCAGTCTTGACCCTGTGCCTCATGGGAACAGTCCAGCCCGAACTGCCAAGCCATGTCTTCCCTGGACCGGAATCAAGCATCCTAGGACCGGTTTCTAGTGATCAGCCATCTTCAGCCAGGATAGCTTGACTCCAGTGACGTAGTGAGAACGGGACCCACGTCTGGGCATACCCTTCCCACATAGGGTGAATAGCAAAACACACAAGATGATTGACGGAATGTTACACAATGGCAAAACATTCACCCCCAGTCACAGATCTGATATGGGTTTAATCCATTGTTATTTTTCTCACCAAGCCACCCCAGTTCACACATGGCCATATGCAAATCAGTCTTGATCCTGTGCCTCATGGGAACAGTCCAGCCCGAACTGCCAAGCCATGTCTTCCCTGGACCGGAATCAAGCATCCTAGGAACGGTTTCTGGCTATCAGCCGTCTTCAGCCAGGATAGCTTGACTCCAGTGGTGTAGTGAGATATAATGAAATTAAGAAAAACATGCCACTGGTTGGCAGTATAATATAACTAAAATGGAAGAGTAGCCTACTAGGCTAATGGATATGCTGCAGAGATGACTGAAATTCAGTGGAAAGTGTGTAACATACTCATGTGACTAGTCTGTCCCAACAGAAGGGCCAAGGGAGTATCTGCCAGGTAGAGCACCTGCCTTCAGTGTCTTCCATGTTTATTAGCTGGGATAGGCAGGGAGACCACAAGGATTAAGCCGCAGGCAGTGCCGATCAATCTAGGTTGCAGTATCAAAGTGCACATAGTATTACAATTGTATGCCAATAGTACACTATTTATGCTGGTGATGACACAAAATGGCCTTGCTGGATAAATACCCCATCTGCATATCACAATGTACCACCTATGAAAGGTCACTGAATGCTTAAACGATGAAATACTGCAAAGGCCTCAGTAGTGCAGACTGTTCTGAACCTCTTCCAAAGTCATTTTGGTGTGTTAATAATACAGTGGGAATTATGTACTTGATAGTGGGGTTTTAATGAGTAGACTAACCATGCCAGCACAATAATTATCAGTGGGATAAGGTCCCTGTTGTATTCTTCCAATTGGTACATTCCTTTCCCCCCTTTTTACCCTTCCATGTTGGTATGTTCCGCCAGAGCTTGCCTTAGAATGTTGGCATCTCTCAGGCTGTTCTGGAGAGAGGGTGACAGAATAAAATCTGCTCTTACCTTCTTCTGCTTCAAGGATCTTCTTTATAACACTGGCGACGATACCGGTGTAGGGAGCCGTGCTGTCACCTCCCCTTTCAGTACTCTCTCCATTTGCTTCGGTTTGAGCGTGAATTTTTGTACTTCGGAGGAGAAGATTTTCCACTGATGTTGTTGAGGTGACGGTTGCTTAGTCCTCGGTGCCCGGTACTGTGTTGATGGTCGTGCGGTTATGCTGCAGAGGTGAAGGTCAGGTAGAGAACGCCTGTCCCCACATCAGCTGCCCAGGAGTCCAGGGAAGTGTGAGTATGGCTGTGGGGTCGTGGTTTCGCCACACTGGAAGAGTCATCTTCGTCTAATCAACAGCGGTCCGTTGGAGGTTGACTCTAGCAAGTTCTTGTGGTGCTAGTAAAATTGTCACTGCGGAGGGACCTTAGTTCTGGTCCCTGTTTTGCCTACAGTGCCCAAAGCGGTACAAAAGGGGGTGGTGAAGGAAGGAGCATCTGAACCAATCAAACACTCACACCCAGTCAACAGATCTGGGTTTAATCCATCACCGTTCTTTAGCCCACTCTGCCACCCCAGGTCCGACATGGCCATATGCAAATCAGTCTGACCCTGTGCCTCATGGGAACAGTCCAGCCCAAACTGCCAAGCCGTGCCTTCCCTGGACCGGGATCAAGCTTCCTAGGACCGGTTTCTGGCATTACAGCGGTCTTCAGCCAGGCTTGCTTGAATCCAGTGGCAAAGTGAGCAAGGGACTCACGTCTGAGCATACCCTGCCAACTTATGGCGAACAAAGCGGTACAAAAGGGGGTGGTGATGGACGGAGTATCTGAACCAATCAAACACTCACACCCAGTCAACAGATCTGGGTTTAATCCATCACCATTCTTTAGCCCACTCTGCCACCCCAGTTCAGACATGGCCATATGCAAATCAGTCTGATCCTGTGCCTCATGGGAACAGTCCAGCCCGAACTGCCAAGCCATGCCTTCCCTGGCCCGGAATCAAGCTTCCTAGGACCTGTTTCTGGCATTACAGCCATCTTCAGGCAGGCTTGCTTGAATCCAGTGGCAAAGTGAGCAAGGGACTCACGTCTGAGCATACAGTGCCCAGCGGTGAACCATGACCATCACTGCTTCACGGAGTTCAGTGGAGTAATCCAGCTAAGTTCGTCTTTGCTCCGTTCCAGGTGAGGTCATTGGTTGTAATGCTGTGTGTATCCGCAACAGTGCCAGCAGTGCTTCACGTCCTTTCTGATCTGTGCCTGGTTCCTGAGGTGTGCTCTGTTTCGTTCCTTGAGGTGATCAGTGTCTGATTGTTCCGCAATGCTTCATGAGCCTTCGGTCTTCCAGTGCTGACAGCCGACTGCTTCTCTATGGCCATCGATTTTGCCTACTGTTCCGTCTGACGTCCTGATCCCCTCGTCCTATTTCGGACCTCCGTTCATCAGTTTCCTCTCAGAGTGGCCCGACGGACAACGTTAGCAGTTCCTCCGGCACCCAATTGTCCACATTTTGCCTCTGTGCGCCACTCGTCAGTTCCTGACAGGGCACAGCTTCTCATTCTTCCGGAGTTCCAGTCATTCAGAGCGCCGCACGTCAATTCCCCTCAGAGTGCTCCTCGTCAGTTTCCCGGCACACCAGCTGCTGTACAACCGGTCCTATCTTCCGGTTTTCTTTCTCCCTGTTTTCAGTTCTGCCATACCACGATCGTCTCTTCCAGTGGACAGTTTCTTCAACCACAACACATCTGGTGAAGCCTTCATACCTCCAGGCAAGAGTTTTACTTCACACCCGGTACTTACCAAGATCCACAGTCTTCCCCACTGTTTCATGGCCACTATCAGGACACATAGAAGAGTACTGCACCTTCCTGGTACATTTCCCCAAGAGCGTTATTCTTTACAACTGTTATCTCCCCTAACTCCCCTACTTACTCATGCACGGTGTGTGCACCTCTACACGGTGATACGCACACCTTCTTCATAGTATTGCTCTGGCGTATTTTCTGGTTAATTCACAAGCAAGGTTTATTGTACTTTCTTGCATTCACAATTCCTTAAGTGGAACTTCTGCATTTAAGTTTGGTGTTTCTGAGGTTATTTGTGATTACTAGTTCCATTACATGCATAGTTTATGCATCTATTGTAGGAGTTTGTAATGTATGGTGCTTACTGAGTTCTGCTTTACAAGCAAAGTCTTACTGCATGTTTTTAGG
Source organism: Lissotriton helveticus (assembly GCF_964261635.1). NCBI lineage: Eukaryota > Metazoa > Chordata > Amphibia > Caudata > Salamandridae > Lissotriton > Lissotriton helveticus. The sequence goes on from NC_136057.1 coordinate 2,094,768,618, forward strand.
GTTGTAAATGTATTAGAATCTATTGGGGTTGGTAATGCACACAATTAGCCTCTCAGTTTTCTGGTAGTTTTTTTTAGTTTCCATTTTTCAAGGTTCCTTATAGTCATCATCCTTCTGGACAGGATCCTTAGTGCGGCCCTCCCTTAGCAAAGTATACATATTTTCTATCTGCCCTTTTACCTGTATATTATCTTAGACATTGGTAGAACTGTTAGCCTTTGTGTGCCACGGTACCTCTGAGTAAACTTGGTTGTGAGCACTTACACTGTACCCCTTCGTTCGTCCTTAGCCTTTAGGGAACATTTCCCCTTACCCTCCTCCACGGCTGCTTTGTCCATGAGTCAACCACCATCATTTTTAAATGAGATTGGGGATCCTGAAATCCATTGGCAGGATTGGATTAATCTGTTTGATTCCTACCTTATTGCCATGGGGGGAGGGGGGGAATTCTCTGCTGTTCGTAAACAACATGTCCTGTTGCACAACATTGGTGTTCAAGGCAGGAAAATATACGATACCCTACCTGATCCCAAGCTAGAAGATGATGAGGTTGATTTAGATGTTTTCAAAATCACTCTTTTGAAGTTGGAAATTCACTTTGGGGACAAAGTAAACGTTGACCTAGAAAGGCACAAGTTCTTTACTCGAGTGCAGGGCAAACAAGAGTCGGTTAGCAATTACATCGCGGCTCTCAGAGGTCTAACTCAAATTATGTGAGTTTGGGGAACTGAACGATTCCCTTATCAGGGATCAGTTAGTTAGGTGTACCCACAATCGTCGCATTAGAGAGAAGCTCCTTTCTAAAAACCCATCCTTGAAGGAAGCCATTAGTATGGCACTATCTATTGAACACACTGCTGAGTGCATTTTAGAAATGAACCCACCCAAAGAACCGGTCTGTAGTGTAGTTAATACCCAAGGGTACCAGGATGACAACAATGATAGTGAGATTTTTGAAGTCAAGGCAAGAGAAGTCAAGACAGAAAAACCTATGAGTGTAACTGAAGGGTTGAAATGTTTTAGGTGTGGCAGCAGTAACCACCTTGCGAACAATGTTCTTTGCACTGCCCGCAATGCAACATGTATGAAATGAAACAGGAAGGGACACTTTGCAAGAGTGTGCAGAGAGGGGGATAATAACCAGGTAAAACTAGTTGGCAACGGAGAGGAACACTCTCCTCGGTACGTATTTCATGTGAAAAATGTGGATGTGAAGACTTCAAAGGGTGATACTTTGCAACATTTGTATCCTGAATGTACCATTTTCTTGAACAAAAAATCTTTGGTTGTTTACGCAGATTCTTGTTCTCCATTTACGATGATTAATCTACATGAGATGGATGATCTCTTTAGTATTTCAAGTCTTAATGTGTTAGATGCATCTCCTAGTAGTTATGCTGGGGAACCCATACACCTGGTGGGCATGATAGAGATGGGAATAGAATTCAGAGGAAGGTCCACCAGTGGGTTGGTTTATATTGTAAAAGATGGGTCAAATCTATTAGGCTGGCACTATTTAAAAGAGCTAGGAATAGTGCTTGATCCAAATAATGTAGATCAAGTTTGTCTGAGTAGTAGTAATTAGATCTTGCACGTGCTTTTATCAGACATTGTTGGGTGGATTTGTAAGGCTGTGGAATGTAAAGGCGAGCATGTCAAAGCATCCGGAGGTGATATTGTACCTAGTCTCTGAGATTGGTAATATGCTTTCTAGCGTATTTTCAGGTCAACCTGTTTAGGAGCTAATTGATATGGAAATGTACTTTTGTGACCTATGAACCTTCGCTACCCTGTTTATACTTGTTGTTGTTCTTGCCGTCAATGTCCTTGCCAGTGGTGGATGCCCCTATTTTTTCCCCTTTCTTGTTTCTCTATAACTGTTTTGCAGGCTTTTCCAGGTTGTATGCTGGTTCTACGATGACCCTCCTCTGACATAATTTGTTTTCCTTTCATTCGTTGGCTATGGGAGATGTGTTGTATTCTTCCTTTTAGCTTACATATCCAATTGGTACATTCCTTTCCCCCTTTTTACCCTTCCATGTTGGTATGTTCTGCCAGAGCTTGCCTTAGAATGTTGGCATCTCTCAGGCAATTCTGGAGAGTGGGTGACAGAATAAAGTCTGCTCTTACCTTCTTCTGCTTCAAGATTCTTCTTTTATAACAGTCTCTTTATGTATTCTTGTGTTCGTGAGGGTACCATGGCAACACACCTATTTATGTTTCTGCTCTCATCGGACAATGCCATACTTGCACAAAGTTTTGGATGCAGTTTGCATGCAAGCACATTAACTACCACCTTCGTATCCCTTGACCAACATGGTGGCCACTAACAAGGTAACCTTACTCCCTCTACATTTCCACTCTCATGGGACAATAAAAGTTGTGTGTATGGTTTTGGGCAGAGTTTGAATACTTGAATATTCTCTATTAGCAATTGTCTTACTTGACAAACATAGTGACTTCAAGTAAAACAACGGCAATATGATAGTCCTCTTGTTATGCTGATGCCTGCTGCTATGCTGAGTGCTATTTAATTACGCCCCTTACTTGGCGTGCACTCCTGACTTCACACGGAGATGGACATTACGTTCCGGGTAAGATGGTCCTTGAATATTGTATTATTGTCTGCAAAAAGGCAGTGTGTTTTGTTAGGCACCGCATTCATATAAAAAGGGGTTTTTCTTTTTAACAAGTTTCCTTTTCAGCGGTGCAGCTGTCAAAGCTGGGTTAGTTTTATATATTCCTCAATGCACAGGAGTTAGTATGCTAGTCAGAAGAGAATGGTTGCTGGAAAGAAGTCTGCCTTAGTGTGCATTGTGTTTGACAAGTTCAGCGGAGGTACTGATTTTGTTCCTATTGATTGTGAGACTCCTTTTTTCTTTTAGTTACGTTACTGATTTTCCCCTATCTAGGTTGGAAAGACAAGATTTATTTGGGTTATCTGTGCTCGTTCAGTGACTAAAGGCTGTGTATTATTTTCCCATCGACAGCAAAGGCTCTGCTGTGATTGGCTGACTGACCTGAGGGGTCGCACCAGGATTGGTGCGGTGTCACCATAGAGTCATGCTGTCATTGGTTGGTTGCTATTGAAGTTGTCCTGTGATATACTTACCTTTGGAATACCAGTGGTGGGATTGGTTGCTGTTCACTTATTTCTTTTGTTTTGGATCATTTTGAGCAGCAATAATGGATGCTGTGTTTGGGAAGCCTAAAGCTCCTTGTGTACCTGCTACGGAGGGACAGAATATTTCCCCAGACGGCTCGCCTGCATATGAAACATTGATGGATGTTGGGCATTATACCTGTACCTGGATTTGTGATTGGCATGAATATACTTCTGGTGACACTTTTACCATCTACTCATACGACAGCGATTCGCCCCAGAGACTGTGACATTGAAGTGACGAATGGAACAAACATACCTTGTGACTCTAGATTGGACCTCCCCCGCTGCCTGCCCCTATGTTATAGTCCTTGAGAACATTCCTAAGCAAACGACCACTCAGGTAGAAACCAAGGATCAGCTTATTACCAAAGCATGTCACTGGATCAGTAAACACAGGGGGTAGAGAGGAGCTATTACCGTGTATTCTAATGGCAAGACGGGTGGCATGGGTAGGGAATGCTTAGAAAATCTTCCAGGGGGACTGTGTGATTGTTCATTTGAACACGCACCATCTGATTTACCAACTGCTGGGGCGTTTACCCGATACAGCTACTCAGCAAACCCAGATGCTTGCACTGCCACTCGTTTTTTTTCTACCGACCGGAAAAACCCTTTAACACGGGCCAACCATACTCAATCTTACATAGAAAAAACGATCACGATACCCCTCGTCGTGCCCCAGGCTGCTCTCTTTCTGACCTCCCCATTAGCAACCGCTTTAGCCCCCTAACAGATCTGGACGGGTGGGATTGACAGGGTGGGGGGAACGGGACCAATATTAAACTACTTCAAAGTGCCAGGGACCTGGGGGCCTAATTTCCCTTAATCTCCTGTGGCAACTTCCAACAATATGGCCACCTCTAGCAAACATGTCAAACTAGTCACCTGGAATATTGCCGGACTAAGGTCCAAAATGTCTAATCCAGATTGGTTAGCAATCATTCATTAATACAACCTGGTTTGTCTCCGGGAAACATGAGAAATAGGTCCAATCTATCTAGGCGGATATCGCTCTTTTTATACTCCAGCCCCCCCCCCCCCCTTCTGCCTCTGGATGTGCCAAGTGAGGTATTCTAACCTTGTTAAAAAACACTTTAGAATTAGCAGTCTTATCCTGTTCTAATGTCTCTCCCTATTATCATTTACTTTATTTAAAAGAACTAAGTTGTGATACTATTCCCCTAATTAATTATTATAATAACCACTTTCATGGAAATATGAAAGAGATTGCTGATATGTTAGAAAAAGAGACGTTAATAATTCTTTAAGAGTCTTAACTGTGGGTAGGTGACTTTAACACACACTGCTGTACCTTACCATATAAAACATCATGCAGTACCTTTAACGATCTAGGTGACTCAACTCCCAATTTTGTACAGGATGCGTATGGTGATGCTCTGAATAGATTATTCTTTATTAATAATTTGGAAATTATAAACCCCATTGATCCTAGTTCTGGTTTTCCCAAGCACACCTTAAGATCATCCAGCCTGGGTTCAACTCTAGACTATCTATTGATTTCTTCACCTCTGAGCAAATCTACTTTTAACACTGTAGTCATGCCATATGGATTTAGTGACCACCACGCTATAATTACTAATCTTGTATGGAGAGGAAGTCCTCCAGAGCATTTAAGACACATTAACCCAGAGATAGCAAGAAAAAATGGGATAATTCTAAATTCGGAAATTATAGAGAAAGGGAAACTTATTACAGAGGCGGTCAGTAATAGTCTTGATGACATTAGGATCTATCTAGCAGTTACCCCTGACCCAATACCAACAATACAAGCCTTTGAGAGGATAGTATCAGATGCAAAAAAGTTACTAACTAGGGAAAGAAGAACCCCTAACATTTCAGGTCCTAAATAGTTTGACCAGTCCTGGGAGAAACTCCATCAAGTGTCTCTCTCAAAAAAACCTAGGGATTTTTGGAGAGTCAATAATGCCCCATTTCCTAAATCTCCTGAAGATCCAGGTATCGCGTGCCAGGTGGATGAGGATTCTTGGATCACACATTTTTCCTTTATTTTTCATTCTCAGACAGAGGGGTTGGCTAGTCAGTTATCATCAAATAGTCACTCTATAACTTTGCCTTTGTCTTTTAAGCTTCAGGAAACTAGATTGGCCCTCTCACAGTCCTCTACCAACAGAGCCCCTGGTCCAGATGGCACTCCAGTAGTTTTCGTCCAGGAGCACCCAGACATGTGGGGGCCGGTGCTCACTAATGTTTTTAATGTAATTGCCATAGTGGGCCCACACAAATTGTGGAAGGCGTCTATTATTGTGCCAATTCATAAGAAAGGAGGCGATGCCCAGCCCAAAAACTATTGCCCAATTTCCCTAGATAGCACTGCCAAATTGATTGGTCGCGTTTTACTCAACAGACTTGAGGAATGGGCCACTGACAACAACATAATGAGCCCAGTAGAATAGGGGTTCAAAAAGGGGAGTGGCACCCAAGATCAAAGCCTCAACCTGACCCTATTAATGGCCAAGTATACCAAAGTAAAGCAGGAGAAATTGTACTTGGCATTCATAGACTTTTCAGCAGCATTCAACTGCGTAGCCCACCACCACCTCTGGGAAGTAATGGCAGAAATGGGTATTGGCGATGCAATAACCACCTTTATTAGACAGCTTTATTCTTCTGCACCAGCATCTGTGCGCTATGGAAATCAGGGTGAGTGCTCCAGGTCATTCCCAATCTTGAGGGGAGTGCGCCAGGGGTGTGTTCTTGCCCCATTCCTTTTTTCCATCTATACGAATGGGGTAGAAAACCCCCTGTTGAGCTCTACCCCAGAAGCTCCATTGATTAAGAACATGTGCACCCCAATTCTGCTATACGCAGACAATGCTTTTCTAATTGCCCGTACTGGCCGAGCCCTACAACTATTGGGTACATATGTAATTTACATGAATAGTTTAGGCTTAAAAATAAATGAGACAAAGTCTTTTCTCTTAATAACTGGACATAGAGAGAGGAGGGTCCCACACTTCTACATAGAACATCGTGAAATAGCCCATACAGATAATTTTTTGTATCTCGGGATAACCTTTGAGAGACAACTATATTAGTCTAATATGATCAAAACCAGGGGCCTAGCACTGGAGAAAAGCATAATAGCACTCAATTCCTTTACAAAGAAAATGGGTGTGAAGCCCCTTGGAATGATCAAAAAGGTTTACTCTGCCAATTCAATAAAGTGGCAACCTACGGAGCAGGAATCTGGGGATATACTAACACCCATTCTCTCCAGACTATTGAAAATTCCTTTTGGAAGAGACTCATTGGCCTCTCAGTTAGCTGTTCCAATTTTCTATGTCATGTCCAGTTAGATGTCCCGTATGTAGACAACATAATTAGCCTGGCACCCATATTGCCGTGGCACTCTATCTGGAGAAGAACTTCAGTAAACCTTACACAGAGACTAATAGAAGACTGTCTCATGCTGGAACACGCCCTAGGAAACCCATGGTCATTATACATTAAAAACAGTCTCACCTCTCTTGGTTTAGGTCGATTATTTACATCTCCTATAAACTGCACTATTGTATAAAAAAAATATATATTATTTTTTAACCAAAGGCTTTGAAGCTTTCCAAACTAAATTCCTCGAAAGCACCTGTAAAACTATATCTAGAGTGCCCTATTGAACAGGATGGCGCCCCGGGATATTTATCTCTTGTGATTTATTCTGGTACGGTTTCGCCTTATTCATTCTATGTTTTCCTATCCGGCTGGGACCTATTCCTTATTGACCTGCCACCCTGCCCATGTGATGGTTCGTCCCCCATTCAAATTTACATATCATATTCTTCTACAAATTTTATAAAGCGCACCGCAAAAGATTTATCTGGGAGCTAATGAGTAAATATCTTTTTACTCAATGTCGCCCAGCGTAAATGTATTTACAATCACTACCCAATGAATTAGTATGTTATACTGGGGCTTTATATCATGAAAGAGGTGGCTGGACCACTCTGCTTCATGAATTACGAAATATGTATTTTAATTCTGTTTTTAAATTCAATGTCTGTCATCAAATTACTGTTACTACTTTTATCATGAACGTTGTTGTTTTCACTATTTACCTGTATATTGTGCATTTTGTACTTTTATGATCTTAAGAAATTTAAGTATCAAATAAAGTAATTTGACTGACTGACTGACAGGGGCTTTCAGTTTCCTTTAAAGGATTCCTTTAACATTAGAAAGATAGCTTTCCTGAGACAAACAATGAATGAGAGAAAGCCACTACCTAGATCGAGGCAGTTTGATGCATTGAATGCATGGGTTTGAATAGCTACAGAGAAAGAAAAAGAAGAAACAGGTTAACAGTTTGTTTAGTGGTTAGAAGGCAAGAGGGATAATCTGGAAAGATGCTTGAGAGAATATGGTAGAGGGAGTAAAAGTTTTCCTTGCAATATGTAAGAAACAACAGACAAAAGAAAGCTGATGAGAGTGACAGAGAGAAGCACAACAAAGAACAGGATTCAGAAGGGGAGGATCCGTTTTTAAATGGTCTTTTAAATTCTAGACCTCCTTCATACATCAATGGTATACAGAGACAAGTACAGGTGTCTGCAGTTTTACGTGACATGGGTAAACTTTGAGAAGGCAAAAGTGTACAGGCACAGGGTTTTACCATGTTTGCAGTAATAGGTATTAGTGCTGCGAGTGGCCCTGAGAATACATTGGCAGCTTTGCCGTACAGAGTACAAGTAGAGATAATATTGCTATCCCAACTCCTGTTTCCACTGACATATCTGCTACTGTCTCTGCTGAGTCTCCTACAATGGGGTAGATGAATATTGGAATTTTAAAGAAAGAATTTGGAGCAATCTTACAGGGAATAGTTGATTGCAAAATATTATAATGTCATATCATGTAGACAAAATGAGATATCTGATCAGAGAAGCAGCAAGATATGCTAATGAAGCACATGATAAACCTGAGGATTCAGCTGAGGAATATGAGGTTGCTATCAGGAGAGTAAGGGATTTAGAGAGGAATTATAAAATGAGTGTAAGTGAAGCAGAGATAATAGAATTGAATTTAGTGACTATGCAAGCTCACATTAAGGATTTAGTTGCGAAAACTAGAGTATGAAGAGACTTGAAGTAAGTTGCCACTAAAAAAGGGTAAAGATAATGGTGAGGAAGGCAACACTGATCGTAGGAGATTCAAATCTAGAGACAGGGAAGTACATGGAGGGAATTATGTGCATTGGACTAGGAGTGATCTTGATGGCTTCATGACAAATTTTCCAAAATTGAGAGAGGAATCTGGCATATGGTACAAGGAGTTTCACCGATTAGTAACAATTTCGAAAATGCTTTGGATTGATTTGGATATGTTATTTGAAATTGTATTTCCTAGTGATTTATATATAGAATGTAAATCTGCTGTTGCATGGCCGATTGAGGAACCAGCTAGAGTCGCACAATGTTCCAACTGAGATACTTTGTTTTCTCTTCCAACCGAATAAATCTTTCGCCTTTTACAAGGCTCCAACTGAGGTGATTGCTGACAAATATAGAGTGATGATTTGAAAAAGCCACAGAAAGAAGTGAACTGGGAACAGATCATGAGAACTACACAAGAGCTGAAGGAGTTAGTGCATGCTTCTTATTAGAGGCTTATTCAGATATGAAGCAAGTACAGTAGAGTTGTGGAGCCAGAGAAAGAAGATGTTCATGGATTTGTATCCAATTTTGTTTTGGGTTTGTGTCCTGACCTTAGTTTGCATATTCAGCTGAGAGTGATATGCGGGAAATCCAAGGGTATCAATGAGATCTTGAAATATGCTAAGAATTGCAGTGATTGTTTGATGCTTAACATGCTACATCAAAGAGAAGTTGATGCTTCCACAGACAAAGCAGAGACAGAGAAACAATGGAATCAGAAAATGGGGTCTGACTTAAATTTTGTGCCACCTGTGAATGCTGGAATAAATTAAGCGCCTCTCATCCAAGGTGTTAGGGTAGGGAATGAGATGTACTGACGCAGGTCCATAGAAGAGAGAATGTGAATAATTCTTGAGTGAGGGCGTATATTAATTTATTGAAGAACAGCACTGCTTTTTAATTTCTGCATTAAAATCGGGCACTGGAAGCACGAGTGAAGGCGAAATGCGAATCAAATCCATAATGACTTTGTTCCCCAGATGCAGCGAAACGCAAATCAGATGCAGACACGGTATTCTCCAGCCCAACCGACTTCTGTTCAGAATGTGCAAGATCAAGAGCAATTCCTACAAATATGCCTGTAGCTCCAGTGATTGCAGCAAACAAATGATGGACGGACTGCTGACAATGCAAACATTCTCCCCCAATCAAAAGATCTGGGTTAAATCCATCATTCTTTTGCCCACTTTGCCATCCCAGTTTGGACCCAGCCATATGCAAATCAGTCTTGACCCTGTGCCCCATGGGAACAGTCCGAACCGAACTGCTAGACCAGGTCCTCCCTGGACCGGAAACAAGCATCCTGGGACCGGTTTCAGGGTATGTCACCCTTCTTCAGCCAGGCTAGCTTGAATACAGTGGTACAGTGAGCAAGGGACCCATGTCTGGGCATACCCATACCACTTAGGGCGAAAAGTGTGACAGCAAACAAATGATGGACGGAATGCTGACAATGCAAACATTCTCCCCCTGTCAAAAGATCTGGGTTAAATCCATCGTTCTTTTGCCCACTACGCCACCCCTGTTTGGACCCAGCCATTTGCAAATGAGTCTTGACTCTGTGCCCCATGGGAACAGTCCAGACCGAACTGCTAGGCCAAGTCCTCCCTCCACCGGAAACAAGAATCTTGGGAGCGGTTTCAGGGTATGTCACCCTTCTTCAGCCAGGCTAGCTTGAATCCAATGGCACAGTGAGCAAGGGACATACCCCAGTTTGGACCCAGCCATATGCAAATCAGTCTTGACCCCGTGCCCCATGGGAACAGTCCAGCTACTGCTGTCAGATCCATCGTCCTGACCATTTTCATTTCCCGTTGGGTGTGGTAGCTCCCTGCATAACTCCCTCCATAATACAATGTCCTAGTTTTTCATCTTTCGGAAATTGTAAATTGTAAATTGATACTTGTATAGCCCGCTACTCACCCGCAAGGGTCTCAAGGCGCTTGTACAAATACCGCTGTGGAACCCATCCTGGCTTTCCCTGTGAGGTGTCCACTCCTGGGCACCCCCAAGGTGGAGGCCAGGCATCCTTAGCGTTGTGGGGGCCGTTGTGGAGATTAAGCAAGCTATTGCCCAGAGTTGCAGAGTGGGACTCCATGATTGGAATAGGCACCGAGGCGAGAATTATCAGGTCCGTGGAATTTTGAGCCCAAGACCCGCCGAGGCGGAGAATTGAACCCTGGTCCCGGGCTAGACCTCTGCATCAGGGTCTGCCACTCTAACCATTGAGCCACACTTCTCCGGACAAGCTTTCATAAACAATTCTTCAGCAAGAGACCACTCACCAACATCTCTTAGCCAACTTTCAAATGTTGGGGCCCGTTCACTCATCCAGCATTTAGCCACCCTCCATTTGTCCAACACCAGAATTAATTGTAGCACATTTATTAGCCATTTTCCGCTTCCTGGTTTGTGACACCAGCCCCAGAAGGCAATGCTCTGGCTTGTCCCCCACTGATAATTCCACCCCTATGCGTACCCTTGTTACTATATTAATCCAGTTCTGCCGTACGTCTGGACTTTCCCAAGCCAGGTGCATAAATCCCGATTGGGCCCTATGACATCTGGGACATTCAGGGGGACAGCTAGCATCTATACGATGGATCCTCACAGGGGTCATGTATACCCCCTGCAAGAAACTATAATGGAGCAGTTTTCATGCAGGGCATTACAGGAAACCTTACGTGTTAATGCACATACGTTTGCTCAGCTCTTCTCTGATAATGGAGCCTGCAGGTCCTTATTCCATGCATCCCATGTCTTAAGGGCTATGGATCCCGAGTCCACTCTCATGGCATTATATAGCAGCGATACTAGCCTACGCCCGCTGCCACACATCAATAGAACATCAAGAGTCTTGGTCGTCGGAGGCAGGTTTGGATAAGTGAGCCATGTAAACCTGACCAATTCCACAAGACCCGCATATTGGAGATACTCTCCCGTCTGTCTCAAATTAAACACTTCACACAATTGTTCGAAAGTAATGAAGGTGTCATTCACGCTAGGACCAGGCATCCGCCCTCCCTTCAATCCTGGAAGGACATGTGTCGCACTGGGGCTAACTGCCAGATAGATAACTCAGGGTGGAATAAAGCCCGCCCCAGCACCCGTTCCACACATTGTTGCCATAGGAATCAGTTTGTTTGACCATATATGGTAGTTCTCAACTCACACCTGCCCCTTCCATCAACATGATGGGTAGATTCTCTGGCTGCACCTGACCGCTAAGTGAAAAGTTTTCTCAATTGTCACCCTGATCCAACCACTGCACTGCTTGCTAAAGGTAAGCAGCATAATACTATAGTTCTAGCCCGGGTACCCCATCCCCCTTCCTCGTACCACTTAAAGAGGACCTGCAGTGCCACTCTGCAACGTTTCCTGGCCCAAAAGAGGGATATCAAGATTGAAATCAATGGTCGAAATACCTTCGTAGGGATATCACACAGTGTGTTTTGTAAGACATACAGAGATCTCGACAACACCACCAACGTTGCCACTGCTATTCTACCCAATAAAGACAGAGGTAACATGCTCCAGAATTCTACTGAATGCAACAAGGACTCAATTACCCTATTCATGTTCAATTGAAGTAGATTTGCATCCCTGTGTGCTACCTGCACACCCAGGTACCGAAAGTGGTCTATTTCCCATCTTAGTCCCAATTCAGGCAACTCCTCCAATCCATGTTTTCTTAAACCTGCTAGGGGAAACACCAATGACTTACGTCTATTAAGGCTAATCCCAAATATGTTGCAAACTGATCCAACAATTATGAGAATATCGGAGTCGCCTCACACAGCAATGCAACGTAAAACAAAGCGTCATCCGCATATAATGAGACAAGATGAATGCTATTCCCTATTGTATACCCCAGTGACCCACATCTTGTCTGACCCATACTGCCATTGACTCTGTGGCCAAGGCAAAAAGCAATGGAGACAGGGGGCAACCCAGTTGTTTGCCTCGCTCCTGTAACTATTGCACTGACCTAGCTTGTCCTAGTTGCACCCTGACAGCTGGTCTCGTATACAGTATTTTAACCCACCTACAGAATCGTGGTTCAACCCCTATGTCCTCAGTACTAGAACAGATATCCCCAGTTCCCCGTATCGAAATTCTCACACCAGGATAAAAGCCGCACTGATCCTCATGAACCAGACCCCCAATGTTCGGGCCCAACCTTTTGGCCAGTACATTACATAACATTTTCGCATCAGTGTTGATCATTGTCCTGTCTTTCCCCACCCGGTTTAAGGATCATACATATTTCACTGGTGCACATCATTGGAGGCAATATCCTGTTCTCAAAGGATTCATTAAATGTCTGCAGTAGTGGCTGGAATAAATTGCCTGAATATGCTGATAAAATTAAATTGATAGCCCATCGTCCCCCAGAGCCTTGGGTATAGCAGCTATTGCCTCCGCTACCTCTTCTTCAGTTATTTGTGCTTCCAGCTCTCATCGGGCTTCATTGGACAATTTCCTTAACCGGAGGCCCTCCAAGAAACGAGTGTAGGACTCAGCTGTGACTAATGGGTCAGCCATAAACACTTTCTCCAAGTGATGTTGAAACTGTTCCAACATGCCTGCTCGGTGTATTCCAGCTCACCTAGCTGATCACGTAAGCTTGTAATCAGTGGGGGTGTCTATTCCTTGTGAAATATCCAAGCCAATAATTGGCCGGTCTATTTGATAAGTGTATATTTGCCCAGCCTGTCCCATGTATCTGCAACATGCTCTGGCAGTGTGTGCTCTTGTTCTTGGGTGTCCCCCTGCCCCTGTGATCCTGACTGGAGCTCTGCTAATAGGTCTTCCCTGTCTTGTACTTCACTTTGCAATTGCTTCCATATGCCATATGTTAATCTCATTCCCGCCCTGAACCACTGCCTTCATTGCATCCCACTCAGTATCTCTATTATCTGTAGTGTTCCAATTGGGAGACTTGTATTCCGTCAATTTGTTTGAGAGTGCCTCTCACCAATCTGATCCTCTAGGAGATCCGAAGGTAACCGCCAACTGCGGGGACACCATTCCCCGGCAGCCCACCACACCGTACAGCTAGCCGGTGTGTGGTCTGACACGAAGTGTGCTGGGTGAGTTATTTCTGCTGCTAAGAATGCGGGATGCTCTGTTGCCAAGACCCTGTCTAGCTGACTAAGGGCCAGATGTAGGTTAGTTCGAAATGCCGAGTCCTTAATCGTAATTTTTACCGAATCGCTATTAAGGACTCGGTATTTCCGATGTAGGTAAAAATTCGGTATGAAATACCGATTCGGTAATAATCGCTAAAAATTAGTGATTATCTATAAATCGGTAAAAAATGTACAAATTCTCCATTACCGAATTGGTATTACAGATTCTGTAATACTGATTCGGTAATTGACGAATCGGTAATAAAAAAAACCTATAATTGTCGAATCAGCCAATCCTGTGCATCCACATAACCTCCCAACCAGGAAGTGGCCACACCCATGCAGGTGCACTGATTATGTAGCTGTTGTAGAGACAGGGAGCAGGAGCAAGAGCAAATGAGCTGCACAGCCACCACCCAGCTGAAACAGAGGAACTGCACCATGGCCTCACAGGATAAGGGGAAAGATGCTGCAGGAAGAAAAGGGAAGCACAAGTTCAGTGAGGGGGAGTTGGAGGTCCTCACTGAGGAAGTAGTCAAAGACCATGACCAGCTCTTTGGCAAGAGATCACTGAATGTCCCTGAGTCCCAGAAAAGGAGCATTTGGCTGGCAATCCAGGATAAAAACAATGCTATTGATGTCACACATGTATTGTTGTATTGTATATGGATTTGTTAAGCGCGATTGCTGCCCAAGGGCGCCCAAGCGCTGAGTAAGTAGGCGGAGCTGGGCAGTGCAGAAGAGATTAGAACTCGTGGATTTAGCCAACAGTAAGGTTTTCAGCTGTTTGCGGAATGAGAGCAGGTTCGAGTTGGACCGGAGTTGTAGAGGAAGTGCGTTCCACAACTTCGAGGTGTTCAGGGAGAACATCCTGCCTCCGGCCCTAGCTCTCCTTACTCTGGGTACCACCGCCAGGAAAGCCTCCGTGGAGCGAAGGTTTCTATTTGGGTGGTAAGGAATGACTAGATTGTCATTGATTGCTGGGCCTGTCTTCCAGAAGGCCCGATGGGCAATACATAGTGCCTTAAATGTCACTCTCTGCCTTACTGGTAACCAATGTAGACTTCTTAGTCCGGGTCTGGCTGACTGGGTGCGTGGAATCTGTAGCAGGGTACGGGCTGCACAGTTCTGTGCCACCTGCAACTTCCGAAGAGTCATCTCAGGGGCCCCCACATATAGGGCATTGTTCGAGTCTAGACGGGACTGGATCAGGCCTTGTACTGCCACCTGTTTGGCTTCTAATGGTAGAAGCGGGAGAACCTTCCTCAGTGTTCTGAGTAAGCCAAAATATGTGGCCGACAACTTGGTGGCCTGGGTGGAGAAAGAAAGATTTTTGTCCAGCCATACTCCTAGACTCTTTACACTCTCCTTAGGGGTGGGAGGGGTACCCAGACAGGGGGGCCATAAGGAGGTGAAAGGCACTGGTGAGGCTGGTCCCAGGAGCATGAGCTCCGTTTTATCTCCATTTAGTTTGAGGGAGGAGGTGGTCATCCACTCCTTGACGTCCTCTAAACATTTCAGCAGGCCTTCCGGAGTTTGCCTGTTGCTCTCTTGTGCCAGCGAAACCACTAGCTGGGTATCGTCGGCATACGATATGATTTTGATACCGTGCGGTTCGACGACCCCAGCTAGCGGTTTCATATATACGTTGAACAACGCAGGGCTCAAGGAGGAGCCCTGTGGTACTCCACAATTTAGTGGTTTGCTGGATGACACTGTTTCCCCGTCAAAGATCTGAAAAGATCTATTGGTCAGGAAGGAGTCGAACCACCTCAATGCATCGCCTGATACTCCGATGTTAAATAGACGGTTCAGCAAGGTGGCATAGCTGACCGTATCGAAGGCTGCACTTAAATCAAGGAGGATCACTGCCACTGATCCTCCCCGATCTAGTACCCTTCGTGATTCTTCGGTAACTGCTAAAAAGGCGGTTTCAGTACCGTGCTTCGGTCTGAAGCCTGTTTGGGACGTATCTAGTAGTAAGTTGTTATGTTATGTTATGTTATTTATGGGTCTTGTATAGCGCAACGGCTACTCCAAAGGAGTGTCCCGGCGCTTTGTGCTCCAGCCCCAGAAGAGAGACTGAAAAACATAACAAACAAAGAAAGCTTAAATAGAGGATAAGGATAGCAGAGCTCTAATCAGAGAATAACCAAGTCTTAAGACCCTTCCTAAAGGCAAGCAGATTGGATGTGGATCGTAAGGACAAGGGTAAGGAATTCCACAACTGAGGGGCCAGGAAGCTGAAGGACCGACCTCCCAGACGTGCCTTATTTATGCGTGGAACTACAGCAAGTGCTAGGGACTCCGATCTTAAGGATCGCGTCGGCCGGTAAAAATCCAGCCTCTTCTGTAGGTATTTTGCACCCGTGGCATGCAATGCTTTGTGGGCTAGTGTCAAGGCCTTGAACATTATCCTCTTCCGTATGGGAAGCCAATGGAGGGATTGCAGCAGGTTTGAGGCACTGGCTCGACGATGCAGACCGAAAATAGCTCGTGCTGCAGCATTCTGGGTCACCTGCATACACTGTAAAAGGTATTCTGGGAGACCCAGATACAGAATGTTGGCGTAATCCAATCTGGATCCAATGAGGGCCTGTACAATTATTCTCCGGTGTTCCTGAGACAACAAAGGGAAAAACTTTCGAAGCATCCGAAGGATGCCGAAGCAAGTCCCTGTAAGGGTTGCCACCTGGGATTTGAGCGTGAGCCCATTGTCGATTTTGATTCCCAGGTTCTTAGCCCATTTAGAAGCCTGAGCAGGAGGGAACTTGTCGGCAGGCCACCACCCATGCCAGTCCGGTTCCACGGGACATCCAAAGAAAAGTATCTCTGATTTATCCGAGTTGCACTTGAGGCTGTTCAGATGGAACCAATTAAAAACAGCCCCAAGGCACTCACGGATACTTTCCCCATCGAATTCATCGCTCTTACGGCAGGTGAAGAGAAGCTGGATGTCGTCAGCGTATGAGACGATCTGGGCCCCGTAGGACTCCACCAAAGTCGCCAGAGGGGTCATGAGGATGTTAAATAAAGTAGTGCTCAATACTGAGCCCTGAGGAACTCCGACTCCCAATGGCGGCATTTCGGCAGATCCAGAAGAGGCCCAGACCGTTTGTCGGCGGTTGGCTAAGAAGGAACAAAACCAGTTGAGCACCGTCCCCCCTAGCCCGATGTCATGAAGTCTTATGAGGAGATCCTCATGGGGGACGGTGTCAAAAGCCGCCGACAGGTCTAACATGACTAACATCACCCTGCCTCCGTCATCCAGCACCTCCTTTACAATCTCTGAGACTTCCAAAAGCGCCGTCTCGGTACTTAAGTTGGATTGAAAGCCCGATTGAGACGCGTGGAGAAGCTCATTCGACTCCAGGAAGTTGGAAAGCACGCTGTGGACGTGCTTCTCCAGGATTTTAGTCAGTGCTGGAAGGAGCGAAATTGGTCGATAATTGGACGGGACTTCTGGGGCAAGGTTGGGCTTTTTGAGGAGAGGAATCACCATAGCTTGCTTCCAGGAATGTGGCAAAACTCCCTGACTCAAGGAAAGGTTGAGAATAGGATTGGCTAAGGGGTTAACAACATCTGCCATTCTAGCTAAAAATTTTGCCGGGCAGGGGTCACATGGTGAGCCAGATTTAAGGTTCCTCATCAAAGCTAAAGATGAGGCAATTGTAAGAGGCGGGAAGTCCAAAAGAGCCGGACCAGAGATAGGCTGGTGAGCTATCTCATTCGACAGGGTCAAAGGATCAACTGTCGGTCTCGGAGAAAAGGAATCCTGAATCTGTCTAATTTTGGTCGTAAAAAAATTAGCAATAGTGTCAGCCCAGTTCTCATCCGGAGCCTCCTGATCTGAGATCGAACGCGGGGTATTAAATTCACGTACAATCGAAAAGATTTCCTTACAGGAGTTGGCTGCTTCCTCAATTTTTTTAGCAAAGTAGCACTTCTTTACCTGTACAATTAAAGCATGATAGGTTTTCATCATGGATTTGTAGGTCCGTTTTGCCTCAGCGTCATATTGGGCTCTCCATGCGCGTTCGGCGACTTTACATTGTCTGCGGGAATGGGCGACCTCTGCCGTAAACCAGGCGGCCGAGGACCGTTTGGTATCAGATCTAGGTGGCTGTAGAGGGGCTAGCTCATTCAATCTAGCTAAGAGCCAGGACTGCAGGGTATCCAAGTCAAGCTCCAGATCACCCGTGACGGAAGGAGGATGGTTCACCAGGGCCTGGGCTAACATGTCGGGAGATACCCGATGATACGACCTGTAATTACTTCCCAGTTGTCTGGTGGCCCTAATAGATGGTCTCTCAGTGCCAGATATTTGAAAATGAGCTAGATGGTGATCGGACCACAGTACCGGCAAGAGTGCAGTAACCACAATTGGTGAGGTGGAGAAGACCTGATCTAATGTGTGACCTTTGTCATGGGTCGGGCCGGAGAGATAGGGGAGCAAGCCCAAAGCAGACGTGATATCTAGCAACTTAACGACATCCTGAGCCTGCTGATCTTCCATGTGGAAATTAAAATCTCCCGCCAGTAAGCACTGTTCCGATCTCAGGACTAGTATAGACAAGACCTGCTGGAGATCCTCAAAGAAAGACCCCACAGGACCCGGAGGCCTATATACTACGAGACCCTTCACAGTTTGATGAGGTGATAAGGACAGGGTAAAGGCAAGGGATTCGGCACCCGTGATGGTCTTCGTGGACACGACTGCACACGTGAAAGATTGTTTTACAACAAGGGCGACTCCTCCCCCTCTTCCCTTAGCTCTATCTTGTCTATAAATGTTGTACTCAGAGGGAATGGCTGCCGCTATGTCCGGATGGGAGGAATCATTAAGCCAAGTCTCCGTGAGCATAAGACAAGTGGGTTTGTTTGTAGAGAGGAGATCAAAAATCTCCTGAGTATGTCTGTGCAATGACCTAGTATTGAGGAGTAAACAAGGATGTTTAATGCTACACTCCTTCGTGTAGGAAGTGGTAGGGAGAACACTGGTAAGATGCCACTTACAGCCTGGGCATTTATGTTTGCCCCTGTAACGACCAGGAAAAACAGAGTGGCAGGAGACCTCAACAGACCGCAAGGAGTGGAGCTCCTTAGATGTATATGACAGCATATTAATGCAAGGAAAAGAGAAGTAGCGACCAAGAGATCCTGCCACGCCACACGCCTCCGGGACGCTGACGGGCGCAGACGGGCAGGACTCTGGCGCGACTCCGGCGCAGATCCGGCGCGTCCGCAGTACGCGTCCGCTGCGCGGAGGGAAGGAGGAGCTTTATGTAGCGCTACTAGAGCGCGAGGGCGGAGAGTCCTACCCCCAAGATGGCGGCCTGAAACAGATCCCAGCCCTCGGCGTCAATACTCGGCCGAGGGCGGTCTGAAAACCCAGCTAAGAAGAAGGGAGCAGGCGAAGCGCTTAAAAGCGCTAAGAAGTCTCACTCAAAGGAGCAGCACGCTAGTACATCAGGCGCGCTCCTAAATTGCACACAGTATTAAAATAACTGAAACACAAAAGTAAAATACACACAGCTAAAAAGTGGCAAAGAAAAGAAGGGAGACCTCCCGGCTTCCGCCTCAGGAGGGAAAAGGATCGTAGCAGTTGGTGTTCTCAAGGAACTGGACTAGCTGGGCGTTTATGTACTTCTCCAGGACCATGCTTGCCCAGGGGAGCAGTGAGATGGGGCGGTAACTGGAGTGATCGTCTGGATCCAGATTGTTTTTTTTTAGTAACGCTCGCACCATAGCTCCCTTCCAAGCGGTGGGCACTGTACAGGAGGAAATGGAAGAGTTTAGTAGCTCCAAGATTACAGGCAAGATGGCTTAGCTTGCTTGCATCAGAGTTTCCGGTGGGGCTGGATCACGAAGGGAGCCCGATTTAACTTGGCGTGCCACTTTGCCGAGGGTGTCAAGGTCTAGTAGGGGAAAGTGCTCAAGACTTGGCTGGTCTGGGGAAGGAAGGTGTCTCGAGGAGGGTAGGTCGGTTGTATCTGGACTTGTGGCTGCTGTTGGGAAGGTCGAGTAAATTTTGGAAACTTTATTGTGGAAAAATTCCGCAAGCTCATTGCATTGATCCTGGGTTTTAGTCAAAGGAGGTGCTGTGTTCACTTTAGTACATTGTTTTATTATGTGTAAAATTTCCTTGGGCTTGGATTTGGCTTCCATAATTTTGTCCAAAAAATAGGTAGCCTGGGCCGCCCTGACCCCTTCTCTGTAGGCCTTGATTGACTCTTTGTATTGTACCTTTTTTTCCGGTAGGAAGTCTAGATGCCACGCTCTCTCTCGTTGCCTACAGAGGCGTTTTTTATCTCTTAGGGGATCTGAGAACCAGGGTGCTGATTTATGCAGTCTCTTTGAGGTGGATCTACGAAAAGGGAGAATCGTGTCCAGAGAGTTCGTGATCCAACCTTCATAATTTTTATTTGCCACATTGGGGTCTGTGCAGGGAGGTGGGCGGGTGGAGTCTAGGATGTTTGTCCAGGATTCCATGGGGAGTTTTGCCCAATTCCTCCTCATTGTGACTTGGGGGATCGGCAGGGGGGTTTTGTAGGTGACCCAGGTCAGCGGGATTAAAAAATGGTCCGACCAGGGGAGGGGAGTGGGTTGGTCCACTATCAGGTCGGTGCAATTGCTAAAGATAGGATCAAGTAGATTGCCCCTCTCATGAGTAGGGGCTGTGACCAGCTGGGTTAATTGAAGAGCTCCTAGGTCATCAATTAGTTCCGTGGCAATGTGATCTAAAGGGGAATTGAAATGGAAATTAAGGTCCCCTAAGACCGTGTAGTTAGCGGAGGTCATGAGTCGTTTGGCTAAGATTTCTGGAAGAGACCTATGGAACAGTTTGGCGGGCTCCGGAGGGCGGTATATCAGAGTGCCGGAGAAGGTACTGTTCGCATTAAAATCTATGCTAAATTCAAGACTCTCGCACTCAGGAATGGTTTCAGCTGTGATCCGACAGCGATACTGGTCTTTTAGTATTATAGCCAGACCTCCTCCTCTCCCCTCTGGCCGGTCCAATCTAAGGATTTGAAAACCAGCGGGTAAGGCTGAGACTATGTCTGGGTCGGATTGGGATGTGAGCCATGTCTCTGTTAAAAAGATAGCATCTGGCTTGTGCTCCTCAAGCAGCAAGGCAATTTGTGTGCTGTGCTTCGGCAAGGATCGACAGTTTAGTACATACATACAGTATTTCTGTGGAGCGGCCGGCGGAGTGGTGCTGCGAAAGGAGTGTTTGCAGCCAGGGCAGCGAGAGGGGAGCTCCGATGGTGCATAGATGTGAGTACAGTGAGCAGCAGTTGTACTACCTATGATGTGGATGGCTGCCGCGCTGTATGTCTTGCCCTGGTTTATGTGGGAGCCAGGGGTAGTGGCCCCTGGTCCCGTGTGGCAGCGGACGGGCGCAGACGGGCTTGCCTTTGGCGCGCCTTCGGCGCACCGCCGGCGCGCCCGCTGCGCCCGTCCGCTGCGCCTCCGAAACCAACACATTCTTATATATCAGAAGAGGGGGGGTGTGGCCTGTGTCAGTGGGCGTAGCCCGGGGGTCGCGGCGATTCTCCTGCGACCCGCTGCAGCGCCTGACTCGGCTGCGCGGGGAGGGAATCACGTGGTGAGCCAAGAGGTAAATAGCGTTTTTTTAAAAAGAATACACGTTATTACAATCAACAAGTTTTAAAAGTAATCTTTAAAATTGTTCCTGCTCTCGGCTTTCCGCCTCAAGAGCTCTGCCTTACAAACAAGCGCTGGCGGGAAGGCGCTCTCTAAGTAGTGAAGGGGGCGTGGCCTGTGTCAGTGGGCGTAGCCCGGGGGTCCCGGCGATTCTCCTGCGACTCGCTGCAGCGCCTGACTCGGCTGCGCGGGGAGGGAATCACGTGGTGAGCCAAGAGGTAAATAGCGTTTTTTTAAAAAGAATACACGTTATTACAATCAACAAGTTTTAAAAGTAATCTTTAAAATTGTTCCTGCTCTCGGCTTTCCGCCTCAAGAGCTCTGCCTTACAAACAAGCGCTGGCGGGAAGGCGCGCTCTAAGTAGTGAAGGGGGGCGTGGCCTGTGTCAGTGGGCGTAGCCCGGGGGTCCCGGCGATTCTCCTGCGACCCGCTGCAGCGCCTGACTCGGCTGCGCGGGGAGGGAATCACGTGGTGAGCCAAGAGGTAAATAGCGTTTTTTTAAAAAGAATACACGTTATTACAATCAACAAGTTTTAAAAGTAATCTTTAAAATTGTTCCTGCTCTCGGCTTTCCGCCTCAAGAGCTCTGCCTTACAAACAAGCGCTGGCGGGAAGGCGCGCTCTAAGTAGTGAAGGGGGGCATGGCCTGTGTCAGTGGGCGTAGCCCGGGGGTCCCGGCGATTCTCCTGCGACCCGCTGCAGCGCCTGACACGGCTGCGCGGGGAGGGAATCACGTGGTGAGCCAAGAGGTAAATAGCGTTTTTAAAAAAAGAATACACGTTATTACAATCAACAAGTTTTAAAAGTAATCTTTAAAATTGTTCCTGCTCTCGGCTTTCCGCCTCAAGAGCTCTGCCTTACAAACAAGCGCTGGCGGGAAGGCGCGCTCTAAGTAGTGAGGGGGGGCGTGGCCTGTGTCAGTGGGCGTAGCCCGGGGGTCCCGGCGATTCTCCTGCAACCCGCTGCAGCGCCTGACTCGGCTGCGCGGGGAGGGAATCACGTGGTGAGCCAAGAGGTAAATAGCGTTTTTTTAAAAAGAATACACGTTATTACAATCAACAAGTTTTAAAAGTAATCTTTAAAATTGTTCCTGCTCTCGGCTTTCCGCCTCAAGAGCTCTGCCTTACAAAAAAAACATCGTACAATTGAGGATTTAAAAAAGTGATGGTACGACCTGAGGGCACGTGCAAAGGAGAGGGTGGCTGACCGGCATAAACAAGCGGGGAAGACAGGCGGGGGGAGCTCCACAGAGCCTGCACCAACTGCCCTAGACCAACTGGTAGACTCCACCCTCCAGCCAGAGAGTGTCAGTGGTGTCGGGGATGGGGATAGCTCAGCAACAGCATCCAAGAGACAAGGTAAGATGCATGCAAAGCATGCTGTCTCCCCTCCCTAACCCCAATCCCCCAGCTAGAATCCCACTCTGGTACATGTTTTGTGTAAGATCAGCAATGCATCATGGGAAATGTAGTCCCTATGAACTGGTAGCAAATAAGCCAGTCCCCAATAAGCATAGGCATGTCACACACAGCAATAGATGAGATAGCGGAGGACAGACAGCTAGAATGTCAGTTGTGAAATTTATTTGCAGATAGATGCTGGCAGAAAAGTGAGTAATAGTACATTCTGTATCCTCGGCTGTGAGTAGTAGGAACCCGAATCTCTTTTGGGATTTGATTAATAAAACAAGGCAGGGAAAATCGCAACCATTGGCTGTTCATATAACTAGTCAGCAATGGTTTAATCATTTTTCATCCCTATATGGCGACTTAGAGGAAACATCGAGTCTTGGGGTGAACGGGTTGGGTGAAGGGGTCCATCCGGAGCACATTGCTTTGTTATTTTCGGCCTCAGAAGTAATGATGGCAATTAGGCACCTTACCCCTTAGAAAGCCGCCGGGCAGGATGGGATCCCCGGAGATCTGCTGATGGCGGAGCCAGAAGTCTGGGCCAAACTAATCGCTAGAATAATGAATCTGATCACGAGGGGTCACCAGGTACCTGACTCCTGGAAAGGAGCCGAGGTAGTTACCGTGCATAAGAAGGGGGCAAGAGATGACCCTGCAAACTACAGACCTATTAGTCTGATAGACATCATTCAGAAAGTGGTCGGCAGGGTCATTATCTCAAGAGTAGGCGACTGGATAGAGGAGGCTAGTGTCCTCTCCCACTTACAAGCGGGGTTCAGAAGGAAGGTTGGCACGATGGACCAGGTCTTTCGTTTTTTTGCAATCTATTGGAAGGCGGTTACCATCAAGAAAGGCAGTTTGTACATGGCCTTCATAGATCTCAAGACTGCATTCGACCTGGTCCCTCGTGCTAAACTTTGGCAAATACTCGGAGAGATGGGCTTTCCCAGCAGTCTTCTGAACCTAATTGTGAAGCTGCACGAGGGGAATTACGCGCGGGTTAGATGGGGATCGCAGGGACAATTAACAGATAGGATCCCTGTGCGGAGAGGAGTACGTCAGGGATGTGTTATGGCTCCGACCCTCTTCTCCCTATTTGTAAACGGAGTGGTGGACCATCTGAAGGGGGAAGAGACGGATGCCCCATCCCTGGCGGGGGAGAGAATCCCCACACTTCTCTCCGCGGACGACACTCTATTAATATCCAAATCCCCGGTGGGCTTACAAAAACTTTTGAACCTGTTTAGCTCCTTCTGCACTACTCGAGGCTTGACCATCAACACAACGAAAACTAAATTGATGGCTTTTGCCCCCTCAAAAAGATTTAAAAACCATTTTGTGCTCAATGGTGCCCCCCTTGAGCTGGTCACATCCTTTGACTATCTAGGAGTCCGGATAAATAGCCGTATGACCTGGAAGGATCATCTTTCCAAAATGCTACTTAGTCACCGTAGAGTATCCGGGGTGACGCTGAAGGAGCTCCGGGAATCAAGTAGTAAACCGGTCTCTCCAGCTATGGCCATCTATGAGGGACAGATTCTCCCGGCAGCACTTTATGGCTCCGAACTTTGGGGGTTCGAAGGGGTTACAGATCTGGTGGTAGCGGAAAACAATTTCTTTAGGAAAGTGGTAGCTCTTCCCGCTTCAACTCCAATGATCCCCCTAAGACTAGATTTGGGCAGAAGAACACTAAAGGACTTGGTGAGGTTACGCCCGCTGCTCTTCTGGTCCCGACTAAGAAGAACTGAGGAGCTTGCAAAGTATGCAGAAGGGCTGGACGATCTGCTTTTGCTGGACACATGTAATAAAATAGGATGGCTAAATAAATTGAAAGAACTGGCCTTTAATTTGGGTCTAAGAGAGGCATGGGAGTCGCAATCTCCGCCACCCAAAGCTGTTATTAAAAAACTTTACTGGGACTGGGTACAGAGTAAGGCCACGAGGGCTATGAATGTGGGTTCTCTTACTGACCAATTTTTGTTAACCAAGTGTGTGAAGAAATTGGAACCCTTTCTAGACCTGATAACTAAACCGTTGGATCGAGCGCTGTACCTAAAATTGCGATATGGGACGCTCCCGGTGCACGATTTCACGGCGAGATGGTCGAATCCTGATGCCCTCTTGCGTACATGCCCTGGTTGCGCGGCCCCAAAGGAATCGGTGGCTCATCTGTTTTTCGCATGTCCAGCCTACAAAGGGGCGCGGAAATTCTGGTTGAAACCCGTCTGTAGGGAACTAGGGTTGAGGTGCCACAGCCAGGCACTTCGTGTCCTCTCTACAGATTCTTCATCTGCCATCATGATCTGTGGGGTGGCCAAATTTCTGGGAAATGCATGGTTGATACGCTCCCGTTTACTAAAATCGCGCCTGGGGGGCCCTATAGGCTGATCTGAACTTGATGTGTAATAATTTATCGAAGGAGATTCCCTTGTTTTTTATGTATTTTATAATCCTTTACTGGTAATTTGGAATTGTATATGTATATGTATTCTTTTATGGTGATAAATTGCCGAATAAAGATATTACAACATTCTGTATCCACAGGCGGAACAGCGCCCCGGGCTGCAGAATGGGAGACTGGCGAGGCCTCTAGGGAGGAAAATACTATTTAGGAGGAAGTCATGTCACCTCCAGATTGTACAACAACATCCCCACCACCACCACTACAACCACAAAGATCAAAGAGGTACACAGTGGCCACACTCCAGGACAAAGATGCCACCGAGGAGGACAGTCTGGAAGCCCAACAGACCACACCGGGCGATGACACACAGCCATCTGGGGCACAAACCTCCATGGAGGCAACCACCACAGGTGCCCGTAGACGGCGACAGAGGGCACAGAGTCCTGAAGCTGATGGATCCAGTGTCTTCTCTGGAATGGAGGGGCAGATGCTCAATGTGCAGCGCCTGCAGGGAAAGAGAATGAGGGCCATTCAGCAACAGAGGGTGACTAAAAACAGGAAGGTGGACGACATGACGGAGGCCATCTACTGCCTCAACAATACTGTGGCAGAGGGATTGAAGGAGGTGTCAGAGGCAGTGAGGCAGTTATGTGGCAGGATGGATGGTAAGCACGCTGCAAGGCGGAGAGACAGGCAGGTACTTGCAGGCTTCACAAAGTCTGTGAACAGGCTGTGCAATACAACGCATGTGCTCAGTCGCAGATGTGTCTCAAAGGAAACAAGGAGAACCCTACTCACATAGGAACCAGGGCATTACATTATATCATAGAACAGCGGTTCCTATGGTATAATACTGTATAATATATATTCAATGTATAGCTTAATAGCAAATTCTAAAGACACAAAAGGGTTGGCAGGGATGTCAAAAAGAATTGCACAAACAATTTTGGATAAATCTCAATAATGTTTATATACTTCAAAACAATAGTTATGCAATTATATTCAGTTTGTCACATAGTCGTGAGGGACATCTGAGTGATAACTTGTTCTCACCCATGCATGGTGAAGAATTGAAAATGACTTACAGGTAGCCCAGCCGGGTTCACTGTAGTGGTCAGAGACTCAAGGATATGGTGCACACATGTAATAGCGTTTTCGATATATACAGGACAGTGCCTGGAAACATGGGAGTGGCGCCTAATAGCACACGATGCACCCACGTCTTAGTATGGCTTTACGAGGATGAAATCAATATTATATACTGGACGATGCCTGAAAAATGTGGCGCTCGATAGCGTACCACAGTTACTCTCAGCAGATCTGTTGAGAGTAACTGCGGTACGCTATCGAGCGCCACATTTTTCAGGCATCGTCCTCAATGCCCTGTCCTGATGAGACCCGTATCCCTGTGGGTCGAAACGCCGTCGACGCCACAAGGAATTGAACCTACAATTAGTGCCTAGGATTGTGTATAGACACTAAAACAATTATTTAATAATATTTTGGTCATTTTCCTTCTTTTTAGTCATCCTATTAGAAACCACTGTGCCTGTATTTATTTTATGTTGTTTGTATTGTTATATTTGGTTTCACATGTACACTTGGGACACTGTGCACCCCCCTGTTTTTGTCTTCACACGACTATGTGACAAACTGAATATAATTGCATAACTATGCAACTAATGTTTTGAAGTATATAAACATTACTGAGATTTATCAAAAATTGTTTGTGCAATTCTTTTTGACATCCCTGCCAACCCTTTTGTGTCTTTAGAATTTGCTATTAAGCTATACATTGAATATATATTATACAGTATTATATCGCAGGAACCACAGTCGCAGATGTGGCCATGCAACTTGAAATGGTGAAGTGCAGCCGTGA
Organism: Lissotriton helveticus; assembly: GCF_964261635.1. NCBI lineage: Eukaryota > Metazoa > Chordata > Amphibia > Caudata > Salamandridae > Lissotriton > Lissotriton helveticus. Next base: position 2,094,795,469 of record NC_136057.1, read on the forward strand.
GGTTACTCAGGGCCTGGTCACAGTCACCAGTGCCGTAGAGGTGATGCAGACTAATCAGATTGCTGCCACTGCTACAGGGGATGTGGACGACAGTGAGGAGGCAAGCAGTCACAGCACTGTACCACTCCCCTTGCCAGAGAGCAGGACGCACAGTGTGAGGCATGGATTTGTAGTGTAGTTCCTATTATCCCAATAGGCTCTGCGCATTGGAATAATACCTCCAATAGTATAGACCTAGACCAGACGTTAACTAGGTCTTCTACTGTCGATATTAGACTTAAAGTTTTGGGTTTGCCAGCTAGCTCAGAGTTCACTAGAAACATTCTCGAATAGGCAAGGAGGAGTTGAACCTCCCTGGATAGACAAGAAGGGATTTAGTTTCTGACAACCATAGAACATGACAACTTTGCTCTCCCCTAATCAAGAGTGTATCTCTAGAGTCGTGTGAAAACGAAAGACAACTTATTTTACTCAGTCAATACGTGCATTCTTAGTTTCACCAGATTGTAGAGAAAAGGAAGAGACGGGCGTGTTCAATAAAAGATGTTATTTATTGATCAGTCTCTTTTCTCGTACAAAAGAAATGAATCGATAATATTGCAATACTTATGGTTAAGTAAAGTGCATACAATAAAAGCAGAATTATGAAATAATACTGTAAAAGCATTGATATGGTTTCTAAGCCATATGCTATTTAAAATGGATAAAATATATACATACACATATACATTCGACTAATCGTACTCAACTGGTGCTTCTAACCACGCCTACCCCGGTGTACCTGACCTAAGCCTAATACGTGGGCTGGAGTAGAAAGTAGCAGTTTGAGTTAAGTTTGTTTTGCCAAGTGACTGACTCAAGAATTCTCTGCAAGGGGTTATTCAGTTCTGTACCTGAGATCTAGGATGGTTGAGGGATGGTATCTCTCGTCTGTGGTCTCGATATTCCAAGCTGCCTGCAAGGGCTGCTCGGAAGCGCCGGAGCTGGATTTCTCGGCAGGAGAAAGGCAGGGTCTCGTTCTCAGCGCGTCAGGAAGGCGGGGCAGCGCCAGTGGGCTTCGCTCTCTGCTGGGCTTCGGCAAGTCTCGCTGCTCCAATCTCGTCACCACCGCGTGTGTTTGCTTAAGGCAATGTCGGTAATATTTATACCTGTAAGGTGCCGAGATTGACGTAAGGATGGACATAGATACGTCAATAAGGATGTCATACGAGCTGGTCGTTAGCACATTCTTTTACTGAAGTTCTTTGAGAAATCAAAACAATGGCCGCAGGGATTTTCCCAGGTTGTCATAGGTTTGATTTGTTTTGAGAACTCCGTATGCCTTATCAGGGGCTGGAGGAATATTGCTTGCCTAATTAGATGGCAAGCGTTATGACCTAATCAGATAACGCGCTCCTGTGCCGTGGTCTGGCTTAATCAGATAACGGTTTCTGCATCATGGGATGGCTGCTAGTTAATTTGTTAACCAGAATAGGGTCAGGAATAGGGGGATCGATACAGAACCTATAGGAATACATCACACCCACTCCACGCTAACTATGGCCATATTTACGAATCTAGGCATAGTAAAACATACTGTAGAGTATCGTGTATACCTTACCACCCCAAAATACACATAATGCATTTTGAAATTATGTAACATACGGGAAAAAAATAGTCACATGTACTATATGCACTCAAGCAGTAGAATAATGCTAAAATAATCACGCATATGTATAAATTATTAGTAATTGAATATGAGAATTACACATGAAATGGCTCTTAATACAGAAGAAAAGTTCGAGACCACTTCATCACAGTTCAAAAATATTTATGAACATACCAGCGGGCAGCTTATGTCTATGAAGTTTCTAAAAATAGAAATTAGTTCTCTAAGAATAGTTCTTACTTTAAGCAGAAGATAAGTGTCCCGAAAAAATTATAAAAATATTTTGGGGCTGCTAAAAAAATTGCTGTCCGTGAACTGGAGGAAAAAATTGTTCTTGCTACTTTATTATTAAAGTTGAAGGCCAAATTCAAGGTGTCGGGAACGCCGTGTGCTAGCTTGCTCAAGAGTCGTTATTTCTGCTCTGGTGAGAACATCATATCATTGAGACTGCCGAAAAAGCTGTCAACAGCTTCCTGTGAGAGTTCCACTAACTCGGAATAAGATGTAACCATGCATTCATGTGCATGATTGTCTCCATTGACGTTTTGATTAGTATTGCTGACAGAAGGTCGTACCTGATCGATGCTGCTTTCATCTTGAACTTCACTACCCCTCAATCGTAGTGGTAAAGTTTCCACGAATGCCGTCATCAGGATTGGCAGCCGTTGAGGGCAGCACAATGCATGAGCCGTTACCGGACCCAACAATGTTTCTGCATCCATTGGCGCATCCGATTGTAGCGTCAGACAGGTGTCCAACACGCATTCTTCTCCGCACAGCATGCACCTTAATACAGGTAAAACACATCTTTGCCATATCGGTCGAAATGAAAGAAACCAAGTCATGTTCAGGTCTCTAAGCCGGGTTAGTCCCAGGATTTTTGATATCCGGTCCCGGTATCCAATGGCTCGGATTGTTTCTTCCCTTGTCGCAGGTGTTTTGTCTGTGACATGGTTTGCCATAACGAAATATAAGGACCAAGAATAGGATTCCTGCAATTAGTCCCAAAATGAGGGGAACTCCTCCAAAAATCGAATGGACGAGGTCTGGAAAAATACCCAGTATGGCTTTGAATGGTGTTAATGCCCCTGAAAACAATGTCTTAAATACATTTGAGACTCCACTGGTATCAGAAATATTTAAGATTTCATTCAGGATTTCTGCGACATGTATGGGGGAATTAGTTGATAACAATGAGTGAATCTCTGCAGTCGTCCTTGCGACTAGGAGATCATATGTTTCTTTTGATGACGTGAGCCTGGTCGGCGTCTGAAGAAGCACTGTTTTCATTCTGCTTAAAGTATCAATTCGAATAGAAGTAATTTTCAAGTTAGGCCATGTCCTTGCCTCCCTGTCTGGAAAGGAGCTGGGGAACAATAAGCGTCCACAGCACATGACCTTCGCAGTCGTACTTATGAGATAAGGAACCCCGGGCTGTAGACTACAACATCTGCGATCCACAATTAGGATATAACTCCCGTTATAGAGTCTTTTAAAGAATGGTTCTATCTGTGATGCAGGTGTGCCTAGCTGGTGACATGAAAGGTTATTTGAGTTCCCTTCACAGGCTCCATGCAAACTAATTCCATTACACAGAAGTGTACCGCTTAGTGACATTGCACAATTATTGCCACTAAGAAACACTTTCTGTCCTTTATTACTGACACATGCATGTGAATAGGGCAAGTTCCATGTTGACTTAATGTACCCTTTTCCTAATTTTTCGTACATGCCAGCCTGTATATATTTTTGGCAGTATTGAAACCTGAAAGCAGATATCGGAATATTAATTATCCCATGTATTATCCATTCAATGACAGGTCGTTCTGACATTGTCAATGGTAATCTCTCGAGTTTCTCAATGCTCAGGATTGTATAATAAGCACCCTTTTGTGCCATACTGATTTGTTTATCAGTAAGGTTGAAGATATTGAATAGTGACGTTGTGTTGATTAAACACCACGGCACATAGCCTGAACGCAGATTTTGTAACGTCCATCCAAGCTGTACAATAGAACGCAATTGCGACTGGCCGTGTTGTAACAACAGTAAGTCTTGCGATATTATGTCGATTGCTGAAGACACAATGCTGTCCAATGAAAAAATTCTGGAGGACAGAGTCATTAACCCATTGTCCACTACAGAAAGCGATTTTTCCAAATTAATACGGTCAATTTCCCGTATACTTTCTGCTGTCTCAATTTGAGTTATCTTCCAGGCTTTCCAGGCTTCGTTGTAAGCTGCATATATAGAGGCTGCTATGAAGCGTTTTTGACGCTGTTTGTGCGGTCCCATAATGAAATCACGCAAGTCAGCACCATCAGTAAGTGAAGTTAGGTGTTGCTTAATTTCTGTCAGTGTGGAAGTTTGTAGCCATTGAAGGCAGAGTTTGCCCACACTGTAGGTGGTGATTATCCCTGGGTGTTGTCTTTGGGAATATCTAGGGTCTGGCCTGGTCAATGTGAACCCCTGTGTTTTGTTCAGGAATCTGTCTTGACAGTTATTAGTATCTGTGGGCCAGATTAACCATTGTTTCCAATCAGGATTTGTTCTGTTTTGGTTTAATACATAGTTTACGTCTATCTCTTCATCTGCAGAGCTATTGCTATTCATTGTTGGTTTTGGAATAGACGGTTTATTTAAGTCTTTGATTTTGGCTAATCCACGACAGGTAGATTGTTGAATAGTGTCATTCAAGAATATAATTTGTTCTGGGATCATGCAGGCTCGAAACAATGATTCTACACCCTGAACTTGCCATTCTCTTGTACCCCAAACACTTTTCACTTCCACATTTTTGTCCCAATAATCAAAACCAAATGTATTCATTTGTTCAAAAAATGAGTCCGAATATATCAATTTTGTGTTTGTAAGCATGGTTTTTGTTCCTGTCTTATTTGACAATTTAAAATAAAATGTTTCAGCTTTACTTGTATTGAACCCTGAAAAATATGAATATTTGTCATAAAAGGTTCTTGAGCTTCCTTTTGGAGGGGTTGCACAATGTTCCCATTGATTATAATTTAAAACATTTCTAGGTTGTGCAGATTTATGTAGAAAATGGTTACCATAGTGGTTGTAGCAGTACATATTATCATAATTAGACGAACCCTGCAAATAATCATGTTTGGTAAATTTAGCAGACATCACTAGGTCAGACATCATGTCATTAATACTTTCAAAGTCCCAATCATCAGCAAATGAGTTTGGTTTTAGAAAGTCACTCATCGAGATCTTGATTTGGTGTGGATATTTGAGGATTTCAACCGGACCATAAATTTCATAGTCAGTATTGTCCCATGCTACCCCACCCGGTATAGGATTGGCTGTGAAGTTGACTGAAGAAAGTTCTCTTTTCTCGACGTGTGAAGACGTGTGTGGCTTGAGGATCAAGTTGATTTTCTGGCTTGCTGTGTCCATTTTTGCATATTTTCCCTCAATGAAGCGTCCCAAGCATAGTACCATGATGAGCCAAAGTATGAGGATAAATACACCAAAGGACACCCAAAATTCAATCCATGGAGAAATCAGATAGGTTTCTTTCAGTTGTTTCAAAAGTTCCTTAGCTTTGTCTTTAAGGGTTTTTGTTGATGGCTGTGTTTTTGATTCACTGAGGTCTTCAGAGGAATCATTGAAGTTTATGAAGTAGCCGGATGCTGTTCTATCAATTGTTCCAATTGTTTCAGGATTACTGTTTCTTGCATATTCATTTGTTACTTCATTGTAGGTTGGTGTGTCTCTACTAAACGTTTTTATTTGGGTTTTCAGAGGTGTGAGTTCCATTGCATTGTTGCATAGTCCTTGTTGTTGTTCTGTAGGCGTTTCGAATGTGATTAGCCTTTTAGTTAGCACCTCTGTACTTGTAGCAAACCTCGGTGTTCTACTACTTATCGGGAGTCCACTTGGCCTACTGTTTGTTATCGGCCACATGATTGTGGTTTTACCAGGTCGATGGATACAACTCGGTTCTCCTTTTTACCAGCAAGCGGCGGTAGTACAACTGATCTTGTCCCATTGATGGACAAGACAGGAACTGCTTTTCTGTAAGAAGGCCCAAATTCCTTCTTTACCGCGATCTTTTCTCTGACTAGATCCCCGATTTTTGGAATCCAGACAGGTCTTGCTGGGACAGGTGGTGTTTCTTCAGTGGTTGTTGGCTGTTGTTTCAACTTTATGTTACTCAGGTCTTTTCTTGTTTCGATTAAGTCCTGCAAAATAGCCAAACGATCTTTGATATCAAAGCTTTTTTCTTTCACCACTGAAGTCTGACTGTCAAGATCTAAGACTAACATCCTAGTTCCAAACAATAATTCGTACGGACTGAATCCCTTCAGAGAATTTCTTGGCAGGTTGTTTAGACTACGTTGGACACTTATTAGATGTTTGACCCACCCAGCTCCCGAACCTAATACCTTTGCTGTTATAGATCGCTTTATGTCACGGTTTTTTCTTTCAACAATTCCGTTTCCCTCGGGATGAAATGGACAAGAATACCGCAATGCAATGCCCATGCTGGTCATGGCCTCCTTATAAGCTCTAGAGCTAAAAGCAGGACCCTGGTCAGAATGCAGCATGCCAATTGCGTATGTGCCGATAAAGACTCGCAAATCTTTTATAACAGTTCTGGCGTCAGCCGATCGCTGGGGCCACATCCATATGAATCTCGTGCATGAATCCACCGCAACCAAGATATATTTATAGTTACCATCCCTTTGTAAGGGACCACAGTGGTCCAGGTAAACACAGGCTAATGGTTTATCCGAGATTAGAAGGGGCGTCTGTGCTGGTCGTCTCACTGTTGATACTTTAATTTTTTGACATATCTCACATTCTAGAACATAGTTCCTGGTTTGTCTTCTCATTTGTGGCCACCAGTATCTCTGTTTTAATAACGATACTGTGGCTGAGACGCCAGCATGTACAGAAGCAAGCCCTTCGTGTGCCGCTATGATGAGTCCTAACCTATGTTCCATGTTTGGAATTACTCTATCCCCCACTCCAGGGATTCGAGCAAATGGAACATTATTCGCATCAGTTATGTATGAGTACTTTACTGGAAAGCCTTTCGGGAGTGTTTCTATCGCATCTTTTACTGTAGCGCTGACAGCTTGTAATATATCGCTGTCTATTTTTGTTTTTGACCGGGTGATGGCAGCTACGGAAGCCGTTTGCACAGCTGCCTTTGCGGCCTCATCAGCCAATGAATTCCCTGCAACGTGAACGCCATCACGTTGATGACTCAGTGTATGTATCACGTGAGTCTTTGGTAGTTCCTTTTGTAAAAGAACTACTTGTTCCCAAAGCATTTTATGCTTGATTGTGCCTCCTTTTGCATCCTTAAAACCATTCTGAAGCCAGATCTGTAAGTATTCATTGTAAGACTGAACACAATAATACGAATCACACACTATGAGTGTGGGGAATTCCCGATCGGTATTTTCAAGCGCCATCTTGAATGCCAGTAGTTCTGCTCACTGAGCTGTACAATCTCCTAGAGATTGTGTTTTAGTGACCGCTGGTTTGAATTTCCCATCGTGCCAGCGACCTTTTACAATCGCACACGCAGCACTGTAAGCTTGTTTACCCCCTACTGCGGGTTGTGCTGATCCGTCTGTATATATTATACAGCCGTAATGTCCTAGAGGCAGAATTTCGGTCGGCGGCGGACATTCGAATTCATATTGGAGAAACTCTTGTGTTTTTAAGTTAGGATCAAATTCGTATAGAACGTCTGTTGCAGCAAGAGAATTAGCCCATTGTATCCATCTCGGATGGAGCGCTTTAGCATTCGGTATGCTTGCTTTTGTTACAGCCTCTAGGGCTGGTATCGGTGTAACGATTATTATTCGTTTACCTTGTGACAGGGCTCGTTCTTTTGCTATAGCTGTCTGTGTTGCAGTAAGAATTTTTTCCGTTGGGCTAAATTTCATTTCAGCTTTAGTGTACAAGTGTGATTTGAATGCAATTGGTACCTTTTCTCCCTCGTTAGAGGTCAGGTAAGTGAATCCGCATCTTCCTGGGATGACTCGAATCACAAGGTTGCGTGTGTTATCACGTGTTTCTAATTTTGTTTTAATTAACATATCTGTTTGTAAGGATCTCAGAATTTCTGTGTGTATTTGAGTCCAATTGGTTTTTTTAAAATCTGGTTTTATTAGATCATAAAGGGGTTTGACCCTTTCTGCGTAATTTGCAATGTATGTTCTTCCGAAATTTAGGAAGCCTAGAATTGACTGTAGGTTTTTTAGTGTTCTAGGTGCTTGGAGTACGGCACATTTCTCTAGGAAATTGTCAGCCAGGCTTTTGCCTTCACTTGATAATTCATATCCTAAGAACAGGACTGTTAGATGGGCAATTCTAGATTTTTTAAAGTTGAATTTGTAACCCTCTGCTGCGAACCCAAGCATTATGGTGTTCACTCTCTTCAAGTGAGTATCCAAGTCATCATCTGTTAGGTATATGTCATCGACATAAGATAATGCTTCGTCATCATATGTTTGTAGTAACTCTGTTACTCTCGCTGAGAATAATCCTGGGCTGTTCTTGTACCCCTGGGGTAACCAACAGAATTCCATTTGAGCGCCATTTATTGAGAACGCTGACAAGTATCTGCTCTCTGGTGCTATATTTTGACAAAAGAATCCATTAGAGATGTCTAATGTTGTTTTATATTTTTTGCGCTTTATGTTATTCATTAGTGCAGCACTATGCGAGTTTTGCACTGCAAAAGTTTTGCAACATGAGTTAAGGTGTCTGTAATCCAAAACTAGACAATATGAATTGTCTGGTTTGGAGACAGGAAACAAAGGGTTGTTCATTTGTGAGGTGCAAGTTTCAATCACCCCCTGGTATTCTAGTTGATCTAGAATTTCTTTTACCTGTTTTTTAGCTTCTTGCTTAATCGGATACTGCCTTTGTGCAGTAGGTTGTGATTTTAACTGGATTTTGTGTGGAGGAGATTCCTCGTCCCATCCCACATGATTTTTATATAAAGCAGGAGCTTGAGCTACTGCCCACTTTCTTGCAAGTGTATATTTTTTATGAATTGGAATATGATTTGAGAAGGCAGGCATAATTATTTCTTCGCCATGTGGGCACTCCCTGACAAACTCTGGTGGCCAATCTTTTTCAGCTAGAAGGATGTCATAGCCCTTGGAGAGATTATCCCAAAAAAGGCCCCTTATTTTTCTAGTCTTATCCCCTTCTATACGTAAAGTTATTTCATATATTTTGTGAGGTTTGCTAACTCTGGTGTCTGCAGTTTCCACTTGAATGTATTCATTCGTGTCCACTGTCTCCAGATGATTCATAAGGACTTTGCGTGCTATGCTCACTTCTGCTGCGCTGTCTAGCATTGTCTGAGCCCACTCTCCGTTTTTCAGCTGTGTCCTCAGTATTCTCGGCATTGTTGAATACTTTAATACTGGCTACCTTCTTCTTTGGAAACTGTAATTTTTTATTTGGATGAGCAGGTTCCTTGTCTTTTGACTTGACGTGCTCTTCCCTGGGTTCCGATCGTCCTCTTCTTTCCGATTTCTGCGAGGAAGTCTGAAAAGATTGAGAGGGACGTGTATCAAAATCTTGATATCTATCAGGTTTCTTTATGTTATCCCTATTTCTAAGGTTGTATCTTTTCACAGAGGGCTCCCTTTGGGGAGACTTGGATCCTTGGTCGGGAGATCTTTCTCTCCGCCGAGGAGACCTTCCTCTGGACTGGAATCTTTTTTCTTTTGGATTGGATTGTTTGTTTCCATCCCAGTTCTTCTTTTGACTGTTTAGATTATTTTTTATAAATATTTTTTCAGGACTTTCAATTAGTTGGGGCTTCACTGGTATTCCACCCAAACTATCTCTACCTAGTTCTTCATAGGATTTTTCTATAATTCTGGCAATTTCAGCTGGTTGGTCTGCTATATCTGTCTCTTTTAACCTCTGGCGGATCGCCACATTCGCTGCTTCTCCTTTTATGTTGGCTAGTAATATTGCCGAGACCTGCTTGAAGTCTTTTAGTAATTTCATACCGAGAGTTAAAGCGGGTTCTGGACCGTATTCGTCTTGAATTTGTTTTAGCACATCTGGTATTACTGACATGGATGGAACTCCATGTGTTTTTGTGTAAATGGAAGCAAAGACTGTACCCCAAGTGTCACAGTCCTCCACGTGTGGTGCGATTCCCATTGGAAGACAGATAGTCAGAATCCTGTGTTTTTCTACCGGGGTGGTATCTGGAAATACCGCCTCTATTTGGGTGATTTTTTGTGCTAACCAGAATGGTATTTGTTCCCGTTTAGCTGGTACTTTACCTAGGCAGGACTGTATGTTCTGTGGTGTAATTTTATTTGTGTTCCCCTGATGAGGGGTCAGCTGTGGAATTTTAATTGCTGGTTGGATTGTTGAAGTCCGCATTACATATTGGACTAATTGTCTATATATTTTGATTCATTGTTTTAGTTGTACTAAAAGTTCTGGTGCAGGCATTTCTTCAATGTCTGGATGTGGTGTGTATCCGGCTAGGACCGGCCACGTTGCTCCTGGTCTACCTAGTGGACCGAGCCTGGTGATGTGTTTGTTGTGTTTTAGGGCGCCATTAAACAAGAGCAGGTGCTCTTGAAATTTTAGTGGTACTTCCACCTCCTCGAAAGGAGTGTACTCATTAGGAGGTTCCTCTATTTTATAATAGCGGAAGTTCTTTGTTACAGCATTTGCTGCTGGAAAGTTTATCCATGAATAGAATACCTCTGTCTGCCGATATTCGTGTGCCTCTATTACGAATATGACTGTACCACCTCTTGGTGTCAGTCCATTTTCTATAAGTTTTAACGTTATAGATCTTCTTATGTTGACCGGGATGAGTTTTATATCCGGGTCATTTTCCTGCAGAGTATTATCAGCTTCTATTAGTTCAGCTGCTAATCTAACTCTCTCTCTTTCATCGTCACTTTCTGGCATTTTACTGTCAGGAAGGTTATTCTGTTTGTTTGCAGATCAGGTTTCTTATGGAAACAAAGATTAGATGCACAATATTTTGGAACAGTGTATCCTTCAACGTTGATTGAACCAAGAACCATACATAGGAGTTACCTCCTGCGAGGTTTGGCGGATTTTACCTCTCACCCACTCCAGACGTCTTTGGAGTATTATGGGAAAAAAGGGTCTGAGTGAAAGAGCACGACTGAGTTACTCTAAAGTCTTGCGTTAGTTTTATCGCCTTTCCAAACGTTGGGCGCCATGTAGTGTAGTTCCTATTATCCCAATAGGCTCTGCGCATTGGAATAATACCTCCAATAGTATAGACCTAGACCAGACGTTAACTAGGTCTTCTACTGTCGATATTAGACTTAAAGTTTTGGGTTTGCCAGCTAGCTCAGAGTTCACTAGAAACTTTCTCGAATAGGCAAGGAGGAGTTGAACCTCCCTGGATAGACAAGAAGGGATTTAGTTTCTGACAACCATAGAACATGACAACTTTGCTCTCCCCTAATCAAGAGTGTATCTCTAGAGTCGTGTGAAAACAAAAGACAACTTATTTTACTCAGTCAATACGTGCATTCTTAGTTTCACCAGATTGTAGAGAAAAGGAAGAGACGGGCGTGTTCAATAAAAGATGTTATTTATTGATCAGTCTCTTTTCTCGTACAAGAGAAATGAATCGATATTATTGCAATACTTATGGTTAAGTAAAGTGCATACAATAAAAGCAGAATTATGAAATAATACTGTAAAAGCATTGATATGGTTTCTAAGCCATATGCTATTTAAAATGGATAAAATATATACATACACATATACATTCGACTAATCGTACTCAACTGGTGCTTCTAACCACGCCTACCCCGGTGTACCTGACCTAAGCCTAATACGTGGGCTGGAGTAGAAAGTAGCAGTTTGAGTTAAGTTTGTTTTGCCAAGTGACTGACTCAAGAATTCTCTGCAAGGGGTTATTCAGTTCTGTACCTGAGAACTAGGATGGTTGAGGGATGGTATCTCTCGTCTGTGGTCTCGATATTCCAAGCTGCCTGCAAGGGCTGCTCGGAAGCGCCGGAGCTGGATTTCTCGGCAGGAGAAAGGCAGCGTCTCGTTCTCAGCGCGTCAGGAAGGCGGGGCAGCGCCAGTGGGCTTCGCTCTCTGCTGGGCTTCGGCAAGTCTCGCTGCTCCGATCTCGTCACCACCGCGTGTGTTTGCTTAAGGCAATGTCGGTAATATTTATACCTGTAAGGTGCCGAGATTGACGTAAGGATGGACATAGATACGTCAATAAGGATGTCATACGAGCTGGTCGTTAGCACATTCTTTTACTGAAGTTCTTTGAGAAATCAAAACAATGGCCGCAGGGATTTTCCCAGGTTGTCATAGGTTTGATTTGTTTTGAGAACTCCGTATGCCTTATCAGGGGCTGGAGGAATATTGCTTGCCTAATTAGATGGCAAGCGTTATGACCTAATCAGATAACGCGCTCCTGTGCCGTGGTCTGGCTTAATCAGATAACGGTTTCTGCATCATGGGATGGCTGCTAGTTAATTTGTTAACCAGAATAGGGTCAGGAATAGGGGGATCGATACAGAACCTATAGGAATACATCACAGATTTGCTGCAGGACATACCACTGGTGAGGACAGTGTGCATGCTGAACCCAGCACTGGTGTGCGGGGGCGCAGGAGATAGGCACGGCCCTCCAATTTCAATCTGTAGTGGGTGACGTAACCCATTGGACACATAGCTGATGTTACGGTGTGCAGTACAACTGCCTGCTGTAAGGTCCCTTAAACACCTTCACACTAATGCATTAACAGGCTTTGTCTCATTACTTAATCATAAATAATTTTCTGTGATCTCTGACCATCTCTGTCTCCCATCTGCTGCAGCTGCTCCACCTGCTGCGCTGTGCTGTGGCTGTGTACCTTCCTCATCCTCATCCTCCTCTTCAGAATCACACATTTCCACAGGTGTCCCCCTCTTAGTGGCAAGTTTATGCAGCATGGCACATACAGCTATGATTTTGCAGCAGACCAGGGGCTGGTACTGCCGTGCACCTCCACTTTTGTGCAGGCAGCGGAACCGGCTTTTGAGGAGTCCAAATGTTCGCTCAACCACATTGCATGTCGATCTATGTGCAACATTGTATCGCCTTTCACTTGGGGTAGATGGGTGCAGGTACGGAGTCAGGATGAATGAGCGCACGCATAGGCACTGTCACATGTGTGTGAGAAATTCACAGTCTACATTCGCAGCAACAGGTTTATACCTCAGGGGGTGTCACATGTACTTACCTAGCAGGCAGCATTCTACGAATTGCCCTGAAAGGAGACGGGTATAGGTCCCACTGTTCCTGAATATGTATGAATTATGGGTGCTCCCAGGGATTTTTGAAAATAAGTCAGTGATGATGAAAGACGCATCAAATATGACCTGGAAATTAATCGAATGTGTGGATTTGTGATTGCAGTAGATGTACTCAGTCGCAGCAGGGGGGCAGATTGGTATATGTGTCCCATCAATACTACCAATGACGTTTGGGAACTGGGCCTTCTAATAAAAGTCCAACTTGGTCTCCAGCAGTTCTGCCTGTGTGCTGGGGAATTTGATGTAGAGTAGCATCCTTTGCAACATGGCATCCAGGAATGTTTGGAAAAAACGTGACAGGCAACTCTGTGAGACTCCACCTGCCACAGCTATTACACCTTGGTAACTGCCAGATGCCAGGAGGTGCAGGCAACAGAGTACCTGTACATGAGTGGGTATTGCATGCGCCCTTGGTGTCTGGTGCTCCAGGAGTGGGTGCAGGTCCCGTATCAGGTCCAGGACGGTGTTTCGGTGTAGCCTGTACCTCACATGGATTTCAGCCTCAGTCAGTTGGAACAGTGTAACACGCGGTCTGTACACGCGCTCCTCCCTTCTCCAGATCCTCAGTCCTGCTTCTTGCAAACGTAGACGCCTTGCTATCACATAGAGGGCCGCCATTGTGTTCACACAGTTACATTTTGGGGCTGTTTATATGCAGTGCACCTGATTACCACCTGCTTTGAGTCAGTGCTAAATACAGATTCTTTAATACCGATTTTTAGCTAATTCGGTATTAACAGATTTTTGTACATCGCATTTGCGATTTTTTACTGATTCCTTATTTACCGATTCAGTATTTTTGTCTGCCACTCGGTAACTGGTTTCTCTTATTTTACTGATTCCTTATTACTGATTCGGTATTTTTGTCTGCCAATCAGTAAATAAGGAATCGGTAACTGTTTTCCCTTATTTTTACTGATTCCTTATTACTGATGGCGATCAGTAATACCTACATCGCACATGGCTAAATACAGGTCGGTAACGCTGAAATTTACCGAATTTCGGCGTTACCGACCGGTATTTAGCCACCTACATCTAGCCCTATATGTGTTATGTGTAGGCGTGAAGCAGGTGTATAACTTCTGTGTAGGATGCAGGTCTCTGCAAAGAACCTGTGAGCCCAGAACGTGCATCACCCCCGCAACTGCTTGGTCATTCGTGGCTTGGTGCCCCTTCTAGGTGGACATCTGTCCAAATGAGAATCCAATACATAGTTAATGTCTCCCAACCACAGGGTTGGGGCATCTAAATCTGCAGTGATCAGATCCTGTAGCAGCATGAAAAAGGCAGGTTCATCAATATTTGGAGCATATGTATTCAATATATTTAGGTCTTTCCTTTCCATCTTCTCCCTCAACAACACATAATGTCCCTCTACTTCGGCCTCGGCATACTGCATCGTGAATGGGGCGTCAAGAGCCACCCAAATCAAGGTACCCCTAGCGTAGGTACAGTACGATGAGTGAAACACCTGGCCGCTCTACTTTTTCGCCAATGTCGAAGCCCCAGCTTCCTCTTAATGCGTCTCCTGCAGACATGCAAACATTATCATGTGTCGTTTAAGAAACGAAAGAACTCTATTTCGTTTGGTGCAGGTGCCCAACCCTCTGACATTCCAACTAACGAACTTTACCTCCGGGCCATGTTCAATTGTTAATATTGTCTGGCTAATCTTGTGTCTGGACTCACCGCTGTCAAGTATTGAACCTCCCATCTTCATAACATAAGTTACATTAAAACATTAACGAAAAACTAAACTACCCCACCCTCCACCCACGGACAATGCTTGACTAACAACAAAGACGATACTGCCCACCCCTCTGCTTGTGCCAGGACATGCACAGCATCCCAAGACGCCCAACAGGGGAAACAAATAAGATTTTTGTCCCCAGTCCGCCCACCCTTGTCTAGCCGTGGTCACACTGCCTTTTAAAATATGACCCATCTTACACATCTCTGTTCAATTGTTCAAAGGATTCCCAGACATGTCTGTACTCTTCTGCAAGTGCCCAAAGCCCCGCTCCCCCTCACCTAACGATTAGTCAACCATTTCTCACCACATCAACAAATAACATTGTACATTTTTACCGACATTTATAAATTTGTTACACTGCACCTGAACTTTTTATACTCATCACTTAGTCCTTTTCTCCCAGCAGGAGCTCTTCCGTCAGTCTCGGGCACAGTGTTTATTGACAGTTGCAGATTCTGCATCTGCGCATTCAGGTCAGTGGGTGCAACTTCCAGCGATTCAGTAACCATGTCCTCATCCACCGGGGCATTCAGCAGTAGTGATCCATCCTCTCCTACTGTGATCCTCCGCTGTGAGGACTCAGGTTCTGTGACTTCACATGACTTCCCTGCTGCCAGGGGCCCCTGTATGATCTTGTTCCCCAGCATCTTCACTGACCCAGCGCCTCTCCAGGAGGAAGCCCGTCTCCCCAGACCTTGAGCCAATCCAAGACATCTTCTGGGGAGTCGAAGAAGTGCGCCTTGCCCCATCAACAACTTCAATTTTGCGCCGTACAGAAGCATGTATTGCAGGTTCAATTTGTGCAGCTTATGTTTGTCCCCTAGGAAGGATTTGCGGAGGTCCTGAACTTGCTTGGTATAGTCTGGGTACACAGTGACTTTGTTGCTCTCATACTGGAGATTCTGGTGTTCTCGGGCTGCCCGCAGGATGCAGTCTCTGTCTAAGTTATTTAGGATTTTGGTGATGATAACCCGGGGCTGAGCCCCCAGGGGCAGGGGTGGTACAAGGGCCCTGTGCGCTATCTCTATTCCAAACATATCTTACAGTCCCTTGGGTCGCAATTGGGTACAAAATCAATGTTCTAGAAATTGTTCAGCTGTACCCTGCTCTGCTTTTTCCAGTATGCCCAGTACACAAATGTTAGTACACCTCACCCTGCCCTTTACATTCTCAAGTTTCTTGTGCCCTCGTGGCCACGGACATCTGTGCCACCTGCTGTTTGAGTGGTACCACTTCTCCCTTCAGCTCCGCTATGTCCGGTTCGGCATTGGTGACTTTTTCAGCCATCTTACAGAGATCCGCTCGTAGTAGGTTAACATCTATAGAGACAGTGCCTATGAGGTCCTCAAGTGCCTTCCTAGAGCCCTGGATAGCTGCCATGAGTTCCGCCCTGGTGGGCTCTGGACTCTCCCCCGACTCTTGCTCCATCCCACAAGTCTACCTGTTCAGTCGCTGGCTACAGGGGGTGCGTAGGAGTGGTGTATTGCGCAATGGTATTTGATCTGGTCAGTTTCTGGCCCTTTTCTTTGCCCATTGTGATTCCAGCTGTGCTCTCACTGCGTGGCCACCTGGAAGGGCTGTATTTTCATTGATCATCCGGAGAGGGAACCAAATAATTCACAAGGACAGTGAGCACAGGTCCTCCACAGTAAAGGTCCAAATCACTTTGGGCCCCACCACCAGGGGCCACACAACCGCCCTCTCAATTCCCCAGTTGCAGGGGTGACTCCCCACTGCTACCAAGCTAAAGGTGGGGGGTTCCTCAATGTCCCCCTGTTCACTGGGATTTCTGCGATCAGGAACCCCCTTGTCTCACACAACTAACTTAGCTTTGGGGGCACCAGGCTTGATAGTCCACTGCCCAGGACTGCTCCCATCAATAGTAGTATGCCTGCCCCAGGGGTCGCCCTATATGCTGCCTGCTCTCTCCTTGATCCACTAGCCAGGGCAGGGTGGGTTTCAGAGGGACGAGTCTCTAGCCGGCCGCACTCCCATAGAGGAGGAATCCACAGTTTGCACTGCTTAATAGGCCTGGTCAGAGTTCAGGCCCAATGCGCACAACCCGCGGCCCCCGCGGGGTGCCGCAGCAGAGTCGGTGAGAGGCAACACCATCTGCAGCTGTTTGCAGCTCCCCATTTGTTCCGGATCAATCCTAGGGGAGGCCGGATGGGGAAGGGGGGCCTCCAATACGCTGCGTCCGTCAGCCCCCACGCTCTGCAGGGCCGGGCCACAGGCCAGCAGCCATCAACAACATCGGCAAGCGAGTGGGGCTCGAAGGAGAGGGCAACCAGGGCAGCGGAGAGGACCCACCAGCGCACCCGCCTGTCGACCGCAGCCTGCAAGCTCAGCAGGCGTCCTGACAGGGTCCACAGCGGACCGCTCCACCTCTCGGGCCCGAGTCAGGGTCGCAGCGGCAGTCCTCACCTATTCTGCCTCTACCCCCAGAGCGGCCCGGTTCACAAACAATCGATGGCTGCAAAAGTGTCCAGGGCACATAGAGGGGGCCGCAGTCCAGCAGCTCCACTCACCCCAGCCAGAGGGGTCGCAAAGAAGCCCAGTCTCTGGCAGGCGTCTCCTGCAGGCCCGATCAACGCTTCTTTCACACTTCTCTGCCTATGCCATCAAGGGGCTCGCAGAACCTCACAGTTCGGCTCCAGTAGATCCAGGGATCAGCGCAGGTCGATTCCAATGGTATTCGGCAGGTTTCCATCACTATTCGCAGGATAAAAAACAGAATTGTAGGTGGACGGACGGGGAGCTTGAGAGGCTCACGTCCTGTCGGCCATATTGCTTGCCATTTTCTATTATTCTTAATTGATACTGGTGTTACCTGCTCATCAGTTTATTCTGTGGATGTCCGAAACCTGCCTTGCCTGTGGAAGAGAAATCCATGGTGTATGCATTAGCATAAACAGATCATTAATCAGGTTAAGGCAGATGTCCCAGTTAAAACAGAGTCAGTGGAGAACAATCATCAGTCAATATTATGCGATTTGAGTCCAGTTAATTCATCTGGCAGAGACTCGCTTTGTAAAATGAACTGCATGATTTACTGCACACTGGATAGTGTCACAATTGAAACTCAAGATGAAGATTTAATGTTTAAAATCAAGTCACAAGACTCAAGAGTTCAGTTGTTCCCAGTTCTTACACAAGATGATCTGCTTTTGGATTTTGGATCTAAAACACAATTTCAAAGAAGGGGTATTGAATTTCATAGGGAAAGAGATAAGATCGATACAAAGTGCCAAACCAGCCAAAATTCATGTAAAACTCAGTGTTATTTGAAATTGTTGTTCCTAATGATTTATGGATAGAATGTAAATCTCATGTTGAATGGCCGACTGAGAAACCAGCTAGAGTTGCACTATGCTCCAGTTGAGGTGGTTGCTGACAAATGTAGAGTGATGATAAATCATTTGAAAAAGAAAGTGCCACAGAAAGAAGTTAACTGGGAAAGGTCATGAGAGCTAAACAAGAGCCAAATGAGTCAGTGCATGCTTATTATGATAGCTTAAGCTGATTTATAGCTAGTTCAGTAGAGTTGAAGAGCCAGAGAAAGAAAATGTTAGTGGATTTGTATAAGCTTTTTTTTTTGTTTGTGTCCCGACCTTAGTTTTATATTCAGCAGACAGTGATATGCTGCCACTCCAAGGATATCGATGACGAGATCTTGAAATATGCTAAGAATTGCAGTGATTTTTTGACGCGAGGCAGACAAATATTAAAGAGATGATGATTGCACAGATGAAGCAGATTCAGAGAAATGTATTGCTTCTACTCTTGGAATGCATGATTTTGATAAGGAGTTTTTCATTTACTGTTATGAAAAGGGAGTGTGTTCATTGTCTATTTTAATGCAAAAACACAGTGGAGTTTGTTGGATTCACTAGGTATAGCTCTTCCTCGTTGCCTGAAAGTTGCAGCTGTCTGCATTACAGTTGAACAAAGTGAAGGGGTTCTGATGGGACATCCACACATTGTCTTTGTTCCACATTCAGTTGAGATTTTGTTGACCTGCACCAGAACTCAGTAGATAACAAACAGCCGCCTGACGAGACATACGCAAATCATATTGGCAGTTGAAAATATCTCAATCAAAATGTGTAATTCTCTGACTCCTGCAATAAAGCTCCGGGTGTCAGACTGCAGTGAAGACAACAACAATGATGATGATTAATAAGAACATCACTGTGTACATTTCACAGACCTTTTGTGACAAGACTAGATATTAATGATGTTCCTCTTGAAATTGCTGAACTGGCTTTGTGGAGGTTCTTGTCTGAGAGACTATTGTGGAATACTAAAGACTGGTTATGCAGTCTGTTTCATTACTGAAATAAAAGAAGACTCAAACCTGCCTAATATACCTTCAGCACAAGTTGCAGAGTTGATTGCAATAGCAGGGGGTGGGCATAACTCATGCAATACAGTGTAGTGTAATCACTCGGAATTACCTGAGAATTCTATGTGAATCCCGCATACTTAGACAAGAAGAGTAATTCTGCTTTTTGCGCTATTTCTCCTTGCATCTAAAATGGGTATGAGAATGCATTTTGTGCTAAGAAAAAGAGCTAAATGTCACAAAACACAAATAGCGAGCAGCTGCTCGCGCTCCTTAAATGTGCTCTTAGGATAGGATTTTCCCTAATCTAACTCATGGTATTAAGTGCTATTTTCTTAATGCAAAATGCTCTCTCGCATCCAAAATTAGCAAGAATGCAGTTACCAAAATTACGTAAAGGGCTTTATGACATCATCTGGTACATTCCATCAAGAATGGTTCCTATATTCTTGATTTGTTAGCAGTAATACAACAACCAAAAGAGACTGCAGTGATCAAGTGCACAGGCTTGTGTTGACATTCCACATCAGGAAATACATTTGCTTATCAAATGGCAAAATACTGTGCAGTGGAAAATGCAACTTTGAAATTAAATGAGCAAATCACAGTGCAAGAATCCAAACAAAATGAATCAAGTAAATGTTCTGTTGAAAATAGAAACCATATAAATTGTTTCCTGTTAAAGACAATACAGACCTCATTAAGCAAGTTGAGGGGTCTCCATGGGTAGGTCCAAGAAGATGAGAAACAGAAATGGGAAATGCTAGGGTCCAAGAAGAATTTTAACAATATTCGGATTACTTGTGAATACAGATATATTCTTTCTGACTCCATGCTACACTTCATGGCTCGCTATTTACATGGCCAAACATATGTAGTAAGGGGTGCGGTTTTAAAAAGTGCAGGTTTAACACCAAATTAAGAGGTGTTGCACTAGATTTAGACGTGTTATTTGTCAGGGAAATAATCATGGAAAAATAAATATTATCATTATGAATCATTATGAATCATATTGGCAAATCAGAGGGCCCATTTACTACACTTCAAGCAGGTTGCATTGAGATCTCAGTTTACAATGGCCCTAAGTATTTTCTTGTGATTGTCTGCTTGTTCTCTGAATAGGTCTAGGCCTATCCTACCTGAAGTGATGTAAAGCCCCAAAGTTCGACTCCATCTTAAGTAGGCTGTTGGACTTGGCCCTTTTTGCAGGGTCTTCCCTGAACATTTTACCTTCCTCCTGTATTTTGTCTGACCTGCTTTTGTTGGTTTATGACTCTGGGCACTTCACCACTGCTGATCAGTGCTAAAGTGCATATGCTCTCCCTATTGTAAATTGATGTATGGATTAGTGACTCCATGATTGGTTGGTTTGGTTTACTTGTCAGACCCTAGTACAGTGCACTGAGTGTGCCCAAGGCTTGTAATTCAAATGCTGCTGATGGGATTGTAGCACTGATTGTGCCACCCACAGAAGCAGCCTGTAAAAGTGTGTCTCGGGTCTGCAATTGCAGAGCCTGTGTGCAGTCTGGTACTGCCATGTTGACTGGGCAAGGGCACCCACTTGCCAGTCCTTAAACCTTCCCTTTTCTACATATTAGTCACCCCTATGGTAGGCCCAAGGGCAGGATGCATTGTAGGTAAAAGGTAGGACAAGCCCTGATGTGTGTGGCATGTCCTAATAGTGAATTACAACCATTTTTGTGTTTCACTATTGCAAGGCTACCTGTTCCCCATAGGCCAGAATGGGCAATTTGCTTATTACATCTTATAATCCTAACTGACTCAGGGAACTAGGTAGAAATTTGAGTTTAGGATGCCTGAACTCAGAGTGAAGTTGGTTTTAACATTCTGTGTTTAAAAATACCACTTTTAGTAAATAGGTATTTTCTTATCTAACTATCCAAGCCTGCCTCTGCTAGGTTGTGTATTCCTTGTCTGGAGTTTGAGTGGCAGGGGCTGGGGGATTCTAGGAGATGGGGTGAGTCAGCACAGGGCTCAATAGAGTGATGGGGTGAGTCAGCACAGGGCTGAATAGAGAGATCTGCATGCAGATGGGAGGGAGGAGTTGCACCTGGGACCTGAATAGGGCTGTGCCTTCCCTCCACAATGCTGGCTCCACCTCCTGCGGTACGTCTTATGTCCCTGCCCTGAACTGTGAAAGGAAAGAAGGAGTCATGTAAACAGAGTGCTCCAGGAATGACCAAAACTGGTTTGGACTAGGCAAAGGCCTTCAGAGAACAAAGAGAAACTGTGTATAAAATATGGGACCCAGACCCCAGACCTTTAGATCACTTTTAGGAAACAAAAAGAAACCTTTGCTGAGGAGAGGAGCAAGAGAGACTATCCCTAAGCTGAAGTGCTGCTTAGGGGATTGGCCTGCAGTGGTTGCCTGACTGCCAAAGAAAGGAGAGAGGAACTTTGTGTGTACTTTCATCAGCTTGCCTACTGCTGAAGTCTCAGGGACAAACGACTTCACCCACCAGCTCCCCAAGAGTTCTTTGGAAGTACCTGCAGTGGTGTTGGGCTTTCTGAGGGACTGCATGTCGCAAGGAGCTGAAAGCGCGACTCACGAAGGAGAAGCGTTTTGCCGAACTGCCGCAGTCACTTCACAACGCGAAAGCGCCTCGCGTCGCCGGAGAAGAGGATCGACGTTGCACTTGATGCCGCTGCATCATCGGAGAAGCGCTTCATAGCCGCAGCCGCTGTTGTCGCATAGCTGAGAAAGCATGTCGCCGCTGCAACAAAAAAATGAGACATTAGTATTTGTAACAAGGCACTCCATGATAAACACACAAATATGGCAAATCATCTCGTCCAGCTGGCACATCTCGTCCAGCTGGCACATCTTGAACGCTGACAAAGATGCAAAAGATAAAATCTCAAAACCCCTTTTTGCCTACCAAAAAAACAAGAATCTAAAGGATCTGATTGTAAGATCCAGATAAGCCCAAATAAAAGAACCAATGCAGAGAAGTATTGTTGGGAATTCAACAGTGATAGGTAATTTTAGATGTGGCACATGCAAAATGTGTCCTTTGGCAACAGAAGACGATAAAATACAATTGAACGGACAGACAGTTAAGGTTAAAAATATGACAAACTGCAAAACAAAAAAAATCATTTACCTTTTACTCTGTCCCTGTGGATTGGGTTACATTGGAGAGACATCTCGCAATTTTAATACACGACTAACTGAACATCGTTTGGCGATTCGTACGAAAAAAATGTCTGCACCAATAGTGGAACATTTTGTTACACAAAAGCACACTGAGAAACCATCGACCCCAAAAACAATCAAAGCAGTGAATCCATCCGAAAGAAATGTCAAGTTTATTGGATATTCACTTTGGATACTTTCAAACAGGGATTAAATCAAGAAATCCCATGGGCACAAGTAATTGAATATAATCTATAATTCTGCATTTTATTGATAAAATAAATTGAGCCCATTGTTACTTTCTTCAATAACAATATTGCTGAAAGATCCATATCATATATATCTTTTTGACTCCACCGAAAATGAGTGTAATAACTTTGAAAAATAGATTAATATTTATTTTTCGATTACAAGAAATATACACGCAATATTATTAGGAATATGTTCCCCCCTCCGCTTTTTACCTTGTCGGGAACTCAATAATAAACGCCCATATCCATCTCATATGGATCCTTATTTGATACACAATGATAGGTTTTTTCTCCTACCTACTATTAGTAAGAATGCCCATTGCAAGATGGCCGCCATTGGTCTCTTCTAACAATTTTAGAAGAAT
Organism: Lissotriton helveticus; assembly: GCF_964261635.1. Lineage (NCBI taxonomy): Eukaryota > Metazoa > Chordata > Amphibia > Caudata > Salamandridae > Lissotriton > Lissotriton helveticus. The sequence continues at coordinate 2,094,818,328 of NC_136057.1, forward strand.
AAACTCTTTATCAGAAGGAATCTGTCCGTTCCCTTTTCCAATCCGGGTAGAATTTAACAAGCGATATCTAAGCTTCCTAAATATAAATCCTGAAATCATACACAATGCTAGGTCTTTTCCAAATCGGTACAAAAGGGGGTGGTGATGGACGGAGCATCTGAACCAATCAAACATTCACACCCAGTCAAAAGATCTGGGTATAATCCATCACTGTTCTTAAGCCCACTCTGCCACCCCAGTTCAGACATGGCTATATGCAAATCAGTCTGACCCTGTGCCTCATGGGAACAGTCCAGCCCGAACTGCCAAGCCATGTCTTCCCTGGACCGGAAACAAGCTTCCGAGGACCGGTTTCTGGCTTTACAGCCTTCTTCAGCCCGGCTTGCTTGAATCCAGTGACAAAGTGAGCAAGGGACTCACCTCTGAGCATACCCTGCCACACTTATGGCGGCCAAAGCGGTACAAAAGGGGGTGGTGATGGACGGAGCATCTGAACCAATCAAACACTCACACCCAGTCAAAAGATCTGGGTATAATCCATCACCGTTCTTAAGCCCACTCTGCCACCCCAGTTCAGACATGGCTATATGCAAATCAGTCTGACCCTGTGCCTCATGGGAACAGTCCAGCCCGAACTGCCAAGCCATGTCTTCCTTGGACCGGAAACAAGCTTCCGAGGACCAGTTTCTGGCATTACAGCCTTCTTCAGCCCGGCTTGCTTGAATCCAGTGGCAAAGTGAGCAAGGGACTCACGTCTGAGCATACCCTGCCACACTTATGGCGGCCAAAGCGGTACAAAAGGGGGTGGTGATGGACGGAAGGCATGGCTTGGCAGTTCGGGCTGGACTGTTCCCATGAGGCACAGGGTCAGACTGATTTGCATATAGCCATGTCTGAACTGGGGTGGCAGAGTGGGCTAAAGAACGGTGATGGATTATACCCAGATCTTTTGACTGGGTGTGAGTGTTTGATTGATTCGGATGCTCCGTCCATCACCCCCCCCTTTTGTACAGGTCTTTTCCAAATGGCAGGCCTTTTTCGAATAGCTATCAGTAAGAATGCCACCCAAACTCAAGGTTTTTAAACTGTTCCATCTACATGTATATGCTTTTTTCTATATAACAACTCATAAGATTGAGCAATTGAAGATGGCTGCCACTGTTCCTAAGGTCTTTAGTCTGCTGTTTATATCTATGCAAAAAGGTTGTAACCACATCGTGACATTTGCATGACGTCAGACGCTATCCAATTAAGGTTTAGGTTTACTTTAAAAAGCCGAGTATCGCTCATATATCCGTTTCTGCTAATCCTTCACAGAACGGAGTACCGGGTTGGAAGCTAGTATCAAGAGACTTGAAAGTAAGTAGACACCCACATACTATACCGCAGAAGAAGCGCAAACCAGGCATGTTCTCTACTTAGAATTACAGAAAAGCATGGGACCATATGTAAATTGCTTTAGAGCGTGACCCACATGGCGAGACTGTCAAGCTACAGAGATCTAGGCTGCATTGCCCTAATTCAAGTGATACAGAGAGCTTAATATTTTTTTAAATTGTGACAGTAGAGTGTAACATCTCATTGTATTAGCCTAATTGTAGAAGTGGAGTAAATAAATAGACCGCATTATCACCAATGTGACACGCGGTATTTAACATGATGTTAAATAAATATCTGCTCCCAGAGATAAAAAATAAGAGATATGGCGCAAATAACTCAAGCGTATTATCACCACTATAAAACTTGGTATATTTTATAATGCTAAATAAATATTTGCTCTCTGCAGTAACAAATAAGACAGTGATAGTATCGGCCCAAACCTTAGGACAGAAAGTGTATCACCTTTGGCAGGTTATGGAGGATAACTGTAGAAGTGGCGCATAAAACCTGAGTCATCTTCATTATAAAATATTGGACATAACACGTGGATAAATAAATATCGCTCTATGGAATCAAAAATTAGAGATAGGGAAACGGTGACTTAGTCTTTAAGACAGGAAATGTCTAACCTTGGGCATGTTATGCAGTTTTCTTAGCATAACCTAATACATATCCAACGTTTAAGTGAGGAATGTTTCAGTATAAGTCAAAACCCTAAATGAGGTCAAGCAATGTGACATCTGGTAGTGGTCCTACAATAGTAGATGTAGCTCCATAATGGTAAAAACAGTGAACACAATTTGATTGTGCATATGTATCCAGCTATATAAAACACCACCTCTACCATTTGTAAAATTGATTGGATAGGATAATGAACACATATATTACTATTTTTATCCTAGATAAAGAGTGTGGGTGAGACATAAAATACATAGGATCAAGGACTCCGATCGGAATCCTGTTAATGTGTCAGTACAATTTCTTATGGTAAGCGTATATTTAATACATTTATTATAATGATACATAGCACTGTCATAAACTGATTCTGATTCAGATATGTTTCACCTGTCTAGGGGCATAGTTTAGAGGCTAAAGATGTGAAGATAGCCAGTATTCAATTTCATTGTTCCCTAACATGATGGAACTGATTAATTAAACTTTTGTAAGTATCAAAGCCATACACAATAAACTTTCTTTTGTGCACCATAGAGGGTTAGAACATTAACTGGCTAGTAACATGCAAATAAAAATATTCCTGTTTAAATTTATTGTTTCAGATTGAGTACATATTAGGAAAGACACCACAATCTAGAATCAGCGAGTGAAATTTTAAAAACGCACCCTACCAGGTGTACAATGGATTAATACTATTGTATGCCACCGACACATAGGTACTCATAGAATATTAGATAAGGGATAGAACTAATAAATTGTTTTATTCTTTTGGGATATCTATACCATCTTAGGAGATATTGGATCTTCTTGGAAATCCCCTCTTTTCTACAGAAAATTATCCTCAATTGTCAACTTTTGCAGATCATAATTTTGCTCTAAAATCACAGGTACAGTTTGGGATAGTAAACTGAATTTTCTTACATTCTAATCTATTGACACTTGGGTCAATTGGTTCTTTCTTTTTATTATTTTTCATCCTTTTGGAGTCAACCCAATCTGATCTAATGTTTTGGGTTATTTTGGTGCATTTGGACACGCTATACTTTAATACCTTCATTTTCTCCTTGCACAACACATAAACTCTGACCTTATCTTGTTTTAGCCACAGATATATCTCTTTAACTAACAAATAGAAACATTAGCAGTCCCTTTGTAAACATAGCCCAAGATATTATAAATATTGAAGCACTACGTGTTAGAGAATATATCAACAATGAATTTTTAGGCCTTTTGATGTTGTTACATGTGTGTTCATTGTATGTATTATGCCCTTTATCTATACTACTATTATAAAGAGAGAACATGCACCTTTGAGCCAGGTAAACTCGGGAACCACAGCGCCAATCCACACACCCGATACATTGTAGAAATTGTCAGGGTGTGCAGATGGACATAGGCTATAAAAAATAAAAAATAAACGTACATTTAAAAAAAGAACTTAAAAAAAAAAGTAGTGCCCTGAAAGTAGCGCCGGCCGCGACGCTGCTCTGGCCGCGACGTAGCGCGTGCGTGATGACGAGGAGGAGCGGCGGCCGGCGGACATGGAGCTGCGGTGAAGTGAGGAGCGCGGGCGCGTCATGGCGAAGAGGAGCGGCGGTGAAGTGAACATCGCGGGAAGGAGCGGCAGCACAGGTAAAGTAAAGGCTCAGGGCGGGAGGGAGTCGGGGCGGGATGGAGTCAGGACGGGAGCGGGTGTGCACAGAGGGACAGGCGGGAGGAGTCGGGGCGGGAGGGAGTCGGGGCGGGAGGGGTTCGGACCGGGAGCGGGTGTACTGCCCCCAGCCCCTTTCTGCCCCAGGCAACGCTGGGGCGGGCTGCTAGTTATAGAAATAAAGTTAAGACGGTTCCCCCGAAGAAGGTTCAAAACGCCGAAACGCGCGTCGTGTGTTATCCGACCGCCTGCCAGTGAAAAAGATTTGTTAACAAAGGAACTTCCTCTTCTAGTTTTATATTTAAGTTTTGTATAGCACTGTAATGTATTGTTTGTCATGTGTATATTCTGTGTATATGTCATGCACATACGAGGTTATGAATTGAAACCATGAACCAAATGAATTATAAAAATATCTAAATAGCATAAAAAAGATAAATAAAAAATAATTTAAAGAATGAAAATAAAAATAAAATAGAGTTTCATATCAGAACAAATTGTTTGGAGTGCTATGTTCACGTTTGATTCACATGCAACCTCGCACAGAATTAGGCCTGTTGTTGTCATTTATGACATGATGATATAACATAGTTCTTGTATCTAGCAGATTTCTTTACCCCATTCTACTTTTTTCCCTACAGCTAGCAAGATTTATTGTTTTTAGTAGGGGTCCCCTTCTTTCAGAGTTGAGGCTGCATCGCCGGAGAAGAGGATTGACATCGCACCAGATGCCTCCGCATCACCGGGAAGCGTGTCGGAGGGCCTGTCGTGGCTCAGAAGAATCGTTTAGTCGCCGCACGGCTGTCGGGCATGCACACCTTGTGTCGCATCCAAGAGAAGACGCCATCTTGCTTTCATTGCACTGGATCTTCATTGCATCACGGCGTTGCGGGCTGCATCACCATGGAAGCGCAGTAAGAAACTGACGCATCACCTTCCCTCGCAGAGAAGAGCCGACACATCCTCTACGCATCAGTAGGGACCCGACACATAAACGGTCTTGCAACCGATGCATCACCTTTCTTGCAACACTTTCGTTGTATAGCGTTACGCATCCTATGGTACAATGAACTCAAAGTGTCGCATTTTACATCTAAAGAGATCTAAGCTAATTCTACCATTTTAAGTACAGTTTAGTGGACTTTTGTCAGTTCAGTTCATACGTCTTTATTTCGATTAATACATCATAAAAGACAGTATACAATTTACAGACAATATTAAAAAAGACCAGATAATATGTACAAGATAGTGTTTAGGGCGATACAATTCATCTCATCTCGAGTTCCTTAAATAAAATTCATTGAATTCATTAAAACAAGAATTAAACAACAGATTTTAAAGACTCAGTATGAATGAATGAATAAAAAGACCATATATAAATGTTAAAATCACTGTACAAGATGGTGTCTAGCTCTAGTAATTCAAGCCCACCCTAGAAACTTAGCTACTCCAATGACCACGATCTCTGAGGTATTTGTTCTTAAAGCCAAAAGTGCCTCATTACACCCTCCAACATTTAGCTTTCGACATATGGGCCCAATCCATTTTTTCCTTGCTGCTGAGTAAGCCGGGCAGGCAAAAAAGAGATGTCCCACACTCTCCTTTTTGTCAATACACCAAGAACAAAACTCAGTTGTGTGACCAGCCCATTTCTTGGTAAAAGACCTCACAGACCTCACAGGTAGAGACCCCACTCTAAACTGGTGATATAATTTTTTGTCCAAACTATTGGTAATAACATCCCAGTAGGTCTCAAATACGGGATCCAATTTGTAAGCCAAGAAACAACCTGTTAGGGAGGGTGTATCTGACAAAACACCAGAGCGGGATCTAACAGAAGCCCAGAAAAGCAGTTTGTATTCTTGTTTCGAGGGAAATGTGTTAGACCCTGGATTGGCCCACAATTGGTTAAGTCCCATGCTTTCTAGGATTGTTTTCACTTCCCGGAACCATGGGATATTACATGAGCCCCTAATCGATCTCACTTCTGCTAATTCATTAGCAAAGAGGCTCAGGTCTGGAGACGTCCAGATCAGTCTTCAAAGAGCTATAAGCCGATATTGTGCCATTTCTTTTATCGGTTTACAACCCATATCTATCAAAAGTGGTTTGATTGGAGAAGATAGTGGTAGGCCTGCCAGTTTACGCAAAAAAAATTTTGGGGCCCTAGCTAAGGGTGTGAGGTCCGTATGGCTCCATAAATCGGCCCCATACAGAATTGCGGAATTAATCTTCGCTTCATAGATTTTTAATACAGGTGAAACCCTTTTAGTCAGGGACAGTCTATGTTCCTGAATCAAGCAGCCCATTAGGCGGGCGGATCGTAAATGGAGTGCCTCCAACTGTGGCTTCCAAGATAGGCGATAATCCAGGGTCACTCCGAGATATGTCATTACATTCACTTGTTCTAGTGCCACACCATTCATGTTCACATGACTATTAACCTGACGATTCTTATTAAAAACCATAAATTTAGTTTTGCTCACATTAATTTGCAGTTCATTTGTTTTACAGAAATCCTCAAATCTATTGATTGCCTTTTGAAGACCACTACGGGTCTTAGAGAGAATTAGTGTATCATCTGCAAAGATGAGCAATGGGAACTTAGTCCCACCCAGGACTGGTGCGTCTGTTGGTGTATTTTCAAAATAATTCACCACCTGGTTAATAAATATTAAAGAAAGGGTGGGTGCCAAAACGCATCCTTGACGAACACCCCTTGTGACTGGAAAACTGTCCGTTACCTGGCCTTGTCTCCCCCACCTCACTTTGGCAAAATTGTTCTCATGCAATCTAACCAGGATCTCGAGTAGTTCGGGCGGTAGACCAATCTTGACCAGAACTGCCCACATCTTTTCCCTTGGCACAAGGTCAAAGGCGGACTTATGGTCCACGAAGGCAGCATAGATAGTCCCTCCACCCAATAATACTACTTTCCAGAAAATCAGGACAAATCGGAAGACTTGGTCAATAGTACTAGTACCTACTCTAAATCCTGCTGCCTGTAATGGAGAGAGAATGCTCTCCATCTCCATCCACCCATGAACCCTAGCAAGAATCATCCTAGCAATTTTTTTTTGCAAAGAATCTATTAAGCTAATAGGACGATAGTTGCTAGGGTTCGAACGATCGCCTTTCTTAAAAACGGGTAAGATCTCAGCCCCTTTCCAAGAAACTGAGATCCTTGCCCCTTTTGCAATTGCGTTGGCAACCTGGGTAATGTAAGAAACCCAGAGTTGGGGATTAGATTTAAAAAGGTCAGCCGGGATGCAATCCATCCCTGGAGCTTTCCCGGGTTGAACTAATCGGAGCGCCGACTCGACCTCTTCATTGGTAAACACCAAGCAGTGGATGGACAGTGGCTGAGACAAGGACAGTGTCACTAGAGTATATCTACTCTCATGTTCTGAACCTCTAAACTGGGACGAGAAAAAATCGACCCATGTTTCAGCCGAAACATTATTGTCTGGGATCTGTGTTTCAGGGTTTCTACCCCATTAGACAACTTCCCAGAACTTGATATGGTTAGAAGACAGACTAGCCTCATATAGGTCGGACCAATAACTTTCATCCCACTCTCGTTTCGCCACCCACTGGGCCTTCTTTATTACTTTGCCTTGCCGATTTAATATCTGATGTTACTCGCGATTTATTTGCTTTTTTAAGACCACTAAATGCCTCCCTACAATCTCTGTTATACCATTTCTTACTAAAGCTGGGCGTTTTCTCTTTACTGTGCTTCTGTGGAAGGGTGAGGATAGCCTTTAATTTGGTAAAACACTGGTCATGAAGATCAGTGACCTCGTGAGACGCCTCCATAGCGGAGGGTAAATCACACATGGCCATTAACACTGCAGAAGCTACATTTGAAAAACCATCCAGCATGGCTGGGTTCGCTAGTACTCTACACCATTTAACCCGCCTTCTATCGTTCGTCAAAACGGCTTCTGCGGTAACACATGTGGCTGCCTGAGATCTTTCTGTGGCACGAGAGAGTGTCAGGCTTAAAGACAACGGGTTATGATCGCTCTCTGGCCTGTCCACTACTACCATATCTATTACATGGGGCCAATACTCCATTTTAACCAGAAAGTAATCCTTTCTACCCTTACTGATCCCATTATCAAAAGTAGAATGGGCAGTCTTATCAGACTTCGTACGACCGTTGGTCGCTCTCAACCCCCACTCCAGACATAACCCTAACCAATGCAAAGCAGCCTCAGTACTCCCGTTGATACGATTCAAAGACAAGTTTGGGATGTTCCACATAACATCTTCCTCCCAACATAAACCCTCGTCCTGATTCTTCTGGGGTTCAAAAGTACAATTTAAGTCCCCTGTTAAAAGTATAAAGTTGTCTCGCCCAATTGACTCTAAGTAGGAGTCCAGATCATCCAAAATAGCCGGGCATTTCCCACCAGGTTGACCCCGTGCATAAATATTAATTAAAAATATATTCTCCTGGTTTTCCATCCCTATTTTTATCCCCAATATATCGGGGTTATTCACAGGGATTTCAATTGATCGACAATTAATGGACTGCCTTACCCAAATTACTAAGCCTCCTACAGCTCTGCCCTTGGTAGCCTTTGTTGGCGGTTTATAAAAGTTCAAATAGCCCATACGAAAGATTGGTTCTGGGGCCCAGGTCTCCTGAAAGACTAAAACATCAAATGAATCAATAAAAGCTCCCCATTCAGTTGAAGGTAGTCTCCCTTTGAGCCCTGCAATGTTCCATGAGGCTATTTTCAGAATCGGATCCTCATGTGAAGAAACCACAACATCTAAACCCATCAACTCATGTTCAGAAGCCTCCATTACATTCGGTACAAGAACATCATCATCATGTAAATATCCCACTATGGTACTGCCATTCGCCACTTCTGAGATAGATGTCACCCCTTCTTTGCTAGCTGGACATGTTGTACTACATGAAACTACTCCCCCTTTTCCAGAATCGTTAAGATGGCTCTCACCACTGGGTATAGAAGAGAGTCAGTCGTTACTCTCCAAACCAGAAAGGGCTTCAAAGCGGTTATATAGGTGGGGGAAAGACAGGGAATAAAAATTCCTATCAACTGGAATTCTTCCAAAGGGTCTATTACTCATTAAAGGATTAAACAAAGGAGCATTACGTCTTTTGGGGTAGAAGTAACTTAGACCCAACGACTGTACATCCCCCACCCTCCCAAATCTAGCTTCCCTACTTATGAAATTCACCACACGAGGGTCCCTAAAATTAATGATGATACAATCACCTTCTAGGTCTTTCGGGCAGGGTCCCACCCAGTCTACCCGCCTAACACTCAAAATCTCCGGGGAAAAAGATGGGGGGAGGGGTCTGTTTTTGTTTAACCAAAAAACTACTTTGTTTCTAAGGTCCGCATTTGTTTAGTTTTTATCATCTATAAGGGGTGCAACTCCTGTTAGTATAATCGTGAAGGGGGAAGCCTCCGGTGGTAGGTGAATGAATGGCAAGTCCTGTCTAGGAACTTTTCTGGGGAGAGCTTGTGTAATTTTGCTTCGTTTCTCCATAGCCCTAGAGTTTGGTTTTGTCAAAGTTGTTAAATGAGTAGGACCCCTAGCAGTAATCGGGGGTTGGGCAATAGTAGGATTTTTATCATTATGCCTTACATCAACTGTCTTCATGTTCCCACCCCTTAATGTATCCCTAGCCGGATTAGATGTGCTGGGATGGGTATTAGATTGCTTGGTGGAAGCCTGTGGTGGCCGTTTAATTTTGCCAACATCAACCGATGGACTAGGTTTGCTAACTAAGGTAGATTGTGTTGGGTGGTCATGAACTATCTTTTTCAAGAGTCCTGTATTTTCCAGAACCAAATTTTCCAAAAGGTCAAGCTTCGTGTTCATAAGTCTTGTCCGTTCGAATAATGGAAGCATGAGTGATTTTACTAATAATTCCATTTTCCTTAGGAGACCCTCATCATCATTACTAGAACTGTCATTAATAATGGCCTGGTTAATCAATTGTAACTGTGAGGGAACTAAAGGGCTAGTTACACCCATAGGGGGGTTGTAATTTAATAAATGTTTTGGGATTGTGAATCAATTGGGGATTACTGTTAGTTTTGGGTATTTTAGAGGTGCCCCCCTGCTGGGGGCTCTTGCTCCTCTTCCGCTTTAAAGGGACAATTCGTTGAGATTCTAAAGGGTTCAGATTGTCAGTACTCCCAATTAATACGCTATCTCCACTAAGGCTTTCTATAGAGGTACTAAGTTGGGAATCGCTACCAATAGAGTTTAGGGTTGACTTTCCCCCCTCAGAATGGACTTCCACCTGGATTGTGTCCATAGACACAAGGGGAGTCGTAGAGGAAGGCTGCGGGCTTGTCGCTAATGCAATGTGACCAATAGAGGAACGTTTCCCTGTTATAAGATCTAACGATAAACGTTTCTCCGCAAACGCTATCTCCTTTTCTAGAAAACGAGTCGCCCTAGTTATAAAAGCATCAAGGGGGCCGGTGACAACCCCACTAGCTGTTTGTATATTTACCACTCTTTACTTCCCTGAGCGTAAAGGCATGATTCACCGTGAAAATATAACAAACAAGAGAATAAGGAAATAAGATGTCAGGTGGGGACAACTAAGTTGTCAACAAATTGAGCCCCAGCAGTCACAAGCAAATTACGCACAATAAAACAAACACACGGGGGGTGCCCCAACCCAACCTCAGCCAACCTCAGACAGCCTCAGATGGCCCGCCCTTGTCCCGGGCTTCTCCCGGCGCACTCCCGCGCGCTCCCGTGCAGCGGGATTAGTGGCCGGCTAAAATAGAAAGGGAGATGTCCGGGGGGCGTGTCCAGCAGGGAGAGCGGCCCAGGTGAAAGAGATTGGGCGCACAGGGACTCCTGGGAGATGGAGTCCCTGCTTCAACACTCGCAGCCCTGCTCCGCCGCAACACAGCCCACAAAGTTCCTCCTCAAAGGTGCAGTCCCTTCCACAGCTCCCGCTGGTGACTGTGCACTGCGGGACCCGCGCAGCGGGTCCGGCGAGCGGTAGAGGGTTGGCGGTGGCAAAGCGATGAAGCAGCAGCTAGGGTCCAGCCACGGCGTTCGAGTTATCAAGGTTGGTGTCCCACCGGGACGATGCAAGCAGCCACTTTTACCTCGGTGGGCGGGGGGGTGTCCAGCAGGGAGAGCGGCCCATGTGAAAGAGATTGGGCGCACAGGGACTCCTGGGAGATGGAGTCCCTGCTTCAACACTCGCAGCCCTGCTCCGCCGCAACACAGCCCACAAAGTTCCTCCTCAAAGGTGCAGTCCCTTCCACAGCTCCCGCTGGTGACGGTGCGCTGCGGGACCCGCGCAGCGGGTCCGGTGAGCGGTAGAGGGTTGGCGGTGGCAAAGCGATGAAGCAGCAGCTAGGGTCCAGCCACGGCGTTCGAGTTATCAAGGTTGGTGTCCCACCGGGACGATGCAGCAGCCACTTTTACCTCGGTGGGCGGGGGCGTGTCCAGCAGGGAGAGCGGCCCAGGTGAAAGAGATTGGGCGCACAGGGACTCCTGGGAGATGGAGTCCCTGCTTCAACACTCGCAGCCCTGCTCCGCCGCAACACAGCCCACAAAGTTCCTCCTCAAAGGTGCAGTCCCTTCCACAGCTCCCGCTGGTGACGGTGCGCTGCGGGACCCGCGCAGCGGGTCCGGTGAGCGGTAGAGGGTTGGCGGTGGCAAAGCAATGAAGCAGCAGCTGGGGTCCAGCCACGGCGTTCGAGTTATCAAGGTTGGTGTCCCACCGGGACGATGCAAGCAGCCACTTTTACCTCGGTGGGCGGGGGGGGGGGTGTCCAGCAGGGAGAGCCGCCCAGGTGAAAGAGATTGGGCGCACAGGGACTCCTGGGAGATGGAGTCCCTGCTTCAACACTCGCAGCCCTGCTCCACCGCAACACAGCCCACAAAGTTCCTCCTCAAAGGTGCAGTCCCTTCCACAGCTCCCGCTGGTGACGATGCGCTGCGGGACCCGCGCAGCGGGTACAGCGAGCGGTAGAGGGTTGGCGGTGGCAAAGCGATGAAGCAGCAGCTAGGGTCCAGCCACGGCGTTCGAGTTATCAAGGTTGGTGTCCCACCGGGACAATGCAAGCAGCCACTTTTACCTCGGTGGGCGGGGGGCGTGTCCAGCAGGGAGAGCGGCCCAGGTGAAAGAGATTGGGCGCACAGGGACTCCTGGGAGATGGAGTCCCTGCTTCAACACTCGCAGCCCTGCTCCGCCGCAACACAGCCCACAAAGTTCCTCCTCAAAGGTGCAGTCCCTTCCACAGCTCCCGCTGGTGACGGTGCGCTGCGGGACCCGCGCAGCGGGTCCGGCGAGCGGTAGAGGGTTGGCGGTGGCAAAGCGATGAAGCAGCAGCTAGGGTCCAGCCACGGCGTTCGAGTTATCAAGGACTTTTGTAATTTGTGGTCTTGTGTTAAATCTATATAAAGAATACTTATTTTTAATATACAACTTGTGTGAGGTCCATCTGTTGTATTGTCACTGGGTTACTGTATGTGTTCACAAATGCTTTACACACTGCCTCTGAGATAAGCCTGTCTGCTCATGCCAAGCTACCAAGGGGGTGAGCAGGGGTTATTTTAGGAGTGTACCCCCTTACCCTGACTAGACGCAAGGGTCCCTATTTGGACAAAGGTACCTAACTCTGCCAACTAAAGACCTCCAAATCTAACATAGGTTCTGACTCCATCTTAGGTAACAAGAGTATCAGTTTTTTTCTCCACCATTTTTTCCCAATTTATGCAGTATAGTTGCCATGTCTGCCATTGACGCATAAGTCATCTGACCTTATCATTCCCAGAACTCTTCAAGTGTCTAGTTATTACAATGTCAAGGCCAAATAAGAGAAAGCATAGACATATATTGGCAAAAAAGTGTAGTTTGAATTGAGATCCATTCAACCATATATAATCATCAGGATATGTCTGGAATTTACACTTTGATGCAAATAATCTACTTCAGAAATTCCTGAACTTATGTCAGAAATTTCAATCCTTTATAAGAGATACTATAAAAAGGCTACCACTTAACCAATTGAGAGGAGCGGTCCTTCACCCAAATTATCACACAAGATACTGACTGAGATGGTCTTGACTGCTACCAGCACACCAAGAAGATGCTACATCGCACCTGAAGCATATAACTAGCTCAGCCCAGGAGAAAGGACCCTGCTGGGGCGTGTGTTTTCCTTTCACAGAGAACACTGCTTTCACGTCTCTCTAATAACCACAGTGTTTGCTGTCAATAAGGTATGCAGGGCATTGCTTCTCACTAAGAAAGTCTAGATTGCAAGTTCTACTTTCCATGCTTTCTTAGCAAAGCACATAGAAGTAAGTTTTAAGGTCTTAGGTTTTTAATGACATTTTATGTATGTTAGAAACGTTCATTATATTCTTGTTGCTCACAATGTGCCTATTTCCAGTTTTTAGGTCGAGGACCGAAGGCTGCGCTTGCGCAGTCTCCGGTGGGAGATTTAATGTTTTTAGGTATGGGGGCTTGAACCCGCCTCTCTCCTCCATTGGCTGGCTTCCTAAACGGAGGCCAGCCATTGGAGGAGAGGGGCATCACTCCAATCAAGCCCCGTCTCTTTCGGATTCGGAGCGTGTTTTTTGCGTTCTTTCGCCCTGTGATGTCATCCGTCACTCAGAAGGCCAAAAACACGCCCCCGATTCTGAAATTTTTGGAGCTTTGCGGCCGCCATTTCTATCTGCTCTCTTGCAGCATGCTCCTCTTTCGGCAGCAATAGCCTTGTCTTCTTCGTCCCACCGAACACCCTGACTTTCTCTCTTTCTAATTTCTCTCTCACTCTGTGTCCACTCTCTCACGCTCCCAGCCTACACCCCGCCTGTGACTGTGGGGAGGGAGGTTCACAAGTGAGGAGTCCGCATCTCTGCTTTCCTTCCCTCCCCAGTCAGCCCGGGCTCCGGTGCAGTTCGGGGTCATATTTCCGCGCCCCTGGCTCACGTCGGTCACCCGCGATCCCCCTTCCAAGTTCCCTTCTGCCCTTACCTCTCCGGCTCGAGTGTGCCCTACCTCCCGAGAGCATGCACGGCGAGAAGCACTAGCACTGCAGATAGGAGTTCACGAGGAGTCTGCAGGGGAGCATAGGCATGGGATGGAGGAGGGGAAACCCACCGCCGGGGTCTCACACAGAGCCGGACTGCCCTTAACACCTTGGCTGCTAAGGCTTTTCCCCTCCTGTGCTGAATGTTTGATAATCCCATTATACATGACGAGTTGACCTTGTCATGAGCACAGCTCCAGTGTGCCTCATGACGAGTTCACCTTGTCATTAGCATCGAAAAGGTTAAATCTAGCCCCGAGCTACACATTCAGAAGCATGGGAGCCGCGCTCGAAACTAAAGCACACTGAGGACAGGCGCCAACTCAGAGCCGAACTCCACTGGGGAGCAGCGCCTCTCAGAAGCAGACTGCACCCAGGAGCTGCGCACACTCACAACGGAGACCACTCGAGACTGCCCCCCCTGGGAATCGGATCGCACGGATAATTGGCCTGCACCCACCTCTTTATTTGTTCTACGCTTCTCGGCACTTTCAGATGCAATTCACCAGCACTTAAAACGTTCCACGAAGTCGCGGAGAGGTGAACCCAAGGTGGCTGCACTGAGGCAAGTCTGTTTAACAAAAAACCCTCGGGTATGAAATCTAGCCTGCACAACAAGGGCCAAGCCTCACCTTCCGTCATCCTGGTCTTACTACTGCCATCTCGAAGAGGCATAGACTTGTGCCGCTGCAGCTACTGCAGTTTCCTCTCCTGCTCATGTTGTGGCTCCGGTGGATGTCCCAGATAGATCCGATGCAGAACCGGGTTCAATCACGCACACAGGCCACGGAGAATGACTGTCGTCTCCAGCCGATGATCCAAGCATGGCGGTCAGCTGAGACCTGCGATGAGCTCGCTGCAGCCCTATACACCGCAACTCAGAGCCTCCGGAACTGTGAGTACAGCCTTCTTGCTGTCCTGCGTGGTGGCCATCACTAACCCTGCTACCATTGCCATTTGCTGCTCACGATCCGCATCTCTGGCCGCCATTTCAGCGTGTGATGGACTGCAGCAGCGATTACCAACAGATGAGCCGGCGCCTGGCAGCAGCCCCCAGCAGCACGGCTATCAGCAGCAACACCCTCACGCTGGCCATGGGGAGGGAGGACAGTGCTGCCACCGAGCAAAGCTGGCTGAGGTCTGGTCGCAGAGTGTCCGCAAGGGGCTCAGCCCTTCACAGGTCTGTAGGAACGCCTCAGCGAGAAGCACTAGCACTGCAGATAGGAGTTCGCGAGGAGTCTGCAGGGGAGCATAGGCATGGGATGGAGGAGGGGAAACCCACCGCCGGGGTCTCACACAGTGTCATGCGGATGGCTGAGCTGCCACTGTCCGGGTGTGTGCCCTGCTCTGCCCGGCCTTGTGTCCCGCCGATGCCCCTGCTGGTGTGTGTGTCCTGGCACGACCCCTGTGGGTGCTTCTGGGGAGCGGGCACCCTGCCTACCCTTCTTCCGTCTTTCCTGGTGTTTGCTGCTTGTCCGTCCTGTGGCTCACTTTCTGTCCTGTCACCTCCTCCCTGTTGTCTACCTGTAAGTGTAAACCCTCCTCTGACTTGCTTACTTTTATCTCTCTCCTCTTTGGCAGTGTGTTTTGTGTACATCTCCTGCCTGCTCGTTCCTGACTCCAGACTTTGGGTTCTCATGCATTCCTCCTCATGCCCGCTGTCTGTGCCCTCATGCCCGCTGTCTGTGCCCTCATGCCTGCTGTCTGTGCCCCCATGCCTTCTGTCTGTGCCCTCATGCCTCCTGCCTCCTGTCTGTGCCCTGATGCTTCCTGTCTGTGCCTTCATGCTTCCTGTCTGTGCCGCCATCCCTCCTGTCTGTGTCCCCATGCCTCCTGTCTGTGCCCTCATGCCTTCTGTCTGTGCCCTCATGCCTCTTGTTGACTTCATTCCTCCTGTCTGTGCCCTCATGCCTCCTGTCTCTTCCCTCATCCTTGAAGCCTCATGTGTAGACACTCACGCCGGATGTCACTGCTGTCACTCATTGTCTATGCCATCTATGAATCTTCTGTCTGCTCTCTCCTGCACCCCCTCTCCCCCTCGTGTTTTAGTCTGCGAGCTCCCTGACTGTTCCTCCTCCCTCGTCCTGTCTTTGTGTTAACCATCCCCCCATGTGTGTCACCTGCCCCCCCACCCACCATGTGTGCATCTAATGTCTCCTGTCTGCATGTCTCGGTGCCCGGGTGCATCGGGACACATAGCACTGCTGCAGCAGGGAGCGGTGCCGCTGCACGTCTTAGGCGGACCTTGCCCCCCCAAGTGTAGGGTGTGTGTGGGTAGAGCCTGGTACAAGCCAGGACAGCCACAGTCTCCCTTTAATGGTGCGGCTCCCAGTTGCCAATAATGCCCTCTCCGCATCTTCCTGGGGTCTGAGGTGGCGGCAGCGGCAGCGGCTGCCAGCGCAGCTCCGAGATGACAATGACATCAGCGCTGTGCCAGCCCCTGCCGGGCTCCCACATGCGCCCCTCCCATGTCTCTCCCACCACACTCGCTGCCTTTACCAATGTTTCAGCAGCTACCTTGGTTTGGGAACATTTTGGGATTTTGATTATTTCGGTTTGGGCCTCCCACGTTCTATTTTATCTGTGGTATAAGTTTATGTTCATTTGTCCTGACCTTTGACCTATGTTTTTATCCTTTAGGCTCCGACCGTTGAATTTGACTTTGATCTTGTGCTTCTAACCAACCAATGCATTTGCTTTCTGTTATCTGGTTCTGATTTGTGACAGGCCCCTGCGTTGTCCTAGTTGTGACCGTTCTGTGTGTGTGGGACTCTGTGTGTGTGTGGGACTCTGTGTGTGTGTGGGACTCTGTGTGTGTGTGTATGTGTGGGACTCTGTGTGTGTGGGACTCTGTGTGTGTGGGGCTCTGTGTGTGTGGGGCTCTGTGTGTGTAGGCTCTGTGTGTGTGGGGCTCTGTGTGTGGGGCTCTGTGTGTGTGTGTGTATGGGGCTCTGTGTGTGGGGGGGGCTGTGTGTGTGTGTGGGGGGCTCTGTGTGTGTGGGGGGTTCTGTGTGTATGTGGGGCTATGTGTGTGTGTGGGGGGGACTTGCTGTGTGTGTGTGAGGGGCTCTGTGTGTGTGGGGCTCTGTGTGTGTGTGGGGCTTTATGTGTGGGGGGCTCTGTGTGTGTGTGTGGGGCTCTGTGTGTGGGGCTGGGCTCTGTGTGTGTGAGGGGGCTCTGTGTGTGTATTTGGGGCTCTGTGTGTGTGGGGGGGCTCTGTGTGTGTGGGGGGCTCTGTGTGTGTGGGGGGGCTCTCTGTGTGTGTGTGGGGGGCTTTCTGTGTGTGTGTGGGGGGCTCTGTCTGTGTGTGTGTGTGGCTCTCTGTGTGTGTGGCTCTGTGTATGTGGCTCTGTGTCCGCGAATACTCTCTACTACTCTCTAATGCTCACCTATTGCCATTGTAAATGAGAATACCATTTATTTATGTTTTTAAAAAAAAGAAATAAAAAAAATTTCATGAGCAATGCCAATAGCTCTACCTTTAATACTGCCGAGACCATTGCATTGTAAATGCTTGTTATAATTTTGTGTGGTTATTTTAGATGTGCTGAGAAACAGGCTTGCCCTGTAGCAATAAATGCTTTTAATTGTCTATTCTTCTTAGTGCCATTTGTGTGTGTATATAGTAAAGAATGGAATAGAGTTGTTTCCAGTACCACGATGCCCCAGATCCTGGCTTAGTGATTGTAAGTAACCCAAAAGCAATGATTTCACTGGGGCTACAATAACCTGTCTTTCACATTCAGCGATGGTGCATTGAACCAAGTTCACCCATGTCGTCCTTGTGCAGTGAAGCAAACCTTGTAGAGCTGCACCAATGCCTGGGTTTATCAGACAGTTGGCACCCAACATGGGGCTTGTATCTTATACTTACACCTTGAGTAGTTCTTTCAATATTCACACACATGTGAACCAGTATTACGTCATTATTGAGACGTCTGTAGTAATTATGGTTACCTCTTCCTGGGGATAAGGGAGTACATATCTCTGTAGGTTTGCCAAACTTAAATAATAAAAGGTTATTCCCATTTCTGTGGGTTTTCAAATTCTTTATTTCCATTTTTATTTGACTCCTTTCTCCATGGCTGCACCTATTGCGATAGGAGCCAATTACAGGCAAGCAGTCACTCAGCATCTCAAATCATGAGGAGTTCTTGAAGCAGGGTAGAGGGGCAGCTAAATGTATAATAGTTGCACATGTGGCATACGCCTTTGTGCCTCTTGATGCTGCCCCAGGGCAGTGTCAAGCTTACAAAGCTGCGCCGCCTTCTGCACACTATAGCGCTTACCAAGATTTGGAAATTCCTATGATTTACCAGGACTTGGGGGACAGTGCTTCTAGAAAGCGCAGCAGAATTCACAATCGTGCATCAGGCGCTTCAGAGGTTTCTGGATGCGAATACCACAGATGAGTTTATACAAACTGAGACTGTTATTTTCCAGAGTTAGGCCCATGTAGTGAAGCAGATAATTTCCTACATTGTCCTCACAAATAACATTTCCAGCTGTGACCTTCGCAGCTCCTCTGAAACAATACTTGTTTTTACACCTAGCTTCTGAAAACATTATCACAACACCCTGAACATCATGTACAAGGTTTCATTTGACACTAGGTACACATGTCATCACTATCTTCCTCCATGGGGTGACAGGGCTATCTATATATCAATTACATCACTAATCTATGCATACATTGCACGGCCGATTTCTATTATAAAAGATGAGTATCCCAATATATTGGCAGAGGATGTAATTCCACTGACACCGAGAGTTCATGCATGCTGCGAAATCACCATGCAGCAGTCTGACATCTTGTGAGGGGTGTCCAGTTCGTAACCAAGACGGGGTCCTTCACTCTATCCCATCAGGTAATGGGGCTGGAAGTTCAGTGGTTGCCAGAACCATTCGCTCCCTGTTAGGTTAGGCAGGCTTACGGTGGCACTGTGAACTGGCTGGTCCATAGGCCAACATAGCCTACGGGGGTGTCCGGAAATAGGTCTCGACACCAAGCCCTTGGTTTATGTTGTCCAAACAATGTGCAGGCCCTAGTTGAAGAGGACTGGTTTCTAGTCTTTACTAGGGGAGCACCCCAATGGTAAGAAGTCACCCAGCCTTATACAGAAACCAAGCGGATGGGAAAACTGTATTCCACATTTCATTCCCTTACGCACTGACCCTCAAGCACAAGCTCAATACCCTCTCAAACTAGAAGTGAATATTAGATCAGCTGAAATACCAGGGTATGATAGTGCCCTGTCTTTCACCAATGAACATGCTCCTTTTAGGATAGTTTTAGAGTATAGGAATCTAAATTCGATGATGCCGACCTCTGTGGTGCAAAATGCTCATAGCACTGATTTAATGACTTACCTGGTGTGGAAAAAGACAAAACAACCCGGAACATTTCCAATGAGTTCTTAAGTCAAAACACATCACCTGAAAGTGAGCATCTAACCACCTTTATTTTAGACATTTGCCTTTGGGCTATAAGAACAGTACTGGCTTATTCTCCTCAGCACATATTAGGGAGATCTTACAACCAGATCCTAAAGGTATTGTCATATATTGATGATATCTATCTTACAGATGATGACTTGGATGTACAGTTGACCTGGGTGGCTAGAGCTGTGACCATCTTAACATCACACGGTTACAGGATAAACTTGAAGAAAAAAAAATTGAAAATTGCCTACCTGATGGTGATCTTTCTAGGATATGAGTTATCCAGCAAGGACAAGGGTTTAGCACCTGATTTCCTTCAGAAGTGTGCTGCCTTTCAGCCTCCCAATACACTGAAGAAGTGGCAATCCCTTCTGGAATTTCTCAACTTTGGATGTCCTTACTTGCCACACTATTCTGAGCGAGTAAAATCCTTGTGATATCTTGTGCGCTCTATAAACAGACATGCTATGGAATACATATATTTACAAACCAGGGGCAGTAAGATCAACCTGGTTATCAGAGTCATACCAAGTCACTCGGGTTATACCTATGTGACCTACAATGAGGGACAGATCGCTCTTTGGCTCAAGGAAAACAAATGATTGTAGTTTCTCCCTTACTGGCACTAGATGCAACCACCAAGGGAAGCATTCCTAATGATCGTGTGCTACATCCTAGGTGGGCGCTGTGAGCCTTTTCTTTAAGTGCAGTGGACATAAAGTGTCAGTATGATCCCACTCTTCATACACAGGCTTTTCTCCAATAGGCACACGTTGCTCCAACTCCTACTGCTTTGCCCATTGAGTCTTACCAGAGCATATTTTATACAGCTGTCTCTGCACAACTAGCCATTAGAACAAAATGTAAGTACATTGCAGCCCGTGAGGCAGTGCAAGGTATAGTGACAGATTATAAATTCCGTCCACAGCGCACCCACACTACAATCCTAGTTGACAGCACAGCAAAGCATGCATAACTTCATGCCCTGCTACTTGCATTACTAAAGGATGACTCGTCAGTTCCCACACTCATTGTGTCCGATTCATCCTTGTGTGTGCAAGATTACAATGTTGGCTTACAACATTGGCGCTTGAATGGATTCAAGGATTCAAAGGGAACATCTATAAAGAATAAACAGCTTTGGGAAAATGTCTTACAAGGTAAGCTTCTACTGATCTATGTGAGGGACACTATGTGAGGCACGCATCTGATCATCGCGCCAAAGGGTACTGTACGACTGACTTATCTGTGAAGGCTGCAATTCAGACTTTTAGAATAGCAGTCCTAACTAGATCTCAAATGAAGATCAGAACTGATATCTTAACAGCTTTACACACAACCAAGCAAGGGAGAAAGCCGTCTTTAAATGAAAATGACCCTTAAGATATGAGTACAGCTGATTGCAGAACCCCCAGGCTCACTCCCTTTTCTCGAATACTACATTGTTGCCTGGAGGGTTTTAACGATTTGATGCCAGGGTCAAGTTGTATTTTATCTGTAACCCCTGCTTTATCCATCCACCATAAACTCTTGAATGATGGTTCTAATTTATTTCAACAAATGTTACTTGCTGTAGGCTGGAACCTGGCTAGCCATATGTGAATATAGTTTTGAAAACAATACAGTTTTGTGAAAGGACCTTGAACCCGCCACCTTGAAACATAATAAGAAATATCCCTCAGCTCACTATTGATATGAAAGACATGCGCTTTGACAACTTAAACAGTTTGTTGTCAGTTTTGCTTTAAAACGATGTCTCTTTGACTTCTATGGCTGAACTATATAATCTGCAGACAGCCAGAACTGCTTCGTAGATTCAGTGGCTGATACACATGTAATATTTGATGCATTTTACTGATATTGTGCAAATGATATTTAGCTCATCTTTGACAACTGGTGTTATGCATCTTTTTAAGAACATTGCCTCTCGTCTGGTGATTGGATTTACAGCAGTATTTGGACTGATACCATAATTTTTCCACTCTTTGTTCTCCAGCCTCTTTGGAGATTTCCAACCATCTTTCTGCTAATCGGTAGTGGTATTGTCATCCTTCTCCTGTTCCGACAAGAAATCAACAACATGTAGTACATTTATGCAGCTGAACAAAGATGCAGAGAGACTCTAGCAAGTTATTTGAGACATGTTTGGCAATATGTACTCATTGAAATCACTATGCTACCCTTTCACAACATGGACACTACATGAGTAAATCCTGTGTTCTGGTGCATAAACTGTCAAACTATAAGCATTTTGGACATACATCTTGAACAGCCCCCAGTGTTTAATCTTGATATGAATGCTATGCTACAACAACTACAAGAGCACCAGAGACAATGACAAGCAATGCATCTGTCCCTCCCAAAGGATGCTGACTATGATAGGTCAGTCTTACCAGTGACAATTTATGATGCAATACTCGATGAGTGCCTTGGTTCATTGTCAATGTTCAAGCCTCCGAAGGAAGAACTTACAAATTTACTGAATGCCTGAGATGAGCAACCAATTACCGGTCCATGAATAAGCAAACTAATGACGACACATATGCATTATTTGGCTTCTTTAAGGCCCACTTGTATGCTACATGTGCTCCCAACGACATCAACATGCCCTCCATAGACTTACATCAATCTTATGCCACAGAGACGGCACTATTAACTGGTAATCAGTTTAAGAACAGACTCTTTTTAAAGTTTTTGCATTTCCTTTTTTATACTGCATACTTTTCATTTGTCCTTTTTTTAAATCATAACTGGTATGTTTAATCGCCAACATGCATATCGTGTTAAGGTACACTTTAGACACATTATGTTGTATTTATAATCACAAATAGCTTACAACACTGCAATGCTTAAAAGTATTCATTCTTCCCCTATAACATATGCCATTTTATGTATTTATATATATGATGTATTAACTGCCATTAGTTGATACATTTTAAATATTGTGTTTAGATATATATCATGTTTTAAATATTTCTTTATCCTAGTGATTTGAGAGCATGACGTTCCCTACACGTTAACTAAAGTCCCTACATGTTACTATGCCCCTATGATGTCACATTCAGACGTACAAACCGGGGATGACGTAAAGCCCCTAAGGTCTCACTTTATTAAGACCCCTCCTCCATCTCATGTAATGGGAATTGCCATTTTTTATCATTTTTAAGTAATGGGATGCAGAATCATTGTTTTGTCTGCCATTGACGCAGATGTTGTCTAACGTTATCATATCAAGGACTGTGAAAGTGTAAAGTCATTCAGACAATTACTTAGATAAGACACCTGATGGAATATCAGTCTTGGGCAAGTGTCTAGTTATCACAATGTCAAGGTCAAATAAGAGCAAATACAAACATATAGTAAAAATAGTGTAGTCTGAATGACGTTCTTGTATATTATATGATCATTCGGATATGTCTGGAACATACACCTTGATGCAAGTAATATATGTAAGAAATTCCTGAGCTTATGTTAGAAATGCCAATCTTTGATTAGAGATAAAAGAGGCAGCACTTGAGAAGAGAGGTTCTTCACCCAGATTATCGGACAAGACACTGTTGGAGATGTTCCTAACTACTGCCAGCGCACCAAGAAGATGCTACATCAAACCTAATGCAGATAGCTAGCAGAGTCCAGGTGAAAGGACACTGCCATGATGTGTGTTTTTATTTCGCAGGGAACAATGCCCTCATACCTCTCTAATTACCACAGCTTTTGCTGTCAACAAGGTATGCAGTGCATTGCCACTCCCTATGACAGTCTAGATGATTGCAAGTTCTACTTTCCATTCTCTCCTAGCATAGCACATAGAAGTAGATTTTAGGGTGTTATTTTTTATGACATTTTAACTATGTTAGAAATGTTCATCTGATTCACGTAGTCCACACAGTGTATATTTGCTGTTTTTATGATATTCTGTCTGGTTATTTTACAAATGTTGAAAATAGGGTAGCAAATTTGCTATAAATGATTTCAGTTAAAAATGCCTATTCTTCATATTGTCATTTGTGTATGATATTGTAAAGAGCAAAATAGGTTTGTTTTTCCGTACCACAATGCCACAGATACCAGTTTAGGGGGTTGTCAGTAACCCAAAAGCAATGAGTCCACTTCAATAACTTACTTGGTGGTGTTCTGCGGGGCCACAATGTTATGTTATGTTATTTGTAATGCACACCTTATCACCCAAAGGGTATCCAGGTGCTAGAGTCAGTGCATAGGTCGTCTTCTGGGGATTAGGTGAAGATCCAGCTTCTTTTGGAATTCCGAAAGCAAGGACGAAGCTCTTATGTGCAGATGGGGGAGAGTTATTCAAATTTTTGGGTGCAAGGTAGAAGAAGACTAGGCCTACTGCTTTGCTTTTGCGGATGCAAGGGGTGTGTGCGAGAGAGAGTGAGGCAGAGCGTTGGTCTCTGGAGGAATGGTAGAAGTGGAGGCTGCAGTTGAGGTAAGCTGGCTCTATGTTGTGCTTTGTTTGCATGTGGAGGAGTCTGGCAGAATTTGTGTATCAGCAGCCAGTGGAGTTTTCTGCGAAGAGGTGTGATGTGGGTGTGCAGTGTGAGATCCAAGATGAGTCTGTCTGCTGCATTCTGGAAGCTCTAGAGATGGTGGAAAAGGTGGTTGGGGATTCTGGCATAGAGTGCATTGGCGTAGTCTAGTCTACTGATGACTAGTGCTTGAATGACAGTACGCCTGGGGTTCTTGGGGATCCATTTGAAGATTTATAGTATGTTATACTAATTTGTATAACGCACTAATCACCAGCAGAGTATCAAGGTGTTTAGGTTTGTGGTCCCGAAGATGCTTATATGAAGAACGAGGTAATCAGCTTCTCGCAGAACTCAAGAAGTGCGGAGGAGGCTCCGACGTGTTAAGGGAGGTCACTCCATGTACTAGATGAAATGTAGGAGAAAGAGTGAACCCCAGTGGTTCCAGTGTGGCTATCATCCTTAGTCTTCTGTCAATATAGAGAAGGTGAAAGGCACCATAGAAACAAGCAGGATAAAGTGTGTGCATACACTCATTTGAAATGGCACAATGGTCTTCCTTATGCCCCATGAGCATTAGACAAAAATACTGGACTCTCAGCATATGAAGTGGTGCTTGGCAGAGCCATGAGGATTGCCTACATACCTTCAGCAACACTTGCGTCAATAAGTGATGATTCTGTATTGAGTTACTGCAAAGGTCTGGCTTATTTACGTGAAATCTATCTCTTATCAAGTGAAATTGGCAACAGCACTGACAAAAGAAACTCAGCGGCATCCACTGCAACCAGGGGACTGGATCCTGGTAGAGAGGCATGTCTGTAAGATCTGCCTTGGGGAACGTTGGAAGGGCTATGTGGACTTTGGTCGGCATCAGTTATACCGAAAGATGTTTCACTGTCTGCACTGTAGCGCTTAAGTAAACAGCTGCCATTGTAGGTGGTGAAATACTTGTGGGCAGAGTGGAAACAGCAGCGGGGAGAAGGAGCAGCACCCCGTAGAAAGAAACAGCAATCACTGCAGGGTAACACTGGGGCAAGAGTGTGTCAGTGTTTGGCCCATTATGAAATGTTTCCAAATTATTGGGAGGGACTGGGTCATGCTTGTGGCTAACACTGCTATGAAGTGTGCCAGAATTGCACAGTGGATCCACACGGCTCACACTAGAAGAGTGAAGGTGGAAGATGAAGAGGTGGTAACAGCAACCACTGATTCACATAATAAAAACTCAAGTTGTTATCGTGGATCCAGAGGGGGAGAAATAACATTTTGAAACTGGTTAAGATGTTGCTGATGAAAGTGAAAGTGAAGATTCTAGGAAAGGTACCATAATCAGAGTGAAGAAATGCAGCAGCAAGAAGATTAAAGAGAGTTGAGTTGCTGGTCAAAATACAAGTTTGTCTGTAAGTGAAAAAGTGTCAGCAGTAGTCACAAGTGAAGATGCAAGAGTCGTGTTTCCAATGGTGGTGAAGAGAAATTGTACGAAAAGACATTGGGAAAATAAAAAATTAGAATCAGGGGAGAACTAGAGAGTAGTTGAAATCAGTTCAGAAAAAGTGATAATGAATCACCTAACCAATAAGAAAGAGAATCCTGAATAGAAAGTATGCTTCAATAAAGAACATATCTTCAATCTGTGTTTGAAGAAGAAGAAGAAGAGTTAGATGAGATAGATTACAACTCAATAAGCCAATTACTTTTCAAAGAAGAACCACCTTGAAATTTTGTAAATTCTAATGGTCCTAAATGTATTCATCTAAAGGTTTGAACTTTGCACAAAAGAATCCAGATGAGAAAGTAAGATATTGAGTCCAAGAACGGAACTGAAAAAAAGTTTAAAGAAACTGACTTGGATTTTCATACATTTTTTCTTTAAAAGAAAAGAAGATTTCTTAATGCTTTGAAAAAAGGTTTTCTTATGGACTGACTTTGAGCTCAGAATATCGTTTTGATGTTTACCTCAACAGAAATGGTATAAAGCAGATGCTCTAAAATGGTTAGTATGGTTTCACTAACAGGGATACTAAGAGCTTTAGTTGGCCTATTGTTATGCCTTATTTCTCTGGTAGGATATGTTTCCACTGAGGCTGAATTGACTACAGTACATGATGTAATTTAGCCGAATGCACAAACACATAGGGAAAAATCAGTTAATGGTTATCATGATAATATCTATTCATACATGTTGGTTCAATATGTTGATATTATTCAAGTTAAGAATTGTATGGTGTGTGCCTCTCTCCATTCCCCGGCAGGTGAAGGTGCAACTGAAACAGCCAAATGTTCAATTTTAAAACTTGAGACCACAATCACCTGGATGTGGAATGTGTTCATCGGCTTCTAATATCAGCATGCATCCAGTTTAAGATATTCTGTACTATTCAGAAGAGGAGTCTGAAAAATACCCCACCCATATTACCTGATACCTGGTTACCCATAAATCAAGTCCTACCTCTTCAACATTCCCACAGCCACACCATCCAAGACCAGTAGAACAAAAATTGCTCTGCTTGCCCCAAAGCCCTGAAATTCCCTAACAACCTGTCCAAAGACGTTTAAAAGCTTCCTACTTAACAGAAGAAGATACAGACCCTGCAGTTTCAGTGGCCGTTCATGTCAGACATGGTGGATAATCGATATACCATGCACCCATTCCTACTCTTGCTTTTCCCCAATGATGCCCGTCCCATTTTTCATCGTCCCATTATCTTTGACCATGTGCACCCTAAATCAGCAATTTTCAGTTTGCACGGACTATGAGAAAACCAATACATACATTTAAAAATCCTGACTTGTGTTGGTTTGGGCATGCTGGAGTTGGTGGAAAATCAAGTAATGAGACACTGATCAGATTCTCAGTGGTAAGCTCCCTGCAATGAGAAAGGCATATAGTTGTACAAACTGCATCCCAAAATGTTATCACAACACAATACATTACAACCCCAACCACTGTGTCACATTTTAAATTCTGAGTTTGGAAAACAGTTTTACTGTGAATATATCCCTAAAGTAATGCAGAGTAGCACTGTGCACCATTTTCTGTTAAGGAGGGCCTACCACGACGATACATCGGCATTCCCTTACAACCACTTATCGATTTTGCCGCTAACCCCAAACTTCTAACATTGGATGAAAGTAATTTGCTTCAAGAACTTAATGCCTCCTCAGGGCAGGCATTACGTTCAAGAAAAGTTTTTTCCTGTACTTTGCATTTATGCTGCACTGTACAGCACATAATGGGATAAGTGTTACATTTTGTGAAAGCGTAGTATTTTGTACTCAAACCGTATCTTTCCAGTCCAAACCCTATTTTGGACATCAGACACACACACACCCTTGCATTATGATGCAAAGTTTTGTGTATCGGCACACTGCATCCTAAAATTCTTCAGCCCTTTGGTAGAGAGCAACAGTGCCATATCTTTTTCTTTGTATTTTTTTTTAATTGCCATTTTGAAGCATGCAAGCGACAGCAGTCATCAATATATAGTCAGTATGGAAGGTCCACTCCAAAACCTGACCCAGAAAAGAGAGAGCAGAAATATAGCATGGAAAACAGTAAAGTATTACATTTATTTGCAAATACATTGTTCATGGGGGTTTTGGGGGGCAGCCGAGCCTCGAGGTCTGCCCCCCGGGCAGATTGGGAGGGGGGCAAGCTGGCGGCAGACATCTTGCCATTTTTGGGCTGCTTGAGGATAGCCCAAAAGCAGCCCAAAATCTAAAAGGTAGCCCAAGGGATTAACAGCGCCTGCCTAGCCACCATTTTAGGGCTTGGTAACCTGGTGGCTGGGAGCGCTGCAGGATAGGTTTTTTATCTGTGCATTTTGGCTGGTTTGTGGCAGTGTATTACCTGGTTGGTGGTCGCTTTATGGCAGCTGAAAATTTCTGTGTGCTGGAGGCCATTCGCCTGCTTAGTGAGGCAGGGCGAATGGACCTCCTTGTTGGCCCCCGGGGGGGGGGGCGCGTCCGGTGAGGAGTGCGTCGGCGGGAGTGGTGGCGGCCGTTCTGGCCTGCTCGCCACCACGGAAGCTGGTAAGTATGCAGGTGAGGCCCCCTGCCTGTGGGGAGGGGCCGTGCGGGACCCTGGGGAGCGAGGCTGGGGGCGAGGAGGGAGAGGGGGGCCGTGGGAGGCCGCTGCGGCGGGGGCATTCTGGGGGCATGCTCTTGGAGCCCGCGGCGGTTGGTTTGGACTGCCCTGCTGCTTCGAGGGCAGTCTTGACTGGGAAGGTGGGGAGGTCCGGGGTGGAGGTTGCGCCTCCACCTGGGGCCTCGGGTGTGGGAGCCGGCGGGACTCTTAGAGTGGTGGGAGGCAAATGGCGGGGAGGCGCGAGGAGCGCTTCCCCTGCTGTGGAGCGGGCGGGGGCGCCGAGAGTGAGTGCCCGAGGGCCGCGGCGGGGCAGCGAACAGAGCGCTCTCCCCGCGGCGAGGGACAAGTCACGGAGCGGGGCGGGAGAGGCAGGGAAGAAGGCGAAGGGTAAGCAGGGGGGGAATAGGCAGAGCAAGTCACCGGCAGTAGGAGCAAAGCTGTCCAAGGACGCGGTTGGCGCGCCTGGGGGAGCAGATGACAGTCCCCCCCCGCGAGTTCAGGAGGAGCGCGGGGGCCCGGGGGGGCGAGGAAGGCCGGGAAGGAAGGGAAGAAGGGAGAGGAAGGCCGGAATGGGGGCTGGGGGGCCCTGGTAAGCGCGGGGGATGCCGGAGGAGGTAGCGGAGACTGGGGGGCGGCAGCAAGGGGGACAGGTTGCAAAGGCGGACAGGGCAGGCTGGGGATTCGGGGGCCATGAGTGGATGGGTGGGTCTTTTGGGGAGGCTGGTTTGGAGCAGGTGGGGGGGCATACATGGAAGGGTGTGGGGAAGGGGCCCTTGGCCCAGGGGGAGCAGGACAAGGTAGGGGGGTGGTCCCCGTTGTTGATATCAGACGGGAGTGGGGGGAACTGGGAGGGTTTGGACGTTTTTGAGTCGTGGGAAGAGGGGGTCAGAGAAGCGCGGGGGTAGGGGGATTTTGGGGGGAGGCCTGGCCGGGGGGTGTTTCGGAGGGACAGGGGTCCGGTGCAGGAGGCTGGAGGGCCGGGGAGGCGTGGTCGGACAATGGGGGTGCAGGTTTTGGGGGTTTGGTGTGGAGCGATGAGGAGGAGAGAGAGGGGCGGTGGGGGAGGAAGGGGGCATGGGGGTCTGGGGCACGGGGTGGGTCGGGGCTCCGTTGGAGTGAGGGACCCAGCACACCAGTCCAGCCATTTTTCTTGCAGGAAGCAGACCGTCGAGGGGCTCCTGACTTGGCAGGGCTGAAGATGGCCCTGCGGCGCAAGGGCGAAGGGAGGGCGGAGCCTGCCGCGGTGAGCCTGGTACTGGCGGGGGATTCCGTCGTGGCCAGCACAAGAAGGACCGAGGCAGGCTCGCCGACCCCAGCACCCACGGGGCACCATCGGCCTGGGGAGTCTCGCCGCTGGAGGAGCGACACGCGCATGTTGTTTAATGTGGCTGGCAGGGGGCAGTCGGCGCCGCCGATAGGAGGGGTGCGTGGAGCAGGTTCTGTGAAGGTGTTGGAGGAGAAGGATAGTTTGGAAGAAGGAGAGTAAAGAGATGGCGAGGGCGGAGGGGGGCGCAATAATGTTTTTGCTAGTGTTTTCCAGTGGTCACGGGGCCAGGGAGAGCGGACGGCCCGGGCATCGCCTTGGGAGCCGAGAGCGGCATCGATGGAGCGGCATAGTGGAGGACGGCCGGTGGATGCATTGGTGTCAGGTACGGGAGCAGCGGCTGCCGCAGTGAGTTTGGTGTCTGTTTGGGGTGGGGGGAAAGGAGGGGTTGGAGGGGTGTGGCTGCGCAGAGGAATGCTTGTGGCGGACAAGGGGGAGGGGCCTGATGTGGTGCTCCAGGAGCAGGCGGGCAAGGACGCGAGCGCAGCAGGCAAGGAAGTGTTGGGGGACGGGGCAAAAGGGGTAGGGGCGACTGGGCCCGCAAAGCTGGAGAATAAGGAGCTAAAGATTAAGAAGCTTCCGTACAAGGGGGTCATAAAATCGCTGGGGGCGCACTTGATGCTAGCTACGAAGGAACGGATTTGGAAGGGGGAGTATGTTGAAATCCTTAAGTTACTCCATCGGGAAGTGCGGGCGAAGGAAGGTTCAAAGGAAGTATGAGCTCCAGAAGAGGCCGAAAGTGCCCCATACTATAGATAACTGGATGGCGGCTTTCCTAATTTTTGTGAGCGTTTATTGCGAAAAGTTTCCGGAGCGGTCGGTGTCCTTGTTTAAATACATGGATTTCATTAGGAAAGCCCAGATCATGGGGGGAAGCTTTGCCTGGGCTCAGTATGATGAGGAGTTTAGGGCTAGGATGGCCTGGGATTCGGAGGCAAAATGGGGAGAGCTAGATACCGACCTTTGGCAACATACGATGGGGTTGTCAGGTTCGGGGAAGACCATTTTTACAGCAACTGTGCTTCCCATCATCTATCAGCCCTTTCAAGGCCACCCCACCCGAGGAGGGGTGGGGGCAGGGGCCAAGACTCTGTCCGGCACTATGGGTCCCTGTTGGGATTACAACAAGGGTTTGTGTATGCGAGAGCATTGCCGTTTCCGGCATGAATTTTCCGGCTGCAAGAAATATGGACACCCCCTGGTCAGGTGCTGGGACGCGGCGGGCACATCCAAAGGAGGTCAGCGAGGGGCAACAGGTGGTCAGCGGGCCAACTCAAATCAGGCAGCCGGGGCTGCCACAGGTGATAAGGGTCCGGGGCCCAAGGGCTCATACGCCGGTTAAAGTGGACCGGCTAGTGGTGGCGCTGCGCGATTACCTGGATGCGGGGGGCGCTGAACGTCTGAGGGGGGTTCCAGGACAAATTCAGACTAGGGTACAAAGGGCCCAGAGGCGGAGGTGTGCCGACAATTTGAAGTCCGCCAAGGAGCACCCGGAGGTGGTGAGGAGCAAGCTGGAGAAGGAGGTGTGCGAGGGCCGCATGGCGGGTCCTTTTGAGGATTGGCCGTTGGAGGAGTTGATTGTCTCCCCAGTCAGGGTCGTGCCAAAGAAAGAGGGGGGGCTGTTTCGGTTGATTCAACACCTGTCTTGGCCCGAAGGGGGCTCGGTGAACGATTTTATCGACGAGTGGGAGACTACGGTCTCATATTCATCTGTTGATGCGGCCATGGCCTTGGTAGTGTCGGCGGGCGCAACGGCAAGGATGGCGAAGTGTGACATCAAGTCGGCTTTCCGGCTGCTCCCAGTCCATCTAGACGACTGGAGCCTACTGGGAATTCAGTTTGACGGCCGCTGGTACGTGGACAAAGCATTGCCGATGGGCTGCTCGATGTCATGCGCACTTTTGGAGTGCTTCAACACGTTCCTGCAGTGGCTGTTTACGGAACGGACAGGTCACCAAGGTGTCACGCACTACCTGGATGACTTCTTTTTTGTCGGCTCACCCGGTTCTGCGGACTTCCAGGAGGCACTGGAGAGGTTCCAAGAGCTCATGGGGGAGTTGGGGGTGCCACTGGCGCCAGAAAAGACAGTGGGGCTGGGCACGGCGCTGTCCTTTTTGGGTATTGAACAGGACTCGGAGGCTATGGAGGGCCGTTTACCAGTGGAGAAAAAGCAGCATATGCTGGAGCTGTTGGAAAGAATGTTGGCACGACCCAAGGTTACAGTTTTGGAGATTGAGGTGTTGCTCGACCACCTTAATTTTGCATGTAGAGTGGTGC
Organism: Lissotriton helveticus; assembly: GCF_964261635.1. NCBI lineage: Eukaryota > Metazoa > Chordata > Amphibia > Caudata > Salamandridae > Lissotriton > Lissotriton helveticus. The sequence goes on from NC_136057.1 coordinate 2,094,849,724, forward strand.
GCGTAGGGAGGACTTTTTGTAGAAGGTTGGCCAGGGCTCTGGCGGGGAGGCACCCGCCGCATCACCACATCCGGATCCCCGCGGCAGTCCAGGAGGATTTACGGATGTGGTGTTTTTTCTTACAGCATTTCAATGGAATCCCCATGCAGCGGGGGGAGGCTCTGGTCTGGGATGTGCAGATTTTCTCGGACGCGGGGGAAGCGACAGGTTTGGTTTGTACTGGCAAGGCAAGTGGTGTGCGGAAAAGTGGCCTCGGTAGTGGGCGGGGGGGCAGGAGTATCGCTTCCTCAAGTTTTTCCCGTTGGTGGTGGCGGTAGCATTGTGGGGGGAGCTGCTGGCACACAGGAAGGTAACTTTTCACGTAGATAACATGGCAGTGGTGGAGGTGGTCACTCGGCAGTCGGCCAGGGATGTGCAGGTTTTGAAGCTGTTGCGTGTGTTTGTGCATGGCTGCTTGCGTTTTGACATTGCTTTTCGCGCGGTGCATGTGCCCGGGGTCGACAATGAGATAGCGGATGCTTTGTCTCGGTCGCAGTGGGGGAGATTCCGTGGCTTAGCCAAGGATGCAGACCTGGATCCGACCAGCATCCCCCTCAGATGATGGAACGTAGGCAACACAGGATGTTGCAGCTGGTTCTAGGGTCCTTGGCGGTGTCTACAAAGGTGACGTACTTGACTGCGTGGGAGGATTTCTTGGAGTCTGGGGTGAGGTGGCGGTCCTCGGCGTGGGAAAGGCAAGAGGATGTGGTTCAGTTAATTGTCGATTTAGTTGACAGGGGTCTCGCGCGGGTCACGATTGCGGGCAAACTGGCGGGGTCGTTTTCATGGGTAAGCTGTTGTGGCGGTATGCGCCTTCGACGGGGGAGCTGGGTTCTCGCATGTTAGAGGGGTGGGCCCGAGAATGCGGGAGGGGGTGCAGGGTCCGCCAGCCATTGTCGACAGGTTTGTTGGAGCATTGCCAGGTGTGTGTTTTGACACGGAGGAGACCTGTGTGTTCTCCACACTAATGGTATGGATGTTTGCGGGGGCCTTTAGGGTGTCCGAGTTGCTGGGCGTATGGACGGATGCGGGGCTGCAGTGGTCGGAGGTGTCATTCGGGGAAGAGAAAGTGAGTGTATGGTTGCTGGAGAACCGGGCCTTATGGGCCGAGCGGCGCAGGGCACGCATAAAATCTCCGGGTTCACCTGCCTTGTCAGACAGAGACACGAGACACTCTGTTAGGCGTAGAAAATCGAGTTTATTAGCTGCAGCCAAGCACAGTTGTCCAAGAAGTACCCTAATGGTATATTCTCAGGAGACTGCCACTTGACTCCGTGGCTCACAGTGTCTTATAGTACACATATTTACAATGCCCACTCCCAAAACATACAAAACTAACGAATGGGAATAGTTCGAAAACAAGCTATCGAGTATCCAAAAGACACTCTCCTTTCAGACCCCGTGTGCTCTCCTCCCCTCAAGTTAATCAACACTAGTGCCCGTAATTCAATTTGCAGGTGGTAGAACATGTTCGTATGCTTCAAAGGACAGTTTGTGTAATAAGAGAATACACGAAGAGAATAGCAAAGGCCAGTCAAATAAGATAAAGTAAGAAAGAATGGTGAGACTCAAACAGTGGAATAAGACAAGGATTAATTAGTCTAGACGTGGATTAACTAACTCGGCCAGACCCTGACATCGGTTTCGTAAACAAGGACAAGGGGTTACTTTTTGACAGCTGAGACATGTAGCAGCTAAAAAAGCAAAAACACTGCGTTCGCCGTGCTGCCTGAGTGAGGCAACACAAAATGGCGGATGGACACAAAATGGCGGCTAGATACGAAGCGGAGTCAAAAACCACAGAACCTCAGACCCTCCTTTTGACATACTCAGGCAAAGCACAAAAGGACTCATGTTAGTCTGAGTCAATGTCAATGGTCATGAGGTCACTGAGCTGTTGCTGCAACATCATTCTAATATTCTCTGTTTTCTGTGACACCGGCTTTGGAACACATAAAGTGGCACAAAGTCCACAGATGGCGGGACCACATTGCAAACAGAGGCAACAAGAAAAGATGATCGCTAGAATCGCTCCAAGGAAAGTTAATACTTTCCATCCCCATGTGGACAGTAGTCCCCAAAACCATCCCATCACATACCAATCTCCGGTGTCCTGATGAATAGACTCGAAAATCACATGTAACTTAGAAATGGCTTGGTATACTGTAGGGCATTATCAGGAACGTAAACGCAGCAACTAGACCCAAATAATTTACAGACTCCTCCTCTATCCGCAAGGACAATATCTAAAACCATTCGGTTTTGTAAAGTCATAAGACGATCCGCATGAAGTTCAGCTGTCAAATTATTCAATGCTCCAGAAGTCACATTTATGGTAGCATCGACCACACGGACTAAACGTCTAATGTTTCTGCTATTGACTATCGGACTCCAAAAGGGAAGAAACCCTTTCAGAAAATCTCCTCCCTCTTGTCCAGTTGTGTCTTCAGAATCAATAACCCCTCTACCGTATCTCTTTCTATGATGATTTGCAGGAGCAGTATATGTCGGGGGAAGAAGGAAAGCTACATAGCATGTTCCCGAGAAATAGGTGGGAAGCCATGTGTAGGCTCTATCGTGGCAGATAAAATATGTACCTTGAGATGGTACTAACGGTGAAGAAACCAAGGGTGTATAAACATAGGTATGGGAACAATTACTCTTTTACTGTATGATCTTAGTGTTCTGGCCATTTATTTGCAAAAACAAGTTACCTTAATCAGGTATAGTCCAAATCGGTGAGGATCTTCTCTGTTTAACCTTATCAATGAGACTAGTAATATAACAAGTCACCTTCCAACCATCATATGCTCGTTTCTCATCAATAGGAATCTTACTGATGTCAGCAATTTTTGCCATAGTCACTATTCCCTTTACCAAAGGACTGTGACTAAAATCTACTCCACCATTATATGACCCACCAGGAGGATATCGGAGTTGATTCTGGCATGCATTAGAAAACATAGCCAGATAAGCCCAAGCAGAACCTTCATATTAAAACGGGAGAACTAAGTAAGGCATCCCTCTCTCTGTATTATGGGGCATGAGCCCACAAACCCAACAATCAGTAGTGTTAACTACCAGTTGATGCTGATGTAACAACTGGATGAACGAATTGTTGAGATATTCTGTTCTCCGAATTTGCTCATGGTCTGGGAGTGCGTAGAATTTGTGCGGGGAAATAGTAGTAGAAGAAAACAAAGAAACAGAAGTAGGAGCAGGTGTTTGCTGCATAGTGTGGACAATCCATCCTACAGAAGCTAATAAACTACATAAACATACTAGAATGCATAATGCTACGCCACAACGACTAAACAATAATTTCTTATAATGGTTTCTTTTTATCATCTTAATATCACCCCCTTCCACTTCGTTATCCATTTTTCTAAAGGCGTTGCTCACGGTAATATTCCTGGATCACTTGGCTGTGATTATTAGCCGTCCTATGACACTGCAAGTCCTGTTGACCTAGTCACTATTTAGGTCACAGCCTAAGACTCATACCGTGACCCTGCAACTTGATGGATAGTGGAAAAAAGAATGTCTTTTAGTAAACAACAAAATTATAATCAGCAAAAAGAAAAAGAAACACAAAGTTCAATTGTTTTTGGTCAAACTAGGTCTCAGGTTGTATCGTGTTTTGCCAGGCGTCGTTTGGTCCCAAAAAAGAGTCTCTGGATATGACGTGTTCAGTCGTAAATGTAGTGGTACAGCTTCCTGCAATACGTCGTCATCTTCTTTCTCAGAATTTGTCCAGTCCAGGCGTGCACTACTGAATGGTACAAATATGGGTACTTTCTCACTTTCGTCATCACCTACGCCTTCTCGGACCCACTGGTCATAAGGTAAAGGCAAGGGTACCCTTTTACTGTGCACGCCGTTGATCCAGTTCTTTTTCCCAACAACTTTCACGGCTGTACGTGTTGTCAAAAGCACTTGTCGCGGCGGCCCCCAACAAGGTTCCAGATTCCTTTTCCTCTGGAAATTCTTGATACAACTATAATCGCCAGGTTGAATGGAATGACCTGGATCCGAGGAAGCCTCCGGCAAAGCGTTTTGGACCTGTTGACGAATAACACGTAATTTAGTGGTGAGGTCATGCAAGTAATCAACCAACAATGGATACGGAATATCAGAATATTTCTTAGGTCGAGGGACTCCCCAGACATTGGCTGGGCATCCAAAAACAATCTCATATGGACTAAGTGGTGGTTTGCCGCATGGTATTTCTGTCTAATACCAAGACCCATACACACCTTCTGCCTAATTTGGCCTACGAATTCACTCCCATTGTCACTCCAGACAATGCGCGGGAAACCAAACCTAGGAAAAAAATCTTTCAAAAGGATTTTGGCAGTGGACAAAGCAGTATTGTCCTTTAGGGGGTAGGCCTCTATCCATCTGGAAAAGGCACAAACCACCACCAGAACATACTTGAGGTTATTGGAACGTTCCATGTGAATGTAATCTATTTGCAATACCTCAAAAGGGTACGTAGGGGGAGCAAAATGACCTTCCGGAGTTAAATGTTAAATGTTGTATACTTGTAAAGCGCACAGCTGCCCCAGCAAAGGGGCGTCCCGGCGCTGTATACCGCTGGGGAACCCGTCCTGGCTTTCCCTGTGGGATGGTCCCTACTGGGAATCCCCAAGGTGGAGCCAGGCATCCCTGGCGTTGGTGGGGCCGTTGTGGAGATTAGGCAAGCTAATGCCCAGAGTTGCCGAGTGGGACCCCAGGTTAGAGTAGGCACCGAGGCAAGAATTGTCGAGTCCGCTGACCCTGGTCCACGACCCTGCCGCGTCGGGAATTGAACCCTGGTCCAGGGCCGACTTCTGCTCCCGGGTCTGCTGCCTCTAACCAGTGAGCCACACCACTCCACTGGTGTTCCTTTTCCTGGATTGTGCATCAAACAAACAATGCAGTGCTTCACCACATTCTCTGCACATTTGGGAATACCTTCATTCTGCCATACTGGAGCCAGAAGCTTACATATACCCTTTGCATTAATATGAGCTGGACCATGCACCATAGTAACTACAGGTAGTACATACGCATCTGGTAACAACCACCACTGGTGCTCTGACAATTCCTTCCAACATCCTGTTGTGTCCAACATTCCCGTACTCTCTCTCCACTTACTCAATTCTTTCTCAGTTGCTTCCTTCTGGATCATTTTCACACTTTCTAGTGTGTCTTCGCACACACCTCCTTCTGCGACCCATCTTGCAGGGCCTGCAACATACATGTGACTTTCAACATCTTTCGCTGTTTCTTTCGCTACCTCATCCGCGAATGCATTCCCTCGACCCACATCATCGATAATCCTTTTATGTGCACTGCACTTCACAATCGCTACTTGGGTAGGCAAGGCAAGTGATTCAAGAAGGTCAGTTACCAACTGACCATGCTGTATTTTAGTGCCGTGGGAAGTAAAGAATCCTCTTTCCTTCCACAAACAACGAAACAATGAGCGACGCCAAAAGCGTATTGGCTATCCGTGTAAACAGTCACTCTTTTCCCTTTCGCCAACACACACGCTCTTGTTAATGCAATTAACTCTGCAGCTTGCGCTGAATTCTGAGTAATACGTGCAGTTTCTACTACTGTATACAAAGTAGTAACAGAATAAGCTGCTGTCATCTCGCCATTAGGAAGCTTGAAACAAGACCCGTCTACCCACAGGATCCCATCCGGATCCACAAGTGGTGTGTCCTTCAAATCTATTCGACCTTTAGTTTCTTCTTCTGTACGAAGAAAACAATCATGCTGCTCTTGTAGATCTGTCTTATCTAGAACAGGTAACAATGTTGCTGGATTTAGAACATTACATCTCTTGATATGTATGTGACTAGCTAAAAGCGTTAACTCATATCCAGACAAACGAGCGCTCGTTAAATGCTGCGTCTTTGTCCTGTTCAAAAGGGTATCTACTGCATGTGGTACCATTACAATAAGAGTGTGATCCAATACCAATCCAGCAGATTGACGAATGGAGATCGCCACTGCTGCTGTTGCTCTGAGACAACTAGGTAATGCCTTGGCTACTGGATCCAATGTAGCCGAAAAATAGGCACATGGCCTTTGCTTGTCTCCAAATTGTTGTGTCAGGACTGACAATGCACAACCTTCTCTTTCGTGAACATAGATTGTGAAAGGCTGACTGGAGTACCCAATACAGGAGCAGAACACAATGCAGTACGTAAGTCAGAAATACTCTTCTGGCATTCATCAGTCCAAGGAAGAGGCTGGGGTGTATCTTTCAGAGTAAGTGCCAACAAGAGTTTGGCCAACAAGGAAACATTTGGGATCCACTGTCTACAATAAGAGGTAATGCCTAGGAAAGTACGCACCTCCCTTTGTGTGGATGGTACAGACATACGTGCAATTGCATAGATACGTTCTGGGGTCAATCGCCTTCCCTCCTTCGACAAGAGATGACCTAAATAGGTAACCTCTTGGCGACAATATTGTAATTTAGAAGGTGACACCTTGTGGTGTAAATCAGACAAATCTTGCAGAAGTGACACAGTCGCATGTTTACAAACATCTTCCAAACCGGCAGCCACTAACAAATCATCCACATACTGGATAAGAGTAGCACCAGGAGGCAAAGAAAAAGCGTCAAGTTGGGATTTCAAAGCCTGACTATAGATGGAGGGACTCTCGCAATAGCCTTGGGGTACGCATTTAAACCGAAAACTTCGGCCTCCGAGAGAGAAGCCAAAGAGATCCCTGCTCTCCTCAGCAATAGGAATGCTAAAGAAAGAATTTTTGAGATCAATAACTGAAAACCAAGCTGCTGAAGCAGGAATCATAGTGAGCAAAGCAGTAATATCCGGGACAACAGGAAACTGAGGGACAACAATTTTGTTGACCTCTCAAAGATCAATCACACAACGGTATACAGGTGGCTTAGAGGGATCAGTACGCTTAAGAACAGGCAGAACAGGACTGTTGCAAACATTTCCTCTTGTCTCTTCAACAACACCCTTCTGAACTAAATCGTGAACAATGGCCAACAAAGCTCTTTCGCCATCGTTAGAGATCTTATATTGAGGGATGCGAGGCAACTTAACATCAGGCTTAACAGTAATCACATAATGCGGAATTTCAAGCAACCCAACATCATTCGGACCCGTGGCCCAAAGTGTAGCAGGAAGTGAACGCAATTCAAGTGGCAGTTGATCTTGAGATAGATACATCGGAGGAGTCAATTTAGCACCCAAAGTAAGATGTACACCAGAGGGGGAACAATACAATGTTGCATGCAAGCATTTCAATAAATCCAAACCCAATAAATTCTCACCGCAACCAGTCGTCAAAAGAAGCGGAGCTTCTAAATCATAAGTACCAATGGAAATAGGCAAAGGACGGGAAACAGGGTTACTAACTGGGGCGCCAGAGAATCCTACGGAAACATTCGTTATGCGAGACAAAGCTGCCCCAGGGAGTTTAGAATGCATTTAAGAACTTCTCATCGCACCAGTATCCAAAAGAAATGGTAGCGTAACACCCAATGCTACAAAATCAACATAAGGTCCATTCTGATCCACTGGAACTGATACAACTCCCTTGCTCTGTCCATGGCTGTCCTAGCTAGTGTGAAAATCAGGACTTTCGTTTTCTACACAATAATCATCATTGTAATATTGCGCAGACTGAGAATTCTGCTAATCAAAATAATTCATAGTATTCTGAGGGGGTAAGGAACGCTGTCCTTGGGACGGCGCGCCTCGCCCTCTACCTCTAGGTGCTGACTGAAAACCACCATGGCCTCGTGGCACTGATTGTCCACCAGTGCGTTGCAGTAAAACCGGACAATTGATCTTAAAATGACCTTCCTCTTTACAATAGGCACATTGATTAGGACCCAACAAAGCTCGTGGAACGAACGATGCAGGCTTCTGTAACAATCTCTGAAACGGTGGAGGCTGTTGCGATTGATTCTGAGCCGAACGAGGGGGATAAGCCTGTTGCAAAAGAATCTTAGTTTTTAATTCTTTAGTCTTTTTCTCTGCTTTATTCCTTTCTTCCTTATCCCTATTCTCATAATACTGAGCAGTAGCTAATATCTGGGCAGTCGATGAAACGGCCCATGAACTCTCTGATTGTTTCAATTTGTGCGATAATTCTGGAAGTAGATTAAATACAAATATATCCACAAATAATCGCTGTCCACCTTCAGTACTCATATCCTGACCACTATGGTCGATGAAAGTTTCTTCGAAACGAGTAAAGAAATCGGAAGACACTTTCATCCGTCTTTTGTTTACATGCTGCTCACTTATCCCAATTAACACGTACAGCAGGCATCATCGTTTTCATTAGAGCTATTATTTTACCAGGCAATTCTGTAATCAAATCATCGGGTTTAGCACCACCTACTTGTCCTACATCTGCGGCTGTTATAGCAGCCCAATTACCACCCAAAGCTTGATCGTGGTGTTCCTTACGAATCCTAGCCCATAGTGCTTGTGGGACTACATTTTCCATTAGCAAATCAATATCCGCCAAATTCATGATACACGCATCAGCAGTCTGGGACAACTCTTTATAATACCCAGCAGGATTCTTACGAGGGTCCGGTAAAGACTGTTTAAGCGCCAACACTTCCGATCTTTTCCACGGATCATGTACCCATATACGTTGGAAATGACCTGGAATAGGCGGGTTAGCTCCTACTTGCGGAACCGCATCTCTCCATATTGGAGGAACTTCGCGCATAGGATATTGTTTCATTTTACGCCGAACCGCAGGATCAGGTTCAAGAGGAGCTTGAGAGAAAAAGGAAGAACTGAAAGTAACGAGTGTTTGGACAGCATGCTCTACAGCGGGACCAACAATAAGTCCTTTATCAAATTGATCCTGTATTTCGAACAAACCCTGAGGAGGTACATCCAAATCCATATCTCCCCATCCTTTAATAAGAGTATTACACATAACATTAAAGACATATCTCTGTGTGGGTGCATTCCATTGAAGAAAAGTATCTAAAATATCACGCACACTATAATGTGGACCACTCATGATCCAATTACGAGCGAGAGAATCTAGCATATTCCGCTCGTCAGAATCTGGAATTTGGCTACGAGATTGCCTTCGAGACGAGGCAGGAGAAAAATGAAGAGGCCCAAGAAAAGGTGACAAGAGACCGGAAACGGTGTTAACTAATCGTTGACGAGCTAGCTGTAGGGGAATCCGACACTAGAACAGGAGACAATGTATTCAGTACGGTAGGAGAAGAGCTAGTGGCAAAAGAGACCGAAGGTAAAGGAGACTGAGATACGGAAGACTGAGGTACAGAAGTTGAATTACTGGAAGAGGCAATTGTGCAAGAACCGGAATAACTGGTTGAGCAACAGGTTGCTGAACAACAGGTTGTAATGGGGGTGCATTAGCACCTAATACATAGGGTGGAGGTAATCTCAGCAAATGGGACATAAAAGGATCTTCATCAAGATCCTTACTCTTTGTGGAAGTAGGCAACATAGGGTAACATCTATCTATTGCCATACGATGCTGTCTTTCTGAAACTTCAATCATCTGATCAGTCTCATCATTTTTAAACTGCTGGGCAGCCTGTAAAATTGTCATATTTTGCTCCTTATCTTTCTTTGCTTGTTTAATTTCTTTCTGTTTGGCTTCCTTACGCCATAGGCGGAAAGAGTCAAACATTGCCGGCCGGGCTTTTCTTTGAAACAAAATTGCTTCCAAATTATCTAATATGTCAGGCTCAAAGCTACCATTTTGTGGCCACTGCAAAACACCATCTTTCTTCGTGTTTTGAATCCATGATTCATTAAAAATAATGGGACCAAGCCCATGTTTTGAATAGAGCTCGTAAGTGGGAGTTCTAACCGGAGGAATTGGACAAGAGTCCTCTAGCCGGGAATCCCTACAACAACCTAAACAACAACATTTCTTAAACTTACTAAATCCAGGAATTTAGTAACGTACTGGACTTTTCACAAACTTCAAGGGGTGTAAGACAATATAGTCACAGCAAAAACGTACTTTCCCCTTGGCTTCGATAAGTGCACTAATCGAATAACAAAAAACAAACAAAGAGTGGGCGCTACCCACAAATACTTAACTAAATGTTTTCTCACACCAACAGATGTCCGTCTAACATCTCGTGATACCAATCATCACCAGAGGGCCAAGGCAGGGCGACAGTCAGGGCAGCAGTCGTCAGCAGCCGTCAGAAAGGAGTAGCCGCGCTGCGAAAGACCTTCGGTCCACTTCAACATACAGGGGTCGCTCTTGTGGTTCACTAATCCTCCAGAATTTTCTTGCGAAGCTCCTCACGACCCTCGGGCTGAACCACTACCACTGATGTCGCCCCGCGTTGGGCGCCAGTTGGAGTACCGGGCCTTATGGGCCGAGCGGCGCAGGGCACGCAGGGCACGCCTAAAATCTCCGGGTTCACCTGCCTTGTCAGACAGAGACACAAGACACTCTGTTAGGCGTAGAAAATCGAGTTTATTAGCTGCAGCCAAGCACAGTTTCCAAGAAGTACCCTAATGGTATATTTTCAGGAGACTGCCACTTAACTCCGTGGCTCACAGTCTCTTATAGTACATATATTTAAAATGCCCACTCCCAAAACATACAAAACTAACGAATAGGAATAGTTCGAAAACAAGCTATCGAGTATCCAAAACACACCCTCCTTTCAGACCCCGTGTGCTCTCCTCCCCTCAAGTTAATCAACACTAGTTCCCGTAATTCAATTTGCAGGTGGTAGAACATGTTTGTATGCTTCAAAGGACAGTTTGTGTAATAAGAGAATACACGAAGAGAATAGCGAAGGCCAGTCAATTAAGATAAAGTAAGAAAGAATTGTGAGACTCAAACAGTGGAATAAGACAAGGATTAATTAGTCTAGACATGGATTAACTAACTCGGCCAGACCCTGACATCGGTTTCGTGAACATGGACAAGGGGTTACTTTTTAACAGCTGAGACATGTAGCAGCTGAAAAAGCAAAAACACTGCGTTCGTCGTGCTGCCTGAGTGAGGCAACACAAAATGGCGGATGGACACAAAATGGCGGCTAGATACGAAGCGGAGTCGAAAACCACAGAACCTCATTGCGGAGAGCGAAAACGGATCAGAGGGGGGTAGGTCGTGGGTGTCATTGCCGGCAGTTGCGTTGGGGGGTAGGTGCCAGGTGAGATGGGGATTGCGACTGAAAGCAGCGGGCGTCTAGAGGGGGCTGTGTTTCGACATGCGGACGACCGGCGGGTGTCAGGGGCGCAATTGCTGGCGGTCCTGCGCAAGGCATTAAGGGGACTGGGGCTGGACGGGCAGCAATTTGGGACCCACTCTTTCAGGATCGGCGCGGCATTGGAGGTGCACCGGCAAGGGCAGGGGCGAGGGGACATCATGCGGCTGGGCAGGTGGTCGTCGGACTGTTATCGGCGATACATACGGGGCGCGCCCAGCGTTTAAAGCGTGCGGTGGATATAGTGGCTGGGGTACTAACTGTTTTTTTTTTCTAGGTTCGGTGGCGGGTCCACTCGCCAGAGACATGGCAGTCTGGATCGTGGGGCATTCGTTTGTTAGGAGGGCCCAGGTGCAGGCCGCATCACCACGTCCGGATCCCCGTGGGAGTCCAGGAGGATTTACGGATGTGGTGTTTTTTCTTACAGCATTTCAATGGAATCCCCATGCAGCGGGGAGAGGCTCTGGTCTGGGACGTGCAGATTTTCTCGGATGCGGCAGGAAGCAAAAGGTTTGGTGTGTACTGGCAAGGCAAGTGGTGTGCGGAAAAGTGGCCTCGGGAGTGGGCGGGGGCAGGAGTATCGCTTCCTCAAGTTTTTCCCATTGGTGGTGGCGGTAGCGTTGTGGGGGGAGCTGCTGGCACACAGGAAGGTAATTTTTCACGTAGACAACATGGCAGTGGTGGAGGTGGTCAATCGGCAGTCGGCCAGGGATGTGCAGGTGTTGAAGCTGTTGCGTGTGTTAGTGCATGGCTGCTTGCGTTTTGACATTGCTTTTCGCGCGGTGCACGTGCCCGGGGTCGACAATGAAATAGCGGATGCTTTGTCTCGTTCGCAGTGGGGGAGATTCCGTGGCTTAGCCAAGGATGCAGACCTGGATCCGACCAGCCTCCCCCCTCAGATGTGGTACGTAGGCAACACAGGATGTTGCAGCTGGTGCTAGGGTCCTTGGCGGTGTCTACAAATGTGACGTACTTGACTGCGTGGGAGGATTTCTTGGAGTCTGGGGTGAGGTGTCGGTCCTCGGGGAGGGAAAGGCAGAAGGATGTGGTTCGGTTCATTCTCGACTTAGTTGACAGGGGTCTCGCGCAGGTCACGATCGCGGGCAAACTGGCGGGGGTCGTTTTCATGGGTAAGCTGTTGTGGGGGTATGCGCCTTTGGCGGGGAGCTGGGTTCTCGCATGTTAGAGGGGTGGGCCCGAGAATGCGAGAGGGGGTGCAGGGTCCGCCAGCCATTGTCGACGGGTTTGTTGGAGCATTGCCGGGTGTGTGTTTTGACACGGAGGAGGCCTGTGTGTTCTCCACACTGATGGTATGGATGTTTGCGGGGGCCTTTAGGGTGTCCGAGTTGCTGGGCGTATGGACGGATGCGGGGCTGCAGTGGTCGGAGGTGTCATTCGGGGAAGAGAAAGTGAGTGTGTGGTTGCGGAGAGCGAAAACGGATCAGAGGGGGGTAGGTCGTGGGTGTCGTAGTCGGCGTTTGTGTTGGGGGGTAGGTGCCCGTTGGGATGGGGATTGCGACTGAAAGCAGCGGGGCGTCTAGAGGGGTCTGTGTTTCGACATGCAGACGACCGGCAGGTGTCGGGGGCGCAACTGTTGGCGGTCCTGCGCAAGGCATTAAGGGGGCTGGGGCTGGACGGGCAGCAATTTGGGACCCACTCTTTCAGGATCGGCGCGGCATTGGAGGTGCACCAGCAAGGGCAGGGGCGAGGGGACATCATGCGGCTGGGCAGGTGGTCGTCGGAATGTTATCGGCGATACACACGGGGCGCGCCCAGCATTTGAAGCGTGCGGTGGATATAGTGGCTGGGGTACTTACTGTTGTTTCTTTTCTAGGTTCGGTGGCGGGTCCCCTCGCCAGAGACATGGCAGTCTGGATCGTGGGGCATTCGTTTGTTAGGAGGGCCCAGGTGCAGGCGCGATCCAGTTACTTTGGAGAAAACTTGGGTTTCAACCCTACTGTGTTTAGCATACATTGGAAGGGAAAAGGGGGCATGTTGTGGAGGGAATTGATACCCACGCATGGTGGTTGCGGGCAGGTGTCCTGATGTCTTAGTGCTGCACTTGGGTGAAAATGATAGGGTGAGGGAGACTGGTCTGGTGCTTATGAGGGCCATGAGGAGGGATCTGGGGGAGATAAAGAGAAGGTGGTCAGGATGTGAGGTGGTCTGGACAGAGTTTGTGCCGCGTCAGGTTTGGAGGGGCGCGGTGCATCCTCAGGCAATTGACAAGGCAAGAAGGAAGGTGAATGTGGAGATGGTGAGGTTCTGTAGGCACCTGGGTTTCTCTAGGATTTGGCGCAAGGAGGTCAGGTATGATGCCCCGGTATTGTTTAGGGGTGATGGGGTCATCTGGGCATGGATCTTTACCTGTTGGTGCTTCGCGAGGTATTGTCCCGGTTGTTAGGGGTGCGTTAGAGGTCGGAAGGGCTTCTGCTGGTTGGAGGGTGTGGGGAGGGGGGTGAGGGGGGGCAGGGAAAGAAGGGAGGCGGTGTAGCTACCTACCCTCATGACTTTTCCCGGGTAGCGGTGTTGGTTTTGGAAGTTGGCCAAGTTTGGCTGGAGTTTTTGGTAGTTAGGTTAAGTTGGGGAGTTGGTGTCACAAAAGGGGAAAGGTTAAACAGGTTGGAGGTGTTACATTGGTGCTCATTAGTTACAGTTGCAAGAAGACGGATAGGAGGTTAGGTTTTGGAGGTTATGAAGGTCAAAGGCTATGGGATAAGATTGTGTTTTATGGTGTATTTATGTAATGTATTTGCATTTAATGTATTGTGTTTTTGCAGAGTGGGGGATATTTTTATCATGTGGGGATCGTAGGGGCGGGGATAAAGACCAAGGGGTTAGGTAACTCAATGTATAGAGAGGTTTTAGTTTTGTAAGGCGGGTAGCCAGTTTAATAAAGTTTGTGATGTGCACCTGTTTCAATAAAGCGGCCTTTTTCACACACACTACCGTTGTTGGTCTGGCTTACCCCCCTTTCTCCCTCCCAATATACAGTAGGTCAAAAACCAGCCAACTATTTCTCTTCATGTAGACAATCAGTGTTACATTTCACAGTATTCACCAGCACTGTATGGGCAATTGTAGTCGTTCTGTTATCTACTAACACTGAATAAGGGTACATGAAGCTATATCACAGGAGCAGGTTGCTTTATGCTTCGTGGATAGGGGTGGCAATGTGTATTCTGGTATAGCAACCCAGTGAGGTGCACTGGTGGTGAAACTGGACCTGCAGCATCCCTGGATCTCAGATAGGCAAGTAAAGATTCCCAAATGTCTTTAGGACGGTACCTTGACAGTATTGTGTCCCAGAAATGCGACAGCTGGTTGGACCAATAAGCAGCATGTGGTAGCCAGTCCTTCACTCTTGGCGCCGGCCTTCTGCCCCAGTTCATAGCCACTCTGTTCTTGGCCAGGAGGAGCATGGGCGAAAGTTTCCGGCTGTCAGTTGGAATGTCTTAAACCTTAAAAAGTGAAACTGTTAAGGCGCCCAGCCTTCTGCTTTGCCCCGTGTCCTGAAGCAGCAGGATCATAGGGTTGTCGTGCAACGCGATCGACGGAGCGTATAGCTGTGCCAGCACATTCCTTTTCCTTATGCCGTCCCATGTCCGTAGGATACATTCTACCATGTTGATTTCCCTTCTAGGCACCTTGTATCGAATGTATGGAGCTGTGTTTAGAATGTGAGTAGTTCCCAGGATATGGGGGCTGACTACCCGCCTATATCAAAGGGATCAAGTTGGATCCAAGGCTTTGTAGGAAGGTGCTCGTGAGTGGTAAGGGAAGGTTCTGAAACAGATATAAGAATTTAGTTAGCAATATCATTTTGGCTATAGCAATGCAGCCGGCCAGTGAGAGCGGCCTCCGAAGCGGATCACCTCCTGTATTAGCGGGACCAGGTTTGTTCATGGATCGCTTATAACATCATCCGCATATAGAGAGATTGTTAGCCCCCTATAAGAGAAACCAATACCTCGCTGCGTGTGGTGTTATTGGAGCCTGGCAGCTAGGGGTTCCATTTCTATAGCGAACAATAGTGCTGAAAGGGGACAACCATGCGGTGTTCCTCGAGTGATCTGTATAGACTTAGAGATGAGCCAATTCATGTAGACTCGTTCTGTGGGAAGTGTGTATAGCAAATATATATAACAAATAAAAGTGGAGCTGAGTCCCAGCCAATAGAGCAGTGGGAGGAGATAGTCCCACTCTAGGGAGTTGAATGCCTTTGTGGCTTTCAGCAAAGTGGTCACTGCTTGAACACGTAGGGTCTAGGTGATGCCTCAGTGCAAAAAGCATTTGCAAATTATGTGAGGTTGAGTGAACTGGGATAAACCCTGCCTGATCCGGCCACATCATCTTGGACAGCAAGGGTAGGATGCGAGTTGATAGGATTTTAGCCAGTATTTTGTTATCCACATTTATTAATGATAGTGACCTATATGAGTCACATCTGGTGGCATGCTTGTCGGGCTTGATAAGGTAAATTATTACAGCCTCTCATAGGGTGGGGATACCTTCTTTCAGGGCGTCTTCAAACATGGCCAGCAGATGGGGGCTAGGAGAGTGACATATTCCTTATAAAAAGAAGCTGTGAAGCCGTCAAGGTCAGGTGCCTTGTCACTTGGAAGGGAGTCAATGGTCTGAATAATTTCCTCCACCATGATGGGCATGTCAAGGAATGTCCTGTATGGGGTATCAAGCCAAATCAATTGCAGGGTGTCTAAATACGCAGTTAGCTCAGCTCTGGCTTGCCTTGGGGTGGAAGTGTATAGCTTGGCATAAAAGGTTGACATCGTTTCCAAGATTCCTGCGGATGTGTCCTGCATACAGTCGTCATCATCTAGTAATTCTAGTACATATGTGGAAGTGTGTGGCTCTTTGACAGTAGCAGCTCCCCCCTCCAGCGCCTTGAGACCCTCACGGATATGTAGTGTGCTTTATAAATGCTATGATTGATTGATTGATTGTGGCTTCTGAGAAGGCCTGCTAGTGTCTTCCCAGGTCTATCTTCTTCACCATAGCGGCGGGCCTGGGCATCTATTCTCCGCTCAAATATCGCACTTCTAGCTTTGCCTCATCGGTGTAATCCAATATTTTCCCCGCATAATTGCCAGTGTGCTTAAGTCATTAGAATGAAGATAGTCTGACTCTAAAATTCGTATGTCACCTTCAAGTTTATTTAGTTGCGTGTGTATTACCCTTAGTACCCCTGATTGTCTGGAGATGCATGCACCATGTAATACCTCCTTAAATAACAGCACTGATGGAGACGTAACAGTGCCCTTGTTTTGATCAAAGTAAGCAATAATGTCTGCTCATATTTCCTCCCGGAACACCATGTCCAACAGCACCCCTGGGGGAAAGAGCCACAAGAACGCGTTAGGGGGGACCTGTGGAATTGACAGCTCCAAAAGAACAGCTGCATGGTCTGATAATGTACGAACAAAGTTTGTAGCCTTTGCGTACCACAGCTTTAGCTCATGAGATATAAGCCAATAGTCTATTCTCGACCACGTGTTGTAGTGAGAGGAGACACATGTAGCGTCAAGCAGCCCCCAGGGACCATCTCCAAATGTCAAGCAGGTGGTTGTCCTGTATAATCGTGTTGAGTATAGATGTTGCACTGGGGTGTGGGCAGCGGGACAGACAAGATCTATCACAGCCATCATCTAGAACCACATTAAAGTCCCCTTCCCAAAGCATCACCCCACGCTTTCTCCCTGCTACCCGCGCCAACGGGTCGGCAAAAAAAACAGGGTCATCCGTGTTCGGCCCATATGCCACCACCAGAGTTAGGGGCTGTATAACAAGGTGTTCCTGTTGCAATAACATAACGCCCCTCTGTGTCTACAATGACATCCTTGGAGTGCCAGGGTAACACTTTACAAAGTAGTATGGCTACCCCTCTAGCATAGTTGGAAAATAATGAGGTGTTAGCCTTGCCATACCATCTGGCTTTCAGACCTGGAACAGGGCGTGTAGTGAGGTCTAGCTCTTTTAGGAAACAGATGTCTATCTGGTGACGTGCCACATATGTGTGGACAAGGCGGGATTTCCAATAGTCATTGAGACCGCGGATGTGCCAGGTAAGACGTTTAAATGGAACAAGTGTGCTTTTGCTTAAGATTGTGCTGTTGTGTTTGTCTAATGAGTGATGTGTGACGGGTTGACTGTGTAATGAAATGTCATTGAGTGACACAGATGATGTCAAAGACATCCAAGGGGCATAACAGGACCAGGCTATCTCCCCCACCATCAAGGTCAGGTGACCAGATGGGCCACAGCAACAGAGGTTACAAGATGGGCACAGCAAACATGTGAAAACAGTAATACAATAGTAATCTTGGTGTACCAGCAGGCTGTGTGAGAAACCCTGTGCCACTCATCTAGAGTTGTTCCACTTCAGCGCTCCCCACTGTAATATTGGCATTGTGCCTGCATATCTGGGCTAGTTCAGTAGTTTCCATTTAGGGGATCTTCTGTGGAGCCCCCAGTTGATCTCACCAGGATGCCTGTTCCTTGGTGAGAAGCTTTGCAAACTTGTGGGCTGCCTTTGTGTCGGTGAAGAAATGGGGTTTGACGTTCTGCGTAATACGAAGCTTTGCTGAATAAATCAACACACAGGAAATGTTTGCTTGCTGGAGAAGACTTTTAGCAGGAAGAAAAAAGCGTCTAGCATTTTGGACAGCAGTGGTGAAGTCAAAGTAAAAGGATGTGGAGTGGCGCAGATGAGTTAAATATTTTTTCTCGCAGGCCAGACATAGGTTTGTATCCCTATCTTTTGTAATTCACCCCGGGGGAGGTCTCTGGCCAAGGGACTGGTGCACCCCTTCTACAATAAAGGCAGGTGATGTTGTGGTGATCCTCAGCGAGGCCTACCAGTGCTCGGGGTTCTCCCTTCTCTACACAGAGTCCTCAGACCAATAGAAAGAAGTTGGCACAGAAGCTGGAATAGAAAAGACAGAGTTTATTAAACCTCATGAGGTGGAACTACATTCACACAGCACCCTTCGGTAATGTATGAAGTAGCACACTGACTTGAAGGAGCTTGGTCCTTTTAAACCCACACAGGGGTTCAAATGAAGGCGGTACAAGTACAGAATGCTGGTTTTAAATACATATAAGGTCATACAGAGAGTGTGCTGGCAACAAGTGGGAGGGGCTAACAGTTAGCTAATTCTGGTGGACACATCCTGACAGTTACAAGTTGAGGACAGCTGTAAGCTCAACTCAGCATGTGTGAAACAGAAGAGGCTAAATATATCTCATCTCTAGGCAGATTTCAAGAGCAGTTAACAAGGAGGTAGGACAGAGCACATAGTGAGCACATGGCAAACAAAATGGCTGCCAGAAATACAAAATGGATTCCACACAACGGACAAGATAGTCTCTAAATACAAGATGTCTTCTGCTAATGCTTAACCTAATCGCTGCTAAATTACAACAGTGACAGGGATTCCCCAAACAAATCACAGAAGAGCGACTCCACAAAACTTTCCATGGTGGTCTTGGCAGTGGATTCGCTTAGCTCTGATACGGTCTAGGATCCAGTCCATCCACAGTAGATGTTCCTTTGACTTTGCTTGAGTATCCTCGCAGTCGAAGACTTGGCTTTCTACCTTTTGGAGTCTGGAGTCATGTTTGTCTTCTTTTTGCTTCATGTGATTCAACCTGGTGGTGAGCACATCTAACTTAGCATCAATGGCTCTGAGGCTGGTTTTGACATAAAGTAGCAGATCCTCATGGTTGGCGTCTTGTGGATCGCCTCTTGTCGTGGTCTTCGACTGAGTTTTCAATGGTATCTCCTGGTCCGCGTGTAGTGAGTAGATCGTAAGCCTTCAAAGGTGAGTTTAGACTGCCTAGTATCCTGCTTGCCCATGGTTGCCACATAAATTGACATAGTACTGATGGGCTCTCACCGCATAAAGCGCTCAGAGTACAGAGTTCTGGGCTCACCCACCAACCTTGTGACCAGCAGATGAATTTGCGTCCTGGCAGGCCCCCCCACTACCCGAGTCCGGCTGGGGGGCACGAGCAGGACCAGGCCCAGTTCGATTGCCCTCCGCACTATCTCCGGCCCAAAAATGTCTTCTCTGCTGAGTGGTAAGTCACGAGCCCCCAGTGGACTCAGTGCTCACTTTCGCCAAGAACATGGGAGTAGGCATTTTGGACAGGGCAATCGGAGACGAGGCAATTGCATAAAGATGTTAGCCTGCTAGGAGGAAATTCCTCAACTGCAGAGCTCGTGGCCAGCGGTCTCACCAACCCCAAGGTCACCGCGGGATATGCAGGGTGCTGTTTCATTACCGGGGCCCGGGCCTCATGGCCAGCCATCCAGCACAGCCAAAAACTCATGCAGGCCTGTGCTCTCCACTTCTAACCAACACATCAATCCAGGGCCGCCGATATCATCCACACTGTCCGCATCTCTGCGCAGCCTGAGAGGCCCAGCGGGTGTCCATGGCTGGGCAGTCTCAGGCACACTTCTGGTCCAATCAGATGTAACCATACAGCAGGGCCAGGCAGCATTAGGCCCAGGCCAGAGCACCTTCCGGCAATCAAGTCCTGGCTCCAGCGGGTGGAATACTTCTTCCTCTCACAACCACCCAACCGCTGGGACAGCAGCCGCCCCCGCACAGCCACTTCCAGGATTGATCCAGCACTAGTGCTGTGATCCTAACCCCAGCTCCCGCGGGCTGCCGGCATCTCAATCGCAGTACAGCTCACCCGGAGTGCAGGCCACAGATCGTCCACAGCAGTGGCGTGAGGTAAGCTCTGCCTGCCACACCGACAGCTGTGGCGTTTTTCACTGTTGCATAGGTCTCACGAGCCCCGGAGGGCATCTCTGTTATTGCATCCGCGGTCCACCAGTGTCCCTCCCGAGATGAGGAGAGTTACTGCAGTGCTTGTGCTGGATTCTGACGGATATAGTGATCTAGTCAGCAGAGCTACTCTATTGAGTGGCCACCTTGCAGCTCAGTCAGGCTCCACCTCCAACAGTGCCCTATCTTAGTAGCTCCCTTTCCTGCAAAGCAGCCAAGCAACTTTGGTTACTGCATATGTTGCATGAATACTAAGTAACTCTGCCACTTCTTTTCTACAGAACAAGCACTCTCAAAATGTAATGCCTGCCAGTATGGATGGCATGTCACTCCTACACCATATACCACTCATTGTTTTATGTAACATTTCCTATACACTGATTTTCCCACTTGTATAATTATATGTGTGTGAAGTAAAGAACTGTGACACCATCTGCTAGGGTGAGCAGTGCTATAAAGTTAATTAATACATGTGATGGAGGGGCTAAGAAGAAATGAGGCATATCATTGGAGGGTGGTAGTGAGGACCTTTCCAGCAAAGGAAATCAGTGTGGGAAGGGGGGTGCTGACACAGCTTATTGAACCCGGGAGCCACGAATGCTAAAGCCAGCCCTGATTGCACAGTTTTTTGTGTGATGTCAAAGAAAAAGGGAAGAGAATTGATGTTTGAGGGTCTTATAGCCTCTGATATTTGCTGATCAGAGCAGAGTTTGTTTTTGGATTATTTTTCCTTACGTAGAGGGAAATTAATGGTTACCTACCTGCTATCAAAAAGTAAGATAAATTAATACTATTTAATCCATGGCTTTTATGTGATCCATTTAATCCATGGCTTTTAATATGACTTCTCTGTACACTAATTAGAAGTAACCATTTTCACGAGACACTTCTTCCCATAGACTGCTGGAACAATAAAAAAAGCATTGGCAAAGCCAATAGTTCTAGCCATCCTGTTTAGCATGACTAAAAGTTAGTGGCATGACATATAGCGGAGTAGAGTAGAGTAGCATAGAAAACAGTGGTGCAGGGGAGAGTTGATTGGATTGGCATAGAGTAGAGTGGAGTAGAGTGGTATGGAGTAGACTGGTGTAGCATAGAGTGCCATGGTGTGTCGTAGAGGTGTGTTGAGTGACTTGGAGTAAAGTGGAGTGGCATAGAGTAGAGTTCAGTGGCAAAGAGTTGAGTTACGTTGTGTATGTATGTAAATGTATGTATAGGCATTTATATAGCGCACTACTTACCCACAGGGTCCCAAGGCGCTTCGACCGCTGCGAAACCCTTCCTGGCTTCCCTGAGAGATGGTCCCTTAATGGGTATCTCCAGGGTGAGACCAGGCATCCCCGGCGGTCTGGTGGGGCCGTTAGTGAAGATGAGGCAAGCTAATGCCCAGAGTTGCCGAGTGTGAACGCTGATCAGAGTGGGCACCGAGGCGAGAGAATTATCGAGTCCGCTGACCCTGGTCCAGAAACCTGCCGCGCCGGGAATCGAACCCTGGTCCCGGGCCGTCCTCTGCTCTCAGGTCTGCCGCCTCTAACCAGTGAGCCACACTACATCACATACACTACATGTAGAGTGGAGTGGTAGGATGTGGAATTGAGTAGAGTGGCATGGAATGGAAAAGAGTAGGGTAGATTGGCATGTAGAAGAGTGCCATAAAGTGGTGTAGAGTAGCATGGAGTGACGCAGACTAGAGTGGCATAGAGTTAAGTGGAGTATAGTGACATAGAATGGTGTAGAGTAAAGTGGTAAAGAGTGATGTGGAGTTGCATAGAGTAGCTTATAGCGGAATGGAGTAGCGCAGAGCCATGTGGCGTCGATTGGAATGCCGTAGAATATAGTGGAGTGGCGTGGAGTGGCATAGAGTAGAGCGGCATAGAGTAGAGTGGTGTAGAGTAGAGTGGCATGGTATAGAATAGAGTGGTGTAAAGCTGAGTGGTGTGGAGTGGTGTTGAGTAGATTGGAGTGGCATAGAGTGGTGTGGTGTAGATTGGAGTGGCCAATAGTGGAGCAGCATAGAGTAAAGTGACATAGAGTGGAGTGGCATAACGTAACATGGCATGGACTGATGCGGTGTAGAGGGGCATAGAGTGGTTGGAATTAGAGCAGAGTGGCATAGACTATAGTGGCGTAGAGTGACACTATGTGGAGTGGAGGGGTGTAAAGAGCTATTGTGTGGTGTGGCGTGGCGCGGGGTAGTCCTGGGCAGAAATTATATTTTACACGAGTCATTTTGGTACAACCATGTTACTCTTTGACATGGAATTACTGATAATAATGCAATTAGTTCTGCTTGTTTAATTAGGCCTAATTTGGGGGAGAAAATCCTACAGAAAAGCTCATTTAGCAAGCATGAGTGGCCACTCGCACTTGCTTTTCCTGTTCTGCTACATTTAGAGTGGTTTCTTAGTGCAAAATGCATCCATTTTGGACATGAGGCTGCATTTTGCACTAAGAAAATATTTTGCTAAATGTCCGTAGGCTAAGAGCACATTTAGTGGCTGCTCGCACTCGCTATCCATTTTCTCTTGCATTTAACACTATTTCTTATCTCCAAATGCATCCTCTTGTCCATTTTGGAAGAGATGAGGCATTTTTGTGCAAAGAAATAGAGCTAAATGTAGAATCACTCTTCTGGTGTAATTCTGCATAATCTTGTGGAATACCTAGATACCTAGGTAATTATGCTGCACATTATGCTCCACTGAATTTTGCGAGTTAAGCCTACCTCAGCATAGATTAGAGTGGCATAGAGTGGAGTGGCCTAGAGTGGAGTAGTGTAGAGTGGAGTGCCATAGAGTAGAGTGCAGAGATGTAGAGTGGTGCAGAGTAGAGTGGAGTGGCGTTGAATAGAGAGGAGTGGCGTAGGGTGGATTGAAGTGGTGTAGAGTAGAGTTGCATAGAGAAGAGTGGGGTATAGTAGTACAGTTGTGGGTATAAGTAGCTTAAACAAGGAACTCAACTTAAAATCAATGCAGAGGATTGAGGTGTAAAATGGATGAATGGCTGAAAGACAACAGAAATAGGATTGCGGAGGCAGCATCACAAAGTTGTAAATATGTTGCTAGTGTGGCATTTATACATTATAACGGCTTAGTCCAAACCATGTAAATGTAATTTTAGTTTAATAGTATGGGTAAATGGAAAGATGCAGATCTAGATAAACTATGTCCCAAAATGCATTTGAAAACAGAACAAATGGAGATAGCAGAATGAGAACTGGAAACAGAGGAAGTGTCCTGAAATGCATACCTCAATAACAGCACGATCAGTGGACAGGCACTAATCAAAAGGAAGCAATCTGCACTTGGTCCATTCCACACTAACAGAAAAGGAAGTGATGTCCGGCATGTGCTGACCAATAATGATGGACTGGTATATGGCCCCAAATAATTACCAGTGACTGAGATTAATTCATGCATTCCATTCATTACTTGTGACGAGTGTGCCCAGACTTGTCACTGGCAAACAGTGTCACTGGAACCAAGCTATACTTGGCTGATGAGCCCTAACTAGGGTGAAACCGGTCCTGAGTTGCTTGAGTGGTTCAGGGAGGACCCGGCTTGGCAGTTTGGGCTGGAATATTCCCAATGGGGCAGGGACAGTATTGATTTGCAAATAGCCATGTCCAAACTGAGGTAGCATGGTGTGCCTAATAATAATGGACTAAAATGTGGCCTGCGTATTACCAGTGGCTGAGAAGAATTCTAGAATTCCATCCATCACTTTTTGCATACTTTAGTGGGCCAATTATGAGGCAGCAAAGAATAGTGCAAATGACACCAGCAAATGGTAAACAATTTGCAGACTCCAATCCCTTTATTGCAAACAATACCTATCTGATGCTCTGTTACAGGTGAGACCAAAAAGCATCAAAGCCCCACAATCAACTTATATCCCAGGCTTTGACATCTGGTCCTGCTCTACCGCATTAGTGACTAAAATCAATTGATGGTCAATTTATTTAAACTCTTTGTTCACCTAAGAGGCATTTAAATTAATCTACCAGTAGACAAGATCGTGTCCATTCGAACTTCTAGGAATTTGGCTTGCCTGGATCCTTTGAAAGCCAACTTTTAGTGCCATTAAGTGTCTATATATGTTTTGTACGTGCTTTGAAGTAATACGTCACTCAATGAACTAAAGCTTAGAAATTCACCTAAGTTGTGTATAATGTTAGTAATTAATCAATGCATGTATATTCTCCCTTCTCTTGTTACATAGTTTTCACTTTACTACATGTATAACTGCCTTTCCCACTAACCTACCACTGGTATGGAAGCAGAGCGTAACATATCTGTAAATCGCCCCATGTCCAGAGCTATTCATGAAGCAAGTTTGGGGTACTTTAGGCTTATGCAAGTTTGTTCCTGTAGTACAACAAACCAATGGCTGTGACATGCAGGAAGTATTCCCAATGCACATGATGGGCAACAATCATTGTTCCTGCCAGGGTGAGCTATGCAGGTAATCCCTAATCTCAAATCTTTAGTGGAAGGAGAATCATAATTTTATCATAGACACGGAGGCTAGCATTTTGCATAACTCTTTTATTCACTACCTCTAGCAGCAAATACTTCACAGTTCCAAAAAAAGAACACTGTATGACTCATAAAGTAAACAGAACATTTAATCAATGAAGTCCCACAACATTCAATTATCTCCCTTTTTTGGAGCTGTTTTCAGTTCATCCAGCGGTTCCTCCTTCCGATGTAAATAAAGCTGTTCATAGATTATCTGCAAAAATAAAACAAGTAACATATTCATCCAAAAAAACTCCGTCCCTAGATAACAATATACAATCTCAACATTTTTCATGCTAACATTTCCTCTCTCACATAAATCAGTTGTCTTTTCATCTGAAAAACACATTCTGTTTCTTCTTAAATTCCCTCCCTATTCTTCTCCATCTAATTCTATAAAAATCCTGAGATGGGAGGGGCGATAATGCTAGCCTCCGTGTCTCTAATAAAATGATGTATCTCCTTCCACTAGAGATCTGAGAATCAGCATTTTATCAGCATTTTATGGCAAGACAGGAGGCTAGCATTATGCATGTTCAAAGTCTCTTACAGCAAAATATGAAATGTGCTCAACCAACTTAAAATATAATTTTCTGAAACCTTCGGCATTCATCCAATCTACTGCTTTCATTACTCCTTCCAACCAAGCTCCTGCCATAAAAACCTAAAAGCCATTGCTCCTCTCATAGAATGGGATTTAAATTCATCAATGTCAACTCCAGACTCCTTCATTACTTCCACTACTCATCTAGCTACTGAAACTGCTTTATATGATTTTACATGTGAAATTAATAACTGATTAACTCATTAACTTCTGAATTCCTGAACACTAGGGGGTCGATTCCGATCCGGTAAAAAGCGCTCCGAATTGCCGTTTGCAGCATTTTTCCCGTACAAATCGTACCCTGCAACGTCCCCCGTACGTACGACGAAGTACGATCCGTACCGGGAGCTGGACTCCGTACGAATCGTACAGGGACCGTACGAATGAAATCCCTGTACGATTCTCCCTCGGAACCCGCTGTACGCGACATCTGTACGGTTCGCGGCTGCTTTTTCCGACCCGGCAAGTACGATTCGTGTTGGGTATGCGCCGTACAACCCTTTTTCTATGGGAGCTGAAAACAGCCGTAAAAGCAAAGTTTGCCCCGAAACAGGTACGGAACGGCCCCTCCCGGGTACGGTGTGTACCCCCCATGATCGCAGGGGTAGGGTGCGTACCCCTGCGATCATGGAGGGTACGCACCGTTCGGTGTGTATGTGAATGTGCGCTTTTCCGTACGAATCGCCCTTACCTGACGTGGACTGTACGAATCGTGTCCTGATACCCCGGCCCGGAAAGTACTTGGCGAGTCATACGGTGTGTGTACGAGTCGTACGGAAACGGCTCCGGATGCGAATCGTACGGACGGAAATTTTACCGGATCGGAATCGACCCCTTGATTTATACTCTTTCACACATGCTACCATACAAAATTACATATCATTTTCAAATCTTGGATAAAAAGTGAATTCTGACATAGTCTTTGTCTTTCTCCATATTTCAAAAAAACTCCCCTTCTGGGTGATAATACCTACTTATAATATCCACAGCATAAACACCAGATGCAGGAAACTATACGAAGAAATGCTGCTAACCTCCATGTCAACTCCTTTAAAGGAAAACACTACATAGGCCAAGTTTCAAACAACTCCATTCACATTCACATCTCACACACTTTCAAAGCGTGGCCTTGGAGGTCTTTCTAAACAAACCCCTTTTAAAACTCTGCAAATTAAAAGACTCTTCCGAACAGATAAACCATTCAACAAAGACTGACCTGCTGCAATTGCTGACCTATAACAATTAACTGTCATTTAGGAAAAACACTTAGATAACACGCATGTCAATAAATTTGCAACTTCTAACTCATCAGCCTCAAAAGGATCCAACTCCCTTTCCAAGTGCCAACAAACACAGACATTCCATGCCCCCGTGTATCTCTTCCTAGTTCCTTGTGCCCATGATTCATTGAGTAACTCTGAAGCCTCTCCGGAAAGGCCAGCCAATTTTCTAGAGTTCCAAATATCATTCAAACTAGAAGGTTGAGCATACCTGTTTGCACCAGATGATTTTTCTCTCCTTCTACACCTACCAACATTCCTTCGCAAGAATGAATTTAAAAAAGGCACTTCCACAGCCAATTCCATCACTGATGGAAACCAAATTTGTGTCACCCAAAAAGGAGTCACCAAAACTATCTGACATTCCTACCTCCTTACCTGGACAAGCACTGTCTGAATCGGTATACAGTCAAAATATCGAGTTTTTAATATCGATTTGCATTAATATCGATTAAAAAATATAGAATGGACACAATATCGACTGGACAGAATATAGACTACAAAAATATCGAATAGGATAGCATTATTATCAAATCAAAAATATAGAATGGACATGATATCGAATGGACAGAATATAGACATAAAAATATAGAATGGACAGAATATAGACTACAAAAATATCGAAATTGAGGTAAGTAAGTTAATATCAATTTTTAAAGTGTTTTTTATGCTAGTATATGTTTGAAAAGTGTATATTTATATTATTATTTATATTAATTAATTATTTTTATGGTATTTAATTTTTGCGTAATATAATTCTGTAGCGGGTTGTGGGTTTATAGGGGAAAAGGGTGGGAAGTAATTTAATTATAATTAATTAAATATGTTAATTTATTTATTGGTATTTATTTTGAATTAATTGCTAATTAATTATTAATTGGTAATTAATTAAAATATAATTGGTAATTATTTTTAATTAATTGATTAATTGATATTTATGTTAATTTTAGTAATTTATTTTCTGTAGTGGGTTGTGGGTTTATAGGGGAATAGGGTGGGGAGTAATTTAATTGTAAGTAATTCTATTTTTAATATCTTATTTTTTAATTGTTAATTAATTGATTGTTAATTGATAAATAATTGTATTAGTAGGTAAATATTTTTATTAATTAATTTTTATTTTTATTTTTAATTGATTAATTAATATATTATATAAAAGTGTTAATTATTTTAATTAATTTGTAATTGGTATTAATATTAATTTTATTTTATTTTTATATATATATGTAGTATTTACTTTCCCTACTGTTGCACTCACTGGAGTGGGAATAGTAATGTTTACCCTCCTGCTATCCAATGCTTTCCCTACTGTTGCACTCACTGGAGTGGGAATAGTAATTTTTACCCCTACGCTATCCAACGCTTTCCCTACTGTTGCACTCTCTGGAGTGGGAATGGTAATTTTTACACCTACCCTATCCAACGCTTTACCTACTGTTGCACTCTCTGGAGTGGGAATAGTAATTTTTACCCCTACGCTATCCTACGCTTTCCCTACTGTTGCACTCTCTGGAGTGGGAATAGTATTTTTTACCCCTACGCTATCCAGCGCTTTCCCTACTGTTGCACTCTCTGGAGTTCGAATTGTAATTTTTACCCCTACGCTATCCAACGCTTTCCCTACTGTTGCACTCTTTGGAGTGGGAATAGTAATTTTTACCCCTACGCTATCCAACGCTTTCCCTACTGTTGCACTCTCTGGCGTGGGAATAGTAATTTGTACCCCTACGCTATCCAGCGCTTTCCCTACTGTTGCACTCTCTGCAGTTGGAATAGTAATTTTTACCCCTATGCTATCCAACGCTTTGCCTACTATTGCACTCCCTGAGTGGGAATAGTAATTTTTACCCCTATGCTATCCAACGCTTTCCCTACTGTTGCACTCTCTGGAGTGGGAATAGTATTTTTTACCCCTACGCTATCCAGCGCTTTCCCTACTGTTGCACTCTCTGGAGTTCGAATTGTAATTTTTACCCCTACGCTATCCAACGCTTTCCCTACTGTTGCACTCTTTGGAGTGGGAATAGTAATTTTTACCCCTACGCTATCCAACCCTTTCCCTACTGTTACACTCTCTGGAGTGGGAATAGTAATTTTTACCCCTACGCTATCCAACGCTTTCCCTACTGTTGCACTCTCTGGCGTGGGAATAGTAATTTGTACCCCTACGCTATCCAGCGCTTTCCCTACTGTTGCACTCCATGCAGTTGGAATAGTAATTTTTACCCCTATGCTATCCAACGCTTTGCCTACTGTTGCACTCCCTGAGTGGGAATAGTAATTTTTACCCCTATGCTATCCAACGCTTTCCCTACTGTTGCACTCTCTGGAGTGGGAATAGTATTTTTTACCCCTACGCTATCCAGCGCTTTCCCTACTGTTGCACTCCCTGGAGTTGGAATAGTAATTTTTACCCCACGCTATCCAACGCTTCCCCTACTGTTGCACTCCCTGGAGTGGGAATAGTAATTTTTACCCCTACGCTATCCAAAGCTTTCCCTACTGTTGCACTCACTGGAGTGGTAATAGTACATTTTACCCTTTTCGCTATCCTACGGTAAAAATATTGTAAATGTTTTATTAATATTACGTTTATATATATGTATTAACAAATCAATTTGTATGGTTTTGTTTATACTTACATTAATTATTTATTCATTTTAATGTTATTTATGTACTTTAAGTATGTTTAAGTTAATTATATTTATTATTTCATTAATTTTTTATTAATTTAAAGCATTTTAAAAAATTCGATATTTTGACTAACTATATTTTTTTCATTGATGTTTTTGATTCGATATTTTTGTACTTACCTGTTTGGAGATAGGAGGTCGATATTTTGGTATTCTATATTTTTACCTCGATATTTTGGTAGGTCGATATTTTGGCATTCTATATTATGTCAGTGATCCGTCTGAATCATTATAAAAGTCTGGAAAGTGTAACCTTTTGGCTCCAACCAACTCTAAGTGAACGCATCTACTGGCATTGCTTCTTGATAGAGAAGCCAACTGAAATACTTCTCCCTCTGAAAAGTCAAACAGAAAGTGAGCAAATCCCTTTGAATCTGAGCCAACCATGACTCTATCTTTAGAAACAAATCTTCCCCTTACTTCCCCTTAATTTCCTCAATCCCTCAAATTGCAAAAATTCCAATCTACCCCTAAAGTCTCCTTCCCTGGTAAATATTGAGATGTCAAATGCACCTTATGCTCATAAGAGAACAGCCATATATTTTTTGCAATTTCTGACATCTTTTTAGGCCTCTACCCTAACCTGTTTATATAGGTCACCACTGTTACATTGTCCATCCTCAATAATACTCATACTCCCTGTAACTGAGTCTTGAAACTGCAAAGAACAAATAGACCCACAGCCATTTTCAAAGAATTTATATGTTCCTCTTTTTCCTCTCAAGTCCACTGACCCATGCACATCGCTCCCCAGCCATAGCTGCTCGAAACCGACTCCTTCAAAATCTGATACTGTTCCAAAAGCTACTTGACCATTCCAAGCATCAAGATTCTCCAAACACCAGGTGAACTCCAACTTCACTTCCTCTGTCATCTCCATTTTCTCTCCATACCAGAGGCCTTTCAATAATCCAGCTGTCTTTAAGCATCACAAAGCACTGTAATGCAAAGGTCCTGGAAAGACAGCCTGAATTCATGATGAAAGAAGACCAATAACATGTGCAAGTTCTCTCAATGTCACCTCTTTCTTTTCCCTCAAATGACACACTCCTCTTTTTATCATTTGTATCTTACTTTTCTGTAACTGAAGCTGGACTTTTACTCTGTCTGTAGTGAAACCCCAACATTTCACAGTCTGAGAAGGTTGTAAATGAATTTATCCGGATTGACAATAAAACCCAATTTCTCTATCAGGTCCTTCACCATAGACAGATGCTTTTTCAATACCTCTTCTTCGTCTAAATATATAATCATTCTTAGACGTTGCTTCCAAAAAACCTACCACCGGCTTTGAGACTTTCGTGAAACACCACAGTGCCGAAAAAAAGTCCAAAAGGAAGACACTGGAACTGGTATAACTGACCTCCCCATCCTAATTGAAGAAAACTGACTTTCTCTATTGGAACAGAAAAATAGGCATCCTTTGATCCAATTTCACCATCCACTCTAACTCCTGCGGATCTCTCAACATATGTACATCCTCCATTTTGAAAAGTTGGTAATTTACAAAACGATTTAAAGACCTCAGATTTATCACTGGTTCCCATCGTTTGTGCTTCGTCTCTACCAGAAACAATGACTTACAAACCTTTCTCCTCCCTTCAACTATCTTTATAATAGCCTCCTTCTCCAACATTAGTTGAATTTCTTTTGCTACCACTTGGTTAGAATCTTGACTGAAAACCAATACTGTTGATTTTCTTCCCTTATATAGTATCTCCTCGAATTCTATTACATAACCTTCAACTGAAGAAATTACCCATGGATCTTGAGTTATTAATTTCCATTTCTGTGTAAAATGTCCTATCGTGCCTCCCATCTTTCCCTGGGTAGAACCAGTAAAAAGTCCTCATACTCACATTGTGTAGATGTGGACTGTTGACCTCTCCATCTTGATACTCTCTAGAACATTTCACTCGCATTACATTCCTCTCACCTCTCTCAAGAGGTTTTCTAATCCCTAGCTTAATTTTATCTGCCACATGCTTTAATTCCCACCAGTCCGAGCTCCTCGGATGTGCTACATCTTTTGGTTCAGACAACTTTTGACTTAATGGGGTATGTATGACAGAACCAGTCATTCCGTTGTAACGCATTCTGTTACAATGTAGGTGTTACAATGCGAATGCCTTTACCACGCAGAACCTTTACCACACATATTTTTACAATGATTAAGTCTTTACCACACCTGCTTTTACAACACATTTTGTTGTAAAAGCATTCATTTTAAAGGCATATGTATGTAAAGGTTTCCTCTGATCCCATCTCTGAGCCCCAAAGCCGGCCCCTGGCGCAACCCCCGGCCCTCAGACCCCCCCAAAAAAAACAGTTCCAGCCCTGAGCTCTACAACTGGACCCCAGTGTGACACCCCCAGCCCCCAGTCCTTTAAAAAAAGCACTAAAACATGACCACAGTACAACCCTCCAGGCACTAAGCCCTTAAACAAAACTTGGACCCATCCCAAAATCCTAAAACTGGCCCTTGGCACTACCCCCAGCTCCCTTCCCTAAACCAAATCCACCCTCACCCCAGAGTCCTAAACCCGGACCCACTGCAGCACCACCCCTGAAACCCCCACTCCCACACCCTTCTGTACCGTCCCCTTACCTCACGATGAGGCAGGCAGCTTTTAAAGGCTGACATGCAGCGCAGTTCTTGTTTCTATTAAAGAGAAAGCGGGAGGGTTTCTTTGCTCCTCTAGCAATGTTGATAGCCATTACCATGCTAGCGTCTTTACTACCGTTAATACGCATATGGCCTAACTACCAGTAACGCGCATATGCCCTTATCATTCATATATTTACAACGTTATTATTTTGTACAGGCATGCATGGTAAAGCCATATGCGTTGTAAAATCACATCTGGTAAAGGCTATGCATGGTAAAGGTCCACACATTATAACAGCCATGTGGTAAAGACTGTGCGTGATAACAGCAGAGTTGTTATTTGTTTTTCCCCCTAATGGGTCCTATAACAATTTTTCGAATTAACCATAACTTCTTATTTATCATCAAACTCATTGCCAAAATAATTATCAGCATCCAGATCAAACATTTATATATTGATCCCATTCCTTTCTTTCTCCTTTATTGGTACATCCCAATACCCATTAGTTCCCAGGGATATCGTGCCCTTGGGCAATGCTGCTGCAGGCATCTTTTCCCTCTGAGCCGCTTTGGATTCCATATCCAGAACCACCAGATACCTCCTCTGATATATGTCTTTTTTCCTTAGCCACTTTCCTTATGAATCTCTAGTTTTACCGTTCTTCTCCTCCTGGACCTCTATTTGTACAGTCCTCATCAGAAGTCCCAAAATTATTCCTCTTCATTACTATAATCTTCTTACCAGCCATTACAATTCATTTAACTGTATCGTTAACCTCTTTTCTCACAATCCCACAATCTCCCTCACTCTATTGTCCTCATGACCTCCTTTCTCCTCTGCCATACTGCTAATTAATAAAGTTTTGGCTAACAATCCGTTAAAACACTGAGATAAACCTTCTTCTTATACCGGCTTCAACCGTCAACTGAGGAAAAGAATTTGCTTCACAGCTTGTTCCAACACATTGTCAAGTAGATTTTGATTGAAATACTGACCTGGATTAGAGAAAAGAATGTTCTTTCCTCTAATAGCTGGGAAGTTTAAAACAAAGGACAGCGTCCCTGGAAACACTCTTTAACACCATAGGTTCCCTTGACAAATATGGCCATCTGCTAGATTCCAATTGTGAGAGCATCCAAGGACTGAAATAGTCTTACTGTCTAACGCATGCAGAAGGAGCGCAAGACGCATATTTCAAACACTGCCTGTAACTGACAGATGACACATGGAAATAGGCAAAACATCATCTCCCAAGGTATTTCCAAACCTTGTTCTTAACCAAATGTAACAAGAAAGTCTTTAATTTCCGACCTGATTTAAAAGAATAAAACATGTACAGATTTAAAATACATATTCTTATGAATAAATAATTCCTCTAAGAAATTAATACCTTCGGTGCTCATGACGAGTTCAGCTCCTCATGAGGCACAGTGGCGCTGTGCTCATGACGAGCTCAGCTCGTCATGACCGCCACGGCGCTCCCATGCGGGGCTAATTCCCCTGCTTTGCTGAACGTTCTAAGAAACGGGCAGGGTCATGACGAACTCAGCTCGTCATGAGCACAGCGCCACCGTGCAGCGTTACAAGCTGAGCTCGTCACGAGATCTTAATATTTATAATCCCAAGCAATACACAAATACACCACATAAATGTGGGTATACATATCTACTCAGAAGCAGCACACAAAAGCGGGAGAAGATGAAATGTTAGGGGGCTCTATGGACTGAATGTTCTGGTTTACTTTTTGAGTCACACAATGTTCTATTTTGGAACTTTGAAGTGTTTGCTGCTTAGCGGGGGTGAATGAAAGAGTTATGCATAATACTAGCCTCCTGTCATGCCATAAAATATAAGTATTATGAGGATTCCTTTAATTATGATGAGGACTTCTGATGTATTGATCCAGTGGCCCTGTGACACATGGACACAGGGTAATAGGCTACAGATAGAAGAGCCAGCTGATGGTCACCTATGGGAAATCGAGCAGGTACCAAACTCAAAATAAGGTAAGGGAACTGAAGGCTGGTCAAATTACCCCCTTTGTGGGTGTAGTAACTTTATTTAAGTTACTGAAACTGTTACTCTAGAGGCAATGTGTTGATTGGATCTTTATTAGTCATAGTTGTCACTGGGTCTCAAGAAGTTTCTTGAGGTAAATAACTCACAAAAGTAAAAGAAATCGATAAAAAGGAAAACATACTGCAATGTAATAAAACACTAAGTTAATTATAATCTTTAACATTCATAAGAAAGCATGGATAAGTATTTTGTCACTATCAGTTGTACAGATAAGGTGCTTTGCTTTAAGGCAAACAAAAATCACCCATTTTCAGAATGCATTCCTTCCACAGATATTATTGGTCACATTCCAGTTTCATCTGTAAATGAGGTCTCACTGCTGCTCCTGTTAAGGTACTTTTATGACCTTATGTGTTCCACACAGTTATTAGACTGTAAGGCCTCTTTCTCTTTTAGTTCCATGTGGAGGACAAGGGTCTCTAAGCCAGATCCAATAGCACCATACCCGAGAGTCTCCATCTTGTGCAGTCAAGTAGTCACATAATTAAAAATGCATGAGACATTTAACCCACTCAGTTTACCTGAGCATTCCATTTACATTCTTGTAGCTTGACAGCGGACCCCTGACACAAAACGCACCCTATCTGTATATCTCCAAAAATGTATACATGAAAAATAGCTGGAATGTGCACACAATATCAACATCCGCTGTCAGGATGTGGTCCAAGATAGAAGCACTAGACAAATATAACTGCACAATAAGGTGCACCAAATAGTATCTTATAAATATAATGAACAATCACAAACAAAGGATTTCCAATTTAGGTGCAAATCTTCTTTTTATTCTGTACGTCGTTTCAAAGGTTCTTAAATGTGTGAAAATCAAACAGCCAATGTGTTTCATCCAAAACACTGGACTTCTTCAGGGCAAGGCCCAAAACCAACAATGTCACCACTTGTGGTGTCGATCTTAATATCTGTATCCTATTTGCAAACAGATTTCAAATCTCAGGTTTCATGTCAAAACATGCCCTATAAGTTTCTTGCACAGTAGAGTAGAGTATAATATGTATAGTGCTAGTATAACAGCCGATCATCTATTGCAAGGATTACCGAATCAAAGGAAACAAGGGGGTGTAAATCAATACCCAAGGAGAGGCACCAGTATCAGTGCCTAAGGCACCACCATAATGGTTGAACACTCGACAAAAGACCTCCAAGACTGAGGTTTCAATGTTAATAGAACTGTGCTAGGTCATCATTAGAACTGTGCCTAGGTTAGGCCATCATTAGACCTGTGACTATATCATGTCTTAAACACAATGCTAACAGTTGTAATCTAGTCAGTTAGACTTGGTGGTCTGTTCTTTTTACTCACATTAAATCTACTTAAGGTGTCACTTGAGAAATTGTGGACTCAGCTTATTTTGAGATCTTAATAGTGGCGACAAGTGCCTGATGGGGACAGGCATGTGACCACCAGTCTCCCCTTGAACCCATTTTTTCTTACTGGGTCGCCAACGAACGCGGCATCTACATAGGTTGCTTACCAGTGTGACTGCCCTGAGGAGGAGAGTGAGGAAGGCATCCACACATATTGGAGGAGGAACTACAACAGATGTGGCAGCAGAAGACATGGAAGGAGTCAATCTCTGGGCAGAGTAACAAGTGTGGCAGCTCCCTGGGAATAGTGGCGACATCACTATAAGGTACTGTAATTTTTCTTTTTTGAGGAATGTTGCGAGGGTCATTTACAAAGCACACACAGCGTGTGCATCATCAGTAGAGATCTCCAGTGGATTCCAACAACAGGGATAGCGTCATCCCGCTACGTGTTGAGAGGCAATATTGGATCAGGCAATCAAATGGGTGTTGGGATACACGCACGCAGCAGCCATACTGAATGCTGCCAAGGAGCACATGATGCTTTGGATGTCTCATCGGAGACATCGGAGACATAGGATGCGCTGTTAGGGACATGTGTTTATAGTTGCGCTCTAACTTCAAACAATAAGATGCACAAGTGCAGGAGGTGCGCGCTGATCACACACAAAACTGCAGCACAATATAAGTAGATGGAATTGGATAAATATTAACTTGAGCCAGGTTTAACGATACTCGGGTGAATTGGGGTGCTGAACAGTGTTAATAAAGAAATGAACAGTCTTTTGGTAATAGGGAAACTCAACTGATGCTTACAACAATTAAGAGCAGCTCCAACAAAGTGAAATGGATTACCTCATTTTGCCTTTACATTTTTACATCAGTGTATTGCTCATTTATAACAGCAGTAAATGATTGTTTTGTTTCCAAACTGCAGGTTGGGAGATAATGATTATAATAACCTGTATTTCTATTGCCAGAATTTTAAAGCATTATTAAGACAGTGGCAACTATGTTTCAGCTACCACAGTTTCTATCTGATGAGGGGGAGCCTATTCTGCCTTGGAAAAGGCAGAAGCAACTGCTCGATATATAATCACTCTTGGGGATGAGAGATTTACACCTGGGAGGAAGCAAGCTACATTGTAGCAAAATTTGGGCATTGAAGGCAGAATTGTCTATGAGAGTTTGGATGATTTTGGTGTGGGGATGGTGAACCCAATAAGAAATATTTTGGGTCTCAAATCAGTATTTTTCTTGAGAGGCACAAGTTCTTCATAAGTGTGCAAGGGAAATAGGAGGAAATTGAGAGTTTCATGGCATCTTTGAAAACGTTGGCATGTACATGTGAGTTTGAGGGCTTGACTGGGTCCTTGGTGTAGGATCAAATTGTAAGGTGTACCAACAACATAATAAAAGTACAGGGAAAACTTAACCAAAAATCCGGATTTGAAGGTGGCTGTAGCCATAGTAGAAGAGATGGAAGACACTAGTGTGTTTGGGTACGTGAAATATTAGATGACAAGAGTAATGATAACCATGTGGAAGAGTGGCCAGTCCATGAGGTGAAGAAAGAGGTGAAGAATGTTGATCTAAAGAAAGTGGTTAATTGGGATAGTCAAAGTTTGTGGTGCTGTGGAATGTTTCAGGTGCGGGACATCTCTCTAATAGTCCTGGGTGTTTTGCAACGTTTGCCACATGCAGGTAATGTGGGAAGAAGAGGTATTAATCTTGTGTGTGCAGAGGAACTAAAACACAAGGAGTACATTGTGTTGAAGGGGACCAGAGGAATGTGTTGAGTGTGAGGGATGAGGTGAGGTAGATGGAGACTGTCTGGAGATGCCTAAATCTCAGATTATCGTAGGGGGAAAAATGTGTCAGTTGTACCTGATTTGGGGTCCCCATAAACCATGTTTGGTGACAAAAACATGGATGTGGTGTTTGGTATAGATGATTTGGACCTGTTGCCATCAGGCATAAATCATGTGAGGTAAGGAGGTGAAAGAATTGACGTTTTGGAGTACGCTATTATGAAGATTCAATTTGCAGACCAGGAGACAGTTGGCAAAGGATATGTTGCCAAAAGGGATGACAGTCTTTTAGGATGGAGGCATCAGGAAAACATGGGAATAACTTTGAATGCCAATTCACCCAAAAAAGTGTTATATCTCTCAGTTGAAAGGTTGCAGGAGGATATGTATGCATAATTTCCATAAGTCTTTGGTAATCATATGGGACAGTTGAAGACTTTTGAGCCTAAGATTGTCCTGAAAGAAGGTGCGGTCCCATTAGTGAGTAAGATGAGGAAGTTTCTGTATCGGATGATGGATTCACTCGAAAAATAATTGAAAAGACTGTTAGATTTAGGTGAGATAGAGTGCTCAGAATGGCGAGCCCCCAAGGATGGTGGAAGAGATATCAGGATGTTTGAGGATTTGCGAGGATTGAACAAACATATATGGGTGGCCAGGCAGCCTTGCCTAACATCTCAAAAACACTGGCACTAATAAAAGATGCATGTTTTTTCTGTGTTATAGGCTTGTCACCTGCTTACCACCAGGTTTTGTTTCATCCAGAGTCCAGACATTTAACTTAGTTTGAAACTCCATTGGTGCATATTGGTTTGTCCACATGCTTTTGGTTTGGCATCTGCAGCAGTGTGTTTTCAGAGAGTGATAAGAAAAGTGCTAGAGTGGTATCAAAAAGTACTGTTTTTCCAAGACGATATTCTTATCTATGGAAAGGATCAGCAGTAGCATGATGTGCGGTTATGGCAAGTGTTAGAGCAATTGCAGGAGACTGGATTTGTAATAAAAGAGGAGACGTGTACAATTTAGTGTGACCTCTGTAAACGATTTCAAGACAAGGTAAGAGTCATAAACTAGATTTAGCT
Organism: Lissotriton helveticus; assembly: GCF_964261635.1. Lineage (NCBI taxonomy): Eukaryota > Metazoa > Chordata > Amphibia > Caudata > Salamandridae > Lissotriton > Lissotriton helveticus. The sequence goes on from NC_136057.1 coordinate 2,094,887,810, forward strand.
AATAGTATTTTGAAGGCATCTATTCCTGAAAATAAAGACCACTTTAAATCATTTATGGGTTTGGCAGAGATGTGTTCTAAAGTTAATCCCAATTTTGCCAGTTTCTTACAGTCATTGAGATTGCTGCTGGAAAATAATCCCGCATTTTAGCGGACGGATGAATGTGGATTGGCATTCAGTGAAATTAATAACACAATTGGGAGGTTGCCTACACTTGGACATTTTGATGCTTGGAAGAAAACTATTGTATTCATTGATGCTAGCATCAAAGGATTGGGTGCAGTGCTGACACAGATGACGAATGGTGAGTTCAAGGTGGTGGCATTTGCTTCTCCCTCATTGAAAGGTGCTGAGAAGATATACTCAGTAATAGACTGGGAAGCATTGGTGGTATCCTGGGCCATTCTCCTTTTTAAATTTTACTTGTGGAGAATACCCTTTGTGATTAGACCTGATCATCGCCCACTTTCTCGGATTTCCACATACAGGGATGTGGAGACTCTGTCTCCTAGAATAAAACGATGGATGGATTAGCAAAGTTAAATTTTTGTGTGGATCATATTCAATCCAGGTTGCTGATTAATCAGGGGGAACCCGGAAGTGACAATTCATTGGTTGGTTGGGTGTGTGAATCTGCAGTTGATGATAAGGAGTGGTCTGATGCTGAGTCTAATGACATGCATTTTTTAGCTCATAGTCAAGGGGTGGTCTAACAACAAAGATATACCAGATGCCTTAAAAAGTTCTTGCTAATGTTAATGAGGAGTTGTGCATGGTGGATGGGAAGATTCTGAGAGGTAGTTGTGTGGTTCCAGCAAGTGAGATAAGAAACAAGCTAATTAATTTGGCACATATAGGGCATTTGGGGAGGAATTTACCCAAGTCCAGACTACGGGAGTGTTACTGGTGGCCAGGTATGGATCGCCAGGTGTAGAAGCTTGTTAAAGATTTTTGGCAGTGTTCCTACAATGACAAGAGCAGGAAGCCTAGGACGGCTCCATTGTCTCAAGTGGAGATGCCTGAAGAACCTTAGACAAATCTTGGGTTATATATTGCTGGGCCAGTCAAACTTCTGGCTTGTAAAGAACTATATCTCCTGTTGCTGGTGGACTATACATCAAAATGGATGGTCACCAAATGTGCAACACCTGAGAAAACTAGAATGATGATTACGTTTCTGACTGAGGAATTATCTTGTATAGGTGTACCAAAGTATTTAATTACGTAGAATGGTGTACAATTTGTACAACATTCACTATTTAAGTTTCCTTTCAAATATCTTTCCTTTAATATTGCATGGAGGGAAGATGTGTTATGGCTTATTGGTTTCAATTAACCCTGGGCGTAGTACTACACTACGCTAACGAAGCATACGTAGTTTCTACTAATACGCACTCCGCAAATTGCACGTAGCACAGTACATAAACTGTGCTTAATCACGTAGCGTAGCAGCTAAATCAACAACATCCACAAATGCTTTGATAAAGCAATTTTAAATGCTAAAAAACATATAACCAATTCACAAAAGTGAACTTTTCGAATGAAAATATTAGGCAATAAGAGAGGTGAGGATTTTGGGGTCCCCCCTAACCTAGGGGAAGGACCAAGCAGATGCCTTGAACACAAAGAGCATAAACAAAAAGCACATCTTGTTGAATGATTCGGTGGTGGTCCCATCCTCTTAGGACCACCCCAAGCACAGTTATTGGCAAAAAAACAATCCAAAGGCCCTGCAAAGCATTATGGGACGAGATTAGCAGTGGGCAGTGAATATTACAGTATCCAATATCAAAATATTTCTACAAAGAGCTGCAGTTCAACTATTCGTTACTAGATGTCCCTCACAAGTCAAATGCAATAGCATTTAAATTATTCTTACACCAAGCTGCAGTTCCACTAGTCGTTACTAGATGTCGACTTGTGAGGGACATCGAGTAACGACTAGTGGAATTGCAGCTTTGCATTCCACGGAGGCCCGGGGCACCTTCATTTTCCATCTCCCATTGCGCCGTTTGGCCTCTGTCTTTTGATTTGCGTACTGTTTGACTGCATATTCAATTACGAGCAGTGGCGGCTGCCAGCTCTTACATTGCTTTTAAACTGTGACGTTGCATTGTGTTCAAACTCGTTTTTCTGATGTCGCTTTTGTTCCAGCTGTTTTGTTGGCAGCTATAATTACTCTCCTTGCTGGGGGCTCCTCTCCCAGGCCCTGCACGAGTGCGCATGGCATCATATTCACGCATGCTGGGGAATACTAGAAGTTTTGATTTTGTGCCTAACACTGCGTGTGGAAATCAGTGACGCACACAGGAAGGAAAAAAATTGTGCTCTTTTTGGTTGATGATATTATAAAAAAGGAATGCAAGATTGTTGAGCGTGCTATTGAATATATCCAGAATTTTTCTAGCAGAGGAATTTTTGATGTAACTTTCTCCAGTGATTCTATTTGTAAGGATTTTTTGGCATGTGTGGCACATCGCAAAGACACCCAGCCTTTTTGTGGCGTCACTGTTACTTCCCGAAGGCTATGCCCTCGTGAGACTAGATAGAGAAAGGCGTAAGGGCGGGGGGATTGGCATTTTACATAAATCCTCTATAAATTGCCGTATTGAACCCCTCCCCTCCCCTCAGGACTCTTTTCGAGCCTTGCACTTTATGCTAAAATCTACCCCCGCGGTCTCCTTTGCTGGCATCCTTATCTACAGGCCTCCAGGTTCCCGGGCCGCTTTCAGCCCTGACCTTTTGGAAACCTTAGAGCCATTTATTGATAAACCCAATTTTACCATCCTTGGTGATTTTAATTTCCATCTAGAAAACTTCAACTCGGCTGATACTACCCTGCTACTAGACTCGCTGGCATCCTGCGGCTTTTCGCAAAGAGTGGAAGGTCCCACCCACTCTGCGGGAGTATTTTCCAACAACTCTAGGTTAGATACAGGCTCCCCCCTCCCTTTGTCCTGGTCTGACCATATGGCTGTCCCTTTTGAGCTTATCCTGTGCCCCCCTGCCATGCCCTCTAAAAATACCAACAACCACGTCCTTAAAAGGAACTATAGGGGCATGAATAATGAGTCTCTAGGCCCTTTCATTGCTAATTTGAAGCTCCCTTCGATATTGGACACCGATTTGGCTGCCCTTAAGCTTTCCAAGTCTATATCAAATGCTATAAACACTCTAGCCCCGGCTAAACCTTGCTACTCTGCCAGGAAACGCCCTTTGGCCCCCTGGTTCTCTGAATCCCTCAGACTGTTAAGGCAGGAATGCAGGAAGCAAGAAAGACTCTGGAGGTACCATCTCGATGCCAATGAAAGATCTATACACAAGGACATGCTCAAAAGATACAAGGCTGCAGTTTTGGCTGAAAAGATGGCATACTTTACCAATCTGACGGCCTCCCTTAGCTCGTCTAGAGAGCTATTTTAAATAGTTGACTCCCTGTCCCTTGCCCAACTCCCTGACCCCATTGTGGCAACCCAAGAGCTGTGTAACCAGATCTCCATCTTTTTCCATACCAAAATCATGGATATCTACTCAGCCCTGGAAGCCCTCAACCCCAAACCAGAGGCCGTTCCTCCCCTTACCACTTTTCCCATCAGGATCCGACGATACTGCCTTGCGGCAGCTTGTCCAATTTTCCCCCCCTCACCCTGGAACTTCTCAACCAACTCCTCGACAAGCTAAAATCCGGACCCCTTTGGACCCTTGTCCTTTAAAAAACTTGAAGGAATGTAGAGAGGTTCTGTTACCCCCTTTTCTGGAGATAATGAACCAAGCAATTTTCCAGGGTGTCTTCCCCGCACCTTGGGAAATGGCCACGGTTAAACCTCTCCTGAAGAAGGCCACCCTAGATCCCACCATCTTAAAAAACTTCCGGCCCATATCCCTGCTCCCTGCTCCCGCCAAGATGCTCGAGGCCCACCTTAACTCCCATCTTAGCGCCTTCCTGGATAAATTCTGCCTGCTAGATACCTCTCAGCACGGCTTCCGGAAGTCGCACAGTATGGAGTCAGCCCTCACAGTGGTGGTAAACAACATTCACGCCAAGGTCGACAGTGGTCAGACCACCCTCCTGATCCTGCTCGACTTTACAGCCGCATTTGACACCCTGTCCCCTTCTATCCTGGTCTCCCGTCTTAGTGAGATGGGAGTGGATGGGTCCGCCCTGAGCCTTCTGGCGTCGTTCCTTAACCAGCGCAAGCAGAGGGTCAAACTGGGTGATTTCCTCTCCCCTGCTAAGCCTGTGCAGTGTGGGGTCCCTCAGGGCTCATCCCTGAGCCCTACACTCTTCAACATATACGTTGCCCCACTTGCCAGGCTAGTAAGATCATTCGGATTGGAAGTACTGTCATACGCTGACGACACCCAGATTATGGTCTCCCTCACTCAATCTGTCGAGACTGAGGCCTTCAATTTTAGGAACTGCATGAAAGCTGTAGCAGGTTGGATGACCAAAAACTTCCTCAAATTAAATGGGGAAAAGACAGAGGTCCTTATCTTTGGAGGTAAACAGGAGGTCTGGTCGGTTGACTGGTGGCCATCTACTCTTGGAACCTGTCCCACCCCCACCGTTGCAGCGCGAAATTAGGGTGTTATACTTGATTCCTCATTTTCCTTCGACAAGCAAGTAAACAGGACCGTTTCTACCTGTTGTGGGGTCCTAAGGATATTGAGAAAACTCTCAAATTACCTCTCCCAATGACTCTAGGAAACAACTTTCGGTTGCCCTTATTTCTTCACGCCTGGATTACTGTAATGCCCTCTATCTAGGCATAAATAGGAGGCTGGTCCAACGTTTACAAGTCGTGCAGAATGCAGCAGCCAGGTTTGTTGTTAACGCCCCGAGACGATCGTCAGGCTCTTCCATTAGGAAAAACCTTCACTGGCTCCCTATGCAGGCTAGGATAAACTTTAAGGTTCTTTGTCTCACTCACTGTGCCCTACATGGATCCGGTGCAGAAGACATTAGGTCTCTTGTGTCTTTCTATACTCCTGGCAGGGCATTGCGCTCTGCCAACAAGAACCTTCTGTCAGTTCCGCGGACTGTGAAGGCCAGATGAGGAGGGAAAGCCTTCTTTGCCCTTGCCCCCAAACTCTGGAACCTACTGCCAAACGAACTCAAGGGACTTGTGTCCCTCGCTCTCTTCCGTAAAGCCTTAAAGACCTGGCTCTACACAGAAGCCTACCTATAAGCTTCCCCCGGCATTACCTTTCTATTCAGCTATTCCATCTGATGCGCCTTGATGCCCTTGGGCAAAGTTTGCGCAATACAAATTTGACTTTATTCATTCATTCATTCTATGTCTGCCCCAAAGGAGGTAATTCTGGTAGTGCATATGTACAACCCCTATACTGATCACAGATTGATTGAGGTGTTTTTAAATCGTTATTGCAGTAACATCAGGGGTGGGCAAAAAATAAAAAACATCTGTGGGATCTGGAATGGAAAACAAAAGTATGTAGTCATGCTTAAGGAGGATCTGGCTGGTGTAGGAGGCCTGGCGCACTCCCCACAGACTTTCTCTCTGGGGGCAAGTAAGGGGTTCTTACTGTATTCTGAACAGCCCCTTTTCTGCAGACTCTGCCAGCAATTTGGACACACTAAGGAACAGTGCTCTGGCATGATTTGCAGGAATTGTGGGGGAGTGAATCATAAAGCCCAAGACTGTGTATTACTATTTTCTAAAAAAATTAACTTATGTGGTGGTACTGATCATCTGTTTAAAACCTGCCCTAAAGGGACGTTTTCCTATGCCTCTGCTGCTAGTGTGCAGGGTCCTCCGCCTCTTTCATTTGCCCCGCATGTTGCAGCAACTACTTCTGATGCGGTTCAGGATGTTACTGACTCTGAGATCTTAGGACTCATTGATGGCATAAAAATTAGGAGATGAGGGGTGGCTCAGGAGACTGCTGAGGGAAATGGGGAGGAGAATGATGAGGCATATAGGGTGGACCCTTCAGACCCAGACATAGACTTGCAGTCCCTACAGACAGAAGATGAGGAGAAGGAGCACGCTGAAACCCTGCACCTTAAACAAGAGGCTTTGGATAGGAAGGCGCGGCACGCAGGTTTGTCCCAGACAGAATCAGTTGTGGTTCCTACTCCAGGTGTTGATCAGGTACCCTCAACGTCTGAAATTCCACTTACAGAGGTGCCTGAAACTGTTTTTTCTGTCATTTCTCCCACAGTGCCACCACCTCCTAAACCGAAGCGTAAAGTCAAAATGGTGAAAAAAGTAGCAGAATAACCTGTTTTGCAAGTGACCCCACCTGGTGCGATCAAAAAGCAGCCAAAGGAGATGGATCACAGTGGGTGGACCACTTATACCATGAATAAGCGAAAATCCCGCACCTCAATCAATCAATCAATCAAAGCATTTATATAGCGCACTACTCACCCGGAGGGTCTCAAGGCGCTGGGGGGTGGGGGTCCGCTACCGCTCGAACAGCCAGGTCTTGAGCTGCTTCCTGAAGGCGAGGTGGTCTTGGGTCAGGCGGAGGTGGGCCGGGAGGGAATTCCAAGTCTTGGCGGCCAGGTAGGAGAAGGACCTTCCTCCTAAGGTGGCTCTTCGGATGCGGGGGACGGCGGCGAGGGCGTGGCTGGTCGATCGAAGCTGGCGTTTGGGAGCGTAGAAGTTGAGGCGGCTGTTTAGGTATCCTGGGCCTTGGTTGTGTAGGGCTTTGTGCGCGTGGTTGAGGAGCCGGAAGGTGATTCTTTTGTTGACCGGGAGCCAGTGCAGATCTCGCAGGTGTCCGGATATGTGGCTGCGGCGGGGGATGTCCAGGAAGAGTCGTGCTGAGGTGTTCTGGATCCGCTGGAGTCTCTTCTGGAGTTTGGCGGTGGTTCCGGCGTAGAGGGAGTTGCCGTAGTCCAGTCGGCTGGTGACGAGGGCCTGGGTGACTGTCTTCCTGGTCTCGGTGGGGATCCACCGGAAGATCTTACGTAGCATGCGCAGGATGTTGAAGCACGACGAGAAGACGGCGTTGACTTGTCTGGTCATGGAGAGGGAGGAGTCCAGGATGAAGCCCAAGTTGCGTGCGTGGTCTGTTGGTTTGGGTGCGCTGCCCAGGGCGGGGGGCCACCAGGAGTCATCCCAGGCGGAGGGTGAGGATCCCAGGATGAGGACTTCCGTCTTGTCCGAGTTCAGTTTCAGGCGGCTGTTCGACATCCATTTGGCTACGTCTGTCATCCCTTCGTGCAGGTTGGCTCTGGCGGTGGCGGGGTCGTTGGTGAGGGAGAGGATCAGCTGGGTGTCGTCGGCGTAGGAGATGATGTTGAGGTTGTGCTGGCGTGCGATGGCTGCGAGGGGGCTCATGTAGACGTTGAAGAGTGTTGGGCTGAGCGAGGAGCCTTGGGGAACGCCGCAGATGACTTCGGTGGCCTCCGATCTGAACGGGGGGAGGCGGACTCTCTGTGTCCTTCCGGCGAGGAAGGAGATGATCCAGTCCCGTGCCTTCTCCTGGATGTCGACGTTGCTGAGGCGCTGTACTAGGGTACGGTGGCAGACAGTGTCGAAGGCCGCGGAGAGGTCCAGGAGGATGAGGGCCGCTGTTTCTCCGTTGTCGAGCAGGGCTCGGATGTCATCGGTAGCTGCGATCAGGGCGGTCTCGGTGCTGTGGTTGGCCCGGAAGCCGGACTGCGAGAGGTCGAGGGAACCATTCGTCTCGAGGAAGGCGGCCAGCTGCTTGTTGACGGTCTTCTCGATGACTTTTGCCGGAAACGGGAGCAGCCAGATGGGGCGGTAGTTCTTGAGGTCGGTGGGGTCGGCTGATGGTTTCTTAAGTAGAGCGCTGAGTTCGGCATGCTTCCAGCTCTCCGGGAAGGTAGCGGTGTCGAAGGAGGTGTTGACGATGTCCCGCAGGTGGGGTGCGATGACAGCGTCGGCCTTGTTGAAGACGTGGTGAGGGCAGGGGTCGGTCGGAGATCCGGAGTGGATGGAGTTCATCGTGCGGATGGTGTCTTCGGTGCTGATCGGGGTCCATGTGCGGAGGGTGGTGGTGGGGGGCGGTGGTTCGGTCGTGGCGTGCGTCGGTTGAGTGCTGAAGCTGTTGTGTATGTCCGCGATCTTGTTGTGGAAGTAGGAGGCGAGGGAGTTGCAGAGGTCTTGTGAAGGGGTGATGTCGTTGTTTCCGGCGTTGGGGTGGGAGAGCTCTTTCACGATGTTGAAGAGTTCCTTGCTGTTGTGTGCGTTGTTGTCCAGTCGTTCCTTGAATGCGGTTTTCTTGGTGGTGTGGATCAGTTGGTGGTGTTTTCGGGTGGCGAGCTTGAGGGCAGTCATGTTGTCCGGTGTTGGGTCTCTGCGCCAGGTTTTCTCCAGTGCTCTGCAGTTCTTCTTGGAGCTCTTGAGTTCGTCGTTAAACCATGGGGCTTTCTTGCTGCCGGGTCTGCTCGGCAGGGTCTTCAGAGGGGCGAGGTCGTCTGCGCAGTCGCTGATCCACTTCGTGAGGTTGGTGGCCGCTTGGCTGGGGTTCGTTGAGCTGGCGGGAGGGTTCTTGCTCAGGGAAGTAGCGAGCTGGTCTGCAGTGATCTTGTTCCAGCTTCTGCGGGGAACCTGTTGCTGGTGATGGTGGAGCGTGGTCCTCCTGAAGCTGAAGTGGACGCAGCTGTGGTCCGTCCAGTGGAGTTCCGTGGCGTGACTGAAGGTGATGTCCTTGCTGGAAGAGAAGACCGGGTCGAGTGTGTGTCCGGCGTAGTGGGTGGGGGTGGTCACCAGTTGCTTGAGCCCAAGGTTGGCGAGGTTGTCCAGCAGGGAGGTGGTGTTGCGGTCATTGTTGTTCTCCAGGTGGAAGTTGAGGTCCCCGAGGAGGATGTAGTCGGCGGAGGGGAGGGCGTGTGGGCTGATGAAGTCGGCGATGTCTTCGCTGAATTGGGTGCGTGGTCCCGGGGGTCTGTAGATGAGGGTGCCGCGGAGGTTGGTCTTGGGGTTGACGTGGATCTGGAAGTGCAGGTGTTCGGCGGGTGCGAGGGTGTCCTCGGTGTTGGTCGTGATGCGGATGGTGTTCCTGTGGATGATGGCGATGCCTCCTCCGGTCTGGTTGATGCGGTCTCTCCGGATGATCTTGTAGCCGTTCCGGGATGGCGATGGCGATGTCGGGCGCTGAGGAGGCGTTCATCCAGGTTTCCGTGAGGAAGGCGACGTTTGGGGCTGTGGTGTCGAGCAGGTTCCAGAGCTCGATGGCGTGTCTGTGGATGGAGCGGGTGTTGAGCAGGATGCACTTCAGGTGGGTGCAGCTGGAGGTCGGCTTGGTGGGTGCTGGTGAGGCGTGAGTCCGGTTGCAGGTGAACTTGCAGGCGTTGCAGCAGAAGGGTCCGTGGGTGCGTCTCGGGGTGGCTCGGTAGCATCTCGGGGATCGGCCGGAGTTGAGTGCGTTGAGGGTGGCCGCGTCGTACGTCCGGCGGGTGGGCTGCGGTCTGCGGGGTCTGCGAGGGCCAGGGGTCCTGGCACTGGGCGCGGTCCAGGCGCGGACGGGCGTAGACGGGCTTACCTTTGGCGCACCTTCGGCGCTCATTCGGTGCTCCCGCTGCGCGCGTCCGCTGCGCGGTCGCTCTGGGGGCGTCATAAGAAGGGGGACGTGAGGGCGGGTCAGCTGGGCGGCGGCGTGAGCGGCTCGGCCAATGGGCCGGTGGTGGGCAGGGCCTGGGCGAGCAAGTAGTGGACTCCTCTCCTTCTATCCGCTCTAATCGTCGCATTTCCTCTCTGGATCGTTTTCCTGGAGGGGGAAGGTTTGACCCCTTGCTCAGCCTTTCTGCTTCAGAGGAGGCTTTTCAGGAAGTTGCCCAGGTGCTAGAAATTAGTGACAGTCCAGTTCTTGACTTAGAGAATATACCAGATTTGGAGGCCCTGTTTTCGGCATCCACTCTCCAGAGTAATGATGAAGGATCTAAGTCTGCATCTGATGTTGTGGGGGAAAAAACTCTAACTTAAACAATGTTTTTATGGCGGTTTGTTTTCCTTTATTCATCATGGCCATATCCCTAGCCTCTTGTAATGTGAGCGGTTTGGGGAGAGAATTGAGTAGGAGGACAGTCCTTGATTATTTTAGCAATACCACTTATAATGTTATTTGTTTACAGGAATATTGGCTCTCTTATCAACCAAAGTATGCCTCCTTTCAGTAATACTGGCCCTTTGGGCCCTCAGCATGGTCTGAGGGCTCCAACAAGAATGATGGTATTGTGATTCTTTTTAAAAACAAACATTGGCAAATAATAGAGGAGAAAATCCTGTGGCCAGGGAGAGCTCTTTTGCTGTCGATATTAATGGATGGCCTCCCTTTAAAATTATGTGCTCTTTATGCTCCGGTCACTAAACCAGAGAGGGAACAGTTGTTTCACATCATAAAACTTTTTTTTGCAGGTGCCACGCCAACCCTCCTAGTGGGAAATATTAACTGCATCTTGCATGTCAAAGATAGGCAGGGTGCACAGGCTACTTACACACTGGATGTCACTTCTAAACTTTTGTTGTCTCTTATTCATGATCTGGATTTCTATGACACATAAGAAACACCATCCTCCTGGTAGCGGCTTCACGTGGAAGGCGGATCATGGTAATGCCCACTCCTGCCTAGATTTAGTTTTTGCATCAAAAATCCTGAGTGTGGATAAATGCTGCCTTACACATGTACCTTTCTCAGATCACAATATTTTGGCAGTTTGGTTCACAACACCAGGCCGGCCTCAAAGGGGTCCTGGATTTTGGAGATATAATAATAACTCCTTAAGGATGAGATCATTTGTGAGAAATATGTTCTACAGTATCATGCATGGCCAAAGCAACAAAACAGATTTCCAAACAAGTACAAATGGTGGTGTTGGGTGAAACATCGAATCAAACTTTTCTTTCAGGAACAAGGCCGGCTCAAACGCAAAGCTGAATGGGACGATTTTCAGAAACTACATCAACGCCGTATTCTTCTAAAAAAATTGGTTGAGGCAGGCAAGAACGTTAAGGAAGACATCCGATTAGTCACGATAGAAAAGAATGATTGGATGAAACGTAAAAATAGAGCCACAATATTTCACTCTTGAGTTCAATACTATAAGGAGAATAAAAAGTGCACATCCTTTTTCTTTAAAAAAACTAAATCCTCACACAAATTACTGACAAGGTTGCGTAATGAAAAGGGGGATATCATGCAAGGTGTTGAACATTGCCAACAAATAGCATTTGATTTTTATTCACGCTTATACGCTGCCCCACAACACCCTTCTTCTTTGCAGAACCTTGAGGAATATTGTTCAGGGCTGGAGGGTGGTCTTGATTCGACCCAGATTAACCTCCTGGAACAGCCTTGTGATGGTTTAGCCCAGGACTGGATGGGCTCACTTGGAAGTTTTACCAAAATGTTGGCCCTGTTGTGTGTTGATTACATGGCAATGATTAATCCCGGCTTTTCAAATAACCTTTTTTCTACAGATTTCTCCGCTGGGGTGATCTCCCTCTTGTATAAGAAAGGGGATAAAACCTCCTTAAATAATTGGAGACCAATCACGCTCCTGAGTGTTGTTAGACCTGGCACCATTGGCGTGGGTCTCCCTTCCATTTTTTGTTGCTGTTGCCTCATGTGTTTTGCTGGTGTTAGCTGCTCAGAGCACTGTGCCACTGCCAATCAGTGCCACAGTGCAGGTGCTCCCTGTAGAAAGTGGATATGTTGATTGGGTTTCCATGATTGGCTTATTTGGTTTACTGTCAGACCCCAGTAAAGTGCACCAGGAGTGCCAGGGCTTGTAAATACAAATGCTGCTGGTGGGCTTGCAGCACTGGTTATGTCATGTATCAAATTAGTGGCTACATCCTCGTTTAGCTTAATCATATTGAATATTTATATCCATCCTTCATTCAAACAAAAGATGTCAAGTATAGAGAAACTAATAGAAACAATAGCCACTCTTAAACTTGCGCATCCACATGTTAACATCATTTTGTCCGGAGACTTCAACATGAACCTTTTAAATGTCAGGAAAGGAAAATCAACAGGCTGCACACAAAGAAGCAAAAGATGCAATACACACGGTGACAGATGTCCACTCCTGCTGAAAAATCTTTAATTGTGTGCGCTCAACGGACGAGTTCCGTTAGAAGGCTCCCCAGCATACACCAGGGTTACTCAAAAGTCAGACTCAATCCTTGATTACACATTTATAGATCAGGACATTCTTCCATATATTGCGAACTTCTTAATAAAAGAGAGAGCAGAAAGTGATCACTATCCCCAAACTTTCACCTTGCTTATAAGCATGGCAAACCCCAAAACAGACAATGCATTGTCTCTACCAACGCAATGTTACAATCTAAAATGACTCACTTGGAATAAGGGGAAAATAGACGACATCATCGCTACATGCATTACTTTTCTTGGGAACTTCAAAATTGAACTATTGTGTCCAAAGGCTTGGGCGTCCTTTACTCACGACCTAAATAATGAATTCTCAAGAAAAGGTAATGGACGCAAGGGAGGAAGACCAGCAGGGGCAGCTTTGTTCATGAATAGCCTAAGGAAACAAAAAAAACAACTAAACAATTATTTAAGACAACTTCGAGTTCGAGGCTCAGAACCCTCCCATGACATCCTTGCCCTAATTTCAAAAACAAGAAAAGAGCTAAAAAGAGACATCAAGGTGGCCAAGACAAGAATGATTATAGTGAAAATCTCTGGGCGAAGCTATTCTATGCCAGCAAGCAAAGAGTCTCTAAGCTGTTCTGGGAAGTTATCAACCAGTTATCAAATGGCAAGAAACGGCATTTCAACTCAGAAATAACGGAATATACCTGGAGAGACCATATCGATCAGACATACAACGTCATTCCACTCTTAGGTGTTACAAAACAGGAAGTTCCCACACCAGAAACCACGTACAAAACACAAAAGTTAGAATCTGCAGAACATCTGCTACAGATTACACAAGATCATGTTCTTAAAACTATAAAAAATCTAAGATCTGTGGGAGCACCAGGTCCTAATGGCTTGCCAAACGCACTCTTCCGGCACGACCCCTCATTTTGGACTGGTATTCTAACCCCATTGTTTATGCACGCATTAGCAACTGGGTTGATCCCTGATTCCTTGCGAGTAAGCATTTTAAATCCCATATACAAAACGGGTTCACGTTCAGACCCTGCGAACTATAGAATGATTGCACTGATTGATGTGGAGGCCAAGATATATGCTTCAAATCTTTTGGCAGATCTAGAGGATTGCGTCAATCGCATAAACCTGAAACCAAACACTCAAACTGGATTTCGGGCCAGAATGGGCATCCTTACCAACATTTCTGCTGTGACACTTCTAGCCAATCAAGCTTACGCAAAATCTCGAACCTTGTACGCTTGCTTCATTGACCTTAAAGCAGCGTTTGACAAGGTTCCTAGAAAGAAGATGTGGGCCAAAATGCAAAGCTGGGGGGGGCACCACCCAAACTTTTGGAGGCAATAATTAATCTTTACTCAAACACGTGCGTGCAGATAAGGAAAGGAGATGGCCACACCATAACAAACAAGATCCCAACATTAAACAGGCTAAAACTGGGGTGTGTGTTGGGCCCCTGTTTATTCAACATCTACACAGCGGATCTTGAGAAGTACCTCCAACAAGTGCAAATTGACCCCCCAAAATTAGGCAAAACATCAATCAGGAGCCTTCAATATGCAGATGATATTGTGCTCCTAGCACAAACACCAATAGGCCTGCAGCGATCGATGACCCAACTAGGATCTTATATCACTTCTGCTCAATTAATAATAAACCTTATGAAAACTAAGGTATTATGCTTTACTAGTCATCACAAAATAGGGTCAAAGGGGAAATTCACCTGGAAACTGGAGGAAAAACCAATATCCCAGGAGGACTCATACAAATACCTAGGGTTCCCACTTGACCATACACTTAAATATAAGCAACACTTGGGCCAATGGAACATTAAAGCAAAACAACTCCTCTATGCTTTCAAAATTTTACAGAAGAAGCTAAAAGGTTGTCCAACAGGTCAGTTGCTTAAGAAAATTGCAGCAAAATGTTTACCCTCATATGGGTCGGAAATTTTGAATACAAAAGATGCATCCGCCTTAAACCTAGCCCAATCAAGCTTTTTTAAGCATCTGTTTTTAATTCCTCGGCACATCTGTGAGGCACAAGTTCGACTGGAATAAGGACTGAAAAATCAGAAACCTGCCAGACAAGGGGCGATGGTAAAATATTACTGGTGGATGAGGCAAGCGGAAGACAACACTTTAGCCCACTTCTGTTGGGAAGAAATCGAAAAGCAAGCGAGGCAAAAAAACTCTATTGTGGCAGCCCTAAAAGAATCACTCGTTGATCTACATCTCGAAGAGGCATGGCATACAACAACATCATATTACGGGTTCAAAAATATGGTAAACAGCGCAATTAAACAAAGTTCGCTATTTATTGACAAATCTGCCTTTGCTACGAAAAATCATGCATGGGCAGTGATTCAATCATATCAGTTTCTGAAACCCCAACCGTACTTGTCTGAACACTTCTCGCATTACAAAAAGCACTATTTGACGCTGTTGCAGCTGGGTTCCTTCCCCACAAAGAATCTAACCCCGAAATGGAAGTCTACATGGCCCACTAAAGAATGTCGGCTGTGTGAACAAGTAGAAGAGTCGTTATTACACCTTTTATGCATCTGCCCCTTGCTATTAGAACCTCAAAAAACAGTCCTCCATGAGATTTTTAGGAAATATCGACTGAGGTCGTGCAGAGCTGCAGTGATACAATGCCTTGGTGGACTGTCAATTCAGCTGTCATGTCGAGCCATCACCTTTTGGAAAATAGCAGCCAAAGAATTGGACAAAAAAACATAATAGTCCACATGGCAAAGGTATATGACTGTCTGGTCACTCCCTTTATACACTGACATCAAATATTGCTCTTTTTATATTGAACAGCAATGAACTTTTTACAATTTGTATAGAATATAATATTTTTGCTTTAATTGTCGTTGTGACCAAAGCTTATGATAGGATAATGTTTTTACTTGTTTGCATTTATAGACTTTTATCTTAGATAATTATTATGTAATATGTGTTTTTTCCATGCTTTTATGATTTTTAACTAAATCAAATAAACGTAATACTTACTACTGGTTGTGCCACCCACAGAAGCGGCCTGGTAAAATGGGTCTAAGGTCTGCCATTGCAGAATCTGCGTGCAGTCTGGTACTGTCATGCTGACTGCACAAGTGCACCTACTTGCCAGTACCTAAACCTTCCCTTAACTTCATATTAGTCACCCCTATGGTAGGCCCAAGGGCAGGGTGCATTGTAAGCATAAGGTAGGACAAGCCCTGATGTGTGTGGCATGTCCTAATAGTGAATTACAGCCATTTTCTTTTTTCACTATTGTAGGAAGGTGGATACCTGACTATGGTTACCCCAATTTTATTTGCCTAGTGTTTAGCTGGTTTTCGGCTTAGTTAACCTGGGGTCCTGCTAATCAGGGCCCCAGGCTATCTGCTCTCACCGTAAAATGGACTCCATGTACTTTAGGTACATTTCCAATTGGATGTTGGGTCACCTTGTGAGCCCCTGTATAGTGTACCATAGGTACCCAGGGCATAGGTGCATCCAAGGCCTACCAGGGGCTGCAGCATGAATTATGCCACCCCTGGCTGGCCATCCAAATTGACACAACTGGCTGATCACTCAGCTGGGGCAAGGTCGTGTACTCACCCCTTGCTTAGGTATAGTATTCCTATATCTAACCTTATATATGGACACATATGCACCTATAAGTCACTCCTATGGCAGGCCTTAACAATCCTGAAGGCAGAGTGCTTGGTTTTATGTGAGATGGTGCTCTAGCTTGAGCTGAGCCTGTCTACAGCTTTCGGAACCATGTCCTTATAGCTGTTCTATGATATAGCCATACCATATACTCTTAAGTGCATTATAATCCTCATGGTTAAATGCTTACTCTGGTTTGGTTTTATCAAAATATGTCGTGTAAGGTGTCATATGCTTTGGAATACTACCCCCTCGCCAGTTCTGGCGATGGGGGTAGCATTCCACCCTTCTAGAGGGAGAAGACATGTTGTTCCTGTTAATCCCGGTTAAAGTTAACCAGAGCCTCAGCATCACAAAATGGATGCTGCTGCCACAGACACAAGTCTGACCTCCTGCTGCTGGGAGTCCTTCCAGCGAGGGAGGCTTGGACAATAGGTTTCATGTCTTGGGAGGTGCTAGCACCACCCCAGACAGGCCATAGTATATTGGAGTAGGGAGGGCTGAATGAAATGAGACATTGCCTGGGGCACACAAGGTGTCCCATGCATAGCACGGTTCAAACCAGGTGCTGGGGCACTCCAGATCGAAACTGGACAAAGGGAAAGGGGTGTAACCACCTCCTTCCCTGGTCCCACCTATAGGAGGGACCTAGCAGGTAATCCAGCCCCTCAGATTGGTATATACGTAGGAGCTGAGTCAAGAGACTTTAGATTTATCCTGAACTGAAACTTGAAACAAAACTCTGGACCTTCGACATTCTATTGCAACTAGAAAACTGAAGAATCTCCCTGGTGTTCAAGGAGTGACCACCCTGTGCAAACAGCCACCATCCAGCGATCTGCGGTTTACTTTATCGACACTCCCGGGGGAGCCCGAGCACAGAGTCCGACAAGAGCCAGACTTCCAGACTTCTTTGACCCCGATCCACAGCCACAGCAAAGCTGAGACCCGTAGAGGCAACGAGAGACGTGGGACCGGCCATCTTGAAAAGCCTGCTCTTTGCTACTTGTGCAACTTCTGAGGCACCCTCGAAGTTGTGCATTGGGGATTGAGAAGCCCCAGCCCCGAGCACCTTCTGCACCGACGCACAGCCCTCCACCCTCCACGAGTGCCGCATGGGGCCTGCTGGTGTTTTTGTGCTCGATGCGTCTGTCCGGTTACTTGCCCGTTGGCTAGTGGCCTCTGTGACGACGAACCTTTGAATCTGAACCACCTGCCTGGTTGCTCCAGGTGGGCCCCTGCTTCCCTGCAAAGGAAAAGCCCCATAGACCATGCTGGTCTAACTCGAAGCAAATATTCTATTCCTGCATGGGTTGCATTTGCCAAGGCCTGTTGACTCCAATCTGGAAGCCGATGCCGCCAACAGCGAGATACTTTGTGGGACAGTATGTATCCAGCTCCTGGTCATCGTCGATGCCTCCTGGTCCACGTGGCTGCAGAGTCAAGCTTCCCAACATCACCTGATTGCTTCGCGACATCGCCTGGTTCCTTCCTGGTTCCTTCCTGGTCACTGGCTAGTGACCCAGACTCTGTCCCCTCTGCTTTCAGGTACTCTTCATCCTCGATCCGCCCTTGGATCCAAGCGGACACTTCTCTCCTGGTCGCCTGCAGCATCTTTTCACAGGTCTCCATAGGATTCAGTGATGAAACCCGACACACTTTGACACCTATGCGCCCGGCTTCTGTGGGTGAGGTAACGCGAGTACTTCAGTGCTCCTGTGGGTATTGACTATCCTAGTGTCCTAGTTTTCAGTAGCTTTCTCCTAGTCCATCCGGAAGTGTCCTAAAAGAACTAGTTTCCAATTCTTACGTTCCCATTATCTCCATGGTACCTTGCGTGTGTGTGTAGACACTGCACACGCTTCCCGTGGGCCTCCTGCTTCCTAACTCTTGGTAGTACAACATAGCCCCAGCGATTCCCTAGGCCCTAGGCCTACTCCCTGTTCGTGACGTGGTTCTTATACCACTATTTTAGTATATGGTTTTACGTGCCCCTAGGGCTCTACTGTATATAGTGTAACTTATTGTATGATAATTAAGTATCTTGTTATGTGCTTGTGCCTCAGACCTCATAAAGAGTTCAGAGGAGTTGTGTTAGTAATAAATACATATATATTTTATATATAACCTGTGTGGTGTCCTTTCATTTGGTATTCAAGGGGTTACATATGGTAAAACAGCTTGCTTCAAATGCTCTCTGAAGTTTTAGCCTAAGACTGCTTTGTCCATGCTACCACTAGGATAGCTGGTCTATAAGGTTGACTTTACAACCATCACCATAAGGGTTGTTTGGACTGTAGGACTGGTGCAAGGTGCTCACTAGAATAGTGACCATCATATACCTGGCCAACTTCTCACATTGGTGTGCAGCGGTTGGGATAGGAGCTTGCTGTTGTTTTACCAATTGTAATCTTAAGATATCATTTGAAAGATTACATTAGGTACCTATAGGTACATATAACAAGACTTATAATACTTAAGTTTTACTGAACTTAGTTGTTGTAGACCAAAGGGCTTAGCACACCCTGACTACAACTCCTAGAGAGGTTTAGTAGGAAACACTTAGTGTAGGTAGGTGCACACACAATACCTGACTAGATCATATCTCTGAGCGCAGAACCAAGTGGATCTCTCCCAGTGGAGGTAGATCCTATAAGGATTCCTTCCAGATATGATACCCTAACTTTCTAAGATTTAAGGCACTTGTGCACATCTAGAAGGTTAAAACAGGGTTCCAACCCTACCCTCAGACACCTGAGTGAACTCATGGGGGAATATGAAGCTCTCAAGGCCTCTAGCAAAGGTCTGTCAGGTAATGGAGATGAGGTACTACCCTCAACAGAAGATGCCCCTGACCCTACTGTCATAGATGATGAGGAAGAGGTGGAGGAGGAAGATTCTGA
This sequence comes from Lissotriton helveticus, assembly GCF_964261635.1. Taxonomy (NCBI): domain Eukaryota; kingdom Metazoa; phylum Chordata; class Amphibia; order Caudata; family Salamandridae; genus Lissotriton; species Lissotriton helveticus. Next base: position 2,094,906,462 of record NC_136057.1, read on the forward strand.
AGAAGAGGTAGACAGCCAGGGCCAAGTTGGAAGACTTAGCCAGGCTAACCTAAGCCAACATGGGGCTGTGGATGGGCAAGCCCCAGACAGGCCTCTAAGTGGACTTAATCAGAGGTATAGGAGGCGAAGGTCCCACTCTAGGGACTCTCTCCACTCTAATGCTTCAATGCACTCTAATGGCTCTGCTCAGAGGGTAATGCCTTCTCCTCAGAGGAGAGAACATCAGGCAAGAATGAAGGAAGTCAATCTGAGGTTCCAAAGGGAGGAAACTGCCCTCGCCAAGGAGAAACTTGTCCTTGCCAGAGAGCAAAACTTATGTGTATTAGATTCCACTGGTGGCAGCAATATCCCTAAGGATAAAGATAGGTCCTATGATAATAGAAACCTAAGTAAGATTGTGCCCCCTACAAAGATGGGGATGACATCCACAAATGGATAACTGCTTTGGAGAGGGTTTGCAAAGTACAGCAGGTACCCCAAAGTCAGTGGGCAGCAATCATGTGGCTCTCCTTTTCAGAAAAAGGTAGAGATAAGCTCCTCACAGTTAGTGATGAGGAGGCTAAAAACTACTCCGTCCTGAAGAGTGCTCTAATTGATGGGTTTGGCTTAACCACTGAGCAATATAGGTTGTTGTTCAGGGAAACCCAGAAGACACAGACTCAGGACTGGACTGATTTTGTAGATTGTGCTACTAAGGCTCTGGAGGGCTGGTTATTGGGCAGCAAAGTACAGGACTTTACAGGATTGTATAATTTGATTGTGAGGGAGCAGATCCTTAGTAATTGTCAAAACCAGCTTCTACACCAGCACCTGGTGGACTCTGATCTGACCTCTCCACAAGAATTGGGTAAGGGGGCAGACAAATGGGTCAGAACCAGGATTAGGCCTAAAAATCAGGGTGGTGACCAGAAGAAAGATTCTAGCAAGCATCAAGAGAAAGGTGGGGATAAATCAAAAGACAAGTCCTCTACAGGGCCCCAAACCTCCAATGGTGGGGGTGGGTCCCAAAACACTTCCTCTAACCAAAAGAAACCTTAGTGCCATGTCAGTAAACAGCCTGGCCACTGGAAGACTGACAGTAGTTGCCCAAAGGCCAACAATAAGGAAAACATTCCACCAAGTAAAACTCCCAGACCTCCTGTTACTATTAGTAGTAATCCCCCAGGTGGTGGGAGTGCCCCAAAAATGTGGCTGGGTATACTTGGGGAACTCAGGTGGACTCTGGCCTAACCAGGTCCCCTCATACAGAAACTCTAGTCTGTGAAAATGGCATGGGGTTTGCCAACTTCACTGCTTGTCCCAACACTTTGGGCAAGTACAGACAGGAGCCCCACGTCAATGGCCAGAAAGTTGAAGCCTACAGAGATACAGGGGCTAGCATCACTATGGTGACTGACAGTCTAGTCCCCTCAGGACAACCTTTACCTGGGTTCACTTATCAGGTGACCAACATTGATGGAGTGCAGAAAGATCATCCCATGGCAGTAGTAAGTCTCAGCTGGGGAGGTGTCACTGGCCCAAAGAGAGTGGCGGTGTCTACAAACTTGCCTGTAGATTGCCTACTGGGAAATTATCTAGAGATCCCAGCCTGGGCTGGGGTAGAACAAGAAACTTATTCCAAAATGGTAGGCCTTCCAGAAAAGGTTAGTGGGGCTGTGATGGCCACAGCCCCAGCTCAAGCAGTATTCCTTCCTAAAGAGGTTGGAAGGGCTGTGATGGTCACAGCCCAAGCTCAAGCAGACTTCCCTGAAAAGGTTGGCAGAGCTGTGATGGTCACAGCCCACACACAAACAGAGTCCCTTCCTGAAAAGGTTGGTAGGGCTGTGATGGTCACAGCCCAAACTCAAACAGATTTTTGTGTTGTGAAGCCTGAAACTATGGATCACTCCACACAGACAGAGAGTATTATGGACGAAGAAAAGTCTCCCTCCCACCAGACATTAGGTGAGAGTCAGCCTCCTCAGGGAACTGACCCTACCCCTTGTGAAGAAACTGCCCCAGAGGTAGTCAGGCCTAGCCTGGCAGAGCCCCTGATGTCAGTGGACCCTTCCAAGGAGGGACCCAGTCTGGAGCAGGTAACCTGCCCCTCTCTACCCTGCCTCAGTCAGCCCAGGGCTGTAGAGGTCAGGGTGGCCAGTGGACCCCAAATGGCCCCCTGTCCACAGGAACCCCCATCAGCAGATTAGAGGCACCGAAGCTAGCAGCCCTACCAAGGTGAAAAATCTACAAACTCCGGAGGGATCTCCCTTACACCTAGTTAGGAACCTCCCCCAGATGGACTCTGTTGGGCACAGCCAAACCTGGGACCTAAGGGCCCCAAACCTGACCTGTCCCTCCAGTGAGCCAACAGAAGGGACCCAGCCTCCAGCTGTAGGCAGCCAAAGGTTGACCCTGAGAGCACAGTGCAACTCAGTCATGGAAAGAAAGGCCTATATGGTGGATAGTGATTTGAGGAAGCTGAGCCCTACATTAGTGGAGCCTCACTTCAGTACTCCATCTCAAAACCAGCCTTTTACTTTGCCAAAACACACCACATGTAGAGATTCCCTATGGTGGAGACCCTCTGATACCCTTTGGGTGAGGGATTGCTTAGTGGATCATGAGACAGGGGGTAACCATACGAGTGCAGGTACTTCCTTATATGGCCAATCAGGCAATATAGGCTTACCTGGTCAAGGATAGCCTTATCTCCTTTCGTTTGGGGGGGGGTTGTGTAGGAAGGTGGCTACCTGACTATGGTTATCCCAGATTTGTTTGGCTAGTGTTTAGCTGGTTTTCGACTTAATTGGCCTGGGATCCTGCTAATCAGGGCCCCAGGCTATCTATTATCACTGTAAAATGGACTCCATGTACTTTAGGTACATCTCCAATTGGATGTTGGGTCACCTTGTGAGCCCCTTTATAGTGTACCATAGGTACCCAGGGCATAGGTGCATCCAAGGCCTACCAGGGGCTGCAGCATGAATTATGCCACCCCTGGCTGGCCATCCAAATTGACACAACTGGCTGATCACTCAGCTGGGGCAAGGTCGTGTACTCACCCCTTGCTTAGGTATAGTATTCCTATATCTAACCTTATATATAGACACATATGCACCTATAAGTCACTCCTATGGCAGGCCTTAACAATCCTGAAGGCAGAGTGGTTGGTTTTATGTGAGATGGTGCTCTAGCATGAGCTGAGCCTGTCTACAGCTTTCGGAACCATGTCCTTATAGCTGTTCTATGATATAGCCATACCATATACTCTTAAGTGCATTATAATTCTCGTGGTTAAATGCTAACTCTGGTTTGGCTTTATCAAAACATGTTGTGTAAGGTGTCATACTCTTTGGAATACTACCCCCTCGCCAGTTCTGGTGACGGGGCTAGCATTCCACCCTTCATGAGGGAGAAGACATGTTGTTCCTGTTAATCCCGGTTAAAGTTAACCAGAGCCTCAGCATCACAAAATGGATGCTGCTGCCCCAGACACAAGTCTGACCTCCTGCTGCTGGGAGTCCTTCCAGCAAGGGAGGCTTGGACAATAGGTTTCCTGTCTTGGGAGGTGCTAGCACCCCCCCAGACAGGCTATAGTGTATTGGAGCAGGACGGGCTGAATGAAATGAGACACTGCCTGGGGCACTCAAGGTGTCCCATGCATAGCCCGGTTCAAACCAGTTGCTGGGGCACTCCAGCCCCAGCTCTGGCGCGAAACTGGACAAAGGGAATGGGGTGTAACCACCCCCTTCCCTGGTCCCACCCATAGGAGGGACCTAGCAGGTAATCCAGTCACTCAGATTGGTATATAGGTAAGAGCTGAGTCAAGAAACATTAGATTTATCCTGAACTGAAACTTGAAATGAAACTCTGGATCTTCAACATTCTATTGCAACTAGAAGACTGAAGAATCTCCCTTGTGGTCAAGGAGTGACCACCCTGTGCAAACATGCACCATCCAGCGATCTGTTGTTTACTTTGTCGATGCTCCCGCCGGAGCCCAAGCACAGAGTCCAACAAGAGCCAGACTTCCAGACTTCTTTGATCCACAGTCACAGCAAAGCTGAGACCCGTGGAGGCGACGAGAGACGTGGGACCGGCCCTCTTGAAAAGTCTGCTCTTTGCTACTTGTGCAGCTTCTGAGGCACCCTTGAAGTTGTGCATTGGGGATTGAGAAGCCCCAGCCCCGAGCACCTTCTGCACCGATGCACAGCCCTCAACGAGTGCCGCTTGGGGCCTGTTGGTGTTTTTGTGCTCGACGCATCTGTCTGGTTACTTGCATGTTGGCTAGTGGCCTCTGTGACGACGAACCTTTGAATCTGAACCACCAGCCTGGTGGCTTTAGGTGGGCCCCTGCTTCCCTGCAGAGGAGAAGCCCCATAAACCTTGCTGGTCTATCTCGAAGCGAATATCCGATTCCTGCATGGGTTGCATTAGCCAAGGCCTGTTGACTCCAATCTGGAAGCCGACGCCGCCAACAGCGAGATCCTTCGTGGGACAGTCTGTATCCAGCTCCTGGTCATCGTCGACGCCTTCTGGTCCACGTGGCTGCAGAGTCAAGCTTCACGACATCACCTGATTGCTTCGCAACATCGCCTGGTTCCTTCCTGGTCACTGGCTAGTGACCCAGACTATGTCCTCTCTGCTTTCAGGTACTCTTCATCCTCGATCCGCCCTTGGATCCAACCAGACACTTCTCTCCTGGTCGCCTGCAGCATCTTTTCACAGTTCTCCATAGGATTCAGCGACGAAACCGACACACTTTGACACCTACGTACCCGGCTCCTGTGGGTGAGGTAACGCGAGTACTTCGGTGCTCCTGTGGGTATTGACTATCCTAGTGTCCTAGTTTTCAGTAGCTTTCTCCTAGTCCATCCGGAAGTGTCCTGAAAGAACTAGTTTCCAATTCTTACGTTCCCATTATATCTCTATGGTAACTCGCGTGTGTGTTTGTAGACACTGCACACGCTTCCCGTGTGCCTCCTGCTTCCTAACTCTTGGTAGTACAGCGTAGCCCCAGCGATTCCCTAGGCCCAAGACCTACTCCCTGTTTGTGACGTGGTTCTTATACCACTATTTTAGTATATGGTTTTACGTGCCCCCAGGGCTCTACTGTATATTGTGCAACTTATTGTATGATAATTAAGTATCTTGTTATGTGCTTGTGCCTCAGACCTCATAAAGAGTTCAGAGGGGTTGTGTTAGTAATAAATACATATATATTTTATATATAACCTGTGTGGTGTCCTTTCATTTGATATTCAAGGGGTTACATATGGTAAAACAGCTTGCTTCACATGCTCTCTGAAGTTTTAGCCTAAGACTGCTTTGTCCATGCTACCACTAGGATAGCTGGTCTATAAGGTTGACTTTACAACCATCACCATGAGGGTTGTTTGGACTGGTGCAAGGTGCTCACTAGAATAGTGAACATCATGTACCAGGCCAACTTCTCACAACTATTGTAAGGCTACCTGTTCTCATAGGCCAGAATGGGCTGTTGGAATTGTTACATTCTACATTCCTAACAGACTCGGGGAACATGGTAGAAATTCGAGTTTAGTATGCCTGAACTCAGAATAATAAAATACATCTTTTATTACATTTATTTTAATGTTCTGTGTTTGCAAATACCCCTTTTAGAAAGTTGGTATTTGCTTGCCTTACCTTTTTAGCCTGCCTCTGCTAGGATCTGTATCTGCTGTCTGGTTTCTGTGTGTGACAGGGCTGGTGAATTCCAGGAGACAGGCTGGGCAGCCAGGTGGTGAATAGAAAGATAACACCAGGATGGGTGGGAGGAGTGCCCCTTGACTCTGAATAGGGCTGTGCTCTGCCACCACAATGCTGGCTCCACCTCCTGTGGAGCGTCTGATGTCTCTTTCCTGCACACTGAAAGCAGAAGCCTGCATCATGTCAACAAGGTGCTCAGGAACTGGACTGAACAAGGGAAAGGCCCCCTGGCCGGAAAGAACAAAAAGAGAGGTACGGAGAATGTGGAAACACTCTTAGTCCCCGGTTATATTTATTTCAACAAAGTAAGAGTGTCCAACGTCAGTCAAAAGTAACAAAAGGAGCAACTGTATAGAGTACATACACAACCCCACTCAGGTGTGTATAAAAAGTAACCCTGGGCGAAGCACTACACTACGCTCGCGGAGTTTGCGAAGTTTTCACAACTTCGCACTACGCGAGCTGCACGTAGCACAGTGCGAGCATGCGTAGTGCAGCGTAGCGTAGTGCAGCGGTCATTTTTCGCTTGTTCACGGTCCTGAATGTCATGTTCGCGACCGCGAGCAAGCAAAATGACATCCCGGCGATATTCTCAACGCGAGGAGGTCAGGTTTCTCATTGTGAGTGGTTGCGCATTCTCGCGACCGCTCTCAATGAGAAACTACCTGTTCGCGTTGAGAAAGCTGACGCTCGAGTAATAATCTACTCGAGCAGCAGAAAACTACAGCTCGCACTGTGCAAGATGCCGTTTTCAATGCTTGCACAGTGCCGGATGCTTGTCCGCACTGTGCAATCATTAAAAACGCATTTTGCACAGTGCGAACATGCTACTACGCAGCTCGCGTAGTGCTACGTGAAGTTCGCGTAGTGCGAAGTGCACTTCGCGTAGCGCTACTTCGCGAACTACGCCCACCCTTAATAAAAAGCCCTCACTCACCTACCTGGTAGGTGACATGCTTCATCATTGGGCCCCACTGGAGAGGCCGAGTGCCTCCCCAGTGTGCTACAACGCCAGAACTACTGCGGAGCAGGTTTTTAGTGAGTAGACGTGAAAGTGTGTGATTTAAGGTGATAGTGATGTTAAAAATGTCTATAGTGTATCAAAAAAGAAGATTTAATGTTTGATTACTTGGACATATTAAAAGTTAAGGTGTGGAAAATTCGGCCAAATAAATTGATTGGTTATTTCCACTATAAATAATCAGTCAACATGTTTCTGCCTTGAAACGGTGTCAATTTACCAGGCATTCATCAGGACAAAAGTGGACTAAACCCCGGCGGTGTGGACGCGCTAAGGACCACCCTAACCTAAAGTAAAGTACTCCCCATTTGGGAGACTCAAAAATAATGCACCTGTAGAAGAAAAAAGACAAAGACATACATGTAGGAGACAAAACAGACAATTAAGATCTTATTATGCTCAGGAGTATGTCCACAGTGCTCCAGTTGTTGTGAAAGGACGATGAGTTGTGAAAATAGCAATATTGTTAACACCACACTAGGTCTAGGAGAATGTATCATATCGCCAATAGATGGTGGGCTATAGGTGGAAATGCAGTGAAAACTACATACTAAATCGCACAAAAACAGAGATGGGTATACCGTCTAGGTACTCCTGTTGGCGGTTTAAATGATATCCCCTAGGGCTCAGTGTTATCACAATGAACTCAAAAATTGCTTGTTTGCCCAGTATTCCCACTCCCATCACGCATCCTCTTCTTTGTAGCAAACGGGGAACTGATCACCGACATTGATTCCAAAAGTGTTAAATATATGTAACCTCTCTTTAAATGTAATGTTACTATCTCCTGACCAACCGTCTATCTATGTTCTCTGTGAGATCTACCTCAACTAGTCCGCTTATATAAGTAACAAGAAGATCCAATGTCTTGATATAAGCAATTAAAAGAAACAAATCTGTAAGCCTTCCTTATTTTTAACTGCCTTACAGGATACTTTTTATGCTAAATCACAGATCAAGCAATTTAGAGTGCGCTACCTGTTGCCCAGTGCTTTTTAACCGTGTCACCCAGCTATATGACATCATGTAGTTTGTGACATTTTGTAAAACATTGAACAATATCGTCTGCAAACTTCTGCCTCAGCCCGCCTGACCTCGGCCGATTGAACCACGCCCACTGACCACGCCCAACCCGGAAGGAAGGCGCAAATCAGTCGCCCTCTTAACCGGCAGTTCCTGATACCGTCTCCATCTACGGGATCCGGTTTACGAGGGGAGAGGCAGGTTCCAAGTGGGTGCTTGGCATCGAGGGCGTAAGTTCACTACCAGCTACAACCACGCTACGCAGACCGACCACTAAAAAGCTAAGTACAGCATAATAATTGTGTCTGAATATGTTTTTTCTCCCTCAAGTGTGTGCCAATTACGCCACCACCCCCCTCCCGTGATCCATGATGTGCTTACTCCTCACTATACAAGTGAGATATTTTATTCCTGATGTCTATATTATCTTTAGGCAGGGGTCACTGACCAGTCTGGTCCATTGATCCTTCGTACCACAGGCACCGATATTCATATAAGGGCGATTTAATATGTAGTTTTCACTGCATTTCCACCTATAGCCCACCATCTATTGGCGATATGATACATTCTCCTGGACCTAGTGTGGTGTTAACAATACTGCTATTTTCCCCACTCATCGTCCTTTCACAACAACTGGAGCACTGTGGACATACTCCTGAGCATAATAAGATCTTAATTGTCTGTTTTGTCTCCTACATGTATGTCTTTGTCTTTTTTCTTCTACAGGTGCATTATTTTTGAGTCTCCCAAACGGGGAGTACTTTAGGAGGCTGGTCCTCCTTCCACTTGCTCTTTTTTACACCTTTTATACTTTCACGTCCCTTGGTTAGGGTGGTCCTTAGTGCGTCCACACTGCCGGGGTTTAGTCCACTTTTGTCCTGATGAATCCCAGGTAAATTGACACCGTTTCAAGGCAGAAACATGTTGACTGATTATTTATAGTGGAAATAACCAATCAATTTATTTGGCTGAATTTTCCACACCTTAACTTTTAATATGTCCAAGTGATCAAACATTAAATCTTCTTTTTTGATACACTATAGACATTTTTAACATCACTATCACCTTAAATCACTCACTTTCACGTCTACTCACTAAAAAACTGCTCCGCAGTAGTTCTGGCGTTGTAGCACACTGGGGAGGCACTCGGCCTCTCCAGTGGGGCCCAATGATGAAGCATGTCACCTACCAGGTAGGTGAGTGAGGGCTTTTTATACACACCTGAGTGGGGTCGTGTATTTACTCTATACAGTTGCTCCTTTTGTTACTTTTGACTGACCTTGGACACTCTTACTTTGTTGAAATAAATATAACCGGGGACTAAGAGTGTTTCCACATTCTTCCTACCTCTCTTTTTGTTGACCTGTATGTAGCAGTGCAGAGCTGTGAGAGTTTTTATTAGGCAGAGCTACTTCTGTATCACTCAAGCTTTTTAATTATTCCCCCATTGTCTTACATCCTAGTCACATCATGTTGAATCTGGGATTAACATATTCAGAGTCAGAAATAGACGCGATTCTATCTGACACCTTTCTATTTGCTGACCCTGCAATATCCCAAGCTATAGCTCATACCTCTGAATGGGACAAACTCACAGAACAGAAACGTGAAAGAATCCGTACGATTCTACACGGTACAATTCTCAAACAATATCTCATATCTAACACTGCACCAAGAGGCCTACTAGTGACAATCGCTCCACGCATTTTTTTGAACGATGCTACCTTTCGCAAAGAATGGGCCATGATCGCGTGGCACTGTACCCGCGACTGGCTAGTGCTAATAATTAAAACTGCACTACTATTATCAGAAGCTCTGATGATCGAAATTCAAGAAACTGAGTCAGAGTTCAAAGCAACCGTCACTGGATACAAGAAGAAATTAGATGAAATAAATAAGGAACTGAATGAATATAAAGATAATCTGATGCAGTCAAAGGTCACGAAATTTCTGAAAGATCTGAAGAAATTTGAGTTTGGAAAAGTCTACCTTTACTCTGTTCCTGACTACACACCACCTACAAGGAATTTTAATGATTCCGACCACTCAGACGCCAACTCGTCCAACGGCAGTGGGTCAAGCAATGGCTCCAACAAACAATGGAGAAGAAGAGGGAATAGAGGCAATAGAGGGAGATCAGGGTACAACAACCAACAACAAAGATGGTCTCAACCACCCCCAATGGGAGGACCCCCCCATCCTTACCCTTTTCAACAACCACATTTCCCACTCATGGGTTGGAACCCAAGCTTCTTGCAACCACCCCACTTCCAAAACCAATATCAACCGCCTTTTTTAGAAAGGGGCCGGAAAAGAAGAGGGAAGAGGAGAGGAACCACCACGTCTCCTGGAAAGTAGAGGATCCTGTGGGCAACCACACACGCAGCAAAACATCCCTACCAGGGACGAGTGCACAGGGAGCCTTATAACTAACTTGTCAGACAAAACGCTGACCCCCATGGAAACTAAGGTGCTAGAAAAAGGTCTCGGATTTGTACCTACAGCACGTCCAGACAAATTCAGATTACACTGTGAATTAGCAGATTTCTTTCGTAAACTCAAATTGAAATCATTCTTTGAAGGCAAGGACGATCCGAATGAAGAAACTCGCAAGGGAGATACTGGTCTCAGGCTAAAATCCACATTCACGCCACCACCCCACACTGTTCCAGCAGCAATTACAGCGTTCGAACAGGCTGTCTTCCAAGACCTGGAGACATGCCAGGAACCCACTGTATTTGGCAATTTCAGCACTGCTAAGTTTCAAGCTCTCCGAGATTTACAAACTAACTCAGAGATCACAATCAAACCTGCAGTCAAGGGTGGGGGTATAGTGGTACAGAATACCACAGACTATGAGAAAGTCTGTCAACACTCCCTCCTATCTGAAAGACACCAAAAGTCTCTTACATCTCCTACAGGAAGTGACCTTTGAGGAGAAAACAGTGACCTTGGTCACTTTAAATATCGAGAGTCTGTACACCAGTATTCCTCAGAACGATACCATCAAAGTCCTGGGGTCTGCTCTGGACTCCATCACGTGGGACTACCACACACCTAAGGCCTTCATTCTCGAGTGTGCGACTATTGCCCTTAAAGAAAATTTCTTCTCTTATAAAGGTCAACTCTTCTTACAAAATACTGGGACTTCTATGGGCAGTACTTTTGCCCCTAGTGTGGCGGTGTTGTACGTCTCTGATTTCGAGGCCAAATACATCCTACCATCAAACAGGCCTTTCTCCTCCTCTATCCACCTATAGAGGAGATACATCGATGATGTTCTCTTAATCTGGAGAGGTAATGACCATCTCCTTGAAGACTTTTTCAAATGGATCAATACCTTGGATCTGAATTTGAAATTCACCCACACCATGAGCAAAACTGAGGTTGTATTCCTTGATGTGACCATCTCCATCGTAGGCACACGTCTGGCCACAAGAACCCATTATAAACCGACAGCGAAAAACAACTTATTAGAATTTGCCAGCTTCCATCCACGTCCCGTTAAAGAGAACTTACCGTATGGTCAGTACCTAAGAATCAGAAGAAACTGTAGTGACGTAAAGGACTTTAAGGAACAATCAGCTGGCCTCACTGAAAAGCTACAAGCAAGAGGTTACCCCACAAAAACTCTGGATAAAGGATACAAACGGGCACAAAATCAACCCTGTGAAGTTCTTCTGGAAGACAAGCCGAATCAATCTCAAGAGGTCCCTTTAACTTGTGTCACCACCTATAGCAGTCTTTCGAATCTGATGAAAAAATCAATAAATACAAATTGGAAAATCATATCCAGCATCAACAAGACATGGGAGAAACCACTCTTCTCCTTTAAGAAGGGACGAAGCTTGAAGGACTCTCTAGTCCACACACGTCCAAAAGAAACCAGACCTCAAGGACCACGCTCAGTCACCGACACTTGGGGCTTGCCTAAAATTGTAGGTCATTTTCCCTGCTCAGATTGCAGTGTTTGTCATCTGACAACCGCATTCAAACAGTTATCTCTAGAGGAAGGAAAAACTTGGACCCAAAGAGTCCATACCAATTGCAACTCGACTAATGTTATATATCTGATTACTTGCCCCTGTGGATTGCGCTATATCGGAATGACCACCCGGAAGATTAAGCAGAGAATATGTGAGCATAGGAGCAACACTAGATGCCGCAAAATGACCACCAAAATGAGCAGTCACTTTATACAGTCAAATCACACCACCAATGATTTGCGATGGACCATAGTTGAACAGGTTAATGGTAGTAATATCACCAAGAGACTTTTCGAAAAAGAACAGAAATGGGTATACCGTCTAGGTACTCATGTTGGCGGTTTAAATGATGATATCCCCTGGGGCTCAGTGTTATCACAATGAACTCTAAAATTGCTTGTTTGCCCAGTATTCCCATTCCCATCACGCAGCCTCTTCTTTGTAGCAAACGGGGAACTGATCACCGACATTGATTCCAAAAGCGTTAAATATATGTAACCTCTCTTTAAATGTAATGTTACTATCTCCTGACCCACCGTCTATCTGTGTTCTCTGTGAGATCTAACTCAACTAGTCCGCTTATATAAGTAACAAGAGGATCCAATGTCTTGATATAAGCAATTAAAAGAAACGAATCCGAAAGCCTACCTTATTTTTAACTGCCTTACAGGATACTTTTTATGCTAAATCACAGATCAAGCAATTTAGAGTGCGCTACCTGTTGCCCGGTGCTTTTTAACCGTGTCACCCAGCTATATGACATCATGTAGTTTGTGACATTTTGTAAAACATTGAACAATATTGTCTGCAAACTTCTGCCAAATGTCCCGATCTCAAACAACTATTTCTGCTATAACCCACAATCTGGTGGCCCAGGGTGTAGCTTCTCTTTTTTATGCAACAACTTGCATCTTGTTAATAAAGCTTTTTGAACATTTCTCAAGACGCTGTAGAGATGCGCAGACCTGCGCTCCCGCAGCTCGCATTTTCACGGTCTAGTTTCTCATTCTCTACACTCCCCGCTTTTGGAACCACACTATTGGCCCCCTCAGCCCGCCCGACCTCGGCCGATTGAACCACGGCCACTGACCACGCCCAACCCGGAAGGAAGGCGCGAATCAGTCGCCCTCTTAACCGGAAGTTCCTGATAACGTCTCCATCTACGGGATCCGGTTTACGAGGGGAGAGACAGGTGCCAAGTGGGTGCTTGGCGTCCTAGCTCTAGGACACCCCCGCACCGCACAGCCACCAGCTGCTGTGTGCGTGTTCCCTGCCTGCTGCCTCGCTAGCCGAGCTCCGCCGCGTGGCCACGCCCCCTGCCTCCTTGCAGCGTGGTCCGCGACCTGCCCCCGTGGTTTTGCTGTGTTTTACTGTTTGCTGATATTGTTGCCTGTCTCCCTGTAATTGGTGTTTTATTTCCTTCTGTTTTCCCCTGTTGTTGGTGTTTTATTTCCTTCTGTTTTTTCCTGTTGCGCCAGCCCCTTCGTCCCCCCTCCCCGCTCCCCGCTTCCCACCACCGCCGCTAACCCCGCCCCTTTTGCCTTGTGTACCCTCCCCGCTCCCGCCTCCCAGCTGCTCCGCCCCCCCGCGCACTTGGCCATATATGGCGACCGTGCGACGCAGGTGAGTGTGACCTAGCTCTAGGACACCCCCGCGCCGCACGGCCACCAGCTGCTGTGTGCGTGTTCCCTGACTGCTGCCTCGCTAGCCGAGCTCCGCCGCGTGGCCACGCCCCCTGCCTCCTTGCAGCGTGGTTCGCGACCTGCCCCCGTGGTTTTGCTGTGTTTTACTGTTTGCTGATATTGTTGCCTGTCTCCCTGTAATTGGTGTTTTATTTCCTTCTGTTTTCCCCTGTTGTTGGTGTTTTATTTCCTTCTGTTTTTTCCTGTTGCGCCAGCCCCTTCGTCCCCCCTCCCCGCTCCCCGCTTCCCGCCACCGCCGCTAACCCCGCCCCTTTTGCCTTGTGTACCCTCCCCGCTCCCGCCTCCCAGCTGCTCCGCCCCCCCGCGCACTTCGCCATATATGGCGACCGTGCGAACGTGCAGCGTTGACGCGCAGCGGGCGCGCCGATTGTGCGCCGAAGGCGCGCCAAAGGTAAGCCCGTCTGCGCCCGTCCGCGCCTGGACCGCGCCCAGTGCCAGGACCCCTGGCCCCCACCGACGGAAGCCGACCCGACGAACCTACAACGCCGCCGAACTCATCGCACTCAACACCGGCGGCATCCCGGGATGTCACCGCGCCTCCCCGAAGCATACCCACGGCCCCTTCAGCTGCCACGCCTGCAAGTTCACCTGCATCCGGACCTACCCTGCACCAGCACTCGCCAAGCCGAACACCAGCAGCAACCACCTGAAGTGCATCCTGCTCAACACCCGCTCCGTCCACAGACACGCCGTAGAACTCTGGAACCTCCTCGACACCACAGCCCCTGACATCGCCTTCCTCACGGAGACCTGGATGAACGCCTCCTCAGCGCCCGACATCGCCATCGCCATCCCAGAGGGCTACAAGATCACCCGGAGGGACCGCACCGCCAACCAGACGGGAGGAGGCATCGCCATCATCCACAGAGACACCATCCGCATCACGACCAACACCGACGACACCCTAACCACCGCCGAACACCTGCACTTCCAGATCCACACCGACCCGAAGACCACCCTCAGAGGCACCCTGATCTACCGACCCCCGGGACCACGCACACGATTCAGCGAGGACATCGCTGACTTCATCAGCCCGCATGCCCTCCCCTCCGCCGACTACATCCTCCTGGGGGACCTCAACTTCCACCTGGAAAACAACAGCGACCGCAACACCATCACCCTGCTCGACAACCTCGCCAACCTCAGACTCAAGCAGCTGGTGTCCACCCCCACCCACCTCGCCGGACACACACTCGACGCCCTCTTCTCATCCAGCAAAGACGTCGCCTTCAGCCACGCAACAGGACTCCACTGGACGGACCACAGCTGCATCCACTTCACCTTCAAAAGAACGACGATCCACCACCACCAGCAACAGGTTGCCCGAAGAAGCTGGAACAAGATCACAGCCGACCAGCTCACCGCCTCCCTGAGCCAGCACCCTCCTGCCGGCTCAGCGAACCCCAGCCAGGCCGCCAACAACCTCACGAAGTGGATCAGCAACTGCGCGGACGAACTCGCCCCTCTGAGAACCCCGCCCAGCAGACCCGGCAGCAGAAAAACCCCATGGTTCACCGACGAACTCAAGAGCTCCAAGAAGATCTGCCGAGCCCTCGAGAAAGTATGGAGAAGGGAACCAACAACGGACAACATGACCACCCTCAAGCTCGCCACCCGGAACCACCACCAACTGATCCGCGCCACCAAGAAAAATACATACAAGGACCGGCTGGACAACAACGCACACAACTGCAAGGAACTCTTCAACATCGTGAAAGAGCTCTCCAACCCCAACGCCGGAAACAACGACATCACCCCGTCGCAAGACCTCTGCAACTCCCTCGCGTCCTACTTCCACAACAAGATCGCGGACATACACAACAGCTTCAGCATCCAACCAACGCACGCCACAACCGCAGCAACGCAACCCACCACCACCCTCCGCACCTGGACTCCGATCAGCACCGAAGACACCATCCGCACAATGAACTCCGTCCACTCCGGATCTCCGACTGACCCCTGCCCTCACCACATCTTCAACAAGGCCGACGCTGTCATCGCACCCCACCTGCGGGACATTATCAACACCTCCTTCGACACCGCCACCTTCCCGGAGAGCTGGAAGCACGCAGAACTCAGCGCTCTCCTCAAGAAACCTACAGCGGACCCCACCGAACTCAAGAATTACCGTCCCATCTCGCTCCTCCCGTTCCCGGCCAAAGTCATCGAAAAGACCGTCAACAAACAGCTGGCCGCCTTCCTCGAGACGAATGGATCCCTCGACCCCTCACAGTCTGGCTTCCGAGCCAACCACAGCACCGAGACCGCCCTCATCGCTGCCACCGATGACATCCGAACCCTGATGGACAACGGAGAAACAGCGGCCCTCATCCTCCTGGACCTCTCCGCGGCTTTCGACACTGTCTGCCACCGCACCCTAGTGCAGCGCCTCGCAACATCGGAATCCAGGAGAAGGCACTGGAATGGATCACCTCCTTCCTCGACGGAAGAACACAGAGAGTCCGCCTACCACCGTACAAGTCAGAGGCCACCGAAGTCATCTGCGGCGTCCCTCAAGGATCCTCGTTGAGCCCCACCCTCTTCAACGTCTACATGAGCCCCCTCGCGGCCATCGCACGCCAACACAACCTCAACATAATCTCCTACGCCGACGACACCCAGCTGATCCTCTCCCTGACCAACGACCCCGCCGCCGCCAGAGCCAACCTGCACGAAGGGATGAGAGATGTAGCCGAATGGATGACGACCAGCCGCCTGAAACTGAACTCAGACAAGACGGAGGTCCTCATCCTGGGCTCCTCGCCCTCCGCCTGGGACGACTCCTGGTGGCCCCCCGCCCTGGGCACCGCACCCAAACCGACGGACCACGCACGCAACCTGGGCTTCATCCTGGACTCCTCCCTCTCCATGACCAGACAAGTCAACGCCGTCTCCTCGTCATGCTTCAACATCCTACGCATGCTACGGAAGATCTTCTGGTGGATCCCCACCGAGACCAGGAAGACTGTCACCCAGGCCCTCGTCACTAGCCGACTAGACTACGGCAACGCCCTCTACGCCGGAACCACCGCCAAGCTCCAGAAGAGACTCCAGCGGATCCAGAACGCCTCAGCCAGACTCATCCTCGACATCCCACGAAACAGCCACATCTCCGGACATCTGAGAGACCTGCACTGGCTCCCCGTCAACAAAAGAATCACCTTCCGTCTCCTCACCCACGCACACAAAGCCCTACACGACCAAGGCCCGAGCTACCTCAACAACCGAATCAACTTCTACACTCCCAAGCGCCACCTCAGATCAACCAGCCACGCCCTCGCCGCCGTCCCCCGCATCCGGAGAGCGACAACAGGAGGAAGGTCCTTCTCCTACCTGGCCGCCAAGACCTGGAACTCACTCCCGACCGACCTGCGCCTGACCCAAGACCATCTCTCCTTCAGGAAGAAGCTCAAGACCTGGCTGTTCGAGCAGTAACGGCACCCCCCCCCTCCTAGCGCCTTGAGACCCTACGGGTGAGTAGTGCGCTCTATAAATGACTTGATTGATTGATTGATTGATTGGCGTTGAGGGCGTAAGTTCACTACCAGCTCCAACCACGCTACACAGACCGACAACTAAAAAGCTAATTACAGCATAATAACTGTGTCTGAATATGTTTTTTCTACGTCAAGGGTGTGCCAATTACGCCACCACCCCCCTCCCGTGATCCATGATGTGCTTACTCCTCACCATGCAAGTGAGATATTTTATTCCTGATGTCTGTATTATCTTTAGGCGGGGTCACGGACCAGTCTGGTCCATTGATCCTTCGTACCACAGGCACCGATATTCATATAAGGGCAATTTAGTATGTAGTTTTCACTGCATTTCCACCTATAGCCCACCATCTATTGGCGATATGATACATTCTCCTGGACCTAGTGTGGTGTTAACAATACTGCTATTTTCCCCACTCATCGTCCTTTCACAACAACTGGAGCACTGTGGACATACTCCTTAGCATAATACGATCTTAATTGTCTGTTTTGTCTCCTACATGTATGTCTTTGTCTTTTTTCTTCTACAGGTGCATTATTTTTGAGTCTCCCAAACGGGGAGTACTTTAGGAGGCTGGTCCTCCTTTCACTTGCACTTTTTTACACCTTTTTTACTTTCACGTCCCTCGGTAAGAGTGGTCCTTAGCGCGTCCACACCGCCGGGGTTTAGTCCACTTCTGTCCTGATGAATGCCTGGTAAATTGACACCGTTTCAAGGCAGAAACATGTTGACTGATTATTTATAGTGGAAATAACCAATCAATTTATTTGGCTGAATTTTCCACACCTTAACTTTTAATATGTCCAAGTGATCAAACATTAAATCTTCTTTTTTGATACACTATAGACATTTTTAACATCACTATCACCTTAAATCACTCACTTTCACGTCTACTCACTAAAAACCTGCTGCGCAGTAGTTCTGGCGTTGTAGCACACTGGGGAGGCACTCGGCCTCTCCAGTGGGGCCCAATGATGAAGCATGTCACCTACCAGGTAGGTGAGTGAGGGCTTTTTATACACACCTGAGTGGGGTCGTGTATTTATTCTATTCAGTTGCTCCTTTTGTTACTTTTGACTGACCTTGGACACTCTTACTTCGTTGAAATAAATATAACCGGGGACTAAGAGTGTTTCCACATTCTCCCAACCTCTCTTTTTGTTGACCTGTATGTAGCAGCGCAGAGCTGTGAGAGTTTTTTAAAAGGCAGAGCTACTTCTGTATCACTCTAGCTTTTTAATTATTCCCCCGTTGTCTTACATCCTAGTCACATCATGTCGAATCTGGGATTAACATATTCAGAGTCAGAAATAGACGCGATTCTATCTGACACCTCTCTATTTGCTGACCCTGCAATATCCCAAGCTATAGCTCATACCTCTGAATGGGACAAACTCACAGAACAGAAACGTGACAGAATCCGTACGATTCTACACGGTACAATTCTCAAACAATATCTCATATCTAACACCGCACCAGGAGGCCTACTAGGGACAAACGCTCCACGCATTTTTTTGAACAACGCTACCTTTCGCAAAGAATGGGCCATGATCGTGTGGCACTCTACCCGCGACTGGCTAGTGCTAACAATTAAAACCACATTACGATTATCAGAAGCTCTGATGATCGAAATTCAAGAAACTGAGTCACAGTTCAAAGCAACCGTCACTGGATACAAGAAGAAATTAGATGAAATAAATAAGGAACTGAATGAATATAAAGATAATCCGATGCAGTCAAAGGTCACGAAATTTCAGAAAGATCTGAAGAAATTTGAGTTCGGAAAAGTCTACCCTTACTCTGTTCCTGACTACACACCACCTAAAAGGAATTTTAATGATTCCGACCACTCAGATGACAACTCGTCCAACGGCAGTGGGTCAAGCAATGGCTCCAACAAACAATGGAGAAGAAGAGGGAATAGAGGCAATAGATGGAGATCAGGCTACAACAACCAACAACAAAGATGGCCTCAACCGTCCCCAATGGGAGGAGCCCCCCATCCTTACCCTTTTCAACAACCACATTTCCCACTCATGGGTTGGAACCCAGGCTTCTTGCAACCACCCCACTTCCAAAACCAATATCAACCGCCTTTTTTAGAAAGGGGCCGGAGAGGAAGAGGGAAGAGGAGAGGAACCAACCACGTCTCCTGGCAAGTAGAGGATCCTGTGGGCAACCACACACGCAGCAAAACATCCCTACCAGGGATGAGTGCACAGGGAGCCTCATAACTAACTTGTCAGACAAAACGCTGACCCCCATGGAAACTAAGGTGCTGGAAAAACATCTCGGATTTGTACCTACAGCACGTCCAGACAAATTCAGATTACACTGCGAATTAGCAGATTTCTTTCGTAAACTCAAATTGAAATCATTCTTTGAAGGCAAGGACGATCGAATGAGGAACCTCGCAAGGGAGATACTGGTCTCAGGCTAAAATCCACATTCACGCCACCACCACCAAACACTGTTTCAGCAGCCATTACAGCGTTCGAACAGGCTGTCTTCAAAGACCTGGAGACATGCCAGGAACCCACTGTATTTGGCAATTTCAGCACTGCTGGGTTTCAAGCTCTCCGATATTTACAAACTAACTCAGCGATCACAATCAAACTTGCAGACAAGGGTGGGGGTATAGTGATACAGAATACCACAGACTATGAGAAAGTCTGTCAAGACTTACTCAACGGGAGGAAAAACTATATCCCTCTAAGCAAGAATCCCTCGGCCGAATTACACACAAGGATTACCAACCTAGTCACAAGAGCGGAGGCCAATGTACACCTATCCAAAAATGAGGCAGATTTCCTCAGTACCAGCGACCACATCATCCCATATTTATAGACGCTACCTAAAACACATAAAAACAAGGTGCCACCACCTGGACGTCCTATCGTCTCGGGAATTGGTTCCTTACTCGAACCGCTGTCACGTTTTTGTGACCATTTCCTGAAACCCATTGTCCAGAACACTCCCTCCTATCTGAAAGACACCAAAAGTCTCTTACATTTCCTACAGGAAGTGACCTTTGAGGAGAACACAGTGACCTTGGTCACTTTAGATATCGACAGTCTGTACACCAGCATTCCTCAGGACGATACCATCAAAGTCCTGGGGTCTACTCTGGACTACATCAAGTGGGACTACCACACACCTAAGTCCTTTATTCTCGAGTGTGCGACTATTGCCCTTAAAGAAAATTTCTTCTCTTATAAAGGTCAACTCTTCTTACAAAATACTGGGACTTCTATGGGCAGTACTTTTGCCCTTAGTGTGGCGAGTTTGTATGTCTCTGATTTCGAGGCCAAATACATCCTACCATCAAACGGGCCTTTCTCCTCCTCTATCCACCTATGGAGGAGATACATCGATGATGTTCTCTTAATCTGGAGAGGTAATGACCATCTCCTTGAAGACTTTTTCAAATGGATCAATACCTTGGATCTAAATTTGAAATTCACCCACACCATGAGCAAAACTGAGGTTGTATTCCTCGATGTGACATTCTCCATCGTAGGCACACGTCTGGCCACAAGAACCCATTAAAAACAGACGGCGAAAAACAACTTATTCGAATTTACCAGCTTCCATCCACGTCCCCTTAAAGAGAACTTACCGTATGGTCAGTACCTAAGAATCCGAAGAAGCTGTAGCGACGTAAAGGACTTTAAGGAACAATCAGCTGGCCTCACTAAAAAGCTACAAGCAAGAGGTTACCCCACAACAACTCTGGATAAGGGATACAAACGGGCACGAAATCAACCCCGTGAAGTTCTTCTGGAAAACAAGCCGAATCAATCTCAAGAGGTCCCTTTAACTTGTGTCACCACCTATAGCAGTCTTTCGAATCTGATAAAAAAATCAATAAATAAAAATTGGAAAACCATATCCAGCATCAACAAGACATGGGAGAAACCACTCTTCTCCTTTAAGAAGGGACGAAGCTTGAAGGACTCTCTAGTCCACACACATCCAAAAGAAACCAGACCTCAAGGACCACACTCAGTCACCGACACTTGGGGCTTGCCTAAAATTGTTGGTAATTTTCCCTGCTCAGATTGCAGTGTTTGTCACCTGACAACCGCATCCAAACAGTTATCTCTAGAGGAAGGAAAAACTTGGACCCAAAGAGTCCATACCAATTGCAACTCGACTAATATTATATATCTGATAACTTGCCCCTGTGGATTGCGCTATATCAGAATGACCACTCTGAAGATTAAGCAGAGAATATGTGAGCATAGGAGCAACATCAGATGCCGCAAAATGACCACCAAAATGAGCAGTCACTTTATACAGTCAAATCAAACCACCAATGATTTGCGATGGACCATAGTTGAACAGGTTAATGGTAGTAATATCACCAAGAGACTTTTCGAAAAAGAACAGAGATGGGTAAACCGTCTAGGTACTCATGTTGGCGGTTTAAATGATGATATCCCGTGGGGCTCAGTGTTATCCCAATGAACTGTAAAATTGCTTGTTTGCCCAGTATTCCCATTCCCATCACGCAGCCTCTTCTTTGTAGCAAACGGGGAACTGATCACCAACATTGATTACAAAAGCGTTAAATATATGTAACCTCTCTTTAAATGTAATGTTACTATCTCCTGACCCACCGTCTATCTGTGTTCTCTGTGAGATCTACCTCAACTAGTCCGCTTATATAAGTAACAAGAGGATCCAATGTCTTGATATAAGCAATTAAAAGAAACGAATCTGTAAGGCTACGTTATTTTTAACTGCCTTACAGGATACTTTTTATGCTAAATCACACATCAATCAATTTAAAGGGCCCTACCTGTTGCCCGGTGGTTTTTAACCGTGTCACCCAGCTATATGACATCATGTAGTTTGTGACATTTTGTAAAACATTAAACAATATCGTCTGCAAAGTTCTGCCAAATGTCCCGATCTCAACCAACTATTTCTGCTATAACACACAATCTGGTGGCCCAGGGTGTAGCTTCTCTTTTTTATGCAACAACTTGCATCTTGTTAATAAAGCTTTTCGAACATTTTTCAAGACGCTGCAGACATGCGCAGACCCGTGCTCCCGCAGCACGCTTTTTCACGGTCTAGTTTCTCATTCTCTACACTCCCCGCTTTTGGAACCACACTATTGGCCCCCTCAGCCCGCCCGACCTCGGCCGATTGAACCACGGCCACTGACCACGCCCAACCCGGAAGGAAGTAGCGAATCAGTCGCCCTCTTAACCGGCAGTTCCTGATAACGTCTCCATCTACGGGATCCGGTTTACGAGGGGAGAGACAGGTTCCAAGTGGGTGCTTGGCGTCGAGGGCGTAAGTTCACTACCAGCTCCAACCACGCTACACAGACCGACAACTAAAAAGCTAATTACAGCATAATAACTGTGTCTGAATATGTTTTTTCTACGTCAAGGGTGTGCCAATTACGCCACCACCCCCCTCCCGTGATCCATGAAGTGCTTACTCCTCACCATGCAAGTGAGATATTTTATTCCTGATGTCTGTATTATCTTTAAGCGGGGTCACGGACCAGTCTGGTCCATTGATCCTTCGTACCACAGGCACCGATATTCATATAAGGGCAATTTAGTATGTAGTTTTCACTGCATTTCCACCTATAGCCCACCATCTATTGGCGATATGATACATTCTCCTGGACCTAGTGTGGTGTTAACAATACTGCTATTTTCCCCACTCATCGTCCTTTCACAACAACTGGAGCACTGTGGACATACTCCTGAGCATAATAAGATCTTAATTGTCTGTTTTGTCTCCTACATGTATGTCTTTGTCTTTTTTCTTCTACAGGTGCATTATTTTTGAGTGTCCCAAACGGGGAGTACTTTAGGAGACTGGTCCTCCTTCCACTTGCACTTTTTTACACCTTTTTTACATTCATGTCCCTTGGTTAGGGTGGTCCTTAGCGCGTCCACACCGCCGGGGTTTAGTCCACTTGTGTCCTGATGAATGCCTGGTAAATTGACACCGTTTCAAGGCAGAAACATGTTGACTGATTATTTATAGTGGAAATAACCAATCAATTTATTTGGCTGAATTTTCCACACCTTAACTTTTAATATGTCCAAGCGATCAAACATTAAATCTTCTTTTTTGATACACTATAGACATTTTTAACATCACTATCACCTTAAATCACTCACTTTCACGTCTACTCACTAAAAACCTGCTACGCAGTAGTTCTGGCATTGTAGCACACTGGGGAGGCACTCTGCCTCTCCAGTGGGGCCCAATGATGAAGCATGTCACCTACCAGGTAGGTGAGTGAGGGCTTTTTATACACACCTGAGTGGGGTCGTGTATTTACTCTATACAGTTGCTCCTTTTGTTACTTTTGACTGACCTTGGACACTCTTACTTATTTGGTTTACTGTCATACCCCAGTAAAGTGCACCAGGAGTGCCAGGGCTTGTAAATACAAATGCTGCTGGTGGGCTTGTAGCACTGGTTGTGCCACCCACAGAAGCGGCCTGGTAAAATGTGTCTAAGGTCTGCAATTGCAGAATCTGCGTGCAGTCTGGTACTGTCATGCTAACTGCGCAAGTGCACCTACTTGCCAGTACCTAAACCTTCCCTTAAATTCATATTTGTCACCCCTATGGTAGGCCCAAGGGCGGGGTGCATTGTAAGCATAAGGTAGGACAAGCCCTGATGTGTGTGGCATGTCCTTATAGTGAATTACATCCATTTTAATTTTTCACTATTGTAAGGCTACATGTTCTCATAGGCCAGAATGGGCTGTTGGAATTGTTACATTCTACATTCCTAACAGACTCAGGGAACATGGTAGAAATTCGAGTTTAGTATGCCTGAACTCAGAATAATAAAATACATTTTTTAGTAAAGTTTATTTTAATGTTCTTTTTTTGCAAATACCAATTTTAGAAAGTTGGTATTTGCTTGCCTAACCTGTTCAGCCCACCTCTGCTAGGATGTGTATCTGCTGTCTGGTTTCTGTGTGTGACAGGGCTGGGGAATTCCAAGACGCAGGCTGGCAGCCAGGTGGTGAATAGAAAGATTACACCAGGATGGATGGGAGAAGTGCCACTTGACTTTGAATAGGACTGTGCTCTGCCACCACAATGCTGACTCCACCTCCTGTGGAGCGTCTGATGTCTCTGCCCTACACATTGAAAGCAGAAGCCTGCATCATGTCAACAAGGTGCTCAGCAACTGGACTGAACAAGGCAAAGGCCCCCTGGCCTGAAAGAACAAAAGAATTGCAGCATAAATATAGGAGCCCTGCTCCTAAGAAATCAGATCCTGCTTGAACCACGAAGAACCTCTGCCCGACGAGAAGGACCTGGAAGAAGCTGTAAGGAGGAGTACTGTCCCTGACCTGGGGGATTGGCCTGCAGTGGGTGCCTTGCTGTGAAAAGAGAGACAAAGGACTGAAAGAGACTTTTGCAACTTGTGCTTCAAACAATCTCCAAGGGATTGTGGGTGAGCTTGCCCCCTGAACAGAGTCCCAGGATTATTGGACTCCTCCTGCCTTCGCTGACAGACCTGCTGAACTTTGCCCTTCCTTATCGCTGGAGCCGCGATCCCAGTGTGCCTCGTCCCCTTCTTTGCCGTGACGCTTGTGCCTGGCCTCCCCCGTACCATGTGAGCCACTCTGCTAGGATCTGACCCTCGCACCGCCCGGCCAGCGCCGCCCGCACTCAGCCTCGCTCTTCCCCCCTGTTCGAGCTGTACCACTTGCCTTGCTGCCCCCATCGCTGGAAGCCCGACCGGAGTGCCTCACAAAGCCAAGCCTCGCATCGCGCTCTTGATCACCGGGGGCCGTGCTGCACTGAGAGAGCCCGGCCCGTACGCCTCGTACTGGCTGCCTCGTGCCGCGCTGCTCGCATTTACTCAGCAGCTCCGAACCGAAGGTACTGCTCGAACGCCGTGAACGCCGAAGACGACCAACATCGCCCGCCTCGCTCCTCGAGGCCCCCCTGCCCTAGGCTTCCCACCGAGACGCCTACCACAGCCGGGGCCCGCCTCGCAGAGGAGCCGCCAGAATCTTTGTGTTGACTACACGTCCCGCACGCCTCATTCAAGCCGGACTCATCATTCCAAAAGGTACTGTCACTCACCTCGTACCCCTGTCTGTATGCCACAGACCAAGGAGTCCGCAACACTTGCATAGTACCTTTTGACAGTTTTTGTTACACTTTGAGAGTCAGACAAGAGTGCGCAACGGGCACAGGAACCAAGAACTACGAATTTTTAACAGAACTCCTATTTTTGCTCAATAGTATTGTGGCCTCATTTTACAAACATTATTTGGGTCATGTGCTAAGCCTTATATAAAGAAAACCTATTTTTGATATAAAACTAGACTGGTGTCCTTGTGTGTTGTTGCCACTGAGTTACTGTGTGTATTTACAAGTGCTTAACCCATAACGCTCTGAGATTAGCCTTGTCTGCTCGCGCCACGCATCTAGAGGGTGAGCAGGGGTTATTTTAAAGAGTAAGTCCCTTGCCCTGACTAGAGGAGAGGGTCCCTGCTTGTCACAAGTTCTTACCTGTGCCAACCAAAGACTAACAAATGTCAATTACAAATTGATAGCTAAGGTACTTGCACGCCACCTTCGAGCAGTCATGCTTGCTTGTGTTCAGCCAGATCAAGCTTGCGCTATCAGAAGGTGCACTATTGTGGATAGCCTTGTCACTTTACGAGATGCGCTCTGGTACAATAAAGAAAGGGCGCTACCTCTGGGTGTTCTCAGCCTGGATTTTCACAAGGCTTTTGATAAAGTTTTGTCATGAATTTCTTTTTCTGGTTTTAAAAACAATGAATGTTCCTCCTACTTTTATTAAAAAGATACAGACCCTTTTCCAAGGAGCACGCAGCCAAGTGAGTATCAACAGCTTTTACACCGCTGGATTTCCCATTTGCACTGGGGTATGTCAGGGGTGTCCAATGTCTCCCATCCTTTTTGTTTGTGCATTTGAACCTTTCTTGTGCAAACTTAGAAAGGACAAATTGGTAAATGGGTTTTTTGTACTTGGGGGTTCTGGGGTTCAGAATAAAGTCATGGCATACATGGATGATGCGACGATATTATGTACTGCTCCGGCCTGTGCGCAGAACTCTTTTAAAAGCCTCTCTTTTTCAGGAAGTTTCAGGGTTAGGTTTAAACATGGACAGGAGTGTATTCTTGACCACAGGTCCCTGGGATCGGCTGGCGCATTTACAAGTAACAGTGACCATAGACCCATGAAAATTCTAGGAGTATACTTTGGGGGCCAAGGGTATGAGGAACAAAATTGGAAGGAACTTCAGACTAAACTATTGAAAAAGCTTTCTCTGTAGTCTCTGCGAAAGCTCACACTAGAAGGGAAGGTGTTGGTAATCAAAGCTGTTTTTTCACCTTATTGCTATACCTTGCTATGATGTTTCCTCCTCAGCACCGCACTTTGCAGAAAATTCAGAAAATGATTTTTACTTTCTTGTGGAATCCTCGAATAGAAACGCTCAGTAGGGACAAAGTATGTAGAACTTGGAAAAATGGAGGAAAAAGTTTGCCAGACCGTAAGACTTTTTTGTTGTCTAAAGTGTTATGCTATGTTGTATCACGTACAGATGAAGCTATGATTTCAGTACCTGTCTTGTTTACACGATATTTTGTGGGGGCAATGCTATGACGTTTTGAACTCTATACCCATTCCAACCTTTCTCCTTTGACCCAAGAGGTACCGCCATACTATAAAGGGCTTTACTCCTTTCTACAGACTTTGGACCCTGAGGGGCAGATTTACAAGCCCCTTGCGCTCCTTTTCATGGTGCGGGGTACTTACAACGTGACGCATCTGGGAGCAAAAAACACATCTGGGAGATGGATCACGTTGTAAAGCACTGCGCCAGAAGGAGGCATTCCTGCGCAGGGGGGGGGGGGCTTTCTGAGGCAGGAACGCCTCCTACAAGATTTCACTCAGTCACTTTCGGGCCCATGCAGCATCAAAACCCTGTGCCTGCTTGAAGCAGGCGTAAGGATTGATGCAGCATTGTAACAATAGGGCCGCCCAGAGCATTGCTGGAGCTGCGTTGCGCTTGCGACGCAACTCCAGCAATGCGCCGCTTTTTCGGCACAGATGCATCACGCATCTGTGCCGTTTTTGCCTCATGGTGCGCTGCATTGTAAATGCGGCGCATCCATGGTGGCGCACAATAACTGGCGCATCCCTGCTGATATGCAGGAATGCGCCAGTTATTGTAAATCTGTCCCGGAACCTTTTGATGTGTGTATTCACCCTGCCTTACTGAAAAATGAGCTCTGGAAACAAGAGCAGCTGATCCTGCTGGGCATCCTGTCAGAGCCACAGTCGTTGCGAGTATGGAAGATGGTGGGCCACAGAAACATTACCCACAGTCAACGAGTCTTGGCTTGGATGGCTGCAAATGGATGCCTTCCTGTGAATGTTTTTCAGCATTGGCGAGGTTTGGCCTCCACAGCATGTTGCCCATGCACGAGATGCGGAAATGAAGAAACTGTTTTCCATTTGCTATGGGGTTGCCTTCATGCCAAGACCTTCTGGACTTTATTACAGGCCTTTCTTTTAAACATTGCAGGCATTTCTACCTTGCCTTTCCATGCCCTTCTTTTTGGACAGGACATGTCTGCACAACGTCCCCCCACTGCGTGGCGACTGTTGAACTGTGCTAAGGAGGCATTGTGGGATGCACGGAATCTGCTTCTTTTTCTACATAAAGACATGGATGCTAAGGCATGCAGAAACCTTTTCCTTGATAAAATAATGGCTTATGTTCCTTATGGGACTTGAGGAAGCCAACACTTTGTGGCAAATTAAAAACTGGAAAAGTTGGGTCACTTAAGACATATATATATATATATATATTCACTGAAAAAACCATAGGTTATAGACCATATATAGTTAGGGATTAGCATTTAAAAAACCTTATTTTACTCACACAAAACCATTGAAATTCCATATATAGTTAGTTGTACTAACTATATATCACGCACCCGCAATCCACTGCTGATGATGTCACATATTACATCATTCATGACATGGTCAGTGACATCACTGATGACATCACTGATGACATCTCAAATGACATCACTGATGACATCATCCAGTGACTGTGTGTTTCTGTAAAGTTTAAATATGTTTTACATATTGAAGAATGAGTAGATGTATAAGTGTCTGGATGAAGGATTTAGTAGGTG
Source organism: Lissotriton helveticus (assembly GCF_964261635.1). NCBI lineage: Eukaryota > Metazoa > Chordata > Amphibia > Caudata > Salamandridae > Lissotriton > Lissotriton helveticus. The sequence goes on from NC_136057.1 coordinate 2,094,934,594, forward strand.
CGTGACTGACTGTATGAGTGAGTGATTAAATGTGTCTCACTGAGTGCATGGGTTAGTGACTAAACTGTCTTAATTTGTGCATCATTATGTCTGTTGTTCTGTAAACTGCTGCATGTGTTGATCAGTAGCTATATGAGTAACTATATAGGTTATTGATTGGTTGCCCAAGCATTTGTATGGGAGACTGAGTGTGTGTGTGAGTGGCTGGGAAGTGTATGACTCTGTGCATAGATGTATGGGTTCAAAAGTGCATGTTGGAAACAGCTGTATGGGCGGTTGACTGTGTGCATGACTGTATTGGTGAGTGAATAGATATCTCAGTGCTACATGTCAAATTAAGTACATATGTAAAATACAGTACATGTGAGAGTTGACATATATAAATAACTGTGCATAAGAGCCAGTGAATGTGTGAGTGGCTGTATGGATCATTGTGAACTTGTATCCAGGATCGTATAAGTGAGTAAATATGTTTTAGTATTTGTTTGAATAAGTAAGTAAGGTGTGTTTAACTGTATAGTTAAGGAAATGGAGGTGTGATTGATTGTTTGCATGACTGTCTAGGTGTGTGTGTAACTTCATGGATGAGTGACAATCTGTGAGTCTGTGTTTACACTGAGTGTATCTAAGGTTATATTAGAGTCTGAAGAGGTTCATCGTATTATCACAACAGTGATGTCATCAGTAATGTCATTTGAGATGTCATCAGTGATGTCATCAGTGATGTCATTTGAGATGTCATCAGTGATGTCATCAGTGATGTCATTTGAGATGTCATCAGTGATGTCATCAGTGATGTCACTGACCATGTCATGAATGATGTAATATGTGACATCATCAGCAGTGGATTGCGGGTGCGTGATATATAGTTAGTACAACTAACTATATATGGAATTTCAATGGTTTTGTGTGAGTAAAATAAGGTTTTTTAAATGCTAATCCCTAACTATATATGGTCTATAACCTATGGTTTTTTCAGTGAATTTTTAAGGTTTTGTAAATGCTAATTCCTAACTATATATGGTCTATAACCTATGGTTTTTTCAGTGAATTTCATTGGTTTTTTAATAGCTAATATCAAAACCTTTACAATGTATTATTCTTTAAAAAGAAAAATATTTTTTACATGTTTTTTATACAATTTTTTTTGTATTTTTTTTGTTTCGCTCCCAGTACGCGTACCGGTTAGCTTCCCGTTAGCTCAATCCGGAGGCGTGACCCGGTACGCGAACTGGTAAACGTTCCTTTAGCGCACCTCTCGCGTTACAAAACAACATCGCGACGCTTCGCGTCAGCATGACGTTTCGCGTTCTCGCGTAATATGTCATATTACGTGCTACGTTCGCGTACCCGGAAGCGCAGCGGTACGCGAACCGGAAGCGATCCGCGGCGCGGCGCCGACCGCGTAATGTAAACATAGCAGGTCATGTGACTCGGTAATAACACTTTTCATTGGTTCATTTCACTTTTGGTTTCCTAATGATGTAATACAAGGTCATGTGATCTAAAATGGACACTTTTCATTGGTTTAGAACTTTTGTTTTTCCCAAATGATGAAAACCCCTCCTTCTTTCATCACTCTGACTTTCATCTTGGTGAGAGAAAGACCCTTTATTGAGACTTTGTGATGGCTTCATTAGTAGCTTCAGCTGGTGCTGGCCCACCACCTCCACCAAATCCAAGAAAGAGAGGACCACCTGCAGAAGTAATTCTGCAAGAAGAGGAAGAACAGGAAGAGGAGGAAGAGGAGGAAGAGCATGAGTTTTTGCCAGAGGAGCCCAGGAGGTACAATCGACAGGAGAATTATATCTGGCAATTCTACAGAATTCCTGAGGGGCAAAAGAAAGTGAATGCTCGTTACGTGTTTTGCCGCATATGCGGTGACAGATTGTCAAGGGGCACTGATAAAAAATATAGTTATGGCAATCATACTATGCATCGGCATATGAGTAGGTGGCACCCAAATAATTATAGTGCTGCCCAGCTACGTGACCAACAACAAAATCCCCTCCAAATGGCAAGAAGATCGGTGGTTCCAGAGGTGTCGGGACCAGAGGCGAGGGAGGTGATTGCAAACATCCAAATGTTGTTTGGGCACGTAAAACAAGTGTGCGTGGAATGTGGCGCTTTCATCTGCTACAGAGAAAGTAGCATCACTTTGATTTTGCGAGCAATTCAAAATCATATTAATGTTTGCACGAGACGCACCAAAAAATAAATTCTTTTTTTTTTTTTGCTCCTGTTGAGCCCTTTATAATGGATCGTTTTTGTTTCCCCCCCCCCCCCAAAAAAACCAAAAATGTTTTAAAAACGTTCAGAAAATACAAAAAAAGTAAAAAAATGTTCAAAAAATACTAAAAAAAATATAAAACAACAAAAACATAAAAAAAAAAGTTCTTTTCAGAACTAACTCCCCATTATAAAAAAATTGGTAGAATATTTGGAACTCTGCCAACCTCTATTTCTCTTAGTTCGCTCCCGGAGCGCTACCCGGTACGCGTACCGGAAGCTAACCAAAAAAATATTTTTTAAAAAAGAACAGTAACTATAAGGGAAGGAAATACACAGTTATGTTAAAAGAAAGACAGCTCTAGGGAGTAAACTAAGGATATTGTTACCTACAATCCACTGTTGATGATGTCACATATTACATCATTCATGACATGGTCAGTAACATCAACAGCAGTGGATTGTAGGTAACAGTATCCTTAGTTGTATGTACTATAAACCCAAAAGCTCTTCTCAGAGCTACCCTACATCTAATTACTCACAATTATTATTTTACTCTAACTTTTTTCACTAATTTTCAACAAAGTACACTCCCTGGTGCGCTACCCGGTACGCGTACCGGGAGCTAACCTCGCGAAATTTTTTAAAAAAATGTTTTTTTTTCCGCACATATGGGCCTCCTCAGCCACCCTCACAAAACCTAGGGGGTCAAGATAAGTCTACCGTGCCCCCTTCTACCCATTCTGAACATTATTTGCCCTCCATCTTGTATCATAATTCGACCGAAACACAAAATGGTGGACTCCCGTTACGCTTAAGGTTCGCGTACCAGGGCGCTCACCGGTTCGCGTACCGGGTCGCTTCCTGGGAAGCGCACCATCAAAAAAGGTGGGAAAGTAGTTCACAGAAAAGCCACTGGAGACAATTTCACCAAATATAGAATAGCTCATACTACATACCAATCCCTACCATTTTCACAAATTTGATTGGAATTCCATTTAGCCATTTAGCCTGTAGTCCTCTCTAAATACCGTGAGGTAAATTACTTCACAAAACACATCTGAAGTGTTGGAATTGACAACCAATTAAAATGTTACTTTCATTTTCTACTTTTTTCACCTGACATTTGATTGGTTATGTACCCGAATATATATAAAGGAAGAGAAGGAAACACAGCCATTTTGACTACTACTTCCTGGTGTACATTTCATTTGGATTTTCATTAATAACTTCAACTTCTTTTTAAAGGTAAGTTGTTATTTTTAAAACTGAAGTATATTGTGCACTTTAAGTTAATATGGCAAACTTTTTCTGTTAGTTATATACTATCCCTCTGTAGTACTTATAAATTTAGATACACTTTTTTATATTCCTACTTCCACTCTGATACTATACACTGCCCAAAGATAAATTCTCTGATAAAAACTGCCTATCTAAAATTAATCCCAACAGTGCCCTACCTCTACTAATATATATTTTTTTTATGCAAATTTCAGGAAAAATGGAAAGTGAACAAAACATTTCATTTGAAATTGTCCTTCCAGAGTCCAACACAGAAATCATTGATCCAAATGAGATTGAATTTATGGATGAAACATGGGACCAAGAACTACTGCAATGTGTGCAAGCAGTAGATAACCTCCTTGCAAATGAGGACATTTTACAACCTCAGAGACTACAATCTATATTCCATGATTATGAAATTTCTGACAATGAAATGTTAGAAAGTTTAATAAATTATGAAACACAATAAAAAAAGTTTTAAAAAAAAAATATAATCAACAAAACCAACAATCAATTAACATACAGCATTTGAAAAGTCTATCATTCATTTTTTATTGTGATACGCTCCCCAGTACGCTTCCCGGTTCGCGTACCGGGCGCTAACCACGAAAAAAAACAAAAAAAAATTTTTTTTTTTTTGCTTAGCGGGGCCCCTTTAAAGCCTCCACATCAAACCTAGGGGGTCAGGGAGTATCTACTATGCCCCCTTAAGGTCATTTGCCCCTTCGCTTTTGACCTCCTCTTGTCTCTCGATCCTACCGAGAGACAAGATGGCGGCCGCTCCGGACTGTTTAGAATGTTGACAGACACCGGAGAGCCAATCAACTTCGCTACGCGAAGTTCCGTTACGCGTCAAGTACGCGTACCGGGGCGCTGCCTGGTCCGCGCTTACAGATATATATCTTTTTTTGAACGTTATTTTCTCAAAATCCACTGCAGCACATATATTGAGACCTACAAAAGGCACATCGGGCTACCAGTCCCTACAATTTTGCCAAGTTTCGTGCAAATCCATTCAGCCGTTCGGGCTAAAAGTGAGGCTAACCGCCCTATGGAAAACTCAATGTTAAAAACACGTTTTGGGACCCCCCTTTTTTCTCGGCCCCCCCTGGACCAACTCCCCCCAAATTTCCAGTGGCTGCTCAGAAACAAAATGTTCCATTTTCCAGAAAATTTCAGCCAATTCCGTCCACAAACGCCAAAGTTATTAGACATAGAATTTTCAAAAAACCCATAGAGAAAAAATCCTAACTATATATACCTACTGGCGACCGCCAGTAGGTAATACGTATATATATATATATATATATATATGTATAGTGTATTGTTGACAACTTCTGTTTTTGTTTGCCTTGCCACCAGGCTATGAGGATTGGCATTTATATCGGTGATAAATAAAATCTTTATTAATTTTTTGAGGGTGGGCCGCGCTTGGGACACAAACTGCCATTTTTCTGCCACTTGACCTCTTGATGTACATATTGTAGTTATTCGCCTTACAACTCTGTATATGTAATTTTGGCTCTCTTAATGTGACAAAATGTTTTTTGACTGTAACTCTGTATATATGCCTTTATCTACCTAATAAAGTTTTTTTAAACAGCTTATACAGATAGGGATACTTATTTTATCATAACTGGCACTGTGCAAGATGCCATTTGCAAATATTGCACAGTGCAGACAAGTACACAGTGCCACCAGGTACGCACTACCCAGTTTGTGTACTACATGTAGTTCAAAGTATACTACGTACAGCTACGCGTAGTGCTACTACGCAAACAAACGCCCAGGGTTAGTTTCAATGTGATGCTAATTGAACTGTGCTAGGTCATTATCAGAACTGTTCCTAGGTTACGTCATCATTAGAACCGTTTCTAAGTCATGTTTAACAATACAATGCTAACTGATGAAATCTAGTCAGGTAGACCTGGTTGCTTGAGTGGACTGGTGGTCTGTTCCTTATTCACATAATAAATCTACTTAAGCCGTCACTTGAGAAGTTGTGTACTCAGCTTATTGTTAGATCTTAATAGGAAATGAAGGGCAGGTACTTTCCTTAATGGAAGAATATTCAGATAAGCCCGATGTTGCAGCATTTACGTAAAATTGATTGTTGAAGGTTACATATTTTGTTCCAGTCATTAAGCATATCCCACTGCTTATTTTAGATTTTACTTCTGCAAGATGTTTGTTTCAAACTATCCCAGTTATTGCTGGTTAGTAATTGACAAATGCTCAGTAGGTCAGTCACTTGCTTACCACAAAAGCTGATATTTTTCGGATTTGCAGCATAAAAACATGTCAAGACTTCTCCTAAATTTTGACAGACTAAGTAAGGAATTGTTTTGGGAAATACGAGTTTGCAGCTATCCCAGTCCTCACCCGAATGGCAATCAATTGGACCTCAATCCTTATTACTATTATCAAGTGACAAATTTGGAACATTTAATAGTTTCATGAGAAACTCATGGCACTGAATGCTTTTTCAAATGGATCATCGTTTGCTTCAGCCCAGACCTTTGCTCTGCTGGCTATTTTGGCCTTATATGAAACCAGTTAGGCTATCTTAATTTAGCTCCCAGAAATAAAACCAAAATGCTTCTTATATAGACTATTGGACTTTCTTTGATACCCATAGTCTTCATAATCTATTTACCAAGTGTACGTAGAAGAATACTTTATTGTTTGATTAGTAAAAATCATGACAATGATGGGCATGCATCAATAAAAAAGGATATCAGACAATTGCTAAAATATTTACATATAGGGTAATAAAACAAACATTAACTAGGCTGCTATGTCTTTGCTTTACATTATTTCCTCATGCTTTTTTAGAACCTGCCTAAATGCAGCCATTTAATATGTTGATACAGTCGCAAACAAATGGTAAGTAATAAAAGGGTGTGAAATTCAACAATAAATAATTATTGAAAACCTAATCATCTCTATTTGTTCATGCTGGTAAAATGTAAACTTTATCTAGACAAGGGGTCCTTTTTGTTAAAAAACAGTTAAAAGCTGTGGTGATCCGTTCTAGTTTTAGCGTTGACTAAAGCGATGGGGTAAGACATTAGTCATTGTTAAAAAGCTCCTAGATAAACCATAATAGTGCAATTCTATTTGTAAATAAGTAGAACCCCTACATATGATGATTAAAAGTTTCAAGGTCACACAAAGCAGAGGACAATGAGTGAGCAATGTGCAAAATGCCATATTTGGCCGCTGTTGAGCAGTACCATGAAGTAAATAGATTAGCAAAACAATATTAGGCCCAGGTATCCCACTTATGAATTAACAGTTGTTGGCTTGCTGGCTCTCGCAGTTTGTAAGTCTTTTAACTGCTTTTGTGATAAACTTGGTAAACCGGATGTTGAGCACTGGATTGTCCGGTTTCATAGATACAAGGATGGCTTGTCGACAACAGCGAACGCCGAACAATTCGAGCGCTGGACGAAAGTGTTATACTCCTCAGTGACGGCCAGGGTGAGGCTGGGTTCGGTAATATCCTCCGATTATCCAGTACAGAGAGAGACGAGGCAGGGGTGCTCACTCTCTCCCCTGTTGTTCGCTTTGGCGATCGAACCTCTAGCTGCCCAGGCTAGGATGGGAATACCGTATGGAGGGCTTGAGTACTGTGGGACTCCGCAATACATATCGCTGTATGCGGACGACCTGTTGCTGTTCTTGGAGGATACGGACAGGGCGCTGCAGGGGGCGATAGGAATGCTGGCAAGATTTGGAGAACTATCAGGCCTTAGGGTTAATTGAAATAAAACGTGCCTTTTCCCGGTACGAGCCGATGCGTCCCAGCCACGGCTAGCTGGGAACATCATATGGGAACGGTCTTGTTTCACTTACCTGGGAGTGCGTATCTACCATGAAGCTGCCGACATGCTCGAAGGGAACATAGGACGCTGTATAAGAGCCCTGAAGGGTTGTATGGCGTTTTGGGCGACTCTTCCCTTTCGGTAGTGGGGAGAGTGGCATTGCTCAAAATGGTGGCTTTGCCTCGGCTGCTCTATTATTTCCGCACGCTGCCGGTATGGATCCCTCAACGGATATTTAAGGAACTAAAAACACTAACTACGGAATTTTTATGGGGCCACGGACGGCGACGAGTAGCGCTATCCACGCTGATGAGGCCAAAAGCAGTGTGAGGAATGGCAGTTCCTAACTTTGAACTTTACTATTTAGCAGCACAACTGCAGATCCTCACACAAAATGTTGCGATGGAGTTTAGGGGCCCTGACTTGATCCGGGGAACGGGGATACAGAGACATATCCTCTCGTATATAATCATGCAGCAACAGCTTGACATACGGGACTTAACGCTAGAGGAGAACACCTTGCGTCTCTGTTGGAACAGAAGTCAACGGAGGGCAGGGGTGGCACACCCATATGCACCAGAAATTCCCTTGGGTATGTTGACAGTGTTACCACACGGAGGGGACTGGCCTCCACTCCTAGACTGAGAAGAGTTTGGAATTCAGATGATAGGAGACCTATATATAGATGGCGCATTATTGCCATTCCGGAAGTTGCAGGAACAGTATGGCCTTCCCGACAGTAACTTCCTATTGCATGCGGCTATACGGAAACACTGGAAGTCTGGGCAGACAGAACCACCTACCACCATGGCTAGCCAATATGTAGTGATGGCGGCAGGAACATTCAAAGCGGTCACCTGCCTACACTCTCGAATGCTGAATGAAGGCTTAGAACCACTGATAGTACTGAAATTAAAGTGGGAGGCAAGTGTGGGGCGGCCTATACCAGACGCAACATGGGGCTGTATACTTCAGAGGACATGGAAAGGGAGCAGAAATGCTAGGTTCCAGGGGTACACTTTTTCATATTGCATAGGGCATACTTGACCCCAGGGAAAATCCGGAAGTATTTCCAGGCCCAGGATGCGGCGTGCCCGAGATGTATGACGCCCGATGTGGAACTGGAACATATGTTATGGGACTGCCCGAAGAAAGGTCAGTACTGGTCTGAGGTAGGGGCGCTCCTTAATGAAGTTACAGACAGAGAGGTGGAGTATGAAATGGCGACATGTCTGCTGCTTTGGTTCCCTCACACGGCTAAAACTAAGATTACCAGCAAGTTCATTGACTTGGGCTTAATCATAGCTCAGAGAGAAATAACCTGGCATTGGAAATCAAGGGAGGGCCCATCCAGTAGGAGATGGAAAGCAGAATTATGTAAATGGGCCAGCAGTGAGAGTACTGTTACACTGCGGCAGGCCGCCCGTACGGCGAATGAGAAAAGTTTAGAGGCGGCGCGAGCATGGGAGGCGCTAGTGCAGACCCTACGGAATTCCCAAGAGGAAGATGAAGACTAATGTGGAAGAAGGTTGACCTGTGTTCCATGTGATGAAGCTGATGATGTGTATTGATCCGTTCGGTTTGTCTACTGACTATTGTAATTTAAGCCTGCACCATGCCCACACCAACAGCAGCGGGGGGGAGGGATCTGAGGAGTTTGTTGGGGGTTATGATGAAGACATGTAAGATGACTGAATGTATAAGGTGTCATATGTTGATCCAGATGCTGTTTACCCAATAAAATGTGTTTTCGAAACAAAAATAAACAAAAAAAACAGCGAACGCCGAGTTTGTACCATTCGCTCTTTAGCAAGGTCTTTCATCGCAAAGAAGTGCAGGGCAAAGACATACCGCATACTCAATTGTTTCCTTGCTGCTCCCACACCCCCTGCATGTTATATTGATGGTTTTGCAGCGCCAACTTGCCAAGTGATACAAGAATGGTCATTCACCCATTCTGAGGGCCAAAAATAATTTTTTCCACATCACTGAGTAGCTGCATGACATGTGAGGTGCCACAACCCCTGGCATAAACCTTAATATGATTGACCAGGCAGGGTTACGTTGTACCAGTTGGGCTCTGTCCGAATGGAAGGACCAGATGCCGACATTTCTTTTAACGTAGATTTTGAGTACCTGCTGCGATGGATTGGAGCTCCAAATTTCTTCTGTATCCAGGAGATTCACAACCTGATGAACAACATGATGAATGCTCCAGCCCCTGCCGCTCGGTGATCTCGGAGACCAAACTCAAGTTGTATTTGGGAGGGGGATGAGGTTTTTGGAAGGCTCAGCACTCGTTTAAAAACTCCTGGTATTATTTTGTTCACGAGGCTGTTGTCTTTCTCCTGCATTATCTCCTGACTGCAAGTTAGTTAATTGAGAGTTTTTGCTTTCATGCAGCTTATAAGAGGGATCAGGCTTGGACAGGACAACTGCCTTGCGAGGTTCTTAAATGCCACTTGGATTGCCAAAGCTTTGGCCTCTACCTCATCTCTGTGTTTTGAGAATGAACCCCTTCTATACATATGGACCCCAAGATATTTTTATGAAGTGGCCCTATCAAAGCTTTTACCCTTGAACTGCCAACCGCCAACTTGGTATTTCCTTAACCCAAAGGTGATTGCCATTGTCTTTTATAAGTTCAGTTCCAATTCATTTTCGATGGTTTAGGGAGACAGCTGATCAAGTAGTCTCTGCAAGCTGACCCTGGTGTGATTGAGCAAGACAAGGTCATCAGCATACAGTAAATTTCTAACTCTTACCACTGCAAGTTTTGGAGAATCAGAGATGACTTTATCGAGTGACTGCGACAGATCCAAAATGAAAATATTAAAAAGGAGGGGCGCCAGCACACAACCTCGTTTTACTCCACGTGATGTTTGTATTTTTCTGGAGATATGGGATCCGTCTCCAAGTTTTATACGGATCCATGTATTGGTGTGTAGCTCGATTATGGCTTGTAAAAGCAGAGGTGGAATCCCCCATTTCCGCAGTTTGACACATAGTTGGCATCTGGGCACGCAATAGAAAGCGGCCTTGAAGTCAACAAAACAGCCATGCATTAGCATTCCTGACGCTACCGCTTTATTCAAGAGGACAGATATTGCAAGAAGTTTGGCCATGGTACCTGATTTTGGCCAAAATCCTGTCTGGTTAAAGGGTATAAGTTGTTTTTTGTGGCCCAAGACGCCAGATCTTGAAGGATCAACTTGGCATAGTATTTGGATTCCACATCAAATGGAGTAATCATCCTGTAATTTTTCGGATCTGATCTCTTGCCACCTTTGTAAATTGGGTGTATAATAGCACCACGCCACGCCAAGTTTATGTATTTCTCTAATCATTTCTGGTAGTCTAGCTCAGATCCAAACTCTGATATGAAAGTACCACATACACATTGAATGTCTAAATCATCAGAAGCTGTTCCATTCCATAGCTTGACACATATGTCAAAGGGATATCTGTGCCAGTACTAAAACAGTGGACTGGCAAATGTTCTATACAACACTCAGACCGTTTAATGGGATTTTTTTCTCTTTGTAGAAACTTACTAGCTCTTTGCTAGCTCAGCCTCTGTAAAAGAACACATAACATCAAAACAGGAAAAAATTCTCCCTTCATCTACTTTATTTTGCAAATTACTGGCAAAAAACAAATGATTCAATAGCTATTATAACATACCAACCACAACAGCATAGAGACCAATCATAAAGGAAAATAAAGACTTTCCTCTGCATGGTTAAAAAAAATTGATTAATCTTGTTTTCACCACTAACTCTTCACTGCACTGAGTGGTTAGTAGTTCACGCCCTTCTGCTGGCCTTAGTGAGTGATGTTTTACATCCTTTCACGTGGCAATTACAACCAGGAATACAAACAGTAAAATCCAACCAACTATTTTAAAAATGGCCTCATATCCATTAAGATTCATAAATATGTAGACAATGAGAGCACAAGGTACGTAGTGCAAATACCACTTTTAGAAGGTTGGTATTTGCTTGCCTAACCTTTTCAGCCCGCCTCTGCTGGGATGTGTATCTGCTGTCTGGTTTCTGTGTGTGACAGGGCTGGGGAATTCCAGGAGACAGGCTGGGCAGCCAGGTGGTGAATAGAAAGATTACACCAGGATGGGTGGGAGGAGTGCCCCTTGGCTTTGAATAGGACTGTTTCCAATTCTTACGTTCCCATTATATCTCTATGGTAACTCGCGTGTGTGTGTAGACACTGCACACGCTTCCCGTGGGCCTCCTGCTTCCTAACTCTTGGTAGTACAGCGTAGCCCCAGCGATTCCCTAGGCCCTAGACCTACTTCCTGTTTGTGACGTGGTTCTTATACCACTATTTTAGTATATGGTTTTACGTGCCCCCAGGGCTCTACTGTATATTGTGCAACTTATTGTATGATAATTAAGTATCTTGTTATGTGCTTGTGCCTCTGACCTCATAAAGAGTTCAGAGGGGTGGTGTTAGTAATAAATACATATATATTTTATATATAACCTGTGTGGTGTCCTTTCATTTGATATTCAAGGGGTTACATATGGTAAAACAGCTTGCTTCACATGCTCTCTGAAGTTTTAGTCTAAGACTGCTTTGTCCATGCTACCACTAGGATAGCAGGCCTATAAGGTTGACTTTACAACCATCACCATAAGGGTTGTTTGGACTGGTGCAAAGTGCTCACTAGAATAGTGAACATCATATACCAGGCAAACGTCTCACAACTATTGTAAGGCTACCTGTTCTCATAGGCCAGAATGGGCTGTTGGAATTGTTACATTCTACATTCCTAACAGACTCGGGGTACATGGTAGAAATTCGAGTTTAGTATGCCTGAACTCAGAATAATAAAATACATCTTTTATTAAATTTATTTTAATGTTCTGTGTTTGCAAATACCCCTTTTAGAAAGTTGGTATTTGCTTGCCTAACCTTTTTAGCCCGCCTCTGCTAGGATGTGTATCTGCTCTCTGGTTTCTGTGTGTGACAGGGCTGGTGAATTCCAGGAGACAGGCTGGGCAGCCAGGTGGTGAACAGAAAGATTACACCAGGATGGGTGGGAGGAGTGCCCCTTGACTCTGAATAGGGCTGTGCTCTGCCACCACAATGCTGGCTCCACCTCCTGTGGAGCGTCTGATGTCTCTTCCCTGCACACTGAAAGCAGAAGCCTGCATCATGTCAACAAGGTACTCAGGAACTGGACTGAACAAGGCAAAAGCCCCCTAGCCTGAAAAGACTAAAGAAATGCAGTATAAATATAGGAGCCCTGCTCCTAAGAAATCAGATCCTGCTTGAACCACGAAGAACCTCTGCCCGACGAGAAGGACCTGGAAGAAGCTGTAAGGAGGAGTACTGTCCCTGACCTGTGGGATTGGCCTGCAGTGGGTGCCTTGCTGTGAAAGGAGAGACAAAGGACTGAAAGAGACTTTTGCAACTTGTGCTTCAAACAATCTCCAAAGGCTTGTGGATGAGCTTGCCTCCTGAACAGAGTCCCAGGATTATTGGACTCCTCCTGCCTTCGCTGACAGACCTGCTGAACTTTGAACCTGCTGAACTTTGCCCTTCCACACGTGTCTGTGTGTACACCACGGACCAAGGAGTCCACAACGCTTGCATAGTACCTTTGGACAGTTTTTGTTACAATGTGAGAGTCAGACAAGAGTGCGCAACGGGCACAGGAACCAAGAACTACGAATTTTTAACAGAACTCTTATTTTTGCTAAATAGTATTGTGGCCTCATTTTACAAACATTAGTTGGGTCATTTGCTAAGCCTTATATAAGGACAACCTATTTTTGATATAAAACAAGAATGGTGTCCTTGTGTGGTGTTGCCACTGAGTTACTGTGTGTATTTACAAGTGCTTAACCCATAACGCTCTGAGATTAGCCTTGTCTGCTCGCACCACCCAACCTAGAGGGTGAGCAGGGGTTATTTTAAAGAGTAAGTCCCTTGTCCTGACTAGAGGAGAGGGTCCCTGCTTGTCACCAGTTCTTACCTGTGCCAACCAGAGACTAACAAATGTCAATTACAAATTGATAGCTAAGGTACTTGCACGCCACCTTCGAACAGTCATGCATGCTTGTGTTCAGCCAGATCAAGCTTGCGCTATCAGAAGGTGCCCTATTGTGTATAGCCTTGTCACTTTACGAGATGCGCTCTGGTACAATAAAGAAAGGGCGCTACCTCGGGGTATTCTCAGCCTGGATTTTCACAAGGCTTTTGATAAAGTTTTGTCATGAATTTCTTTTTCTGGTTTTAAAAACAATGAATGTTCCTCCTACTTTTATTAAAAAGATACAGACCCTTTACCAAGGAGCACGCAGCCAAGTGAGTATCAACAGCTTTTACACCGCTGGATTTCCCATTTGCACTGGTGTACTTCAGGGGTGTCCAATGTCTCCCATCCTTTTTGTTTGTGCGTTGGAACCTTTCTTATGCAAACTTAGAAAGGACAAATTGGTAAAAGGGTTTTTTGTACCTGGGGGTTCTGGGGTTCAGAATAAAGTCATGGCATACATGGATGATGTGATGGTATTATGTACTGCTTCGGCCTCTGTGCGCAGAACTCTTTTACAAGCCTCTCTTTTTCAGGAAGTTTCAGGATTAGGTTTAAACATGGACAAGAGTGTATGCTTTACCACAGGTCCCTGGGATCGGCTGGCGCATTTACAAGTAACAGTGACCACAGAACCCACGAAAATTCTAGGAGTATACTTTGGGGGCCAAGGGTATGAGGAACAAAATAGGAAGGAACTTCAGACTAAACTATTGAAAAAGGTTTCTCTGTAGTCTTTGTGAAAGCTCACACTAGAAGGGAAGGTGTTGGTATTTAAAGCTGTTTTTTTCACCTTATTGCTATACCTTGCTATAATGTTTCCTCCTCAGCACCGCACTTTGCAAAAAATTCAGAAAATTATTTTTACTTTCTTGTGGAATTCTCGAATGGAACAGCTCAGTAGGGACAAAGTATGTAGAACTTGGAAAAATTGAGGAAACAGTTTGCCAGACCTTAAGACTTTTTTGTTGTCTAAAGTGTTATGCTATGTTGTATCACGTACGGATGAAGCTATGATTTCAGTACCTGCCTTGTTTACAAGATATGTTGTGGGGGCAATGCAATGACGTTTTGGACCCTATACCTATTCTAACCTTTCTCCTTTGACCCAAGAGGTACCGCCACACTATAAGGGGCTTTACTCCTTTTTACAGACTTTGGACACTGAGGGGCAGATTTACAAGCCCCTTGCCCTACTTTTACGCAAAAGATGCGCCATGGTGCGGGGTACTTACAACGTGACACATCTGGGAGATGGGTCACGTTGTAAAGCGCTGCGCCAGAAGGAGGTAACCTGCGCAGGGGGGGGGGCGTTGTGACGCAGGAACGCCTCCTACAAGATTTCACTCAGTCACTTTTGGGCCCATGCTGCATCAAAACCCTGCGCCTGCTTGAGCAGGCGTAAGGATTGGCGCAGCATTGTAACAATAGGGCCCCCCAGAGCATTGCTGGAGCTGCGTCGCGCTTGCGATGCAACTCCAGCAATGCGCCGCTTTTACGGCACAGATGCATCACACATCTGTGCCGTTTTTGCCTCATGGTGCGCTGCATTGTAAATGAGGATTGGCATTTATATCGGTGATAAATAAAATCTTTATTCACTTTTTGAGGGTGGGCCGCGCTTGGGACACAAACTGCCATTGTTTTGCCACTTGACCTCTTGATGTACATATTGTAGTTATTCGCCTTACAACTCTGTATATGTAATTTTGTCTCTCTTAATGCGACAAAATGTTTTTTGACTGTAACTCTGATTATATGCCTTTATCTACCTAATACATTTTTTTGAAACAGCATATAAAGATAGGCAAACTTATTTTATCATAACTGGCACTGTGCAAGATGCCATTTGCAATTATTGCACAGTGCAGACAAGTACACAGTGCCACCAGGAACGCACAACCCAGTTTGTGTACTACGTGTAGTTCAAACTATACTACGTACAGCTACGCATAGTGCTACTACGCAAACTACGCCCAGGGTTAGTTTGAATGTGATGCTAATTGAACTGTGCTAGGTCATTATCAGAACTGTTCCTAGGTTAGGTCATCATTAGAACCGTTTCTAAGTCATGTTTAACAACACAATGCTAACTGATGAAATCTAGTCAGGTAGACCTGGTTGCTTGAGTGGACTGGTGGTCTGTTCCTTGTTCACATAATAAATCTACTTAAGCTGTCACTTGAGAAGTTGTGTACTCAGCTTATTGTTAGATCTTAATAAGAAATGAAGGGCAGGTACTTTCCTTTATGGTATAATATTCAGATAAGCCCGATGTTGCAGCATTTACGTAAAATTGATTGTTGAAGGTTACATATATTGTTCCAGTCATTAAGCATATTCCACTGCTTATTTTAGATTTTACTTCTGCAAGTTGTTTGTTTCAAACTATCCCAGTTATTGCTGGTTAGTAATTGACAAATGCTCAGTAGGTCAGTCAATTGCTTACCCCATAAGCTGATATTTTTCGGATTTGCAGCATAAAAACATGTCAAGACTTCTCCTAAATTTTGATAGACTAAGTAAGGAATTGTTTTCGGAAATACAAGTTTGGAGCTATCCTAGTCCTCACCTGAATGGCAATCGATTGGACCTCAATCCTTATTGCTATTATCAAGTGACAAATTTGGAACACTTAATAGTTTCATGAGAAACTCATGGCACTGAATGCTTTTTCAAATGGATCATCGTTTGCTTCAGCTCAGACCTTTGCTCTGCTGGCTATTTTGGCCTTATATGAAACCAGTTAGGCTGTCTAAATGTAGCTCCCAGAAATAAGATCAAAATGCTTCTTATATAGACTATTGGACTTTCTTTGATACCCATAGTCTTCATAATCTATTTACCAAGTGTACTTAGAAGAATACTTTATTGTTTGATTAGTAAAAATCATTACAATGATGGGCATGCATCAATAAAAAAGGATATCAGACAATTGCTAAAATATTTACATATAGGGTAATCAAACAAATATTAACTAGGCTCCTATGTCTTTGCTTTACATTATTTCCTCATGCTTTTTTAGAACGTGCCTAAATGCAGCCATTTAATATGTTGATACAGTCGCAAACAAATGGTAAGTAATAAAAGGGTGTGAAATTCAACAATAAATAATTATTTAAAACCTAATAGTCTCTATTTGTTCATGCTGGTAAAATGTAAACTTCATCTAGACAAGGGGTCCTTTTTGTTAAAAACAGTTAAAAGCTGGGGTGCTCCGTTCTAGTTTTAGTGTCGACTAAAGCGATGGGGTAAGACATTAGTCATTGTTAAAAAGCTCCTAGATAAACAACTAATAGTGCAATTCTATTTGTAAATAAGTAGAACCCCTACATATGATGATTAAAAGTTTCAAGGTCACACAAAGCAGAGGACAATGAGTGAGCAATGTGCAAAATGCCATATTCGGCCGCTGTCGAGCAGTACAATGAAGTAAATAGATTAGCAAAACAATATCAGGCCCAGGTCTCCTACTTATGAATTAACAGTTGTTGGCTTGCTGGCTCTCGCAGTTTGTAAGTCTTTTAACTGCTCTTGTGACAAACTTGGTAAACCAGATGTTGAGCACTGGATTGTCCGGATTCATAGATACAAGGATGGCTTGTCGACAACAGCAAACGCCGAGTTTGTTCCATTCGCTCTTTAGCAAGGTCTTTCATCGCGAAGAGTGCAGGGCAAAGACATACCACATGCTCAATTGTTTCCTTGCTGCTCCCCCACCCCTGCATGTTATATTGGTGTTTGTGCAGCGCCAACTTGGCAAGTGATACAAGAAGGGTCATTCACCCATTCTGAGGGCCAAAAATATTTTTTTCCACATCACTGAGTAGCTGCATGATATGTGAGGTGCCACAACCACTGGCATAAACCCTGATATGATTGACCAGGCATGGTTACGTTGTACCAGTTGGGCTCTGTCCAAATGGAAGGACCAGAAGCCGATATTTCTTTTAATGTAGATTTTGAGTACCTGCTGCGATGGATTGGAGCTCCAAATTTCTTCTGCATCCAGGAGTTGCACAACCTGATTAGCAACATGATGAATGCTCCAGCCCCTACCGCTCGGTGATCTTGGAGACCAAACTCAAGTCGTATTTGGGCGGAGGATGAGGTTTTTGGAAGGCTCAGCACTCCTTTAAAAATTCTTGTTATTATTTTGTTCGCGAGGCTGTTGTCTTTCTCCTGCATTATCTCCTGACTGTAAGTTAGTTAATTGAGAGTTTTTGCTTTCACGCAGCTTATAAGAGGGGTCAGGCTTGGACAGGACAACTGCCTTGCGAGGTTCCTAAATGCCACTCGGATTGCCAAAGCTTTGGCCTCTACCTCGTCTCTGTGTTTTGAGAATGAACCCCTTCTATACATATGGACTCCAAGATATTTATATGAAGTGGCCCTATCAAAGCTTTTACCCTTGAACTGCCAACCGCCAACTTGGTATTTCCTTAACCTAAAGCTGATTGCCCTTGTCTTTGATAAGTTCAGTTCCAATTCATTTTCGATGGTTTAGGGAGACAGCTGATCAAGTAGTCTCTGCAAGCTGACCCTGGTGTGATTGAGCAAGACAAGGTCATCAGCATACAGTAAATTTCTAACTCTTACCACGGCAAGTTTTGGAGGATAAGAGATTACTTTATCGAGTGACTGCGACAAATCCGAAATGAAAATATTAAAGAGGAGGTGCGCCAGCACACAACCTCGTTTTACTCCACGTGATGTTTGTATTTTTCTGGAGATATGGGATCCGTCTCCAAGTTTTCTACGGATCCATGTATTGGTGTGTAGCTCGATTATGGCTTGTAAAAGCAGAGGTGGAATCCCCCATTTCCGCAGTTTGACCCATAGTTGGCGTCTGGGCACGCGATAGAAAGCGGCCTTGAAGTCAACAAAACAGCCATGCATTAGCATTCCTGACGCTACAGCTTTATCCAACTGGACAGATATTGCAAGAAGTTTGGCTATGGTACCTGATTTCTGCAAAAATCCTGTCTGGTTAAAGGGTATAAGGTGTTTTTTGTGGCCCAAGATGCCAGATCTTGAAGGATCAACTTGGCATAGTATTTGGATTCCACATCAAATAGAGTAATCATCCTGTAATTTTTTGGATCTGATCTCTTGCCACCTTTGTAAATTGGGTGTATAATAGCACCACGCCACACCAGGTTTATGTATTTCTCTAATCATTTCTGGTAGTCTAGCTCAGATCCAATCTCTGATATGAAAGTACCACATACACATTGAATGTCTAAATCATCAGAAGCTGTTCCATTCCATAGCTTGACACATATGTCAAAGGGATATCTGTGCCAGTACTAAAACAGTGGTCTGACAAATGTTCTATACAACACTCAGACCGTTTAATGGGATTTTTTCCTCTTTGTAGAAACTTACTAGCTCTTTGCTACCTCAGCCTCTGTAAAAGAACACATAACATCAAAACCGGAAAGAATTCTCCCTTCATCTATTTTATTTCGCAAATTGCTGGCAAAAAACAAATGATTCAATAGCTATTATAACATACCAACCACAACAGCATAGAGACCAATCATATAGGAAAATAAAGACTTTCCTCTGCATGGTTAAAAAAAATTGATTAATCTTGTTTTCACCACTAACTCTTCACTTCACTGAGTGGTTAGTAGTTCACGCCCTTCTGCTGGCCTTAGTGAGTGATGTTTTACATCCTTTCACGTGGCAATTACAACCAGGAATACAAACAGTAAAATCCAACCAACTATTTTCAAATTGGCCTCATTTCAATTAAAATTCATAAATATGTAGACAATGAGAGTACGTAGTTAAATTAAACATGATGTCTCAATCAAGAGTTCTTCCTAAATATTTATGAACACTTGAATGCTTAGATGGCTGAAGCACTATGTTGAGGGCCTTGCAGTCAAAGAACAAGCCAACAGATTCCATTAGGGCTCAGACTGAGTTCAATCCTGCTTCTTCTTCATTACAGGAATTAAACAACTTTCTTTGGAGAAATTATGGAAAGCTCAGCTTGCAATGTTTGTGAAATATAAAAGTGCTTTACCATAATGGAGAGTTGCATTGACCCTACATTTATTAATAGAAATTCACCTGAAGCAAATGTTGTCATGATGAAGCTATCAGTCTCCTAGAAAGAAGGTTCATAAACATTTTCTGTTTTAACAAGGGAGGGTATTTTTCATTGTTACAGCAGGAAGAGCTTGAACTTAGAAAATAATGTACTGTGTCCCCATAATGATCCATTGTTGTAATAGTAGGAAAATGCATGCAAAGATGGAAACATATGCTCATACAATACAGAATCAATCACTAAGAGATGCATAAGTACATATTACCCATCATCCTTCCTCCTCCCAGTCCTGACTATATTGAGGAGCTTCGACTCCCAGATAGGTCTTTACTAAATCGTGACATGTTTTAGTCTTTTTCTGTTACTAATATCAGAGTGTGATATTACTTCCTCATCCCTTTCTCCTATCTATTTCCTCTATGTGTTAGGTTGTAAAAACAGATCTCATGTATTGTTAATTTTCTAAGTATTTACCTGTTTGTTTGTCTTGCAATTGAAGCTGTCATGCTCTAGTGAGCAGTTTTCACATTAGCACCACTTCCCAAGGGTGATCCCCACTTATGTGTGGAACTGGGGTGGAGAGAACGCCCCACGCTGGTAGCTGGCCGGTGGAGCCTGCAGGCCTTTCTTCTGCCTAATTACACAGAGACACATGGTAGAATTAAAAACAACTACTCACTTAAGGCATAACTTGAGCTTTATTCAACAGTCTTCCTGAAGCTGGTTTCCCTCTTTCCAGCAAAGGTTCAACTGACAACACTGGAAACCACACTTCATGACAATCTAAATGATATAATGCATAGAAATAAAGGCATAAAATGCATCTCCTTCCCTTACAAATGTCTACGATACCAAAGTAAATCAAACATAAAGAAAACAAGAAGAACACAATAAACTAAAAAGGAAAGAAACTAAATGAAAAATATATTTTTATAACAGAACAGAAGTGCACAGTACAATTAAAATGGTGATGCTAGGAAATGGAAACATAAAAGGCACAACATGTACATCTTCAAAGTATATTGCAGAGCAAATGGTGATGCCAAGACTTGAAATATTAATGATAATATATATCCATCATAAAATACAGATTCCTTAATTCATTTTTTAACAAAGTCCTTTAAATACACGGGTGGTCTGCAACTCCTCTGATTTCTACTCAATGCCTCAACACCGCTTCCTCTGCCATCACCACCATCACCATTCCCTCTCCTACTCAACACTCTCCTGCTCCCTATCATGTCTCCATCCTCCATTATCATAAAATCACTATTGCCACTTGCTTTACGGCTTCACTTCCCTTCTGGTATAACAAAACTCTCCACGTATTCCACTTGTCCCCATCCTCAAGTACAACATGCCATTCATTGAACACTCTAACTCTAAAGGGTCCTCAGAATTTGGACAATCCTGCTTCCACCCTTCCCTTCTTGATCATTACCCAATCTCCTTCCTTAAACATTGCACAATCATCTACCATATATCAGCAACCAAGCTGGTAGTAACTTTGTCCCTGGTTTCTGTCCCCTCATGCACTCAAATAGAGACAATTTTGTAACCCTGTTTTTCAGGAGATTGATATGCCTGTAGTAGCTCATTAACTATTTTATCCACATCTTTTCCACTCTAGATTCTCATTAAAATGGTACCTTTTACCATGATTTTCCCTTTCCACAAGACCATTTGCTGGTGGATTTTACAGAGCGATGCATCAATGCCTAACTCCACACCTTTCCAAAAATACCCTCATCTCTTGTGAAGTAAGGTAAGTGCCATTGTCTGTTATAAGTATTAGAGGAAATAACTCTTCTCTCAACACACCTTCTAATGCCAAAATTACAGTTTTGATCATCACCACATGAATTTGACCACCAATCACTTTGCATGTACATCAACAGTGGCAAGTGCATATTTCAAAACTGTTTTCACTCCATGCAGTGGCCCTATAAAGTACATATACACATTACAGCACAGTTTTCTAGGATCATCAATGTGACCTACCTCAGACTGTTCCCCAGTCCTCAACCGTTTCATGCTCTTTTTGGAGTCTTGACACCCTACCAGTCAACATGTTTCCTCATCATCCATTCCCAGCCACCTACATTTCTCTCTTAATCTCCTTATAGTTAGGATTTGTCCCGGTGACCCCAAATGAGCCAATCTTATAATGCTTTTCCTGAAGCCTTGGGGAGGAATTAACGTGTCTACTCTCATCACCACCTCTTGACCACACAATGTCAATTCTTCTAGAATCTTTACAAAAGGCCTCACACTGGGAACCACTCTGCTTTCTCTTCAACCCCCATTGCCAAATATTTTAATCACTTTCTTCAAAACGTAATCACCTTCCGTTTCTTTCTTCCACTCTGCCACAGTAAACTTCTCATCACTGCTTCCTTCAATATCTGCCAACCACACTACAGCGCCTTCCTGTTCCTTAGCCAACACTGCCTCCTTATCCAAATTCCTCTAATCCAAGGAAAGATGCAACCTTAATTAAGTGTTTGTGATCTGTGTGGAATATACATTTCAAACTCTACAAATATGTCCAACTGTATTTGACAATCCAGGCTGCAGCTAATGCCTCCCGCTCGATCACTGAGAAATTCAGTTCCTTATAAGTCAAGGGAACAGGACGCAAAAGTTACAGTTCTTTCTACATTATTGTGAACCTATGCCAAAATAGCAGTGATGCCAGAGGCATTGGCATCCACCTTTAACACAGTCTTCAAGCAATAGTCAAATGGCACCAGAATACCCGCACAGCATATGTCTTTTGTAATTTGCTCCGGCCCATCTCATTGTTCCCTTTTCCATTCAATTGAGGACCCCTTTCGCAACATGCCTCTCAATCTTTCAGTCTTTTCAGCAAACCTATCCACAAATTTCGAATAGTACTGCACAAGACACATGAAGGAATGTAACTTGCCCTTGTTCTGTGGAGTGGGAGCCATTGTAATAAATTTGAGAAGGTCTTCCTTTGGCCGCACACCTTCACTGGTTGTAGTGTGCTCCAGGAGGTTAATTTCCCATACTAGAAATGTACACTTGTCTTTTCTTACAGTAAGACCAGCATCTGATATCCTTCTCAACGCTTGTTTGAGAACACAATTATGTTCCACCTCTATCCTATCAAACACCAGGATAGCATCCTAAAAAAGATGAAATTCCTTATCCCGTGCACACTTTCAACATAATTCGCTGGAAAACACAAGCAACTGATGAAAGGCTGAAAGGCATACTGGTGAATTGGAATGTTCCCTCTATGGTTATGAATGCTGCAAGTTGTTTTACCTTTCATGTAAGCAAATCTGATGGTATATAATTTTAAGTTCTAATTTTGAAAAGATTTTCCCCCATTTAACAACAATATCATATCATTTATATTTGGTAATGGGAAGCCGTCTGTGACAATTTCATGGTTCACACTCCTCAAATCTACATAAAAGCGCAAACAACGATCTACCTTCTCCATTATAACCACAGGTGAAACTCAACTAGTGGCTTCCACTGGCTCAATGATCCCTTCCTTTAGGGTGCCTTCTAGCATCTGTATTACTTCCCACCTTATTACTACCAGTACTCTCCTCACCTTGTGTTTTATCAGTATAGCTCCCTTCGTAAGTATAATCTCACTTACATAAACCAGCAACTGGCCCAACTCATCCTTGAATACATCTTTGGCTCCGTCAATTGTTTAATTTACACTGACCTCTCCCATCACCATCACTTGGTTGGGTGCCCTGGGATTTATGACAATATGTAGGTCATATTGGTGAAGCCACCCTAAAATTGGTGGTCCCTCTTCAGCTGCATACATTATTCCCAATATCGCTAGCCATAAAACCTTAATGGAGCAGCAAAATAACCTACAATACTGATGGGGTCTCTTAGATAACCCATTTTTATTTATATACTTAAGAAACACATCATTATCAGGCCAGCTTATTTGAAAGAGTGTTATTGGAATTATTGTAAGCATGGAACCTGAATCTATTATGAGTTCCACCACTCTACACATGATCTGAACCAAAGCCTTAGGTCGAGTTCTCCTACCCTTACAATTATTCCCATCATGCTCCACACTTGGAATATGATCTTCATGGGTGCGTGGCCATGCGCTGAGCAGACGGCCCCAGATTGTTGGGCTCCATCACACCGCAGAGCACTTCAGTGTTTATACTGCGATTTTTTGCTGTCTTATCACTTCAGGAACTCTACAAACACTGCCTACTATCTTCGCAGCATTTTGAGCTAACCACTGACTTGCAAGAGCTTTTTCTTGATCCCGGTGCTGCAGCTGTGAGTTTTAAGTGAGACTTGTGTGGCCACCATCTCATTAGTGTGCCACTCGTAATAGAGGGTCTCTGACACCTCTTATCGCTCTCTCCTCAGCACAGTCCTAAACATGCTTTTTTCTGTTATATGACCTTTTGCAGCAATAACCGTCACCCATATCTTTTATGAGGGTTGCTCCATTATATATTTTTCAGTTGCATCTGTGAATAATTATTTTCTGTTTTATGGCTATCATTTTGTCTGCATGTTGCTAAATCTTCATACATTTTTATTTTCATCTTACTCCCTTTTTGGACACGCTGCCTGTATTTAAACATCTCTATGGCAACCTTCCTATTATATATGAATAATGGAGGGACTTTCTTTTGCTACATTTCTCTTCTTTTTTATCTTTTTTACAATTGTTTCATTTATTCGCATCTGCCGTATATATTTCTGCACTAGAATTAACAATATTAGGTACCTCCTTTGGTCATTGGGCTATGCTGGTGAATTGAACTATTTCCTACTATCAAATATTTGCATCTTGGAAGTTTCCGTTCTTCATTTTATATTACCAACATATCTGTACACTCTGTCATCATAGTGTATGGGCAAGATTAAATTGCATCCGAAAATTCCTCATTGCTTCATACACTACGTTAAAATGGGCAGCGATCTTCTTGCTGCTTCTAAACCCTCTTTCTCTGTTGCAAATCGTAAAAGGGCTGAAAATTGTCCTCCATCTCCCATTAGGTCTTCTTGTAATCCTGTTTTGAACGCCATACTTGATGAGGTGAGGGGTCTGAAACCTTTTACAAGTGCTACGAACGATAAACTTCAAAAAATTGAAGGCTGGTGGATTACTATAGAAGGTAAAATGTTAGAAAATGGAACAATGTATAAGTGATCTCCAGGATGCAACTGCTAAGATTTATTTGCTAGAATAAGTAATTCCCAAACGTAACCTTCACACTGAAGATCTTGAACACAGGAACAGGCATAATAATCGCTTAATATATAGACTACTGGAAAACTTTGAGGGTCTGGATCTTCTCCCCTTCTTGAAAGAAATTCTTGACTGAACGTCTGGATCTTCCCAACACTCCACCTTTGAATCCTCAATGAGTGAATAGTTTAGGTTGATCTCAACCCCGTCCCAACAGGCCTAGGGGTATCATAATGCTATTTTTGGAATTCATTGACCTGATGCGTGTTTTGAAGGCGGCAAAAGAAAAATGCTGTCTCTTGTGGTCCGGCCACAATATTTTTATCTATCAAGACCGTTCAAATAGCATGTACGCCAGAAGAAAAGAAATGCTCGCTCTTTGACCTCAAATGAAAAGTTGAACATTCGTTTCGGCATTTTGCGTCCCTGCCTATGTAAAATCACCTATGAGGGCGCCACAGGATCATTTGATGACCTGTTAAACTCAAATCGTTTCTTCACTCTACCTCATCTCACTCTATGGATACACCTGTCCAGCGCTTTTAACAACTTTTTTTATGAGCTTGTCTTTCTCATCTCCTCTCTTTCTTTATGTGTGAGTCTTTATGGCTGTCTTTTATTATTCTTATTTTGATCCCTCTGCTGTTTCTCTTGCTGCAAGTACACGCAAGTGTCATGCTCATTTTTCATACTCTCTGCTTCAGATTTGGATATCTCTCCTTGATCTGTCACTTTACTGTACATTCCCTTTCTTTCTTGTCTAACCCCTTATTCTCCCTCTCTTGCTCTTTTTCTATCAGTGATTTTTTGTTTTCTATTATTCTCATGCTTATATTGCTTTTATGTATATGGATGCTAATATTAGTGTATTTTTGTTTCCCTTCATGTTTATTGCAGCTTGTCATCCATGTTCCTGTTCCCCTATTCCTAAGTCCCAATATGTTTAACATTGTCTCCTGGAATGTCCGTGGGTTCGGCCATCCCGTTAAAAGAAAAAAGGTATACTTTCTCTTCTGTCAAAGTTAAATTCTCATTTTATGATGTTGAATCACTTAAGTTAAAAAGACAATGGGTTGGTCAGATTTTTTATTCTCCTGCTATTAACCCTAAAGGTGGTGTAACCATTCTGGTTCATAAAATGTTACATACACAGATTATATCAACTCAATGTGACACTGATGGGCAATGGGTACTGGCTGCTATTTTTTTTTTAGTTTTATATAGCACGAACTAGACCCGAATCTGGTGTCAGAGCGCTTTACATGAGCACCAGTTTCATCACAGAAGGACAAATTCATTTTTGTTAGGCACGGGGAGATTAAGTGATTTGCCCAGAAGTACAGGGTGTTCAGCGTCGTTGCCGAGACTCAAACCCGGTTCCCCAGCTTTGAGGTCAACCGCTCTAGCCATAAAGCTACATCCTCTCTCCTACTCTTATTATTCAGTATAAACAAATCTCTTTATATAATTTCTATGTTCCAGTGAAACCTGATCGTGATTTTTGGAATACTAAAAATAAATTGGCCTCAATTGGCAATCCTAATATTATTGTTACAGGAGATTTTACTCAGTGGTTAGATCTCAATACTGATAGGAAATTCAACTGTAAATTATTATTATTATTTTTTTTTTTTTTTTTCCAAAAACCTTTATTTGAGCAAGCATAGAAAAATACAAGAATGGGCCTACAACCTCACGGGCTGGCCGCTAATAATAAGGCACAAGGAAATAAATAGAAATGTACTCCCGTGGTCAGGCACAAATCAAGTACCAAGCATTACTCCAAACATATCACAGAGCATATAGATTTTCTGTTTTATACATAAACACAATAAACACTAAAAAAGGCGAATGCATAGTAATCAAGGTCAGCCCAAAGAACGGAGGGGATGGTCAGCAATCAGGAGAACATAACAAGAGCCCAGAGACTCTAAGAAGGTTGGGGGGGGGGGGAGCAGCGGGGAGAACCGGAAATGCACAAGACAGTATGCAAAGGTTTCGGGAACGCTCGCCTAGGGAGATAGAGTAACATCAGTATTGCCAACAAGGGGAGGGGTACAGATATCCCCACGATATTCATTCCATTGGCCCCAAATCTTCGTCCACGCCCTGGGTCTGCCCCTGGCCACATATACAGTCTTCTCACGAAACATGGACCAGTCCATGTTGTCCTCCCAGTTCGAGACCTCAGGGGGTCTGGATGCGCCCCAAAGTTGCGCAATATCCCGTTTTGCAATCATGTAACCCAAGGTAGCCCATCTGATCTGGGATACAGAGTAGTCAGTGGGTTCCCACACATTCAACAGACACCGTCGTGTCTCCGGCCGCAGGGCAACACCAGTCACAGCAGTCATCACCTCAAGCACAGCAGTCCAGTAGGCCGCCACCACAGGGCATTCCCAAAGAATATGTAAAAAAGTAGCACTCGACCCACAACCACGCTTACATAACCCATCCGGGGAAAAGCCCATTGACACCAGACGCGGACCAGTGACATACACTCGATGAAGGATTTTAAGTTGAACCAAACGGAGACGGGCCGGGATAGCTACCTCTTTCGGAGAAGAGAGTGCCGATTGCCAATCCTCGTCGTCCAGTTCCAACCCATCGCCGACCCAAACCTCCCGAAGTCGGATCAATAAGTCTGCCCGATTATTGATCAGCTTCTTATAGATCAGGGAGATAGTGCTATCAGGCAGGTGGCCATCAAGGATACGATCTTCGAGGGGGGAAGACTTGGGCAGGGTCTCATCAGGAGTCAGGACTGAGGCGAGGGCGTGTCGGACCTGCAGATAACGAAAAAATTCTCTACCATTCAAACAGTATTCCGCCTGGAGGGCCTGGAACGACTTCATACTACCTTTCGAACAGACATCACCCACCTTACATATCCCAATCATATCCCATCGGTCGAAGCCCTTAGTGGACCAGAGGCACCCCAAACGTTCAGAGGCATAAAGCGGCGTCGCCAATGTCATTCGATCCTCCCATCCCAAACTCACATTCGCGGCTCGCCACACAGTGACTGCAATCCTAGACGGACCCACAAGATGGCGCCCGGCTGATCGAGAATAAAGCACTCTATTAAAGTCCCCACCCGGCAGCTGGAGTCTATCCATCTCAAACGCTGGATTTCGACCCGGTGAAAACATCACGTGATTAATAGCAGACAACTGGGAAGCCCAATAATATCTCTTGATGTCGGGGAGCGCCATGCCCCCGTCGTACCAAGGGATGGTGAGTTTCGCGAGGGCGATACGCGGACGCCCGTCCCAAATCAGTTGCCTTTGAAGACTCTCGATCTCTCGGAAGTAGGTCCTGGGGATGTCGTCATAGGAATTCTGGAGCGCATAGAGGAACCGCGGCAAGGACATCATTTTAAACAGGGCCGCCCTGCCCAGAGGAGACAAAGGGAGCTTACGCCAACGGGCCACATCCAGTCGCAATCTAAGCAACGGGGGGAGGAGATTACGCTCAAATCGGAGCGAGGAGTCCAACGTAATGAAGATCCCTAAATACCTGAAGCCAGACTGGACCACCTGTATAGGAAGCCTGCTCGGCAATGGGGGTAAAACACCCGAAAGAACATACACGCAGGACTTGGCCCAGTTAATAACGAGGCCTGAGTTGGCTCCAAATGAAGTAAGAACATCAAATAAAACAGTCATAGATTTACGCGGGGAGGTGAGATATAAAAGAATGTCGTCCGCGTAAAGCGAGACGCGGTCCTCAAAGTCCGGTGACCAGCGAATCCCTTTAAGCGAAGGCTCCCACCGAAGCCATGCAGCTAACGGTTCCAAGGAAAGTGCAAAAAGCAACGGAGACAAGGGGCAACCCTGACGGGTTCCCCGCCCAAGGGTGAAAGGGGTCGAAACTCTACCGTTTACCACTACTTGTGCTAGGGGTTCAGCATACAATAACTTGACCCAACCAATAAACTCAGGCCCGAAACCAAATTTCTCAAGAGCCGCCCAAAGATAAGGCCATTCCACAGTGTCAAAAGCCATTGAGGCATCCAACGACGCCAAAATGGCCGGCTCCGTCAGAAGCCCCGCCCTCGCAATCGCACCGTGGAGACGACGTAGGTTAAGAGCCGTGTTGCGATGCGGGATAAATCCGGATTGATCTGGATGGACCAAGTCACTAATGAACGTCAGAAGGCGGGTCGCCAGGAGTTTCGCCAACACCTTGGGCTCAACATTCAACAGGGATATGGGTCTATAGGATGAACAAAGGTCCCGCGGTTTACCATCCTTGGGGATGACAACTATCGTGGCCAGACGCTGATCATATGGGAGAACACCCCGCTCCCGGGACTCCAGAAACATGTCACGAAGATATGGCGCCACTCTGTCGGGACGTAGCTTGTACAGTTCAATTGGCAACCCGTTCGGGCCCAATGCTTTGCCCGAACGGAGTGACCGGATGGCAGTAGCTATTTCATCAACAGTAAAGGGGGAATCCAACGCTACACGATCCAAATCGGAAACACTGGGCAGAGCTATATCACGCAACAGAAGGCGAGAGTCAGCCACATCCCTCACAGACACAGGGGTATAAACCACGCGAAAATACTCAGCAAAACAGTCAACTATTCCAACCGGGTCCGTCACACTCTCACCACTCGACGATTGAATCACGGGCACCACACGATTAGCTCTCTCCTTCTTATCCAACCACGCCAGCAATTTACCCGCTTTGTCCCCCACATCATACAAACGACCCTGTTGCTCCCGAAACATCAATTTAGCAGCATCCGTGACCACAGATTTGTAGGCAAATTGTTTCAGACCCAGGGCGTGGAGTTTCGCAGACGTGACCCCCGATTCCAAGGCAGCCTCCAGTGCAGAAACCTCCCCCTCAAGGTCCACCACCTCCCGATTCCTCGCCTTCTTAGCTTCCGCAATAAGGGAGAGGGCCTGCCCTCGAATCACCGTCTTAAAAGCCTCCCACAGGGACACCGCAGAGGAAACCGACCCCTCGTTATCCAGAAAATATGCGTCCAAAGACTTAAGCAAAAGGCTGCGGGTCTCGGGGGAGGTAAGGTACCACGGGTTGATAGGAGCCACTCGGCCCACCGCCTCCACTCCAACCTCAAAACGGAGCCAGAGTGGAGAGTGGTCAGAAATGCCCCTGGGTAGGTGTACAATCTCACGCACCGCTGGCGACTGGGCCGCAGGCATCAGGAAATAATCCAGCCTAGACAGACTCCCATGGGCCCCAGAGTGAAAGGTGTATTGAAGCTGAGTAGGATGCAAAAGCCTCCAGCAATCCACCAGGCCAAATGTATCCAAAAACCCACCCAACCACTGTTGGGCCGCAGGAGTATCTCTAGGGGGGTGGCGATCGTGTAGACCGGAGAACACCGAATTAAAATCACCCGCCATAAACAGAGTACTATTAGGGAGGTCCAACAACACACGGCCCAAATCGGAAAAGGTAGAAGTCTGCAGGCCGGGGGGTACATAAACCGTAAATAAGGAGAGGGCACGACCCTCATAGCGACCCACAAGGACAGCATATCGCCCCCGGTCATCCAGAATCACATCATCAATAACTAGGGGGAGGGAGGCCCGAACAAGGATACCCACACCCCTAGAACCCGAGGTAAACCCCGAATGTGCTACGAGGCGATAGCCCCACCTATTCATTGCATGACAGACATTGCCCACCAAATGAGTCTCCTGCAGGAAAACAATATCTGGAGATAAACGTCGTATGCATTTCAACACCACACCCCGTTTGATACGGTCCGCCAGACCGTTAACGTTCCACGAAACAAATCTCAACCCGCTACCCCCCATCCCACCCAACAACGCCAAAACCCCCCACCAATGAGCATGACACAAGAAACATTACCAAATACAGGAAAAAGTCGCCTTGAAAACAGAACACACAAACAACAAACTTCCCAACCACCCACCCCCCAACAAACAAAAGAACACCCCCCACCCTGCACCCCTGCAAAAAGCTAAAAAGCCACCCCAACATGCAGTGTGCCTGTCGCCCAAGAACCCCCATTCTACAGAAAGACCCCGGAGGAGGAAAGGCTCCGTCCCACCCGCCACCCCGATCAAGACCAATAACGAGAAAAAGCATACATCAAATCACATAAGCAGTAGAGGAACTTAGGCATACACTCCTGGAAAAAGTTATTCCCGACAAGGCACCAGGCAAAGACGAAATGTTCAGCTCTCTACACCACCTTCAGCACCGCCCGGGTGGGCATCGGACTCAGTATCAGGAGGCCGGTTAGGCAAGGAGTCCAGCCAGTCATTCACAGCATCCGGCCGATCAAAGAAAAAAGTTCGGTCATTGTACTCAACCCGCAGCCTGGTCGGAAAAAGCATAGCGTAGCGCATCCCCATGTCCCTAAGACGCTTCTTGGCACCACGAAATCCCATTCGCTGCTTCTGGACCTGTTGGGAAAATTCCGGATAAAAGTTCACCGTGGCATTCTCAAAGGCCACCGGGCCCTTCACACGTGATGCTTGCAGGATAGCGTCCCGATCCCTATAGTGGAAAAGTTTTGCAACAATAGGTCTCGGCGGGGCACCTGGCTTACCCTGGCCCCCCGGAACACGATGTGCACGCTCCACTGTGAAAAATTTACTCAGTCCAGATGGAGAGAGGTGGTTTTGGATCAGGTCTTCAACCAAGAGATCAACCGAGTGAGGTTCTGGATTCTCCGGAACACCAACCACGCGAACATTACAGCGACGTGCCCTGTTCTCAAAGTCTTCCAAGCGCCGGGTCATGAAATCGTTCACCCTACGGAGATTGCCCATCTCCGTCTGTATCTCAGAGACGTCTGCCGTGAGGCTGGAGGATTTGATGTCCAATGATTTCACCTTTTCATTGGTTTTTGATAGATCGGCTCGAATTAAGTTCACATCAATGGCCACGGTGTCAATTTTGTGGGCCAAGGTTTCATATTGTTGGCCTATCGACTCCCTCATGCCAGAAATGACGCCCATGATGTCCTGCAAGGAAGGCTCCGTCGACGCATCCACGATGTGGTCAGACGCGCTGGAACCGGGCAGGGCAGCTCCGGGGGACCCCTTAGAGTGGGTATAACGGTCCATGACGTTAGATTGGACCGGACCCCCGCGCAGAGGCGTCTTCGTCTTCCGTGTCTCCCGGTCCCCTCTGCCCGCCATTTTGGAGATGCGTCACAAGGAGATTCACCAGGATCAACGGACCGGGCACCAGAAAGGGAGGCCTCGGGACCCAAGGACCGCCACAAGGGTGCCGCTAGGATAGGGACAGCCAAACAGGAGAGTAGTCCAGCCAAGGCCCGACAGCCGACTCGCACCCTGGACCCAGCTCTGGCCCGAATCTCTAGCCGATGTCTCAGCCTGAGGCAGAATCGAAACCGAAACTTAAGAGGGGGACCCACAAGTCCAATCCCCCTGCCGTTGTTGTTCAACTCCAAGACGGCCACTGAACCTCACCCATTCCCGGGCGCACCTCAAGGGCGGAGCCCAAAAGTTCGAATCACCGTAACTCCGGCACCCGGTGTCAAAATGAATATCTGAAAGGTCCAGGTAGTTCAGCCCAACGTCCTCTATACAAATCCTCGTGGAAAATCAGGATTTGTTCAGGATATTATGCCGGGAGAGGCGGGGGTCCGGGGAGCGCTGTGCTCACGCGGCCATCTCGGATGCCCGCCAAGCTCCTCCTCTCAACTGTAAATTTAACCCTGATAGATCTCATAAGGCATTTCAATCAGCCACTGCAACTCATCTATTATTCGATGTTTGGAAAACATGTAATCCTGATACTTGGGAATTTCTGTGTTTCTCTAATGTACATCATACTATGTTTAGAGATGATCACATATTAGTTACTCTACTTCCCTCCCTTTAATCCTCAAAAGTTGGCTATATTTTTAACTGAGCTCATGCTCCAGTTTCATCTACTTTTGAATTATCCTTCACTAATCCTAAAACTGTCCATTGGAAATGTAATAATTTCCTTTTGTTGGACAATAACTTTATACAGAAGCCACTGCTTATACTAATGAGTTTTTTTTAAATTTAACCGTCCTCATGACACTTCCATTCCTAACAACTGGGATGCTTTTAAGGCTTCCTTCTTGGCTTCTACTATAGCTTATTCAGCTAAACAGAAAAAGATAGCACATTTCTAATATACCTCGTTTGTGCAGCAAATGAAAACACTGGAACATACATATTTCACCTCTAAAGCTTCATTTGTTTTACACGATTTGATTAAAGCCAAGTCTACCATCAATACACGCACTACCACTGATGCTTGTAATATTCTGCTTAAAATCAAATCAAGGTATCACTGAGACCATAATAAAGTGGGAAAATGCTGGCTAATTATTTAACCATTAAATCTTAAAGTAAAAATATTGGACCAACTGGTAATGAACTCTCTAAAACATTGCTTCCTCTAATGCTGACATCTGTAAAACTTTCCAAGATTATTATGAATCACTATCTTCACAAGATACCAATCCTTCAGAGGATGATATTCATACTTTTTAATGGTCTTACTAATCCTCCTGTCACTCCTGATAAATTTAAATGATTAGAATCCGACATAACTCTTAAGGAGATTATAGATGCTATTAAATTCATAAAACAGCTAAAGCCCCGGGTCTAAATGTTTTTCTGTTGAATTATTTTCTACCTTTACTTCAAATTTTGCCCCTACCAAACTACTTGAACTTTACAATTCCTTTCTTTTAGATTCCAATATTACTGGATCCTTTTTAGAAATCCTAATTGTTATTATCCCTAACCCCGATAAAGATCATACCCTCTGTAAAATTATCCCATTTCATTAATTAACTATGATTGTTGAATATTTGCCAAAATGTTAGCATTCTGCTTTGAAAATGATGGCATCTTACTTGATAAATCTTATTTATTTATTTATTTGAGCAATTTTTAGAGCGCGCAAATACCTCAAGGGTGTCTCGGCGCTATAGTTGCAGAACTTCCAATGGATCGGGGAGTATTCAGGCTGGGAACAACCACGTTTTTAGTTTTTTCCTGAAATTGAGGAGTGTCGGCGCGGTTTTAATGTGGAAGGGGAGCGTGTTCCACAACTTGGCTGTAGCGACAGAGAAACGTTTGTCTCCCCAATTAGCTCTTCGTGTTCGAGGAACTCTTAGTAGATGGGCTGTGGATGAGCGTAAGGTTCTGAGGTGTTCGAGCGGCCGGAAGGCTTGTCTTAAGAATAGAGGGCCTTGGTTGTGGATAGCTTTGTATGCTATGCATAGAGCCTTGAATTTAATCCTGCTTCTCACAGGTAGCCAGTGTAATTGTTTGATGTAAGGGGAGATAGATGCAAACTTAGGGATGGATAGCAGTGTCCTGGCCGCTGCGTTTTGCACTGTTTGCAGTCTGTTGAGAACCCTTTGTTGTGCGTTCAGTAGGAGGGCATTGCAATAGTCTATTTTAGAAAAGACTAGTGTACTGACTAAGGTTTTGCCTACTGATGGAGGGAGATAAGGGATTAGTTTTTTAATTTTTTTTAGGGTGTAAAAGGAAGAGGAGACCACTGCATTAGCATGTTGCTGGAAGGACATCTTGTTGTCGAAGATGACGCCTAAGTTTCGTACCTTGATCACTGGTTCAGGAGGTTGTCCTATTTGAGACGGCCACCATTGCGGAGACCATGTAGGTTGCAGCCTCCCGAATGTCATCACTTCTGTTTTATCAGAATTCAGTTTTAGACAGTTGGATGACATCCAGGAGCTTATTGCGTTCATTCCGTTTTGGAAATTGGCTGCTACAGAAGTGCCGTCATTATATACAGACAACACTAATTGTGTGTCGTCAGCATATGTAGTAAGTGAGATTCCGTGGGATTTTATGACCCTCGCCAAGTCCGACACATATATATTGAAAAGTGTCGGGCTTAGCGAGGATCCCTGCGGTAATCCACAAGGTAAGGAAAAAGTCTGAGAGGTGTAGTTGCCCATCTTCACTGTTTGTGGGCGGTTGGACAGAAATGAGGCAAGAAGATCTTTAGCCTTGTCCTTTATTCCTATGGCCGCGACACGGTCGATCAAGGTGACGTGATCGACCGTGTCGAACGCTGCGGAGAGATCTAGGAGTATCAGAATTGCTGAGCCTCCGTTGTCCATGGTGGACCTTATCTCATTCGCTGCTTTTAGGAGCGCAGTCTCTGTTCCGTGGCCCTGTCGAAACCCAAACTGGGTGTCGTCCAGCAAGTTGTTTTTATGTATGTAAGTTGACAACTGGATGTTCATGATTTTTTCAAAAATCTTGGCAGGGAACGGGAGACATGCGATGGGCCTGTAGCTGGCAGGAAGAAGGGGGTCTAGGGTAGGTTTTTTTAAAAGAGGTTTGATGGTAGCTTCCTTCCATACAGAAGGGTAAATGCCCGTTGTGAACATTGCGTTACAGATGGTGGATAGTGACGGGGCAATGGCTTCAGAAATGAGATTACAAATGCCCGGAGGGCAAGGATCAAAGGGTGAACCCGATTTGGTTTGGGCTATTAAGGGTTGAACAAGTTCTTGCGTGGTGGCTTGAAAAATTGAAAAAACTGGGTCAGTTTCGGTGGTATCTTGCGGAGTGAAGGTGAGTGATGAGTCCGGGAAGAAAGTAGTGAAGATAGTTCTAACTTTATCTTCAAAGAAATTGGCCAAGGCATCTGAGAGAGCCTGTGATCCTTCTGGGCGAGGTGCAAGGGGGTTGGATAGGAAGTTAACTACCTGAAATAGTTTGCCTGTACTGTTTTTAGCCTGATTGATTTGGTTGGTGTAGTAAGTGGTTTTCTCTGCTATTATAAGTTTTTTGTAATTTGATAAAGCATTTTTGTATGTGGTCTTATCGCAGGGATTGAAATGGCGACGCCACTGCTTTTCTAGATTCCTGCAGTATTGTCTCTGCAGTCGGAGAGGCTCGGTGAACCAAGGAGCCGAAGGGAGTTTTCTATTTCTGTGAGAAATTTTGCTAGGTGCTAGCTTATTACAGGCTGCCTTTAGATTGTTAAGGTAGTTAGCGGAGGCTACTACGGGATCTTGTTCATTTGGCATAGGGCTCTCTCGCATTATCTGTGCGAGAAGGTCCAGATTAATGTTTTTCCAATCTCTAAAATTCATGGGTGTAGAAGGTATAGACTGGGGATTGTTAGAGTTGGTTGGAATGGAAAAACATAAGGCCGCGTGATCTGTCCAAACTAGAGTGTTAAAAGTTAGACTAAAAATGTCAACATTATCGGCACCATCTTGCTCTCCTTGGGCCCATTCGTGCGCGTAAGCGGCAGCCATTTTGTACACCATGGCCTCCCTGCCCCTCGCCGATAGCCAGCGTCTCTCTCTCCCTCCCCGACCTCGCAGGCAACCCCCCCGTGCGCTGACAACCCCCCCTCCACTCTCACATGTCTTGGGTCATAAACCCTTCTTCTGCGCGGCTCTGCCTCGGAACCCCATCCCGTTCCCAGCGCGACACTTCCCTTCATTCCTTTCATGGTCCCAGGCCCTTTGATGCAAACCCCCTTTTCCTGTGTGCCCGTTTGTCTTCCCCGTTCCCAGGCCACCACCTAAGCTCTGCGGATACTGTTTATTGCCCCCCCCCGTACAGTAGGAAGCTTCCCTCATTAAAGGACCCTCGAGTTGATCAAAGCCCCCACCCTATGAGATCCGATCAAACCCCCCACATTCCGTGAATCGGCGGAATGTCCCGCTGCGCGATAATCATCACCTGTTGTGACCGAGGTGGGGACTTCAACTGTAACTGTGTGTGGGAACGGGCCTGAAGGGGAGATTCGGAGGATATCCTTTCCGTACATCAAAGCATTACCAAGAATGTGTTGTATGTAATAAAGCAATAAACCTGTGTATAAGAGGCCAGGCCTCAGAGATGCGGGTAGAGCACCTCGTGACGATACTTGCTGTCCGAACTGATGTGTTCTCCTCCGGAGAGAATAAAAACCCTTGTTTCCTGCCTTCCAGTCTCCAGCGCCTGCCTCTTCATTGATTAATATCTTGTGGGTTTAGGAGGCGACACCGCCGGGCAATACTTAAGGATCTTTTAATCTGGTTGGTAGCCTGACCCTTTAACAATTGGCGTCCCAAACGTGGGGCCCATCGGTGACTCGTGGATCCAGTGGGAGAGGTCCTGACGACAGAGTGAACGACTGCAACGATCGGGAGCGCGCCTGTCCGATAGACCCTCGTCTGACAGCCGATCATCCGAACTTCACTGGTTCTGAACAGACCTCTCTCGAGTGATCTACGGTCCTGACTGGGAACCATCAGGAGTGCCGCGAGGAATACGAGGAAAAGAGGACGATCGGGCGCTGGATTCGGAAGACAAGAAACTGTCCATGCGGTCCGGGTAAGGTCGTGTAAACACGATGAATTGCGAAATGGTTATTTGAATTGTCCAGAAAATACTAGTATTACTCTTTGTTAATTTATTTGGAGATCCTCTGTCTGCAAACGGAGAAACAACAGGCTCTCCCTTTGCTAACAGTGGAGGATAGGTAATGCAACTATCGTGTCTATCTTTCTCCCCCACTGATTAATTACTTGAAACTGAACTATTGTTCACAGACTGTTTTCTGGAGATTCTCTGTCTGCAAACAGGAAAGAGCCCCCCCCCTTTTTACAGATAGTGAAAGGGTAGGTAACGCAGACCTTTGCGAGCCTACTTATTCTCCCCACTGAATTGTTTTTTTTTATTTTATATTGGTTCATGAGGTATTCACTGCCTGCAAACAACGTAGAATAGAAATATTCTGTCTAGTCTTTGCACACAGTGATAAGATAGGCAGTGCTGACTTTTTGTCCCTCGTTGCGAGCCGTCATGTCTGTCTTCTCCCCACTGATCGGTAGCCTGTTTAGCCCGGACCGCTTATTAGAGATGAACCATCCGGCCCCACCGGAAGGCACCCCTAATAAGGACATGTTCATGAAGCATGGATTGATCGCTATAGCCTATAACAAACTGTGGCATAAATATACGAAAAAGAATGGAGAAAGTCAGTGGCCACTGATAGGATCCTTCGATGATGACAAAATAAACGCGCTAGAAACAGCCCTAGGTAAAAATAAGACAACGCCCACTATGCTTGATAGTTTCGGCATGTGGCGCAAAGAAACTGAACAACATAAAAGGAAAATTGAGAGTAGGTTGGAAAAAGAGCTGCGGAAAGCAGCCCACCTAGCTGCTCAGAAGCTAGAAGGAGAGATAAAGGAAAGAGAGAAAGCCAAACAGAAACTAGAAATGGAAACATCAAGCCAGTGCCCGGTTGGAACGCCCTCCATGCTCTACCCTGATTTATCCTCGAGACAAAAACGAGCGAGCGATGATCTGCTGTTAGGCCCTCCGACCATCTACATGCCCCCTCCATATGCCCCTTCCCAACCCTTAGCACAACACCCACCACCCCCAGGTGCAAATGAGGGTAGTGCCACAGCTTCGGCCCCCATGGTCCCTGTGCCGGCCGAACCCCTTGCACCAAATACTCCGCAAACAACAACGTTAGGCGACCCTGAGACCCGAGGGGCCGGTTCCGCAAGAATAAACAGACTAAGCAAAGATGAGCGAACAGGAATCGACAAGATAGTAAGAACACTGGTAGAAAGGAAGGAAGGTGAAGAGTACATCACGGATATGTTTAAATCATATACAGGGAGTCACAGACGACACTTTACTGTACGACTGTGTTACCATGTCTTGAATGCATACGAGGACCGATATCGAGACCAAGGTCCCGAGAGCCTAGCGACTCTGTACCGGAAGGTCGATATCGGGGATGAGGGCGAGTGTGATGTGACGG
The DNA here is from genome assembly GCF_964261635.1 of Lissotriton helveticus. Classification (NCBI taxonomy): domain Eukaryota; kingdom Metazoa; phylum Chordata; class Amphibia; order Caudata; family Salamandridae; genus Lissotriton; species Lissotriton helveticus. Next base: position 2,094,973,080 of record NC_136057.1, read on the forward strand.
ACCTCCTTACGCGCACGCTTGAGGTTTTCCGCCACCTCACTGAACGAGAATCGGGAACTAAACCCACGACATCCGTGGCGACCGAACCACAAACTGAGCAACCTAGCACCATGATGCCAATACGAGAGGCTGCCCCTTACTGGGTTCCTCCACGAGGTGCAGGGACTCACGATGATGCAAACCACCAAGATGCAAAAGGAAGAGTAGTGTACAACTGGGTCTACCTGCCATGGGACCGGCAAGAGATTCTGACATTCCGAAAATCTCTGCCTGACCTACGTAAAAACCCCACTGCCTTCTATACTGAATTGGGTACAGCCCTAGGTTCAACGATAATGACCCTGGCTGACATCGACTTGTTTTCCGGGTTATGTCTACCGGCTGATGTGTGGAAGCACATCCGGAAAGTCGACCACCTTGAGCTGCTCGGACATACCTGGGTACAACTCGAGGAAATTGACAAACAACGAGGACCGGGACAAAAGCCTTTGAAATCCATTTTAGACCTCCCAGATAAAATCGTACAGAAATTAAAAACCCTGATTCCAGAAAAGAAAGTGGACTGGTCGATAGTAACGGCCTGTCGCCAGAAACCCCAGGAGGATGTATCGGAATACTTCTCCCGGTGATAACGGTGTTCTCCGATTACAGCGGCCAGGACATGACCACCGCAACCGGACACCATCTGTTTGTCCAGAATTATGTTAAGGGTCTGTCATCCGAGGTCTCCCAGAAACTGCAGGCTAGCGAGAGTAGTTGGGCAGCCTCCAAACCTACGGCTATCCTCCAGATGGCTCAATGTTATGAACATCAGAAAAATGAAAACGATAGGGCAACAGAGAGAAAGAAGAAGGACTTGAAAGAGAGGGTGATGATGGCCCAACTGCAAGGGGTGACTATAGGACGAGACCAATACCGGGGAAACTATCAGACGAACGCCCCTAAGTCCCAGGACCGTACCTCGACTCCCCACAGTGGACGTACAGACATTAGAGAGGACCAGTGTGCTTTCTGTAAAGGAACTGGCCATTGGAAATCCCAGTGCCCAGTTCTTCTGGACATGATCAGAAACAAAGACCCCAAGGACATAGCAAATGGGCCGGGAAATAAGGGACCACAGCGAGGGCCCCCAAATGACACGACTAACGACAGATCAGGCAGACCAAATACATTTGATCGACCCAGACAGAACCAATACCAGCAATCTGACTATGATGACACCCACAACTTTGCATAGGACTGCCAAGGGCAAGGGAGGGATCCAGTCGAGCTCTATGTTGACCAGCAAGGCCCTTACATCACTGCTAAGGTCCTGGGTACCAAGTCTCCATTTCTGGTAGACACTGGCGCAACACGTAGTGCGTTATCTAAACGACTGATTCCGGGGGCACCCTTGTCTGGCTCACTTATAACATCGACAGGTTTCGATGGAACGCCCTCCACTAACCCTTTGTCCGCCCGATCCTCTTTGACGTAGAAAACAACACCACTGACACCACGTTTTTGCTTTCCTCCAATAGCCCGGACGCCATTATGGGACTTGACCTATTGAAACATTTCCGAGCGACGATCAGATGTTCCCAAGACGGAGTTCGAGTTTTCCTTTACGACAACCCTGTCCTGCTTAGACATTGCCCTCCCCGACGCATGTTTTCCATCACCGACGCTGACGCATCCCTGCTTGACACTCTGCCTCCGTATCTGTGGGCCAAGGCGGATTCGGACGTAGGGCGCATGTTGATCGACCCAGTGCACATTACTGTCCGACCAGACGCAACTCTCCCAAAACTTCCACAATATCGGATATCGCCCGAGGGCGAGAAGGCATTGGTAAAGATTATTCAGTCGCTAGTCGACGCAGCAGTGGTAGAGGAAGTAGTTAGCAACGTTTGCAACAGCCCTATCTTGCCCATCATCAAGAAACAGGGAGAGGGAGATGAGAAAGCATACCGTTTTATCATTGACCTTCGAGAGATCAACAAAGTGGTGGTACCCCAGTACCCTGTGGTCTCGGACATCACCACCATCCTGACTTTGATTCCTTCTACTGCCACCACCTTCACTGTCATTGACCTCAAAAACGCATTCTTTTCCATCCCCATCCACCCAGACAGCCGATACCTCTTCGGCTTCACCCTGAAAAACCGCTCATATAGGTTCTGCCGAGCACCCCAGGGCTACACAGAAAGCCCTAGCATCTACAGCCAGGCCCTCAAGAGACAACTGGATCAAGTCCAGTTACCCGACGGAGTGGTGTTAGTGCAATATGTCGATGACATCCTCTTAGCAGCCGACACCACTCCATTAGCAGTCACAGGCACCATTCAACTCCTGCACTTCCTTGCGGAAAATGGCCACAAGGTCTCCAAGAAGAAGTTGCAATTCTGCCAACCCCAGGTCACTTACCTAGGCCACCTTTTGTCCAAAGAAGGAAGAAAACTCACCCTTGATCGAATCCAAACCATTCTCGATACTCCTGTCCCTAAGACCCAGAAGCAGGTTCGCTCCCTATTAGGCCTCACCTCCTTCTGCCGACAGTGGTTACCAAACTTTAGCCTCGTTGTGAAACCACTGCTTTCTCTGCTAGGTAAAGACGTCCCTTTCCCACTCCCTTGGACCCCTGAGTGTCAAACCTCCTTCACGGAACTACGAGATGCCCTTTGTTCAGCCCCCGTCCTAGGTACCCCTGATTACAAAAAGCCCTTCTCCCTTTACACTCACGAAAGGGAGGGGTGCGCTTTATCTGTCCTGACCCAGGCCATTGGCCCTAAGCAACGACCGTGCGCTTACTTCTCTGCCACTCTTGACCCTGTAGCCAGAGCCTTGCCTGCCTGCCTTCGAGCCGTAGCTGCTGCTGCGATCTCTATCCGACAGAGTGAGGGGATCGTGCTCTCGAATTCCCTCACGGTACTGGTACCCCATGCAGTCGATACCCTCCTGAACCAAACCAAGACGCAACATCTGACGAGTGTACGACTGACTGGATACGAACTGACTTTGCTTGCACCCCATATCGCCCTGAAAAGATGCACCACACTGAACCCGGCAACTCTGTTACCCTTGCCAGAGAACGATCCCAACGTGCACCCTGTACATGACTGCGTGACTCTTACGGACGAACAGACAAGAAGTAGGGTTGACCTCAGAGACACGGCTTTCCCTGACCCTGACGGAGAGCTGTGGGTGGACGGTTCTTGCATCAAACTCCCTGATGGCGCCACTTCCGCTGCCTATGCAGTCACCACGGCCCGAACTGTAGTTGAGACAGCCCGTATCACGCAACGATCTGCCCAGGCAGCGGAACTGATTGCCCTGACCCGAGCCTGCATCCTGGCAACAGGAACTACAGCGAACATTTACACCGACAGCCAGTATGCCTTTGGGGTGGTTCACCATTTTGGGCTCCTTTGGAGGGAAAGGGGATTCTTGACCTCACACGGCACCCCCATTTTGCACGGGGATCTAGTCTCCGCCTTGATCGAGGCCGTCCTTCTCCCCAACAAGCTTGCAGTCGTCAAATGCCAGGCACACAAAAAGGTGACAGACATCATTGGGCAGGGAAATGCGCTAGCCGACATCACTGCCCGAACGACAGCTGAAAATAGGACGACAACACATATGTACGTGACCAGGTCACAACATACTGGCTATGGCACACTCCCCTGCCCACATAGGATCAGCCCCCATGATTGAACTTGTCTCCAGAGTTTGGCACAATGATAAAATCACGGATTCCGCCAAACGTCTGGTCCAACAATGCTTGATATGCCTGCAACACAACCCCGGGAAAGGAACTGTAGTGCCCCGGGGAGGATTTGGGGTCCCAAACCACCCATTTGAGGTCCTGCAAATGGACTACATCCAGCTAGATAGGTGCCAAGGCCTGAAATATGTACTTGTCGTGGTGTGCGCCTTTAGCAAATGGGTGGAAGCATACCCAACCCGTGACAACACTGCTATGGCCACCGCAAAAGTACTGTTGAAGGAGTTTTTCCCCCGTTACGGCCTTTGTCGTATTTTATGGAGCGATAATGGCCCCCACTTCATAGCCGAAGTCATCCAGTTCATCTTAAAGGGGTTGGGCATCAAGCAGAAATTTCATGCAGTCTTTCACCCCCAGTCCGCTGGACTTGTTGAGCGACACAATGCCACACTGAAGCTCAAACTGGCCAAAATAGTAGCTACCATGGGTCTGAAATGGCCAGACGCCCTCCCACTAGCATTGCTATCGATGCGTTCCACCCCCACTAGACATCACTTAACCCCTTATGAAGTTGTTTTCGGCCGACCCATGAGTATCTGGTCTGCACCGAAGCCAACTTCCATTCATGACGTCCCGGACGTCCTAATGTCTGATTATCTGTATAAATTGACTGAAACTCTGTCTGTCATTCATCAGCAGGTGCAGCATGCCATCCCCGATGCTTCCAGGGGTCCGGGTCACGCCATACAACCCGGGGATTTCGTGCTGATCCGAAACTTTCAGCGGACGAAGAGTTTGGAACCCCGGTGGACGGGCCCCTGGCAAGTGTTAATAACCACCCGGACGGCTCTTCGTGTGGAGGGGAAAAGGCATTGGCTGCACGCGCACCACTGTAAGAAGGTCTCCCCGACCCTGGCCACGGCAGAAAACATCGGCGACCAAGAAGAGCTCCTGAACAAGGACCGACCGTCACTAACCTGCTATCCTGATACCGAAGCACTTGAACTTTCAAAATTCTTTGATCCCACTGTGCCATCCAGAGAAGGGTATTTCCTGCGTCGAAAGGAGGGAGCTTCGGCTAAGTAGACCACAGACTAAGTTGAATCTCAAAACGGTGACCCAAAACAATCTAGGGTGTCCTGGAGAGAAGCTAAACTAAGTCTGTGGTTCTGCCCACTACCGAGCACCTTGAAAATGAAGATGATGGAAGCGCCAGATAAGAAGATGATGGAAGCGCCAAATAAGAAGATGATGGAGACAACAGGAAATACCCACTACAGGAACCCAAGAACAGACAGACTCCACAGCTCAAAGACAATTGCACTCTTCATCACAATCCTTTTTTGCTTTCTCCTCATGACCACACTCTGGATTGTGGAAGAAAATGCACCTGCTCACGAAACATTCCTGACCACTGCTCAGCCTACCCCCACGAAGGAACATTATCTGATTTCGCTCTCTCCCCAACTCAGAGAGAGGCAAAAGGAGTTTTGGAATAACTCTTTCGTACAGCTCCTTCACCAGCACAATCTTGCCACCAATGCCACCAACTGTTGGATCTGTGGGTTGCTACCCCACGCCACTGGACACTCGATACCATTCATCCCTTCACCCTTCTCAGTTCATGGCTCCTCCCTTGCTTGGCTGATCCTCCTGCAAGAAAGCTATAAGGACAATGCCACCTCCAGCAAAACCGTAATGCATTTCTCCCACGGGGTCCGGCGAAACAAAACAAAGACACACTTCTGCCCGCAGACCTCCAACGACTCCATCCACATGGACATCCCTGCTAAAGAACGAATTGAAATGCAGGTGTTCAACAATCCAACCAGACCCACCTTCTCCTACCTGCGGAAACGAACGGCTGCCACTCTGACTGTGGCCCTATCAGTCGTCAACGTCACAGGCCACATGTGCATAGAAGGACATGGGACACAGCTGGTGGGCCGCAGTGCTTGCCGGTTTACCAGAACTTTGGACACTACGGATCCACCTTCCTTTGTATCGTCCCCAAACATGTATTTCGTCTGCGGCACAAAGGCCTACACCTGGCTCCCCAAAGGCTGGGGGGGCACTTGTTTCATCTCCTTCGTCCTTCCTCCGACATATGTGGCCCTAGCGAATCATCATAGGCAAAAACGAGCCAAGGACATTGAGCAAGCCGACTCAACAGGAGCACAGTTCCTCGATGCTATGAAGGGACTTGTTCCTCTTTGGGGCCCGATGGCAAACAGCCGGGCCATTCGACATTTGACTCAGGCAGTTGAGACAACAATGAACATCACAGCTGGTATCTTTGCCAACAACACCGCCGAACTCCAAGCGGTCCGCTTGGTGGCCCTACAGAACCGCCTTGTCCTAGATGTGGTTCTTGCGGACCATGGTGGAGCATGCCGCATTATTGGGTCCAGCTGCTGTACATACGTACCGGACAACTCGCCCTCAGTATACAAAGCCATCGAACATCTTCACAGACTCTCTTCGGAAGCCCACCAGGAACAGGAAGAATGGTCGCTTGGTGGTTGGTTCTGGAACACCGTTAAGAACTGGGGCTGGAGACGGTTCACCATTATCCTAATTCCTGTAGTAGTAATATGTGGCCTATGCTTAGGAATTCAATGTCTGCCACCCCTGTGTTCATTATGTGCAAACTGTATTTGCCCTAAGGCCGTGGACTTTGGAAACGAACGCATGGGAGCATTATATGATGCCGAGGGTGGGAATTTGATGAAGATTGACATTGAGTAGGCAAGTTGGCTAGATATGTTGAAAAGGGAGGACTGTTAAAAGTTAGACTAAAAATGTCAACATTATCGGCACCATCTTGCTCTCCTTGGGCCCATTCGTGCGCGTAAGCGGCAGCCATTTTGTACACCATGGCCTCCCTGCCCCTCGCCGATAGCCAGCGTCTCTCTCTCCCTCCCCGACCTCGCAGGCAACCCCCCCGCGCGCTGACAACCCCCCCTCCACTCTCACATGTCTTGGGTCATAAACCCTTCTTCTGCGCGGCTCTGCCTCGGAACCCCATCCCGTTCCCAGCGCGACACTTCCCTTCATTCCTTTCATGGTCCCAGGCCCTTTGATGCAAACCCCCTTTTCCTGTGTGCCCGTTTGTCTTCCCCGTTCCCAGGCCACCACCTAAGCTCTGCGGATACTGTTTATTGCCCCCCCCCGTACAGTAGGAAGCTTCCCTCATTAAAGGACCCTCGAGTTGATCAAAGCCCCCACCCTATGAGATCCGATCAAACCCCCCACATTCCGTGAATCGGCGGAATGTCCCGCTGCGCGATAATCATCACCTGTTGTGACCGAGGTGGGGACTTCAACTGTAACTGTGTGTGGGAACGGGCCTGAAGGGGAGATTCGGAGGATATCCTTTCCGTACATCAAAGCATTACCAAGAATGTGTTGTATGTAATAAAGCAATAAACCTGTGTATAAGAGGCCAGGCCTCAGAGATGCGGGTAGAGCACCTCGTGACGATACTTGCTGTCCGAACTGATGTGTTCTCCTCCGGAGAGAATAAAAACCCTTGTTTCCTGCCTTCCAGTCTCCAGCGCCTGCCTCTTCATTGATTATTATCTTGTGGGTTTAGGAGGCGACACCGCCGGGCAATACTTAAGGATCTTTTAATCTGGTTGGTAGCCTGACCCTTTAACAAGAGGAATGACCTTGGTGATGGCAATCTTTAAGTTACTAGTAAAAAGTCCGTCCAGTGTGTGTCCCGCTTCATGTGTGGGCTGTTTAACTATTTGTAGAAGACCAGCTGCCTCTAGGTCATTGATTAGAGTTACAGTATCCGGATCATCTGAGGCTTCGAGGTGGAAATTGAAATCACCCAAGATGGTGAAGTGGGGTTATCCTACTGAGGCCTCGATGATGTTATCTAGAGACGAAAGGAATTTGGATGTGGGTCCTGGAGGGCGGTAGATTAAAATGCCTTTGAATGATGATCTACTTGAGAGGCTTATAGTAAAGAGGAGTGCCTCGCACTCGATGTCATTTAACTCTGTAGTAGTAATTTTAAATTGGTCTTTATATATAATAGCTATTCCACCTCCTTTCCTTTTTGGTCTGTCTAACTTGCAGACACAGTAGTTGCTGGGCGTAGCCTCTCTGAAATCAGGACCGGATGATTCGTCCCCCCAAGTCTCAGTGACAAACATTATGTCTAGTCTCTGTGAGTCAATGAAATCAGCAATTTCAAATTTGTGTTTCGGCAGAGACCGTACATTTATGAGTGCCGGTTATACCTGAGGACAAGAGGTTGTGGGGGGAGCAGGTATATTTTGAATGCACATGGGACAGTTGAGTGGTCGTATATCAAGATTGGTATAGCTAAAGTGAGGTGGAGTGTGAGCTACATCTGATCTGGGTCTGATACTTAGGAGTTGAGCAGAGGTGTAAGTTAGTGGCATCATGCTATGAGTGGGCCCGGGAGGAGGTGATGTAGGGGGGGTGGCCCTAGGCCCGTCCTCGGCGCGGACGAGCGCAGACGAGCTTGCCTTTAGCGCGCCTTCGGCGCGCAGACGTCGCGCCCGCTGCGCTCGTCCGCTGCGCTTCCGATAGATACACATATTTATAGGTGGGGACGGGTCGGGTGCGGGGGGGGGCGTGGCCTCGTAAGTGGGCGTGTCCCGTGTCTTAGCGAGGGGAATGGCGGCTGAAATTATCAGCAAGACTCGGTTTGCAGCGCTTAATCCGCTGTAAATGAAGTGACCTGCCCAAGAAGATCTGGTGCCAGGAGGCGAGTAAGTGATTTTAAAAAACAATTCTAGTGAAATTTTAAAAGCATATGATGCGATGCAGTTCTACTCCCGGCTGAGCCTCAGGAGGTTCCACAAATTAACAAGCGACGCTAGTGGTCAGCGCGCTTTATACCTGTTGCGGGGGGCATGGCCTCGTAAGTGGGCGTGTCCCGTGTCTTAGCGAGGGGAATGGCGGCTGAAATTATCAGCAAGACTCGGTTTGCAGCGCTTAATCCGCTGTAAATGAAGTGACCTGCCCAAGAAGATCTGGTGCCAGGAGGCGAGTAAGTGATTTTAAAAAACAATTCTAGTGAAATTTTAAAAGCATATGATGCGATGCAGTTCTACTCCCGGCTGAGCCTCAGGAGGTTCCACAAATTAACAAGCGACGCTAGTGGTCAGCGCGCTTTATACCTGTTGCGGGGGGCGTGGCCTCGTAAGTGGGCGTGTCCCGTGTCTTAGCGAGGGGAATGGCGGCTGAAATTATCAGCAAGACTCGGTTTGCAGCGCTTAATCCGCTGTAAATGAAGTGACCTGCCCAAGAAGATCTGGTGCCAGGAGGCGAGTAAGTGATTTTAAAAAACAATTCTAGTGAAATTTTAAAAGCATATGATGCGATGCAGTTCTACTCCCGGCTGAGCCTCAGGAGGTTCCACAAATTAACAAGCGACGCTAGTGGTCAGCGCGCTTTATACCTGTTGCGGGGGGCGTGGCCTCGTAAGTGGGCGTGTCCCGTGTCTTAGCGAGGGGAATGGCGGCTGAAATTATCAGCAAGACTCGGTTTGCAGCGCTTAATCCGCTGTAAATGAAGTGACCTGCCCAAGAAGATCTGGTGCCAGGAGGCGAGTAAGTGATTTTAAAAAACAATTCTAGTGAAATTTTTTAAAAGCATATGATGCGATGCAGTTCTACTCCCGGCTGAGCCTCAGGAGGTTCCACAAATTAACAAGCGACGCTAGTGGTCAGCGTGCTTTATACCTGTTGCGGGGGCGTGGCCTCGTAAGTGGGCGTGTCCCGTGTCTTAGCGAGGGGAATGGCGGCTGAAATTATCAGCAAGACTCGGTTTGCAGCGCTTAATCCGCTGTAAATGAAGTGACCTGCCCAAGAAGATCTGGTGCCAGGAGGCGAGTAAGTGATTTTAAAAAACAATTCTAGTGAAATTTTAAAAGCATATGATGCGATGCAGTTCTACTCCCGGCTGAGCCTCAGGAGGTTCCACAAATTAACAAGCGACGCTAGTGGTCAGCGCGCTTTATACCTGTTGTGGGGGGCGTGGCCTCGTAAGTGGGCGTGTCCCGTGTCTTAGCGAGGGGAAGGGCGGCTGAAATTATCAGCAAGACTCGGTTTGCAGCGCTTAATCCGCTGTAAATGAAGTGACCTGCCCAAGAAGATCTGGTGCCAGGAGGCGAGTAAGTGATTTTAAAAAACAATTCTAGTGAAATTTTAAAAGCATATGATGCGATGCAGTTCTACTCCCGGCTGAGCCTCAGGAGGTTCCACAAATTAACAAGCGACGCTAGTGGTCAGCGCGCTTTATACCTGTTGCGGGGGGCGTGGCCTCGTAAGTGGGCGTGTCCCGTGTCTTAGCGAGGGGAATGGCGGCTGAAATTATCAGCAAGACTCGGTTTGCAGCGCTTAATCCGCTGTAAATGAAGTGACCTGCCCAAGAAGATCTGGTGCCAGGAGGCGAGTAAGTGATTTTAAAAAACAATTCTAGTGAAATTTTAAAAGCATATGATGCGATGCAGTTCTACTCCCGGCTGAGCCTCAGGAGGTTCCACAAATTAACTTATCAATCTAGTTTTATCAAAGGTAGACTAGCTGCGGACAATGCCATAATGTTCTCCAATATTCTTCAATTTGGCAATAAATATCTCTCTCCTCTAGCGACACTATTGCTTGACGCTGGAAAGGCATTCAACCGCAATAATTAACAATATATTTGTCAATCTACATTGGTTTGGCTTTTGTCCTAATTTTATTTCTTTTATTAAATTATTATACTCTGCCCCTGTGGCAGTGTGTTTGTTAACAGAAGATTTTCCCCATACTTTCATCTACACAGAGGTACCAGAAAAGGTTGCCCCCTTTCCCCTTTGCTCTTTACTCTTTGTTTAGAACCCTTCCTTGAACGTATTCATTGTAATACACTTATATCTGGTTTTAAACACAACTTCCTTGAAACAAAGTTATCGGCTTACACTAATGATATTTTAATATGCATGTCTAAACCCCTTTCCTCTTTAGGTCCTTTTTTACAAGAGATCAACTTATATTCTAATATCGCTGGTTAAAAACTAAACTTCTCCAAGACTGAAGTTCTACCATTAAATCCCTCGTTATCAATATATTTTTGCTGATACTAATTTTACATGGTGCCCTTCCAAAATTAAATGCCTAGGTGTTTGGTTTTCCCCTACTATTTCCAGCATTATTAGCCATAATTTTAATACTTTAAAACTTAAACTTGAGAAATTACTCTCATCATGGTCTCCCTTTCATCTATCATGGTGGGGTAGATTAGATCAACAAAACAGGAGGGGACACTGTTCCTAGGTGAGTAGTGCAAGAAGTCACTCCCTCACTGTAGGAAAAGGTAAAGGAAAAGGAAAGATGAATCATAGGTCTAGGACTCACTCAAAAGAGAGGGAAGAGCAAGTCTTGTAGCCCTCACACACCCTGAAGGATGTCATGCTTCATCATCGGGCAGTAGCTCCTCATCGGGCCGGGGCTGCAATGCCCTACGGGTCCCCCGAATGGTCACTTTATCGGAGATCTTTTCAGAACTGCCTTTAGGTGCACGTGGGTGTGTGGGGTGAGTCCTATATGGAGGGTGACAAAGTGCATGCAGGAAAATAAAACTGACTAAGGACTGCCAAAATAAATGCTTTTAATGTGGTGGTACTCTTGTCAGAATAAAAAAACATGTAGGTTAGGAGTTACCCCTGTTGGCACAATGTGCCCAGGTAACTATGAGGTCAACATGTTTCCCGCCTTTGTGGTCATTAAGATCCGTGGCGTTTCATCAGGACTGAATAAGCTGTGTGTGATGTGTTGTGCACGTAAGTAGTGATATAAGGGCCAAACACCCTCTAGATGATTAGTGCAGGCCAGGAACTAAGAACCCTTTAGTTAAGGCTATAACTAAATAGTCGAGTCAGCTCCTGATCGTGACCGAGAAAATGAAACAAATAACAAGGAAGACATACTTCAGGTAAGTAAATGAGTTATAGCAAAGAAAACACCTACCCCTACCAGAGTGACGATTTTTACAGAACTAATCTCTACAATACTACTAGGGGTTATAACTAGGGTAAATTCAAAAATCACAAGTCCATCGCTTTTTTCAGATCCCTCTAAAACAGCCGGTCAAGATTCCAATCCAGGTGAGGGTACCAGCTCCAGCTCGGAGAATACCAGATCACCCAACCACCACAGCATACCCATTTTTAGCGAGGGACTGGGCTGTAGGAGGCAGTGTGGTGGGAAAACTATCATCAAGAGTACACAAGGGAATGTCAGGCCTGGAGCAAATTCTACCAATGTGGACCACCACAGTAATTGATCCTGATATGGTCTCTCAGTCAAGGGTGATCCCCCTAGCAGGGAACACACGTCATGACTCCCTTAACATGACATACACAGAGCAAATTGATCCCTATTTTCAATTTATCAAAACATTCTTTATCCTCAAAATCATTGATCTTGAGTAGGGAATTATCATTTGCACCAACAGAACATACTGACCTTTTCAATAAAAAATAAAAAAATTGTTAGAATTCTTTAGAAGGTTCAGGCTGAGATTCTTTTTCTCTACCAGACCTCAGGAACTTGAAAATATGGTATCCCCCTTCCACCTTCCTTCTACCTTTATACCTTCTTCATCCTTAATGCCTCTGGAAATATTGGCCTTTGATAGATTAGTTCTTCCGGAGGTGCAGGATGTTAAGAGATCTCTTGAATACGTACCATATAATTTGAAACTGCAAGAGAAAAATGCCCTGATGGCATTAAAAGAGAATTCAAATTTGGTCATTAAACCATCAGACAAGGGCGGGGAATTATTATTATGGATTGTGAGAAACATAGTGCTGAAATCCTATGACAAATGTCTAATACAGACCACTGTACCTCTTTGCCCTCAGATCCTCTCTTGGTTATTAATTCCTGCATTAAAGAAGTCAAGGCTAGGGCGCTGCATTTAGAAATCATCTCCGTCAAGGAACATTGTTTCCTTAATAGTGACCATCCCTGTACTCCAGTACAATATGTGCCTCCCAGGGTACATAAAGACCTGAACAATCACCCTGGCAGACCAATAGGGTGTGGATCTGCCCTGGAACCATTAGAGAAGTATATTGATTCAGTAATCAAAGAAGTTGTTCTTGCCACTTACACCAACATTAGGGATACTATGGACTTAATTTCCCAGATAGAGGACATGCCCTTCGATCAAGAGACTGATCTTCTGGTGGTGCTTGACATTGAGTCATTGTAAACTAATATCCCCAAGCTAAAGGGCTTTAAGGTGATTCGGTCCTTTCTTGATTCATGTATCTTCCAAGCCAGGATTCCCACAGAATTCCTGATGGATTTACTTGAAATTACACTTACCAACAATTACTTTTTTGTATCAGGACACTTTTTACCTCCAAAAGAAAGGAGTGTTGATAGGGGCTTGTTGTGCCCCAAATTGGGTATTTTGTATATGTACAATCTGAAGAAAACTATCATCCTTTCACCTACAAATCCCTTTCAGAATCATGTTGTGTTTTGGAAAAAAGATGTAGATTACATCCTCATGATTTGGCACGGGGATTCAGATACCTTAGATCTTTTTGTCGACAGGCTTAATACCATGCAAGACCGTCTGAAGTTTACTTTTGATGCCCAAAATGATGTGTTGCCCTTTCTAGACCTCTCCCTTAGGATAGTTGACAAGATTGGCATTAGCTTGTTGAGGAAGCTGAGGGAGAGAAACGCTCTGTTACTTTTCTCCAGCAAACCACCCTAGGAGTTTTTTGCGAAGGCCTGCCATATAGATAATCTCTCCATATACAGAAGAATTGCAAGTGGAGAAGTTAATTATTTTGTGAGGCAGCCATCCTAGTGGATAAGTTGTTAGCTCTAGGATACGTGCGTTGCCCCATTACACGTTCCTTGAAGCATGCATGGTTTTGCCCAAGAGAGCTTCTGCTCGAACCAAAGTAATGTGCTGCACATACATGCATTCCTTTTGTCTCTGCTCTACGCCCTTCGAGTAATCAAGTGAGTAAAATAATCAATAGAATGTTGGTAATTCTACATGCTCAATCTATTTTACAGAACCACCCCCTTTTTTCTTATAAGAGAGGCAGCAATTTAGGAAACCACCTGGTACATGCTATGACCTGGAAAATGAACATCAATCAGTCTATTATTGCTTCTTGGGTCTTACTATCAGTGTTTGTAATTTTAAGTGCCAGAATTCCACTGCTTGTCTCTAGGCTGTGAACATCAAGGAGTTTAGGGGGGCACACAAGTATACCTCTTGAAACAGTTCAGAACTGTCACACTAGGAATGTTATATATGCCATATGCTGTCCATGTAATTTACTCTATATAAGACAGAATACGCAGATGGTCAAGACCTACATCATAAAAGCAGGATCTGCTGCAAGGTAAAGAACGCACCTTTGGTCTCTCATTTTCTGACATACAACCACACTGAAACGGACATTATCTGGCAAGGGATTAACCAACCAGTCCGCCCTATGTGTGGAGGCGATGTGGGACAATTATTGCAGCGCTGTGAATCCCAGTGGATCACAAGGTGTGACACAGTGAATAATGGACTGAATACTCTTGATGAATGGAACAATGTTACTATTTTATAAATATGTTGTTTCGCTGTATGTAGCAACATTATGAATTTCTAGGTGAGCCATCGGTTGCCCTTGTTCTTTTTTTGAGAGGGGTTACTTTGAGATGTACATAGTTAATATTTTGAAAACAGTAATTTTTGGACATGACCATTTATATCACTTAAATTGACTGTCATTATTAATAATTTTTTTGTTTCGTTTTTTACTCATCACTCATGATATTTTACACAGATAGGGTGTTTGGAGGGCTACTTTTTCTTTCTTTATCTCCTTTATACTTTTCTTGACCAGGGGTATTTAATCTAGGTTTTTATTTTGTTTGGATTTGACCTTTACTTCAATTTGCATTCTGTGCTTTGACCCCTGCTATTAGCTACTTTGATAATGCCTTACTTTTTTCAACCTCCGAAATGTCGTATTTTTTCCATCTCATTTTAATCGGTCTGACGTGTGTCTTTTACTAAAGTAACATTTGGCGGGTGTCCCGGGGCACATATCAGTTAAACTGTATGGATGCAGTCTAGTTGTTTAGTCGAGTCGCCGGCTCACTTTTTCTTAGCGTTCGGCATGGCTTCTCAGTATATTTCGTTTATCTACTAAGATCGTTCATAAGTTTGGCCAACATGTTGTTCACTTTTTTGTTTTATTGTGTTTCACGTGCGCTGTTCACAGGCACTGGTCCACGAGCTATATGTGTTCACTTTGTTTAATTCCCCTCACCCATTGTTGATATATGTTGATTCTGCTTTTTACTTTTGATTCAATAATACAAACGCTTTAATTGATTTGTTACTCTCCCTTTGTTTCCTTATTCATTAGGTATTAAGTCGTTCTTTTATTAATACCTGTTGAGATATTGTTGTAGATACTATTGAAAACATAACAGGACATTACAACCTTTATTGCGATATGCTTGGCTGAACAATAGAGCAGAGGAACCCCACCTTGAATCATAACTATGTGGAGTCCCCAGGGGGAAAAGAACAAATCCTCCAAATGCCCAGGACTGATTTGGAAAGCATGATAAAGCAGGCAGTAGATTCTTCTTTAAAGGAGCCACATCTTACACAAGTAAGGCTAGATTCTGATGATGACTCTGAACCAGGACCAAATGGAAGGTACATCCAGAGTACCCAATTGCAAGTTGTCCTGAATTATATTTGGGACATTTTGGGGTTGGAATAGACCCCGCAGAAGGAGGATGAGTTTTATGCACAAAATATCACTTCCTCTTCAGATACTTTCCCCTTTGCTTGAGGTGTTGCGGACTCTCATTGCTGGTGTGTGAAAAGATGTTGACAAAGCCACTCTTTCCTGCGTCATAAACAAGAGGTACTTGTTAGACAATTTTGAAACACACATTTCTGCAAGAGACCACTGTAAACACTTTGCTATTTTCAATGTAATCCTCATCATCATTGACTTCAGAAGAGGCAGCCTTATCTGAAGTAGTGGACAAAAAAGTGGAAGGCTCTCTGAAGAGGGCTTATGCAGCTGCAAAATATTCCATTGTGTGCAAGTGCTTTTGCTGCCTGAGCCACATAAGTCTGACTAAATGATTTTCAGACATTAAGTGATTGCCTCCAGGACAACACAGACTCTGTCCCTATTTTACCTAACATAGAGTTGTTCCCACAATTTCTATTAAGTGTCTCATTTGACTCCCTGTGGTCATCAGCCAAATCTGCTGGTGAGGAAACATCCTTTACAACGAAACGTTTACAACGCAGTGCTTTTACAACGCAGGTTTTACAACGAAAACCATTACAACGCATTGCGCTGGGGGGCACTCTAGGATAGGGAATAGTTTTAATTTACTATCCAACACCTTCCCTAGTGTCCACGGGGACTGGAGTTGGAATAGTAAATTAAACTATTCACTATCCAGCACCCCAAAGCGCTATGCGTTGTAAAGGTTTGCATTGTAAAAACTGCGTTGTAACAGCATGCGTGGTAAAAGCATGCGTTGTAATGTCATACATCCCTGCTGGTGCAGTCATTTAAGGGGGATGGCTGCTTTGAATGTGACCCTGGAATCTGGATGCTGGACAGCGTTTCCGTTTTCAAAAAATAATTTTTTCTGGCTCTAAGCCTTGCCGGGAAGAGCTAAATGACATGGTTCAGAAATCAGCAGAAGAACAAAAAATATTGAGACGATTTAAAGTTTTTCCAGCGAAAAAGAAATTTGTCCTGAAAACATATTCCAAATGTAGAGGGAGAAAAAGCAACCCTTTGTGGCTGGGGCCCGTGGTCGGGTGGCCATGGTTGGTGGAGAAACCTGGCTCTAGCTCTCCAAATCCTAGGAACAACATAAATGTCCATATGATAGTCAGAGGGAGGCTAACAGATTTTTTCCTCAATAGTCACAGCTGATAGAGGCCAATGGGTTCTCTCAGTCATGAGGGAGGGATATTGAATCCAGTTCATACAGGAACATCCAGTTCCACGCATCTAATGTACTCTAATAGACGAAAAGGGATGCTATACTCATGGGAGTACAAGACCTACTGATGGAGGAAGCAATAGTACCTCAATCTGAACAAAAACAGGGACTTTACTTGATTCTTTTTTGGTACTAAAAGAGGATTGTTCATTTTACCCAGTTCTGGACTCAAAGGCTTTGAACAAGTTTCTCAGGGCTGAGACATTCAGAATGGGTACTCTTTAGACCACAAACCCTTTAATTGCAATTTCCTAGCATCATTGATCTGAAGGACGCTTATTTTCATGTCCCAATTCATCAGGACAGGCAGAGCTTTCTGTGATTAGCACTTGATGACGAACATTACTAGTTCCAGGTTCCCCCTTTTGGACTGGCAACTTCTCCAAGGGTGTTCACCAAGGTACTGGCGCCAGTAGTAGCATTACTGCATTCAAAAGGAGTTTCTGTTTTTCCTTATCTTGATGACTGGCTTTTATGTGCTTCTTCCTTTTCTAAGGCGGAGCAAGCTGTGGAGACAGTCTGCAGCCTACTACACCACATGGGGCTCATAGTCAACCAACAGAAGTCCAGATTATTTCCAGCCCAAGTGACTTTCCTAAGGGCCAATTTCTTGCCCCCAAAAAGATTTGAAACACTGCAAATGAATCTGACGAACCTTCTCTCTCTCTCCAGAGTACCACAGGAAAGAACAGCTTGAAGGTCCAGGGTTCTCGGAGGCCTTGACCTTGGTGGTACCTTGTTTTCCTTTCACATAAAACTCCTCATAAATCACCTCATAGCTCATTGGCATCAGACTTCTCCTGTCTTTGATTGTCAAGTTCAAGTTACTGCTCGTAGTCTTCTTCCATATGTTCACCCTGTTGTTACTGACAACGGATGACAGTCTTTGGGGGTGGGGTGCACTTCTCAATCATCAGGAGAGGAAAGCACAGTGGTCAAACTGGGAGTGGACACAATCGCCCAATTGGCGAGAACTGACAGCAGTTTGGGACACACTTCTAGTATTCCCCAGTCAGTTAGAGGAGGAGTGAATCTTGTTGTTTGAACAGACAATATAGTAGCCAGATGTTACCTCAACCGTCAATGGGGTATGAGGAATTAAAGACTCAATGAGTTTACAAAAATTATCTTTTTTGGGGGAGAGCACTATCCCCTTGCATTCAGGGCAATCTATCTACAAGGGGATCTCAACTTCTTCTGTAAGTCACAATGTGCCACGGTCAGTACTTTAACACATATCCCAGTCCTACTTTGATCAGTTATGTACCCTATTCAGGATGCCTGAGATAGATCTGTTTTCATCCACCTGCAATATAATACTTCCTCTCTTTTGCACTGAAATCCCAAGTTATAAATCTTAGATGGTGGATGTGTTCTCAACAGGTAGCCCAATTAAATCCTCTGATTCTCCACCCCCGAGGATGCTTCAGAAGATTTAGGAGGAGAGGTGGACAGTGACAGTACTGGCACCACACTGGGCGAGGAGGCAATATTTTCCAGGCTCCTACAGATGCCAATCAATCAATCAGTAATCTTTAATCAGTTTCTTTCACAAAAGCCATAAAAGCACACGCATAAAATACAAATAAAGGCATCCTCAGATAAAACACATACCAATTATAATAGTATTCGAGACTGTGTGTAGGAGACAAAATACAAAAGGCACAAATCTCGCACAGACAACACCAACAGAAAAATTGAGTAAATTAAAAACAACTAATCTCCCCAGGTATAAACAATTGCGGAACAAGTGGCAGGCAAAGTTTGAACAAGATACCCCACTTTGAGCTACAATACAATAAGTGACCTTTCTTGGTTTTTATAGAGTGTGCCAGACATGATAAAGTGCAATGTGCCTTAGAATAACTGTTTTTTACAGCTCCGGTAACAAGAAATAAAACCAAAAGAACTGCCATAAAAGACTGCCAATAGATGATACGTTTAATTTGTGCTAATTAGTCACAACTGGATCTGAGCCTGACTGTGGATTAAAAAAAAATAAGCACATAAAAAAACTGTACTGCCCATAAGCATTATTAAAATGAATGTAGGTGGGACACACTTGCCTAAAATGAGTCTTTCTCAGAAACGGAATGATAAAAGGTAATTCTTAAAAACTACATCACATTAAGAAGTGAAGCATGTCCTGTGGAGACTTGCCACACAAGCCACAGGGCAACAGTGTCTGACCCTTTCTCTGCCCCTTTGGGTGGGTGAGAAGGAGATGGAAAAGGTCAAACTGGACACTGGTCAGTAGAAAGCGATCATAAACATTCACAAACTCTACTAAATAGGGTTCAGTCAGCTGCATAGTCCTTAGCATAAAAAGATGACGTACACTGGGCTTCATTAGCTCCTTATATTCCCTGGCTCTGACTGCTGTCTAATAAAGGCCTCCTTAATCCAAACCAGGTCCTTCTTATTACTTGATTACGGGTTAAAAAAAGAACTGCTCTCCCCAAGCTCAAAAGGCACTCCTTAATGTATTTGAGCCATGGGATATGGGATGCATGATCAAGGGCCATACAATCATTTAAGATCAATTTGTTAGATGAGGTTCCATTGCTGAGCCAGATTTTTAACCACAATGAAAGGGGTCGAAAAGAGAACAAATCAGTGAGATAGGCCATACCAACCTCTTCATGAATTATAAAGGTGGAAGTACCCTGGGGTACAGCTAAGCGCCATCTCAAAAAGGTGTTTTCCCGCTATTTGTTGATCAAGTCAAGTTTTAAAACTTTATTCGACAGCATTGTTATAAATGCATTACACCCTAATCTAAACATGAATAAATACTATGCTAGGTTACAACAATTAAAATACACATTAAATACAAAATGCTGGCGAATTCATGTTTTTTTAAAAAGAATTTGCGGCTAAAAGTACAAAATCATTGTACCAAGATCACAGATAATAAGACCAGCTAAAAACATAATACTATTCGTTAATCACTTTTCATTAAAGTTAAAGTGCGAGTGCGTATGATCCATGCCCAACCCAAATATTTGGCTAGGGCAATTGCAAGATAAGGAGAACAATTTGATCTTAAGATTCTAAGTGCTTCTTGGTATCTTCTTATCCCCAAATTCTTGCACACTGGTTTTAGCCATCTTTTTCTTGGTGCGGCATAAAGGGGGCAAGCAAACAAAAAGTGTGGGATGTCCTCAACATGGACCTTGCAATGGCAACACATAATAATATTATTAGGTGACCATTTTAAAGTGAAAACATTTAGAGGTAGGCAACCAACTCTGAACTGAAAATACAGCTTTCTATCCAAGGGTTTTATAATCAAGTCCCAGTATAGTTCGCAAGTTGGGGCTAATTTAGTCTCCAAATACTGGGATGACAACATAGAGATCTGATTGGAAGTCAAAGCGGATTGGTGTACCATGTCCCAATACATTTTCTTTAACAACATCTTAGATGGAAAGGCTGTAGGGTCAGTGATAGACCATAAGTGGTCTAAATGCAGTTTTTGCAACAAGTTCCTGATTTCATTGAGCCAGGTTATTTTGTGGAACCGGTCTGAACTGATGATGTCCATGAGTGCGGATGCATATTGACCCAGTTCCGGTGTTGTCTTTATGCGCCTCCAGAACAGCAGTGGTCGCAACCGAGCCAGATCCTCTATCTTTTTTCTCCCTAGGTCATATAGGAGTGGGATCAATGGCGTACTCTGTGGGACTCCTATAAGCCGACGTAAGAAATTATTCTCCGCAGTTGACAACACACTAACATTAGCGAAACCCCACAGCTCTGCTCCATAAAGGCATGCGCCCAGCACTTTCATACCATAAATCTCCATCACAGGAAGGATAGGTTTAGTTAGGGAAGATTTATGTTTCAGTGCTATGGCCCCAGAGAGCTGATGGAACTTTAAGACCACAGAATCAATATGAGATTTCCACTTCATGTTGCCCTGTAAGGAAATACCAAGGTACGTAAAAGCATCCACCTCTTCCAACGCTGTCCCATTAAAATTTATTGTGCCCTTGAATTGTTTGGCAGGATTCATATTCATGAACTTGGTCTTTGTCGTGTTTAGTTCTAAGCCCCGAATCCGACAGAAATCCCCAAATGCATCTATTGTTTTTTGTAAGCCACTAGGGGTTCGCGAGACCAAAAGCGTGTCGTCAGCAAACATTAATACTGGGACCCGTACCCTACCAAGTATTGGGGCGTCAGTTGGTGATTTCTTGAGATAGTCCACTACTCCATTAATATAGAGAGAGAATAAGGTGGGAGCCAGGACACATCCCTGTCTCACCCCACGCTCTACGGGGAAAGAATCAGTGACCTCGCCCTGGGCCCCCCACCAAATCCTGGCGTAGTTACTTTTGTGCATTCGGACTAGCAATGTCAGTAATTCTGGGCTGATACCAAGCTCGCTAAGGACAGTCCATAGTTTTTGTCGAGGCACTAGGTCAAATGCTGACCTTAGGTCGACAAAAACGGCATACAATGGACCATTTGCCAAGGTCACGTTTTTCCAGTAAAGAGTTAAAAAGTGAAATACCTGGTCAATAGAGCTAGTTAGGGGGCGGAAACCAGCTTGGTACGGGGAAAGAACATCCTTATCACCTATCCAGGCTTGTATTTTATTTTGTATCATTCTACCCATCAGTTTTTGTGCTGAATCGATAAGGCTGATGGGTCTATAATTACTTGGTAAAGCCTTATCCCCTTTTTTGAAAACTGGAATGATCTCTGCTCCCTTCCATGAGGCGGGTATTATGGCTCCTTGTGCTATTGAATTTGCAAGCCAGACGAAATATTGGCACCAGTTATCCCGGTCACATAAAAATACATCGGCCGGTATTCCATCAATACCTGGGGCCCTCCCTCTTGTCACCCCGTCTAGTGCTACATTTACATCCCCTATTGTGAATACTTCTTCCTTATAAAATACCATAGGGGGGGGTGAGCCCCGGGGGGGAGGTTGCAAGAATATTGCGGCTTAAAGAAATCAATCCAAGATTCCTTTGCCACATGATTTTTTGGGCATTCCGCTATACCACCCCTATCCCATTTTATAATTGCCCAGAACTCTTTTTGTTTCTTAGCTGCACAGGCATTTCTTAGATCTAGCCACTGATTTTCATCCCACGACCTTTTAGCCCTAGCTTGTGCTTTTCTGTAATCATCCCTAGCCATCAGGACTTCATCTCTGTTTTTGCTCCTCAGCACCAAGCTTAATTTCTGTCGTGCTCTCCTGCAGGATTGATCATACCATCCTTTCTTTGTTGGGGGATGTGCACCCTTTTTTTGATTAACTTGCTTTAAGAAAAACCCCTGCAATTTAAAAAAAAACTTGGGGTGTGACTCTTCAATTAGTTTGTTAAAATTGGGCTCATTACAATGGTCCTGCAAACTACTAACCTCGCTCGCCACTGCCACCATTAGATCTTGTATTTTCTCTGGCTTATCTAGCAGTGTTGCCCACTTAACATGGCGTTGGTTATTAGAAGAGACAACATCCAGGGGTGTAGTACCCTTTCCCAGACTTGGCGCTATTACTCCTTGGTTTAGTTGGAAGAGCAAGCACAACGGGTTGTGATCACTCTCCAGTCTGGATGTAACCCTCATGTCCACTTAAATATGCCAGTCTCTGACATCTACAAGGAAGTAATCTATCCGACTACTTGCCCTTGTATTGTCAAAAGTATGGCCCCCCATTTGGTCAGACGGGGTACGTCCATTTGCTGCCCTCAGGCCCCTGGCCAGGCACATACTCTTTAACTGTACTGCCACCTCGGTCCATTTCCTTACCGGGGGCAAGTCTAGTTGAGGAACTCCCCATTTTGCATCCTCCTCTTGAGACATTTCACTATCCTCCTGACCCAGTGGTTCAAATCTGGTATTCATATCTCCCCCCACCAAGATAGTAATGTGCGGTGAGAGGAGTTCCAGATCATTATCTAGTGCAGCTACCACCTCTGAAGCTTTACCCCCCACTACTCCCCTAGCATATATATTGAAAAGGGCCATCTTGTGGCCATCTGCCCAAGTGATCACAATCGGCAATATATCACAGCTATTAACTGATCTCGCTTTTATAGTACATTGCAATGATTGGCGTACCCATTATAATTAGCCCCCCAGAGGGCCACCCTTTAGGATTCTTTTTTGCAGGGGTAAAGAATTTTAAGAACCCTTGCCGATAGACAGGGAGCACTGCCCAAGTTTCCTGCAGCATGATTACATCATGGAGCTCAATAAATTCGCACCATTCTGGGGACTCTAATTTGTTCAAAATTCCAGCCAGATTCCATGATAGGAGTTTAAGACCCTCCTCGGCTGGGCCCACCCTCTCTTGTGATAACAGAACTTTTTGACTGTTGGGGTGTTGGTTCAGATTTGATGCCCCACTAATATCAGAGTAACAAATAGTAGGAGCCGGATACCCTATAGTGCTAAGCTCAATCCTATTCCGTGAATATATACTCCCATCATGGGGTTTGGTGACAGCAAGCGAACTATATTTAGTAACTCTCTTCTCAATAGTATCAGTCTCACCAGATGGCGTACCGCCTATACGATCTTGGACAGCACCCTCCTTCCCATTCAGTCAGTCACACTCATTTAGATCCGATAGGGCAGAAAATCTGTTTTCCACGAGCATACCCCAGTTACTTTTTGTACCAAAGGACTTTCTCCTCCTTGCCACAGTGTTCCATTTTGTTCTCAATACTGTGGGATTAGGGTGTTGCCTTTCCTAGCATAGAAAAAGTCTAATGTCAAAGGAACTATCTCAGTGGATCTACGCTGGGGAGGGTATATGTTAGCCAAAATATTTGGCAGCACTTCGGGGTCTGAGAGATGTAACACCACACAGTCCCCTCTGAATTTTTTATTACCACCCCCGATCCATTCTACTCTTCTTGCCTTTACTACCTCTTGTGCCAGCTGGTCCATGCCTCCTGGAGAAAGGGCCATATTACGTGAAAGCCAATGCAATGATTTGTTTATCAGAGAAGTTGAATTCTCTCCTTGTCCAGGTTCCAAATGAGGGACATTAGCGAGAACCAATACTAGGGGAGAAGACTCTACAATTAATTCTACTGGTCCCTTCTCTATGTTGCAGTCTATGAGCCTAACACTTTGCCCCAGCTCTTCATAGGCCCCGCTGTTTGCACCCAGTCCCCCAGTAGCCCCCCCTCCCTGATCATTGCTCACCATGGGAATTGGGGGTGTATTAACCATGGGTTCTAACCTACGCGCTGTCTGAGTTTCTTTTGTCTCGACTCTTAGCGTCTCTTGTTTGGGGATATTTGCCACCTCCTGTAGTGTTTTTTGCAAGAGTCCCCCTAACCTGTTCACCTCTTCAGTGAGATGGTCGATTTTAGTCAGAAGAGGTTTAGTTATGTTCTTAATTTTGGTGTCTAGGGCGTTGACTAATCTCTTAAATTGAACTTCGTCCCGTGATAGTTTCCCTCCAGAGATACCCCTCTCATCCTCTCCAACCCTTTTAGGTGGAGGGGTGTCCTGGCGTTTTTTACCTGAGCGGAGCCCGTCCCGTTTTGGGAGACTCTTATCCCCCCCTTAGCAGCTCTAGGGGCTGGAACTGGTGCTGGTTGCTCATCTTCTATTAGTACTATTTCTTCGGCGGGTATATTATCAGCATCTGACTCGGCTATGGCTACTATTAGCTGGGTTAATGAATTGCTCTCATGGATGGACTGCTGTATAACCTCGTTGCTAGTATCAAAAACAGGTATGTCACAAGGCATATTTTCTAGTGATGGAAATAAAGGGGAGGGGCTCAAGCTGAACTAGGTAATTATCAAGAGTGTTAACAGCTTGAGGTGTTTTTGATTTGGACATTTTCGAGTAATTATAAAACTAGTTTCCCACAAGTGACACCGTACAATATAACAAGTAGGTAGCGTGTTACAAGAGAGATTAGACAGAGATAAATATCAGCAATTGCAGCGGAGGGTATAATCCAAGGCGGGAACTCACAAATTATATGATGGGCAGCGTTCCTGGCCCAGTCCAGTCCCGGACTGTCCCAGACTGTCCGCCCTTTGTCCGGGCTTCGTCCGGGCGTCCCGCGCGCGTCCTCGCGGGACGAGGGACCTGCCGACGCTTTATGCGCCGCCTGGCGCGCTGTTCCTCGTCGTAGGAGCCTCCCCCTGGAGGCTGCTGGGAGGTGTAGTTGACCGGCAGAGCCAAGCCCGGCCGGTCGACAGGAGAGACGAATTGGCGGAGCAAAGCCCGGCCGCTGTGCCAGCAAGTGCAAACAGGTAGGAATCCTCGCTATTCTGGCTGCAGGAGTAGATGACTATTTGTTGATCATAAAGGGCAATATAACCCCAAATTTCAATACCATACAGCACTTTATCAGTGTACTTTGCCCTATATGTCTGCAATAGTGCCTCAACCGTTCTTTTGGCTAATCTAGAGGCAAAGTTAAAGATCACCTTTCTTGTGAATTTTTAAAGGCGCCCAATTCATCTTGGCATCCAGCAGGACTCCCAGGTATGAAAAAACACTGGTCTTGGGGACTGGGGTAGACCCAACCTTAAAAATATAGGACTTGCTCGAACGAGATCCCACTTGCATCACTTTGGATTTAGAGTTGTTAACCAACAAGTCCTGCTCTTCCATAAATTGAGTTCAGCAATCTTTGCAGCCCCCTCTCAGTCCTGGCTATCAAGACAGTGTCATCTGCGTACACAAGTATAGGAAGGCCACGCCATTCCTACTGAGGATAATCCACCTTAGACTCCAGTAATACCTTCTCTATGTTGTTTATGTATAAATGTTTCAAAAAGGGGACAAAATACTATGGATGTAATTTCAGGACCTCTTTCATCTACCGTTATAGGTGCCCCCTCCTGACACTTCCAAGAGATGCAGAACAACTTCACAGCATAATCAGCACATTAACATGAGGCAAGTAGAGTGAGGCAGAATTGGGCAGAAACATTTTTCCCATAACAAGAGCGCACCTGCGCACGTATTACAGATTATACGTACTTTGTCTCTCCCACGTAGGCTCCTGGGCCAGCTGCACACCTACACCAGTAAATGCCATAATTCATGGGCACTCCTGTGCTTCCAGGAATTGGGGGCCTCAGTTGAGGTTCCACCCTGCAGTATTCCTGCACAAGTATCCCGCATGTATGCCTCAAGCGGCAGTTGCCCATGATCGTGCGGCGCAGCAGCTGAACCAAAGCCAGTGTTCCCCAAAAGACCATGCGAGGATATAGAACTGCTGAACAGTTCTTCTCCCTCGGCCAGCTCACTTCAACCGTCCTGGTGTGCTTGCACTGATTGGTGTGCCAGGGCAGCTGGCCTATACCTAAATCAGCCCTGCAGTGGGCTATCAGCAAGCCCGATGCCTCTGCTGGATCTCGCCTGCGGAAGGAGCGGGACTCCGCTCTGTCAGCACTGCCTCCTTGGGAGCCCTCCCTGGGTCTCTGAAGCTCAAGGGGTGGACCCTTCCGCTTTGCGTTGTATGCAGACAGCAGGCTTCTCACCACAGACCGGGACTCACGCTGCCAAGCTACGGGAACATTTGTGGGCAGGAAGAAGCAGTTCCTACGCATCAGGAGTCCTTATAGGCAGGGTCTCCCCTGATGAGGCAGCCATCTCTCCAGAACTCGAGAGGGAGGAGAGAGCGCGTATTCAGCGTTAGCTCTACCCTCCCTTGGCTTAACGACCACTCTAGGGAATGCAGCCCACCACACGCTGCATGGTAACACCAAGCGCCCTGTCCTCGTTTCCGTGCAGAGCAAGCTCACTCCTTTGACTCGGGCAACGCAGATTCCACAGTGCTCACCACGTGCTTTCAGCACATCTGGGAGGGCAGCACTACCTCACCCCTGGCAACACTGGGCATGGGACAGGGCACAAGCAGGCCAGAACACAGGGTCATCCAGCAGAATGGCAGACCCATCAGCCAGCCAGCAGGCTGCAAGTCAGTCTCACAAGCAGATAGTCCCAAATGGCAGTTCCTTCTGGCAGCTATAAGCGTGCCCCTACTTGGGGAACGTCCCCTTGGCCCAACTGTGACCCCAGCCGGGGTTAATCCTTTTTGAAATGTAGTTTAGACTCCAATGTTTTAGTAAATATTCACCAAGTCATTTGCTTTGTACATCGGATATTTATTATGTATTCAATCAGAGTTGTTCACTCCAAACATGTTAGATATAGATCCAGTGCATTTCAGGTAACAATACCCTACATCAGGGAACATATATCTGAAAACAAATTAGGATGTTAAATACACGGGGACACTTAAATGAAATTCAATATGACCTATAACCCATAGGTTGTGCATATCGTGGATGACGTAACATAACTTCAGACTATGTAAAGACTGTGGTATGATATTATAGTGGAACA